>NC_085843.1:257567833-258867208 GCF_035594765.1 Anolis carolinensis | reverse complement strand
GTATCATAATTGCAACATTGGGGGGGGGGGGTGTCTACCATATAGGAATGTAAGGGCAAAGAAAGAAATTTCATACCATCACCTATAATCTTGATTATAATACTTGGAGTTTGGAGTACCGACTGAAGAAAATAAATGGGATAGAATTAGGAACTCTTTCACTTACAAGTTGTTGTCTGCAACAGCAAAGGAGGTTACTATTAAAATGATACATTGCTGGTATTTGTGCCCCTTAATACTACACAGAATCAAGAACAATTTGTCAAACAAATGCTGGAGAGGCATTTGTAATAAATCTGGCATATTGGAACACATGCAGGTCTGCTGACCTAAATTCAATTTTGGCAGTAGGCATTTGATTGGATTAACAAAATAAGAAGTCAAAATAAACGCTGTATGATCTTGATAAAGCAAATGAAAAACGTCCCATATAAAGATCTTATATCTACCTTGTATATAGCAAGGATACAGATAGCAGGGACAATGAAAAACATCCAGAGTATATTCATTCATCACTAGTTAGACAAAGTTTGGACCTTCATACTGTTCAAGAAATTGACTCAAAATTTGCCTTGACAGAGGTTAATTGAAGACACTTTTGGGAAGTGGCATCCATTCATAACATACGTGTCACATCTGAATCCTAGACATAGCTGATCATTTCAACTATATTTTGAAAGCCATAATGCTTAGTACTCTTTGGATATTGACTCATTTTGTCTTTGGAAGTAATATGGAGGAGGATAATTTACTACTATATTATGTAAATTGCTAAGAATTGTAATTATGAGGGAATAATTTTAAACAACAAAAAAGAGGTCAGTTGTACTTAATGCTCCACAGGGTAAAAAGATCCTTTCCACACTTCATGCTGGACCATTGAACATACTCTTCTCTTAACCAAAAGCATACTATTTCAAATCCACTTAGTTGTGAGGTCAGTTTGCAAAGCACAAATGACATTGCCACTTTCTTGTCCTCTCTGCCAACATTTCAGCTCAAGAAGCAACAGTTTATAAACTCACTTGTTTAACATCCTCCTATCTGATATGAAGCTTCTCCATAGGATGTGAAAGTACTTAAGATAGCCTATGGCACTAAGCAGATTAAAAAGAATTATGGAGTACACCAGGCCCTTAGTATCTTCTAAAATGTGGTCTGAGGACCATGAATGCAGAATCCTTGGATACTGAGAGCCGACTGTATTTTCTTTTAGAATAACGTGTTGAAAACAAGTTGTTCATACATTTATTCCTTGCTTATTACTTCTTACAGGCAGACTTTTAAGCAAGAACCTGTATAGCAATACTACTCAAGTTGGTAGACCCATTGGTTGCAAGTCCACAGCAAGTTTCAGGAATGACAGAAACACCGTAGCCTACTGGCACCAATATAGTGCTGGTCCCTGCCATATTCAGGAGAAAATGGCAGATCCACCACATGAAACAGCTTGAAAAGCAATACCAGATCATTGTAATTTCTGGTCCACTTTCCTTTTTTCACAATTTTTATGAGAGTAAGTGCTTTATGACTGTTTCAAATTTTATATGCTTAAAGATGCTTGGAGGGCAAGGGAAAACAAAACAATTTGTTGTAATTTGTAATCCAAAAAAGAGGGGGGGGGGGATTTTTCTGCTATGATTTCAGAATTTCCAGAAATATCACATCTTTGATTGTTAAAGTCAGAATTTTCAGTCTTAGATTCTTATTGCTATAATTCTAACATTTCTTTGCTGAATAAATAGATCAAGCATGTAATTACAGGCAGTTCTGAAGTTATAAACAAGATAGGTTCTGTAGGTTTGTTTTTAAGTTGAATTTGTATAGAAGTTGGATTTTGAAAAATTTGGCTTGTTGTGGAAACAAGGCCTGGTGATAAAGCTTCAGTGGAGACACCCTTTCCCCCAAGATAATTTCCCTTCCTAGGAGTAGACTTCTCTCACTTTCTGTTGTCTCACCCCGTTCTTTGCTAGGAGACTTGTGTAGGTTGGATGTTTGTAACTCAGGGACTGCTGGCCCTATGTGTGTTCTTGGATGTACTTTGCACTGCATTCAGGGAAGTGTACTCCTACGTTGGTTTGTATTGGTTCACAGCCTTAGATTTACAAAGAGTGAGGCCATTTTCACCATTTGTCTCTATGATAAAATTCTCTGCTATGAGCACAATATTCAGTAGGCGATGTTACAGAAAAGTCTTTTACACACCTTAATTAAATATATCAGGTTGGGTAACCATGGCAGGTCTAGGGGGCAACTTTCCGCTCCTGCCATACTCTGTTGGACTGTAAAAAATGCAAACAAGCAAACAAACAAACAAAAAAGATTACAAGAAGTTCAATTTGGCTTTTGAAAAGAAATGTTTTTTAATGTTAAACAGAGCAGGAGGCCCCTGAAAACTATTTTAAAATGAATTATTGCCCTGGAGGATTCTATAATAGATAATTTGCTCTATTTCTGCTATAAAAAAGGCATTCTTGGAAGTGTAGAAGTGTCAAAAGACAAAACAATATTTGTGACTACATACAATTCAAATGATGTACTCTGGCCACATGCTTAAATTCTGTTTAACTCAAGAAGGTATATACTGCTAGGTATAAACTACAACACCGTTCACAATATCTTCCCCATTCACACACCCACTAATGCAAATAAAAAGACTTCATTAGATTATCAGTCATTTGAATTGACTGACAAGTTGGTTACTCCTGACATTGAGTTAGAACATGTTTCAAAGCTTTATTGTTCATTTTGTAGATCAATATTTCAAGAATAGAACCATGCATTACAGATAGCTGTCTAATCAGAATGTTATCTAACAAATAACACACTTTCTGAGCTGTTGAAAGAACCGGAACTGCTTATCACATGTAGCAGAGGGATAATATAATAATAATAATAGAACAGAAGAGCTGTAGTATTCTGGGACACAAAACTAAAGATAAGAGTTAAAGAAATCAGAAGATTCACAATCTTAGTCAATTTGCAGCAATGTTTATAGTAAGCAGCCACATAGCATGCTGTTTCGGGATTACACACTGCTAAAAGATGTTTACAAATACTCAAGACTGTTAAGAAATCACATGTGACACATATAGTGATTACTTTTAGCTTGTAGGTTCAATTATGAGGAGGATTTTGACACTATCAGCATTTTGTCAGTCCTTTTATGAATTTGATTTGTGTTCCACCATATGTTTTTAGTTATTGTACAGTAAAACACCCGTATTAATGAATTCATTCAACCATCCTCCAAAAAGTTGGTTGCTTTTTAAAAAAAAATCTATTTAAGATCAGAACATGTAACAAAAGCCATGAATATATCTAGATTACATCATGTTTAGTTTGATTTCACGACTGGAAGATGAATCTGCATGCAAACCATAACAAAGGAGATCTCAGTTCTCACCATGGTTATGGAAGACCAATTTCAAGCAAACATGTTCAGAGGCCATGTTCAGTATGTGCAAACCCCAATAATGTATCAGATGACCCTCTGCATGGATTTATAGATAGATGAAAGAATCTGGGTTGAATGATGGAACTTGTAACCAACAGATATAGGTCTTTTGGTATGGATAGAAGAAGAACAGAGACCTACTTAATATTGCATCTAATTCTCTTTTATTAGGATAGTATGCAAAGAGTGGAGCCGACCAGGGGATGTGACACAAATCGTTGGTAAAATAGTTGTTTATCTACAAGAATCATGCTTGCAAAGTTTTCTTCAGTGGTTAACAAGGGAACAAAGAGTGCTGTGTAAAGCTGTAACATGTGGTGCTTCCTAAACAGAAGCAAGCCTACAGGGAAAGACATCTGCGTGAAATTCGGTTAAGCAAAGTTCCATTTCAAAGCCAACAGAGCCCCTTGAGGAGATGTCAAGAGAGACATTTATATCAGACCAGACTCAATCATAGGACCAGATGGTATAAAAACAGCAGAAGAGCTAAAAATTCTTCAGTGTGGCCAACTGTCATTGAGAATTAAAAACACCAGGACCTGGAAGAGTTCCTTCTTTGGACTAGAACCCCTAAAATCTCCAAGTAGGTATAGGATTTTGTTCTTAAATGTCAGCTGAAAGCAATGGGTATCTTTTAAATTGTGTGTTCTTTAAACCCCGTGCCTCAATTATTTGTTTTCCTATTCCATTTACAGAAAAAGAACTTAATATCAACCCCAGCAATAAACTGAAGCCAAATTCTGAAGTATTCAAAACAAAGCTGAATATTTACTTACATGCAAAAAAACAGAAAAGCAACAATAAAAAGTAACAGTGCTTCTATATACTGCTACAAGACTGTGCCAAAAGTAGATAAAAATGTGGTAGATTCTCATAATGATATCAAAGGATACTGGCTGTTCTTAACACTGTTTAGTCTCTGGAATCACAGAGCGTTGAAAACTGCCTTCCTCTTTTTATATTGGCTAGTTATGACTCATGGTCTCTTGACAATCAATTTTGAACTGAACTGTAAGTGGGTTAACTTTGGGATGGATTGTGCCAGCTGGTAGTTCAACTCAATGACTGCATGTCTGAAAACAAGAGACAATTACAATTCTCAGTACACTGAAATTGTGAGTAACATAGTGTATTCAGAAGCAAACAGTTAGAGCCAAATCTTAACCTGGTTCTCATCTGGCACACGTGCCTAAATGTTGTCATATTAAGCCAAATGGGATCCTCCCTCCAGCTCGACCAGTAACAACGGACTCAAAACACCACACTCTCTCACAGACACACTCTCTTTAAAATAACCTGGCCCAAGCTAAGTATAAAGATTTAAAAGGAACATGAGGCCCTCCAAGGTAGCTATTTATGGGATAAATATATCCAGCTCATTACTGGGGAGGGAGAAGGAACGGAAAGACTCAAACACTGCAGCATAAAAACAGGAATAAGATACTTACTTTTCTTTGCTTTTAACATTTCTTCACTGAATTTTTCATTAATAAAATGGCTGCCAACTAACATGGCTAACACAAAATTCAGGTTGAAAATAAGTATTTCAACAGAGCATTTCAAAAGACTGAGAAATTATTCCCGCCCTTCTTAGTTTAGAAGCCAGTTGATAGCATAACCAGATCCAGAGCTCAAGGACAATTATTCCCCAATTACTTGTCCTGGGATGTTGTAACTAAAGCACAAACAGAGAACTTCTTCAAATGGAGCGTCAGAATCAGTTTGCTTTATGGTTGCTAACTTTTAGTTCAGATGAAATAGTAAGCTAACTTACTTTTTTCTTGTTTAAAGGACAAATGAAAGAAACTGCTGTGCTTAAGTGAAGGAATACAATGTATAAGAATCTCTCACAGAAAATATGTCTATGAGATATAGTAAAGGTAAAGGATTTCCCCTAACATTAAGTCTAGACATGTCCAACTCTGGGAGTTGGTGCTCATCTCCATTTCTAAGCCAAAGAGCCGACTTTGTCCATAGAAACCTCCTAGGTCATGTGGTCAGCATGACTCCATGGAGCACCATTACCTTCCCATAGAAGCAGTACCTATTGATCTACTCACATTTGCATGTTTTCAAACTGCTAGATTGGCAGAAGCTGGGGCTAATAGCGGGAGCTCACTCCACTCCTCAGATTTGAACCGCCAACCTTTTGGTCAGCAAGTTTATTTATTTATTTATTTCCATCATTTCTATCCCACCCTTCTCACCCGAAGGGACTCAGGGCGGCCCACAGTCTGGCAAAATTCAATGCCAATATACAATACAAGAAGATAAAAACATAAGCAATTAAAACAATTATATAATTTAACAAAGTACAATAAATAGATTTAAAACAATATAATATAAAATACTTGAGCCATTCATCCACAAGACCTTGTGCATGAACCTTAATCCGGACTGAGTCAAAGCCAACAGAATTCACTCATCAAATGCTTGTTCACAAAGCCAAGTCTTTACTTTTTTCCTAAAACTCAGAAGGGATGGAGCCTGCTGGATATCACTGGGGAGGGAGTTCCACAGCCGAGGAGCCACCACGGAGAAGGAAGTAGGAATAGAACTGCAGCTTTAAAAGTATTAGGAGATCTTCTAATGGTCTGAAGAGGTAAAGATCATCAGATTCCCTAAGTCACACATATGGACTTCTGAAGTATCATGACACTAACCATGTGTAGCTTGTCCATAAGTAATTACTATATAAAGTGTAATAGTGGAAATAGTATCCACCTCCAAATATTTTTTGACTGTAAATCTGTGCCTTCCACATTATTGGCTACTTTACCTCAAGCTACAGAGAGTTACAATTCCAGAATACTTGGACAAATGCACTATTCCCACTCCTACACAATACAAATGCTAACAGTTGAACAAGACATGACTCAGAAGAATCATGACTACAGACCCATTTGCACTGCACAATAATATATTCAAGTTTAATTGTCAAAGTCACTTCACAGGAAACCTGATATTTTACACTTAGGGGAAGATTTTCATAATCTTACCAAACTGCAAATCTCTGGATTCCACAGAATAAACCCATAGTCGTTAAACTATAATAATAGTGCTATAAATGTATTGTGTGGGCCCTGGATCTCCTGATATTTTAGGTTTGCAGACCCACATACTTAACTAATAATAATAATAATAATAATAATTATTACAACAACAACAACAACATCAACAACAATATCAACAACAACAACAACAACCTTTATTTATATCCTGCCACCATCTCCCATAGGGACTCATCGCGGCTCACAAAACACTCTAGGTGTACATACAAAATACAACAAGTGCAAAACAAAACATAAATAATAAATTGTCAACATAACTTCATAAATTCACAGTACCCCCAAGTAAAATACAGCAATTGCTGTAGATAAAAACAGTACAAACAGTAGTATTTAATCACAAAAATGTAAAGTGCAAAGAATCCAAAGGTCCTCATATGCTTTACTAAAGAATCTAAACCTGGCTGAAGGCTTGTCAGAAAAGCCGTGTCTTTAATTGTGTGCAGAAGGTTTGGAGGGTGGGTGCTAATCTGATCTCCCTCGGGAGGGAATTACAAATCTGGGGGGCCACCACCGAGAAGGCCTTCGCTCTCGTCCCCACCAACCACATTTATACTGGTCACAGCCCATTTAATCCCACTGGACTTAATTTTGTGTAGAACTGAATAGAACTGCATGGAGAGTATGCATCTCCTAACACAATTTCTGTAGTCCTGTCTGGAACTGCAGACAACTGTATATAATTTAAATTAATATTTGAAACATCACACCAGTCACATGTATATGTTTCTCTAAATTAGAATTAGAATTATGATATTGCAAATTCCTACTTAACAATGTCTATCCCATTACTGAAAAATAATCACCAAACAATGTTGCATAGTGTGATAACAAAACTGCTCCTCAGACTTAGGTAATTAGGGATACAGTTCTTCCATAGAATTTGCTTCCTGATAGCTCAAAACCACATAGACTAAATGTTGCTATTACCTAATGTGATATGTCTTTAACTGCAATTTTAATTGCTAAGAAAGGAACTGCTGCAAGTTTTGTATAAGACAAAAAGATGCCCAAAACAAGTCTCATACAGAAAAAATAAGCACCTAAACAAAAGGTGCTAATTTTCCCAAAGAAAATTCACAGTCATTGAAAGAAAAAAGGTTCACTTGGAATTCCAAGGTATAATTGGATGCAGTTGTGGGCAATTCTGTAAAAAGCATCCATTGTAATCCTTGTTCCTATCTTCCAAAAATAAAGATGGAAAATCCAAACAAAAATATACCACAGAAGCTAGCAAACATTGAAAAAATGTAATGAAGAAAAATTATAAGAAACTTTAAAAACATAGATTTCTTACAGATGTTGGTAGCAATGTTTTTGAATTGACAAAACACGTGGGAAAGATTATCAGGCTAAGAAGGTTCACACATGGAAAAAATCAAGTCACAATGAAACTGTTCCTCTGATTTATCTGGAATATTCAAATAAAGCTAAGCAGCAGAATACTAAAGGTATCCCACTGAAAATGTGCACTAACACTAATTGTCATGCCATTTTAGTTTTTGCCAATGCAGTATGAATTCTAAGCCAATTAAGACTCTGTTCAACACAGGAAAGCTCAGGATATAAATGCAACCATCTATTTAGTTCTGTCCGTGCCTGCCTCTGCAATGCGATTTGCAAGCTACTGTGTCAGTGACCTCCATTCTGTTCTGAATGCCTCAGAGAGAAGGAAAGAAAACGTTGTCTGCATTCAACCAACAGTATTGGCTTTCTGCCACAAACACAGGAAAATATGGTGTGGGAAATGAATTTCATAGCATTATGTAGCAAAGGTTTTATAAGATGGATTATGTGCCTGTGATACCTGTTTTTTCAGTGTTATCCTTCAAATATTTATAAACCGTAGCACTGCCATTGTGCCAAAACTACCTGTTTTGGCATGATGGTGGTGTCCCATTTGGAAACTGGATATTGGAAATCTGCAATGGACGAATGGAAATATTTGAAAACTCCAGTACGTTGGTTATGAGATAGTAACACAAAAATACATGGGTTTGTTAACATCTGCATGTAAGCAAATGTTTTATAGGTTTTTCACAGAAAACATTTGAAATCATTACTGTTAATATTAAGGCACTGACATTAAACCTTTAATGTTTTTTAATTTATTAATATCACATTGTTCCAAAAACTGTTTTATTAAATAATTTGTGAATTGATTCATTGCACCATTAAATTAAAAATGAAACCTAACATTATTAAAATTGACAAGTAATGAATTAAAGTACTGACAGCCATTAATTATTACTCAAAAATAGCACTGTTGGCATTTAACAATTAGACTAATCAATTAATCATTGCTGAAAAATTTATACAATTAAGAGATTAATATTTACAAAGTGTTTCCAATATCAAGTTTTAAAATCTGAGGGCATTACAGAAGTGGGTAATGCTTTGGAAAAGCTTGATTTGGAGATCCTTTTAGGTATGGATAGCTCATAGGCTTGCTCAAATAATTCGTTTTCCCCGTTAACCGTTATTAATTCGTTATTTTCGTTTGTTTTGAAGCAATATACGGCATTGGTTGTCCACACGTCTGGATATCGCGGTTTCGAATCGCGAGAGGCCGTTTTTCGTTATGTCGTCGTTTTTTTCGTTAGGAAAAAAAAGCTTTTGCAAATCACCAAACTCCCACCATTCAGGCCCTTTCCTTTTGCCCCTCAGCAAAAGGGGCGTCACGGGCTCAGCCAATGGGAGGGGGCGAAGGGGAAGGAGGCCGAGGAGGAGGAAGACGGAGGGGGGAAATGGCCGCCGCCGCCTCGCCTCAGCTCAGGCCTGATACTCAAGAGGTTTTGACGTCTGTGCAAAGCTAGGCAAGTGGGGTTTATATATCTGTGGAAGGTCCAGGGTGGGAGAAAGAACTCTTGTCTGTGGGAGGCAAGTGTGAATGTTGCAATTGGTCACCTTGATTAGCATTGAATAGCCTTGCAGCTTCAAAGCCTGGCTGCTTCCTACCTGGGGGAATCCTTTGTTGGGAGGTATTAGCTGGCCCTGATTGTTTCCTGTCTGGAATTCCCATTTTCTGGGTGTTTCTGGGAAGGTAATGGCACTCCATGTAGTCATGCCGGCCACATGACCTTGGAGGTGTCTATGGACAACACTGGCTCTTGGGCTTAGAAATGGAGATGAGCACCAACCCCCAGAGTCAGACATGACTGAACTTAACGTCAAGGGATACCTTTACCTTTACCTATACACACACACACACACACATATGCAGGGACTATATATACACAGTATATATCACACACACCAATTTAACAAAGTTTCAGCCACAAAAACAAAGTTTCTGAAGTAGAACAATGACTTTCACAGTAAAGACAACCCAATTTAACAGGAAATAAGACTTTCAAACCAGGAACAGATTTCTGCAATTATTAAAAAATGGTTTATTATAAAAGCTATGAAAATTCGCCAAAAATCAGAGGATAAGGGAAACGTTCCAAATTTTGGTGAGCTATCAGTGTTAAATGTGTTCTACCACTGTACCAAGTTGGAAGAAGATCACTCAAAAAATGAGGGTGGGAGAGTCCTGTAAAGTACTCTCCCTCTGTGCTGTTTTTGGGATTTGCGCATGCGCGTCCGCCATTAACGAATTAATTTTGAAAATAACGAATTTTCGTTAATTTCGAATTTTTTTGGGGGGCCAAATTCGGAAATACCATCAGAAACGAAAAGCTGCCCCCCTCTAGTTTTGAAACGAGTTTAGAATCAAATTTTTCGTGGATCGATCAAGCCTAATAGCTCAATAGCAGAGGAAATGATCCAGATTCAAGGGATTGGAAGAGGGTGATTGGAAAGACTTTAGAAAATTCCTTCCAATGCTGAGGCAGACAATGTTAAGCCAAATGGACAAAATTATCCATCCTGATATGATGCAGGTCCTATTATAAAAAATAAAAGCATATTTTTTCAAAACTGTCTTTATCTCTACATATACTAAGTATACAAATAGTTACAACAACAAAATGCAATTAAAATCCTTATTGTTTAACTATGATTGTTTTTAATTATCCTGTTCTCATACAGAAATCAGTTAGCACATATGTGTAAGGGCATCTACCAAAATTAAGAACATGCATCCTTGATCAGGTCTTGCATTCTTCTAGTTAAGTCTTCTGTTCCCAGTACCATCAGTGTTAGAAGCAGATAAAATAGAAGTTATGAATAATATTTGGAGATATAGAGATGGAAAGAACATCTGATGCTTTAGGAGGGGAAGGAAAAAGAGTGATTACAGAGTTCAAAGAAGTTTTCTGCTCTGTTTTTCCTTTTTTTTCTAGTTTGAGCACTTCCCCTTTCTGTCTATGAGATGATGCAGGCATCCTGCAGGCCCTGATAGGTCTCCAACAGAGGTCCCACAGGTTAATGACATCTCAGTGCATCCAGTTGCAGGCACATACCTCGCTGAATGTTCTTCCACTGCCTTCTGCTCTCTTTAACTGATCGGTAAATGGCCATGTCAAGGGACCTAAGAATATTGGTGCATCAAGAAGTTCCTCAAAAAAGTTAGTTTCAAACAGATTCTTGCAGTAGATAGAAAACTGAATTATTCATTCTACTCTCTGGGAAGGAATTTAACTGAAAATCCCTTCCCTAGGGAATGTGATGTTTCTGCACCTGAAAGTTAACATTAATATGAATATGTGAAGTTGCACAGCATAGTATCAACTAACTAGCAGCTAATTCCAATGCAACACAATCTTCTCAAATTGACTGGAACTCTCCTGTGATTCTCAGTGCATCTATATTGTAGAATTAATGCAGTTTGATACCACGTTAACTGTCAAGGCTCAATGCAATGGAATCCTGGGTGTTATTTTGTAAGATCTTAAACCTTCTCTGCAAAAAGTGCTGGTTTTCACCAAACTACAAGTTCCAGAGATTTCATAGCACAGAGCCATAGCAGTTAAAGTGGTGGTAAATAATATTGATTCTACAGTATATATGTATCCTCCATTTGGTGACCTTCTTAGAACATTTTAACTAGATACAACAGAGATTGAAACTGGGACCTCTACTTCAAAGGTGTGCACAACTAAGGTACTGATGCACCCCAACAAGGAGAGGAATCCTTATTTTTAACATCTCCCCAGAGTAAGTCTTGAAATCCTGGTTTTCCACTGGACTACCAAACTTCTTTGAAGCAATCATAACCCATTCCCCTCCTGCTGTACTGCACTCTTTTTAATACAATAACAGTGACCATGGTCTTTGTTACATTTGCTATGATTGTTTTTTATTGTTATTATCTCCAGAACTTACCAAGAAAGGAAAGAAAGCCATGGTGATTAGAATCAAATACATTCAACAAGTCGCAGCTAGTATTAATCAAAAGTTCAGCGGGCAAGAGCCACATGTGAAGTAACACATTTCCAGTGGGCTCTGAAATGCTGCAAACTACCTCACCTAAAGAGGAACCAATGTGATAGAAAATGGAAACAATGGTTTCTACCATCCCTCCTTTGTGAAATATTAAATTTGAGCCTGGCAGAGAGAAGATCCATTAATGGTTATGAAGAGTATGAATGTTAAACCCTTATGATATCAATATACTTGTTCCTCCTTAATTTCTCAACTTTTATTTCAGCCACGATCCTATGCACATTTATTTCTGAGTAAGTCTCACTGAAGTGATTGCGGCTAATTTATGAATTGTCATGTTTAGGATTGCAGGGATAATTCTTGAAAGACATGCAACCAAAAGAAACAAAAGTCAGTGTTTATATCTGTATATGAATAATTCATATTAATGGGTTAGGCATGAAGTGCAAGTAAAGGTCTAGAAAAATCTTTTGATTTTTTTTTAAATAGAAAAACATCCATAAACATAGACTTTAATTCTAGCTATAACAATTTTGAAGCAAAGCAACATTAGTAAGGGAAAACAGTCTTTGGTTTGCCTCAGATAAACATTACAACCCTGAGGATGTTTATCTGACATTTATGAGCAATTGATAGATCTAGAAATCACAAGGACCAGGCTTCCTTGTGAGGTTCATGCAGCTTCCTGTTCTTAGAAAAGGAAATATTTCATGATGGAAATAAGTTTCTCTCCTTCTCCAGGGGAACATTTCACCCTAGCACAAACAATGGCCATGCACCACTTATATAGTAGACAAAACTTTTATGAAGCAGACCTGCTCTAACAAAATATTAACCCTTGGTATTGACTTGACTTTTAATTGAGCATGCAAGTAAGATGTTTCTTGCAGTCTTTAAAAGTGTAACAAGAGCACCTTGGAGAAAAATAAAAGCAAACTAGAAAGCATCAGTGCCTCTTTGTTATATTGGATTTTGTTTTTGTATATGACATCCTCATCTCCTGTTGGGTTCCCAAATTAGGGATGAAGCAAATATTCTTGTCCATATCAAATTTTGTGTATGATTATTGAGAAAATTCTTATTTTTTCATTTTGCATACAGTCGCCAATATACTGTGCCACACATACAGAAACGGAAAAATTTAAATAAGGACCTTATTAAGCCTGCCCATTTCTCAACAGATGTTATCATAAATTGCACTTTTAAAATGCACGTTGCTGCTGTTTTTGAGTTGAGAACAAAAGTGCAAAACAAAATGTAATCTCCAAATTGATTACAAGAAATTTTAAAGGAAAACTTCCTCATGTGTCCCTTTTGGGCAAACACTCTCTACAGAAAGCACCAGCCATGTTACAATTTTGGATTCAAGTAGCAACAATGTTATTTTCCAAGCTTTTTAGTTAATGAACACCATTGACTTTGACTGCAACTGTTGCTGGTTGTTTATTTGTTATTTTATGGACAACAAATAATATTTTATTAATTGATACTTTTGATTTATTTTGATTTCAAACTTATGCACTAATTCTTAAAAGCCTTGAGAAACTTTTTTTTAAAGGTGGCATAAAAATATAGCCATGATGGAGTGACTAAATGACTAAGCAGTGAATCTGGAAATCCTCACTTTGATGTCACCTCTGCCCTCAATTCACTTAGTAATCTTAGAAAACCCACACTTTCATGCATACTTTCACCTTGAGCTTCTACAATAAAGTGCCCAAAATGCTTTGAATACAGTACTTGAAAGTGCTACAGACTGACTGTTAAAGGTAATTAAAAATAGAAAAAAGAAACACTTATAGAAGATGGGGACATGTTAGATGTCCTCAAATATCTGAAAGTCTGCCAAACAAAAGATGGAAAAGCCAAGAGGCATCTCCAAAAAGCAGGTGTACAAGGAAAGCATCCCATGAATTGAAGCTCTACAGAAACATGTTTCCAGTAAACATTATGAAAGATTTCTCAACAAGAAGAGCTCTACAACAGTGGAACAGTCTTGGAAGACACTTGGAGGCATTTTAGCATATACTGTCAAGGATACAGTAGTTTCAAAATCCTAAACAAGAAACCAGGTTAAACTATGTCTGAGAATCTTTTCAAAATACAAGAATATGACTATGTGTGAGATTTGCTACCAAACAATGTAGGGATGAAAGAAACAGAAAAGAAACAGTCACACAGTTTGAAAACACATTTTCTGAGTGTCGAGAAATGAAAGTAATCATGGCTAGAGAATATTTTCACAGTTCTAGACTTATTATGCCCAAAGTTTGTGTTTTTTTATAGACAACAGAATTTTCTGTGCAGAAAACAGCAGAGCAAAAGTCATGGGCATTTTTCCCCCAGCAGAATGTATCCCCACCCACAGTATTTGCTGCATGGGCACCATTTTCTGAACCAAAAATGCTGTTTTTTGTGCAAAGACACTACGACATGTGTAAAATTCCTACAGAGTTAAGTCTTGACCAGTCCTTGAAAATGGCACAAATCTGAAAACTCCTATGCAAAAAAAAAAACAGTCTCAAGAACAAAATCAGCTAAGGATTTCATTCTACCTAAGTAATGGCCCCCAACTCGTGATGACTCTGAAGGTGAATTAGACAAATTCATGGAAGATGGAACTATCAAAGAATATATGTCAGGATAAATAAAAACTTCTTCCAGAGGCAGGGCATTTTATAAATTACTTATTAGGAAATATGAGTAGAAATATACCCATATATTCATGTCCTCATTGTGGCTTCAGGACAGCTGGACTACATAAATCTTTTTCTTTTTTTTTTGAGCAGGCAGAATGCTTCCTATCCTTATGCATTTTTTAGCTACTGTTATATTTAACAAAGGCGCCCTCAAATGAGGAGTATAGCTATAAGCTGCACTGATTCTTAGTCAGGTCACGTCAGCCTGTTTTTGAGCCTGCATCTTAACTGGTGTCAGATGGATAACAGACCTAAGATAAAGGCTAGTTAGCCAGACAAGATTGAGATAATGCCTACTGGAGGAAACAGCTAGAGGATATGACAGGAACTAGGCCCATGTTCTCCCTTAATGGACACATCTGTCATCTGTTTCATAACCCTGAGGTACTGCTGACTCCTTGGCGGCTGCTGCAATCCCAGAGAACAGCAGCTGTCATCATTGTTTCCAATCATATATTTGCACTTGGGGAAGCAGGTAAAACAGTATCACCTTTGATAGTCTGGAACCTTCCCCATTCTTAGCCTGCCCATTGAGACTAAAAACAGAACAGCACTATACAATTGCTGAGAGGTTGTACTTTAAATTGTAGAACATAAAGGAAACAAAGAAAAGAAAAAGATAAGCATATAGATTATCATCAGTGCTGGTCAAACAGGAATTACAGTCTCCCAGATAAATAAAAGCAAAGCACAGTCTTTGCTGCAAATGGGCTGCTATCTAAGGACACTTAGAGTGAAGTGGTGGAGGCAGAAGAAAAATAATAAAAGAAACACCAGAGGAACCAAATCAGCTTATTTCCAAAGACTTCAGCTCCAACGAGATGTGAAATCAGGAGTGAAATAACACAGGTGAGTATGACAGCTGCCCAGTCAAGAAGAAAGGGGGGGGGGGGAATGCTGCAGCAAGTTTTAAAAAATCAGGCACGCCATGCATTATAACACATAGCTTGTAAAATACAGGAATGTCTTATGTCTACCAAGGTCTGATCCTATGAACTGATTTAGGCAGGATGCTGACTATGAAGAGCACTCAGATATGTCAACTTTCTATGCAACCAGAAATCATATTATGGTGTCTCATGGTACTACATGTAATACCCCAAATGCATGTTAATATTAAATATAGCAAAGTTCTGTGGTCTGGGCAGGGCCATTTATAGTAGGTTACACATAAATGGGTAACTCAGTGATAAGGTATAAGAAAGCTCTCCAAGGTGTGCTGTCCTGTTTAAAAGTGCAGCTGATTTTGAAACGCTTATGCAGATGCCTGATGCTGCAAAATCAATCACTGCACTCTCGGGCAGACATCTTTACAAGCCTCATTTCTAGCTGAACCTGCACTTCAGAATCAATAAGAATCAAAAGGACAAAGTTGATATTCAAACTTTAGGAACATGTTTGGATAACTTTCAAATGTGAAAAAATGCACAAATTTAACATAAAAGGTGCATTGCAGAATACGTTGCTTGCCAGATGCCTTCTCTTCTTAGATGAAAAACAACACACTCTTTCTTTCTCTCACCTTTCTCCCCATTTCCATCCCTCCCTCCTACCATCTCTAGGTAAACACATTCACAAACCACCTCTCAAATAAATCCTTTCCTACTATCTTCAAAATTACCAAATGAGAGTGAAAATTGCTCTAAATGAGGGATGCTACAGAAATCCAGTAAGTCTGAGTTGTTCTATCAAATTTATTGATTTATATTTGGGAAAAACCTGTATCAGTAGATAGATGCATACATATTTTTGCAAGCTAGTCAAGAGGGGTTTAACAAGAGACTATTAATTCTTATACATACACTAAGAGATGCATCCACATTTGGACATCCATTATAAACAGAATGCACATCTGCAAATGCAAGAACACATGGGACAGATTTCAGACAACCTTTGTGAAAAATATGTCTAAGGCTATATATGATGTTTAGTGATAGTCTTACAACGAAGTATGACATCATTTATTAGCTGTCTGAATAGGAACCCTGATTCCATTTTTTAAAAGCAAAAAATATGCTTCTAGGCTGAATTTCCCAACCATAGCCTTCCATAAGTTATTTTTGTCTGATGATTCTGTCAGTCCTAGCCAATGTTACCCGTTGTGATTGTTGATAGGAATTACAGTCTAACAATAGATTAACTTTTCCATAAGAATAAACTGGTTATAATGGTAGAACATGCTCCTTTATCCAGCTATCTTTTATTGTCCACAGAACATCCAGTACCTATACAGTGTACTCTTCTAATGAAAGTGTGTTGTTGAAAGAAGATTAGGGGACACAGAGTGCATTTCCATTGCGGAATTAATGCAGTTTGACACCACTGTAACTGCTATAGTTCAAAGTTATAGTTTTGGTGAGGCATTTGGCAGAGAACTTCCTCAGTCATAACAGTTACAGTGGTGTCAAACTGCATTATGTCTATATTATAGATGCACCTACAATTTATGTATGCATGGAACTGCCCCATCCAGTGCAATAGCCAGAACGTATAATCCAATCTGTATTCAGGTCCAAATGCTGACAGCTACTTGTGGCAGCCAGGGAGGGGGGCAGCAGTCAGGAAGGCAAGTACAGTAGTGTCTCACTTATCCAACACTCGCTTATCCAATGTTCTGGATTATCCAATGCATTTTTGTAGTCAATGTTTTCAATACATCACAATATTTTGGTGTTAAATTCGTAAATACAGTAATTACTATGTAGCATTACTATGTATTGAACTACTTTTTCTTTTAAATTTGTTATCTAACATGATGTTTTGGTGCTTAATTTGTAAAATCATAACCTAATTTGATGTTTAATAGGCTTTTCCTTAATCTCTCCTTATTATCCAACATATTCGCTTATCCAACATTCTGACGGCCTGTTTACATTGGATAAGCGAGACTCTACTGTATATAGCAATGCATAACTTGATGGTCCAACTGAACATAGGCAATTTAGTCAATCAATAACATGCACCTTGAACTAGTTAGCATTTCCCAGTAGGCTTAGTAGCTCTATAATTTCTGTAAGGAAACTAGAGTCCTGGGGATGGTGGCTGAAGGGCTCCAGCATAAAGCCAGAGTTTGTATTCCGGATAAGCTTGAGCTAATGACAAAACATGTTTCCTCATATCAGATCTTAAATGTCAATTCATTGATCTGCTGAGAATCACGTTTTGATGGGTTTCTCCTTCTATCAGAAGGCCAGTTCAGCTTTTGGCACTGCATATGTCTTGCAAAGGAGATTTTAGTTCCACATTTGCAGAATTTGTTTACAGCAATTGGTTTCACTGTTGCTAATTTCATTTTCCTTTTTGCCAGGGTCACGGAGCTAATTTTGAAACAAAAGATGCAAGCTTTGTAACATTTTAATTGTGAGGCTCAGTTTCCTCTTTGAATCCCACACAGCAGTTTGTGTCTTACTGAGAAGATATATTCCCAAAGTAAATCTCTAAATGTGTTAGGAACAATGGAAAAGTTTCTTTCCCCTAATACTGTACTAGTAAGCCAAAATCTATCTTAGCATCAAATGTTTTTGGAAGTAAAAACAGTTCCTATTATTTAGAGTTTTAAAATGCAAATAATAAATACCCAATTTGCATATATACTGATGACACTTGAAAAGTATTGACATAAAGACATGCTTGTGATGCCTCTCAATTTATAACAGGAATGGACTGCAAGGCCACCCTGCCTGCCCACAATGTCCTACCCCAGCACAAAAAGTGTTTCCACAGGAGAAGTTATATTTAAGACGAAGTATAGATTGACCACATACCATTTTTCATTTGACATTTCTGTGTGAAATTGTAGTAGTCCTACTGTATGTACACAAATACTGTATATACCCATGTAAAAGTCAACTTCATGTATAAGTCAAGGGCAGGTTTGGGGGCTGCAATCATTTTCCTATTCAAAAAGGCCAGAAATGGAACTGTGGTGGAGACAGTAGGGGGGAATCAATGCTTATTTGTGGTTTTCTCAGAATAGACGAAGCTTTTGTCTTTCACCACTCTACTCACAAAATGGGATGGTTTCTTTTTTGGTAAGAGTTATGATACACCATACATATTGACTCATAGATAAATTGAACCAGGGTTTTTTTTCAATATTTCATCTAAAATTTCTAGAATTCTAGATGATTATATACAGTACTTTGTGAAAAGGCTATAATCACTATTATGCTGGCTAATTAATTAATATTTTTAATCCTGTTCCATAAATATCTGATAAAACAATCTATGTGATACATTAATCAGGATAGCAAAACAGGAGGGCTATGTAACTTTGGGATGGGAAGAATTCTTACAGACAATGGGCTCAGAGACCACCAAAATAGGTGAGTCCATGGACTACACAGAGCCTATTCTGCAGAACTTTGTTTTTATCTGGGAGACATGGCATCATGCTTTCAACAAGGATATCTTTTGTTGGCTGCACTGAAACAAAAGTGTCAGGATTGTTGGGAAAACAGAATTTTTTAAAGCACTTTACAGATTAGTAGCACAATCTTATATCATTCTACTCACAAGCAAGGAAATTTAGTTTTGAATATTTTTAAATTTTCTTTTATTTACTTTATTTTAATCCCACATCTCTCCTGATTTAGGGACTCAAAGCAATAATTGCATTGAAATATTACTATAAAAATTAAGAAACAAACTCTTTGTGTCATAAAATATTCAAATATATTAAAAACTACACAGCCACCCCAAAATCCCAATCAAAATAAAGTACACAGAACTGTAATTTAATGCAGACGATGAATGAATAGCAGCAGCATTAATATGACTACCTATATTGGGAATCACTAAGTAGTTTAAAAGTGTTTTTTTTAAGCGAGTGTACCAATTTCATTAGGAGCCCCAGTGGCAAAGTGCGTTAAAGCACTGAGCTGGAGACCAAAAGGTCCCAGGTTCAATCCCCGGGAGCAGCGTGAGCAGCCACTGTTAGCTCCAGCTCCTGCCAACCTAGCAGTTCGAAAACATGCCAATGTGAGTAAATCAATAGGTACCGCTCTCGTGGGAAGGTAACGGCACTCCATGCAGTCATGCCGGCCACATGACCTTGGAGGTGTCTACGGACAACACCGGCTCTTTGGCTTAGAAATGGAGTTGAGCACCAACCCCCAGAGTCAGACATGACTAGACTTAACGTCAGGGGAAACCTTTACCTTTTTACCAATTTCATTACAAATGACTTTGCTGCAATACTGTACTCCCCTTGTCATGCCAGGTGGCTGGCCATCCAACAGAAATGAATGCTGCAATAACCACTATTTAAAGCTCTGTCTCATTTCTGTTTCTCAGAATTTGGTAATGGATACATAAATCAGTCAGAGAGAGAGAGCAAAATACTTTCCCGTTTCATATAACCTACCACAAACCAGCATGACAGGGGTTAAATGACTCTACAGTGTATTTTGCTGAAAACTGAGGAGGGGTGGAAAAGATGACCCTGAACCAACCAAGCATTGATTGTTACATCTCATCTGTTGTAAATCATGGAGCATAACAGTGGACTTAATGGGGAAAACATAACATCACAAAGTGCAGGTAGCCTTGAACCTACTTTGATTTAAATCCAAGAGACAGCTGATAGTGGAGAAGACTGAACTCCCTTACTGAACAAATGTCCTCCTTAAAATAAATTTAACAGTTTACATTCACTTTAACTAGACCTCTTTAAGCTTATGTACTTTTTCCCTTTGATTTTCCATCCTCAAAGGAGTCTAAAAAAAACTAGCTCCTCAATTGTGTGTTAACAGGAATGAGTATTTGCTCTGAGTTTTTAAAAACCAGGTTTTGGGTAGATTTAAACATCTTTGTTGGCTGATCTTCTCTTATATCCAGATTAATTTGACAGAAGAGTATTTTTTTATTTCTATTTGCTTCATCATTTGTGTGTGTGTGGGGGGGGGGGGGGGAGAGAGAATACACTTTCTTTCCTGGCAAGAGGTAAAATGAAACATGATGATCAGTCATGTTTGTTTATTCATTTATCTGTTTCATTCCCATGCATAATTGGGGCAGGGGAGGATGAAATACTGCAACAATCTGAAGGCATGTTGGAGTAAATGGGGAGTGTAGGAAGTTCAAAGTACTCATCTGTGAAAAAACCTTGTGTCACCCTTTTTAATTAAAAAAAATTGACCCCGCTCACACCCAACTCTTTGCATAAACAAAGCATATGTCAATTGTAAATCCTCCCTGTCTCAAGCTGAGCTTGACTAAAATCTATACTCTGAGTTTATATCACACAAAATGCATTCCAACTACACAAGAAAAAAAGTTATGACTCCTTTAAAGCCTAGCCTGCAATTAGTAGGTTGTTAACTGAAATAATATCTAGGGCTGTCAAAATTCAAATAGGACCTACTAGGAATATTAGGAATATCAAAATTAGATTACCCTTTATGTCAGTGGTTCTGAACCAGTGGGTCCCCAGATGTTTTGGCCTTCGACTCCCAGAAACCCTAACAGTTGGTAAAATGGCTGAGATTTCTGGGAGTTGTAGGCTAAAACACCTGGGGACCCAATCACTTTATAGGGCAGGACCATTCTTTTAAGAAAATACGTTTCTAAGTGATATATATGTATTTTTTTCTCAGAATGATAAGACTTGGGAAAGGAAATGGATTGTCTATCGAGGCTTGATACTTAAGCTCTTTGTCATCTAACTGCTCACCTAGACTTCAGCCATATTCTTTAAATAGGTTTTCACCTATTCCTTAAGCTCCCTCCTTTCCAATGAGTTGTTATAATTAGGACAATATTGGCACAAAACCCCACACAAAGTATGCCTTTGAAAACATTTAAGTTGCCAGTGATAAAAAAATTCAGACACCTTTTGGAAATATCTGCAGGTGGATTTCCAAATTATTTTGTAAATACTTCTCTCATATTAGATTAAAGTATTGTTTCTTAAGTGATATATTTTGTACACAATTCAATATGATACATATGTGCCCATACTTTTTATAATTTGATCGGTTTATGCCTTGTCTACAAAAATATTATCTCTCAGTGGTTCTCAATATGGGGGTCCCCAGATGTTTTTGGCCTACAACTCCCAGAAATCCCAGCCAGTTTACCAGCTGTTAGGATTTTTGGGAGTTGAAGGCCAAAAACATTTGGGGACCCTAGGTTGAGAACCACTGTTATATATCCCTCTCCCCCTGAAAAAACTTGCACAAATATTCCTGACTAAGACACTCTGAACTATTTTGAAAAATCTTCACACATTATGTGAATATAGGTTTTGTAGGTTTGTTCTTGAGCTGAGTTTGTTTGTAAGTCATTTTTACACAAGTAATTTTTTAAGTGTAACACCAGCCAAATAAATAAATAAATAAATATATATATATATATATATATATATATATATATATATATATATATCTTTTAGCTTTGGGTAGCATAGGTAAAGGTTAACAACCCCTGTGATGTCTGTTTTGCTGTCAGTGCATCTGTGTTCAGAAGATTTCACCTCACTTTCTGCCCCTGTGATAATTGGATTTTGAGAAATTTGGCTTGTTGTGGAAACAAGGATTGGTGATAGAGCTTCAGTGGAGACACCTTTTCCCATGATAACTCTCCCAGGAGTGATTTTCCCTTCCTATGGGTAGATTTCTCTCAATTCCTGTTGTTTCACCCCATTCTTAACTATGAGTCATTTGTAAGTTGGCTGTTTGTAGCTAGGGACTGCCAGTATTTCTCTCTTTTTTTTGTACAAGATTCACTGGATGCTTCCAGTTCCTGTTGTTTTTGTTCACTGGTGAGAAGGGCTGGACTGAAGAGTAATCATCACCACAGCCTCTGCTTACTTACCCAATTGCTTCTTCCAAGGAATTCCAGGATTCCATATTTAAGAATAACTAATTGAAACAGGGACCAAATCACATTGCCACCAAGTGATGGCTGTGCAAGTTCCTTTCCTGGGCCTCAGTCAAATTAATGCTACAGCCCTATACAAAATTCATAATGGAATCATGGAGTTTGAGAAGACCACAAGGGCCACCCAGACCAACCCCCTACCACACAGCAGCACCCAAGCTCTGTGTACAGTGAGAAAGAGAAAAAGAGAATGCAAGGAAGAGATACTCAAAGTATCCTACGCAGTTTAAGTGTGTGTTGGTGGGGGGGGGGGGGGACATTTGATCCTATTGAGCAAAATAATAATCTAATAATAAATCTTTATTTGTACCTCACCACCATCTCCCCAGAGGGACTCAGGGAAGCTCACAGAAGTACAACAGTGCCACATTTGAGCCACAATACACAGTATACAAATACACAGATATAAAACATATAACATAGGTCTAAAACAGCAATGTATGTAAAGTCCCATTAAAAATATACGAATTATAAACTTCCTAAAATGAAATAAAACCTGCAATTAAGTTAACTATCAGCGATAAAGTGCGGAATGGCACAATCATTTATTAACTGATTAATAAAGAAGAATAAACCACACATTTTAAAAAATATGTTTATGTATTTTTAGTAAAAGTGTGTGGACACGGAAACAGGAAGAAGCAGTCCAATGTGATAGTAAATGTATCTGATTAAATCAGCATTAAATGTCAGTCTAAAGGAGCCCTAAGACTGTATTGGGGACCAAGAACAAAACCCACTTTCCAAAGATACCACAGTCATTTTCCATTGGGGACAGAGATCAATGTGGTCCATACTAATATTTCTTTCTTTTTGAAAAAACCATAAAAAGCCTGAAGGCATGGCAAAAGTTTTGTTCACAGCTTGTGAAATACTGTCTCATACAAGCATATAAGCCTAATAAATGTAAAACATATGATTCCCCTCTCCCACATTTCTTCATCTTCTCTGATTTTTAAAGTCCTCATTTGAATAACTCTATGACACAGACAGCTAGATAAGATTATCTTGGTACCTGCCCTATGAAGCCCATTCAATACAAATGTCTTAATTACATATAGTCATTTCCCTTTTAACAGTCCATCTGTAATGTGGGTCGTAAATTAATAGAGCTGTCAGCCTTGACAAGTAACCAAAGGATTACCATCTCACCATTCTATTATGAGTGGCTCTTACTGCACTGAATACATCCGCAGATTTATCTGTAAAAACATGTCTGAAAGGATTAGTTTCCCACTTCATGAGAAAATAAAGTATTACAAAAGAGTGTACATCCCTTTAAGATCTCTGACCATTTGGCATTTAACAGAATTAATCTGCATATGTGTGCAGCCATCTCAACTTCAAAAAGATTAACACTGATCCTTTGGAAACCATATGTGAAAACTACAATCTTATACCATTTGCCTGTAAAGAAACATCCCATCTTTAACACAGTGGGATTTACTTCTGAGTAGATTCATCTGCAAAAACCTAATCCATGATATTTTAAAAATGAAACTCTTTTTTAAAAAGTCATGCAGGGTACTGTGGGAAGCAGCTCGCAGTATTTACAAAATGCATTTTAATATGAAGCTGGACTGCACTATAATAACAGAAGTAGTAACAGGCAGGTACCTTGCCTGGGAACACCAGTTATATCTGCCATAAATTTATGGTTTTAGCTCCAATTTTCCTAGTTTTGTCCCCATGTCCTTCAGCTGTGCCCTTCGTTACAAAACAGCTAAATGTCTTACAGACAGATCCATTTGTCTTATCAGCCCTCTTTCTTTTAGAGGCTTCCTGTATGGATTTTATTTTCTGTCTTTTGTTTTCTGCCCTTAACTATGTGAACTTTGCGGTGTCATTTTTGTCTATAAGTTTCAATTTACAACAGCAGAGACTGCTCTTTGCTTTGGAAAGGTTATAATAGTTTCAAATGTAAGAGCTTCATGTCCATTTATGAAGAAAGTGGCTTCTGTGGTTATACCCGGAACTGTGTATAGCGAGTGATTTGGAGTGGAGGATGGAAATACAAATACACCAGTGATGGTGGCAGTGGCCATAGAAAATGTCTAAGTACCTCAATTTTTATTAAAATTGCACACATAATCTGGTTTGTATTGTATATTGAAACATGTAATGGTCTCATGAACATCTAAGAAACTGAGGGACTCCAAAGATTTCCAGTAGCCAAAACTCATAGAATAGTGGGTCTCAACCTGTGGGTCCCCAGATGTTTTGGCCTACAACTACCAGAAATCCCCCAGCCAGTTTACAAACTGTTAGAATTTCTGGGAGTTGAAGGCCAAAACATCTGGGGACCCACAAGTTGAGAACTACTGTCATAGAACCTCTGCACTCATGGACAGCATGCCACCAAAATAAGAGTCCGGAGAAGTTTTTTTAAAAAATTACAATTGACAGAATCATGACCAGGAGTCATTTTGATTAGGAAATTTTGGAAAATGTACTTAACTTTTACAAGGTCAGGAGAAACAGTGAGAGAAGCCTAGCCTTTAATAAACCCACTTGCTAACAGACCAAGAATGCTTGACTAAGGTGGCCAGGAATGCTCAGAGAGGGAGGCTATATTACAGACTGCCAGGAAGGGGGTAGTGGGATATATTTTGGAAGAAGGAGTTCTTTAGTACTCAGCAGAACAAGCAAGGATTCATTTCTTTTCCCCTCTTTCTGAGACTACTGCAGATCTAATGTATAAGTTGACTTCATGTTTAAGTCAAGTACAGGTTTGATGAATGAATTTGAAAAAATCAGAAGTTATTCCAAAGGGAGCGGCACTGTGTCAGTGAACCAAACATCCCCGGTTACCACTGCTGCCATTTTCCCATCCAGGCATTCAAAAAGACCCTTTGCTGCTCTATTCAGAGCAGCAAATATCAATTCTAATTAAGAAAAGAAAATCTCCTTTTCTGAGAAGAGTGATGAAATGCATGAGCTTACTCTGGCATGAGAGAACCTAAAAGAAGCATCAACCTTCTGCTCTCTGCCAGGATGCTGCTTCTGGCCTTTTTTGAATGCCTGATGGTAGTGGTTCTTTGGTGCTGTCCTCAAAGAGGGAGAGAAGACAGGTCCAGGGCTTCTTTTAGGTTCTCTGAGGATGAAGCTCTCACCTTTCATCACTGTTGAATGTGACTTTATGGAGACTTTATAAAACTTCTCAATGTAACTGGAAATGCTCTTTTCCCGAAGCTATATTTTATTAGAAGGAACTGTCAAAACCACCTCTAAGTATTTCTTACCTAGGAAACGCCAATGAAATTCATTGGGCTGCCATAAATTTGACAGGCAATTTGAAAACATATACACATTACACACGCTACCCCTTTCCCAACCCACTACTAGTTGGTTTACATCATTTGAGATTTCAAATGCCTGAATAGAAGTTTTGTAATGGTCAAAACACTCCAGAAGACAGGAGCAGAATTCAAAACGATCTTGACAGACTAGAGAGATGGGCCGAAACTAACAAAATGAAGTTCAACAGGGACAAATGCAAGATACTTCACTTCGGCAGAAAAAATGGAAATCAAAGATACAGAATGGGGGACGCCTGGCTTGACAGCAGTGTGTGCGAAAAAGATCTTGGAGTCCTCGTGGACAACAAGTTAAACATGAGCCTACAATGTGATGCGGCAGCTAAAAAAGCCAATGGGATTTTGGCCTGCATCAATAGGGGAATAACGTCTAGATCCAGGGAAGTCATGCTCCCCCTCTATTCTGCCTTGGTCAGACCACACCTGGAATACTGTGTCCAGTTTTGGGCACCGCAGATGAAGGGAGATGCTGACAAGCTGGAAAGCGTCCAGAGGAGGGCAACTAAAATGATTAAGGGTCTGGAGAACAAGCCCTATGAGGAGAGGCTTAAAGAGCTGGGCATGTTTAGCCTGCAGAAGAGAAGGCTGAGAGGAGACATGATAGCCATGTACAAATATGTGAGGGGAAGTCATAGGGAGGAGGGAGCAAGCTTATTTTCTGCTGCCCTGCAGACTAGGACACGGAACAATGGCTTCAAACTACAGGAAAGGAGATTCCACCTGAACATCAGGAAGAACTTCCTCACTGTGAGGGCTGTTCGGCAGTGGAACTCTCTCCCCCGGGCCGTGGTGGAGGCTCCTTCTTTGGAGGCTTTTAAGCAGAGGCTGGATGGCCATCTGTCGGGGGTGCTTTGAATGCGATTTCCTGCTTCTTAGCGGGGGGTTGGACTAGATGGCCCTTGAGGTCTCTTCCAACTCTACTATTCTATGATTCTATGATTCTATGAAAATTTTGTTTTTCATTGTAAATTGCATTAATATTTCACACTCTGCATCACTATATTGCAAGGTAAGCAAGTCAAATTACAGCCTGAATACATTTCAGATGACACAGTAAAATACAGAATATGGCTTGGATGTCAAATAAATCCTGGTTATATGCACTGAGCACTGTGCTGGCATATTCTCATGGTTTCTTTTGCAAGGTAAATAGATCTTAGACCCTCTGGCCAAGGTTTCTTTAACATGATATGCAAAAGGAGGATTTGGACCATTGACAAGATAAAATAAAAAACTAACAGCAAAATATGGTTTATGATTATAATTTCATTATGGAAAGATAAACCAGAATCCCGCATTCCAACTGCATAATAAACAAATTGCAGACAAAGAATTTTTGATTTGTTAAATGCTCCTACTGATAGCAAGCTACAGGATGCTTGTCTGGCTCTGATTAAGCCAGATTTCTCTGGAATAGTGATTTACTCTGATGTCCAAACACGTCTGCTTTTCAACTATTAACAGAAGTTAGATGAAAGCCCTATTATGAAATGTTACTGCTTTTAGGGAATTTTTACCACTTATTATCACTCTAAGAATTTGGTACCATATTTTCAATAGTTGGATTTCTGAACATTTAGCAACATGTTAGTAAGACATTTGGGATTATTAATTTGACTAAAAGAATGTGTATTTTTTTGGAGTAAGACTTGTCAAATCAGAACCATATTTTTTTGTTTTTGGAATATCCAAGAGTATGCTGCGGTGATAGTATTTAAATATGCTGAAATGGGAATGTCTGGTCCACCAGTGCCAGAGAGCAAAGTTGATACTTGTAACCTGACCCTAAAGAAACAGATCTATTTTTATTTAGTGCTGAATCTAAAAGACACAACCCCTAGGCCAAACTGGATAGTCATATAGGTGAAGGCCAAAGTGGAGCACATCTCCCCCACCCCTTTTGTGTTAAATAATAATGAAATTTGAAGTGTTATTTAGGAGTAGGAATTTAAAATCTGACATTGCTAAGAGATGAGAAAACAGAGCCAAAGCAGAGCACTTAAGATTTGGTGATTTCCTAAGTTATATAAAGAATAGTAATAGGAAAAGAAAATAATTCCTCTATCTGTATCCATCTATCTATTTTAGTGAAAATATGGTTGTGGGCAATTTACATGATGGCCCCCACATCCAGAGAGCACTATAATTCCTGCCGACAACGGATTTGGACCAAACTTGGCACACAGATTCCCATGACCAATAGAAAATACTGGAGGGTTTCAGGGAGGAGACTGACCCTAAATTTTGGGAGGTATAGTTCATTCTGTATCCAGAGAGCACTATGAATGCAACCGATGATGGAGCTGAACCAAACATGGCACACAGACCCAACATGGCCAACTTTGAATACTGGTGCAGTGGAGGAAGTGACCCACAATGTGGGGAGTTGTAGTTCACCCACATCCTTATACATTTTCTAATATGAGCACTCATTTTTTAAAAGCAAACAATTGACTATTTATTATAAACAGCATTACCCGGGTACCTAGGCTATAGTTATATTTTTTTTAAAATTAAAAATGTGTCCAACCCAGCATAAGAAAGCATTAAAAATAGATTATTTGACATTACAGACTGCCTAAGTACCTCTCTGCTCTCCAGCTACAATGGGGACTTTGAGATTTGCAACTGGATACAGATACTGGTAGCTTTTAGGTTTGTAAGGGGGTTTCCCATGTATTTTCAAAATGGAAACTGAAAGCTTATTGCCTTTACTATTGCCAGAAATCGTATGGCCTGAAAACTCCTCTCCCCGTTGTATTTCATGCCACATGCAGATCATTATCCCACCTGCCCTCTATTTTTGTCCTGTTCTTTAAAAAAAATCACCTAATGAGATGACCTGGTCTATAAAGTTTACATGGAGATCTGCATGCCTTTTTGTTGGGGTTAGTAAAGACATTACTGCAATATGGATTTCTGGAAATTTATGGTTAGCACAGCAGAGTTTTATGCATATTCTGGTGCAGTCTAATACAAAGTGGTGCATAAAACTGAATGTAAAGGTTAAATACATAATACCCCTCAAGTGAAAGATCCAGATTAGGAAACATGGCAGATACATCATAAATTTGTTTACTAGAGTTTAATATATGTAACTACTGTTTATAATATCAATTAAATTTTCAATGAATCTGGTGGGTCTTCTGAGGTCTTTAAGACACATGCCAAAATAATTTTCTGAAGTAGAATAAGCTCTGGCTCCATTTAAAAATGCAGTTTCTTTTTAATGGAAAAAGAGAGCCTGTTAACCTTATTTTAAAATGGTTATTTTCTGCCAAGTCAGAGCAAGAATAGGAGACAAATATTCATTTTAACTTTTTATTACTGGTGCAGATGCTTCAAATATAAAAGTCCAACCATGGATTTTCATGGCGATTGAAATAAAAATATCAGTTTTCATATGAATAATAATGTTTACTCTGTGAACAGAACAGAAATTCCTAAAATATATTTGTAAATTATTTGTGCTTATGAGACACAACTGGAGCAACACAATTCATGATGGCTCATTTTAGACATTGAAAGAAATTTCATAGTATTCTCAATGAAAAGTAGTATTTTTGTGACTTCTGAGACTTCTCATGAGAAAATGACGACAGTCTTAGAATACTCTGACATTCATGAAATTTGCAGGATGCTTCCAAGAAACAAAATTTGCACAAAACAATAACCATATTTTAAATGTGAGCACCTAAAACTCAAGTAGCTAGGGAAAATGCAGAAATACATTTCATTTACATTCAACTTTTCAGCATGCTTTCCACACTGTTTAGACAATTACCAATCTAATTGCCACTATAATAGCACCTTACATTGTTTAAGGTAATACAGTTGAGATGCTGAACTGTTGTATGGATCTTTTAATTATTGCTATGACAATATTTTATTGTTTCTATTTAATTGAGGTTGCTTTTATTAATTTTATATGTTGATTTTTATCTATTGTGTTCTGAGTGATATATTGTCATACATGTTATGGCACTATTGTATGTAATTGTGTGAGCCACCCCGAGTCCCTATGGGAGATGGAGGCGGGGTATAAATAAAAGATTATTATTATTATTATTATTATTATTATTATTATTATTATTATTATTATTAGGAATGTGGGAGAGGACCATAAATTAGGTGCATTGTGTAAATAAATCTGTATACTGGAAAAATGTATTAAAATGTGTGTAAGTTTTTCTGTAAAAAGAAAACAAAGTCTTGCAAGCTGATATTAAAGAAGAACAGAATGAAAATATTGGTGGGATTTGGAGGAGCTCAGTGAGGTCAAAACTGAGAGATTTTTATATCCCATAGTAGTAGAAAACACAGTTTATTTTGGTTTATTTTGTGCTGGTATCAGAGCCAATGTTTTGTTATTCATTCCTAGAATTCTGAGGGAAGGAGTTTGAAAACGAAGGTCCTTGTTTTAGATTCTTCTGGCAATGAGAATGTGTCAACTCTATATTTGTTGGGGAAAACATTTAAACATTTCTAATCACATAAATGGTTAAGTGGCGAAAGAGTGAATTACACGTAAAAGGCTACAGCTTCTCTCCATGTATACATTTAAGACACATTCAAAATATTTCCTATAATATGTTCTGTGTTTGAAAAATTAGTTTCAGGTGGGAGTAGATGACAGATAAGAATTTCAGGTGGAGAAACATATGGAACAAGCCTTTGAAATAGGGTCTTTGAAATGATCTTCCCAATCAGTCAATCACAAAGCAACATTTCCTTCCTTCCTTCCTTCCTTCCTTCCTTCCTTCCTTCCTTCCTTCCTTCCTTCCTTCCTCATGATCATTACTTCATTTAACTTAAAACCTCTTTTCTAAACTGCACTTGGAATGGCTTGCCTGAGATGATACAAACGTAGGAGCTTTTTGATTGGGAGAGATTTAGCTAAATGTTATCCTGAGGTTAGAGTTTAATGCCGGCAGTTCAAGAGGATTACAGTCAGCAAAATGAAGACATTTCTGCCTGACCACTCTCACTAAGAATTACAGTTGCTCCCCTAGTTGCTATAGGAAGTGGTGAAGATTGCTGGGACTTAAAGTCAATGTAAGTACTGTTCCTTAAATCTTCTGGGAAAAAAAGGAATTATCCCATTTGAAGTATTGTGCTCATAACAACTGTGACCCAACAGGCATTATGTTTGGACAGTAAACATACAGACATTCATTTGATATTACCAAGACTCAGGTTGACAGTAACTAACTACACACACCCATAACATGTAGTCCACAGAGTGTACTAAATTTAAAATAGGTTGGACATCCAGAAAACTGCAATACTCCAAAATCCAAAACTGTCCACATGGGAGATACTCAAACCTTTATTTTCTGATGGTTTGGTGTACATAAATTTTTATTTACACAAAATCATTAAAACATTGTATAAAACTACTTTCAGATTATGTGTATATGAAAAATAAAGAGAATTTCATGTTTAGACCTAGGTCCTATCTCCAAGATATCTCTGTACATATAGGATTTCCAAAATCCAAAACACTTCTGGTCCCAAGCATTTCATAAAAGACATACTCAACCTAAGTGTCAATCATATTCGGAAGCTAGTTATTAAAACCAATGAACCAATTCACTAAAAATATAATGTTTAATACAATTACTAATATTTACATGGTCTACTATTTTAAGTCACATCATAAGTTTTCATGACAAAAGACATTCAGAAGTGGCATTCCAGTGCCTTCTTCTGTGCAGTACTAACATGCCTTAGTCATGGTATCACTGTATTCATCATTGTCACCACCTCCTACTGTTGCTGCTGCCCATTTATTGTTTGGTGTATTTAGTTGATTGATTTTTTGGTTGGCGTGATTTTTAAATGTTGAAATGTTTAAATTTTTATGTCTAATTTTTTAAAATATTTAATATTTTAAGCTTTGATTTTATATGTGTTTGGGGGCATCAAATTGTGCCATGTGTAAGCCGCCTTGAGTCCCCTTAGGGGTGAGAAAGGCGGGGTATAAATGGGGCAAATAAATAAATAAATAAATAAATAAATAAATAAATAGTTTCGCTTCTCAGAAAAGCCTATTTTATGTGTAAGACCCTACCAGGAACTCTACTACCATCAGCATAGACTCTTGCCTCATAGGAACATGCAATCTTGCCATCACAGAAAAGTAGTGTCACTGTGAGTAGGAACTAGATAAAATCCTCAAAACAAGATTGAATGCCATATCAGGACTATTTCCCATTTCTATGTGTGGTTGTGAAAGATGGGCAGTGAAGAAAGAAGATTTGAAGAAAATCTACTCATTTGAAATGTGGTGCTTGAAAAGAAGTCTATGGATTTTGTGAACTGCTAAAAGAAAAATGAATAGATCCTAGAGCAAAACAAATCTGAACTCTGCCTAGAAGCCAAGATGTCTTAACTGAGATGGTTGTACCTTGGCCATATCATGAGAACTCATTAAAAAAGATAATAATGCTTGGTAAGGCAGAGAACAACAAGACTACATTACATTTCTTCACTTCGGCAGAAAAAATGGAATGCAAAGATACAGAATGGGGGATACCTGGCTAGACAGCAGTACATGTGAAAAAGATCTTGGAGTCCTTGTGGACAACAAGTTAAACATGAGCCAGCAATGTGATGCGGCTGCTAAGAAAGCCAATGGGATTTTGGCCTGCATCAATAGGGGGATAGCGTCTAGATCCAGGAAAGTCATGCTCCCCCTCTATTCTGCCTTGGTCAGACCACACCTGGAATACTGCGTCCAATTCTGGGCACCACAGTTGAAGGGAGATGTTGACAAGCTGGAAAGCGTCCAGAGGAGGGCAACTAAAATGATCAAAGGTCTGGAGAACAAGCCCTATGAGGAGAGGCTTAAAGAGCTGGGCATGTTTAGCCTGCAGAAGAGAAGGCAGAGAGGAGACATGATAGCCATGTACAAATATGTGAGGGGAAGTCATAGGGAGGAGGGAGCAAGCTTGTTTTCTGCTGCCCTGCAGACTAGGACGCAGAACAATGGCTTCAAACTACAGGAAAGGAGATTCCACCTGAACATCAGGAAGAACTTCCTCACTGTGAGGGCTGTTCGGCAGTGGAACTCTCTCCTCCAGACTGTGGTGGAGGCTCCTTCTTTGGAGGCTTTTAAACAGAGGCTGGATGGCCATCTGTCGGGGGTGCTTTGAATGTGATTTCCTGCTTCTTGGCAGGGGGTTGGACTGGATGGCCCATGAGGTCTCTTCCAACTCTACTATTCTATGATTCTATGGAGAGACTCAGTCAAGGAAGACACAGTCTGAGTTTGCAAGACTTTTGCAGTACTGTTGATATTAGAGTCACTTGGAGGTCCTCATTCATAACATTGGCATTAAGTCAAAGTCAATTTGTCAGCAGTTTAACAACAAACATTTGTAAGAAGCTTTGCTCCAAGGATTAATACCACAAGAAATGCAAGTCTTCTTTGCTCTGAGTAGGTTCAACATACATCTCCTTGCTTATAAGGCTGCAAAAGGGTACTTCACACTTTAAAATAATTGTGTTCTAAGATTTGACAACTGGAACACTAGCATGAGCTCAGCCTTTGTCATTTTTAATGATGTGGACACTGAGAATTTAAGAACCCACAAGCTCATTTCACGCCTACACTGTGACATATGAAGCGAGAGGAAGTAAAATAAAAGCTTAAAAACTCAGCTGAACGAGTTCAGTTTGAGTTGAGGAAAGCTTTAAATGCTCCACTACTCCACTACTCCTTATCATACTTCTCAGGTTAAAGCAATGTTCAAAATGTCCATCATCATCACCATCATCATCATCTACTATATCCCACCCCCTATCCCCAGAGAGCAATGTCATAGGCATCAGCAAACTGCCTGCCAATAAAAGATACGAATTATGAAACTAAGCTTTTTCTACAGTGTCTAACATTGTATCTGAATGATTCAAGTGTTCATACCATGCTGTTTTTAAAAACAGATAGTGGATTCAATCTGCACAGCTGTAGCACTTTGATACTGCTTTAACTGTTATGGCTCTATCCCACAGAATCCTGGTTTCATTGCTTGCTGAGGTACTTGTGTATGTATTGCTAGCAAGCAATTCTGATGTAAATAAAATAAGGCAATTTAGGGCACAATTAAAATGCCCTGTGGTCTTACAGGTGTTTTGGACTTTACCTGTCAGAATTCTTGACCATTGGACAGGCTGGCTAGGGCTTCTGGGAGTTGGAGTCCAAAACACCTGGAGGGCCACAGGTTGTGCAGGCCTGATCTAGGCCAACCACTTGCCAAGCAAGAATACACAACTAAAGCATTTCAAATAATGGCTATCCAATTTTTTCTTTAAAATCTCCAAAGGAGTGCCCTCCCACAAAGAAGTCTATCATGTTGTTTAACGGTTCTTTCAGTCAAGGCTTTCTTCCTAATGCTTCAACAGAATTTCATTTCTTGTGATTTGAATGCATTCTTTCATGTTCTACACCCTGGGGCACCAGAAAGCTAGTGTGCTCCTTCTTCAACATGACATTGCTTCAGGAATTTAAAAGTTGGCTATCATATCACATCTCAATCTTTTATTCTCCAGGCTAAACATATCTAGCTCCCTAAGCCATTCCTCACAATACACATTTTCAGATGTTCCACACTCTAAGGGCCCTTCTACACTTTTCTAAAACCTGAAACAAAGTGGAATAAAATAATCTGCTTCCTCCCAGATTTCTGTCCCCTGCCCAAACCCAAACCCCAAGTTTTCCCTTGAGAAGTGGCTAGATGCCAACCCTGGTCAACCAAACGCTGACCCAAGACAGCCCCCTCTAGCCCTCCATTCCCCCCCCCAAAAAAAAACCCTTACCAGAGCGGCTTGACCCCCTCACCTCCTGAAGCACAATTTTTGCATGTCAAGAGGACTATCCAGAGGGATTGTGCTGCTGGCTGGTACCACCAGTACGATTTTTGGGGGGAAATGGGGGGCTGGAGGGTAGGGGTAAGGCACCCTTCTTCTCCTTTGTGCTCCAGGAGCCCTAAGAACCAGGATGCTGTGGTGACTGACCCCCAGGACTCCAGAAGCAGTCCCGGGAGTCAATCCCAACAGGGCCCATACCAGGAAAGATCTAGATCTTAGCTTAAGGTCCGGATATTTCCAGGTGTTTAATTAATGTGAAGCAAACTGAGAAAACCCAGTTTTCTTGGTATTGATTTGGTTTTACTTGAAGCATTAACAGTATTTGAATGCCTCAGGTAAAAGTAAGACAGCTCTCACATTTTGGGCCTGTCTGGAAGGGCTGTAAGACTAAAGAGTCATGTATGCACCATACAAGGAACATGTAGATTCCAATGTAAGCAGACTACTGTTGAGTAAGTACCATAACAGGGAAGTCCCAAAATTTTCAAGAGCATACTTCCAGGTAAATGAGTACAGATATATATCAGGGCCCTTCCTGACAGGGATCAAAATGTGGGCCCTGTCAGACTTTTTCTGGAGATGTCCATGCTGAATTGAGTTTTTTAAACATGCTCCAGAGTGGGTTTTCCCCATCTCTGGAAGTACCCTCACAACGCAGATATGTTTCTGGGTATTCTCTTTTTGACATGAAATTTGGGATCAGAGGAATAAATAAAATAGTGGTAGATTCCTGAACAACAAGAAGAGTAGTTCATCATGTTTCAGAAAATATTTTATTCAATACTAACAATATATACATGTGAAATGAAATCAATGGGTCAAGTAAGTCTTGCCAAAAGAAACAAACCACTCTGCATTTTCTAGAGCCCACCTTCTTCCAAATGCATCTAGGGATGATTCCTTCTTCACAAAACCCTATTATTCTTATGACTGTTATTTTTGTAACCGTATCTATGTAGCTATGATTTTCAAAAGTGCTGAAAGTAGAAGGAAAGAAAAACTAATCTGTTTTCACTTTCCCCGTTATTTGCTATTAATGCATGCTCATTTAGAGATTCTGGAGGCAACTGCAGTTTACCTTGCATGTTGCATGATGGTACACATGGCTGCAATGACCAACTAGAACAGAATCCAATTATTCCCAACCTCACGCTTTATTGCCTATTTTACTGCAGACAAGCTACTCCTAGAGTGCTGAAAGTCTGTTTCTCCAGTCCTTCTTTTAACCCTATCCTGCTAAAAAAAACCCTTCCATCTAGAGAAAGGGCAAGGAGGAAAAGGAGGCTGGGCAAGTATAAAAATACTTTGCAAAGGGAAGCTTCTTTCTCAGATGATTTTTAAACTGAGGTTGCAGCCTAAGTTTATTTCAAGTAACAGGAAACTAGCAAACATAGTAACCCAGCTCTAGGGGTTCTTGGATGAAACAGATTACCTTGATCCATCACAGTCTGGTTTCAGGCCTGGCCACGGCATGGAGACGGGTTTGGTCACCTTGGTGGATGACCTCCGCAGAGAGTTAGACAAGGGGAGTGCGTGCTTATTGGTCTCTTAGCCTTCTCAGCAGCTTTTGATACTATCGATCATGCTATCCTTCTAGGATGGCTCTCTGGAATGGGTTTTGGGAGCACTGCACTGCAGTGGCTCCGCTCCTTCCTGGAGGATCGTACCCAGTTGGTGAAGCTGGGAGACACCTGCTCGGACCCCTGGCCATTGGCCTGTGGGGTTCCATTCTATTGCCCATGCTCTTTAATATCTACATGAAACCACTGGGTGAGGTCATCTGGAGTTTTGGAGTTCAGTGCCATCTCTATGCAGATGACACAGTTAGTAATAGTTACATTCTGGACAACAACTCCCAGAATTCCACCTTGCCAGGGGAATTCTGGGAAATGCAAGCCAAAATAATGCTTTTCCATGTTCTGGGTTACGGTCCCTGCTCTTTCTTTATCGACTTATTTCATCGTTTTGCCTAACGTTAAATTGCACTTCTCCCTTTTAAATCAGAATCCCTGCTACAGTATATTAAATACAGCACTACCTGGGAACCTGGCCAAGGACTGAAACAGCACAGCTGAGGGTTCTGCTATTTCGCAAGGTCCACTCAGAAAGTGTTAGTTTTGCCTGTACAATATTCTAAAATTAGCAAAAGCACACTGGGCTATATCAATCTCATACTCAAATGCACCTCCTAGGCAAGAACTGCAAGCCTTTTTTGTTTTACCTTACCTTGCTCATTTTTTCTTCTTCAGACTAGCTTACTAATGGATTGTAGCTTTTTCAACCTGAAGTTGTCACTTCAGTTATTATTATAGGGTTTTTTTCTAATATCTCGCTCAGTGATAACTTGTATTGCTAATTTTACTAAACTTCTATAACAGAGATGTATTTGATGTTCTTCTCAATATGAATCATGAGCCTTTGAGCTATTTTATATGAATTTCAGAGACAGTTAAACTATCTACAACTTAATGGTTTAATAATATTTTTACAACAATAGTTATTAGCTAAGGATGTAAAGAATACTCACTTTTTTCAACAAAACACGGACCTCAAGATATTTGCATTTCATGGCTTGAACAAACAAATGTTTTATGCCAGTAGTCCTCAATTGCAAAAAGGCACAAAATTTTCCACAATTCCCAGAATCTATGGTTAGCATGGCTACTGAGGGGTGTAGTCTAAAAAGAAAACTCTTCCAAATTCTGAGTATAGCCAGCCGACCACAGTGATTTTGGTTAGATTCCCTAGAGCCATAGGACCCCCACAAAAATGAAAAACTGCAAATAAAGAATTTGAGACAATGTCTCTCAAGAAATCTCTAGGGCAGTGGTTCTCAACCTGGGGTCCCCAGATGTTTTTGGCCTACAACTCCCAGAAGTCCCAGCCAGTTTACCAGCTGTTGAGATTTCTGAGGGTTGAAGGCCAAAAACATCTGGGGATTCCAGTTTGAGAACCACTGCTCTAGGGCTTCCAGATTGAAGCTAATATCCACTGGAGGCCCTAGGGACTCCTAGAGAGAAAATCTTAATCAAATCCCTGAATAATCAAATTCACAAAAGCCTAACCCACATATCTGAAATCTTTACTTGCAGCCTCCCATAAATTTTGAGATCAATATGGATGCTTTTGCTTTGGTTGCTTACAGGGTGACTACTGCAATGAACCTGAGAGGGAAAATGGCTTACAAAAACAGTTTAGCATCTTCAGCTAATGCAAAATATGGCACCCTGCCTGTTGACAGGCATGGACAAATACTCTCATGTTTCACCTATTTTGAGACCGCTACACTGGCTGCCAGTTTGTTCCCAAACTCAATTCAAAGTGTTGTTCTTGACCTTTACAGCATAGATACTGGTTATCTCAGATATCTTCTTCAATTTGATCCCCCTTTCGGATTTATATGTTCTCTGAAGTTCCTTCTCCAGAGTCTATCTCAAAGAGCAACTACATCAGCCAGTACAAAAACAAAAACAACAAATAACAAAAACCAGATACTTCTCTGTGGCAGCTTATGCTATGGAACTATTCTTACTGTTCTGCTAACCCTGCAGAAATAGCTAAAGAGAGATCTTTCAGTCTTGATATTCACACTTCCCCCTAGCAGCACATACATTTCATCAAATATGTTCATATTAAGACACACTGATGAACAGAGTTTTAGAAATATAAATTTTGCTCTGTTTCAACAGCAGGTCTATTCATTTTGACTCTCATGGAGGCCTCTAACACATACCTTTTATTAACAAATGAAGGCACACTATAGATGATTGCAAGAAGCTAACTTCTGAACATATTGGTGAAAAGAAATGCCTTTTCCCATATTATGATGCAGTAAGACAAAATTTGCAACTTCATCTACATCTGTCAACTACAGAAATAAGTAGTTCTGAACCTATTGCTAGATTTCTGGTTGACCAAACAACCTTACTATTTGCTCTGAGATAGCCCTTCAAATATGTGAGGGTTATGATCATCTTCTCCAGACGAAATATACCCAGTTCCTGCAACTTTTCCTCTCTACACTTGATCTTGTTGTCTCTGACATTCTACTTACAGATAAAAAACACCAACTGAAGAAACAACTGAAGATAATCAGAAATTAAGGTAAAGGTAAAGATTTTCCCCTGACATTAAGTCTAGTCGTGTCCAACTTGGGGGGGGGGGGGGTTGGTGCTCATTATTTCACCTCCAAGGTCATGTGACCGGCATGACTGCATGCAACACCGTTACTGATCTTACAAAAGGCTGACTGGCAAAATGTGCTCTGTTTCAATCAGAACTTAATATTCATGGCCATGTGGATCAGTTCTGAACAATTCAAGTTCTTCTGGTGGATTCTCTCTTCAGCTTTGACTTTCAACATATATTAAGATGCCACTCTCAATTCAAAATACAGTTAAAGAGAAGGAATTTAAAATTAATGCTGATGCTTAATTAATAATTGTCTGTCATATTAGGACTTTTAGAGAATTTTTCCTACAGCCCAATATATGTATTATAGTTTCTCTATTATATGGGAGAAAGTAGGGCAGTGTTATGTATGTGATGTTCTAAATAAGCAAATGAGTGAAAATAATTAGCTGAGGTGTTAGAACTGAAAATATCTGTGGAATATCTCTGTCTCAAGTGCTCTGCAGTTCCCGAATAATGACTGGTCTCCATGGACTTGTGTTCACATCCAAGGACAGAGACGTTATTCAAGAACATATTGAAAACAATGAAGAGATTGTGGTTTATGTGAAAAAAGGTAATGGACAAACTCCCTCTCGTCCACACAGAACTGACTCAGTATTCATCAGCTTTCTTTTTAACTAAGAAAGTCACTTTTGATGACTGGCCTATACTTCATTCCTTAATAATCTTTGTGCTATGTATGATTGTATATATATGTATTTTATAAATTCATGTTCCACTGCTTAGAAAACCTCTCTACAAGACAGCTTGTTTTAAAAGCAATAAAACACTGCATAATGAATAAAAACAGTAGCATCAAAATAAATCACTCTGCATCATTGCTTCTCAGATTTTGAATTAACCCATGTGTGCATCCTGGAGGTTACAATTATAGCACACTGCTTATTGAAAGCTATATTTGTCACACACATTTACATGTTGGTGTGAGTGGCACACTGGCACAAGCAGTATAAAGATCCCATGGTTTCCTATAATTATATATTTTGTCCCAACAAAATTCTCATGCAAGCAGTCTAATCAGTTCTCTAAATATTTTAAGGGTTAATAAAAACACAAAATATCAGGATAAAGGTTCATAAAGGTGTTTAAGAATTTGACTGCAAGTATGCACATATAGCCTAAGACTCGGCAATAACCAACATCTTGTCATTGGTGTGGTTTTTTCCCCAGATACAATTTTTACTTGTGTCTGCTGACAAAGCAAATGTCTCTTTATAGGCCTGTGAAGAAAGTCAGCTAAGGTAACACATGTGAACCAACTTGGAGCCACTTATCCCATGATGAAGCAGAAGTATGTCAAGTCCATAAATAGCTGGTAAATCTATTCTTTACCACTGGCCCAACTGAACCTTGAATAATGTAATTAAACCAAAATGTGAAAGGAATTAGGCTGCTTTCTCCCATGGTGACTGGCCACACACACTAGCCATGCCAATAAGCCACAAAAGTTACTAGCCTACAAAAACATTTACAGGCTCATTTGGTCCCACATATATATCCATGTGAGTAATTTCATGCTAGATTACTTTTGCGGCTTGGAGATGCTGTTAAACTTAAGAAGATTAAGTGGAATCAGTGACACAAAGCATCTTTACCTACCTACAGCTGTTATCTAGCTGTGTGACATCCGCACAGACAAGCTAGCCATTGTCTAGCAAGCCCCAGTTTAGACTATTGTAGTGCACCATACATAACGTCATACATGCTTTTAAAGGCTACTGGCTAATTTCAGTGACTTCAAAATACAGCTGTTCTGACTATTACCTGGGACTTGTTATACAGAATAGACTGTTCACTGAGTATTAGTACTATTCCAAACACAATTCAAAATGCTTGCTTTGACATTTAACAACCTACATAGCATGGAGTTGAAATAACTAAAGAACTATCCAGTCCCACATGAATTTGTTCAGGGACTATGATAACCTTCAGAAGTCTTTCTTTATTGTCATTCCCTTCTGTAGACAGTGACAAACAAAAGGACCCTTTCAGTGGTAGCAGTCCACTCTCTCCCAAGGAATAGAAAGGTTACTCTTTGGGGTAGGCATGCAGGCTAGACCTGTAGTCCCACAAAGTAATTTTCCCAAACTATACCTCCTTTCCAGAAAATGATACTTCTCACAAAACATCTTGTCTTTTCAGCACTAAGCAATGGCATTTTTATTTTTATTTACACCAATCTTCTAAGCATCTACTCCTTTTAATATCGACTGTTGCTGCAGACTTTTTGCACAATCCATTGCAGTGTTTAACTTTGCGTTGACATTTCAAACTTTTCTATGTCATCCTATCATTATATGCTTCTTAGACTCTTAGTTAAACTAAGAGACAGGATATAAAATAAATAAAATATTTGTGGTCTCACAGATGAGGAATGAAACAGAAGCACCTCTCTTATAAGTTTACAAAAGCTTCCCAAACTAGCATGACATGGCAATTCTCATTTCACCAAAGGGGACCAGACAAGAGACTATTGACTGACTGTCCAGTCAATCAGTAAAATGCACACAGTTATAAATGAGGCAGAGTTAAAGATCTATAACTAGTGCAGCAAAGTCTTAATATAAATAAGCATTAGGTCACCAGATGTGGCAGCTGGACACACACACAAAGTTTCTCTTCCAGTTACCAATGCACAGGATAGGCCCAAAAGACATGTGGTGCTTCTGCAGAATTTAACTCAACTGTAACTTTAAAGACATAATTTTGTGCTTATTGTAAAAGCAAAAAATTGCTATGATAATACTATAATGATTTACATTATGATAACTACATTGCTTTTTCATAGTTAAACCACAGTACTGACTATTTTGGTACATTCACATTACTGCTGTTGTTGCTGCCTTTCTAATTACCCCAGACATGCGCCATTTGAATGGGCAGGTATCATCAAGCAGCACAACCTGGCAGAGGATACATATAGCCTTTAAACATACAGATGATGAAGGTCACAAGGCAGCAAAATTAAATGGCATCATCAGCTTAGACAACTTCCTATGAACTTTAAAAAAAATCTATTTATCAATTCTAAATAATCCAGAAATGCAGGCACAGACAAAATGACTTCATAATCATAAAAGCAACATAATCCCTTTGATTTGAGGTCTATTCCACAACAAGAAAATCTAAACTGACCTGGAGTATCACACACTCAAATGATTGGGCATGGCACTCACTCACTAAAACAAACAAGCAAAGAATCAGCTTTCCCTACAGTTACTGTCACCAACCTCTGTCCAGTCAATCAGCATAAACAAATTCAGTCATAAACAAGATGAAATTGAAGACTAGTCTTTCAAAAAAATACAGGTACAAATATGACAACGTACATCATCACTATTCATTTTAACGAAAACAATCAAAAACTCCAATTTTTCCTGTAGCTTCTACTTTGTCTAAGATCAGGCTTAAACATTGCCAGCATTTCTCCTGTGTGCATTATCCAAATACATTACTTTCCATATACATTTCTTATTATTTTCTGAAACATAAAAACTTACTTTGATTCTTGAGCAGATGGAAAATACAATGAAACAGATGTATTTAGATTAAAATCCAATCCATTCCATTTAAATCACCTGGATGAAATTTAGGATGGGATGCCCATACTTAATATAGTAATTTGACTGTTGGCCTTGGACTCGGAAAGACTAGGATTCAAATCCACTCAGCCATGGAAAGTCGCTAGGTGACCTTGAGCAAGTAGTACTTTCTCAGCCTCGGAAGAAGGAAGTGCCAATCTGCCTACTCCAAACAAATTTTGCCAAAACCTCATGATAGCTTTGTTTTGGGATTTACTTTAGAGTTGCCAAGAAAAATCTTTGTTATGTTAAGATAAACAATACAATGGATTTGAAAGTAACTTACAACATGTTCAATAAGGTTGTCTCTCAAATAAGGATACACAGGATTGCACTGTAATACATGGATTTGTTCATTATTTCAAGCTACAGTAGACTCACTGAATCAATGAGACTTAGCTAATTGCTGATTTCAGTAAGGGCAACTGATTTCATGGATCTCTCCAACTGGTAATAACAAAAGGGCCCTCTTTGTACTTTGTATGATCTGCACAAAACAAATTGAGGATTCCAAGGAGAAGAGACTAGGCCAGTTATGTGTTCATAACTGACTACTGAAAGTAGAAATATACAGTAGAGTCTCACTCATCCAACATTCTGTATTATCCAACACAGTCTGCCTCCCACCCTGATCCATAGCTGTTTCTCTAGGCAGAACGTGCAGCAGGCCAACATGCCCAACAACAAAAGTGCAGCCATGCTTCCAAACAAGTGGCAGACTTGTTGTAAAATATGATTTTTTGGTGCTTACTTTGTAAAATCATAACGTAATTTGGCGTTTAATAGGCTTTTCCTTAATCCTTCCTTATTATCCAACATTTTTTGCTTATCCAATGTTCTGCTGACCCATTTATGTTGGATAAGTGAGACTCTACTGTACTTGACAACAGCAGCTCCACACAACTCAAACCACCAGGTATACTGAGGCAGTAATATATGTATAATACAGTCACTATATAAATATGCTTTTCAAAGCTGAAACATATATGAATTATCACTTCCCTAAAAATGGTAGTCAGGTGTTTCCTTAAAATCTGACACAATTCAAGGAGCAAAGAATCACAAACCTTTAATGTTTTATGTGCTGATCAGAGACAAAAAAAAAAATCCAAATCTACTCACAGACCTAGTGAGCTATTCGGGAGGCTTCTCTTCCACAAACAGGCACACACACAAGCAGTACTTGCAGTCTACTCTTCTATTTTAAAAAACTAAACTAGAGTTTTCCACGTTCTAAATATGCACAAATTTACTGCAGAATGAACTTTTGAAGTAGGACAAGGCCTCTTTCACCAGATGCATCTACCAAAAATGACTCAAGCCTGTAATAATGTATGCATCAGCCAATTTGTTAGTTTTTAAGATAGCATCTGACTCTTCACTTGCTTTCTCTAGTACCTACACTGTGACTCTTCTTGAATTTGCAAAGTGGTGCATTTTACAGTAACAAAGATATCCTATGATACTAGAACATAGATGCAGGAACACGTTCAAGAAAACAGAGCATGACCTATAACACCTAAAGAAAACAGATAATGCCCACAATCTCCATAATTTGAAATATCAATCAAATTAAAGGGGTGAAAATCGCATTAAGATGGGGAGAAGGGGGATAAATATTACCAAAACTTCCAAGGTTTTCAGGTTTCAATCATCACTGTGATGTAGCCTTGTAAAGAAATTGCATTTACTCACTTTCAATGAATCAAAGCAGGCGATTACGCGTCCATTTTCAACTTGGCAGCTTTTCGATGGATGTGCAAATTTACATTCCGTATCTGGTCGTGAGCAAGTCCCTCTTTGGAACTCTCGACACACTTCCAGTGTTAGCCATTTTGTGTCCCGGATTGGTGTGACACTTACAGCCATGTTTAGATTTTACAGGTAGTTAAAAATTGTCAATGAAATGAACAAATTAAAAAGAAGAAGAAGGCCAAACTGATAAGACTCAAAACGATGAAAAATGTCACCTCCAAAATATTTCCCCAAACCCCAAGCCCAATGTTAAAAGATGTAAAATCGTGTGGTTGCAACAGCAAGGAAAAGGTTTCCACTAGAAAGTCACAGCATGAAACTCTCAATCGAAAGAAGGGGAGGGTTTCTTGTACTTCGAGAAATGCTAAGATTGTTAAGTAAAATCAGCATTTAAAAGTGTGGCCTGGAAAGAGCCTTGTGCTCTCATTTACTCGTTCCAAGTGCCAAATTGGAGCCCAAAATGCAAGCAGCAAAACGTGGCAGACCCTTTGACACAGAATTTCCAAGCTGCTGTCAGGAAAAGTTGTCTGAAAGGTGATCTCCACACAGCTGAATTTGCAATAATTATTAATAATTTAATTTTGAATTTTTGGTGTGGTGCAATTGGTATTGATTAGTTTGGCACAGACAGAGGCAGCAGTTTAGAGCAACAAATCGAAGATTTTTTTTCTCCTCTCTTTAATTTTTTTTCCTTTCTGGCAGAAGGCAGGTCACTTTTCCAGCAAACTTTTACTTCTATGAGAATAACTAAAGCAGCCTAGGGCAATGCTGGACGCTTAGAGCTCTTTCTCTTGATTAGAAGTAGAAATGAGGGGAGGGGTGGCTGGACTAGAGGTGGAGGGTAGATGTGCTGTCGTCGCAGTCTAGCTGGCAGCAAGCAAGGCAAAAAGCAGGGACTGCTCTAGAAGCGGTTCCAAGCAGCAGAGACGTCAGGAAAGGCACTTCTTAGTACCAACCTGTAGAAAAAACAGATATGTTAAAATTTACCAAGCAGCATTTCACTGATGTCTCACAGCATAATCACGTCGCCATGTGCTCCCTCCATCTACTACTGCACAGCATGACACTCTTTCCTGACTCAAACAAAATACTTACAGTACAGCATATTGCAGACAGCCATCGTAGATTTTATTAAAAACGGAGCCGATTTCCCCTTCTGAAGCAATGCATGATCAGGAGATAACCAATCACAGATAGGGTTGCAGCAATATTCTGGGCAGGAAGCCAATAGTGTGGGCTGTCTTATGAAAGGTCGCGCCTCTCAGACATTCATTACTATGCTATAAGCAGAGAAAATGTCCATCGGATGCGACTTATCGCACTGCAAGAGGACAACCATGTGGGTTTTGAATTTACCCAACATGCAGTTAGAGGATTAAACCATGTTAGTTTTCAAACAGCTTCCAACTTAGGGACAAGTGCCCAGACAGGAGGAGGAAGAGAGAGGAATAATATTTTTTTAAAAAAGAACGAAAGGAAAGAAGCGACTGCAGCTCATTCTTTCTCTCTCTCTCTCTTTAAGACTGCTTTTTTTCCCCTGCTTTGCATCGAGCACAGCAAGCACAGAGCACGCCTACTGTATCTGACAGATGAATATAAAAGGAAAAGGGGAGTTCACAAATGGTACGGTCTCCTGACCTATCCAATTCACTTCCTTCTGAACTAGAAGTCCTGCCTTCCTCGAGTAAAAGCAGCACTTTCCTTTAAGCGCTGTGCAACTATTTTGTGCTGTCAGCAGAGAGACTGCCAGTATATATAGCCTGGGCAGGTTAGATACAAACAACAAATCCCTTCCCCACTCCCCCTCCCCACAAGCAAAAACTCAGGTCGTACAAGGGGAGGTGGAAACCGTAGTGCTGTCGGGGATGCCTGGCAACACAACACAAGCCAATCTGCAGGGATCAAACGATGCTTTCACAGTAATCTGAAATATCAAGCAGGCAATCTGATTTGAGCAACATGATACGCTTCAGAGCTACACTTCCGAATTAAAGAGATAGCACCAGGAAAGTGCCTACTGCTACTGAGGCTCATATTCACATACCCTCCTCAGGAGTTTATGCCTCAAGATGGCTTCTTGAAAGGAGCAGTTTGCTTTGCATTTTACTAGTTGGGACAGTCTTTGCAAGGGGTGGAGGGGGGAGGATGAAAATGGTAATGATTATTATTCATAGAAGCAAACAACTGCAGTATTTCTTAGCCCTTGGGAGAAAGGAGAGCTGCTGTAAATTTTATAAACCAAATTAACTCAAAAGGACATATGCAAAGTTAATACTGTTTTATTCTCACTTATTTAGCTCTAAAAAGAACAACATCTTCACTGTTTTCTTATTCTCTAGCACAGAGCTTTCCAAACATTTAATGCTGGTGACACACCATTTTTTACATGCATCATTTCTTGACACAGTAATTCAATTTTACTAGCAAACCAGAAGTTAAATCAACTCCGTATAAGAGATACAGACATATACATAAATTGTAATAATAAAATGTATGGGGTCACATCATGTCTCATGAAAAACTTTGATTTATATATTTTAAAATATATGATTTATTGGTTATTTCATATAGACTGAGGGGTTTCTCGTTATATTTGTGCATCACACCTGTACACTGCAGTCGACACGCTATCATGTCATAACACAGAGCTTGGAAATCTCTGCTCTAGCATTACATTTTCTCTTTCTGTCTCTCACTCTGTATTCTCAAAGCTCACTTGACACGCACAATCCACAAAAGTAAAGAATGAAAAAGAGTGGTGGGTTTTTTTTTCCTCATATAGATTCATATTTGATACGTAGGTATGGAAAAGCTACTGTGTATCATCAAAATCCAAAATATCCGTAAATGGCAACCTCGGAGGTAAATATGATACAACAGACAAAATGGCCTTTGAGTATTCCTTGCCTAAGAAAGCTCTATGAAATGAATGGGTTCACCACAGTTTGACAGGCAATCTGAAGACATATATATACACACATACACACCTACACACATACATAAAGGTGTGTATATACACAGCAAAGTTACACAAGTCTCACACAACTTTAATGGCCATGGCTCCATCCTAGAAATCCTGGATATGTCATTTGGAGAGACCATATGGATTATGCTCTTGTAAACAGCCCTACTCCACTCTCATGAGCTATAATACCAGAACTTTCTAGCATAAAATGTTATGTATCTTCTCAAACTACAATTCCCAGGAGTCTGTAGGATGAAAATTAGATATTTAAAGCATTATCAAAATCCTATAACTGCACAGTGTAGCTATACTCTATGTTAAATAAGCAAAAGTTGAATAATTCTGACTAATTGAGAAGCAAGTAATATGAACTTCAGACGGTTTGCTATATATATTGTGTAGCAATCAGGCTAACGGCTGAAAAATTTCTACTGCACAATCAACCTTCCCTGCAGTTCTACTTGAGGGAAAAATATAACTGAAAACATTGGGACTTGCTTCTATCTATATATGAATAGGACAACACTGTTACTGCTATTGCTCAGCAATGATCTGGGGTACGCAACTGGTATTTATAGATTGCTGCTGCTTTATATGGTTAGTTACAAATACAGCTGGCTGTTTCTTTAGTCTACACTAAATATTTACAGAGAGTCCGTGTTACAGAGTCCGTGTTAACTCTTTAACTCTGATGAATAAATCCCCTGAATTAAAGCACTAAAGTTTCTCTAGAATAAAACTGCAAGAACTTCAACAAACTACAAAATCCAAAATTCAGTATAATATAGTCACAACAGTCAAAGTGGCACAAAATTCTGATAACATATGCTAGGAGTGGGAAAAGTATGGCCTGTGAAATTCATTTGTAACTAATGAAGCCTCTCTGCAGTCCCACAAAGTCCTAAAAGACCCAAATTTGTTTTTCAAAACTCAGGTTCTTGGATAACATTCTACCCGAAAGTACAGCCAGGCCATCCCAAACCATACACTGGTATCCTGAGGCTAGCCTTTTCCCAACCCCAGAGCCTACAATATTCCTCCATTTAAAAAAATATTTTCAGTCATACATTTGCTGAATGTCACAACCAAAAGTGATGTGACATCATTTCTTATGTATCTGAACACGGTAATGCAGCCAACAGGAGGGCAAGTGGAGATAATTGTGCCCCCTTCCAACACAAAAGCTTACACATGAGATGAACCTTATGTCTTGCCAGTAGCCCACTTTAGGAAGTAAAGGCAAAATTGAAGTTATTACTTTCCATCCCATAATCAAAGTCCTACTATTTCATTACTAAGGAATTTATAACTCGCCATGTAATTTTTTACTAAGTCTTTCCCAAAGCAACAACCAAGGGCAGATCTACCCCAAATCCTTATCCAAGTCCAATTCAGTGTGGCATATGCCAGATCACCCTAGGATGGATTACACATTCATCCCACTGGCCAAATGCTATTCCCAAATGCCCAACAGCCCCAAACATGAATTGCTGCTGCTGGACAGCCACCCTATCATTCCCCTCCCATTTTTCTAGTTGTGGCAATCTCTGGATGTGACATGAGTCTTGTCAGTCATCACATGTAGTGACATCAGCAAGGGCAAGGAAGTAAGAGGAAGAGGACAGGAGGAATTGCCTCGTCCTCTCCCCTGAGCAACATCATTGTAGGCAATGACTGACAGGCATGACCCACACTGCCCAGAGACCACTGTAACAAGGAGACTGGGAGGAGATGGTAAGTGCCATCCTGTGTCCAGGAAACACAGGTTGGCTGCGTAAATATGTATGGTCTGGTTCCATCTTGGAACCAGACCAACTACTTAAATGGGCCCAAAATCAAAGGATGCTTCAAATTCTGGGGCAGAATTCAGAAACTACTACTTTGGTTAACGTGAGTCAGGCTGTGTTAAGAGGGACTTACCCAACATTATCCTGGATCATCCACGTGTAGTTTCACCACCACAAGCTGATCTGGGTCCTCTCTGTGGTAAACAGTCAGTGTAAATGTACCACAAGAGTCTTATGGGGCCTACAATCTAGCTGCTCGTTTGGCTTAGGCTACCATAGATTGCAAACCTTCCACCAGATGTATTTTCAATAAAATGTGTCATAAAATACAATTTTAAAGTAAGTCTGAATGACCTAAATACTCTTACTCTCAAATAATTGAGAAAGGGTTGATGATTAAAAGGAAGAAGCAGTGAGATCTATTTGTTTATTGAGACATTTATATTTTCCCCTGTATCTCAAGGCAGTACAAAGATAAAATCACAGTAAAACCATTTAAATGTTGGGGGACTTTTAACTGTAGTTTATAGTTAAGTTTGTTCAGTTACACTTGGCTATTTCCCAGAGACACAGAGAATTCTGGGATTTCCTTATAAGTGCCCCCCCCCCCCAATTTAAAAACCGACAGGGCAGCACTAACTAACTAGGACATAAAATTCTTTGTGATTAGGTACAGACTATACTGCAGCCAATCTTGGTATGTCACTGGAATTTAGCCTATGAAAACATTGCCTCTGTTCCTGATTTATGAACCTGGAGCATAGTGCAATCATCAGCTTTCAGTGAAAAAGCGCCCTTTTGGAATGACAAAATGAAGATACTGTATGTCTTTTCATTTACAGTGTACAAAGATATAACTAGTCAAGATAACATTATGTGAATGAGAGATGCCAATAATATACCAATATCTGATCCTAAATTAAGATTTTCAACAATCCCTTTCAAATTAGATAATCTTCTGCTAGAGCAGTGGTTCTTAACCTGTGGGTCCCCAAATGTTCTGGCCTACAACTCCCTGAAATCCCAGCCAGTTTATCAGAATTGAAGGCCAAACATCTGGGGACCCACAATTTGGGAACCACTGTGTTAGAGGAATGAGTATCAAAATATATACACTGTTCTCAAAATTGACAGATCTGTTGAAAATAGGCCTATTGGAAGAATCATTTTTCATCAAACATATTTATAATGTCTGTTGAAGGAGAAATAACAAATACTTTCATTGTTTTTATCACTGCCAGAAAGCCATCTTAAACCATGCAGTTTTGAAAACTATCAGCCATTTGGGGACATTTCTATGCAAACAAACAAACAAACAAACAAACAGGGCATTTTGTGCAGAAAGAGCATGTTGTGTAGAAAATATAATTTCCACCAAGAAAGTGAGTACCAAAAAATGCCATCATGATATAGACAATATATGTGGCCTTTCTGAACAGAAAATGATATTCTTTGTGCAAATAAATCACATGAAATGTTTTGTGCAGAAAAGTCTAGAACTGTGAATAGTCTTGCAGACCTAGGACTGTCATCATCACAGTTGGCTGACAGATGAGAAACCAATTTCCAACAACTTTTAAAATATTTTTGACCGTTCTTTCATCCCTATATCCTTTGTTCCAAACAATTTAATACATTGTGGGTAAAATGTAATAAAATGTGTATAGATCGTGTATGTCCAGCCACACCTAATGTTTTATTTCATTGTGTTGTTAATAAGCTATTGAGCCCAATTCCTATCTCTAACATTGTTTAGTCAAATTTCTCCAAGATGTCCTACCCCATCACCTTTCTCTCATTCTGTGTTATTACTTAGCATATCTGTTTATCAACAAACCAAACTGGTCACATTTCCTGTCTTCAAATTAACAATCAGTATGGTTGAGTGGCTTCAAACTACGTTTAAAGCTTCCAAACATCTTTGCATGGTAAAACTCATAACACAGATACTTATGGCATTAGGAGGATTGATCCAATTTGAGTTCCAAAAGAGATTTATTATTCTTATTCTTAATATTATCTGCTTTCCCCACTTAAAAGAGACTCATGGTACTGGAAGAATGGCAGTTAAATATATTTAAAGCATATTTCTCAACTTATTTTTTCTTCTGTTCTTACTTTTTGTTGCTTTGTAAACTGTAGTTAAAGTACCGTTTTCACACATCTCCATGGTTTTTACAGTTTTGAAATTCTCCCCAAACCATCTTCCATATGTCTGTGTTTTTTGCTTCTATACTTATTTTACTGATGGCTAGTGCTAGTGGGCAATGACTAATCTCCTTACCTTTTATTTTTATTAATTTTTGTGGGTACTGATTCTTTTGTTGTGGATCCATGCAATGATTCCATCCTCCTAGTTTTTAATTCAACCTGGCCATCCTGGTCATGCATTTTTGTTACTACTGTCCCTTGTGACTGCTGGACTAGGTTTCCACCTCCCCCATCTGGAATCTCACTGGGACAAAGTCTGAAAACCCATGAACTGCAAATATTTAACTGACATTACTGAGAAATAAGTTCAAGGTTCTCTACCATTAGGAAGATCTACTAGAAGGCTCTTCCTGATCGGTCTTGAGTAAAGTCCTCCAAGAACAATTTCAAATAACATTATCAACCTAAGAGGGGATTTAAAACCATTCTTAATGGGCAGGACATAGCAGACACTATTTTCCAATCGTGTCTTAATCTGTATGAAGCAATATGCCTGCCCTTTACAGTCCCCTGAGTGTTGCAACATTATTATATTCACCTTCCACTGTCTGATTTCCAATGGTTTACGCAGAAACAGAGCCACTAGGTTTGCAAAGAGAAAGAGGTAAATATCCATTAACTTGGCAGAAGATGAGCCAGGCAGAACAAAATAAAAGGGGGTCACAAGGCGCGGGCATGAAGCTATTCTTCACAAAGCCAGTTTTAAAAAGCAACCCTGATTTTTTTTTGTCTGCCCTTACGAATATTTTTTTAGAACACTAAGGCAGATGACAAAGCAAAATACTGTCATTTAAAAAGCACTATAGCCATAAAAACACAGGCAGGGACTATGCATTATTCTTTTAAGTATCTTCACTAACCATCAGATGACACTTTTCTATTGGATTCCTAAATCACAGCACCATACCTTATGGGCAGTTTGTAACCACAAATATTTTACTCCCACAGTGATATGGAGGAGTAAGGACAAAAATGCTTACACTGGAATTATCATGAGACCAAAGTGTCAATTTCTCCTATATTATATGGAAAATTGAGATAAAGCCTGGTCTATGACTTCTGTCTTAGAATGTATATATTATTTGTGCACCTAATAAAACTGTCAACTGATTTCCAAGCTCCAGATTACATTTTATATCACTAAATTTTACTTACTTGCTTACTTTATTTGGTTATTTATCTGGTGTGTATGTGTGTATGTATATATATGTGTGTGTGTGTGTGTGTGTGTGTGTGTGTATATATATATATATATATATATATATATATATATATATATATTCTAAGGTGCTTTACAATTGTAGCAGAACGTATTATCCTCTTGTACTAAAATCATAGTGAAATACAATGAAGTAAACAGTAGAAAGTTACATAGTCCACAACAAACAACCATGGAAAGGCTTGTAAAATGAAGTGGACAACTTAAGGGCTCCAAGTGTTCTTGATCCCCACTCCCATGACTTCTCTCTATACAGGTTGACACTGAAAGGAATTGTAACACATGAACATTTCAAAAGTAACATCCCCATATGCCTGTTGTACAGCTTTGTAAAAATTGAATAGAATAAGGGCATTCCTTGCTTTCATGAATCAAACAGGGAATCTCTGAAGATGCCAGGCATAGATACAGGCAAACAGCATGAGAAAATGCCTCTAGAATATGGCCATAGAGTCCAAAAATTTCTAGAGTTCGCCCAAAGGCAAGGCCCAGCCCAGTTTTCCATTGTACAATTGCTATGCAAAATAATGATAACTTGTGAATCACAGAAGGATTTCTTGATTCATCAGCAGGTGAAGATGAATGCATCTCCATAGTTCTTTTTTCAAGGCTATTGACAGGTATTTTTTAAAGGCTACTGGCAGGTCCCAGTGTTACTTGTGTGAATGCATACACAAGACATGTGTACCCCTCACTCCCATTATGCATAGCAGATCACAGGTATCTCTTGTAAGCTACCATTTATCGAACAATAAAATTAAGCACAAGTAAACTCATGTTTTTCACTCTGCTTGCATTCTCCAAAGCAAGTAAAAATGAAATTACAAATTACATTTCCTGATTCCAGATTTTTTTTTCAACCATTCAGTTAATACATTATTCAGAGCATAACTACCATGGAGAGGGGGAGGATAAGAAATTAAATTAAAGAAACAAACATCATTAGAAATATAGATTGCAGGTAAAGATTTCAAATTAACTATTTTTTAATATGGCTTGAGAAGAAAAGGGTCAATTTTCCAATGTTTTTACATTCTTGTTACATAAAAAATTGAATAGGAAGTCCTCTGTTTATGGTTGGTATTAATGTTTAGACTATTCTGTAATTGAGTTAGCAGAATGCTCTTGTTTTGCTGCACATGAAAGCACACACACACATCCAAATAATGGATCTTGAAGTACCTATCCAAAATATCTCAAATAAATGTAATTAAATATTAGACATACATACCAAGAAGGGAGACATTAGTCTTCTAAATTAAAAAGGGAATCAAAGGCCATAAAATTAATTTAAAGATTTAAAGAAATATAATGTGTTTATTAGCCTAGCCAGAATTATTTATAATTGTTGCAGTATCATTGGCGACTATAACCCATGACAGAAAGCAATGGCTGGTTGTCATACTGTGGGCCCATGATATTCATTCAGTCAGTACAGCAGAAACTGACTATGCACCCATCTACACTATACAATAACTGCAATTTGACACCACTATTAACTGCCATGACTCAATACTATGGATTCATGGAAGTTGTAGTCTTTGCTTCTAACCCAGAGGTCCCTAGCAGCCAACCCAAACAGCCCCAAGCTATTTTGTGTGGCCCCAAGTTACTTAGCTGCTGAAGTCACCCTTCTAGCTTTTTCCTTCCCAAGAAGAGCACTCCTGCCCATTTTTATCTTGCTGCTCTTGCAACAAAAAAGTCACACCAACCACACTGTTTCTTCTAGTCCCCAAGCAGCTGTATGGTTGCTTCTGTCAGTCTCTCTCTTGGTCTGCTTCTTCAAACTAGCATATTGGCCATTCCAGGTGCTGGCTCATTTTTGCTAACAAGGTGGGGAAAGGACAGAAAGAGAGCTGGCATGTTTTTGCAAATGAAAAAGAGAACAAAGTGTTTTGCACAGTCAACATTTCTAGGTCCCACTCCTCAAGGCTTCTCCAAGTCTCCAAGTGAGACAGTTGCTGTTGCCATCAGGCAAAGGCATTCTTCCACCCCCTGCCTTCTCACATTGCTTGCTTCTGTTTAGAATCTTCTGATCACACCAAAGGTGACATACAAAAATAAGCAAGCAAGTGGTTTTGGGAAATGTGGGGTCTCAATCAGGGAAAGAAGCACTTTTGATCCAATGGAACCGTTGAATGCCCTGCTTCAGGGCCTACCATTACTTATACCAGTGGTTCTCAACCTGTGGGTCCCCAGATGTTTTGGCCCCAGGTGTAGGCCAAAACACCTGGGGACCCACAGGTTTAGAACCACTGACTTATACCATGGTGTAACAATGCTCTCTGAGGTCAACAGACTAGCCTAACTAGTGGGAGAAACACATTTTTTCAATCCTAGAGGCTTTTGGATATCAACCAAAGGGGATTAGTATTGTTCTGTAAAAGCAAAATCCAAACAGCGTGCTGTGTTTCCACCCACACCTCCAGTCGGCTGACAACCATATATTTAATTTTAGTGAGCTCAATTCTATGCATATGTTTAAACATTCTGTAATGGGCTGGAAGCTTTTGTGATAGTATGGGCTAAACTTCCAATTAAAGAAATAAAATGTGCAGTAATTACTTCAGCAACCAGTGAAAGTGCAATCAGAGAGATACAATGACATGAAATTAAACACAAAACATGGGATAGATTGCTGGATTCAGAAGTACATAATAAATAACGTCAAGCTGAGTCAATGTCGTCCAACACAATACTCCATTCACCAAAAGTGACCCTACATATGTGTCAAGGAGTCTTAAGAGCAAGATATGACAGTGCTATTTATCCTCTCTTTTTAGCAGTCAAGTTGCCCAGTTTGTAATTACCTACGTCAGAATACAAATGGTCCAGCTGAACACCAATTTCTCCTAGAATTCTTTCCCTGACTTAGTATATTAAATGAGAATCTGTGCATTCACAGTGGCAATATTCTGCTAACTACTCACCAAGAAATCTTTACCTTGATAGTAAAGTTATTTAATGTTAACTCCCAATAACATTAGTTGATTGCATGTTGCAATCAGATATCTGCATACTGATTTGATGTTTTATCTAAATGACTGCTTCTTTTTCTTTCATTCATTTTTGGTTTTCTACTGTTTGCCTTCATTTCTTTACCATGACCAAAATCTCATGGTGTTCTTTGGGAAGGGATTGTTCTCTCTCTAAGAATTGCATTACAGCAACTGTTTCTCAACCTGACCCAACAGGTTTTAATGTAGGGTGGGGATACAGGAGACAGGGGGATTGCTGATTCTAAGAAATCAGATCTAGTGGAATTATGTTACTGAATCCTGAGTTACAGATTAAATCCAACAAGTCACTTGGATGATCTACTGATGCCACAACATATTTGGCATTGACAGGCAGACCATTTTGGTGAAGATCAAACCTGATTGTAAAATAAAAATACAGTAGAGTCTCACTTATCCAAGCTAAATGGGCCAGCAGAACCTTGGATAAGCGAATATCTTGGATAATAAGGAGGGATTAAGGAAAAGTCTATTAAACATAAATGGGCCGGCAGAACGTTGGATAAGTGAATATATGGGATAATAAGGAGAGATTAAGGAAAAGCCTATTAAACATCAAATTAGGTTATGATTTTACAAATTAAGCACCAAAACATCATGTTATACAACAAATTTGACAGAAAAAGTAGTTCAATACACAGTAATGTTATGTTGTAATTACTGTATTTATGAATTTAGCACCAAAATATCATGATATATTGAAAACATTGACTAAAAAAATGCCTTGGATAATCTAGAACCTTGGATAAGCAAGTCTTGGATAAGTGAGACTCTATTGTAAATGAAAAAGATAGGCTCGGAAGGAAAAAAAATAGGATCCACTGTGTTACTTGTTAAGTACAGTCGTCCCTCTCCATTTGCAGTTTTGACTTTGCAGGTGTGACTATTATTCATGTTCTCTGTAGAAATGTCTGGGTCTTACAGTGTAATTCTATGGCCAACTTCTTCCAGTCATGTTGGAGGACCTAGAGATTTCAAGAAAGAATATAACTCTAGGAATCTCCAGCTTATAGTAGAAGGTGACCATAATCATGCTGGAAGACTTAGGAATTCATAGAGAGGTTTTCACTTAGGTTCAAAAAATAGCAATTTCTTTATTTGCAGTTTTTCACTTTCATGAAAGTGATGTACCCCTGATCCTAGTTAGTGTAGAGGGCTGACTGCATTTTTAAGGAAGTATGTACAGATCTATGACCCTAAAACTTTTAATGATCTGCTTAAATCTAAAGTGAAATATACAGTACAGGTTTCATATGTGTTGTACAGGTACAACTGAATGGCTCTGCAGTGGCTGAGGGGGGGGGAGGGTTATTTCTTGATATTATCAACCATATTGTCAACTTAAATTGTGACCAAAGTGTGTGACTGTTAACTACCTTGAGTGTCCACGGGGAGAAAAGTGTTATAAAATTAACAACGATGACAATTATAACTACAACTTAGATATGTACAATTGAGCACACATATTCAGTGTTGGAAGCATAAACCACTCTTCTGCTTATGTATCAGGAACTGGACCAGAGCAAGGAGTATTCTGTGGCTCTCAAGGCCCATTGTGGGTCAAAAATGCTCCAAAGTACTCCAAATGCCTTTTGAGGACATTGGATATTTTCATCATCTCCACCATCACCACAAGACCATTTTAGGCTTAAGAAATGCTTTAAAATGAAAGTAAAATGAAAGTGACTCCTAGTTATTTTCTCTTTTGGGCAAAAATGGCCTCTGAAAATAAAAAAAATCCTCCCCACAGCTTCTTGGGGCTATTGGAGAAATTTTGGGGGATGATAAATGTTTTTGTAGTGGAGGTGTGGGCCCCCAGGGTCTCCTAGGAGAGTATATAGCCCCCTAGCCTTCCAGTTGACAAATTCAATTTAGACAAAGCTTCAGCTTTTAAACAGTAGTGGGAAAAATAAAGGGCTGCATTTTTGTTCCTAGTGATACATTTTAATTCTTTTTAATATAAACATTTCACTGTATTTTCTTTTAATCTACATGCTGAACCACTGGGTCCCATACTATGACAAAGGCAGAATATGACTCAAATAAATAATCCGTCTGTGCTAGCAAAATCCAGTCAAAATTTACATTTAAATAAAAAGGTTAGGTTCTGGTCTTGAGCAGAAAGCTTGTGCCATTTGAGAGGATAATTTGGCAGTAAAATGTGTAAGTGAAAAATGAGCAGCACAGTTGGTAAAGACATCCGTGCAGCCACTCACAAGATAAAAATGTCAGTATCTTGATAGGGTAACTTTGAAAACAAGCACATAACTTTTAAAGTATTTTAAGAATGTTATGCATGTACCTGGAACTTTCCTACTAAGTCTTATTCTTATTGGCCTTCCAAACATGAAAAACTCATTCAGAGTTTCTGAATTACTCAAATGTAAAACCAGAGTATGCAAAACCCAAAGAAACTGTGCAAATGACTGAAATCTGATGTACTCACATAAAAGCATGAGTAATTTCAAAATTGCCTACCAATATGAACAAGTGATGCTTATATTCTTGCCTCCTACAATACTGCATAAATCCAACACAGTTTTCAGGTCAAGCTGTTTGTAAAATAAAACAGTCAGAGTCACAGAATGTATCTTACTAAAAAGTAAAGGAATTTGTTACCTATTTTCTTAGGTCTAACATTTTTACGTATTTATTTTCACTATCTGTGAAATTTCTTTTAGGGTAAAGACCTCACTACCATAAATTTTGCAGAGCCTAAATAAGAAGGGCCTTTAAAATCTGCATTGCTTACCACTAAATAGATGTGATAGCAGAGAAGAAAGGTTTCCTAACCCTCAACTTCATCAAATAGAAGATTTATATGCACCTGTGTTCACTGCATTTCTTATGAGATTTCTGCCATTTATGTTATAACCATCCATACCACAATCTCTCATCACTTATTATTCTGTCCGAACTCAACATTTATGGTTGTCAAACTCTATCTGTCTAATAAAAGTCAGTGTTTGTATATTTGTATGTATGCTTGTATATGCTGTATGTATGTATTTTTCAAGATGGCCCCAACTTTCAGGCCACTCTGTGACTCTCGCCAACAATGGATCTGGACCAAACTTGGCACACAGACACCCTCTATGATCAACAGGACAGACTAGAGGGGTTTGGAGGGACTGACCCAGCATGGTGGGAGTTGTAGTTCATCCTGCATTAAGAGAGCACTTTGAACCCCACTAATGATGGGTTTGGCCCACACTTGGCCCACAGACCACCCATGATCAACAGAACATACTAAAGGGGATTGGGAGAACTGACTCACAATTTTGGAAGTTATAGTTGACCCACAATCAAAGATCACTGTGAACCCAACCAAAGATACATCTGGACCAAACTTGGTATGCATACCAATATGGGCAACTTTGAATGCTGGTGGGATTTGGGGGGAATTGACTTTATCCAGACGGCACTGTAAATCTAAACATCATTGGATTTGGACCACACTTGGCACACATACCTAATATGACACACATGGCACACATATCTAACTCTGAATACTGGTGGGGTTTGGGGGGATTGACCCTGGCATGCTTGGCACACATACCTAACTTTGAATACTAGTGGGGCTTGAGGGGGACTGACCCTGGGCATTGTGAGTTATAGTTCCCCCATATCCAGACAGCACTTTAAACACAAACGTCAATGGATTTGGACCACGCTTGGCACACATATCCAACATGACCAACTTTTAATACTGGTAGATTTAGGGGGGAAACTACCTTTGAGATTGGGGGTTCTAGTTCACCCATATCCAAAGAGAACTCTGACATTATGCAGCCTTTACTTAAAAACCTCCTTGCTTTGTCCACATTTGAACTACAGGATAGTGTGATTTTTCCCCTTTTGTCCCTAAATAGAAAATATATACCTGGTAAGGTAAAGGTAAAGGTTTCCCCTGACGTTAAGTCCAGTCATGTCTGACTCTGGGGGTTGGTGCTCATCTCCATTTCTAAGCCAAAGAGCCGGCGTTGTCCGTAGACACCTCCAAGGTCATGTGGCCGGCATGACTGCATGGAGCGCCATTACCTTCCCGCCAGAGCGGTACCTATTGATCTACTCATACTGACATGTTTTCGAACTGCTAGGTTGGCAGAAGCTGGAGCAACAGCGGGCGCTCACTCCGCTCCCAGGATTTGAACCTGGGACTTTTCAGTCTGCAAGTTCAGCAGCTCAGCACTTTAACACACTTCACCACACTTCCATATATATACCTGAGGTTGACTTATACTCATTCTGGGGTCATAATTATGGATTTAGATATAACTTGTCAATTAGTTAAGAGTTATTCCTTGGAGAGGGGAAGATGCCAACACTGCCTGGGGGGCGGGGGGGGGGGGGGCTAACCACTCATGACTGTCACTGCTGCCATTTTCCTACCCAGGCATTTAAAAAGCTGAATCAGTCCCAGAAGAACTTACAAGACACAAGGGTACAAATACTACAACTACTTATTATTAATCTTATTTCAATTGCAATGGGACAGGGAAGGGATGAGACTGTCTAAGTTCCAACTGGTTCCAACAGATGAAGACAAAAAATTCTTGGAAACCTGGACATTTTGGGTACTCATCACAAATGATTTTGGGTTAATTAGACATCTTATGCAGCCAATTGTAATTCAGCATTTACAAGCAATGGAACCATTCCAATCATTTTTCACGCCTGGGAGTCTCCAAGAACTAACAATGTCAAGTCAAAGCCCCATCTTTCTACAATGTTCAAGTACTTTAAGAAGCTAATTTCTGTATTTAAAATTAACTATTAAAATAATACCGTACGGTTCCAATCTGTTAATATCACTAGATGAAATTGGAATAAATTTTGAAAACTGAAAACATGTCACCAGTAGCCATAACATTATTACTAAAGAAACATTAATCAGGGTTTAACATCCCTGGTGGGTTTTTTTTAAGTGCACACAAATTTAACAACCCATAGAGATTTTCTCCAGACATATAATTTGATAATAGATCGCAGAATTATTGTATCTTTGGGCTTCAGTCTTATGTAAACTCACCTGAACTCAGTGGGACTACCTCTGAGTAAAGGACAACACAGTAAGAACTTTACCTTCTCAAATGTGAAAATAGAGAAGAGTTTCACTTCTTACAGTCTGCGTCCAATGAAGAAAAATTAGCTCTGCAGACCCAATAGGACTTTGGAGAGGCAGTCTCTAAACAAGGATCCCTTGATATTTCACAACTAACTGCTCTGATACACTGGGTAAATTAAGAAGCAGTTTGAATATAGGATACAATAGAAGTGCGAGAAAATAGCTATTGGAAACATTGCTTACGATGCCTCAGGAACATGTAAACTACCATAAATACACATGTATGAGGGCCCATCTACACAGGCCCAAAAACCGTGATAGGTAATGGGTTTACCTGCGTTGTCCAAACAGCGCCAGATTAATCCAAAACAAACTGGGTTTTCCCAGTTTATTTTGGATTAATTAAACACCTTAACGGATCTGGACCTTATTGAAAGTTCCAGGTCTATTGAAGTGCTGGGTCTGTAGGGATTGACTTCCAGAACTGAGTTCCGCGATCCCAGGAGTCAATCCCCATTGATATCCCTGTGTAGAAGGGCTCTAAGTCACCCTCATGTATAAGTCAAGGGCAGGGTTGGGGATCAAAATAATTGATTTTGATGTGACTTGTGGATAAGTCATGGGTCATTTTGTGAAAACGGGAAAGAAACATTGCTTCCTCATGGGGTGAATCACCCCTGGCTGCCAGGCATTCAAAAAGGTCTGAAGTAGCAGAGTGGTGAAGACAGTAGAAGGGGTTGGTGTTTCTTTTAGGCTATCCTGGAATGGACTACCTTTTTTGCTTTTTCCCTCTCTAGTTTGAGAAGGAGATAGCTCATCTTTGTTAAGTTAATGCACAATACTCACATTGACCCGAGGATAGGTTTATTTATTTATTTGCTGTGAGGGGTGTGTGTGTGATTTTTTTCTCCAAACTCTAATCTTTGTTTGATCTGATGTGGTAAATCTAAATATTCTGTTCTCACAATTCAGAGCCATATGCCACCAATTCCTGCTATGTCTACACTATCTATGTATGTAGCCCTTCACAATGATTCAGCAATTTGGAGGTGAGTAAAATGCATCCAGATCATGTTGTATTTACTTCTATGAAAGGTCTCCTTCTAACAAGAAGACAAAAAAACTGCAGTGGCAGGTGGTGGCTTCTATGTTAGTGCAACTGTGTATCCATTTTAGATTTTAGTTTAAACTTTTAAAGGGCTATCAAATTGGGTGAATCTGTTTTAGAGATAGGGTTCATCACTTTGGATAGACCTTTAAAGTCTGATTCACCATCTGACCAATATGGATGCAATATTTATTTACAAAACATTAACTGCAATTATACCTGTTTATGATGGTTTTTACTCAAACTGGCCTTCAGCAGCAGGGCACACAACAAAACTAACTCCACCCTCACTGAAAATGCTTAAAGCTTTCTAGAATTTACCATTCTTTCTTTGGAAATCACCTCTGAAAAGCAGAAGTACCAATGGGAGGGGAATTTTCCACAGTAATACACAATTCTTGGCCTTTTACTGTCCAAAACAATAAAGATTTAACAAACCTTACTGGAAGCAGGGTCATATAGAGATAAGAACAAAATAAAATAGCATTAAACCCCAAATGCAAATTAACAAAAGACATAGGCCTCAGAAGAGGTAGAGATAATAATAATAACTTTATTTATATTTCACCCTATCTCCCCAAGGGGACTCATTTCTCAAGCTGCAAACATTCAAATAGGTAACAGTTTTGTACACAAAGCTTTAATATTATGTCACTGTGATAAACTACCCTAGTTATTTATTTTAGAAAAATCAAATAAAACGCTTACATTTGATCTACTATGAGGCAAGATGTCACAATGCAATTACCATTAGCCTTAGTCATCATACTCATGGTGTGGAATGGGAGCTAAAGTCCAACAATTTGTTCCCCACACCTTTTCTAGTAAAATTATTAGCAGAAGAATAAGGGTTGCCATGTGTATGAGTTACACTATTCTGAGACAACTAATGCAAGATCAACTTTCATGAGATATTGTCCTCTACCATTCTGAAATAAATAGAATTCAACAGCAGCAGACATATGTTTCCATCCACAAGAGAGAAAATGATACCTGAGATAAACATGAAATTATCATTAGTTTAGAGATACCCAAGATGTTGGTTACAGACCATCAAATGAGTATTTAACCTAAACATTCAGCCAAAAAGAAAATTCTCAAGGGAAATGTCCTATTATAACCTTGTTGTAGAGGGCATCCTAAAATAACAAGTAAAGTCCCTGAACGCCCTTCCAAAAGCAACCGAAACAGAGAGAGTGTAAAATATAATCTCTGGTCAGTGATGTGAGTTTTCTAAAACAAAATAAGAACTGAAAAATTTCTAATTATCTAAATAATGTTATATAGCAAGTAAGACTTAAATACCAGTCACTTTCACTGGGGTTAGGGCTGGGGCATAGGTCCTCCCCCCCCCCCAGCTGAAAAAATGGCAACACAAATTTAATATGCTCTCTTTTTTCACCTGAGATCATATCTCTTTAGGAATCGCTAGGTCTTACGGCATGACTCTATGCTCAACTTCTAGTGGAAACACTTTAATGAATGTGGATGGCCGACTCCAACATATTCAAATCATGATGTGGAAAATAACCTCCAAAGAGAAGTGTCACTCCTATATCTTACATCATAACTTTTTTTCTGCAGTGGCATCTTCAGTTTTACTCACTCTCTGCACTACTTATCAATTCTAGTTCAAATTTAGAAACAAACCTGATTCATTGCAATTAATTGAACATATTACACAGAAGTGAGACCCTGATGGAATCTCAGAGAAACCAAAAATGATCTTATGCTTCTGAATCATGACTACCCTATACTATATAAGCAATGAGCCTCATATATTTTTCATCTACTCTGGTTGTTGTTTTGTGCCAAAGCTGAAGCCTATAAGAATCCATATCTACAATAATTGTGACAGTGAATTATTCTCTATAGAAAGAAAACTAGAGAAATTGTGGTTTGTTAAACCATAGTTAGTGGGAATAACCCAGGATTAGGTGGTGGATTTTAACTATGGCTAGATCTCACAAAGTTGACACTAAGTTGAAACAAATCATGGTCCTCATAAACATGGTCATTCCCCAAATGGAAAAGAATGGAAAAGGAGGAGTGGATGTACCAAATTCTGGCTGCAGCTTCTTCAGTCATTTGGAAGGCTCTGTGTTCATATGAACTACACAAATACAATAATGTTGGGGGGGGGGAGATGGGTAAAGTAGTTAATTCATCTTATTGATGCTGATATAAATTTACACAAAAGCAAATGTATTATTAAATGGAGTTTACTTCCAGACAGAGTGCTGCAAGCTGAGCAAGGGGGCTGTGAGGCTGGAATAACTGATTCAAATCTTTCTTTACCATGGATTTCTTGGGTTACTTTAGGTTAGTCAAAGCACTCAACTCTGCTCATCTGCTCTTGCTGCCAAAGTGGTAACATAGCCTAGAAAGTTTCAACTCCAATTCATATAACCCTGCAGCTAGCTTGAACAGTGGCTCTGGTGGCTGGGGAATTCCAGGGAATTTTACTGACATTCTGGATAATTCTGGTATGCTTTGCTGGGTTGTTATGAGGATTATTAATTGATTGATGATGTTGAACTAGGACAACAAAGCATTTATCTTTCCAAACAACTCAGAGTAAAGTGTTGCTGCCTCAAATTGAAAAACTTTGGAAAGCCAGGGTAAACTGCCTGATTCATCAAGCTTTTGATGCATGAACAACTCTGTAGAAAACCCATTGGAAAACAGTATACAAAGGGTTGTTGTATGTCTTTCGGGCTGTGTGGCCATGTTCCAGAAGCATTCTCTCCTGACGTTTCGCCCACATCTATGGCAGGCATCCTCAGAGGTTGTGAGGTATGGAGAAAACTAAGCAAAGAGGTTAATATATATCTGTGGAAAGTCTAGGGTGAGAGAGGTCAGTATGAATGTTGTGTAGTTAATCACTTTAATTAACATTGAAAAGCTTATCTGCTGTCTTCTTCCTGCCTCTGGGGCATCCTTTGTTTAGAGTCGTTAACTGCCCTTGGTTGATTCATGTCTGGAAATCCTCTGTTTTCAGAGTATTGCTTTTTATTTACTGTTCTGATTTTTGAGTTTTGTAATACTGGTAGCCAGATTTTGTTCATTTTCATGGTTTCTTCCTTTCTGTTGAAGTTGTCCACATGCTTGTGGATTTCAATGGCTTCTCTGTGTAGTCTGACATGATAGTTGTTAGAATGGTCCAGCATTTTTGTGTTCTCAAATAGTATTCTGTGTCCAGGCTGGTTCATCAAATGCTCTGCTATGGCTGATTTCTCTGGTTGAATTAGTCTGCAGTGCCTTTCATGTTCTTTGACTCTTGTTTGGGCGCTGCGTTTGGTGGTCCCTATGTAGACTTGTCCACAGCTGCATGGTATCCGGTAGACTCCTGCAGAAGAGAGAGGATCCCTCTTGTCCTTCGCTGACCGTAGCATTTGTTGGATTTTCTTCGTGGGTCTGTAGATAGTTTGTAGGTTGTGTTTCTTCATCAGCTTCCCTATGCGGTCAGTAGTTCCCTTGATGTATGGTAAGGACACCTTTCCTCTGGGTGGATCTTTGTCTTGACTCTCATGGCTTGTTCTTGGCCTTGCAGCTCTTCTGATGTCTGTGGTGGAGTATCCATTGGCCTGTAGAGCCCAGTTTAGGTGGTTGAGTTCACCTTGGAGGAGGTGAGGTTCGCAGATTCTTTGTGCACGGTCTGTCAGGGCTTTGATTGTGCTCCTTTTTTGACTTGGGTGATGGTTGGAGTTTTTATGAAGGTATCTATCTGTGTGTGTAGGTTTTCTGTAAACTGTGTGGCCCAATTGTTGATTGGGTTTGCGGATGACCAGAACATCTAGAAATGGCAGTTTTCCTTCCTTTTCTTTTTCCATGGTGAATTGGATGTTTGGGTGGATGCTGTTAAGATGGTCCAGGAACTTGCTGAGTTCTTCCTCTCCATGGCTCCAAATTGTGAAGGTGTCATCTACGTATCTGAACCAAACAGTTGGCTTTTTTGGTGGTGTTTCTAGGGCCTGTTTTTCAAAGTATTCCATATAGAAATTTGCTACTACTGGGCTGAGAGGGCTCCCCATGGCCACTCCATCCTTCTGTTCATAGAATCCAGTGTCCCACTGAAAGTAGCTAGTGGTGAGGCAATGGTGAAACAGGGCTGTGATGTCTTCTGGGAAGTTTTGTTTGATTAGTGTGAGGGTGTCAGCTACTGGGACTTTGGTAAAACCCTTTACCAAAGCCCGAAAGACATACAACAACCCTGTGATCCCGGCCATGAAAGCCTTCGACAACACAGTATACAAAGGGTTTTAAAAACTGCAAAGCATCATGATGCAATTAAAAGCAACTTTTCCCTCTCCTGAAGCAATTGATTAAGACTAACAAAATGCATTTCCCCATAACTCTGAGTTTGTAGGCGTCACTCTCTTCATCACTTTTTATAACAAAGACATCTCAATTGTTATACTAAAACCTGTAGCTATTTATACTCAACTGTTCTTAGCTGTGTTCATGCTTTTCCCATTTTCATAAAGTGTTCATATTTAACACACACAAAAATCAAACACGCATTACACTGCCAAAGCAATCTACTATAAAGTGTGTGTGACTATAGCAAGAAAGTAAGCCTTACTCTCAAATCTGAAAATAGTTTTCATTCTTAAATGTAAGGGCCATGATCCATTTGCATGTGAGCAGCCAAGCATCAATGAACTATTTAGAAGAAAGAGAGAACTAAAGATAACTAAATCAACTCCCCTGCTCTTTTTCCTATAGTTACTGGAGCAACTAATTGTCTCATCATGAGGGATACTAAGATGCTTGTTTCAAATCTCTTGGGAAGACAGGCAGACAAATGTCACCATCAACTCCACTAGACTGGCCTCGTTGTCCGAATGGCCGATCACCATCTCCCAAAGCAGTTATTCTACTCCCAAGTCAAAAATGGAAAACATAATGTTGGTGGACAACAAAAGAGATTTAAAGATGGGCTTAAAGCTAACCTTGAAAACTGTGGCATAGACACCAAGAACTGGGAAGTCCTGGCCCTCAAGCATTCTAACTGGAGTTCAGCTATTACCAACAGTACTGTGGTATGTGAAGAGGCACGAATGGAGGGCGAAAGGGAGAAATATGTCAAGAGGAAGGCGTGTCAAGACAACCCTTGTTGGGGCCACCTTTCACCTGGAAACTGATGTCCTCACTGCAAAAGAACATGTGGATCAAGAATAGGTCGCTACAGTCACCTATGGATCCATGGCCAAGACCCTACACTTGGAAAGTAATCATACTCGAACACAAGGGATCACCTATAATGATGACAGTACTCAAACTGCTTTGATCAAGAATACAAATAAGTTTATAAAACTGCTCAATTCAAATAGGTTTATTAACTATCAATTAATATTAATAATTAGAGCTTGATATTTAATTAAATTCATAGAATTAATAGAGTTTGACATCACTTTTAACTGCCAGGGCTCAGTGCTATGGAATCATGAGAGATGTCGTTTTACAAGATCTTTGGCCTTCTCCACCAAAGAGTGCTGGTGCCTCACCAAATGACAAATTCCAGAAATCCATAGCATTGATACATGGCAGTTAAAGTGGAATCAAACTGCAGTAATTCTACAGTGTAGATACATCCCTAACCAACATAGTCAGTGGTGAGGAATGCTCAGAGCTTCAGTTCAGTAGCACATAGAAACCAATACGATTGCTACTCTACAAACTAAAAAGGAGATGATGACCTCTCTCTTGGTCACTTTAATGATATACACAACAAGATAATAAAAACCTATCATAAAACAATAAAACCATGGCAAATGACTCTATAAGATAGCACACTATGCCCATACCTAAATATTTCCAAACAGACTTTATACAAGAAGCATACACCATTCACTTTATATTCTTAAGGACCTTGCAGTTCAATCCATCTCTCCCTTTATCACTCATTAAAGAATCCCAATTAACATCAGCACTGATAATGACATTACACGAAATAAAAATACAAGCTGCTAATTAAGTCTAATTCTAGAGGAGCCCAATATCAAAAACACAGAAATGCATACTGCATATAAAATACAATAGTGCCTTATATACTTCTTGGGAGGAGAGCAATGGCCAACCTTGACAAAATAGTGAAGAGCAGAGACATCACATTGGCAACGAAGGTCCGCATAGTGAAAGCAATGGTATTCCCCATAGTAACCTATGGCTGCGAGAGCTGGACCATAAGGAAGGCTGAGTGAAGGAAGATAGACGCTTTTGAACTTTGGTGCTGGAGGAAAATCCTGAGAGTGCCTTGGACCGCAAGAAGATCCAACCAGTCCATCCTCCAGGAAATAATGCCCGACTGCTCACTGGAGGGAAGGATATTAGAGGCGAAGCTAAAATATTTTGGCCACACCATGAGGAGACAGGAAGGCTTGGAGAAGATCATGATGCTGGGGAAAATGGAAGGAAAAAGGAAGAGAGGACGACCAAGGGCGAGATGGATGGACAGTATCCTTGAAGTGACTGGCTCGACTTTGAAGGAACTGGGGGTGGCAACGGCCGACAGGGAGCTCTGGCGTGGACTGGTCCATGAGGTCACGAAGAGTTGAAAACGACTGAATGAGTGAGATGACGAGGAGTGCCTTATATACATAAATCCAATCATTGTAAGTCTCTTTACATACTGTATCTCTATACAGTCTCAGAAGTAATTCCCCAAAATCTCAGAAGTAATTCCCCAAATATATGAATTGAGATAATCCTCTGTGAGTTGGTTTTTTTAGTTTTTTTAGTTTGTTTCTGGTTGTGCACCTGGCATTCCATGAAGGTCATTGGGAAGCATTTATACAATCTTGCCAAATACTACAGATATTTACAGTTTATAAATGTATGGAAATTTTTATCTTGCTTAAAATAAAGCTCTGGTATTTTAAAAAAATAGACTCCCCTCCCCCAATATATTTTGTCCCTCAAAGTGTTATTTTTTTCTGCTACCAATATTTCTTCAACGAAGCTAACACTTTGTTCATTGGTATGCAAAATATACTTCTGTACCTTCCGTTGCATATGCATATGCTGCTAACAGGATGCCAATGCATTAATAAGGAATTGGGTATAAATAATAGAATCACAGAGTTGGAAGACACTACAATGACCCCCTGCCAGGCAGGGACACACAATCAAAGCACTGCCAACAGATGGCCATCCAGTCTCTGTTTAAAAACCTACAGAGAAGGAGTTTCAGCCACATATTCCACTGCTGAACAACTCTCACCATCAGGACTTTCTGATTATGAGCTAGAATCTCTTTTCCTGTAATTTGACTGAATTGTTCTGTGTCCTAGTCTCCATACCAGCAGAAAACAAGCCTGCTCTCTCATTTGTCTCTTTTCAATACAATATCCTTTCAAATGTTTAAACATGGCTTACATGTCCCCTCTCAACCTTCCCTTCTCTAGGCCAAAAATCCAAAGGGCTTGGCTTCCAGACCATCTACCATTTTGATCCCCCTTCTCTGAACACATTCCAGCTTGTCAGCTCAAGAAAACCAGGCTGTGATCCAAAACAGGCCAAATTTGGCCCCAGCACTTGGGGTTCTCCTCCCCTACAGAGTAAGGTGGTCACCATGGGATTTTATCTTCACAGCAGTTGGGTCATTTATTTTATAATATAGTAAGGTATTTTCTTCACAACTCATAATAGGCATCCACACCTATGTCTAGCATTCTAGACACTGAACTCTAGTGGTTCCTCTGAGAATCCTGTCTTTATCTTGACCAGATGAGAATCCTGTCTTTATCTTGAGCGGGGTCTTCAGCCACACACAAAGGGACCTGTACACTACATACACATGTTTCTGTCAGATTGTCCTTCAAGACAATGAAACTATAGTAGTTTTCAAATTTGCCTGCCATCATTCAAGTACATATGAAAGATCAGCTCCATCAGGATCTTTTTTCCCTTGATTCAGAGTAGAAATATTTCAGAATACATTTTTCTATTGCTGCTAGTAAAACTTTCCCTGTGACCTATCTTCAGATTCTGTTAACTATGCTATCTGTGCATTATGAGGTTACAGCAGCCAATTGTCAATAACAAATGAAGGGCACTCAAGAAAGCACGGGCATAGAGACAATACAGCAGAAGGCTCCCAGAAACTGTGTACACTACACACCTTAGACTTTTCCAAACAAGGAACAATATTAAAGGCCTTGATACCCCTATAATCTGCCAAGAAGAAAGAAGCAAAACAAACAAGCGCCATCTGAGCAAACTAGGATCTTCTTGTTGCTACTCTCCTGACAGACGCCCGCAAACTCCCAAATGTGTTCATGATTAATTCCATTAGTCTCTATTTCCTCTGCTCAGTGCCCATTCCTGCTGCCTCCTGTCTTCTCTGAACTGCCTTAGTATAATTACCAGTGCTTGAATAATGCTCAGTATTAGGCTTTTTGAGGCATCTATTTTCACTCCCCTAATTTAAAGGGTTCCTCTCTCTTTCCTTCAGTAGAGCTAATGAATACCTCCTTCAGAAAACTTTCCTCCACTTTGGTCTCAAGGGTGGAAGCAATTATTCCACACAGAGGCAAACCAGTGGCAGCATTATAATGGGAACATTAAAAAGAAAACAGTTTGGGAGTACAGTTGTGTTTTCTTTTCCTTCTTTTTCTTTTTTAAAGCAGTTCACATTCATGCTTTCATGCTTCTACTCTTTGACAAGAATGGCAACAGGTTTTGTTGCTGTTATCCATTCAAGCATATCTCTCCCTCCGCCCACATCCCCAAACAACTGAGGCTATAGTGATGAGAGACATGAAGCTAACCGAAAAACATGTATAACAGGAAATTGTTAGACTTATTATAGGGTTAGGACTAGTCCATCAGTTTACAATAGTGAACATCTATATGGGGTGGTGATAGTGAGGAGCTCTACTTCTAAGCGCTGGATTCAACAGAATAATCTGAAGTACTGTTTATACTCATATATATTTCAGCATCATGTATAAATTGAAGGCAGGTTTGGAGACCAAAATAACAGATTTTGATATGACTTGTGGATAGGTTGAGAGTCATTCTTCAGAGAATGTAATTTCATTGCCATTTCCCTGCCCAGGCATTGAAAAGGTCCAGAAGCAGCACCATGAAATAATAGAGGAGGTCAGCACTTCTTTTCAGTTCTCCTAGAATGGACTAACCTCTTGCCTTTTATCACTCAGAGAATATTCTTTTTTGATAAGAATGAAGGCACAGTATTCACACTGACCCATAATTAAGTCGACCCAGGGTTTTTGGGTTGATTGACTATCTAAAACTTCTAGACCTATACATGAATATAGAGAGTATATAGAATCATATCTTCTCAATCTGACCTACATTCAAAGTGATGCTTACCACCTTTTCAAAAATGATGAAATTCTAAAGAGACATTCTCCAACCCATTCTCATTATCTGAGCTTGGCAACATGACTTTTAAGGATTTCCACTTCTCCAAAACTCCAACTAGGATGACCACTGGGGTAATAGGGAAAATTATTTTCTTAAAAGCGCCTTCTACAAATTCCACTCCTTACTAGAGAATTCTGAAGAAAGTTGTGGGGGTGGGGGTGATTTTAACCTGGAGCTCAGCACATTGTTACCCTCCATGCACTCTTCACCTCAAGGAGTCCTACATGGTATTAAAGATAATGAGACTACTCCATCAGCCTGGCACAATTTCACTGCCTGCAGTTCCTACACATCAGATATGACGTGTTGAGTCAAGGAGATCTGTGCATATCAAACTGTCTATGTGCATTATTACTGGATGTGCCCTGAGGAAACATTTATGCATTTGCATAAATGCATAAATGTTCTCTGAACATTCTCTGAACACATATGTACAGGGGACCTGTGAATTTTGACATATTCTGGCAAGAGCAGCCACAAGGCTGAAAATGGCTAGCTTTGGCCAACTCTGACAAAAATCTAAAGAAGAGTGCGGGTTGCGCATCAGAATGAAGCAACTTGACATATCTATGATCTGATTAATGGTTCTCCAGCTACTTGTGAAAAATCTCACTGTACTGACTAACTGGAGTGATATTTAGCACCCCGATTCTGCTATGTTGATCCGACAGACTGCATTTATACCATGTGGCCTGCTACATGCTCTGTGCCATTTTTCCATCTTAGCCAGATTATGATGACTATGGTTTTCATAGGCAGTCCTCTTTATATGGCTCAGATTAAAAGTTGCACATATCTGTATGTATCCAAATACATATATTCACATACACAAAACTGTAACTGGATGTTGCACAGAATCTTGTGAGCACCAAAGCCTGTCAACATCGTAAGAGTCCATATATTCCATGCATTTTGGAATCCAGGTTTCAATGCAAATGGGACTTTGTGCACATATCTGAAAGTTATGTTACAGGAAAAGAAACTTCACAAAATTAGGGAAAGGGCCAACCAAACAGTCCGCTATCTCATCAACATATATACCTCCTTCTCATGAGTGGCACATGAATAGGAAAATTAATTCTACTTAATAGTAGCAGGACATCAGAATGGTAGGGAGGAAGGATGGACAAAAGATATTCTAAACTAGCTTTGGCTTTATAGTGACAGGTGTGTGTGTGTGTGTGTGTGTGTGTGCAGATGTGGATCTAAATGTTGACTTATGGTGACCCCCATGAATTTCATTTGCTTTCTTAAGCAAATAATACTTAGAGGTGGTTTTGCCATTTCCTTCCTCTGAAATATAGCCTACAGCACCTGGCAGCTGAGAAAACCATAAATTCCTGTTGTATACAATCTGTATTAAATAATATACAATAAAGACAACTCCCACAAAAAATGTTTGTACAAGTTGAGCCTTCCTTATTGAATATGCTTGGGACCAGAAGTGTTTTGGGTTTTTTAGATTTTGGAATACCTGAATTTATATATTGGAGACCGCACACATCAGATACAGAGCTTAAAGGAAATTTTATATGAATTATTTTTAGTATTTCTGTGCATAAAAAAGTTTGTGTAGAATGCAAAAGTTTCACTATTTTAGTTACCCATGTGAACAATTTCAGATTATAGAGTATTCTAGATTTCAGAATTTCATATCAGGTATGTTCAATCTCTACCTAACGGCAAATCTACATTGATCCATTATCACAGGATGATTTGGCACGGTGTACATTGGGTCAAACTCAGAATGGTTTACACAACCATCCCCCAGCCCATGTGGAGCAGGAGGGAGTCCCAACTGCCCAGCTGCGCCAAACACAGCTCAGTGTTACCAGATGGCCACCACCCTCACCATCTCTTCCTATTCTCCATGTGGTCTCCAAGCATGACATGGGTTATACTAGTTGGCCATTGTCTGTGGTAACTTAAGCCGAAGTGACGGGAGAGGGGGAGGAATAACCCCCCTCCCCATTTCCTGCCCCAATTGCCGCATCACCCTGGCCGTGTCAATCCAGGCAATGGCTGACTGGCAAGATTCATGCTACCTGAGCCCAGGAAATAAGGGGTTGCAGTGTAACAGCGCTCCATGCAGTCATGCCGGCCACATGACCTTGGAGTCAGACATGACTGGACTTAACATCAGGGGAAACCTCTACCTTTACCTAGTGTAAACAATTATAGCCTGTTCTGTCTGAAAGCTGGCCCAACTGCATATGTGGGCCCAAATCATAGGTTGCTCTAAATTCTGGGCGATAATTCAGAGTATTCCACAACTTTGGTTAACCCGGGTCTAGGCTGCTTTAAGTTGAGCTTACCCTGCATTACCCTGGATGAGCTCCATGTGCAGTTTGGCCACCACGAAGCTTTGCAGTATGCAGTCAATGTAGATATGCCCTCAAAGTCAATAAAAATAAAATTAATAGAATTTCTCTGAAGACATCAGACAATTTAGAACAGTTATGCAAAACAAGCCAAATATTTACACAAAACTATTCAGGGGATCAAATAGTTTTCTAACCCACTGGCTTAGGAAACTGCAAATGAGCAAATAATCTTGACCAATATCTTTGCTTGTATACAAATGTACAGTCAACCATCTGTATCCATATATTCTGTATTTGTATTCAACCATTCACAGCTTGAAAGTATTACCCAAAAAAATCTGAAAAGCAAAATTTATAATTGGGGTGTCCTGGAACCAAATCCCAGGAGACATGAAGTGTCTACTGTAAGGCAGAACTAGAAAATGTACTATTCTTCCATCCAAGCTCTTTAAAGTCTTTTAAATGCAAGGTTAAGAAAGGCACTCACGGCATGCTATTTATAATATTGTATTTATCTTTTATAAAAATGATGGCAGTGCAATGCAAGTGTTGATATTACTTTGTCAGATCTATGTTTGCCATGTGACCTATAACTTAGTTATCTCTCAATAAGTTAAACAAACAAGGCTTTAAGTCTATTTATCTTCTGGTACATGAAGTATAAAACTCTAGAAACAATGTATCTCCATAAACTACAGAAAGAAGTGTAACTAGTAAGACATTTGCCTGAAAATATTTCATTGTGATGTCACAGCATACATAGTGATGCCTTCACAGCCTGAAGTTTAACTCTCATATTTTGTGATATAAAGAAGATTGAGGATTTTTTCCTCTATAACGGAAGGGAATATTTGCCTCAACCCTGTCAAAGGACAGGTTCATCTAGAGACTCCTTCTGTGTACTCAGGCACAACTGCAAATTTCCTTGATCACAGCAGCTGGAAAACATGTTTTTATGCCTGCTGATAGGAAAGTTAAAACATATGCACATAATATTTCACAGTGTATCTGCATTAAATAGCTATGGGCCATGCTATGGAAATGATCACATCTCTATTCTAGGTAATCCTGGGATTTTCTTCACCAAGCTACATATTCCAGGAACTCATAGGTTTTAGCTATGACAAAACCTATGAATGATATCAACCTGTACCTTCAAACTACATTGAGTGGAACCCTTTTACAATCTGTGAACTGGTTCTTGCTTTTCTGCAATTTAAAACTAAAGTAAGGTCTTGAACCTGTCAAGCATAATAAAGCATAATACGTTTCTAAGTATGTTTCTAGCATACAAGTATGTTACATTATGTGTCCAAAAGTTGGTGAATAATATTAATCCATTTATGAATGGGAATATTCCTAACTGAATTATATAAATAGCTGAAAAAAGTTAAAAGATTTTTCTCATTGTTTTGACAGACAGCAATGAATATGAGCAATTACGTGGAGTTGTAATGAGCACCCACCAGCACATCTCTGGATTGTCACTAAGTTTGTCTCGGATTGTTGGTATTCATGTATAAACACTGATGCTCATATTTTTTGGCACATTCCTTGTATCATTTGCATAAAACATACATAAGCAACAACCAATTTATATGCTGATAGATAAAATATAAAAAAATACCAATCACATTAAGGTAATGGTGTGGTAGTCTTTTAAAAAGGGAATGACTGTTGTCCTAAGAGTTAGGCAGGATATGAATAAAATAAAATGAACATGCCACTTTTTGCTGATAGACAAAGAGATTTGTTTTATACAGTTAAAACTTTTGGCAACTAAATAATTACTGAGGCCCCTTCAACACTGCCATATAATGTAGATTATCAAAGCAGATAATCCACATTATCTGCTTGGAACTGAATTATATGAGTCTACACCACATAATCCAGTTCAAAACAGATTATCTGGATTTTATATGACAGTGTAGAAGGGGCCTAAGGAGAGGGCTTTTATCAGGGTGGTAATGTGTGTCTTTTAATTTAATAGTTTTTCTTGACTGTTTCTTTTAATTACTTTAAAAAGGTAATCTAATTGTTTTCAATAAGTACCTTCGGGGAGATAGGGTTATAAATAAAGATGATGATGATGATGATTAATATTGTACAGTTGACACTCCAAATCCATGGAGTTATTTTTTTAAGTCAAAATGAAAAACTTTTGCCATTTTATATAAGGGACATGCTTTTACTACTCCACCACATATAATGGAATTTGAACATTCACAGATTTGGTACCTATTGGGGATCCTGGAATCAAACCCCTGTAACTAAATATGTTGTGTCCTCCAGTTTGTGCGGAGTGGCAGACTAGAAAATAAGTAACATATATGGCTTTATTTATTTATTTAGATCATTTTTACCCCACCCTTCTCACCCGTAGGGACTCGGGGCTGCTTAAAAAGTCGGCAAAATTCCATTACCCCAAAACACATTCAATAAAACAGTCACAAATCAATAAAACAATAAACAATACCAAAGTCAATTAAAACTATATTAAACAAATTATAAAGTGTTAAAATGCATGTGTAGTTAGATTCATCCACTGACACCTTTCGCGTATGCCTTGATTCAAGCCATATCACCTCAGATATGTATTCCTCAAATGCTTGAGCACACAGCCATGCCTTGACTGCTTTCCTAAAACCTAGGAGAGTCGGGGCTTGTCGAATACTACCGGGGAGAGCATTCCACAGCCGGGGAGCCACTACCGAGAAGGCCCTGTCCCTTGTTCCCACCAGTCGAGCCTGCAAGGTAGGTGGGACCGAGAGCAGGGCCTCTCCAGATGATCTTAACAACCTAGTTGGTTCATAGGAGTTCGGACAAGTAGTTTGGGCAAGAACCGTTTAAAGCTTTATAAGTCAAAACCAGCACTTTGAATTGGGCTCTGTAGCATATTGGCAGCCAATGGAGCTGGCTTAGCAGGGGGGTGGTACGCTCCCTATATGCTGCTCCAGTTATTAATCTGGCTGCCGCCCGTTGTACTAGTTGGAGCTTCTGGGCCATCTTCAAAGGCAACCCCATGTAGAGAGCGTTGCAGTAGTCCAAGCGAGTGTTGCAGTAGTCCTTAACTTCAGTTGTTCACCCTATCTATAGTGAACCCAAACTTTGGTAAATTGCTTTAATTTAGTAATTGGTATCTGGTTGGGATTAACAATTTGATTTAGGCCTTCAAATCACAAGAACAAGACACTGACCTTTAGGCCTATGTACTTCCTCACTTCATCTGGAACAAACCACAAGGAAGCGTTGGGAAATTTTACTTCCATTTTCTGCTATAGTTTAGTAACATACTGCTGTATGTGTGTGCCTTCAAGTGGTCTATGATGACCCCATTAATTTTATACCGTTTTCTTGAGCAAGGAATTCTCAGAGGTAGTTTTGCTAGTTTCTTCCTGTGAAATGCTGCCTGCATGTAGTTTCCCATTCAAGTACTAAACACAGTTGTCCCTAAACCATGCTTATTCTTAGACTAGAACTGTAGTTCTCAACCTGTGGGTTCCCAGGTGTTTTGGGCTACAACTCCCAGAAATCCCAGCCAGTTTACCAGCTGTTAGGATTTCTGTTAGTTGAAGGCCAAAACATCTGGGGACCCACAGGTTGAGAACCACTGGACCAGAAGCAATGACAGAAAATGATGAAAGTGCACATGTCCAAGGTTTTTAGAGTGATCTTAACCTTAGGTTTGTTCTCATATATAATGCCAAAGTACTATATTTATCTGGGTATATATCCATGACCACACAATTCTAGGGATGTAATTCTTGGCTAAGTTTCTTCTTGAAGGAAGCAATTTTCTTTCCATTGAAAAAAAGGTCTTTTAAAAAACAAGGAATTTTCAAAGACTATTAGCAATTTAATATCTACTTTGAGCAAAGATTTCCTGTAGCTGTTTTGCATAGTAAGTTTTGTACGTAGGAAACCTCATTTCTGTGCAAAGTGCTGTTTGCTGCATAAAAATATTTTTCTCTGCAAATTACCCATGTACAGCATTTTCACCAGGATCTTTTGATTAGAGGGCTAATATTCCAATAAATGCAATCCAATTCCAAATATGTCCTAGTGACTTTCTCCCTATAGGAAGGAAAGGGAGCTCAATATTTATTATTCCTGTGAAAATATAATTGCTAAGCATGCCCTGGATTCTTTGCTTTTCATTTTACAATTCTACATCATATCAGCATGGATTAATTAACTATATTTATTTGGGCTCCTCTATTCCACAGGCAGCTTCCACTGACATGAAAGAGAAATATTGTTTCAAGCTGTCAATGGAACAGAATCCCAAGGTCCCGCTCAATTCTAAAAGGGAAGTTAGATTTCAGCTCACTATGGGATTCACAAGAATACAAACATTAGTTTGCCAAAACATTTATCATGTAAGAAAATACAGTTTGGAATCTTACAGGTAAATATAGAAAACAGCCCCCCCCCCCAATTACTTAGAAGGCAAAAGTAACAAATTAAAGTCCAAATAGGTTGTACTAGATTCAGTTGTGACCAACTGTGAATCCTTTCTAAAAATATGGCACCATTTTTAGGGGAAATCCTCCAAGCAGCATAAAAAATACAAAAAGCCTAACTCCAATGTAGGGAACTCTTCATAATCTTTCTTTTATTTATTGCCATTTTTATTTTGAAGAACATGCAAAAAAAAAGAAATACATGAACTAAAACTCTAGAGATAATTAACCTAGCAGAGCAACTATTTTAAAGCCAAAATCCATGACTATTCCATGTCATCATTTTCTTCCTCCTACTTATTTTAAGAAGAATGACAGTAGCACAGAATGTTGTTTTTTTAAACGTCTAACTGGCAATAACATGCTATTCTGATCCTCAAATGGTATTAGATTCTGCAAATCTAATCATGATTTTTCTCCTGTATTTCCCTAGAATCTCTCTATTACATTTCTTAACTGAGACGTTTAGATATATGAGTATATAAAACAGAAAACTGTAGATGTATTTACACTTACAACATATGTAGTGGCTGCTAATATAGTATCCCCAGAAGAAAAAAATCAAGTTTTAAGACTCCTTGTTTCAGTCACAGACTGCTCTATGCAATAATCTATTCCTTCTGGGAATCTCAAATGTCAACCCATAAATTAACTATAGTCTCTACAACCCAAAATAGTAGACACAATAATGCTCTTATTGGTTGATGCCCCTTCACAAACTGGTCACATGCTGCTGCTCAGTCTCATAGTCGTTTCTGACTCTTCGTGACCTCATGGACGAGTCCACGCCAGAGCTCCCTGTCGGCCGTCATTGTCCCCGGTTCCTTCAAGGTCAAACCAGTCACTTCAAGGATACCGTCCATCCATCTTGCCCTTGGTTGGCCTCTCTTCCTTTTTCCTTCTATTTTCCCCAGCATTGTGATCTTTTCCAAGCTTTCCTGTCTCCTCATGATGTGGCCAAAATACTTCAGCTTTGCCGCTAATATCCTTCCCTCCAGTGAGCAGCAACTGGTCGCATAGTGATAGGCAAAATTATCTTTAAATAAATTGCACTTTTCTGTGTCATGGAAATCCTAAAAACAATCTCAGTAGTCTTGATGCTCCCGCAATACTACTCGTGTATTTACATCAGTTTTCTTTGCCCTCAATTGCTGCAAACTAGAGGTTAGGAATCTTTGGCTCTCTAAATATTTTGAACTACAGCTCCTATAATGCCTCATGATGTTGCCTATAGCTATTGTGAATTAAAGTCCAAAGTATCTGGAGGTCCAAAAGTTCCTCACACCAGCTGCATGATGCAACTTTGGGTTTCTTTCACAAATCGCACTGCTTCCACTGCATAGAACACAAACGGGAATTATTTAGCCTATACATAATGCTTCAAGACCCACCCAAGCCCTCACATTTAAATGAATCATATAGACTTTTTCACATACACAAATTATTCATGGGACTGAGTGTGGCTCATAAATACTACAATAAGATTCCTGAAACTGTGGGACCTATATTTGTGGTTTTGCCTACCTGCTCCCAGGGAGAAATGGTCTTTTGGGCCATTTTCTAGGCCAACCAGGTTAATTCAGTGCTATGCTCCCTTCAGAAGTTACACAGAGTTGCATTGAGGATCTAGAAAATTCCTGGAGATAATACCTTTCTATGAATTTCTAAGCCCTCCAATGCAACTCAGCAGTATGTTAAGCAGAAGAGCACTTCTGTCGAGTCTATTGGCATATCGCTGAGATCAGGTGGCAGAATTGGGTATTCCTGGCAGAAGAGTATTCCTGCTGGCAAAAAATTGCATGTGCCTAAACCTTACCCACTATAGCTAGCATACCTTTGAATTAAGACAGTATGTTCTGTGTACAACAATGTGGCTGACAGGTTTCCTTTCCCACAGTTTGTGCCATCTGAGATGTAGCTCTATCGCTTTACTAAAAGCTCAAACAACAATATGCTGTGATCCATCTTCTCTCATCCAGGAGCTTGGAAGTCCATCAATATTGCAAATGCAGTGTCACTTTGCTTAGCTTTGAAAAATGAAATGTGAACTTCTAACCCTTGCTAAGCAAGTTCCCCAATCCTTCTTACATCCCTGGGTGGAGCCTTTAGAGGCCTAACACACAATAAATTTCAATCACATACAAGGCATACTGAAAATATATACAGTTGTTCTCACCTAAGGTGGGAGGGGCAGGGAACTATCGCCTTTTTCTAACCTACTCTGAAAATTTCCTATAAGGTGCCCTAAAACTGCTTATAATCACAGTTATGGGAATTACTGGATGTCATGTAAGAAATCAGTATAACATGGAAGATATCTAGACCAAACTGCAATAGGCAACAAACACTATACAGTATTTTGAGGAATAACGTTTATGAGAAGTCTAAAAAGTATGCAATTCACAGTTGTACGCGTTAAAATGTGGGGTCTGTGACACTCTTTGATGCCCATATTTTTCAGAGCACTAAAATATGTGTAACAAGCAATTAAAATATGGAGCTGAATCATTCCAAAAATTTATCAGCTAAGATCCAAATAATTGCTTAAGTAGTTCTGTTTCCACCAAGAAGCACAGGCTGAGTCTGTGCTCTTCAAAGAGCAGTGCCTCTCTTAACACTATAAAGCAATCTGCTTTTGAAATAAGAGACTTTCAAAAAACAGCTTATCATAGCTTATCATATGATTAGATGATCAGGCCTGCAGAGAGATTTTAAAAAAAAAAAAACCATTGGGCAGAGTCCATCAAGAATTCGTAAAGTAGTTCTCTGGATTCTAGCCATTAACTCTGAACCCAGCAAAAGGTGAGATAGTATCTTGCAGAGATACTTCTAAGCTGAAGAACGAGGGTCGAAATAGCTGATCTAAACTGAAAGATCTCATCACTCCTTCCCTTGTATAAACACAATTCATAACTGAGCCACAGAAAGCCAGTTTAACACTGAACCAGAGATGACCAAGGGCAAGTCACTTTCAATGCTTAGGCAAATTAAGCCAGTGGTGAAATTTCTGTCTCGTAACTGCCTGATCTGTGAGATGTACAGACTGGCAAAATGGCTTGAACTTCAGATTTACAAAATAATTTACTAAAGTCCTCATCAAAGAAGCCATCTTAGAAAGGGATTTGCAAGATCTTCTCAACCTTATCGAAATGAGTTAGCATGGAAGTGCTTTGCTGCATTGTGCTCTGACTTTAATGACACAAGAATGAACTGTTTGGCATGAAAAATTAAAGAGATGCTCTCCAGAACATGATTATTCTAAATAATAAAATGGAATCCAATTAGGATGGCTGCTATACTTCTAAAGTATGCAGCTTTTTAGTCTTATGTTCTCTTTGTATTGGCACAATAAAAACAGTGATTGTTATTTTCAAATCACAAAAATATCTTTTTTTTGTCTCCAGGATTCCCCCCTCCCCCCGCCCCCATGGTCTGAAAGTCATATACTGTAGTACAGAAGTGGCCTTCTGAAGATGAACAAATCTATGCCAGAAGTTCAATTTACAGATTAGCAGGTACTTTTACCCTCAAAATTTCAGAATAATTCAGACAGCAAGGTTTTAAAAACCTTTACATGGTAGATGAGAGTTCGAATATCTTTTTTGACATGGATTAATAGAGTGGCCTTGAGAAAATCCTTATCTTTCATCAGATTTTTGTTAAGCATATAATGGGAAGTTCTCTGAAGCCTCAAGATAAAGTTTTAAAAAAACCAGACTCAACCAGATATAAATATATACTTTTTCAGATTTCTTTTCTGACAAAATGTGCCTAGAGACAAAACCATCATTTGGGAACTATCCTCCTGCTCTCTATCCCACTAAAATTTCACCTAACAGTTTTTCCCTGGTGAGCAATATCTCTCGGTTGCCACAATGTTTGACTCAGGGCACCCAAAGGTTCCATTGCACAACTTTTTACTTTGTCCACTAAGGTTAGTAACTATAGTCCTGTATTTCACAGTAAACAATAATTCAAGGGTAATGAAAATGTGTCACTCTAGATCCTGCTCTCATAGTTATCGTTTTCCTATTTTAATATTAACTGTGTATGTTCTTTAAAAATGGTTATGTATTTAACTGCTTTTATATGTTGTATTTTAATATGTTGTGGTTTCCATGGGGATAGATGGGTAATACATAAATAAATAATAGTCATCTTCATCATCATAATCCCTCACCACTGGCTTGCTAGCTAGAGCTTATGGGAAATGCACTCTAACTACATCAGCGGGCCACACCATGCTCTCAGTTCCTGCCACGATTACCTCTCATTAACTGGAAAATAATAAAGAGAAAGCACGCAAGTCAAGAGGAGATGGAAGAAATGAACAAAAAGAAAAACACATGTTTACTTGACATACAAATAAAAGTGTGGCCCATGAGCTGGTGTCAGCCTCCAGGCTACTGACTGCCACTTTGCAACAAGTTTCCAGAAAATAAAGAAATAGCTGTAGTCAACGGGCACCAATGCGATGATGGTCCCTGGCACAAGTCTATACATTAGCTACTTTAAGAAGCAATGTTCCAGATCAGAGCATGATCAGAGGGAAAGGGGGAATGTGATGTCTGAATTGTGCCAGTACTGCAGTATTAACTTTGTTTAAAAAGGGACTTAGATTTAATCTGCTGTTTGAATAAAAACACTTTTAAATAAAGATACAATAAAGTAAGAACACCCATCTTATCTCTCGCATATACCTTTTTTATGAATATTATTTTGGCTTTTTTGCCTTTCCCAGTTGTGTGCACTCTTACTCTGTCTCTCCCAGATTGCCTTAACACATCATCTTATCTATTTCCTCCTTCTCTACTGGCCTGTCTTTGTGTTTCAGATCTACCAAATATTTGACTTATCTGGATATTTGACTTACCTGATAAATTACCTGTTGTTTGTGTTATTCAAGTGATAAGTCAATCCCCAATTGCCAAAACAGCCATAAAGCCAAATGGTTCTCCTATTTGTAAAATCCCAGAGCACACATTTACACATCTATTCAAAAGTAAGTCCCATCAAGTTAATGGGACTTACTGTCAGGTAAGTTGATTGAGACTGCAGCACAGAAAGCCTATAAAAACACTCTACCCCAAAGAATTTAGCATTATTTTCAAATATCCAATGACAGCAGCAGTATCTATATGCACCATGGCTAATTTGTAGACTAGACACTCATGTCTACAAGTCTAGCTTTGCTTATCCGTCTCTCTGAAATGTCTTTCTTCAATCTTCTGTAGTCATGCTGGGTCAACTGCAGATTTTGTAACATGATTGCTCAGTCTCCTTCAAAAGCCACTGAAAAGGTATTAAACAACACCATTCCCTCAACATTCGCATGGCATAATCCCAAATCCTATAATCCAATATACCAATTATATTCTAACGATTGATTATGTCTTTTCTTTTTATATCAAAGTGTTTCCACCACTTTTGTCTATGATCTGAGTGTCTGGCTAGCAACATATGCTTATAAAATATCAGTAAGTTGTCACGCACTTGGAGGAAAGAGAGCTATCCTGGAGACTTTCAAACATTTTGTTTATTGAACAGTCAGGTTCTTCTCAAGATGTGTGTGTGTGTGCATACACACACACACACACACACACACACACACACATATATCTTGAGAAGAACCTGACACACACACACACACTGAAGAGCTATATACATCTAGGTAAGACTGTACCTATACAATCTGAATGGAGAATTCTAGAGACAGAAAAAGAGAGAGATTTCTGTCTTATATTACAAGTCTAAACACCTGCCAAACTGTACTAAAAAATGGCATAACGCAGGCACTCATGTATAGCTCCTCTCTAAACTTTCGCTTTCTCTGCCAATCTTGTTCACAAGACAGAATCCACATCTGCGTCAATTTGCTTTAAAAATTCAGAAGCTCTGAACCCAGCAGGGACTTAACTAGATCATCTGAATCTACCTATGCCAGGAAACTACAGAAAACTATAGCTTACACTGCACCATAGCTGACATCCCCCTCGAGAAACCCAAAACATATTTTCCAAATGCCCTGTGATTAACAAAGTCCTGCCTATTCAAGTATACAACACCTCTGGAATAAAAATCAAATCAAATGCTGGCTTTATAAAAATACAGGCATTAAAATGTAGATTTTACCAGATCACACTGCAGTTTCTAGATTCTATCTATACAGCTGCTTGGGTATTTTTGGTGTGTTTGCTTTCTTTTATTAATATTGATCAATGTGCTGGACATTTTGTATTCTGTTTAGTTGACAGAAATAACACCTACCTCCCCCCACTCACCCTCCAACCCTGAGGATATCCTCCCACTCTGTTACTTGGACAAAAGCTACCGTGTACCAAAATACTGTGCTTCCCATATAAGGAAACCCCACTAAACATGTCACACGTAATTGATGTGCAGCCGGCAAGGAATTAACCTCTCAGCAAGCCTTTTTGGCTCAGGTTTTCAGAAGAAGAAGAAAACACAAAGTGAGATGGCACACACTGAATAAATGGATGAGATCCACCCCAACACCAGCAACCCAATCCTAACCCGCCACATGCTCCCAAAAAGGGGATTCTTACTGGCAATCCTTGATGGGCAAAGGTGTTGATGGCAATATCATACCCCACTAAACCTGGTGGAAGTAGCTGCAGTAGTCCCCGAACTATGGAGTGGGATGCAATGGGAGGATTGGAATAACAAACCGAAAAAATTTAAAATAAATTAAAAAGTCTCACATCTCTCTTGCATTCTTTCCTGTTGGGAGTTGGTTGTGTGCTGCTTCTATAATAAGGGGAGAGGCACAGCCAGCCAAGTTCAGGGGTAATTTAAGCTCGGAAGAAAGGTCAATGGGTGACAGGGGACCTTTCCGTGCACCTGTTTAGCCGGTGGTGCCTCCCTTGGACGGATGAGCGTGTGTCGGTGCAGACTGCAAAACCCTGCAGAGCCACACAAGCACATGTACACCACAAACACACGTACACAACACGCAACTCAAGCAGATCTGCAGCTGCCACCTTCTGCTTTTTGTGGAGCCCCTTTTGCAACCCTATGGCTGCAGATAGGCTGATGTGAAATCTTAAAAGTGTGGCAAAGGGGAGGAGGGGGAAACACACACTCTCCTGTTCTCCACTATGAGGCAAAGCTCACTTCCTCCCTCCTTGCCCAGTTTGTGTGTGTGTGTGTTCTTGACTCAAGGCTTAAAAAGAACATTGTGGCAAAGCATAGATATACACACCTTGATATGAAACTGTAGCAAGGAAAATACTCCACTGGAGCTCACTTCCTCCCTGCCCAGTGTTTGTGTTTCTCATCTCAAGGCTTTTTTATATACAGCAGAGTCTCACTTATCCAACACTCGCTTATCCAACGTTCTGGATTATCCAAGCCATTTTTGTAGTCAATGTTTTCAATATATTGTGATATTTTGGTGCTAAATTCGTAAATACAGTAATTACAACATAACATTACTGCGTATTGAACTGCTATTTTTGTCAAATTTGTTGTAAAACATGATGTTTTGGTGCTTAATTTGTAAAATCATAACCTAATTTGATGTTTATTAGGCTTTTCCTTAATCCCGGATATTTGCTTATCCAAGCTTCTGCCAGCCCGTTTAGCTTGGATAAGTGAGACTCTACTGTATATAAAAAATGAACATTATGGCAAAGCACACAAAGTGATAGGAAATCCTCAACTGGAGCAAGGAAAATACTTGTCTTCTACCACAGGCGAGGCTCACTTCCTCCCTGTCCAGGGTGCACATATTTATGGGTTTCATCTCAAGGCTTAAACAAGAAATCGGTCTTTAAAAAAAGATGATTAAGGAAGGGAAAGGGAAGGGAAAGGGAACCAACAAGAAGCCCCAAGCTTCCCTTGCTTACCTCTCTCACATTTCTTTCCAGAGGCAACCAGCAGATCGTGGTGTGGACAGACCGACCAAGGCATTGTGGGGGATTCGGGAGAGGATGGTGACAAATTGGAAAGCGGAACCCAAAAAAAACAGAGAGAGAGAGAGAGAGGGAAAAAATACCCACTTAAAAAAAAAAGCCAGCTAGCCACTACCGCCACCAAAAAGGTGGGAGGGGAAAACAAGAAGGGGAGGGAAAGGGGAAAGAAGGGGGAGGAAAAAAAAAAGCTGGGGCTTGTGCCGCCCTGCGTGTCACAGCGGCATTCCTCCCGCGGCCCCCCTCCCCCTGCGGCGCCCTGCCAGAGAGAGGAATCGGTGGGGGGATGACCGCGAGGAGGAAGAGCGGGCGGGAAAGAAGGGAGGAAGGAAGGGGGTTGGAAGGAGGCTGCTGCTGTTGCTGCTTCTGCCGCCGACGCCTGGGCACCGCACGCTCTTCTTATCGCCAAGGTCTGGTTTCCGCCGCCGCCCCGCCTTCCCTCCCTCTCCCCCTTCCAGCAAAGCTTCCCAGGAAGCGGCGGGGCGACTGCGAGCCCGGCCCGAAAAGAAGGAGGAGGGCAGGCAGGGGAGGAGGCTGCGTGCGGATGGCTCAGCCGTGGGCCAACTTGGACCCTCCAGGTGTTTTGGACTCCAACTCCCACAATTCCTAACAGCCGCAGGCTGTTAGGAATTGTGGGAGTTGGAGTCCAAAACACCTGGAGGGTCCAAGTTGGCCCATGGCTGGTACCTCATACATTAGGGTTACCTGTATGAAAACATATAATAATACTTTATTTATATGCCGCTTTATCTCATCCAGAGGACTCAGGGCGCTTTCCAACATGTCAATTTTCAGAAAGCATCATACAGCAACTAGGATATAACAAACCTAATAAGACAACAATATAAACAAAAACTAAAAACAGATCAATTAAAATGGTCACAATTACAGACCCAAAGAGTAAATTCCATAAAGGAGTCAAAAAACCAGTAGTCAGGGCTGCGAGGTAGACATGGTGCATTATAAAGAAATAGGTAAAGATTTGTATATCAGAGTGTCATTGGGCCAAGGGGTGATTAGTGTGTATAGAAAGAGGAAATTCTAGAGTTGGAAGAGACCTCATGGGCCATCCAGTCCAACCCCCTGCCATGCAGGAAAAGCACACTCAAAGCATCCCCCAATCCACAGCCTCTGTTGTGCCAAACTCCCAGACAGTGAGTTCCACTGTTAAACCCAATGTATGTGTGTGTATGTATGTGTGTGTGTATATATGTATAGATAGATAGATAGAGAGAGAGAGAGAGAGAGAAAGAGTTTCACTTATCCAACATAAATGGGCCGGCAGAACGTTGGATAAGTGAATATGTGGGATAATAAGGAGAGATTAAGGAAAAGCCTATTAAACATCAAATTAGGTTATGATTTTACAAATTAAGCACCAAAACATCATGTTATACAACAAATTTGACAGAAAAAGTAGTTCAATATGCAGTAATGCTATGTAGTAATTATGTATTTACGAATTTAGCACCAAAATATCACGATGTATTGAAAACATTGACTACAAAAATGCATTGGATAATCCAGAAGCTTGGATAAGCGAGTGTTGGATAAGTGAGACTCTACTGTATAAACAAAAATTAAAAACAGATCAATTAAAATGGTCACAATTACAGACCCAAAGAGTAAATTCCATAAAGGAGTAAAAAAAACAGTAGTTAGGGCTGCAAGGTAGACATGGTCCCTTATAAAGGAATAGGTAAAGTGTCATCAGGGCCAAGGGGTGATTAGTGTGTATAGAAACAGAGAAAATTCTAGAGCTGGAGGAGACTTCATGGGCCATCCAGTCCAACCCCCTGTCATGCAGGAAAAGCACACTCAAAGCATCCCCCAATCCACAGTCTCTGTTTCAAAGCCACACTCCCAGACAGTGAATTCCACTGTTAAACCCACGGTGCGTGTATGTGTGTGTGTATACATATGTGAGTAGAGTCTCACTTATCCAACGTTCTGGATTATCCATTTTTGTAGTCAATGTTTTCAATATATCGTGATATTTTGGTGCTAAATTCAATAAATACAGTAATTACTACATAGCATTAATGTGTTATGAACTACTTCTTCTGTCAAATTTTTTGTATAACATGATGTTTTGGTGCTTAATTTGTAAAATCATAGCCTATTTTGATGTTTAATAGGCTTTTTCTTAATCTCTCCTTATTATCATTTATCTAACATTCTGCCAGCCCGTTTATGTTGGATAAGTGAGACTCTACTGTATATATGTGTGTGTGTGTGTGTGTGTGTGTGTGTGTGTATTATAGTATATATCAGTGGTTCCCAACCTTTGGGCCTCCAGGTGTTTTGGACTTGAGCTCCCACAGTTTTTAACAGCTGGTAAAATTGGCTGGGATTTCTGGGAGTTGAAGTACAAAACACCTAGAGGCCCAAAGGTTGGGAACCACTGGTGTATGCAGGGCCATAGCCAGAAAAAAAATTAGGGGGTGGGGGGGGGGGGGGGGGTTGAAACTTTTTTTTTTTTTTGCGAATCATGAGTAGTTCCATAACACAAAATAATTTAGAAATCAGGCTCCATCTATAAACTTCAGTGGACACTCATGGGGATTTGGTTATTCACTTAAATTTCATGAGTAAACCAGGTTTTTAAAAAAAATTCAGGAGAGGCAGGTTGAACCCCTAACACCCCTCCCCCCAGCTACAGCCCTGGTGTATGTATATGTGTAAACAGTAGAGTATCACTTATCCAACATAAATGGGCCGGCAGAAGGTTGGATACGCGAAAATGTTGGATAATAAGGAGAGATTAAGGAAAATCTTATTTTCCTTAATCCCTCCTTGCAGGCTGGACTCTGTGCCCAATGGGAAAAATCTGTACCGACCGTTCTTGCCCCTCACGGTGGGCACCCTGAGTGGCCTGCTGCACATTGCTGCCTAGAGAAACAGTTGTGGATCCAGGCAGGAGGCCGACTGCATTGGATAATACAGAATGTTGGATGAGTTAAGGTTGGATAAGCAAGACTCTACTGTATATAAAAAATATAATGTGTTAACTATATGTACCAAATATATAGTTTGTACATTATATTTTATAAACTATATATTTGGTACATATAGTTCATGCATTATATTTTATACACACACATAGATATATACATTATATTTTAGGAGCCCCCTGGTGGCATAGCAGATAAAACCGCTCAGCTGCTGAACTTGCCGACCAAAAGGTCGGCGGTTCGAATCCATAGAGCGGGGGTGAGCTCCCTCTGTTTGCCTCAGCTTCTGCCAACCTAGCAGTTCGAAAACATGCAACTGTGAGTAGATCAATAGGTATTGCTCCAGCGGAAAGGTAATGGCACTCCATACAGTCATGCTGGCCACATGACTTTGTGGTATCTATGGACAATGCCAGCTCTTCATCTTAGAAAATGAGATGAGCACCAACCCCCAGAATCAGACACAACTAAATGTCAGGGGAAAACCTTTACCTTTACCTATATATAAGCCTACACAGCGATGAATAGTATGTGTATATGAGTGTGTGTGTGTGTATCACCCTATATGTGGGTATTTAGTGTATACAAGTATATAAACAAACACACACATCCTGTGTGTGTATTTTATATACATATATATAAACACAACTACTAAATGCAAGCGTGTGTGCGCGCACACACATTATATATGTAAAATTCACAGGTTGTGTATCTATACACACACACATACACATATACATGTATATATTACACACATACTTTTCCGCTACTCTCTCGGTGTGCACACTTGCAGGCTCTGCTCCAAGTATATGCACGCTCATGCAGAGTGCCCCACAAAACTGTGCAGTCAACCCACTGTATTCACAGATTCTGCATCATGGATTTAGCCATCTACAGCTTGAAAATACTTTTAAAGAATTCTAGCAAGCAAATCTTGATTTTTTTCCAATTTTGCCTAAGGGATATTCTTTTATTATGCTGATTTATATATAATTGGGACTTGAACATTTGCAGATTTAGGTATCCAAGTGGTGGTGGTGGTGGGGAAGCAGTCCTGGAATCTGACCACAGTGTATACCAAGGGCATGCTATATGCTCCCTTTAGCACCTGAGAGTAGCTCTGGACTATAAACTGAGAAGGAAACATACATTGGTGGTGGTGAAGGGAGACAACCAGTAAATGCTAAAAACCAAATGCCTTGTTCAAAATCAACAAGTCTGTTATTCTCTGAGTCAACTTTCTCCCCCCCCTCCCCTCCCCGCTTGCTCCCTCCTCTTCCGCCCTGCCTGAAGTCGGCTGCCAGGGAGGGACAGACAACTTAAAGAGGAGGTGTGAAGCACAGGCTTGCAAGCTAGCAGGCTCGGAAAGCAACATTTAAATGCAGCCAGGAAAAATACTCTAAGCTCTCATCACAACTGGCAAACCACATCTTTGTATTCCTTGCCTAAAACCCAAAGAAATTCTTAGGGTTGCCTTAAGTTGATAGATGACTTGAAGGCGCACACACATATGTTGTCTCTTTGTGGAGTCATAGGGTTAGCATGGTTCAAATTATTGCCAGTCTGCAATGCAATGCACTTTCTTTCAATTTTGTATCTGTTATTACTGTATGTGTGCATGCGGAATTTGAAAAACACCATTTAAGAAATATCCTGCACACACGGGTTTTTTTTTCTCCACTTTCACTACTAATTTCAATGCCAATTTCATTCAGCCACATTTCACAACATGGAAATGTTAAAGCAAGTTATAAAAAACCTACACCATGGAGGCAACCTGGGGTCATTTTTGGATTTAGAATGCCAAATTCCTAAAAAAACCAACATGCATTTTTTAAAAATTCTATGACCCCCCAGACCTGTGTTTATTGTTTCCAGAGCCCAAAGGGAAATCTGCAAGGTTAAGCCCAAGGATTTAAACCTGCCAGTAGACTTCCCAATAGCTCATGCTACTTAAAATGCACTGTTGATTCACTGTACTGTACTGTTCCAGGACACATAGACATACACTTCAGATCCCATGCCGAAAAGACAGGCTATGAATTCAAAAATAGATAAATGAACAAATTCATTCCTCCAGAATATCAACCATCCTAGCCCTCTATAATATAACTGCTTTCTAATTTTAGGTCCCATAGCTATGGAGTGTCTGCCGCAAACACATTGAAACCAAACTGCTCATCTAACCAAATAAAAATTGAGATCAACCTGTGTTCAGCCTGAATAACTAATGTGAGATCTTCTTTGACAAAATGTTCCTTCACTAACACAGAAACACACCACTTCTGCATCTAGAAAGTAGGCTTGCTCAAATAATTCGATTTCCCCGTTACCCGTTATTAATTCGTTATTTTCGTTTGTTTTGAAGCAATATACGACCTTGATTGTCCACACGTCTGGATATCGCGGTTTCGAATCGCGAGAGGCCGTTTTTTCTTATTTCTTCGTTTTTTTCGTTAGGAAAAAAAAGCTTTTGCAAATCACCCAAACTCCTTTCCTTTTGCCCCTCAGCAAAAGGGGCGTCACGGGCTCAGCCAATGGGAGGGGGCGAGGGGGAAGGAGGCCGAGGAGGAGGAGGAGGAGGAGGAAGACGGAGGGGGGAAATGGCCGCCGCCGCCGCCTCGCCTCAGCTCAGGCCTGGTGTCTCTCTGTGAGGCGGGAAGGCGATGCGAGGGGGTGTGGGCCAGGCCCGTCCTCAGCTGCTCCCGGGGAGGGAGGGAGGGAGGACTACGACTCCCAGGGGCCCAGATTCGCACCCTCCCTCCCCCCAATACAGGTCTCCAGTCCATACCACGCTACATGAACTTGAATGGATACTGTGGTTGTGTTGTCGAAAGCTTTCATGGCCGGGATCACACTGTTGTGGTATGTATTCCGGGCTCTATGGCCATGTGCCAGAAGCATTCTCTCCTGACGTTTCACCCACATCTGTGGCAGACATAGAGGTTTTGACGTCTGTGCGAAGCTAGGCAAGTGGGGTTTATATATCTGTGGAAGGTCCAGGGTGGGAGAAAGAACTCTTGTCTGTGGGAGGCAAGTGTGAATGTTGCAATTGGTCACCTTGATTAGCATTGAATAGCCTTGCAGCTTCAAAGCCTGGCTGCTTCCTACCTGGGGGAATCCTTTGTTGGGAGGTATTAGCTGGCCCTGATTGTTTCCTGTCTGGAATTCCCATTTTCTGGGTGTTTCTGGGAAGGTAATGGCACTCCATGTAGTCATGCCGGCCACATGACCTTGGAGGTGTCTATGGATAACACTGGCTCTTGGGCTTAGAAATGGAGATGAGCACCAACCCCCAGAGTCAGACATGACTGAACTTAACGTCAAGGGATACCTTTACCTTTACCTATACACACACACACACACACACACACACACACACACACAAGCAGGGACTATACACAGTATATATCACACACACACCAATTTAACAAAGTTTCAGCCACAAAAACAAAGTTTCTGAAGTAGAACAATGACTTTCACAGTAAAGACAACCCAATTTAACAGGAAATAAGACTTTCAAACCAGGAACAGATTTCTGCAATTATTAAAAAATGGTTTATTATAAAAGCTATGAAAATTCTCCAAAAATCAGAGGAAAAGGGAAACGTTCCAAATTTTGGTGAGCTATCAGTGTTAAATGTGTTCTACCACTGTACCAAGTTTGAAGAAGATCACTCAAAAAATGAGGGTGGGAGAGTCCTGTAAAGTCCTCTCCCTCTGTGCTGTTTTTGGGAATTGCGCATGCGCGTCCGCCATTAACGAATTAATTTAGAAAATAACGAATTTTCGTTAATTTCGAAAATTTTTGGGGGCCAAATTCGGAAATACCATCAGAAACGAAAAGCTCTAGTTTTGAAACGAGTTTAGAATCAAATTTTTCATGGATCGATCAAGCCTACTAGAAAGCTAGAAAACAAAGAGAGTGACATATTTGCTATCTAATGGCTCAATCTACACAATCTTTTAAATAATTTTTTATCGTGTCAGAAGCGACTTGCAAGTCACTTCTGGTGTGAGAGAATTGGCCGTCTACAGAGACGTTGCCCAGAGGACGCCAGATGTGTTACTGGGAGGCTTCTCTAATGTCCCTGTAAGCTAGAGCTGATAGACAGAAGCTCACTCCATCTCATGGATTCGAGCCTGCAACCTTCAGATCAGCAACCCAACCTTCAGGTCAGCAGTTCACAAGGATTTAACCCATTGCGCCACCGTGTTTCCATTTAAAATAATGTATACATTAATAAACTACCTTCAGGCTATATGTTTAAGATGCTCAATTTCATGTTTAGTCTTGGACCCATTGGCAAGATACCGTACATTTATGAAAATACAGGTAGGGCTTTAAAAATGGCTAGGTGTATATGCCACCTAATGCATCTACAGTATTCATTTACATTTGTTTTGTATTCATGTATCATTTGTGAAAATATTATTGGATTATCTGATTTAGCACCAGCATTCTGTAATCATTTCTTGCTTTTTTATAAATGCTGTAGAAATGTTTAAGGTACACGGGATAATAAACTAACAAAATTTAATATTATGGAACCATTTTTAGTCTTAATGTTTTGTTCCTTTAATGTTTATGCGTAAAACATTAAAAATTTTGTTATGTCATTGTCTAATTTATGGTAATGTTTTTATTATCACTTTATTGTGGATGTTGGGTTTTTTAAAAAATTGGTTGGCTTTGGTTGTTTCAGTTTTATTAACACCTTACGGCATTGCATGCTTGCCACTGCCTGTGTAAACCACCAAGTTCCCATGGGGAGATAGGTCGGGATATAAATACATTTTATTATTGTTGTTGTTTCCATTTTCTCATATGGTTTCCTTCCATATCTCCAATTGGGTCACTCAGCAGACTCATAAGCAGATAGAATGTACTGCCAAAGCTGATTGCATAGAATTTGGAAGGTGTCTGCCATTCTAATATCTGTAGTGTATCAGTCTAAATACACAGCGTCTCTGTGTATTTAGAAAATGAAATTTAATTTTAATTTTAAAATAATTCTAATCAAGACAGATATCCATATATATAAAAGGGTAATGAAATTTCGGCCTAGGAAAAAACAACAAAACTACACATCCCAGAAACACTAAACTTGGCAGCACAACCCCTCATCCATGCCTCTACGTTCATACAAAAAAAGCTCCAGCTACTCCAGAAAATGGCCAGGCTTTGAGACTGCAAGGCTATTCTGTTATGATTGAGCCTCATGGCTCTGTTACTGACAGACGTGGGCGTAAGACTCCTCGAGAGTCAGATACTCTCGAGGAGCGAGAGAGAAAAAGACTGCGAGACATATTTGCAGCACCATCTGACGAGGAGTCTTTCGAAGGGTTTACGGAGAGAATGGAGGAGGGGCTGGTTAGCTCAGAGGAGGATGAGATGGATTGGACTCGGGTAAGGGAGGAAGTGGGTGCCACTGGCCATGATGGGACAGAAGATGAATGGGGACCTTCAGGATTAGACCCATGGTTTAGCTGGAGGGATGGGACGGGATCCACAGCTGGAGATGCTGTTGGGCGTAGTCAGAGGTGTTCCAGCTCTGACGAGGAAAGTGATGAGGAAACGCCCGGGTTAAGGAGGACAGCTGACAGTGATGAAGATTTGTAACTGGCATAAAATGGGGCTTGAGAGCAATTGCAAATTGCGTTGGGCAAGGTAATCTGGGCAAACGCTTGGGATCCGTGTGTGTGTGGGACGCTTCCCTGAAGACTTGTGTGCTTTCCTGTGCTGTGACGTAAGTTGATTGGAATCCAGGGTCAGACGGCGGGAGGGATTGTGTGGGCATTTGTTTGTGCAAACCTGTGCTTACTCTTATTAGCTTGACCTTCCGTCGTCTTCTTGACGGACGCCATCTCCTGCTTTGAGAACTCGGACTGAACTGACCACGGCTTGTCTTCCCCCCCTTCTTGGACTTGGAAAAACTACAAACGTCTGCTTCTGGCTTTGATCTACGGAACGGAACTGGTCTACTCAACTGCTACAACCCTCGGCTGATTTACTCGTGTTGGAGATCCTGTCTGCTGTGTGTGTGGGGGAGCGACGCAAGTTACTCTAAGCACAGTGTTGGCAGCAGAGAGGAATCTGCTGCCAATTAGTTGCATTCTTTGTATCTTTTGTTCCTTGGCTTTCGTTTCGTTTATACCCAGGCTGAAGCAAGCAGTTTGTTTTTACCCGGATTAAACTCCGGTTTAATCCGGTTTATCTTTTGAACATTTACTTTTGCCCCTTTTTGCTCTTAAAGGCAAAAACTGCCTGGCCCTTGTGTTTTACGGGCATTTTTGAGTTCTGTAATCTAATAAACTCTGTTACTTTGAATCTTGTGGCGTTCTGTCCTTGACAGATTGCCCAACGCCCATAAAAAGTTTATTGCAGCAATAAACCCGTCAGGAAGACGATGGATGAGTTAAGGGCCAAAGTAGACCAATTGCAAACGGCTTTTACCGTTAGCCAAACAGCTCAGGCTGTGAAAGGACATGTTTTGACTCCTGAACGCTTTGACGGAACCAGGTGCAAGTTGCCAACCTTTTTGGCACAAGTGGAGCTTTATTTTTCTCAGCTCAGTGCTCATGCTTTTCCTACAGACACTAGCAAGGTGGCCTTTATTTTGAGTTTGTTGACCGGTCCCGCAGGACAATGGGCCACTAATTTAATTTTGGGAAATGACCCAGTCAAGGACAATTTGAATAATTTCAAAAAGTTGTTAACTGATACTTTTGGGGATCCTCTCCGCACGGAGAACGCTGGGTGGGCTCTGTATCGGTTGAAACAGGGAAAGGGGACTGTTTTGGATTACTTAAATAAGTTTAACCTGTATCGCCACCAGCTGGATTGGGGGGAAAATGCATTCATGCTTTTATTTACTGCCGGGTTAAGTGATATGCTCCAGGATGAATTAGCACGCTTGGAGCCGGCTGAAAGCTGGGACGCCTTAGTAGCTAAGGTGCTGCGTTTAGACGCAAGGTTCGAGGCTCGTAAACACTCAAAAGCAATGTGTGCGCCACCCATGCATGTAACCAGGGCACCTGTGGTGATGGGGGAAGAGCCCATGGAGCTTGGGGTCTTTAAAAAGCTGTCTACAGAGGAAAAGAGCCGTAGGAGGCAGCTGGGCTTGTGTTTGTACTGTGGGAATGCTGGGCATTTTGCCAAAAATTGTAATGTGAAACCTTCCCAGCTTTCGGGAAAAGGCCAGCCCTAGTGCGACGTGAGTCCAACGCACTAGGGCTCCTCAAGCAGTCAACTGAGGGGAGGAAGCATGTTTTCGTACCCATTACATTATCTGTTGGGGGAAGGGAACTTGTTTCTACTTTGGCACTGCTGGACTCAGGGGCTACGGTCTCCTATGTAGATATTGAGTTTGCTAAGAAGCATGGCATTCCTAGAGTGCGCAAGGCATGCGACGTGTGGGTGGAAGGAGCAGATGGGAGACTGCTGGAGACTGGGGTGGTTAACCATGAAACCTCAGCAGTAACGTGGGAGGTGCAGGGAGTAACGGGAACGTTTGTGTGGGATATTACGAGCTTGCCTAGATATGATGTGATCCTGGGGATGGATTGGCTAGCTGTAGTAAACCCACAAGTAGATTGGGCAACACGTAAAGTGATCTTAAAGAGGCAGGACTGTTGCACTCTAAATGTTACTCATTCTGATATGGAGGGAGTGCCTGCTGAGTATGGGGAGTTCTCTGATGTATTTTGTAAAAGAGAAGCGGACAAATTACCACCGCACAGGCCATATGATTGCGCCATCAAGTTGGCAGAAGGTGCGAAACTGCCAGCAGGGAGGCTGTATGCCTTGACTGTACCGGAAAGGCAAGCTTTGCGGGAGTTTCTAGATGAAAATTTAGCCAAGGGGTTTATTCGCCCATCTAGTTCTCCAACTGCGGCACCAGTATTCTTTGTAGCCAAAAAGACTGGGGAACTTAGGCTGGTCTGTGACTATCGGATCCTAAACAAATACACCATTCGGGATAGGTACCCGCTCCCTTTAATCTCGGAACTGTTATCAAGGGTGCAAGGGGCTAAGGTCTTTACCAAGCTTGACCTGCGGGGGGCCTATAACTTAATCCGTATACGGGAAGGGGATGAATGGAAGACGGCATTTAACACGTGTTTCGGATGCCACGAGTTCCGAGTCATGCCTTTTGGGCTTTGTAATGCTCCTGCGGTATTCCAGAGGTTCATGAACGATGTGTTCAGGGACCTAATTGACCAATTTTTAGTGATTTATTTGGATGATATCTTGATTTTTTCTAAGGACGAGAAAGAACATCGTCAACATGTCAAGCAGGTTCTGCACCGACTGCGGGCTAATGGGCTTTTCGCCAAGGCTTCCAAGTGCGTCTTTCATGTGCCTGAAGTGGAGTTCCTAGGTCATGTAGTGTCAGGTAGGGAACTTAAAATGGACCCACATAAGGTTGACGCCGTCAACTCATGGCAGGAGCTGAAGACTAAGAAGGATGTACAAAGGTTCTTGGGTTTCGCTAATTACTACCGGGAGTTTATTCCGAATTTTGCAAAGCTCACGGTACCTTTGACGCAGCTTCTGCGCAAGAAACAGCCATTTGTGTGGGGGCGGGAAGCTCACGAGGCGTTTCTACAACTAAAGTCTAGTTTTCAATCGGACAACATACTAACCCATCCTGATGTTGACAGACCGTTCGTGGTAGAAGCGGACGCTTCTAGCTACGCGTTGGGGGCAGTATTGTCTCAGAAGGATTCCTCAGGGACCTTGCGTCCCTGTGGATTTTACTCGCGGCAACTAACACCCTTCGAGCAGAACTATACCATATGGGAGAAGGAGTTGTTGGCGATTAAGGTGGCGTTTGAGGTGTGGCGGCACTGGCTTGAAGGGGCACGGCACCAGATCGTGGTCAGGTCTGATCACAAGAACTTAGAGCACTTGCAAACAGCAAAGAAGTTAAACCAGCGTCAAATCCGCTGGGCTTTGTTTTTCTCCAGGTTTAACTTCAAGGTGCAGTTCGTGGAGGGGAAGGCAAACTTGCGGGCCGATGCTTTATCCCGCAAGCCGGAATTTAAGACCAATGAGCAGGTAGTATGTCAGACCATCTTGCCTACTGCCTCTCTGTGTGTTGTAGATAATGAGCTTGGGTTACATGACCAGATCCTTGAGGCTCAGAAGGATGATGTGTGGACTCAGGAGCAACTGATGCTGCTCTCTGCAGGTAACCGTACCATACTGCCGCATCTCCAGGATCAAGACGGGGTATTGGTGCGTAGGGGGCAGGTTTACGTACCAGTGGGGACCCTCAGGTTGGAGGTGATTAGAGCCCACCATGACGAACCCATGGCTGGGCACTTTGGCAGGTTCAAGACCGTACAGCTTATCACCAGGAGCTACTGGTGGCCAAAGATGCGGCAAGACATTCTGCGCTTTTGTGACAGCTGCGCCGTTTGTCAGCAGAGTAAGACGCCTGTTGGGCGCCCTAGAGGGTTGTTATCGTCTTTACCTGTTCCGGAGAGGCCATGGCAAATCATTTCCATGGATTTTATTTCAGATTTGCCTAAGTCTGGGGGTTATACTTGTATTTGGGTGGTGGTGGATTTATTTAGTAAACTGGCTCATTTTATTCCTTGTTCAACCATTCCGGCGGCCCCTACGTTGGCCTTACTATTTACAAAGCACATCTATCGTTTGCACGGAGCACCCGAGGTGATTATTTCAGATAGGGCTCCGCAATTTGTGTCACGCTTTTGGAAACACTTCCATGAGTGTTTGGGGACTAAGTTAAACGTGTCTTCAGCTTTCCATCCACAAACGGATGGACAGTCGGAACGGGTTAATGGGCTCTTAGAGCAGTATCTGCGTTGTTTTTGTTTAGATCAACCCACGGCTTGGGTAAAGTGGTTACCGGTGGCGGAATTTGCTTACAACAATGCGGTGCACACGTCTAGTCAGCATACGCCATTTGAGCTAACTTATGGTTTTCACCCACGGGGAGGTGTGGCGCCGTCGACCAATGTGGTCTCTTCGGACCCTGTGTACCGCTCTTCGGAAATGGCTGCATTGCATGATGTTGCCCGTCGCTTACTGTTGGAAGCTAAGGCAACGCAAAAGACTCAGGCTGACCGTCACAGGCAGGCAGGGGAGGAGTTGGAAGAAGGGGATTTGGTGTGGTTATCTTCCAAACATATTAAACAGGCTGGGGGAAAGTTTGCGCCTCGGTATTTGGGTCCCTTTCCTATCGTTAAAAAGATTTCTTCTGTTGCGTTTCGTTTGCGTTTACCGTCTAGTTTAAAGGTCCATCCAGTCTTTCATCGTTCGCTGTTGAAACTTGATACCTCTAGTCGTCGTGGTGCTATAGCGGAAGGTATCACTGCCACTTCTCCGCCATCGGGGGAGGAGGCCTTTGTGAGAGGGGATAGTGTTATGATTGAGCCTCATGGCTCTGTTACTGACAGACGTGGGCGTAAGACTCCTCGAGAGTCAGATACTCTCGAGGAGCGAGAGAGAAAAAGACTGCGAGACATATTTGCAGCACCATCTGACGAGGAGTCTTTCGAAGGGTTTACGGAGAGAATGGAGGAGGGGCTGGTTAGCTCAGAGGAGGATGAGATGGATTGGACTCGGGTAAGGGAGGAAGTGGGTGCCACTGGCCATGATGGGACAGAAGATGAATGGGGACCTTCAGGATTAGACCCATGGTTTAGCTGGAGGGATGGGACGGGATCCACAGCTGGAGATGCTGTTGGGCGTAGTCAGAGGTGTTCCAGCTCTGACGAGGAAAGTGATGAGGAAACGCCCGGGTTAAGGAGGACAGCTGACAGTGATGAAGATTTGTAACTGGCATAAAATGGGGCTTGAGAGCAATTGCAAATTGCGTTGGGCAAGGTAATCTGGGCAAACGCTTGGGATCCGTGTGTGTGTGGGACGCTTCCCTGAAGACTTGTGTGCTTTCCTGTGCTGTGACGTAAGTTGATTGGAATCCAGGGTCAGACGGCGGGAGGGATTGTGTGGGCATTTGTTTGTGCAAACCTGTGCTTACTCTTATTAGCTTGACCTTCCGTCGTCTTCTTGACGGACGCCATCTCCTGCTTTGAGAACTCGGACTGAACTGACCACGGCTTGTCTTCCCCCCCTTCTTGGACTTGGAAAAACTACAAACGTCTGCTTCTGGCTTTGATCTACGGAACGGAACTGGTCTACTCAACTGCTACAACCCTCGGCTGATTTACTCGTGTTGGAGATCCTGTCTGCTGTGTGTGTGGGGGAGCGACGCAAGTTACTCTAAGCACAGTGTTGGCAGCAGAGAGGAATCTGCTGCCAATTAGTTGCATTCTTTGTATCTTTTGTTCCTTGGCTTTCGTTTCGTTTATACCCAGGCTGAAGCAAGCAGTTTGTTTTTACCCGGATTAAACTCCGGTTTAATCCGGTTTATCTTTTGAACATTTACTTTTGCCCCTTTTTGCTCTTAAAGGCAAAAACTGCCTGGCCCTTGTGTTTTACGGGCATTTTTGAGTTCTGTAATCTAATAAACTCTGTTACTTTGAATCTTGTGGCGTTCTGTCCTTGACATATTCACTGCTATTCCACCTGGCCAACAAAGGATTCCCATAAGCCACAGCAACGCGTGGCCAGGCAAAGCTTATATATATATATACAGTAGGGTCTCGCTTATCCAACATTCGCTTAGCTAACGTTCTGGATTATCCAACGCTTTTTTGTAGTCAATGTTTTCAATACATCGTGATATTTGGTGCCAAATTTGTAAATACAGTAATTACTACATAGCATTACTGCGTATTGAACTACTTTTTCTCTCAAATTTATTGTATAACATGATGTTTGGGTGCTTAATTTCTAAAATCATAACCTAATTTGATGTTTAATAGGCTTTTCCTTCATCCTTCCTTATTATCCAACATATTCGCTTATCCAACATTCTGCCGGCCCGTTTATGTTGGATAAGTGAGACTCTACTGTGTGTGTGTGTGTGTGTATAAACTGATGACTAACTTCTCAATTTTTTAAATTTTATTTGGCTATATGTTTGCTTAGCTTAGACTCAGCGCTTAACATTGAATGATGATCAGAATAACCCACAATAACATTACATGTTCAGTTTCAGTAACTGATAATAGTGACATTTTATCTTCATGGATCTATTTTTTTCTTGAATCAGAAATACCTTGAATTACTTGTGTTGTCACAAAATGGGTGCGACAAGCATGAAACATTCTTCTTCTCATGAAGAAGGTGATGAAGAAGAATTCTGAGTAGTGTCCAACTGGGATACAAAAGAGAGATCATTTTTTGAAATACTGCCATAGGAGTAAAGGATGTTCCTTCTGGGTTGCATTGCATGAAGAAAGATATGGTGCAGGAGTAGAGAAAGATCCCAGCTTGAGGGTTAAATTCAATTTCAGAGCAGTCCTTGGGTGCTGCATTCCAGTGGAGGGCAAGGCACAAGGCAATAAGGTGGGACCAAACATGACCTAATTGCAAATAACTTAACCACAGAAGAGGAAATGCAACCTTTTAGAATAAAGAAAAAACTTTTAAAAACTTTGAAATTTTCAAAGTTGTCTCTGGCAGCACAAAAAGAGGAAGGGAAGGGAGAAAAAAGACATGTGGCCACACCTTTAAAACTGTTTGGGGAAAAAAATAGCCTGAGCTTTCATGAATATAAATCCACTTCTTTGGATGCAGTGCCACATGTTGTTAAGGCCTTGGGTTAAATCAGTTGTGGGAGTGGGATAGAATGCAATAGCATACAGAAAGATGTCCTAAATTTGCAAAGGGCTTGGAGGGGTAATACAGGTCTTTCATATATTTAAAAAGAAAGGAGCCCCCAGTGGCACATTGGCACTGTGCTGGCAGGACTGATGACCTGAAGGTCGGGTTACTGACCTGAAAGTTTCCAGTTTGAATCCAACCCAGGGAGAGTGTGGATGAGGTCCCTTTATCAGCTCCAGCTCCATGCGGGGATATGAGAGAAGCCTTCCACAAAGATGGTAAAAATATCAAAACATCTGGACATCCCCTGGGCAATGTCCTTGCAGGCGGCCAATCCTCTCACACCAGAAGTGACTTGCAGTTTCGCAAGTCGTTCCTGACATGGGAATATATATGATAGTGTTGATGTGTGAAAGCAGAAGATCTACTTGCCAAGGTTAGTTTCTCAAGGTCCAAATTTCTCTGAGAAGATTTTCTTTGTTATACGTGCAGTAGCGAGAATTCTTGTATTAATAAAAGGAATATGTTATGATGCCATGGTCTTTGTTCATGCCTCTACTAATGGATTTGAATTTGTGAATATAATTCAATTCAACTGTTTCTCTTTCTAATCTTCCTTTGTAATTTTCTTCTTCAAGGACCAATGTCACGGGTAAAATAACATGGCAATCACATGAAGATTAGATTGGGATCCTTGGAAGACCTGACTGGAAATTTCCTACTACCGTTTAATGTCAGTCTCAGGTTTAATGCAGTTAAGGGAAGTATTTTTTTAAGACCATCTACCTACATTCCAAGGTAGCACAGACCAGATTTCTATTGGCTCATAATGTGAAAAATGGTTGCATAGATGCCAAGATTATATAGATGTAATCACAAACTGAGATTGGTTTTAGTGCAGCTGGAGCACGTAGGGGAGCATAAACAGACAAAAGCATTGTCAAGTGCTTGAAACATCTTATGTGGGAGAATAGCTTTCACCTTCACAATAAGTAAGTGTACCTCTTGAAAAGTTTTTAAAAAAGATTATCACATAATCAAAAAAAGTGTTTTTCTATTCAGAAAACTTAACTAGAAACACTTTTTTAAAAAGGGAGGGGGTAATGTTTCCAAATTGTGTTCCTGTTCAAATTGTAGCACCCTGAATTTAGAAATGCTTCCACATTTCTCAACCCTGTTTGCCTTTGTCAAGTTTGGCTCAAGCAGTTTCAGTAGCAAAATATAAAAACCCTTTGCAGTAATTGTGAAATGTATGTGCTACCAAGTGCACCATCTCTGCATTTTGCAGTCGCAGTGTTCTTACATTCAAAATTTCCTTTTGGAAAGTTGGTACAGAATTTTGACATTTCTTATCCCACCTAAGTCATTGCACACATAAAGTTACTATTTCAAAGTTAATCAGTGCACATAGTGCTGAGACCATTCATGTTTGTTTTAAAAACTCAAAGCATATTACAGAAACCAGTGGAACAGTGGGTAATCCTCAGTAACCAGGGACAAGCCAGGCTAATGATGTAGTTTATAACTGTGGGGACATGTTCCTCCTCCACACGTGCTAAATATAAGCTGGGAAGAAGGGACCATGTCCATTTTTTTTCAATCTTCTAACATCTGGAGAATGAAAACCATATAGATAATCCATACCAAGATATTTATTAATGTATGCATCCCTTCATTACATTTAGATTGTTTCACTCTTCCAAGGAGCTCAGGGCAGAGTAAATATCCATTTATTACTAACAACAACCCTATGAGATAGGATCAGGCTGAGAGAATATACCCCAGTGAATTTCATGGCTCAACAGGGACAGTGGTGCCACTACAAGTGAGCGAATGAGTGTGTGTAGAGGGGAGGAGGATAAAAGCCACACCAAGTGACACTATCAGAAGAGAAGACCTATATATAATTTTTGCAGTGTTTCAGCATTTATTGATTTATTTCATGAAATTATTCCTGTAGTTTGATATAACCCAGCTTATGTGCACTATTTCTATTTACCTACAAGGCTAAAGCTATGCTAATTTCGTATACATCTTCTAACGTGCATGTGTTCTGGTCGGAGCATTCAGTATTACCAAACTACAATGACACTTCAAATTGATGAGATGTTTGCTCATGCTATGAGTATCTTCCATTGTTTTAATAGGTTCTGGTTTTTGATAGTAATTTTGTCTAATATTCTGGTATTTTAGCTACAATATTCTGGTTGTCGCAGCAAAGCTTTTTGGGGTCCTGTGTGTAGCAACAAAACACTCCCCCTCCAATTAAGGAGCAGACAAATACAACTTGTCTTATTTATTTATTTATTTATTTATTTACAGCATTTATATCCCGCCCTTCTCACCCCGAAGGGGACTCAGGGCAGATCACATTACACATATAGGCAAACATTCAATGCCTTTTAACATAGAACAAAGACAAGACAAACACAGGCTCCGAGCGGGCCTCGAACTCATGACCTCCTGGTCAGAGTGATTCATTGCAGCTGGTTGCAGCTGGCTTGCTCTCCAGCCTGTGCCACAGCCCGGGCCTAAAAGAAATGTTTATACTGAAACATGTAGAAATGTTTATACTGAAATATTTACATATGTGTAGAAGAAGATCTTGTCTCTTCTCCAGCCCTTTGTCCTGATACTGTCAGTTCATATCTTCTTCTTGGCCAAAGGCTCTCTTTGTTTGTTTGTTTGTTTGTTTGTTTTTTACCAATCCTTCAGTTTCTTTGCAGTTTCATCTTCAACAAAACACAGCAACATCAACATCACCATTTCCAGAGAGGCTTGTGATTCTTTAGTACACTTACAGCTACTTCCCCCTGGTTGTAGATTGCTCAATGCTAGCCAGGTAGTTTGACTCTTTATGCTTGTTGGCCTTGATCCTTACACTTACTTGTTGTCACTTAAGAAATGATACCATGTAAAAACTCTGACACTGGTCTAGTCTGGTATGGTAGGGGGTTTATGGAAATGATACCATGAGTTACCACACTGGGTGACAACAACCCTAGGAACACCAATGTATGAGTATTAGAATTTGGATCACCTCGTAGTCTAGCTAGCACATTACACTGAGTCTGGAAATTCCAATTGGCTGCAAAGGTAAGGGGTTTTTTTTACATATACATTGGGAGATGTATTTTAGAGTTGATTGATTTTACTGTGGTATTTTTATGTATTGGTGATGTGAAATATGTTTTCCTTTGATAGTGAGGTATCTGTATTTATTGCACCATATGTACTGTTACATTACGAGTGCTTTGTAAGCTGTCCCAAGTCCCTTTTGGGAGATGGTGGCAGAGTAGAAATAAAGTTCTATTATTATTATTTTATTATTATTACAGGATAACAACCATTGTTTGCAGGTTCCAGTATTCACAATCTCCCTTTTCACTGTAGGATAAACAAGAACAGGCTATTTCAATAACCACAGAGGAATCAGATGGATCAGAGGAATAATTGCAGATAAGTAAGTAGGAGATCCCGGTGGTGCAGTGGGTTAAAACACTGATCTGCTGAACATGCTGACTGAAAGGTCGGCAGTTCGAATCCAAGGAGTGGGATGAGCTCCTGCTCAGCTTCCCCAGCTTCTGTCAACCTTGGAGTTCAAAAACATTCAAATGTGAGTAGATCAATAGATCATCTTCATCAGCCACGGTGGCACTGGGAGCAGGACTACAAGGCCCATGAGGCATTACAATAGGTACTGCTCCAGCAGGAAGGTAATGGCACTCTAAGAGGTCATGCCAGCCACATGACCTTGGAGGTGTCTATGGACAACATTGGTTCTTCAGGCTTAGAAATGGAGATAAGCACCAACCCCCAGAGTCAGACATGACTAGACTTAATGTCAAGGGAAAACCTTTACCTTAAGTAGGGTTAGCACCAACCTCAATTATTGCCATTCATACATCTGAAAAAAATAAGTTTTTTTCATCCACATTGAGCTAAATATCTATACTAAGGATATGCTACAAATCCCATGACCGTATAGCATTAAGCCATGGCAGTTATAGTGGTGGACCTTTCTTTCTATTCAGTGAAGCAGCTTCTATTGGGCCCCAGGTGTTTTGGCCTACAACTCCCAGAAATCCCAGTCAGTTTACCAGCTGTTAGGATTTCTGGGAATTGAAAGCCAAAACATCTGGAAACCCTCAGGTTGAGAACCACCTGTTCTATGATGACCTCAGTCAGGCCTTGGAGAGAGGTGTGGAGGGACAAATTATGGGAATCCTTTTGTTTCCCCATTAAGTACTTTCCTCATGCTTCCACTGAGTGATAAAAAAGCATTTTGTCCTTCCTGGTTTAGACCCCCTAGATCTTAACTAGATAGATCCACAATTGCCTTGAGAACAAGTGAAGGTCATCTTTGGGGCAGAGAGGAATTCTTCAGAGGATATCTCCAGATAAACAAGGGGGAGTGAAGGAAACAAGTCACATTATCGTGAAGAATGCAGAATGATCTATCCTGCCAGTGTCAAGCCATTGCATGAAAGGCTGAAAAAAATCTGTTTGTTATGCCAGTGATCCATGAAAGAGTCATAAGTTGTAAAGCTGCAAAGAAAACAGCTATCTATGTTGATGAATATAATATTTCAGGAGTTTGTGGAGCCTTTTAAAATGCCACTTTAAACCACAGAAAATGGTTTTTCTGACATTCATCCTAATGTCTTCATTTTAGTAACTCATTTCCATGGCAGCGCAACAATCAACAAAACATTTACCTTTAAATATATATGTGTGTGTGTGTGTGTGTGTGTTAAAATAGCACCAATCAGGAAGGAGGTAGATAAGTTAACAATTTAAAAGAACTCCACAGATGGATCTTTAGTCTGTTAACAATGAAGCCAGTTCTTGAACACCACACATAAGATCCATTTGTCTATTCAACTAGGGAAATGTCTCCAGAAACTGTTTGCTACATGCACATAGTGTTCATAAGTGTTTTGGAACACATACAAGTTACACGTTACATGCTCGCTGCAAGATATAACTTTTAATTGGTCTTTTCTTCCAAACAATAAAGCAAATACATTTATTTTCAAAAGTGACAGTGATGTACTTAAAAAATGTAGTGTGCATTTCCAAAAGGAGAATAACATCGATGCAGCAGTATACTAGTATACCATACTTTGCCTATTAAATGTTGAATTAAAAGATTTTTAACAACTAAATGCTATGCTAGCCATCTCTCTCTTTGCTACAGTTTTCATGCTATCAGAAAATGCAGTCCTTAGAAAAGTACCCTCCAGCCAGTATGGCTACTATTTGGAGATTCTGGAAGTTGTAGCCCCCAAAATGTTTTTTTTAAAGCCCAGACTCTGAGGTACTACTTTATTTCCACTAGTAGCAATAGGAAGCAACAGCTCTCTGAGAAAATGGCACAGAAGATATTATCTGTTCATTTCTCCTTCCCCATTGCAATCTTCAGGGCTTATTATTTTGGATGAATATCCTATCATGTTCTCATTCTATTCCATACTCAGTTCTGCAAGTTCTACTGGAATAAAAAGGCATTGCATAAGAGCAGAAGCGTATAGGTATTCTTGTATGCAACAGTTTTGTTAACAGCAGCTTACTGCAAGAAAACAATCAGAGACAATGAAAATTAAGGTCCATGGTGTCATTTTTATGAGACAAAATCCCAAAGTAGACATATACTACAAGGCATTCCTTCATAATTTTAGCAATGCCTCTATATCACATTTCAAAACTTGATTTCCCAAGTTTCAGGTTAAAATACTGCAAGTCACTGTTTTAATAAAGAGGCAGTAAGATACTTCAACTACAGTTTTTCATTGATTCATAGCCTGAATTTGTGTTCAGAGAATCTCATAACCACTGAGTATCTCCTTTTAAAAATGTTACATTTTGTCAATGTTTACTTCTCTGAGCCTGAAGAGTTTTTAACAAGACATAATCTATTTTTAACTTATTGTTATTGAAACAGAGGTGTGCATGTGTGCGCGCGTGTGTTTACTTCTAACCCACAGACTTAATTTGCAGTTGGATCTACAGTAAGCAATTTGGAAAATTATTGCCTTATGGTCACACCCATAGTGTTTTGTAAATTGATTTTTTGCTCATTAGCATCACTAAAGAGATTATCAAAATAAAATTTAAACCAAGCAAAAAATATAAATGTCACACAGTGTTTGAATAAGAGACTAAAGGTGCATCTACATTATAGAATTAATACAGTTTGACTCCGCTTTAACTCCCATGGCTCAATGCTGTGGAATCATAGAGTTGTATGCCTCACCAATCTAGAAATGTCATGATTATATGACAGTGTAGATGTGGCCTAAGTTCACTATACTCAATTCCGTCCTTATAGGCCCCATCTACACTGCTATATAATGTAGTTTGGACTGCTTTGAATTGCATTATATGGGTCTATACTAACCACCATGCCATGCAGTTCATGCTAAAACTGCATTGCATGGTGGTTAGTATAGACCCATATAATGCAGTTCAAAGCAGTCCAAACTGCATTATATGGCAGTGTAGATGGGGCCTAAGTTAATTATACTCAATTCCTTCCTTATAGGATTTTCCTCAAGCCCATTGTTGTCTTTTGTCACTTTCCTCTGAAACTATTCAAGCTTGTTGGTGCCCTTTTGAAATGGCAATGCCCCATTGGTCTTATGTATCTTTTCCATAGCGATAACATAATGCTTTTTGTATTTCCAGTATGACACAATAGGATAGCCATTCATCATAGATGTGCAACTCAAAAAACGGATAAATTGAAACGTCTCAACTGTAATCAACACTCTGCCACAATACAACATCTCTCTCACCAGCTGTTTACTGTATATGAAGAGTTCCTATAGAGTAATAAGCTTGTCTCTTTTTAAATGGGATGATATAAATGAGCCATGTGATTTACTTCCATTTCTCACAATATGCGTATAGATACACCTTAAACTTCTACAGCGATTCGATATGCCATCTTTGTAGGTATTTCTGACTATGCCTTCAGACTATGTCAATACATATAAACCTTTCAGAGAACTGTTTCCCTGTGTTGGTGTTTTGGTTACTCACAGAAGTTGTCTTAATAAACCTCAGACGTTTAATGCTAATTTTATTGAGGAAGAAGCTCTTAAACAGTTATGTGCTGTTTTTGCAGCATGAATGGCAAACAATGTCTCCACTTACTTTACTGCAGAAGCATGTAAGTATATAAATAGCATTACCAAATTATAGGTATTTCTTTTGCCACAGCAGAAATTTTGTCTGAGAATAGAGTCCCTGTGCTGTGGGCAGAGTTTAAATTGTGTATTTGTTTGGGCTCACTTCCTGTAAAAGATGTGCCTCTTAATCACATAGTCTTCTTCAACGAATCTCTCTCTGTGTCCTAATTTTCCCCCCAAAACTTTATATACACTCTGATTGTTTACAGCCAAACTGGATAAGATGCTGGGACTACAGAATATTCAAGTGTATTTTTGGATGCATGATATGTCTCAATCAGTTTATTTCATTCATAACTGCAACATCCCCTGTCAAAGTAGCCAATCTCATGTCCTAAAGTACAGTAGAGTCTCACTTATCCAAGCTAAACGGGCCGGCAGAAGCTTGGATAAGCAAATATCTTGGATAATAAGGAGGGATTAAGGAAAAGCCTATTAAACATCAAATTAGGTTATGATTTTACAAATTAAGCACCAAAACATCATGTTATACAACAAATTTGACAGAAAAAGTAGTTCAATATGCAGTAATGTTATGTTGTAATTACTGTATTTACCAATTTAGCACCAAAATATCACACTATATTGAAAACATTGACTACAAAAATGGCTTGGATAATCCAGAAGCTTGGATAAGCGAAGCCTGGATAAGTGAGACTCTACTGTATTTCCAAAAGTAGTCCAAATAAAATGAAGTAATAGTCCGTGATCTTGAAATTCATTTTTAGGGATATTTTGGAGGAAGTTATCATCCAAAATCTTCTTTGTTTTTCTATTAACTATTTGTCTCATATGGTTGCCTGCTGTTAATATGTCTACAGTGATAAGAAGTAAAAAAAATAGCATTCTGCCTACAGAAAATGAATTAACATTATTTTCCTTATAATCTTGATCCACTCAGATCTCATGTCAATCTTTGGAACACTAATTTTACTAGAAGGTTAGAAAAACAAGTGTATGTGTGACTCCAACATATTTTCTAAGGAATTCTGTCAGGTTGCAAGTTCTATTTCATTCCATTGAATTTGGTTATATTATGTTACCAAATTTCATTTAAAATTAAATAAACCAGTGATTATTATTGTGATGGCCATGACAACAACATACTGGTGGAATTTCCTGTAAGAAACAATTACAATAGAGTCTGTGTACCATTGCCATATGAATGGTTTCAGTTTTTATCACAGTTTGGAAAAGTGACAGAATTGGGACCATATTTCCCAAAAACCCCAAACAAGCATGGTAACTTTGAAAAAATAACTTTTCCAGGTCCTGATCTTTGTCATTAATTCCCGATTTTTGTTCAGCGTTTTTCAAAAAGAGAAGAGAAAAGCGGGCAATTTTCACTTTCATTCAGGTCAATGTCCCATCTGACAACCCAGCTGGACACTGTTTTTATTCTAGCAGTACACTGATATCTGTGAACACTGCTGAGAAATTCACTGCTGGCTATCTATATCATGCCAGGATATCAAAACACTCTTAATGCAATTTTAATTAATTCCAGACTTTATAGATTATTACCTTTTCCCAAAGAATCGGGATGAGTGATCACCTACTTAAGTCCAACTGGCAATTAACCCCACTGAACCAGGAAATCCTGATAGGACAATGCTGTGGGTCACTGTCTGGATAATGGGGTTAGGGTCCATAGTTCTTTGTTATTTCTAATTTATTTTTTCTTCATATGTGCATTGCATACCATGTCTTTTGGACAAGATGAAGTTAACACTTGATAATAGGGACAACTACAACTATAAAACAATAGAAATATATATAAAAATACAGATGTCCACAACTATGGAACCCATATCTGTAGTTTAACTTACCCTTGCTCCCTGGGAATTTGCTAGGTCCTCCTTGTGAGTCTATAGCAGCAATTATCAAATTCTTGTCCTCCTTTTGAATTTTAACTTCCCGAAGCCTCAGCCACTGTAGCCAATGATCAGGAATTGTGGCAACTGAAGTCCAAAACACTTGGCAAGCCACAAGTTGTGCACAAGAAGAATAACATGCTTGATCTGCAAGCTACCATAGGATACACCTCTAGGGCTGACTCCACACTGTAGAATGAATGCAGTTTGATCCTACTTTAACTGCCATGGTGCAATGCTATAAAATCCTGAGATTTTTAGTTTAGTAAGGCATCAGCATACTCTGGAAGGCTAAGGACCTTGTAAAACTACAACTCCCGAGATTTCATACCATTGAACCATGGCAGTTAAAATGTCACTGTATTAATTCTACAATATAGATGTGCCCTATGTCCCCCAAGGCATTTGCATGGTATGCTGGCATCAAAAATCAGTTAATTTAATGGTTTTTGGTCAAATATATCCCCAGCACATATGGGGGTCTTATTGTGCTGATTAAATATAATCAAGAAACATTAAATATTTAATCAAGGCAACTGCTTTTTTCAGGCTCCAAATTCTGCTGCAGAGTTCTGTTTGAAGGAGATGAAAGGCCTTTCTAGTCCAGCTTTCTGCTCACACAGCAACCAACAAGTCGCCTATGGGAAACAAAGAGGAGGATGTGAATGAAATTGTGCCTTCCTAGCTCCCCAGAACAGAAAGGGGCAATCATAGTGCCTTTGATACTAGAGCCGTCCTGACTAATAGATGTGATGGGGCCACAGCCTGCATGTTTCAGATTTATCCGTGTATTGTTTGCTCTTGACTTCCTATTTGTATATGAAAGAATATAAACAACCATTTGTTTTCTTTATAGTAGCTGCCTAATCCTTTTTAAATGTCTCCCCATACAGAAACATTTCCATGTTCCAAGTCATTTTATTTGCATTATATTCTACTTTGAGGCAGGGAAGAGGGAGAAGATTTAGAGCAGCACACAATGTTCAATTCTGGAGTGGCATTAGGCTTTCTGTTTCCTTTCCCATCTTTTTTCAAACACTGTAATTGCCTTCGCAAGTACTAAGAAGTGTCGGATACCCAAGCGATCTCTCCTATGTGTTATCAGCTAGTTTAAACATCACAACATTGTGTATGTATAGTTAGGATTAGTCCCCAAAGTCTCTCACTACTCTCCAGCATTAACATTTCAATACCTGCTTTGAGACTTCTTAAGAATGGAAGAAATCAGGAAAATTTAGTATCTCATTTCAAATGAAGATACATCACATACACATACAATGTGTTATTATAATCCGAGCTTCAGGAGGCAGGCTGATATGCATTTGGATTAAAGAGTTATGGCTAGTTTCTATTGATCCACAGCAAAATAGAAGAATAATTCAATTTGCAGGTCCTGAAATATATTAGAAAGTCAAACTGCAACAAAAAATGGCAGGAGTTATTTTTTTTATTTATTTGGTTGTTCTTTTGCTGTTTATATCCCTGCTTTTCTCCAATGAGAAAAAACAGTTGTATATAAGGCTAGCTTTCCCTGTACTCTTTATACATAGAATCATAGAATAGTAGAGTTGGAAGAGACCTCACGGGCCATCCAGTTCAACCCCCCCACTAAGAAGCAGGAAATTGCATTCAAAGCACCCCCGACAGATGGCCATCCAGCCTCTGCTTAAAAGCCTCCAAAGAAGCAGCCTCCACCATGGCCCGGGGGAGAGAGTTCCACTGTCGAACAGCTTTCACAGTGAGGAAGTTCTTCCTGATGTTCAGGTGGAATCTCCTTTCCTGTACTTTCAACCCTTTGAGGTATGTCAGACAGAGGGAGAGTGGCTGGCTTCATAACAAATAGTGGCTGGAATTCTGTCAGGGACAAACAAGCATGTATGCTTGTGGGTATTCTCTTTGGGGGCATTGCTAAGGATTGATAATTTCTTTTTCAACAGCACTCAAAGCCCCCACCACCCACTTCAGACTTATCTCTGAAGTCTCCCCATACAGTCTGAGCCATGAAACTCACTGTCCTACATCCCCTCAATGTAAAATCTCTCTCTCTCTCTCTCTCTCTCTCTCTCTCTCTCTCTCTCTCTCTCTCTCTCTCTCTCTCTCTCTCTCTCTCTCTCTCTCTCGTCATCCTACATGGCCATTCTGTTTTGTGCAACAAGCAAGCAACAACTGTTTACCTATATCTCCATATTGTGGTTCTGTAGTCTTGAAGTCATATGGCGACCCTAAGGCACACCTATCATGGATTTTTCTTTATTCAGAGGAGGTTTTCCCTTATCTCCTTTGAAGAACATTAATGCTGAGATCCATAGGAAGTCCTCTGTTTCTGGTTATGTGGACTTAGCCAGACACTTGTCTGAGCCTGCCTGTTCATTGCACTCCACAAAGTAGCCATGTGGGGCAGATTCAGGAATATGTACCCTACATGGTTTGGGTCCAGGTTACCTAGAGCATTGCCTTCTCCCATATAATCCAAGGTCCTCTTGGGATGGGGGTGGAGGGGGACATTTAGTCCAACGAGCCAGAACCCAACTGGCAACTATCACCCAGAGGACACTTTTCATCAGCCACCCAAGACTGTGGAATGGGGGAGAAGAGCAGTATATAAATTAAATAAATAAATAAATAAATAAGCTGTCAGAATTTAAAACACAACTAAAGATTCCTTTCTCCTGGCAGTCAATTTAAAACTATGAATTTTAAATTTACATTCTACTACTTCTATATTTTAATCTTTGTATGATGTGTTTTAATATATTATTTTATTGTGTGTATTTTATGTTGATGTGTTTTGATTGTGTTGTGCCCCACCTCAGCCTGTGAAGAGATACGAGTAAGAAATAAAATATATCATGATGATGATAATGATGATGACGATGATGACGATGACGTAGGATTGTGGTAAGTGAGAGTCATGGCTCAAACTCAATTAGAACCTTGATTCTACCAGGCCCTAGTCCAGTGCTGTAACTACTATTCCATATTGGCTCCTGGCCAATCTTTTCATCTTCAAAAACTCTCCTTATTTTCTAAATCTAAATTTGCTCACAGTCTTATTGAAAAGGAGGGTGGGGGAGGTCAGTATGCTAATATACAATCCTATATTTGATTTAATACAGCACAAAGACATTTTAATACTAAAATACTAAATCACATTTGTTTTAAACAAATAAGGGTGACGGTGAATAATTTGTAGTACAAAAGTGAAATGTACATTGTTCAGAATGTAGCAATGCCTCAAATAAATTTGGAATAGAGTGGGGTTTGGGGTGTGGTTCCAGGACCTCTGTGTGAATAACAAGATTCATAGGTGTTCACATCTCATTATATACAATGGCACAGTAACAAGATGTCCCTTATATAAAATAGCAAAATCAAGGTTTGCTTTTTGAATTTGTTGGAGGAGTGGTTGGGATGGAATATGTTCAAGCTATGGAAGGTTGAATCCTGGGATATGGAGGGCCAGCTGCAGGCCTTTTTATTGAGCCCTTCCTGTTGATTTCAGCTAGCTCTAGCTTGCTTAACTGAATCTTAAACTGATACCACCTTTAGCCTAAAACAGAAAAATTCCTGGATGTACTCACTTGAGAAAAGCATCAGCAGAATGTTATGACAAGAAGAACTGAATTTCTCAAGACAGTTTTATATGTAAGCTAGAGATGCAAAATATTACTCTGTTGCCAGATATTCTGTAGTATAAAAATTAAACTTACATTGTTCAGAATGCAACCAATGTTCAGAATACAGTGGGGCCCACCTGTCCTTTGCATTTCTTAGTGAGACTTTAGGCTCTTCCAGCTGAATCTAAAGAAATGAAACAACTGGCAATAAAAATTCTTATGTTTTTCTGGGTTTCATCAGTTGCTATCAACTACACATCTACTCATTTCACTCTTTGTATGGGTGTGGGTATGTGGGGGTGCTGTCTGTAGTGAATTCTTGGATCTTCAGTAGAATTCTTCAAGATTTTTCGTTAAAAATGGAGCATGATTTGCTCAGGTGGTCTTATGGTTTGCAGGATACATTTTCTTCTTTTTGATTTTTTTAAGCAAAAGAATTATAATGTCATATTGAAAAAGTGATATTTCATGGAAGACCTTAGCTCTAAAAGAAAAAGTAAGGAAGAGGATAAGAGAAGGGAGTATATTATTCTGCTCTATCTTGGAATGAAAGATAGGACAGGGTGAGAATAAAATGTTGCTTGTGGTTCAGGAAATAAATAAACAGTTGAGGACAATAAAATATTGTTTGGATATTGTAAAAATTTCTTATAAATAATGCCATATATCTGCTCTTTCTGGAAGAGACATTTGTTTTTAATTCTCAGAAGGGACTTTTATACATTCTCCATACACATTTTTAAATGTATTAATCTTTACGTATTTTTCAGTGTATACACTTTTATACAGAATGATTAAAATGTATTTTCACTTATTTTTCTAATTGTGAGAGGTTTCTTGTAAGATACACATGTTTTTGAGTTTACCTTTTTTGCTCTCCGGAATGACCCCCAAGTCACACAAAGGTGTGACTTTCCAAGGTGTTTCATTTCACAAGTTTCAGGAAATGTGAAATGGATACTTTGAGAATGTTGATGCTAGTGGATTTATTTTCTATTCCTCCTGGACTCCACAGAAAACAATGAGTTACAATTTTATTCAAGCTGTGCTATGAGCATTGTCTTCTTGCTCCCATTTTGGAATGGAAGAATGATGAGGGTAGTTATGAATGAACTTTGTATACAATTAATTTTAAAGAGAATTCAGACATGTCTTTATTAGATAACCATCTACAATCAAATTCAAAAATATATAAAGAATTGATTAGGTGTAATAATTTAAATCAGGATTCTTGCTGACCCCTAAATGTTGTTCGACTCAGCTGCAAGTGCTCCCAAATATTGGTTATGTGGAGCTGCTGCAATAGGGGTTGTTCACTCTCTGTAGCCAGCCCCAGTTAGTAACCTAGCTGCAGCTCTTTGGATCAGCTGAAGTTTCCAAGCACTCTTCAGAGGCAATCCCACATAGTTCACATTACAGTAATCCAGATAGGATGTAACTAAGGCATGTATCACCATGGCCAGATCTGGCTTCTCAACGAATAGGCACCACCGCAGATACCTAGGCCTCCAAGTTCAGTGCAGAGTCCAGGATGACCCCCAAACAGTGGACCTGTATGTTCATGTAGCCCGTGTTTGGTCAGATTCACTTCATGTTCTCCACTAACATCATTCTAGCCTCTGTCTCACTTGCTTCATCTTCACCATCTTCTTGGAGAAGTAAGTGGCTGGTTTGGCTCTGTTCCATGAGAGGGGATGTTCAGGTGTGATTCTGTTCTCCACTCTGGCCATTTTCCTATTCCATAGGTCAGCCAGAGCTCTGACAGAATCACCTGCCAGGGTGACAGGCAAATCCCATCCAGATCCATAAGCCTCCTGGGATGGACCATCTTAATTGGTCCTCCACCCCTGTGGAGATTTGAAGTCCCAGCAAGACTAAATCTGACCAGGTAGTGATTGCTCTATGACAACAGAACTGTGACAAGTTCCTCCACACCACAATCATTATTCCACCCTACACAGAAAATAGGGTCCAAAGTGTGTCCAATAGGAATTTGTAATTTTTTTTTGAAATCATCGTAACTCAGATGTTTTTTGGATGTTTCTGACTTACGACACGAATTTCGACATGCATGAGCGGTGTGTGCATACACTCTAGAATTTGAACCTTTTCCTTGGTTTGATTCTAAAATTTCGATATCTTAGGATGTGCTTATGATGCAGCAAGAAATTCACATGCCAACCAAGCCCTGCTGAGAGGCAAAGCCAAACTTTTGGCATGCCTCTCAACCAATCAGGTTTGACAGAGGAGGGAGGGGGAGAAGGAGCAGGTGGCATGTTCCCTTTAAATAGCTATGTGCACACCAAAGATGTATGAATATTTCTGAAAGTTGGGAGGAATGATTTCCTATTACTCTGTGTCATTATCTAGATTAGAAAATTCAAGGAAGTGGCTCTTATATATTTTTAAAAAATGTTTTTCATAAAAAAATAAAAATTCCCTAAAAATTATTGGATCATCAAAACGTTCTGAAATTTGGCGGACTAAGAGTGGGAAACATGTTGTACCACTGTAGCAAGTTTCATCATGATAGCTCAAAAATGAAAGAGAAACCCCTCAAGTTTCCCCACTGTTTTCGCTATTGCCCATGCGTGACCGCCATTAATGAATTAATTACAAAATTTTGTAAGTCTCATTAGAATTCCAGATTTTCACTTCTGAAACATTAGAAACACTTTAGAGACAAAGTGCCAGTGCCCCCTAGTTTTGTAAGTAATTTATAATCTTTTTTGATGGATCACACATGCCTAGTGTCCAGCAGCATGGGTAAAGCAAGACAGCACTTGGGACAGACCCATGGTTGTCATGGTGGCAATGAAATCCTGAGCCATTCCCGACATGGCAGCCTCAGCATGGATGTTGAAGTCTCCAGTACTATTTACTGCTGAGACTCCAATGTCAAAGCTGCCATTACAATGGTCTCAGCCACGTAACTAACATATATTAATTTTTAACTAACATTTACAAAAATTAGACACGGTAAATGCAATCACACATTTAAGTATCTAGTTTGGTCTTAAGTTATTTTTAGTGAAACACAAATGATCATAGAATCACGCAATAATAAAATCTTAGAGTTTAAAGGGACCACAAGGTTCAACCCTGCCATGCAGGAATACACAACTAAAGTAATCCTTAAAGATGACTCTCCAATCTCTGTTTAAAGACTTCCAAAAAAGGAAAGTCCACCAACCGTAGAGACAATCTATTCCACTGACAAGTTTAGTCCAGATCCATCAAGCCATATCTTATATGTTTAGCTTATGGTACAAACATACATGCATACGTACATATTTTCACCTTTATATACAGTTATATAGATAACTGTAACTGGAGAGAATGAGGGGGTGGAATGAGAAAGAAGCTTCTCTTGAAACCTAAGTTCAGTCTTTTGTAAGAAAGAAGGAAGCAATGTTGCAGTATAGATGTTGCAAATGCCTCTCTTCCACATTTATAACCACTAACATTCATAAGTTATTAAAATCAGAAAGGTCCAAAGACAATTGAAGAGCAAAACTAGATGTAAACGCATACTATGTTAAGCAAACCTGACCACAGAGATTTTTCCTCTGGGTGACAGTGTGGCAGGATATAGTTCTGTACCTTCACCTTGCTTGCTGTGCTCTTGTTAATTACCTGCCTCCTTCCAGACTATACAATGTACATCCACAGTGAAAAAAACACTTTAAATGTAAATACATCATGTATTATTTGTCTGGAAGTCTCTTGCTTGAAAATTCTCCAAGCCCTAAGTTCTGAAAGGTAGAGTGAGATATGTTGTGATGTTTTCTTTCTGAAAGTATGGAATAATCACCATATCCATGGGGATATGTTCTTGAATTTATAGTGGAAGAAGGAGAACTTAGAGATGCATCTTCTCTAGGAATTTGACAGCATGATGTTGTGTCAACTTCCAGTGGATGCATAACATAGACTAATTGGGGGGGGGGGGTCTAGAAAAGTCTTAAAGATGATGTTTTCATAGATGTGGGTAGCTGAAACCACAGGTACATATTCCACAAAGAAGGGGGTCATTTTGCATTGTTGTCCCCAAGTAAATTTGAAATTCTTTCATCTCTGGTACATCTTAAACCAATGAAAAACACACCAGGAGACAGATCCAAAACTTATTTATTGCTGCAACAAAGAAATGGGATGCCTGGGAATTTATATTCCGCAAAACAAACACACTTGAACAAACCAAGGCTTCAAGTATTTATACATTTCTATTTGGAGATTAACAAAACAGCTCATCACTACATTGCTAATTGGAAATCATACATCATGAGCCTGTGTATTTCTTCAGTCACATCTTTACATCCCATAGTTTTCATTTATTTAATTATTTCCACAGCAATAGCATGGTAAAAAAAATACCTGGGGTGTATATTCTAATGAACCATGGGGCACACAATTCAGAGTTTGTCCCCTCCTTTCAGTATCTCCTAGTGATTAATTCTCTCTAGGTATCTGCCTGTGCATCTGAATAAAGTTTTTGAATTTGGAACTGAAGGTAACATTCAGCATACTTCAAGAACCAAACCTAATGGAAGTATGAACTGTGTGTAAATATATGTTCAATACACTGATAAGTGCTGTCCATCTCTAGGCATAACTCTTTCCATTGGGTACATTGAGGATGTTCAAAATTCTCCTCTTGTAGTCTTCTTTACATAAGGAGTTAGTACGTATATTTGCAAAACTTTCTAGTTATACATGACCCATTATTAAATTGGTTAAATTTAGACAATAGGAAATTGTGCGCCTACAACCAGCAGAATAAACAGCAGCCGCCTTCTTTACTAAGCATGCATGCAAAACAAACAGAAAGAAAGGGGTAAAACAGATAAGCATGCCTCACCAGCTCTCTGGCGCTTGCGTGCACACTCCATTTGGCATAAGGGCTCTGACATGAGTGCTCTCGCTGTTGCTCACACAAAGACTCCTTTTGGTACAAGGGTTATGGCGTTCACATGAGTGCTCCATCTGGCATAAGTGCTCTCTCTGACACTTGCATGCGCTCTGAGGTGCACTATTCAAGTCAAGATGGGGTTTGGATGTCAAAGCGAGACCTAGGCCAAGCAACAGCTCATAGGTCAAAACATACATATGTCGGGACATTTGTAAGTCAAGATTTCACTGTATGTCTTAACTCCCAAACAAGGAAATGCCTTCATTTTCTCTCTCTCTGCTTGAATGACAAGCTGTGAGCAACAATGTATAATGTTTAATTAGAGATTTTATTCATAATGAGGATCAGGAGCTGTCCCTAGGTCTCAGGTTTTGTCCTAGAAAACCCAAGGGCTAGGATAATCCTGAACTGGCAACCCTAGGTGTTCAGAACAGTTCAAAACTTTCTAAATAATTTAGTGTTATGTAGTCACTAACTTTTCCACACTTCACAGAACAGGTCTGACGTGCACTTTGGGCTAATTACAACTTTTTGCCTCTCTCTTCTTTTGCCACAGAGGGATGTTAGTTGAGCTAAAGGGGAAGTAATAAAAGGCCAAAGTAATGATGTTCCTTTAAATTGTATAGGTCTAAGAATGTGAAATTAGCTGTTCTCAGAAATATAATGTAGTAACCAGGGAAACTGACTGTGGTTTGCATTTTTTAAAAGTACTGACATTTTATTTTATTTATTAAATAATAATAATAATAATAATAATAATAATAATAATAATAATAACAACAATAACAACAACAACAACAATAGTAACAACCCCCCGTAATTGCCACCTTGTCATGGTGGTGGTGGGGGCTTAACTGTTCCAATGATGCAGAGAGCTGTGCTGGCGGTAGTGTAACTACCAGCAGGTCCAACCAAGCCAGAGAGGTCTCATCTGAGGAATGGAACTAAGAGCACCTAACCCATTAGAATTATGGAGAATCAAACCAAAACGAAGTCTATACTGGCTCGGTTGTCGCCCAGGATAAAAAGGACCGTGGTGGATGCTGCCGATTCTGGACATCCATTGACAAGTGGGCTACAGACTCAAAATACAAATGAACAGTCACATAAGAGGCAGAAATATACAATGCCAGAAAACCGCACAGTTATGAAATGCTATTATGAATCTGAACCTCAAAAGCGTGGCTACCAAAAAAGGATGCATCAGCTGTGGAAACAAGAGTACCCTGACTCATAGATAACAGAACTCCGAATGGTTGACCAATGAAGATTCATAATCAGAAACAAAGTGTTCAGTGAAGTTGACTCGAAAATCTTTGACAGAAAATCTGCAAAGCAAATTACCATCACACCACAGTACAGACAGCAGCAGAGACTCCAGCAACACTTGGAATGGTGGAACAGACTGAACCAGAAGAAAGTGTGGAGTTTTTGCAAGAATTTGAAGAACAAGCACTTGAAGCACTTGTTAAACCACCAGGAACCTTGACAGCAAGACAAGAGCTCAAGGATAAAATCATGGCCCATGCTGCAGCAAATGCAGTAAGAAAGTGGCTCCCAACTCTACAAACAGTGCCCAAGAGACACCTGGTGTCTCTCATGAAAGATGTGAATACAGTACTTTCCACTGTCCAGATAACATCAATTGAACAAACAAACCAGTATGCCTACAGTGCAGCAGTGATCGTAACAGAAGAGACTGGGCTCCTACAACCAAGGCAGCCCCAAAGAAAATCGACTGGAAAACCTAAATGGAAGGTCAGGCTAGAGTTGAAAATCAAAAATCTTAGATCAGATGCAAGTAACATGAAAAATATGAAAGAGAAGAAACTGAAGAATGACAAAATCAAGCAATACCTGATCAGAAAGTACTGGCTGAACACCAGAAAAATTGAAGAAGCTTTGGAATTCGTGAAAGAACAAATTACAGCAACAGCCAGAAAAACTGAAAGATATGAAGCTAGAATCATCCAGTACAGAGAAAATCAACTGTTTCAATCAGACCAAAGACGGTTCTACCAGAGTCTGAACCAAACCACAGACACAGTAACCATAAAGCCAGAACAAACTGCAACAAGTTCTGGAAAGAGCTTTGGGAAAATAATAAGAACTACAACAAAAAAGCTGGGTGGATAAAGGAGTTTGAAGGAAAATTCTCACAGAACAAAATGGAACAGATGGAAATAACAACTGAAATGATCAGCAAACGAGTGCAAAAATCAAGAACTGGACATCGCCTGGTAGTGATCAACTTCATGGATTTTGACTCAAACATCTGATTAGTTTACATAAAAAAATGGCCCAACAATTCAATGAGATGCTGCAGAAAGGAAGTATCGGTGAATGGCTAACAACTGGAAGAACATACCTGATACAAAAGGATCCAGAAAAAGGAGCAACACCAGGAAACAACAGGCCAATAATGTGTCTGCCCACTATGTTTAAACTACTGACTGGCGTCATAGCTGACAGAATTCAAGACTATGTTGAAGAAAAAAACATCTTGCCAGATTAACAGAAAGGCAACAAACGGAAAAGCAGGGGCACAAAAGACCAGTTATTAATTGACAAAATGATTCTGGAGAACTGTAAAAGTCGAAAAGCTAATCTTCACATGATATGGATTGACTACAAAAAGGCCTTTGACTCACTCCCACATAGCTGGATCATCAAGTGCCTGGACACCATCGGGATTAGTAAAAATGTTGGCACCTTTATTGAAAACATGATGGAGCACTGGAAAACTGAACTGTTTGTTAGAAATGAAAGCTATGGACTTGTCAACATCAGAAGAGGAATTTTCCAGGGAGACTCATTGTCCCCTCTGCTTTTCATTATTGCCATGATCCCTCTGTCAATAATCTTACAAAAAACAAATCTCAGCTATCAAACATCTAAGAAATCTCACAAAATTTCGCATCTGATGTACATGGATGACCTGAAGCTGTGTAGGAAAATGGAAACTGAAATCCAGACTCTGACTAACACTGTCCGAATTTTTAGCACTGATATCAGCATGGAGTTTGGTTTGGACAAATGTTCAACAGTAGCATTGAAGAAGGGAAAAATCATTGAAAGGGAGGGCATAAATATGCCTAATGGCCAAATGATAAAGTGTCACCAGCCAGAGGCCTATAAATATCTGTGCATACTGCAGCTGAACAACATCAAGTATGAACATGTGAAAACTGTGGTCAGCAAAGAATACACACAAAGGGTCCGAAAAATTCTCAAAAGCAAGCTCAATGGAGGCAACACCATCAAGGCCATAAACACCCAAGCCATACCTGTCATAAGATATACTGCTGGCATTATAAATTGGACACAGGGGGAACTGGACAATTTGGACAGAAAAACAAGAAAACTCATGGCCATTCATCATTCACTGCACCCTTGCAGTGATGTTGACCGGCTATATCTGCCTAGAAGATCAGTGGGGAGAGGACTCTTACAAGTAAAACAAGCAGTCAAAGAAGAAGAACATGCCCTGGCAGAATATGTAAAGCAAAGTGAAGAACCTGCTTTGATTGAAGTCAAAAATCAGAAACTCCTCAAAGCACAGCAGACAAAAAACCAGTACAAGAAAACCACACTACAAACTAGAACTGACAACTGGCACAACAAAACATTGCATGGAAAGTTCCTTAACAAAATTGAAGGAAAAGCTGACAAGGAGAAGACCTGGCTATGGCTCACGAATGGGACACTGAAGGAGACAGAAGGCCTGATCCTTGCAGCCCAGGAGCAAGCCATCAGAACAAATGCAATTAAGGCCAAAATTGAAAAATCAGCTGATGACCCAAAATGCAGACCGTGCAAGGAAGCTGAAGAAACCATTGTCCATATCCTCAGCTGCTGGAAGAAAATCGCACAGACAGACTACAAACAGAGGCACAAATATGTGGCCCAAATGATTCATTGGAACTTATGCCTCAAGTACCACCTCCCAGCAGTAAAGAACTGGTGGGATCACAAACCTGCAAAGGTAATAGAAAATGAACACGCAAAAATACTGTGTGACTTCCGAATCCAGACTGACAAGGTTCTGGAACACAACACACCAGACCTCACGGTTGTGGAAAAGAAAAAGGTTTGGATTATTGATGTCGCCATCCCAGGTGACAGTCGCTTTGATGAAAAAAAACAGGAAAAACTCAGCTGCTATCAGGACCTCAAGATCGAACTTCAAAGACTCTGGCAGAAACCAGTACAGGTGGTCCCGGTGGTGATCGGCACATTGGGTGCCATGCCAAAAGATCTAAGCCGGAATTTGGAAACAACAGACATTGACAAAATTACAATCTGCCAACCGCAAAAGGCCACCCTACTGGGATCTGCGTGCATCATCCGAAAATACATCACACAGTCCTAAACACTTTGGAAGTGTTCGACTTGTGATTTTGTGATACGAAATCCCACATATCTATCTTGTTTGCTGTATCATGCAATGTCGTTGTGTCAATAATAATAATAAAGGGATTATTTCTGTATTCCACACATCTCTTAATTGCAATGCAACATGTGTAGTTTAAGACAGAGGTTATGTTTGTACGTAATGACTGTGTGCTTTAGACCTAGTCCATTAAAGGAGTATATAATATGGTTTAGCGCCTAATCTAACCAGTGACATCTGCCCTGCAACCAGTCAAACTGACAAGAAGATCAGCAAGGGTTCTTGGAAACTATGCAACCCCCTCCTTTTTTTTCTTTTTCTATTTTTTTTGTTCTTAGGCCTTCCTTCCTCTTCATGTGTGAGCAACTGATAAACTCTTGCAAAACCGAAACCGCTACTGACAACCAAGTTAAGTTCTAAAAGCTCAGCAGGTGCAAAACACTTTTGCAAGCCAGATAGGACTCCTTTTAATAACAAACTGAACTGGAGAGCACCAAAAGAAAAGGAATTTATATGGTGACAGTAAGAAAGATGAAAGATGCCCCCCACCACCTTGAAAAAGAAGAATTGAGTTTTCTCAGTGACCACAGAATGTTGAAAGTCTGTTGAGGGGAAAAGTAAAAAAAAAAAAAGTAAAGTAAAAAAAAAACTTCCAAGGGGAGGAGTGATGGAAAATCCTGTTTGCATGAACTTTTTATAGCTTATAATATCCTGTAGAAGACCATGGCTGCATGCCTGGAACCATGAATAGGAACACTCAAATTAGGGAACACTGTGCAACTCTTTTGTTATAGGTCCCACCCATATTTTATTTTTACTTATACGCAGACGAGAACTTAAAAGCTATTCATTACTTGCATTTAGTACCCTTTGCCATAACTGGGGATATATCTACACTAGAATTAATCCAGTTTGACACCACTCAAACTGCTATGGCTCAATGCCACAGAATCATGAGATTTGTAGTTTTATAAATTCTTTAGCTTTTTTGACAAAAAGTCCTGGTCTTTCATAAAATTATGGTTTCCATGATGTAGATGGCATTCATGCATTAAATTATATTTCAATGATAGAGTAGTCAGGGATAACTTCACTCCCCTGTAGTGTGACCTTGCTTTTAATTTGCTTTTATCTCTCTACTTAGTAGAATTGTGTTTTTTAAGTAACTATTTCAGTGAGTTTTGAATAACAGAAATAAAAAAAAAACAAGGGTTACATCTGGATATGTGCAACAAAAAAGGAATGTTATCTGCTTAGTCATGCAGGCCGTGAAAGTGAAAAAACCAGAAATGCCTTCATAATCTCATTTTAAATAATGAAAATATTAATATTCTGTGGATTGAAATTCAAACTCATTGTGTATTTGGGAATTATGAACCACCTAGTTTCAAATTGGCATAAAAACCCACTAAAAAGACGCCGCACAAGATGACTGATCACAAATTATTCTGTGTGGAGAGGAAAAAAATGGTAATTTGAATCAACCTATCTAAGAATGGCAGACATATAGCCCTGTTTGAATTGCAGGCTTTTGGCCATTTAAAAACAAGGGAGCAGGTTCTTGTCTCTCAAACTGCAGCATGAATTGGCATAAAAAGAAAAGTCTCTAGTGTCCAAGATGTTGGCAAGAATTCTACAGACTTTTGGCACATATCTCAAATTGTCCCTGTAGTCCATGCTGAAGCCAAAAATGCTAAGTAATTAATGAAAGGGTACAAACACTGTGCTCACCTATTAAATGGAAAAACTAAAAATAATATTGCCAGCTCTGGATCTGTTAAATAACCTTCCCCCCTTTCTCACTCTAGAGGAGAGGTGAGAGATTCTACACCTCTCCAGAGCTTGTTGGAAAAGCTTTTATCAGCTTCATGACCATGGTCAGGAATGATGGGGATTGTTATCCGAGAACATCTGAAGACTTGTAGGTTGCCTACTGGATCTCCACAGAAACCTTCAGAACCACCTTTTTTTTTTTTTTTGCTGCAGTGTCCATGTGATTCTGTGAAGGATGCTTCAATGGGACCTAGTCCTAAACCAGAGGAAAATAGCCCTATCAGTTGGACCACTTAGAGATCTTAAGTTTCAACAGGGACAAATGCAAGATACTTCACTTCGGCAGAAAAAATGGAATGCAAAGACACAGAATGGGGGATGCCTGGCTTGACAGTAGTGTGTGCGAAAAAGACCTTGGAGTCCTTGTGGACAACAAGTTAAACATGAGCCAACAATGTGATGCGGCTGCTAAAAAAGCCAATGGGATTCTGGCCTGCATCAATAGGGGAATAGCGTCTAGATCCAGGGAAATTATGCTCCCCCTCTATTCTGCCTTGGTCAGACCACACCTGGAATACTGTGTCCAATTTTGGGCACCACAGTTGAAGGGAGATGTTGACAAGCTGGAAAGCGTCCAGAGGAGGGCGACTAAAATGATTAAGGGTCTGGAGAACAAGCCCTATGAGGCTTAAAGAGCTGGGCATGTTTAGCCTGCAGAAGAGAAGGCTGAGAGGAGACATGATAGCCATGTACAAATACGTGAAGGGAAGTCATAGGGAGGAGGGAGCAAGCTTGTTTTCTGCTGCCCTGCAGACTAGGACACGGAACAATGGCTTCAAACTACAGGAAAGGAGATTCCACCTGAACATCAGGAAGAACTTCCTCACTGTGAGGGCTGTTCGACAGTGGAACTCTCTCCCCGGGGCCGTGGTGGAGGCTCCTTCTTTGGAGGCTTTTAAGCAGAGGCTGGATGGCCATCTGTCAGGGGTGCTTTGAATGTGATTTCCTGCTTCTTAGCAGGGGGTTGGACTGGATGGCCCATGTGGTCTCTTCCAACTCTACTATTCTATGATTCTATGATTCTAGTATAGGAGATAGGCTGTTCAACTTACCATGGAAACAGGACATTGGGTAATTGCAGACCACACTGAAATGAAGGACTTCCACAGAAATCTACCATGGAGTCACCCTGGAGGACCTAGAAAATTCCTAGAGACATACCGTATTCGCTCTAGAAATATCCTTGATCCTCTACGAAAAGGTGTCAAACTCATTTTCACCAAAGGCCACATCAGCCTGTCTTTAAAGGTCTGTTTGTAATTGTAAGACTGTATAAATGTAACTATGTTTCCCTGATATTGAAAGCCTTGAAGATCACATAAAATGACACAGTGGGCTGGATTCAGTCCAAAGGTGTCAGGGATTCCTCTTCTTCAGAAGGGGAAAGGGAGCAGGAAAGTGCTCATGAATGAGGGTGAGTTGGAATCTGAGGAGGAGACTTTGCTAGTACCTTCATTCCAGGAGAGGTGAAAGGAAACAGAGCAGAGAAGTCATTCAGCTAGATTAGCTGCCAGAAATGCAGCTGGGTGATTAGGAACTGCCCTAGCAGCTGTGTAGGGACCCAGGACTATAAAAGCAGAAGCAGGTGCAGCCAACTCTTGCTGGTAACAAACTGACTCTAATGCTTTCACTCTCTGTGTGCGTTCTCCAAGTCTGCATCTGGATTTATGCCTGTTTCTTTGTCTGAAGTAAGACTTCCTGGCTTTCTTTTGCATTATTCCACTGAGTGTACTGTACTTTATGTTTTGCTGAAGTAAAGCAGTTTTCATTTACTTACCACAGTATCTTAAGGCTGTTCTTGCAAGACAAAACAGGACAAAAGGCCTTGCATTTGACGTGTGCTCTAGGGCAACTCTATGCAACTCCCCCCCTCCTTCTCCATGCTCACTCACATGCCTCTGCTGATGTCAACACAGGGTGCCTATAATGGCCAGGAGCTCTACGACCACCTGACATCAGCAATGGCAACAGGGACAAAATGTGATGATTTCAGCCTGCGTAGACCAGTGGTGACCAACCTTTGGTCCTCTAGGCCTTTGGTACTCTAACTCCCAGAAGCCCTGACCAGATTGTCCAATGCTCAAGAATTCTGGGAGCTGAAGTCCAAATCATCTGGAGGACCCAAACATTTGGACAGCACTGGTGTAGATTCTGCTTCACTGCCACTGTGGTTTAGGCACAGAATATATAGAAACCTCCAGGCTTCTGAGGCTAGTTCACAGCCCCAAACTGGTGATTCCCAAGGAGTTGGCAGAGAAAAGAAAATAGGCGATGTCTACAGTGTTGGAGACATCCACTCCACATTTTTACTAGTAATCAAACTGGGACTTAAATATTTTTGAGGGGGTTATGGCAATTCATTTGTTACTAGAAGAAAAAAAGCAGAATTGTGGTTCATATCTACCACTGGAAACATACTTTCTTGCCAATTTCCATTATCTTGGCACTGTAGTGAGGAAAAGAGGGGTGGAGTTCTGCCCTGTCCTGGGAGATGAAGCAAAAGAAAACGGCCACAACCTGTTCTAACCTTTGTCTTCTTCCTCATTAACCTTTGCCACACTAGAATGTTGTTTGGCCACAGGTGTCCCAGTTTTCACCTGTGAAATTGAGGGTGTATTATCTTAGTGTTAGCATATACTTAGTGGCAGAATCTAATGAAATAAAACTTATATACAACTCTCCCCCCCCCCCTTTTAACTTGTGTTACTTTCCAAATAGCACAGGAAAAATTATAGGAAGCTATGCTGAAACATACTTTTCCAAGAAAATGTCCAAATTTGGCAAACATAATATGATTCCCTACACTTTACAGATCTAACTTTTCAAAGTAATACCACCATATTCCACTTTAGAAACAATGAAAGTTGTAGAGTTGTGCCCTAGCCAGAAATTCTGCATTCTCTTGGCACAAACTTGGTTGTTCACTTAATCAAAGCCAAAGTTGGAAATGCTGAGTATTCACTGAAATGTTATGGACACTCTGATGACCTACAGCGTGAGCTTTCTCTACCCACTGCTGCCAGCATTTAGAGTTGTTAACCTGCCTAAACATCAATCTTCAAATATTAACTCTGAAATGCTTTTACATTTTGTGTATCAAGCCTTAGCTATGCTTTCCTGTTTCTAAATTCTAACCTAGGCACCTATTAGCTTGTCAAAAATACTAAGTAATAAATCTATTATAATTTTTAATTAAAAAAATTCAAAAAGCTATTTAATTAATATCTACATTTTGCAGGTTTTGCCTCCAAGACCTAAGTATCCAAAAACTGCATTAAGTTTATTCCAATTAGTGGAATAAACTTAATAAATATTTCTGCAAACTGCAACCCCTCTAGTTTTAGAAGAATTGTTGAAATGTAGTTGTTTTTGCTGTTGCTTCAATTTATGGCCATTTCTTTTTTAAAAAATCAGTGATGTGATACAGTGCCAGATGAAGATCTTTTTGTTGACCAGGATTTTTAGAAAGCATTCAAGTCTCAGTCCAGTTGTTAGTATGCTCTTGGCCAGAATCGTTGAATCAATGCACCTTGTAAAGGTCTTAACTTATCAAGTATTTATTGATTCAATGTGTCTACTCAGGACCAACAGTGCAAGATTAGGGCTCTGAAAGACCACACACTCCTGTTCAACTGTGGAAACCATTTAATAATCCTGGGCAAGTCACACACTTTCATGCCCAGAGGACGGCAGTGGCAAGCTGTCTCCAAGCAAATCTTGCCAAGATAGGCCCTAGGGTTGTTGTAGGTCCAAGACACACAGCCACCACCACAATATTTATAACTCCATTGTGAAAAAACTGTTAAGAGATTGTTTTTGGCTGCTGGCGATCGTCTTGCTGTTGGGGGGTGGGGGGTTGATTACTTTGATTATTATTCTTGCATCCATTTTAAAAATCTGAATGTTTGCTTTTTTTCTACCAGTGGTGTTTTTTTTAATTACAGGTTGAGTATCCCTTATCCAAAATGCTTGAGAAGTGTTTTGAGTTTCATGTTTTTGAATATCCGTATTTGTATACGTATATGTACAGAATTAGATATCTTGGATATGGGACTCAAGTCTAAACATGAGATTCATTTATGTTTTGTATACACCTTATATAGAAAGAATAAAAATAATTTTATACTATATTTTAAAGAATTTTGTGCATGAAACACTGAACCATCAGAAAGCAAAAGACAAATTTGGATTATGGAATTCCAGATAAGGAGTGTTCAGTCTGTAAATACTGTAAATAAACAAATAAATAAATAAATAAATAAATGCATTTTAGATCCATTTTGGTCACTGGTATAATAGGATCTGTGTGGTTTCAGGTCATATACAAACGGATGTACATCTCCATGGCTTTCAAAGTACGGTAGGTTTCTTTTTGTTTTCAGAATATATTTATGCATTGGAAACCTTAGAAATTCAAACTTTGTCAGTTATACTGTGATTGATTTATTTTCATTCCTCCAAAATTCCAAGGACATTGCACAAATGAGTTGTCAATTGTAAAGATGTGCACATTATTTTCCAAAGAACACTGTAAACAGTCACTGCCAAATTGCTAACTGCAATTTCAATGTTTATAGTGGAAAATGTTGATGTATGATGGAGGATGTCTATCTACTCCACTTTGGCAGAGCAGACCAAGGAGATACTTATTTATTTATTAAAGGTCCTTTGACATTTCTGGAATGGTTTCAGCCCCAATCAGGATATGTTTACTACAAATGTATTTGTCACATAATTTTAAAAAAAATGATTATGAAAGAAATGCAAATATATTAGAACTTACTCATCCCAAACTATTGTTCTTAGCAATTTGTCAAAGGAATATAGTTTACATCCTACTGAATTCAGTGACAAATTATAGCAAGCTTCTTAAAGCTAGACGATACATTAAATGGTCTCTCCTCTGTTGAAAAAACCAGATTTAGATCGTTTAGTTCCCTCCAGCTACCGCCCAGTTTCGAATCTTTCATTTCTGGGCAAGGTGATTGAGAGGGCAGTAGCGGTGCAGCTGCAGCAGTTCCTAGACGACACAGCCGGACTGGATCCTTTCCAGTCTGGCTTCCGTGCGGGGCATGGGACAGAGACTGTATTGGTTTCCATCACGGATCATCTCCGATGCCAGCTTGACCGGGGCGGGTCGGTGTTGCTTGTGTTATTGGATCTCACAGCAGCATTTGACACAGTCGATCACAATCTTCTGACCCACCGCCTTGCCGTTGCTGGAGTTAGGGGGACAGCTTTAAATTGGCTGGCCTCCTTTCTTCACAACCGTGGACAACGAGTGGAGAGGGGAGGCCTGGTCTCTGAGAGGTCCCCTCTACATCGTGGGGTTCCTCAGGGGGCCATTCTCTCCCCTCTGTTGTTTAACATCTATATGCAACCACTTGCTCAGCTGGTCCGAGATTTCAGGCTCGAGTGTTATCAATATGCTGACGACACTCAGCTTGTGTTAAAGATGGAAGGCCAACCGGAGTCTGTACCCGACAGTTTTCACCAGTGCCTTGAGGCCATTATTGGATGGTTGCGTTCCAGTAGGTTGAGGGTGAATCCAGCAAAGACGGAGATCCTATGGCTGGGCCGACCGGGCAGTGGGGATATCCAGTTGCCAACCCTGGATGGCGAAGTGCTACGCCCGTCTTCACTAGTAAAGAATCTGGGAGTCCTCTTGGACCCTTCACTGACGATGGAGGCCCAGGTCTCCGCCATTACCAAAACTGCCTTTTTTCATCTTCGGCAGGCTAGACGGCTAGCCCCCTATCTATCTAGGGACAACCTGGCTACAGTGATCCAGGCTACAGTCATCTCGAGACTGGATTACTGTAATGCCCTTTACATTGGCCTTCCTGTGTCGGTGATCCGGAAGCTCAAATTGGTGCAAAATGCAGCTGCCCGGCTCCTTGCGGGAGTCCCGATAAGATGCCACATAACACCAATCTTTTTTAAATTGTTGATTTTAGCCGGTTCTTGTAAGCCGGTTCTTGTAAGCCGCTCCGAGCCCTAGGGGAGTGGCGGCATATAAGTTTGAAAAATAAATAAACAAATAAATAAATAAATAAATAAAATATAATCTTCTAAAACCTTTTCCTTGGTATTCACTCCACTTCCATTACTACAAAATGGGGGGCATTCAAATATAATTAATTACTTATAATTACTAAATCAGCACAAAAGGTGTTTCACCAGTAAATTAAACTAGGCTTTTTTCAAAGCTACACATTGTGCAAACTGGATTCCACTGATTGTGTTTGAGCATTATGGAGTTTGTTGCCTAAGTTCACAATATTCATGACAATTCAACTCAAACTTTGGAGAAACATTTCCCATTCCTCTTTCACATTCCCATTGGTTCTTCTCCTTCCTGTTCACTTCTGCCATCAAGTTTATTTGTTTGTTTGCATTTCTACCCTGCCTTTCTCACCCAAGGGGACTCAAGGCAACTTGCCTGTTTTTAGTTGGTTTCCTGCTCTCTTTTCCTAGTGTTCCCCAGTATATTGCCCTGAACTGTTGGGTTTAGGACTAGGGAGGGAATTCTTGAACAGGTGACTGATATAAATAAAGTTAACATTGTGGTAACAAGTAATGATGGTTATATGGATATTTTAATGTTCAGAAGTTGCATGAATGTGAATACCAGGCTGAGACAGCGTTATTCCACCATGTTCCATAGACATCTGGAAAATGGAACTCTGAGTTAAATTCTGAGTCTTGTACATTCTACATTGTAGAATGAGTGCAGTTTGACACCATTTTAACTATCATAGCTTAATGTTATGGAATCATGGGAGTTGTAGCTTGTTGGCAGAGAAAGCTAAATACTTTATATGACTACAACTCCCATGATTCCATAGTTTTGAGCTCTGGCAGTTAAAATTGTGTCAAACTGCACTCATTCTAAAATGTAGATACATCACTAGTCTAATTTAGCAGAGCTTTGCTTATGTATGTGCATAAGCATGGGTTGTTTTGCTAACAAATTTGGTGACAGTGATGAACTTCAAATGAATTAAGACCATAAATGGGAAAAAGGGGAAGCATCCAAATGCAAAGACTATTCATGAAGACCTAATTATAATTTGGCCATGATGTTTAAACTAAAGCAGGCTATGACATGGCATGAATACTCTGTGTTCATCAGGATAAAGTGGATGAGATTTGAAAATAGGTCTTCTGCCAGTATAATCAACTATGCAGACAACGGCCAATACAACATTAAGACACGCAAAACAAAATACAAACATTAACAAACTACCTTTATTTATTTTTATATTGTGCAATCACCAAAATTAATAGGGAACACTTATGAGGGAACTCTGAAGTAAGGAGCAGTTGTATTGTTACTATCGTAATTTTAATGCATAACATGATTTGCAGTCTAGAGAAATAATGAGCTTAATCTGAGAATCATTAGGTGGGAAAAACCAGACACTGCAGCAGAGTTTGGAGACTTCAGACTTCTTTCTTCACTTTTCATTGTCAGCATTTCCTAGCCATTAGTTATTTCCTTTCAGCTATTAAAATGGTAGGAGAGGTTTGAGGGAGCAGACAGTGGTCTGGATGGAAGGAATGGGAAATCGAATCCACAGAACAGACTATCATGAAAAGGGGTAATAAAGTAAGTTTCTGGAAACCTTTTCCCATTAATCCCTTAATGCAATAGCCATCATAGCTAACGACTTCATCACTGAATCACCACACATGGCAAATCTGGCCAGGAGGTGTGGGAGACCTGTTGCCCCACACCCCACATCCGCCGGCTCAACAGGAAGCTGATTCCATGAGGGGAAGCCTTGACTATGCAGCTCCCCCCCCCCCCCCCACCATTGCTTCCTATGCAACATGGACAGCCTCCCATGTTGCTGCAGCAGTGGCATATGCCAGCTCCACACTAGTTGAGCCATGGAGTTCCACTGGAAATTCCTCTGTGTCGTTTAATAGAAGTCAGCAGACTCCATGAATCAACTAGGGATCAACTGGTGTATGCCACTGAAAAAAGTCCTCTCTGATGAGGTTGTAGGATACCATAGAGGAATTAATTTCATTCTGATTGTCCATGTTCATAATATTTCAATATTATAAATGGGAAAAAAGACAAGGTCAATCAAAGCATGTTATGGCACCTTTAAAACTCAGCAATTTATATTAGAATTAACTTTTGTGGCTTACAATCCACTTCCTCAGATGTATTGATGGAATTCAAGGCTGAGACTTTTGCACAAAAACTTTAGTTTAAGTCCTCTTGAAATCTGTGCCATATAAATGAATGAGAGTAAACATTTTACTTTATTTAAGGAATTTCTATACTGTCTTTGTTAAAAAATGAATCCTAAAGCAGTACTTTTCCTGGGTAGTGTGAGCATTAGTAATGCTACAGTATTATGACACAAATATCAACTAGACAGTTGATTTACAGTGACTTTATCTCCATAACTCAGTAAGGAAATCAAGCTATTTAGGAGGTCGCCCATCAAACTGATGTCAATAGAATGACTCCACTTTCTTTTTCATATTGATGTCATGAGAAAAATTGAGAAAATTTGGCCTTCTAAATGAAGTTTTAATCCAGCTCATGTGTGGTCAGACATTCAAAAGGATTGTTCATGCCAGGTTTAAATAAGTCAATCCAAAATTAATAATTGGGGTCATTATTGGTCTCAACAGTTGCCCCAGGCTTCACAAAAAAAGAAGATACTCAAATGGCTGGAGGTTGTGCCCCACTAGGCAACTCTAAAGATAACTGAGGTTAGATTATGCCCCACACCACAACAATTCATTCTTTTCCAATTACATTCAGTTCATTTCTGACAGCTAACCGCATGTTAATTCTGCCTTCAATTTCTGCAAGCCTGGGTCTACCCAACAAACCTAAAAATGACAATCTACTTCACTTTGTGGTGGGTTCTGCTGCCATACTTCAACATCATCCATGTTTTCTGAAGCCTACTTCATTGCCCTTTTTCTAGATAGTCTGTTCTATAGATTCACTTCCTCTGTTTCTTTCATCCTGATCACTGTCCATTCCCCCAAATTTTGCTGCTTTGCCAATCTATTGCATTGGTCCCCACAAAGTATCTTTTGTTTACCCAAAGCTACTATATTCCATTTCTGTTTCCTTATGAGAACATGAAAAGAGAAAGACACAACAGTTAAAGCCATAAAAGTGTTATGTGATGTTGCATTTGATGTTGAACTAATGAAGAGTCAGCAGGGGCCCAACCAAAACAAAAGGGTAATTGAGCTGGCCATGCAATGTGACACAAAGAACTTTGAGTTTCAGTTTTGTTATTTTCTGTTCAAAGTTTAGTTCCTCAATATGCTGCCAGGTTTCAACAACTGGAGGGCTTGAAAATGAACTTCCCCATTTCAGAAACGATGAGCCTTTTGTGTTTCAAACAAGCTTCACTGTAATATTAACTTGGCTCATAACTATGAGCTACACCCTTCCTTTTCTCCCAAACCTATTTGTCAGAAGTGACAATGAACACATATGTGAAGAGGAAAGTGGCACTTTGAGACTCCCTTGGGTTTATAGCAAATTTATAGAAAGTGACTTTCAATACCATTGACCATAGTATCCTTCTGGAATGCCTGGAGGAGCTGGGAATCAGAGGCAGTGTGTTGCAGTGGTTCCGTTCATATCTCTCAGGAAGGTTCTAGATAGAGGTGCTTGGGGACAGATGCTCCTAAAAAAAAGGAGCTGTTATATGGCATTCCACAAGGTGCCATTCTATCCCCACTGGCTTCCAATTAGTTCCCAGGCAAAATACAAGATGTTGGGTTTGATCTTTAAAGTCCTACATGGTTTGGGTCCAGGATCACCTTCTCCCATACAATCCGCCCTAAAAATTTAGGTCCTCAGAGTAGGGGATGAACCCGATTGGCAACTGACACACAGAGAACCTTTTAATTGGCTGCCCAAGACTATAGAACGACCTGCTAAAAGAGCTTCGACAGCTAAATGAGCTGTGCGGAATTTAAAAACCATCTAAAGACCTATCTCTACTGACATGCCTACCCATCCAGTTTTAATCATGAATGATAACTCATGTCCTGTGTTTTAATCTCTGTTTTGTGTATTTTAATATGTATTTAATAGAAATATGTTTTAACATGTATCTTTTATAGAAAAACTTTTAATATGTTTATTTATAGAATCTTTACAGTGTTTATGTATTTTAACTATGCTATGACCCACCTTGAGCCATAAGGAGAGGCGGGTAAGAAATAAAATTAATATTAGATGATTAGCCTATGAAAATATGTGACCTTGTGGGAATGCATAAACTTACTACATTGATTAAGGAGATATCTCTAACTAACTCTAAAAAAATCTGAGGCCGATTTATTGTATTCCTCGAGCAAAGATGGGGTCAAATTTCCATCACTATTTTTTTGGACTAGAATTGTGTTACTATATGAGAAAGGGGTTTCTTTTCACTAAATGGGTATAGAAAATTGAGAGAATGTAACCACTAGACAGATAATGTAAAGTCCTATTAGACAATGTAGACTGTTTGTAGTTATTAGTTCTTTTATGTTTAAGTAAAGGTAAAAGTTTTCCCCTGATGTTAAGTCCAGTCGTGACCGACTCTGGGGGTTGGTGCTCATCTCCATTTCTAGGCCGAAGACCCAGCGTTGTCCATAGACATCTCCAAGGTCATGTGGCCAGCATGACTGCATGGAGTACTGTTACCTTCCCACCGGAGCAGTACCTATTGATCTACTCACATTTGCATGTTTTCAAACTGCTAGGTTGGCAGGAGCTGGGGCTAACAGCGGGCGCTCATTCCACTCCCGGTATTTGAACCTGGGACCTTTTGGTCTGCAAGTTCAGCAGCTCAGTGCTTTAACACACTGTGCCACCAGGGGCCCCTGTGCCCCTGTGTTTAGGATGTAGCAATATTATTCTGGAAAAATATTTTAAATCTTTTGTTGTTGATAATTTTTTTGTTTTTGTTTTTGTTTTTTTTACTTTTCTGCACTTGGAATATCTTGTTGGCAAGGTCTAGCAAAGGTCTAAAAAGACATTTCTACGCTGATCCCATTTCAGCTTGAAGATCATTTTGGAAAAAGACATGAAATGGGGAAATAACTCTGCTCCATACTTTAATACACCTATCCAAGATGCCTGTCCTCAAAAAATGTTCAGTATCTCAGCTCCATCAACATTTTTTTTTAAAAAAAAATCCAGGATGCATGAAGAGGACTTCCAACTGTGTCTGGGATATGTGGAGTCCTTTTCATATTCTCTTCAAGCTTGAACACCGAAAAGGAAACAAATGAGCTTCTCTCTGATTTTAGTGGTTTAAGGCCTTCCAGATTTTCAATGCCTTGTGAAAATAATAACAAATCTTTCCTAAGAACAATAAACAGTCCAATAAAATATTTGAGGGTTTTGTGAATATTGTATCTTTCTTAAGAATTTCATGAAAATACAACCCAACAGTGCAATAAAATACTTGTGGACTTTGTAAATTTTGTATCTTTCATGAAAACACAATCCAACAGTCTAATAAAATACTCGAGGGCTTTGTACATACTTTGTATGTGCTCCTTTTTAAAAAGCTTGGCAGAAATAAGATTCTTTTCATTGCTGTATTAAAATTACAATGTTAGTTACCAATTCTACTACTACTGGATTTCTCTCGTTTCTACGCCACCATTCTATGATGGTGCGTAAGGCATTAGATTACCATTCTAAATAAAAAATACAGTGGGATTGAAAATCCTTTTTTTCTTTTTGGCATATCTGCACTCTATACAACAACCAAGTACTTGAAATATTACTGGCATTCCTTGGCCAACTGACAAGTTACTTCCTAAGCTCTAGTATAAACAATATACTCTGAAATATTGGACAGGCCTACAATATCTACTAAACAAGGACAAACTGAGAAAAGTTTAATACAGGCCTACCTATCCTTCAGCTTCACAATTATAAATATTATGATCAAAGAAGTGCCCAACACAGTTGTGAGAGATGAGATCCAGAATGTCATGCTTGCCTTCAAATAATATTTGCACAACCAAATAATCAACAGCAAATGAACTAGTGATCTCAAGTATCAAATCCTACTTTCCCAGTGTACAGAAGGTTGATTTGCATCAACCGTCCGCAACCTAGCAACGAACACACAGCATTAAATCACGAAAATGTTTATAGTGCCAGGTCTTATTCATACTGTTCAAAATGTCTCCAATCTATTCCAAGGATATTTTAATCACATATTAAATCAAGTGAGTATGAAAAGACATCTGATCTTTCTCCAGTGAAATGTATTCCCACTGTTCGCTGTCCTGTCCTGTAGATGTCCAATGGCAGTACATCATTGACAATCTACAGCCTACATTAAAACACTATTTTTAAAGGCCATATACACAATAATAATAATCACACTGAAATCAATTTGAACTGATAAATAAAATCACTCAAAGTTAGTGTTGTCTTTTCTTGGAAGACAAAATTTTCCACAGCATATAATTTTGAAGACAATTTTTTATATTGGCTGATAAAATTGAGATAGTGGGGCTAGGGAATTAGAATAATGGGTAAATGGTTTATTTACTGCATTTTTACTCCTTCTCTATCTCAACCCCGGAGTGGACTCAGAGTCGCTTCAGTTAAAGGTTCAGTTAATGAGTAGCATGAACCAGATAAGGTGCCTCTTTCTTACTTATCCTATTGTGCCATTGCAATAATCACTGTTATCTTCCAGGTAAATCATAATGTCCTTAGAACCATAGAGTTGGAAGGGACCACAAGGATGATCTTGTCCAATCCCCTGTCAGCAGAAAAGCACAACTAAAACATTTCTTTTTAAAGACCTCCAAAAGAGAGTCATTCACCACCCAAGGCACTGTATTCCACTCTGGAACAACTCTCAGGTTGGTTCCAGACAGCAGCGAAGTCCGCACTGACCCCAAAGCCCGTACTATCTGTGGTGGGTGCCTACTGTAGATGCCATATGATGTCATTGCATCAATTAACCATGTGGAAAACCTGGTTCAAGGTGCTATATCTATCATTTGTACACCTCAGGTTAACCCGCTACCCATCATAGGTTTTGGGCCTCTGTAGAAGGGACCTTAGTCTCTAGAGGAGCAAAAAGCAAGCCAACTCCACTTTCTATAGGACACACCTTCAGTTTACACTTGCACAACTATGAACTCAATAAGAACATTAAATTATGGTTCTCGAAATATAGCTGCATGCATACTGAACTTGGATGTTTCTGTAACATGATTCTAACCATTTTCCTTCACAAAATATTTCCTCAAAGTCTTTGCAAAATTTGAAAATCCCTGAAAATGCACAGCTGTGTATGTGTTTCACAGCAGCATTAAAAGCACACATCATATTAGGTTTTGGCTTGAGAAAGAATAACATGATTTACATTCCTATTAGTTTCTGTACTGGCAGTGTTCACCAGGGTTTCTAACCAGTTGAGTATACCTTATCCAAAATGCTTGGGACAACAAGTGTTTGAGATTTCAGATTTTTAATTTTTTTGAGTACTTGTGTATGCATGTACATACATAATGAGATATCTAGGAGATTGAATTTTTAATGTTTCATATACGGTAGTTCCCAAGTTACAAACAAGATAGGTTTGATAGGTTTGTTCTTAAATTGAATTTGTTTTTAAGTTGGAACAGGTACATTATAAGTATAACATCAGGTGTGTTTGTATGTTTGTGTGTGTGTGTGTGCAGGCTCTAGAGAGCATACCCCTGTGGTGTTTGTTTTGCTGCCTTTGCCTTTGTTGAGAAAATTTCACCTCACTTTCTGTCCCTATGATGACTGGATTTTGAAAAAAAATGGCTTGTTATGGAAACAAGGATTGGTGAGGAAGCTTCAGTTGAGACACTCTTTCAAGAGTGAATTTCCCTTCCTAGGGATAGATTTCTCTCACTTCCTGTTGTCTCACCCCTGTTTTAACTATGAGTCATTTGTAAGTCAAATGTTTTTTAGTCAGGGATTGCCTGTACACCACATAGTCTGAAGGTAGTTTTATACAATAGTTTTAAAGTTTGTATATATTGAACTATCAGAAAGCAAATGTGTCACTATCTATGGCAAGCACATAGACAGTTTTAGATTCACAGATACTCAGTCTTTACTATCTGGAGAAACTAATAATTGAACCTGGAACCTTCTGTATGTACCCTTTCCCCTTATGTATTGCTAAAGGTGTCAAGTGGTATAAAAAACACTCGACCCAAACCATTCTTAATTAATATGCTTGAGACAAAGCATGCTCAATACAATTAGCAATTGCATCATTAATTTTATGTGATTAGCAGTTAGGGAAACTTTTAACTGGAATAGTGGTTACAGTGTTCAGGTACGCAGGGCAGCTGGTGCCAATGGAAGCTTTCAGTCTGTTCCTTAAAGAAGCTATTGGATGCAATGCAGAGGCAGAGTTTTAATATATTTATCACCCAGGATAGCACCTTTATCATTTAAAATCTAGAGGAGAAACACTATCCCACTGAGATCAGTATCACCAGCTGCTTTAATCTTGCCTCATCTGGACTAGGAATGCAGTCAAGGCAAAGAATGAAATTCTCCTTTCCCTGACATTATGCTTTGGGTCTGAATAAAGGTGTGTGTGTCTGTTTAGTAAAAAAAGAAGAAACTGGAATCTACTTCATCACTAGTAATGAGACTCTAATGATACAGTCACATTAGCTTTATTGAACTGAGACTGTTGTTTCCTAGTCGCCTGGTTTGCTCCCACAGAATTCTGGGAAATGTAGTTTAGGGCAGGGCCTTTGGTATTCTTAGCCAGAGCGGTCATTGGCTTCCCTAATGTTGTATTTCTTGTCACGTGTTTTGGCTGCCTCTCACAATCTAAGGCTGAGCAGGCTTCGGTTGACTCTTCTGTATTGCTTCCTTCTCCCAAGAGGATTTACCCAGCCTTTAAATATGTTTACCTTCTACAGCTGTGTGAAGGGCCTTCAGCACATTTTCAAAGCCAGTCTCCTTGATGTGACATGGTAACCAATGGCATATTAGTTAATATTTATCTGGTTTGCTTCATATTAACTTCTATGTCATGGATTTGAAAAAGGAATTATTTTGACAAACTAACAGGATTGTTGAGCGTTAGTTCAAGGACATCAAAATAATCATTATGTATATTGTGAAAGAAATGTAGGGGGTTTCATGTTGATAATTGTATCTACCGTGTTTCCCTTAAAATAAGACCTCCCCAAAAAATAAGACCTAGTAGGGGTTTGGGGGGATTGCCAAATATAAGGCCTCCCCTGAAAGTAAGACCTAGCAACTAAGGCTGCAGCAGAGTTCCATTGGGAAGCATGGCTGCAAGGGCTAAAGCAGCACTCATCCACACCGGAGGGAGGGAGAGAAAGTGCTTGCTTTCTGTGCCTCCCTCCCTGGCTGGCCTTGCCTTGCCTGTCCTCCAGCTGCGGCTTGAAGAACCTTCCGTGGCTGTTGCTGTGCTGCCGTTTCTTCCTTCGGAGACAAGGCTCCATCCTGGCCATGCTCCCTTTGCCCCCAAGGCTTCTGATTGGCTCCTGGAGCCAGGGCAAGGGAGGGTGGGAGGGAAGGAAGAGGGCTTTCCACTCGTCCTGCTCTTTCTGCTTCTTAAAGGTACAGGACGCATAGGGATTCTCCTCTCATCCTTATTCCTATCCTATGCCATGAAACTTATTATTTTATACTATTATTCTATTACCATATTATCATCATATTCTGTTACTATTATTATATCCCATTATGATATTATCCTATTAATATATTTTATATCATTATATTATATTTTTCTATTATTATATCATTATATTATTATTCTATTATATTTTCATATTATTATATTATTATTCTGTTATTATTATATTCCATTTTATATTATCCTATTAATATATTTTATATCATTATATTCTATACTATTATTCTATTATATTATCATATTATTATTTTATTATTAGCATATTCTGTTATTATTAATATTATTATATTCCATTTTATATTATCCTATTAATATATTTTATATCATTCTATTCCATTCTATTATTCTATTATATTATCCTATTATTATTATATTATTATGCTATTCTGTTATTATATCCCATTATTATATTATCCTATTAATACTATATTATTATCATATTTTGTTATTATTATATCCTATTACTATATTATCTCATTAATATAGTGTATATTATTATATTATTATTATAGTATATTATATTATTCATCATTCATGACTACATTGAAACTAGAATAGAGAGAAATCAGCGTGGAAACCTTGTGAAACCTAAACTGCAAGAGTGTGATGACCCATGGGCCTTGTAGTCCTGCTCAGGACATTGTAATTCCTGATGAAGATGAAAACTTGGGTTTTTTACCTTCCCAGTCTGAACTGGATTCCTCTCAGCCAGATCTTTCCCAGGCAGATCTGGGAACCTTGCACCTGCAAGAAAGTTGTCTCCCAGAAGTATGTCAAACAAGCCCAGAGCCTACTTCTCCCGTGTTCTTGCGCCGGGAGTTTTGTAAACAACAGAGAAGTTTGGAATCAGCTTCGCGCAGGAGTGCGAGGATTGCAGCTAAGAATGTGGCCAATTAAGACTGCTTCTCGTGAGAATCTTTGGGGAGTCTCACATCTGGTCTCAGAGTTTAGCTTTCGGTTCTGATTCCCAGAGAACTGCTTCGGCGGGAAAGCTAGACTCTATTTAGGTGTTTTACCCGCGTAGTAACTTCGCGGAGTCAATTCGTCAGCCTACGGAGCGAGTTGTGTCTGGACAGCGCGCTCCGATTCAAGCCTCGTTCCTGCTCAAGCCTTGCCTTGCTATCCAGCCTTCGCCTTGCTTCCCAGCCTTTGTTTATCTACGGACTTTGCCTTGTTTCCCAGGATCAATCCTTGCCTTGTTCCACGGATTTTATCAAGTTATTCCACGGACCTTGTTCTTGTTCTTAGTTACCTTGTTCCACGTTCAAGCCTTGTTTCAAGTATCAAGTTATTTCCTAGCCTCGCTCAAGTTTCATGGACTAAAGGACCTTGTCATCTCCCCTCACTTTGCTTGGCAAAGTGAGTGTTTCGGTTATTGGATTACAACTTTGGACCTTAATATTTCTTATTGGACATTGCTTTTTTGGACTAATTCTGACCTTTCCTGAAAGGTCTAATTCTGGACTATTTTCTACACTTGTTTTTATTAACTTTATATATTCCTTCAATAAAGATATTAGATAGATTCTGGCCTCTGTGTATGGTTATTGGTGCTCTGCAGCCTGGGTCGTGACAGTTTGACTCCGCCACCCTAAGCACCAATTAACCTCGGCCAGAATGTCTACCGGAGTCGTACCTGGGCCGAGCGGCCAGCCGATTACCTACACCATCGACAAGGATGAGGTGGACCGAATCCGTGATAAGCTCAATGCACAGGATGGAGAAATAAGGGGTTTGAAGGAACGCGGAATTCGTCTTCCGGCCATGGCGTTGCCAACCAAGTTTACTGGAGAAGCTTCTAAGGTTCATGTCTTCCGTCGCCAATGTCAAGCTTATCTAGAGGCCCGTGCTGCCGAGTTTCCCCAAGAAGACATCAAAGTGGCATGGGTTTACAGTCTTCTAGACGGGCCAGCGGCCAGCTGGGCGACGGCACTGTACGACCAAGCCTCTCCACACCTAAGATCAGCGCAACACTTCTTGGACCACCTCAAGGAGACTTGGGGAATCGAGGACAATTTGGAGGCAGCCGGTCACAAACTCCGTCGCCTTTTCCAAGGAGACAGACCTATGTCTCAGTATATAGCCGAGTTCCGAGTACTGGCCCACAACACCGGCTGGAACGATGTAGCCCTCAGGGGACAATTCCGGGAGGGTCTCAACATTGAAATGCTGGAAGAAATCTCCAAGGTGGATCCTCCCCAGACCCTCGAGGCACTCATTGATCAATGTTTACGGGCTGAAGTCATGATTGCCAACAGGAAACAGTGGGTTCGAGGCCAGGGCAGTAGAGCCGGGGCAAAACCCCCCGCTCCCGCCAGCGTTCAGCCACGTCCGGTGTGGAGACCCCCACCGCCAACCCCATACCCCAGAGGAGGCGAGGAGGTGCCGATGCAGTTGGGCAATGTGCGTCCCAGACTAGATGCCGCCGAGAAGGCCCGTCGTCAACGCTTAAACCTCTGCTGGTACTGCGGGAACGGGGGCCACTTCGCCAGAGAGTGTCCAGCCAAAGGGAAGCCTGCCGCCCGTCTTGCGGCGGCGTCCTCCACGGAGACGAAGGCGTCTGAGCCGACTGGCACACAGCCGGCGGGGGAAGCCAACGACCGGGTGTAGAGAGGCTCGCCAACCCGGTCAAAAAATCCATCCAAGAGCCGCCAACCGGGGTCCTGTTCCTTCTCGTGGTCACATTATGGTCAGCAAAAAGGGGACCCGTCATGATCCACGCCATGATAGACTCTGGAGCTACCAACAATTTCATCGATAGAGAGTATGCCGACTCTCTGGGATTACAATATCATGATTTCAAGAATGCCCGTGTGGTGCAAGCCATAGACGGCCGCCCCCTCAAGACGGGCCCCGTAAGTCAGTGGTCGGAACCCACCAGGATGTGGATAAGGGAACATATGGAAGAGATTTCCTTCTTTGTTACCGAGGTTCCCCATTTCCCCGTGATTTTGGGAATTCCATGGCTGACTCTCCACGACCCTAACATCTCCTGGTCCAACAGAGAACTGCAGTTTGCTTCACCGTACTGCCAAAACCATTGCCTCGTAGCCAAGGTATGCCATGCCACAGACACCGAGCCCATCATCACCTTGCCAAAGAAGTACTCCGAGTATTGGGATGTATTCAATGAGAAAGAAGCCGAAAAATTACCCCCACATAGACCTTATGACTGTGCCATTGACTTGGTGGAGGGGGCCCCGATCCCGCGAGGGCATCTCTACTCCCTGACTGAACCAGAGCAAGAAGCTCTCAGGGAATTCCTAGAGACAAACCTTCGCAAGGGATTCATCAGACCCTCTCAATCCCCAGCCGCCTCCCCAGTGATGTTTGTGAAGAAGAAGTCAGGGGAACTACGCTTGGTGGTGGACTACAGAGCATTGAACAATATCACCAAGCGGAACAGCTATCCCCTGCCCTTAATCTCGGATCTACTGGATCGGCTTCGAGGAGCCAAGGTTTACACCAAGCTGGATCTTCGGGGGGCTTACAACTTAGTTCGCATCAGGGAAGGGGACGAGTGGAAGGCCGCCTTCCAGACCAAATTCGGATTATTTGAGTCCCGAGTTATGAATTTCGGTTTATGCGGAGCCCCCGCAACGTTCCAGCATTTTGTCAATGACATTTTTCAGGACTATCTAGACAGGTTCTTGATAATCTACCTGGACGATTTTTTGGTGTTTTCTAGATCACAATCAGAACATGAGAACCACGTCAAAATGGTGTTACAACGATTGCGGGATCATGGACTTTATGCCAAGCTGGAAAAATGCGCCTTTGATCTACAAGAGGTAGATTTCCTTGGTTACCGCATCTCGCCTCTAGGGCTTTCCATGGATCCAGCCAAGGTTTCAGCAGTATTGGAATGGCGGGCGCCAACTAACAAGAAAGAGGTGCAGCGTTTCTTGGGGTTCGCGAACTATTACCGCAAGTTCATTCCAGATTTTGCCCGCTGGTCCGACCCCATCACTAGCTGCATCCGTGGAAAGCAGCCTTTCCGCTGGACTGATCAAGCAGAGAAAGGGTTCCAGCAACTAAAGAAACTATTCACCTCCCAGCCAATTCTACAGCACCCAAATCCTGGAACCCCTTTTGTGGTGCAAGCGGACGCCTCTGATGTGGCAATTGGGGCTGTACTCTTACAACCGGTGGGAGATCACCTCCATCCCTGTGCCTTTTATTCTCGTCAACTAACCACACCAGAGAGGAATTACACCATTTGGGAAAAAGAACTACTGGCCATAAAGGCAGCCTTTGAAACTTGGAGACATTGGCTAGAAGGGGCCAAATTTCCCATTGAAGTCCACACTGATCATCGTAATCTAGAACATCTAAGAACTGCCCGCAAACTAAATCAGAGGCAGCAACGTTGGGCTTTATTCTTTGAACGTTTCAACTTCCAGATCCATTATGTGACCCCAGCCCAAACCAAGCAAGCAGACGCCCTGTCACGTAAACCGGAATACGCTGCAGGACGCAAGGAGACCTTTGAATCCCAACTGCTACAACCCGAGAACTTTGCCACGCTCACGGTGGGGAACACCAAATCCATTCCCATTGGTTCAACTTCCCCTACTCCAGGACCCATCTGTGCTCAAGAAATCAGGGCTAGTCAGCAAGCAGATGCCTGGGCGCAGGACCAACTTCGCCAAGGTCTGCATTTTCCCTTTTCGCTTAAAGATGGGCTGCTCTGCTATAGAAATCATGTTTATATCCCACCCGGACCGGGCAGGGAAAAAGCGCTTCGTCTGTGTCATGACTGCAAACCAGCAGGACACTTCGGACTATTTAAAACTATGCATTTGATCCTAAGGGATTTTTGGTGGCCCAAGATCCGCAAGGATGTGGAAAAATATGTCAACACCTGCCCAGTATGCCAGCGCTCCAAGATACGAAGGGAGAAGCCCTCAGGGCTTTTACACCCCCTTCCTACCCCATCTCGCCCATGGGAAATAATTTCCGCGGATTTCATCACTGACCTACCACCTTCCTGTGGATTCACCACGATCTTAGTGGTGGTGGACCTTTTCACCAAGTTAGCCCATTTCATTCCCTGCGAAGGCCTCCCCACGGCCAAAGAAACTGCGGATCTATTTCTTCAACATGTTTTCAGACTACATGGATTGCCCAAGAGTTTAGTCACAGACCGTGGATCTCAATTCACCTCTCGTTTTTGGAAGGCACTACAAAAACTATTGGGCATAGACTCTCGCTTATCTTCAGCTCATCATCCCCAAACAGATGGGCAAACGGAGCGCACCAATGCCACTTTGGAGCAGTATCTTCGCTGTTATGTAAACTACCAACAGGACAATTGGGCTTCTCTGTTACCACTGTCTGAGTTTGCCTACAACAATGGAGTTCAAGCTTCTACAAAAGAAACGCCGTTCTTTGCAAACTACGGCTTCCATCCACGTTTCTTCCCCCCTGTCATTGAAACTTCAGAAGTTCCCGCAGCAGAGGATTGGCTGCAGGAACTCACAGCGGTGCAACAACTTTTGCTTCAGCAACTGGACCAAGCCAAGGAGGACTATAAACGCCACGCTGACAAACATCGCCAGCCGGGCCTCGAAATCAAGGTAGGAGATCGGGTTTTCCTGTCCACTCGCTTTCTGCCCTCCCACCGCCCTTGCCGGAAGTTAGATGCCCGCTTCATTGGCCCCTATCCAGTGGTGGCGCAATTAAACCCCGTGACTTTCAAACTCCAACTTCCGCGTTCAATGCGCATTCACCCAGTGTTTCACCGTTCCCTGCTCCTTCCGGCGGATGGTGTGCGACCTGATACAGACCAACCGGCCCCCCCTCCTGTTTTGATGAATGGGGAGGAGGAGTTCGAGGTTGAGGACATTTTGGATTCTCGCTTTCACCGCCGCCGCCTACAATATCTCATTGACTGGGTGGGTTTTGGCCCTGAGGAACGCTCTTGGGAAGACGCCTCCACAGTCCATGCTCCTGATCTAACCCGTCGCTTTCATCAGACCTATCCCACCAAACCGCGACCTCGCGCCTCGGGGAGAGGGCCCCAGTTTGGGAGGGGCCTTGAGGAGGGGGATAGTGTGATGACCCATGGGCCTTGTAGTCCTGCTCAGGACATTGTAATTCCTGATGAAGATGAAAACTTGGGTTTTTTACCTTCCCAGTCTGAACTGGATTCCTCTCAGCCAGATCTTTCCCAGGCAGATCTGGGAACCTTGCACCTGCAAGAAAGTTGTCTCCCAGAAGTATGTCAAACAAGCCCAGAGCCTACTTCTCCCGTGTTCTTGCGCCGGGAGTTTTGTAAACAACAGAGAAGTTTGGAATCAGCTTCGCGCAGGAGTGCGAGGATTGCAGCTAAGAATGTGGCCAATTAAGACTGCTTCTCGTGAGAATCTTTGGGGAGTCTCACATCTGGTCTCAGAGTTTAGCTTTCGGTTCTGATTCCCAGAGAACTGCTTCGGCGGGAAAGCTAGACTCTATTTAGGTGTTTTACCCGCGTAGTAACTTCGCGGAGTCAATTCGTCAGCCTACGGAGCGAGTTGTGTCTGGACAGCGCGCTCCGATTCAAGCCTCGTTCCTGCTCAAGCCTTGCCTTGCTATCCAGCCTTCGCCTTGCTTCCCAGCCTTTGTTTATCTACGGACTTTGCCTTGTTTCCCAGGATCAATCCTTGCCTTGTTCCACGGATTTTATCAAGTTATTCCACGGACCTTGTTCTTGTTCTTAGTTACCTTGTTCCACGTTCAAGCCTTGTTTCAAGTATCAAGTTATTTCCTAGCCTCGCTCAAGTTTCATGGACTAAAGGACCTTGTCATCTCCCCTCACTTTGCTTGGCAAAGTGAGTGTTTCGGTTATTGGATTACAACTTTGGACCTTAATATTTCTTATTGGACATTGCTTTTTTGGACTAATTCTGACCTTTCCTGAAAGGTCTAATTCTGGACTATTTTCTACACTTGTTTTTATTAACTTTATATATTCCTTCAATAAAGATATTAGATAGATTCTGGCCTCTGTGTATGGTTATTGGTGCTCTGCAGCCTGGGTCGTGACAAAGAGGTACCATAGATTGTTGTACATGTAAATAGTGGTAGTAACAAGAAATTCTTGATAGGATTCATAGTTTGTCTGGTTATGCTGGTTTGTGATGACAACTACTTTATAGTATATAATAAATGTTCATTTTGTTGTTCAACAATAAATATGAATTCTTCTTCATGGAAAAATAAGACATCCCCTGAAAATAAGACCTAGCGCATCTTTGGGAGCAAAAATTAATATAACACCCTGTCTTATTTTCGGGGAAACAGGGTATGTAATCAACACAAATAAAACAGTTAAGTATGAAAGACCAATCCTCCTTCTTACCCCAATTTCAATTGTGTTTCAGCCACAGAGCTCCTTAAACAGAATTTTATTGTTTCATAAGAAATGAATAATAAAGGCAAGTAAATGGAAAACACATTGGGTTTCACAAGCTGACACAGTACATGCACAATACTATAACAGTACAAACAATTTCCATGAACTTATTTGATCTATAGAAAAATAACATTAAAGGGAAACAATGGTTATTTGATTCCTACAACATACATTTGTGATGTGTTAAGTGGTTCTTTTTTAGCCAAGAGATATAACATTGCAACAAACCCTTCAAACATATTTAATGAAAATCTAGATGGATAGTATGAGGACCCACGGGTCATGTTTTAGCCCCGGGAAAAGCCTGTGGAGACTTTTATTGATCACTTACATGTAAAGGGATAAATGTGTGGTAGGGTTGCCAATATCTCTGGGCCACAGGGCAGGAATATTATCTTATTGAGTATGTATTTATTTCCTTCCATTCTGAGACTTGGCAGAATGACATAATTTATGCAGTTGTGATGGATGCTTAATGTATCACCAGGAACTGCCCTTTGTGATATCCCTTGATTCCTACCCCTTGTGACCTTTGGTCTCAAGTTTTATTCTGAATCCTCAAGGCCCAAGTAGTTATGGCTTGGCAACCAGGCATGCAAGCCTAATGTCTGCATACACAAAGCAGTGTCAGTGGTCAACAGGTGAAAAGCACAAAGGGCTATTATCCCATTCTTGAAAACCGTATAGCCATGTTCAACTGAATGTGGTTATAAGATATTTGTTTATAGATCTTTGTGCTCAAAATGCAAAAGGCTTCAGCAATTAGGGTGTCCCGGGCCATTTGAGAAGTAGTGTGGATATACGCTTTTATTCTCATCATATATTTTAAAGCCCCGGGTGGCAAAATGGGTTAAACCCTTGTGTTGGCAGGACTGCTGACCGAAAGGTCGGCAGTTCAAATCCAGGGAGCGGGTGAGCTCTCATCTGTCATCTCCAGATTCCCATGTGGAGACATGAGAGAAGCCTCCCACAGGATGGTAAAACATCCGGACGTCCCTTGGGCAAGGTCCTTGCAGATGGCGAATTCTCTCATACCAGAAGCAACTTGCAGTTTCTCAAGTCGCTCCTGACACAAAAAAATTCATATATTTATCCCTGCAGTCATTCAGACCAAAGACATTGGTGGCTAGTGGATCTATTGCTGATTGAGTAGGGAATCCATATCTAGGATTTACCTGCCATATTTGATAAAATACTGAAACTCAAATGCAATTGTGTGGTGATAGGCGTTGTAGTCCACCCTCTCTGATTGGGTGATGGCTCCTGATACCATGTTAACAAAAATTACCCCTCCTTCACTCAAGCCACTACAAGTACAGTAGAGTCTCACTTATCCAACATTCACTTATCCAACATTCTGGATTATCCAACGCATTTTTGTATTCAATGTTTTCAATACATTGTGATATTTTGGTGCTAAATTCGTAAATACAGTAATTACTACATAGCATTACTGCATATTGAACTACTTTTTCTGTCAAATTTGTTGTATAACATGATGTTTTGGTGCTTAATTTGTAAAATCATAACCTAATTTGGTGTTTAATAGGCTTCTTCTTAATCTTTCATTATCCAACATATTTGCTTATCCAACGTTCTGCCGGTCCGTTTATGTTGGATAAGTGAGACTCTACTGTATATAAAATGACTCAAAGGTGAGAGAACTAAAAAAACAAATGAAGATAGGAGGTTTCACATATGTTAAAACAGATCATCCTACATACAACCTCCTCATTTCTTGAAGTGACTTCCTCTTCCTGCATCACTCTAACCTACAGTTACCTTCTCGCTTCTCTATGAAACCTTGTGTTTGGCTATGTATAAGTAATTTGTATACAAAGGCAGGATTAGTATGTTTTGCAAAGAAGACTAGGCTTTGCTAGGTCCTGTGGGAGTGGTTTACATGAGAGTGGTTGTTTTTCAATTTTGCCAATTTGCTTACTCTGCATGAAAGATTCAGTTTGTTGTTGTTGTATGTATGTGACTTTACATTGTTTTCAACCTATCACAATGTTTTCTTGCGAGATTTATTCAGAAGAGGTTTGCGATTGGTTTTCACAGAGTCTGAGAGAGTGTTAATTGTCCAAGATCACCTAATGGGTTTCATGGCCAAGCATGAACTTGAATCCTGGTCTCCAGAGTTGCAGTCCAGTACTGACACCAAATACACCATGCTGGTTCAAAGATTGAGTTCTATCTTTTGTATTTCCAACAAAATCTCTGTATCCACAGTTATTAGCTTATTGTGCTATATGTTGAATGACAACACTATACAATCAACAGTACAAGCAGGCACGTTTCAGCATGGCCAAACAAATCAGTATAACAAAAAAGAGCATCTACATGCACAATGGATTTGGATACACATATCCACTTTCACAAGCTTACACTGAATGACAATATCATGTATTGCATAAAAATATCCAGCTGCTTCCTCAGTACAGGAATTTGTGCATAAAGGGATTTGTGGAATTTTGTAAGTTTATGTGATTTTAAAGTCTCATCATGATATTGTCTTGAACTTATAGAAAGGCAGAACTACAAATGGTTCACAAAATACATCTATCTTCTGGAGCAACCATTTGTCTTATGATCAGATGATTTATTCAACTGCAAGTTAAGAGAAAAATCTGGTTTAGAGATAACTGTGTCATCTGGAGCAGTTTCTGGACTGCAGCCATAGTTTTGCTTCATGACAAGAAAATGTTGAGCTGGAATATTAATAGTTTTAGTTTGCAGCCCTTCCAGCAGATGAGTGTACAGCATCACACTTTTATTTGAGAATTTCAGGGGGAATGCACCATCAAGTGAAATCCTATGCCTTCCCTTTTATGGTTTTCTGCAGACTCTAAATATTTCACCGGCTTGAACTGAAGCACAAGTTGAAGACAACAGAAATAACAAAATGAGAGCTATTGTGGGAAAATGTCAGCTTTTCACTAATATTGAAAATATCATTTCCCAATGATTTTACACTAACCTGGGCATTTAACAAAAAAGGGGAAAGCATTTTGACCGTGCTATTAAACTGTTATAATTGTCTTCTTTAAAGATGAAACACCACACAAAGAAGATTATTACATATGCAAAAAAGACTATTTTCCCCACTTTCCTCTAGCTCCATCCGATGTCCTTAATATTATGCCAGGTTGACATGAAGAAGCAGTTTTCTTGTCAACTGGAGGAAAAGTTGCCAGAAAATATGATTAATATCAATGTGTGAACTATCATTGTAGGATGCATTCTTTTTATTTTAGTGGTATCAAAGCCAGCCCTACCATTAGGCAGAACATAGTGACTGCCTGAGGCAGCAATGCCAAGGTGACAGCTTTTTTCAAGCATGTATGCCACACAAACTATTGTTTTCCTTCAAACTAACCACCTGCCCCAAGTGTGATGGTGGAAATATACTTTCTAACTGGTATATTAAAGTGAAGCCCTGGCCCTTGAGCGCTCTAATTGGAGGTCAGCTGTGACCAGCAGTGCTGCGGAGTTCAAAGAGGCACAAATGGAGGGCTTAAGGGAGAAACATGCCAAGAGGAAGGCCCATCAAGCCAACCCTGACCAAGACTGCCTTCCACCTGGAAACCGATGTCCTCACTGCGGGAGAACATGCAGATTAAGAATAGGTCTCTTCAACCACCTAAGGACCCACTCCAAGACCCCACAGATGGAAAACAATCGGCCTCGAACTACAAGGGATCACCTAAGGTAAAGTGAAAAGCTACTGTCAGTCTATCCAGCCTCTGCATATTGTCAAAGCTACATAAAGATAAAAGATACTATTTATTGATATTTCTGCTGCTACTAATAATAATGTGCAGCTATTAATGATTCAAGTTTCAAACCTCAGATATGGAGCTCAGTATTTTACAAGCTGTAACAAAAAGGAATTCCAGACCAGAGTAGTTGGATAAATGTGTCAATTTCATTTTCTTCTCCATATTTAAAACGTTCATGTTCCATCCATCCCGTTTATGAAGACATTTGTTAATACTGTACTGGAAAGTTTTTTTAAAGAAAGAGTGAAATTATTATTGACTTGCACTGGCCAGATTCAATGCATAAACCTATTTTCAGTACAAGAAGTGCCACGTTATAGCTGGCTGCCATGCAGAATAAGGGGGCCAGACTTCTGTCCCTACACTGGAAGAAAACCCTGTGCATTTTGGGAGCGGGGCACTAAGACACTAAAGAAAACCCCCCCAGAAAAGCCTAAACATTAAAAAAAAACTTAGCCGGGTGACATTTCACTGCTGCCAGAGCTCTCTTGATGTGTAGAAATGACACGGCAGGAGAGGGGAGAAGGATTCATTTTCCTCCTACCCCCTTTTTCTGGCATGTCATTTCTATGTGCCAGGAGAAGGCCAGCAAGGAAATGCCAGCCAGATAAATTATTTTCTTTTAAAAGGGCTTTTGGGGGAGTTTGGTGGAAGGGGTTAGAGCCCTCTGAGTTTTCCAGGCTGTTACAGCCTGGAAGACGTGAGAGGGCTGTTCGGAAGTTGAGGGCTTTCCCACAACTTCCAAGGGGGCAGTCCAGACAGTGGACAGAGTGGGTTAGACACAAGTCTTTCAGGAAGACCCAGATCTAATCTACTATCAAATTACTTTGGAACAAAGCAGGGTTTTCCTGCTTGTTCAAAGGAATCCAGGAGGGTGTGAATTTTAGGCACTGTGTGGATGTGCCCTAAGAAGCCTGTCAGAAGCACAAACACCGCTGAAAATATAAGGATTTAGTGTTAGATTTTAAATGCAAGTCCATTATTTTTACTGTCTCCCACATTCAGGATTTTTGTAGTTAGAATTCAGTTGGCATACATATGTACTTTTGGAGGCACTGTACTTCTTGGCCACTGATCTACTGCAGAGATGTGCCCAGGTGTGTTCAGACTTTCCTTGAACACCCATGGAAAAAAAGCACTCTGGAGTGAAGGCTTTTCTTTCTTCCATGTGTGTTCATTATTATGCTTGAGCCTACAGTGAGAGCTAGCTAGGCCATGGGGTGAAACCCCACAACTATTGTTGTGGACCTGTAAAAGGAAGCAGGGAGAAAAAAGTACTGTATTTAAAAAGCATTTTAATTGTATTTATTATGTTTTAACTGTATTTTGAACCAGACACACAGTACTATTTAATTATTTTTTAATTTTTGTGCTTGCTTTATTTTAAATTGATCAAAGTGTATTGTTGTTAGCCACTTCGAGTTCCTTCGGGGAGAAAGGCAGAGTATAAATAATGATGATGATGGTGATGTTTATGGTGATGATGACGACAACAATAGTAGCTCCCTCCATTCTTCAATAATGCTGGTCTACAAAGTCAGTTTAATATCGCTCTTCCTATGCCTCAAATTCTACATAACATATTTACAAAGAAACTTGGCAGTTTGGGGAAGAAGAACCAGATGATATTCTCAATGAGTAAATGTTTTGATTTCCTCTATGGGACTTCTGCTGAACCAAAGCAGAGAGAGTTATGCATGGTGGTCTGTGATCTCAGAAGTACTTCAGCTTTTTTGCACCCCTTGCTAAGATCCATATTTTGGGGGAAAATGTTTTTTTTTTAATTACAAATTCCAGAATCTCCCTAAAATTCCTTGTGTGGCGGGATAATTCTGAAGTTATAGTCCAAGAAAGTAAGTGTTCCAAGCTTTCTAGAATGTAAAAAAGTATTAGGCTGGCATAACTGTTGAGACACTAGACAAACAGAAAACATTGCTTGCTTGTTAGTTCATTTCCTGTTGGCACTTGCTCTTCTATCTCCATTACTATTCCTTCCTCCCTACAAACTAGAGTTTTGTTTTTTGTTTTTTGTTTTTTTTTTAAACCAAATGTTTGTAGGAACCTTTTCTCAGCTTCTCTGTCTTGCCAACTTCATCATACTCTACCTTTGTTCAACTTCTGTCATGCAATTTCTGTATCAGTATGACAACCGCAAGTTTCATACTATGAAGCAAGACACTTGATTTTATATAAGATAATTTTTTAGGCTGCAATGTGTTACAGTGGTCGCTTTTTCCATTGTTCATTGTGGGCTTTTTAAGAATCTCCTTTGTGTTAATTCAGAAAGCAGCTATCTTAAGGCCCTTCTACACATGTCCTGAATGCAAAAGAAACCAGATAAAAGGGAATGGTGGCTAAATGACATTTCATGAAAATGTGCATTGATTTAGATTAACAGCTGAAAAGCATGTGTTTGAAAGGTGTGCTTGAAACCCAATTTCAGCCTAAAAATGTGCATATTTGCATGACTGTATATCCCTGCAGTCAAGGAAAACACATGGTTTTATTCGTATACATTGGTGTGGATTGCTCCACACATGTGTGCATTTTAAAATCCTGAAACAGCTGTAAACAAATAGAGCCACAGATACACAGGTGGCTAAATGGAAGCACAAATGGAAAGCAATTACAATGACAACCTTCTGCAATCATTCCTTTGTTCTGATCTTCATAAAATTAAACAAAACTTGAATTTACACTAGGGTAAGGAGAGATAATAAGAAATCTGCTTGTGTGTACATTTAGATATCCACATGATCACATATGAAGTCCAGAGCATTTCAGAGTGTCAATTTTTAAAAAGTAAACTTCTGACAAATGTCATGTGTCCATCTTGCAGATTTCTAAAATACGCTACAAACAAAAGTGTCAGGACAACAGAATACCACTTACCAGGACTGATAAATTTGTGTTTGGGTTGCTGCCAGATCCCGCAATTTTTTGCCCAACTTATTTGTCCCTCATTTTGATGCTGTCTGGAAGTGCCCTTTAGGTGCATCTACACTGTAGAATTAATGTAGGCTGATTCCATTGATTACTGCTATGGAATCCTAGGTTTGTAGTCAGATGAGGTACCAGGACCCTTTGGCAGAGAAGACTAAAGCTCTTGTAAAACTACATATCCCATGTTTCCAAAGCATCAATCCATGGCAGTTAAAGTGGAGGCAAATTGAATTAGTGCTACAGTGTGAATGCACTCTTAATTTGTCACAACAAAAACAACTTGTGGCACCACTTGTACTTTCTACATTCCAGACCCCTCACTATTTAAAACTTATACTTCTGTGCATGATTTTAACACAGCAGTGCTTAGAAATGTGCCTTTCTGGACTACAACTTCCAGAATTATACAACTAATATGGTCATACACCCTGGTGCCTGGAGGAATCTATGGGTTGCAATCCAAAAAAGGATCACTTCAAAGCCCCTTCACAGTTTATGCCACTTAAGATGTTTCAACTCTTTGTCGTTTTTGGCAACCATGAGTGTCAGAACATTTTTGAATGGAAAAAATAGAGATTACTTACAATGCAAGTAAATTGTATTAGTTCCTGGAAACAGCAAGAACATTTTGATGTCTGCTGTTTAGATTATCCATATTTGAGACAGCAGTGCTATGTACAGACATATTTTGGAGCAAACGGCTTTATACACAAACTGATCTATTTCAGAGTAATCATGTATGGACCATATAGGTCTTGTTGATTTGAAACTAAGCTTTACATAATAAGTCAAAAAGGAAAGTGTGACATTTTTGTAAAGAAAAGGCTTAAAAGGTGATGGCTTTGCAAAATTGTTAAAGCATATTCTTTCCAACTCGTTTCGACAACAAAACAGCATTTTGTATTCTTCTTCAAAATGAGGTTATTTTGGTAGCTGTGAGGTAGACAGATATAAATACTTCCCCAAAAAGTCTTTTATAAACCTCAGTGTAGGTTTTTTCTAGCTGACATGGTTGCTTGGCACATAGAGAAATAAGTCTTAAGAGACCCATTAGACTAGTGACACAATTTATTGCCAGGGATATTTTTAAAGATGTGGCAAGCAAAATGTTTCTACATCTTAGCTTCTGCATTTTTCTTCCCCCTTCAGGGAAAGAAGCTGGATATTTTGTGAAAGCAAACTTAAAATGCAAAAAGGCTTTGATTCTTATTTTTTTAAAGCATTGGATAATATTATGTCCTCATGGTGATAGAAAGCCACATTTACTTCTTTATTGATGCCACCACATTTCAACAAATGTTCAAATGAAGTGCAATAACCCATTGCAATAATTTTACAGAAAAAGAAAACAGCAGCCATCAAGAGATATAAACAGCTTTTAGTCCAGTTTTTTTTTAAAAAAAATCATTGAGGAAATAGTGTTAACTCAGTCTTTTGCTCTTTTCAGAGGCCAGCCTTATTTTATGAAATACATAACTCTCCTTGCACCAAACAGACAAAAAATAAGATGTTAAAAGCTGGAACCATTTTTCCTGCTCATACTTTATCCCTGTGCTAATAAACCATGTCACTTTGTGTTGTTTACTGAAGGACTTCTAAAGCTTTTATTATATCCCCCATATTTAAGACTTTTAAATCTTCAGGTCACATACACTCCATAGTTTCTTCTTATATGGACAACTTTAACTGTCTCTCTCTCTCTCTCTCTCTCTCTCTCTCTCTCTCTCTCTCCCCCCCCCCCCTTCGCCTTTAAAAAAACTAACACACTACAGTAATGCCACAGCTATGTGAGATAGTCTGAAATGTCTATGTTTCTAAAATCAGCAATGCTCTGTTGCTTAGGAGAAGAAGCCAATATTTTATTTTAACTTTTATTTATTAGTCTTTTGATTGTACCATACCTACAACTTATAACCGATTGCTCTAAAATTTCAGCCAATAGAATATTAAAACCACTGTATCAGAGGTGCCAAACTAATTTTTGTTGAGGGCCACATCAGCCTTATGGTTGCCATCAAAAGGCCATTGAATCCATGGATGGGGAATCTGTGAACACAGAGGGTCAACTATATTTCTTTTACATAATGGTCAGTGCTCTTTAGTTTTTACCCAATTTGGGCAACTGAAAGACAATTCCCATCACTTCTGATTATCCAACATGCAGACTGGGGATGATGAGAATTACAATGCAACATTTGTAGCACTGAGGTCAGGGAAAGATTAAAGGAAATTTTAACCTCAGAAATCATATCCTTAAGCCTTGTATCTAAATTCTAACCCCACTATCCTGACTAAACAGAACAAACTGCAGTTTTTCAGATGATGATTATTCATTCAGTTGCTTCTGACTCTTCATAACCTCATGGACCAGCCCACGCCAGAGCTTCCTGTCACCCATCGCCCCCTCCCCAGCTCCTTCAAGGTCAAGGAGCTTTCAGATTATACTATATCTCAACTCACATCAGCTCTATTCATGATGTTTAATGATGAGAAATATAGGATTTGTAGTCCAGCATTTGGAGGGTCACATAAAATGGCATGGTGGGCTGGATTCGTCCCATAGGTCTTGAGTTTTACACATGTTCACTACATCAAATAAATTCCCAATAACTAAAAACCAGAAGTCTTGTAAATATAAAGGATATTTCTTAACACCGGAAGATGCGCCAGATAGGGGCCCGGTGAGCTTCTCTTTAGGGAGGCCATATAGCCATGTTTTGCCTTGGCTGAAGGTTTCACACTTAGTGCCAGCTATTGGAGTTGATAATTTTCCCCAGGCTTAAGTCTGAAATTTAAAGAAACAGTACAATGAGGGCTCCTGTTTTTGGAGATACAGCTCATCATTTTAGATAGCTACATAAAAGTTTGGAATAATGCCAATTTAGTGTGTTGAACAGTTTTAATCCTGTCATTTTTAAAAAACATCTAACAGCATAAATTTGTTTTGAATTGCTGATTGAAGGAAAGCAAGAACTGGGCCATCCTGACCACTGAGAAGACCCTTTTTTTTTTTGTTCCCACAAAACTGGGAACAGCCCAGAGATTTCATAAATTCTGTGAAATTTAATCTGAACAGTCCTGTTTGTTTCAATACAATTTAGCTTATTGTAATGCTTAAATAATGGGCCTGGGTTTAAGAAAAGTTGAAATGCTGCCATCATATTACCTACAAAGTTGCACTTATGAAGACTGTTCATCACAGCTATATGGCTATTGACATTTTCCACAAAACACATCTGGAATTGTTGGATACACATTTTGTACTTTTTGTGCAACACAACATAACCACCGAACTATATTTATACACATTTTCAGAATCATTTGATACATTAGTAGCAGGAAGGATAGATGTTGTTGTGCAATGACTCTTTCTTTTCCTCTCCTAGTGATGTTTGGAGAAACTGCTAAATTGCCTGCAAAAAAGCAGCTACAATAATTACATCTCTGTTCCTTCCCACATGATACATTTCCTCAAAATGTTACTGAGAGGCCAACACAACTAACTTCCAATATTCTTGGTCTTGGTTCACTACAATGCTGTTCTGTGTGCATTCACTGGCTTGTTTTCAAAGCTTGGGTATTAATTTTTAATATAACTCCAAATCCCCCATATTCATCATTTCTTGCTAAACATGGCAGAAGTTATAATTCATAAAAAGTTACATTCAAAAGATCTGGCACTTACACAGTTTTTCACTGCCTTGGGGTGCCAGTATTTAATAAGTATCTTGTCTTAAGGCAAGTAGGCTCAACTGAACTACTGTAAGAGGAATTTTCTGCTCAGTAATAGTTCATGGAATGCTCTATAAGGTAAGAAACAAGGAAACTTCGAACAAAAGCTCAACCTATGTCAAGGCTGATTTAAACAGATTTTAGAGATTTCTTTTGAAACGTCTAATCATATATTGCAGTAGCAAAAAAAATCATTCTACTGCCACATAACTGTCTTTTCATTCAGGGAACATGTTAGTCTAAATCTTCATTCAGATAGACAATAAGCCACCTACTTCAACCCAATGTTGTTTGTAGTAGTTAAGTGTGTCAGTGTACTGACAAAATGGGGGAGAAACGTGCTGCCAACTTTAAGGTTCTTGGAGGAAAGATGGATTGCAATTATGGGTTGCAATTACGGGTTGCAAATACACACACACACACACACACACACAATTGCAACCCATCTTTGAATTACAGAGCAGGAAGATATTGCAAATGTGTTTACTATTGCAATCATTCTGTGCTTATTGCAGTATATACTATTGCTCTCTGGTTTCCTGCCACGATTGTTCTTCTATCAATCCCCATCACATTCACACATCTGGAATCTTGGCCAATTGTAGACAGAGTAAAAGTGGTTTTCCTCTCTCTGGAAGAAACAAGCAGTGTTTCCTATCCTGTTGATCTTTCTTTGATCCTATAACAAAATCAGCCCCATCTTCCTGAGATCTTCCTGAATGCAGCAATGGGCTACAATTAGTGTCCTCCCCCAGCTGCAGGAGTGGGGAGATATCATAAATAAATAAGTAAATTGGTTCTCCAATTTTACTGCTTGAGGAAAATTACAAGATACCACTTCTGAGAAGTTGACTGTTGGAGTAATTAAACCCTTATTTTGGCAATGAGTTGGGGTCTCACAATACACTAGAGATAATTAATTAATTAATGGCAAAAAAGGTTGTTTGCATGTATGCACGCACACATAAAACACATACATTGACAAAATAAAAAATAGAAGAAGGGATGAGCAGAAAACTTTATAATGTATTTCACTGAGATAATCAGTAGTATTTTTGTAGTTTATGACCACAGGCCATCATAATTTAATACAAAGAAGTACAAAATACAGAATACATATAAAAAACAAATTAACTCTGCATGAATTTTCCTTCTTGAATAAAAGGCACTTTAGTCCCTAACTATAATATTACATGTATTAACTAAAATAATAGTATGTGAATGCTACAAGACCACTGATCTGCAAAAATAAAGATCTCACCTCCTAAACAAAAGAGTGATGAATGATGTGGGCCAGCATGTGTGAAGTGGTGGCGACTGAAAGAACATGAGCATAGTTTGGTGTCACCCATCCAATTTCCCCCAGTTACAATCATCGATGAAATGTGGCAAATTGCAACTATGGCAATCATTGAGGGGAAACGCTTTGAGCTAGATATGACAAGACTTGGTCACCACAAGATTGACAGGCAGGCGTGGCTATGAATGGACAATGTCAAGGAGAAGGTGCATGAAAAGAAGCGAGTGTATCACATCTTCCTTGACAACAATATGACCAAGAACTTGTAGAAGTATTGTGAAGTGAAGAGAGCTGCTAAACAAATTGTGGCCATAACGAAAGCCGCTCACTATGTCGAGCTAAACAGGAAGCTTGACACTTGAGATGGTGATTGCTGTATCTACTGACTGGCAAAATCTGTCAACATCAAGCTTCGGCATTGCTCTAATTGCTGAAAAACTACGAAAATCATGCTTAAGATGATATGGTCATACTCTTTAAACTGAAGATGAGTCCATTTGAAAGATTGCTCTTGATTTAGAAGTGCCTGGCAAGAGACCAAAGCGATGACCAAAGCAACGCTGGCTGGACACACTGCACAACAATCTGGAAACTGCTGGCATACACCCAGATCAAGCACACAACTAGGTGAAATAGCGCCAAAAACCAGTAAAGCAGATCCTGCCATCAAGCAAGACAAGCACTGAAGAAAAAGAAGAAAAATTCTAAAGTGTTAATAAGGCAACAAACTTTCCTATTTATCCTGCGTTTGATAATTTCCCAGTAAGCAAAGCAAACTTTGCAACCTGCATAATAACAAGTGTCATCACCTCCTGACAATATACATAGCTGATGCAAAGGGCTGCCAGGGAGTGGGGAGAAGGTGAGAAGCTATTATTATTTGACAAAGAATCAAGAGTACTGTAGAGTCTCACTTATCCAACATAAGCGGGCAGGCAGAACGTTGGATAAGCAAATATGTTGGATAATAAGGAGAGATTAAGAAAAAGCCTATTAAACATCAAAATAGGTTATGATTTTACAAATTAAGCACCAAAACATCATGTTTAACAACAAATTTGTCAGAAAAAGTAGTTCATTATACATTAATGCTATGTAGTAATTACTGTATTTACGAATTTAGCACCAAAATATCACAATGCATTGAAAACATTGACTACAAAAATGCGTTGGATAATCCAGAACGTTGGATAAGTGAGTGTTGGATAAGTGAGACTCTACTGTATTTGCAAGGAATTTGAACCCTGGGGATCTGTACAGTTGGCAACTTAAAAATTAGAGGGGGATTTTATCAATGTCACTCAACACTGAGTGCCTATACGCAATTTCCCTTAGTACTTTCTCTCTAGCTTTCTGTAATGGAAAGGCAAGGGCTACTGTGTTCTCAGTGGTGGGACCCACCTATAACATATGCAGCATCAGCCCTGTGCCTATGGGACTGATACCCACAGTTTCACCTGCCTGCATTTTGCCAAATATGGCCTTTCTAGGACTTCCAGGATAGTTAATGGTATACTTTCACTGAAATTACTATACAATCACCATCTCAAAAATTGCTAGGTCCTCTAAGATAACTCTGTTATGTTTTCCAATAGAAGGAGTCCATTTCAATAGGGTTTGCTATTATTCATGGTTTCCTGTTTCCATGATAAGTCTAGGAATGAATCTTACATGGAATCGGGCCCATACAATATAAACAAATCACACATGAGCTCTAAGTAGCCATCAAATAGTGTTTTATATGTGTGTATATGTACATATATGTATTTATGTATTGGTTTTTCCATCTCCTTGTACCTGACTATGTACATGCCACATAGTCTACCTTGTACATTTTCTCAGTTACCACCTATGTACTACATCAAGAAGCAACTACTGCAAATTTTATAAGACTTCAGTGCTGTGTACTTGAGCAGCATTGTGTTTGGAAGAAAGCAGGATTAGTTCCTTTTTAATTACAGTTTAACACAACATGGATTTTCATCTGCCTCCTCACTGTATTTATGGATATAAAGTGTAAGCTGCCCATGGTAGAGAAGGGGTACTGTTTTGCAAGGGAATTTCAAAAGATGGGGACATTTTATCTACTTCTGCCAAAAAGAGAGACAGGATCAACACTTCCCTCTTTAAACAATGGAGAACAGCATTGCCCACGCTTACCCATATCCTTTCAACTACTTGTCTGAAATTTTCCAAACTTAATCCACCCTGAAAGGGATACACTACCCGATAACTACATCCAATTGTGTCTAAAAGTAGTAGCCAGGGGGATTTTGAGTCAGACTAGAAATACATTTGGCAATTTGGTAATTTCTTGTGGAGAAGAAGAAGGAACTTGCTGTAATTTCCTTTTTAATGCAGCTTCCCTGCTTGCTTTTCCTGTTGCAAGAAGAAACATAAATTTGTACTAGAGGATTAACAAGTTGTAGTTCAGGGTTTGCAGTTTAGGGAGGGAAATTTTGAATTTTCAAACCACAAATACCAGGACTGCATAGGATGGAGTAATGGCAGATGAAGTAGAATCATACTACTATGACTGGACAGTATAGAAGGGCCTTTGGAACTTCTGTGTAAAGTGATATTTCATGAAGACTGTTAACTATTAGGTTGAACTATCTGCCCATTTAACTACAGGTTTTTTTCTGCCACTACTATTTTGCACTTTATTGAGAAACTACCTCTCCCGTTTGATATATTTTGCACTTTGGTCCAGATCCTTGTTTTACTCTCCTGCTTTTAATATCTATGCTATATGTTGATTACTATGATGGTTTTATTGATATTGATGTTTTATTGTTGGTAAAATTGTTTTATCATTTTATTGTTGTATGTTTTCGGGCTTGGTCCCCATGTAAGCCGCTCCGAGTCCCCATTGGGGAGATGGAGCGGGGTATAAAAATAAAGTTATTATTATTATTATTATTATTATTATTATTATTATTATTATTATTATTATTAACTATATCTACAGTGCAGAATTATAGCAGTTTGATACCACATTAACTGTTATGCCACAATGCTATGGAATTCTCAGGTTTGTAGTTTTGTGAGATACTGATCCTACTTTTGCAAAGAGCAATGGTGTCACAAAAAGTAAAAAAATTCAAGACTCCATAGGAGGGAGCCCTGACAGATAAAGTAGTATTAAACTGCTATAATCCTGTAATGTGGAAAATCTCCAAGCTTCTGGAAATTCTGGTCAAGGAAGGCTAAGCTGGCCATTTACCTGTTGACCAATATAAACTTTTTGGTTCAGGTAGGCTTTTGTTATTTAAGTGCCTCTTTAGATGTTGTACATTTCTTATGAACACATTTTAATTTGAATATTAAAATGTACATTTTAATTAAGTATATCTTATTAGTCTAATCATATACTTTGTATACTATGAGCTTCCATGAGTTCCATTTATGAAAGAACATCAATGTATAAATATGTTTTTTAAAAATATGAGACACAATCTGACTAATTAGGCAAGTCATTCAAATTTTGCTTATTTCATACTGTACTGAAAGTGAAATAACACCTTCATTTGAGGGGGTGGCAATATTGGGTCCTATAAGAGAGTAAGAGCAGATACTTTGTCTTACGTCATGTTTGGAGTTTCCTACAAACTCTGGAAATACCCCTGGCTTTGCTTAAAGTTGGCCAATACTGGGTTTTAAAAACCCAGGATACTCATTGGAAGTCTCTGTGCATCATGGGGGCAGTCATGGTTGGATTTGAGTTGAGTTCACATTATTTTAACCATGTAGAGATGAAGAACAATATGTTATTTCCTTCAGCCCTTAAAAAGCCAACTGAAATGGCAGCTGATTCTTTCTTCAGTGCTGTAAATGGAAGACCAGTCTCTTTAACATCTGCAGTTACATTAGGGTACAAAAGGCCAAACACATAGCATGCAATTTCCATTCTAACACTACTTTCTAGTATCTGAGCACTGAAGTAACTACATCATCTACTTAATGATACATCTGGGATCTCTTTCCTCACAGTCTCTCTGGGTCAATGTAGCTAGGGCTATCTTTCAATCCTTGGTTCACACGTCTGCTTTTGGGTGGCATATTTAGCTTTCTTTTCTTCATTACTTAATCAATAAACTGTGACATGATATTTATTGGACTACTAGTGCTTACAATCATTTTACGCTTTATCCATGAAACACCTACAAAAGTATTGCAAAAGTCAGTATGAACCAAGAATTTCACAGAATCAGTCTCAAGAATTTACTTTTAACATTAAAGCATGGGTATGAAATACACGAAGAATGTGAATTCACATAAAATGTAAAAAACAGTTTCCAGTCCTTGGCCTAGTTAGTATCCATGAAAGAAAGCAACCCAATGGGCACAAATATAGTACTGGATCCAAGCACATGCTGGAAGGAAATGTTGGCAATCCCCATCAGATAACTTCAGGGCTACTGCTTTAGAGAATGCAAAGGAGTATTTGTTAAAGAAAAAAAAAGTCAGGATGGAGTTTCCAGAAGATCTTCATTGCCTATCACGTACATTCATAATTTTCACGTTTCCTGCTACATAAAACAGTCTGTTGCGTGCATCTGTTTCCTCATAAAATAACTCCTCTTATTCAAGAAATATGTAATGTTCAATATTTAATTCTCAAACATTAGATTACTGTAAACATTTGGACTTTGTCTCCCTTACATTTTTTAAATGTTCTGTTCTTTTTCTGATGAGTAGAAATACAAAAAGAAAACACACACACATTTGTGTTGCCAAACTAGACAGCATACTCAGTAATGGAAACTAATAAGGAGCTCGGAGGTTCTCAAAATCTCTTTGCAAATGCAGATCATGTTTTGTTGTGTCATACTGATTTCCACTGGGAGTGATTTCCCCATGGCTGCTTAGGCACAGGTCTACTTTGTGAATTGCCACCGAGGGAAAAGGGAAATAGCAGCCAAGTCACAGTTGCCATAGAGATGGCAACTGTTTTCCACAGAGCAATGGCAACTCCTCTACAGAATATTCTGCCATTACACAAGATACCATCATCCCACAAAAACATGGGGCAAAGTGGAGGCAAGTAACATGAAGGTAAAACAGGTCTGTGCATTGAAATCTGCAGCATTTGTGCTAACAAAGAAACCGTGCTCAGACTGTGGTTGTATTTCAAATTTATTTCCTTGTAGCTGGCTCTAATCACATTGTGGTGAAATGACAGGGATGCTGGGTGACTCCATTGCCCCCAGCAGCAATGCACATCTTTGAACTATGACTCTCTGGAGACCAGACTTTGAATCAGCCATGGAAACACACTAGGTGATCCTTGAGCAAGTCACTCTCTCTCAGCCTCAGAAGAAGGCAATTGCAAACTTGTTAACACGTCTTGCTAAGAAAACCCTGTGATAGGCTGGGGAACAATGTGAAAACACATAACAGATAGGATGAACCAGCCGATGTTTTAAAGCCTTCAAAGAAGGGCTTTCTTTCAGTTCCAACACTAGGCAAGTTTGGTGAAGACCCAGGAAGAAACCTTTGCAGTAGCTGCTCCCAGAGGTGGAGCTCCCTTCCATAGGAAATGTGAATAGTTTCTCCCTGCCCTCTCTCTGTCAGCAGTTAAGACTGATTTATCCAGGCAGGTCTGAGATTGATTTCTGATCATATGGTGAGACAAAGTTGAAGTGCTGTGTTGCAAGCTTTAATTAGGTTTCAAATGTATTTTAAGTTGTTTTTAACTATTTGTTGTTTAATTGTTTTTGTAATATAACATTTCAGATAATTTCTATGTTTAATTATGGTAAGCTGCCTTGAGTCCCACTGCATGAAGAAAGTGTGCTTTAAAACAAATAAACAAACAAACAATCTGAGCTCTGCATAATTATCAATTAAATATAGCAGTTGCTGATACCCTAAAGTTATCTTGGAAACCAAAAAGGGTCAGATCCACTTAGTATTTGCATTGGAGGTCGCCAAGGCATATCAGGATTTGTTGGCTATATTTCAGAAAAAGGAATGGAAAAAAATACCTCTAAGTATTCCTTGCCAAATAAAACCTCATGAAATTCATGAGTTGCCATAAGTTGGTAGGTGACACACACACACACAATGCAGTGCAACATCTTTGGCTTTTGCTTTGTCATCTTCTCATTTTTCCTAAATGCAGCTTCCTCCTTCCTCCCCACAGCCTCTCTATGTCTGGGTTTAATCACAGAGACAGCACAAAGTTTGCTGCCGAAGTTGGAAGTGTTCTCCACCATACAAATGCCAAAGCACATCTATTGTTTTCCCCACTTAGAATGGAGAAGGTTTTTTCCCCTTAAGCATGCACTCAAATATTTCTGTATGAGTCATAGACAGGACCTCCTACATGAAATCATATTTTTTATAGCATATGCCATTTAGATAGCACAGAAAGAGAGCAATTTTATGGTTCTAGACACCATTCTGTGGGATTATGTCTTCAAAATGACAGCTATTTAGAGGTAATTATTTTATAATGCACATTAGTCCACTTGAATTTTTAAAAAGAAAAATCAAATAAAATTTCGTACTGAGGGGGATCAACCCACTGAGCTGGAATATGACTTCATTGTGATCAATCATGCATTCTCGCAATTGCAACCATATAGATATACACATAGGAAATTTGTGAACATGATAGGACTTTCCCCCACATCACTAATCACTATTGAAACTGAGTGGAAGAGGAAAAGAGGTATGAAAACTAGCTTATGAAACAAAATGAGGAATGGAGTAGGGGCTGAATTTCAGAAAATGCAAGGAAACCTTTACAAATTAATAGTATGCCATCACTGTAATAGTTTAGGTAAAGACTGACTGAACAGACTCCAATACAGATATTGACAGGCCCCAGACCTGTTTCTCTTCTGCATCATCACTTCTGCATGATGATTGTTCCCTTGAGCCACACACAATATCTTTCATTATGACTATTCCATATGCTCATATATAAATCTAGAAATTTTAGTCAAAATCAACCCAAAATACCTGGATCAGCTTATCTATAGGTAAATGTGAGTACTGTAACTTACCTCATCAAAAAAAGGAACAATTCCCTTTTCTGACTAGAGTGGTGAAAATTAAGAATTGTGGAATCATAGAGCTGGAAGAGCCAGCCAATCCAACCACCTGCCATGCAAATACAATCAAAGCACCACCGAAAGATGACCATCCAGCCTCTGTTTAAAAGCCTCCAAAGAAGGAGCCTCCACCACACTAGGAGGCAGAGAGTTTCACTGTTGAACAGCTCTTATGGTCAGAAAGTTCTTCCTAATGTTCAGGTGGAATCTCTTTTCCTGTAATTTCAACTCATTGCTCCATGTCCTAGTTTCCAGGGCAATTTAGTCTCAGGAGAATCTAAAAGAAGCAGCAACCTCTACTACTCTCTCTCCCCATCTTGGGGAAGGCTTAGGTCTTTTTGAATGTCTTTACAGGGAAATGGTAAGGGCCAGGAACAGCTCCCCTCTGACACTGCACTGGAATTTTCCCTCCTCTGTCGAATGATCTTCAACTTAGCCATGGGTGCAATCCAAATCTATAAATTGGGCCCCAGGACTCATCTTATACATGAGGTTGGCTTATACATGAGTATAAATGTTTCATAATATGATACAAGCTTACCAGATGTAGGATATTGCAGTTTCTTGCCTATAGCACCCAGAATTCCCCCAGTAGGGGATTTTGGCAGTTGGGATCTGACAATATGTTTTCTAAGTTCTCTGAAGGCCAGGTGTTTAGCTACCAAGAGGAGGGGCCAAAGTGAGGATATTGATCCTCAAAATAAATATATTACCTTTGGACCCCAAATATCAACCATTGCAGAAGGCAAGGCATTGAAAATAATTTGCATCTAGAACTCTATTTGTTGTGTTCACATTCCCATGGTACCATGTCAGTCCCTTTTCTACAGCATCACTTCAACCTTTCTAAATATTCAAATGAGATTTAAAATTAGTCCAATGCTGGAAAACTGGGAACTGAAGGAACATTTAATTTAAGAGGTTGAATTATTTGAGGGAGGCACAATGTCCATATTTTGTTATCCCACAGCTATACCCCTTGGGCAGACCTGCACAATTGTTTTTGGAATCCTATTTCTGTTTTCTTTTTAAATAAATATAATTGAGGCAGCATTCAAGAATTACGGCCCAAGGTTTGTTAGAAGCAGTATGTTCTCATCCAGTGTTTTCAGTCTACAAAGATCTTTGGGATTGGGTATTGCAAAGCTCCCTCATAAGCTCTTCCACAAGATCATAAAGATTGGCTGGGAAGGCTCTGTTTATAGTTCTATCTTTCTGAACAGAAATATCTAGTAAAAAACAAAGCACAGTCCTCTGTATTGAACTTCCAACATGATGTATGGCATGTTTTATCTAGAGACCTCCTTCCAAGACATTTTGAAGTGCTGTAAAGGCTTTCCTGTTCAGGCTGGCTTTCTGTGAAGGATATTTAAATATATATTCATGTCAGAACTTGGAAACATAACCTTTTTTGGACTCTAGCTTTCCAAAAACCAGGCAGCACAGGGAAGAGTAGCTTGAGATTCTGCAAGTTTTAATCTGAAAGTTCTGCTTTATACAGAAGTTTGTACAGAGGAAACTAGTGTATGCAATTTTAAGGCAGCATTTGTATGACTTCTGAATGTGTCATTCTTTACTTCAGTTTACTCAAAAGACTCCTGCGTTCCTTCACTAACTAAGCTGGAGTGGAATGTCTGAGTGAACAATGAATGCAACTCAAACTGAATGTATATATACTAGTGAGTAAGTTGAGCTCATATTTAAGTTGAGGGTTGGTTTTGGGGTAAAATTTATGAATTTTGGCATGACCTGTGAATAACCTGAGAGTCATTCTCCAGAAAGGGAAAGTAACAGAACAGCTTCGAAGGGCCAGTTATCCCTGGCCGTAGCCACCATGTTTCCACTCTGGCATTCAAAAACGCCTTTTACCACTCTACTCAGAGAAGGGGATGTTTCTTTTTGCTTTTGCTTTTTTTTTGATAAATATTAGAGTACATAATTTATACTTATCAGAAAAGGAAACATTTATTAGTGTAGAATGGCAAAAGGTGAGTGCTTAGTCCATTCCCAGAGAACCTAAAAGAAGCACTGGCGTCCTCTGTGCTCTTTCACTCTTTTGAAGTGAAACACCAAAGAGCCACCTCCACTGCCATGTTCCCACCCAAGTTTTCAAAAAGGAACTTGTGTCACAGTGAAGAGAGCATAAGGGTTTAATGCTTCTTTTTAGGTTTTCCAGGATGGACTAAGCTATTGCCTTTTGCCATTTTTTCATAAGATTACCCAGCCTAGGCAGGCACACACTCCATTCCCAATATGAGTGGGGCAGAGTCTACACAGTCCAGCCAGACTGAAACCTGTTTGACGCTGCTGGACAATCACTGGTGCTAGACAGCAATGGCACTCTGGGAGCATCACAGCCATTTCGACATCTGCACAATGGGGGAGAAGGAGGGAGACAATCTGGAAACAGCAGCGATGAGTATAGGGAAAAGGAAATGGTGGCAGCAGCCCATGTATACAATGAACCAGTCTGTTTTGGACCTGGTTGTGCTATCTACGTTGTGCTCAAACTGCAGGGCTTCTCCAAAGTTTTGATCATCCACTGACTTTCCTTAGCACAGAACTAAACTGAATTAATCTGGTTTATCCTGTGATGAAGACCAGAATTATATAAAGACAGCCAGGAGTAACTTTGCGGTCAGTGTAAGCTTTTTTCCCCCTGGTGCAAAGATATTGATTGTATTACACAAAAAGCTCATCATGAAGCCCATTTTCACTTTGTCAAAACAACTGGGTTGTGACTGGCCATATGGCCCCACTGTTACAGGCACCTCAACCGCTCCAAGCTCTGCCAAATCCTGCTTTGCCTTCTTCTTCTTCCTTGGGGCGATGAAAAGTGTAGGCTTTTGAACCTGTGCAGACAAGCTCTGAGATGGCATGCTTCAGGTGCGAAATTCGAAGTGTCAGAAAAAGATTTTGCTGCCAGAGATGAGGGGATATAGTTGATATATTTCTGCTTCATGTGGCAGCATAATTTTGCCAACTTTGCATAATATGCACTTTGGTTTGGGTGACTCAGGAATGGCATTTGCTCCACTGCCTCAGGCATAAAATGTCTTGAGCATTCCCTGAGTCACACTTTCAGCTCTGCCTTGAGAACACAAGTGATTCTTGATTCATTCTGGAGACAACTTGCTATGGCATAGATACTTTTAAAAAAAGATACATAGCCATTTGGAATGTAATCTTTTGAAATTCAAAATACAAATACAAATGTTTATGTCAGTCCTTTGAGGTTTCATCTTACCTTCCAGTCAGGCACAATACCCCCTGTGATGTAGGGCGACTGTCGCTTGTTAAACAAGCCCCTTCATCATTGAATATTCACATCTGTCCTCTAGACAATTATTGCTGCAGAGTTTTTCTGGGAAAACACTGTACAGAGGGGTGTTTATTTTAACACCTGACTGAGGGAGGGAATTCCTTTCATTCTTCTGCTGCTCTGCCTGCAGTAATTCTTAATGGCATTCGGCCAGTATCTCAGTTATATGTAAAGGTGGAGACAGAAAAACACTCTCCTCTGGCCTGTAACAGAAGACCATTATAAACAACACTAAGCAGAGAGTGAACTTTCTCCTCTGAAAGGCAAAATTATATTCCCACCCAGCTTCCTTGGAAAGCATTTAGTATGTATCTATCTACAAAGGAAACTGAGGAAATATCACTATAAACATGGCTAAACCAACAAAAATGAGGGTAGAATAGTATTTATGGAAAGTTATACACTACTTTATAATTCATACTGAAGTTTGTTTGGAACAGGAAAAAACAAAACACCCTCCCCAAGCCCCTGAATGTTAAGAATTTCACATTCTTTGCATATTTGCACAGCCACATGTTTCTGAGAAGATGGATTCATTTACTGAAGGAGGAGGGGACCAAACATTTATTAATGGTAGCACTAATGTTAATCATCTGAGCTGCTTGGGAGTATTGGTTCTTAACAGGCAAGTGTTAAATTGTCTGCAAAGTTCTTTTGATTTGAGCGAGGAATTTCCATAAAAGTTTCACATCATCGTCTATTTCAGTGGTTCTCAATCTAGGGTTCCCAGAAATCCTAACAGCTGGTAAATTGGCTGGGGATTCTGTGAGTTGTAGGCCAAAAACATATGGGGACTCCAGGTTGAGAACCACTGATCTATTTAGTTCTAGCTCCATGTTATATTATTTAGCCGTAACTATTCCTCACTTTGTAACTAGGCTCCAAGTATTTTTGTGCATAGAGATGCACTGTTCACCACACCAGCTCAAAAGACATCTTGAGCAATGGTCAGTATAGTTGCCCCAAAGGAACTAGGAATGCTTCTGTTCAATGTTTGATGTTTTGTTTTATATTTGATATATAGGTTGTGTTTTTAATCCAATTTTAGTTGTTAAGTCATATTTTGTATTTATATGTTGGGTTGTGAATTTTTGTTATTATGGGTGTACTGTTGTTGTGTTCAGACATTGAATGTTTGCCTTTTATGTTTGGAATCTGCCCCGAGTCCCTCCGGGGAGATAGGGTGGAATATAAATAAAGTTTTTACTACTACTACTACTACTACTACTTCATGGCCTTTGTCACATTGAAGCTGTATAAGAAGTTGCAAACAAAACAGTCATTTAAACTCTTAAATTAAAATAATTGGCCATGTGAGTGTAAGAACAAATACGGCATCCCTTATTTGAACAAATACAGCATCCCTTATTTGGAACAGAACTGTTTGGGATTTTGGATTTTTTTCCAGATTTTGAAATATCTCATTAAGAAAGAACATGCAAATAAAGGTATCTTGGAGATGGGACCCACATCTTAACACAACATTCATTTATGTTTCATGGACACCTTATACACATAGCCTGAAAGTAATTTTATACATTTTTAAAAATTATTTTGTGCATTAAATAAAGTATGTATACACCAAACCATCAGAAAGCAAACGTGTCACTATCTCAGCCAGTCATATGAACAATTTTGGATCTTGGTGTATTTTGAATTTTGGGATCCAGGTAAGGGATACTCAATCTGTATTTCCTAGATTGTTGTAGGTTTCCAATACCTTCTTCAACAATACCTTTGCACCAGATATGAAAGAGTAGCTGTGAAGTTGGTAGCATAGCTCCATCCCTGGCTCTTAATTGGCCAAGAACGTGCTGCCTTTGAACTCTGCAGGAAGACTGAGCAGCATTCATCCAGTTAGTGGCTGGGGACAGAGCTGTTTGACTGTCCTTCTTTGCTTAAGAAGAAGGAGCAATGTTCTTTCCCAACCAAAATTATCCAAATACTGGTGGCGAGATACAATCCACCATAGCCCAAAGTTTTTTTTTTAAGTTATTTTCATTTACTTTTCTCTCACCACTTCAGTTTAGTTACTAAGGTGCACCTATACTGTAGAATGTGTGCAGCTTCACATCACTTTCACTGTCATGGCTCCATACTATGGAGACCTGTGGTTTGTAGGTTGGTGAGGCATCTGGATTTCAGCCGAGAAGGCTAAACTTTGTAAAATTACAATACCCATGATTCCATAGCATTGAACCATGGCAGTTAAAATGGTATCAAACTGCGCAAATTCTACAGTGTAGATTCATCCTAAACCTTGCCTAAAATTTCTGGTAGTATTTAATGTTAATCGAAAATAGAGTTATCTTCCCAACATACATCTAAACTAATTGAACAGATCTAACCTTGCTTACTGGGATGTTAATAGAAATCCCTTGTGCTGGCAGGACTACAGACCGACAGGTCGGTGGTTTGAATCTGGGGAGAGTGGGTGAACTTCAGTTGCCCATGTGAGGACATGAGAGATGCTTTCCACAAGGATGGTAAAACATCAAACATCTGAGTGTCCCCTGGGCAACGTCCTTGCAGACGGCCAATTCTCTCACACCAGAAGGGACTTGAAGTTTCTCAAGTCACTCCTGACACACACACACAAAAAGAGAAAATAGAGACACTTTCCCAATTTCTCAGAATTAGACTTGTAGTCATCTGTCCTGGGTGTGGAAGGACTAAATTCCTCCTTTGCATATCCAAGAATGGCTTCACAGCATGTATCAACTCTCATTCTATCTCTCATTCTCTGGATGCTGCAAAGAGGCTATGAATTTCAATAATAAATGTATCATATCCTTCCAGACACATGTTAAAGCTCATATATTCTTCCTAATGAGATGTCTTTCCTTTGCAAAATCAAACAAAACTAAAGGCATTTATAATAATGATCTCTGAAATTACTATTTTTTGAATTATTCATTCCAAAAATGTTAAATATGCAAGTTTTACATAATACATAGATAAACATTTGCTTTGTTAAAATGGCTAACATTTCTGATTGTACATTTTGAAATATTATTTTAATTACAAGAGAACTGCAGAGTAGGTGGCCTCCTAAGGGCTTGTAGGAGCAAGCTGAAAGTTAGTGGCTTGGAGTTATGCATGTCCCATAAGCCTGAACATGGCTTCCCATGCAAACAATGCAGAAATCTGAATATTAACACAGTCAGCAGCTCCTATAGAATCTAGACAATTGTGTTGTAAGTTGTTACTTTCAGCAACCAAATTATTTTCATATACTGAACAATAAACTGTCTTGTGTTCAATGAAGCTTATTTCCCCATAATTTTGTTCAGGATTGTGATATTGACTAGGTTTCCCCTTTTATGCAACTGCCATCTTCATTATTCCAGCACAAGAGCATTCAGATACAGTGCACCATAATTTACAACTCATAGCTGAAAATAGGGCATTGTAGTTTGAGATAAATATTTAGACATTACTTAAGCTTACTATTATGGGTTTAAAATAAAAGTCCACTAATGTTTTGACTGGGACAACATATTTCCAAGGCTTTGGTATATTCTCTAAATAATGCTCACAGTTCACAATACATTAGAATCTAGACTACAGGTTCATCTTCTAGACCAGGGGTCCTCAAACTTTTTAAGCCGAGGGCCGGTCCACAATCCTTCAGACTGTTGAGGGGCCGGATTATCATTTGAAAAAATACAAACAAATTCCGATGCACACTGCATATGTCTTATTTGTAGTGCAAAAACAACAACAAGAACAAGAACAATGAAAGAACAATACAATATTTAAAAATAAAAACAATTTTAACCAACATACATTTATCAGGATTTCAATGGGAAGTGTGGTCCTGCTTCTGGCCAATGAGATAGCCAAGTTAATTAGGGTTGTTGTTGTTATTGTTGTTGTTGTTGTTGTTGTTGTTGTTGTTGTTGTTGTTGTTGTTGTGTGCCTTCAAGTCATTTCAGACTTTGGGTGAGCCCAAGTCCAAAATGTATTTATTTATTTACTGCATTTATTTACTACATTTGTATCACACCCTTCTCACCCCAAAGGGGACTCAGAGTGGCTTACAAATTATATGTACATACAATATATTATATTACAGTAGAGTCTCACTTATCCAAGCCTCGCTTATCCAAGTTTCTGGATTATCCAAGCCATTTTTGAAGTCAATGTTTTCAATATATCATGATATTTTGGTGCTAAATTTGTAAATACAGTAACTACAACATAACATTACCGCGTATTGAACTACTTTTTCTGTCAAATTTGTTGTATAACATGATGTTTTGGTGCTTAATTTGTAAAATCATAACCTAATTTGATGTTTAATAAGCTTTTCCTTAATCCCTCCTTATTATCCAAGATATTTGCTTATCCAAGCTTCTTGCCGGCCCGTTTAGCTTGGATAAGTGAGACTCTACTGTATTAGCATAGCACAATATTAGCATTATATATTACTATATTGAACTATACCACTATACTGTAATATTATTAGTAATATTATATGTAATATAGAATATATAATTAATATTATTATATGGTATTATTATTAGTGTTATATTGTATTACATTATAATATTATTATCAATATTATATGTATATACAATATATTATATTATAAAACTGAGGGCGGGGGCCAGGTAAATGACCTCGGAGGGCCGCATCCGGCCCCCGGGCCTTAGTTTGGGGACCCCTGTTCTAGACTGTACAACTAATGCAGCTTGACACCACATTAACTGCCATGGCTCATTGATATGGAATAATGGGATTTATAGTTTCACAAGGTCTTTAGCCTACTCTTCCAAAAGGCCTTCGATGTTTAGTTGTTGCTGGATTGATCTATCTGTCCATTCCATAATAGTCCCATTGTTGTTGTCTTGCCATTTTATACCGCACTTTATTGTCCATTCAACTTGAGATTTCCTTTTCCCATTTCGTAACACTCTGCATTTCGCCTGGGATCTACGAATTAGTCTCCTGTTTTTAACACTGTATCCTGCGTGTTGATTTTAATGATTGTTTTTATTGATGTTGATGTTTTTTACTGGGATAATTGTTTTATTGCTTTGTTACTGTTATTTGTTTGTTTTATCGGGCTTGGCCCCATGTAAGCCGCCCCGAGTCCCTTCGGGGAGATGGGGCAGGGTATAAAAATAAAGTTATTATTATTATTATTATTATTATTATTATTATTATTATTATTATTGACACAACGACGTTGTATGACACAGCAAACAAGATCGATATGCTGGATTTCGTTTCACAAAATCACAAGTCGAACACTTCCCAAGTGTCTAGGACTGTGTGATGTATTTTCGGATGATGTGTGCAGATCCCAGCAGAGTGGCCTTTTGCAGTTGGCAGATCGCAATTTTGTCAATGTCTATTGTTTCCAAATGCCGGCTGAGATCTTTTGGCACGGCACCCAGTGTGCCCATCACCACTGGGACCACCTGCACTGGTTTCTGCCAGAGTCTTTGAAGTTCAATCTTGAGGTCCTGATAGCGGCTGAGTTTTTCCTGTTGTTTTTCTTCAATGCGACTGTCACCTGGGATGGCAACATCAATGATCCAAACCTTGTTCTTTTCCACAACTGTGATGTCTGGTGTGTTGTGTTCCAGAACTTTGTCAGTCTGGATTCGGAAGTCCCACAGTATCTTTGCGTGTTCATTTTCCACAACCTTTGCAGGTTTGTGATCCCACCAGTTCTTAACTGCAGGGAGGTGATACTTGAGGCATAGGTTCCAATGAATCATTTGGGCCACATAGTTGTGCCTCTGTTTGTAGTCTGTCTGTGCAATTTTCTTACAGCAGCTGAGGATATGATCAATGGTTTCATCGGTTTCCTTGCACAGTCTGTACTTTGGGTCATCAGCTGATTTTTCGATCTTGGCCTTGATTGCATTTGTTCTGATGGCTTGCTCCTGGGCTGCAAGGATCAGGCCTTCTGTCTCCTTCTTCAGGGTCCCATTCGTGAGCCAGAGCCAGGTCTTCTCTTTATCAGCTTTTCCTTCAATTTTGTCAAGGAACTTTCCATGCAGTGTTTTGTTGTGCCAGCTGTCAGCTCTAGTTTGTAGTGCGGTTTTCTTGTACTGGTTTTTTGTCTGCTGTGCTTTATTCTGCCAAAGAGGACTAGTGCTTCATAAAACTACAACTCTGAAACCTTTCAAGCTGCTTTTGAATACAAATCTGTTAGAGATGAGTAAATCTAGTTAACACATCCATATTCATAGTCAATAGTTCGCTATTTTGACACTATTGTCATGATCATAACTTGAAACCCCTTCCTAAAACTACATTACCAGGAATCAGTTGCATAGGAGGAAAGAGACACATTATGCTGTTTACCGGAGTATGGTTGAAGGATATGTTCACCAGGTTTGGGTGGGGAAGGGATAGGAGAAGCCAGAAGAAGTTATTTAATTTGGGCTGGAGCTATACTGCCAAATAATGCCATGAACTGTACTGAACTGCATTATATGGACTCTACACTGACCATATAATGCAGTTTAAATTGGCAGTCTAGATCCAGTCTACTTAGTTGATACCGGCCAACATTTCCAGCCCCCAAAAGCTGTTTCTAGCACAGAAAATGCTATTTCCTATGCAAATTACCCACATGGGAATTTTGTGCAAAATAACTCCCTGATTACAAAATTTAATGCTGTTAAAACAGGGTTTTTGGGTACAAGAAATATTTTTTCTGCTCAGAAATGTAATTGCCCACACAGAAAATACTATTTCCTATATAGACAATGATGTTTACTGAGCAACATAACACTTTGGAAATGTAATAAACACTTTGCCTTTCCAGCTTGGTGTTACATTTGTTTTTCATGCCCCTGTTCTAAACAAAAAGGAGAAGTGATAATAATACCACAGGGATAAAATCTCTATTCCATGATAAAATATTCATATTAATTTCTTGTTTAATTGTTTCTAATAACGGGAACTGTATTGCTGAATAATAGGGCCTGATTTATTTTAATGATGATTCATTCTTAGGTAACCTGAACTGCAGAAGGGGAAAACATGTTGAATGTAGAATTCTTAACAACCTTTTAAGAACAAAACATTTTCATAATATTTTAGATATGGCTGCCTCTTTAAACGTATTTGAATCAAGATCAGCTATGGCAAGCAGAAGGAAAATAGGTGCTCACACAAATGTTGATCTTCAGTGAGGTACAAGAGCTAAGATGCCTCATAGATTACATGGAATCTAAGGAGGCTCCAAGGTAGTCATTAGATGTCCCAAATTTCCCCAGACATTCTGTCAAACCAGCCTCTCAAAAAAAAAAAAAAGGAAAAAAAAAGCAACCAGCCTTACTCACGTAAAAGCAGTTTCTAGCCAATAAATGATCACATGGTGTATAGTTTTGCATGGTTTAGTCTTCTGGAGACATAACAAAATATTTTTAAAATGTACGCAAAATTGGAAAATATGACACTTTGGTTCCCTAAAAGGGCAGTGGTTCAGAGGGATTTGGAAAGAGCGCAAAATGACCCACCAACACTTTATGCATGCCCAACGCAGACTTAGAAGTATTGCAGGATGTTGCAAAATAAAGCCAAGATAGTTATAATCTATGAAGTTGATATAACTTTTTAGTATTTTATACACAAAGTTATCTGTTTATTTCAAGACTTATCAAAGCAGCATGGGAAGCACATTAATGCATAGACTTTATCTAAAAACTAGGGCAAAAGCTGACACAGCATGTATATTTGTACAATAAAAAAATTAAAGTGTAATAAAAATCCAATAATTGTGTAATATAATGCTGGATGTTACAGGCTAATAGAACAGGATGATGAAGGCCTACTTTCAGTAATAAGTGTTGGATGCACAGCTCTATATTAGGTTTAAATTGTTTTCAGTGTTTGGTTTCCATCATGACCAAACAATTTAATGCATCTGAATGCTAATAAGTATCTGCAGTGTTCATTCAAGTTAAGGAATTCTCCATCTGTCATATCAGTAATGTCTCAACAAAAAGGTGGGAGAGGCTATAGAAGGCCAGGGAGGCAAGTAAGTAAAGGAGCCACATGTTAATAAGAAGCTGCATATTCTTAGCAACAGTTCTAAAGATGGATCAAGTTGTAACAAAGCTAGTGAAAGTTAGACAGCATTCATCATGAGGAAATAACTTGATATGTTGACAATATTCTCCAAGTTTAGGCTTTATCATGAGCTTTGAGGCTTCTAAAATCATCCATATTCTAGAGCAGTGGTTCTCAACCTGGAGTCCCCAGATGTTTTTGATCTACAACGCCAAGAAATCCCAGCCAGTTTACCAGCTGTTAGGATTTCTGGGAGTTGAAGGCCAAAAACATCTGGGGACCCCAGATTGAGAACCACTGTTCTAGAGGGAGATCTTGATGATACTCACTAATCTTTTCCCATCTATCAAAGAACATCTGGCACATGCACCAAATTGCCTTGATATCTAAAACTGCCTCCACAGCATTATCTTCTTTCCAACGTCAATGTTATGAATCCAAATATTGATCCAAATATTAAAGGTAAGTTCAACTTGATGGGGATAGAGTTCAACATCTCCTTTAAAAATGTAAACAATGGCCACATTTACAGTTTGAATCTGCATGATATGATCAGTGTCGACTCATATAATACAGGGAAAAGGGAAAGGATGGGTGTAATAATGACTTCTCCTAGGGGGTTAATAGATCCCTGCTAGCCAGTCATGCCCTTGGTGCATTTTTCAGCAGCCCCCTCACCTTGTGGTCTGAATTCTACACAGTGCTTCAGCAGGGATGATATCTACATTACTCTCTGAATTATGCAAGACTGATTTCTCCATGGCATCTGGGATATACTGATCTGCTGCATCATATCAAAAGGCTTAACTCAGACCTTTCTGTGACTTTCTTTAATGTGCTGTATATGCTTTAATCCATGCTGCAGCTCACATTGGCGCTGTGTGATTTATGGCTGCCAGTTTTGAGTGGACTTGGAGCCATCTTAAATGTTCAGTGTAGATGAGCCCTAAGCTGACCCGAGAGACTGTCAGCTTTCTAGAAGGGAGGAACCTTGTAGCCTTTGAAATTGTATGCTTAGACCTTGTAGAAAAAATAAAGTTCCCAAAAAGCACTTGGATCCTTTCCCTGTCCTTCCCAAGGCAAAGGTATAGGCCAAATTCAATCTCCCCCTTATCTTTTTTGTATAGTATGGTTACCATTTCTACAGGAATAGATTCCCAGATTTGGAAATGTGAAACCCTGGATGATGGGGACTTTTGGCTGAACAAAACCCTAGAGTTGTGCTGGACAACCCAGAAAATGCCTAGAGCGCTGATATTTTGTCAAACATGGATAAGTGAAACTGCAGATATTGGTCCCATGGAAATGTACTTTCAGAAAACTTGATACACTATTGCTGCTCTTATCTCATATGTATAATTTTTTTAGGGAAGGAGGAAAATAAATTGGATGGAAAAGGGTTTTGAGTAAAATGGTAGAGTGTTAAGATGCGTTGAAATATCATACATGTGAAGAAGTAACTTCAAGTCCACAAAAATTGTGTTCAAATAAACTTGTTAATCTTAAACATACCACTAGAATTTCTTTAATGAAGATTGCATTTAACACTACAAATTCAAAACTGATTTAATATTTATCCTCTCTCCCTAGAGAATTATGAGAATTATATTTCTGTAGAGAGGTCTAGAAATTTCTAGTAGAGTAGTTTCAGCACACCTTCATGTGATTCTCTTGGAGTCATAATGGATTACAGCCAAATTGACATGAAACCAATACAGGGTTGTAGAAAAGCTGCGCCAAAAGAAGCATGGCTATCTACGGAAACAGCAGAATGAATTCTTAAAAATAATGTTATCGGAAGCAAATGGGAAAAGATGAGAAGTTTAGTTTCTCATATGTTAGTTTCCACTAGCAATAGTCAGAGTAGATACCTCATTTCCCCCCACTATTCTTGACTGCCTGCCACTCTGACATTCTTTAGTGCTCTATTTATCAGTGGCACATTTTTGCAAGATAAACAAAGTGCAGGAAGGAAGAGGATGAGGGAGAATATTTCCTGTTATCTACAGCAATTTGTACAGAAGAATCAGAATATAATATATCACAGTAGATAATGCTAGAAACAGCGTTGTCTCATAGGTTTGTTTTTATTTTATTTTATTTTTTAAAATCTTCAGTTTTTATGCACATAACTCTCTTGAGACTGACCATCCTGACTGTTTTCTAGTACATATTTTTGTTGCCCAATATTTATTTTATGGCCATAGCTAAGTAGGACAAATGAACAATTTACAAACAGAAGTTATTCCCTGCAGTATGCTTTTTCCTTATTTATTTCATCATAGGAAAATATATCTACAGCAAATGACATCTCATAATAAAGATGTCACCGTTTCAATATTCCTTCCAAATTTCCATTAAATGTCACAAAGCCTGGAAAGGTCTCTTGGGCTTTCATCTCGTGTTGTTCTAGCCGGAAAATATATTAGCCCCTGGGCTGCAAACCTGAACTCTTGAATGACATCATGCTTAGCTGTTTAAAAAGAAAAAAGGAAAAAAGTACAATCCATCCCAGCATAAATCTTACCAGAAGTTAGGAACTATGGGAACTGAAGTCCAAAACACCTAGAGGATCAAAAGTTGGGAACTACTATCATATGCAGTAGATAGCAGGTGAAGCAGCAGCCAATACCTTAGAAATCTTGGCGGATAGAACAAGGTACAGTGCTTCTTCTGCTCCCACAGATTCAAATACCTTTATCATGAAAATATCCCATCCCAAAACAATCCAAAGAAGCAAAGCTTGATTTTGCCATATTATATAAGGGATATCATTTTGATATGGCACTGTATATATTGAGATTTGAGGATCCACAAATTTTGTTATCCGGGGGTCCTGGAGCCAAACTTCAGCAGATATCAAGGGCCCACTCTATTCCATATAATTTGTTAATACTTTATGCCCTATCAGCCTCAGAAAAGGTTAATCATGCTATCAAAACTCTTCAAATAAGATTCAAGAAAATGTTAAAGGTGCAATCTTCCAGAAAATGAAGGAGGCACTTTCTTGTCTATTGTTTCAGGCAAAATGCCTTGTGCCAGTTGGCCACATGCTTTATTTTACAGAGGAAGGTCAGAGGAAAATCTTATATTTGAAGGCATCTTATTTTGAAAGGGTTCATTTTAAAGACAAATAACCTTAAGAACATAGAAAAGGGCTTTTGAATCTGTATGCCAACAGTTAACATCTGTGGTGCAAACTGAGCCAACACATAAATCACATGGTCATTTTCTTTGCCACTTTAATTGAAAACATTGCACATCTATTTAAATTATATTAATAATTCATAAATATACATCTCTCATCTATAAATTAGTTTACAATACGTCTTCATCTAATTCACCATTTGGGGTGAATTATCACATATGTGACTAACCTTTAAGGATCTTGAATGTTTATATAGATGATTTTTCCAAATGGATAACATTTTTTCCTTTCATAAAAGAAACCAGAATTCAAGTGCCCAAGATGTGATGGGAATTTCTTTGTTAGAAAAAAGTTATTCATGTTGAAAAATTATCTATATAAAGGCCTACTCTAAGGAATTATTCTTTAGAAGATTCAGCCATTTCTTCAGTTGAACATTGCAGAAAGCAACATTTTCGATTATAGCCAGAGGGAGGGAGGGAGATACACAGACACTGAAAGACAGTCCAAAGCATATTAACTCATTTCAGTGAAGTTATCTGAGTTCAATGGGACTTCCTGCCAAGTAATGTACATAGAATTAACAGGATGGTATTTTTATTTATAACAGACTTTTAGGTCAGCTGTGGAATGTTGGCTCTAGTCACATAAAGTCTGTAGTTGAATCCCTGGGATCTCTCATGTAAGAACATAATTTAGCAGGATTGGAGAAATATCTCAAATTTTAAAATGAAGTGGGAGAACTTGTGACCCTCCAAATCAGTAGTTCTTAACTACTGGTCCCCAGGTGTTTTGGCCTATAGCTCCCAAAAATCGCAGCCAGTTTACCGGTTGTTAGGAGTTGTAGGTCAAAACATCTGGAAATCCACAGGTTGAGAACCACTGCTCCAGATTATAGAGTAGGAAGGGATTGAAAGGACCATGTCGTCCAATTCCCTAACGGAATACATAAATAAATTACTCACCTTCAGCACCACATTTCAAATACAGTAGAGTCTCACTTATCCAACACTTGCTTATCCAACGTTCTGGATTATCCAACGCATTTTTGTAGTCAATGTTTTCAATACATCATGATACTTTGGTGCTAAATTCATAAATACAGTAATTACTACATAGCATTACTGCGTATTGAACTACTTTTTCTGTCAAATTTTTTGTATAACATGATGTTTTGCTGCTTAATTTGTAAAATCATAACCTAATTTTATGTTTAATAGGCTTTTCCTTAATCCCTCCTTATTATCCAACATATTCGCTTATCCAACGTTCTGCTGGCCCGTTTATGTTGGATAAGTGAGACTCTACTGTACATTGTTCTCTTTGCCCACTTTCTTCACTCTTCAGCTTTCACAACCATACATAGAAATCTGAATACCTCTAATATTGAAGGGGTGAGCATGAACATTTTTTGACATACTGTTGGAATTCAACTTCCATCATTTGCAGGCAGTCTTGGCACTGGACAGGATTAGAGGAAAACACAGTACAAAATCAACCCCTGTATTTTTGGATGTACAGACAGCTTTGTCAGCCAACAAAAACTTCACAAGCAGTACTTTTTCGTGAATTGGCGATGCACTGTGAGTAAACACGCTACTGTTTTGGTGACACCATTTGTCTTTAGATAACGAAAGTGTATAATTTAATTGTCAGATGTGGTGATGTCTTGATAACATGCTTTTAAAACATTGGAAAAGAAGATATATAAGTGCAGTCTTATTGACAGCTAGAAAGATTTAAACATGGCAGAGTGAATCTTGTCACTTGACAATATTATTTGCTTTAATGGGTAAACTTGGGAAGGAAAAGGATTAGAAGTATTATTCATACCAAAATTATCCTGTCTATTCAATGGTAAAATAGCCATGGTCATCCTAAAATGAATTAAAGTGTAATTGACTTTCATTTGTCTCTCTCTTCCAACCCTCTCTCCCCCAACTTCCTTTCCCAAAAATAGACATCTCGTTCATTACTCCATTTTCCCATTTTTAAAAAGAAGCAATTGTATTTATCGCTGCATGAGTTAACTAGAAAGCTTATAAAACAGGCACTGACCTTCAGCCTCTTGTATTTTCATCCCTTCAGAATATGACAGCATGCATGAGCAAATGTTGCTCTTTGCAGCAATCACCTAAATTCATCAGTAATTTGCATAAGCCTTTTCTTCCTTGCTCACCCAGCAGAGTCAAGACAAGTTATTTTTTTAAAAAAAAAATCTGGAATATCCCTAGGATTTTAACAGCTGATGTAACTATCTTAATAACTTTCAGTTGTGCTTATACCTTCCAGTTGCACTTACAATACTATTTGACATGGTCACCAGAAAAGGCTAGAAAAGGTACAGCAAAAAGATTGCATTCAGGGAACTTTTATAGAAGGAAAAATTACAATGCTTGGAGCTTATTCCTTAAACATAAGGCAAGCAGTGGGGAAACATAATAGATATTCACAATACTACTTAATTATGTAGAGTTGCCGGATGAGTATTACCCAAAAAACGAAGACAGAGGAGTAACCCATGGGAGCAGACTGAAAGGTTGAAGGTTCTAATCTGAGGAGCAGGGTGAGCTGCTGCTGTTAGCCTCAGCTTCTGCCAAACTAGCAGTTTGAACACATGCAAATGAGAGTAGATTTATAGGTACCGCTCCAGCAGGAAGGTAACGGTGCTGCATGCAGTCATGCTGACCACATTACCTTGGAGGCGTCTACGGACAATGCTGGCTCTTCAACTTAGAAATCGAGATGAGCACCACTCCAAAGTCGGACTCGACTAAACTTAATGTCAAGGAGAAACCTTTACTTTTACCTTAATATAAATAGAACTAGGATAAATAAATTCAAAATTATTATTATTATGTTTACGTATATCCTGCTTTCAATCTCCATACAGAGACTCATTTATGTTATGAAACTCAAATTTAAAAATGACATTAATATGGCGCAGAATCAATGTGCCAGAATTCCTAAATAATTGCAGAATAGAATTTTTCTGTTCCATTGATTCCTGTTATAAATTTTAAATATGGCAATAGCTTTAGAAGGTTTATAAGAAATTTCAAACAGCTATACACTGCAGCCAGTTTCAAGTTGAGATGAAGCCTTGGCAAACTACAAAGTCTGGAGATCAATCAGTTATGCATCAAATGTGTCTACTGTCTATACCTCTTTGAGACTTGAAATACACGCTCCGTCTGGCATTAAGCTTGCAGAAGTGATATTAAAGCAAAGAAAGCAATATAAAGCACTATCATGTTCTATAAAGTATTTAGGCAAAGAGCCCCAAATATTTATACACCTGTAAAACAGGCTTTGCTTTGGACTAAAATCCAAGCCCTGGAGTGCTTCATTAATTATCTGACAGATGACTGACATTATTGTCTGTGGTAATGACAAAGATTGAAGGTTCTGAGATACTGGAATCTCAAATTAACTTTAATCTATTCACCCAACAGAACCTCTAAGAGACCAGTAATACTTTTTAAAACATGTTTTCAGAAAACAAGTTAATCTTCATTAAAATTCTGACATTGTGGAAAAGTAAACAGCAGGGCCGGTCGGAGATAAATTTAAATATTAAGCAGGGGCGCTGAAAAGCGCCCCCCGCCGGCCCCGCCTCCTGTGCCCTGGCCCCGCCTCCCAACCAGCGTGCCCTGGCCCCGCCTCCCGCGCTGCGTGGGAGGCGGGGCCAGGGCACGCTGGGTGGAAGGCGGGGCCAGGGTTGGCCCCGCCTCCCATGCTATTCGCCCTGGCCCCGCCTCCCACGCAGCGTGGGAGGCGCGGCCAGGGTTGGAAAGAGGGAGGCTTCGCCGCCCGGGGAGGGGAGGAGGGATCGCCTCCTCCCCTCCCCGGGCGGCGAAAGAAGCAGGCTTCGCCGCCCGGGGAGGGAAGGAGGCGATCCCTCCTCCCCTCCCCGGGCGGCGAAAGAGGGAACCACAAGGCCAGGGCGCACTGGTCGGGCGGCGGGGCACCGTCAGAGCAGTGCCCCGCCTCCCTCCCAGCCTGACGGCGCCCCCCGGGACCTGCGCCCGAGGCGGCGGCGTCACTGGCCTTTATGGTGGGGCCGGCCCTGGTAAACAGTAGACTTTGGGATTTGGTTGATATTTTTATAGTGTGTTGATGCTATAAAGCTTGTTTGTAAGCTCTCTTTAGTGAAATCCCATAATGCTGCCACCTAGTGCAAGAAAGAGCAATTTTGAAATGTATGTTGAACATTCTGAAATTCAAAACCAAAAATTGTCCACATGATTGAGGTAGTGAAACCAAAGTTTTCTGATGGTTTGATGTACACAGACTTTGTTTCTTGCACAAAAATATTATCTAAAATTATATTCAGGCAGTGTGTGTGTGTGTGTGTGTGTGTATATATATATATATATATAAAATTATGTAGGTAAGGTAAAGTTAAAGGTTTTCCCCTGACATTAAGTCTAGTTGTGTCTGACTCTGTGGGTTGGTGCTCATCTCCATTTCTAAGCTGAAGAGCCAGCGTTGTCCGTAGACACCTCCATAGTCAGGTGGCCAGCATGACTGCATGGAGCGCCATTTCCTTCCCTCCGAAGTGGTACCTATTGATCTACCCACATTTGCATGTTTTCGAACTGCTAGGTCAGAAGCTAGAGCTAACAGTTGAAGCTCACCCCGCTCCTCGACTTGAACCTCCGACCTTTTGGTCAGCAAGTTCAGCAGCTCAGTGGTTTAATCCACAGCACCACTGGGGGCTCCTTTCATTATGTACTTGGGACCAGAAGTGTTTTCGATTTCAGATTTGTGTAACATTTTTGAATACTTGCAATCTCATAATGTACATATATGCAAAAAAATTATACAATCTGAAATCGAAAACACTTCTAATCCCAAATATTTTGGACAAGAAATATTCAACATGTAATAATCTAATTGAACCAGTGTAACTGGAGAAGACATGCCAGTATAGCCAGCTGTTCATATAGGTGTGTGATCTAGCATTCCTGACTTTCTCACTTAGGATTAGACACCCATTCAAACTGATTGGTGAAATAACAATGGAAAGAAAACTAAGCACATCTTCATTGTATTCATCTCGTTTATTGCACATCACAAACAACGAAAGTAACCTAAGACGGAGTTCTGGTGCAGTGCAATTGTTTACCTTCAATTGTATTTACAGATCCAACAGAGCTTTGCCTCTTTAAGATCTCTGTGCAACAAATGTGTAGAACCATTATTAGTGCTTTGTTTTGGTTAGAAACACTTGAACAAATGTCTTATTTTTTCTCTCTCTCTCACACACACACACATATGACCTCATCACATGGAGCATTCTCCCCATTGAATGACACTTCATCTTCAAGGACAAAAAGGCACAGAGCTCATCACATGATGTTTGCCTACTTCCAGCCATCATCCATTGCCCTTTGTCCTTGAAATGGAGCTGAAGTGTGTTGAAAGAAGAGAGTTCAGAACATAGGCCAGTAAATGTGTTTTGAACCTCTGGTGCATGCCAAAACAGTCGCTAATGTCAAAAACATATGTGATGGGATCTGGCAGATTCAGTCATGTTGAATCCTTTCAGTGACATGCAGGAATGGGTGTTCCTCACCACTTTACTATCACCGCATTTTCTCCATAATGGTAATCTAGGTTCCATAGGAAGTGGTGGATTTCTCAATTACACTCCATTTTATGAAGTACCCCTCCATGATCCTTCTGTTTTTTAAAGTAGTTTAAAGACAGCGTGGGTCCTATTGAAAGCAGTGTTTTAAAAAATGTGCTGATTTCCTCAAGGGGGAGGCAGTGCTGGTTGGAGCTGAAGGAAGTCATGGTCCATCATTACTAGTAGGTTGGGGGCTCCTGCTATAACCACTGACACAACACATGACAATCATTATAACTACAATTGAGTCTCACTTATCCAACATAAATGGGCCAGCAGAACGTTGGATAAGCAAATATGTTGGATAATAAGGAGGGATTAAGGAAAAGCCTATTAAACATCAAATTGGGTTATAATTTTACAAATTAAGCACCAAAACAACATGTTCTACAACAAATTTGACAGAAAAAGTAGTTCAATACGCAGTAATGCTAGTGATTACTGTATTTATGAATTTAGCACCAAAATATCATGATGTATTGAAAACATAGACTACAAAAATGCATTGGATAATTCAGAACATTGGATAAGTGAGACTCTACTGTATATGTGACTGATTTCTGTATGCTGCAGCTTAGGCTGGAGTAATTCTGTCATAAAATACACACCCAGACTTTTCTTGAGAGGTAGGATGTTGTTCTGGTGTTATGGTAATTATATTTCCATTTCACAAAGCTCAAGTCAAACGTTCAACTGCCATCACAGCTGTTGGCTGTTTGAACATCTCAACTGAGGAATGCAGGTGCAAAATAGGAACCCAAGTGCATAATACTCATTATTTAAATCACAAGCAAGACAATATTTTCAGAAACCAGACAGCAAACTTTGAGATATATTTACCTTGTTATAGTCAACAGCTCTTCATTGACATGCTTGAATGCAAACATGGCCAGGCCTGAAGAAATGGGATTTCCTGCCAGAAACCTATTTTTCAAACTGGGAACAACACGTTATGAATATTTTTTTTCTATTTCCATTAGCTGTAGTGGAAATCCAGAGCTTATTCTTCTGTGTAAATGAGCCCTCGATAGGGTCATCTTGGATTTGCCTGATGTCTCTACTGAAATAAAAGTATTAATTTGACATCAGCTAAGAAATCAGCTGCCTTATCAGTTTCTTCTTAATGAGGCAGACTAATTACTATGTAAATAAGAGGTGACAGTTTGGGGTAGGTTACAATTGCTTAATTGAGCAATCACCTCCACCAAAATGGTTGAAACAAACAACAGCATGAGATCACTGTAACCTGAATCTTTTTCATTAACATTAATGACAGTTAAAATGATTTATGAGTGAGCATACTAGATGGGCAGACTAAAGAGGGTCAGAAGAAGAAAAAACTAAATGCCTTTTCTAATCTCCATATTTTATTTTTCCCAGTATCTGAAGCAGAGTGCATTTGCAAGCTTAACATAATAAACTCCCCCAACCCGCAGAGCTGGGGGAGGGAAGTGGCTTTGCCCCCTCCCACCGGAAGGGAGTGTTGTTGTAGGGATGGGGCTTTTAGGAAGCTGTCCGCCCCCATTGTCACTCACCTTTTGGACCTCGACCTGCCAGCCACTCACAGTATAGCTTATGTGGTCGCCTAGTGGGACCAGGTAGGAATTTTTTCCCTTTTATGCTCTAGGAGGGTTTTTCGCTTACCCTATACTGTGAATAGTGGCAGATTGGGAGGTGTGGTCATTTAAATAGGGTTTCCATCAGAATACATAGGATATTTGCATACTTTTGGTGTGCACCACAAGGCACCTCAGTTTTGGTGTAGCCCAGAAGTGGAAACCCTCGCCGAGGGTTCAAACAACCTCGGCGAGGGTAAACAATTATGACCTAGGAATGGGAGACTATGACCTCAATCATCCTTGCGGCAGAACTCTCCACCACATTCCCCTTTAGGTCATCCAGGTTTAGTTACACTGGGGACCTGGTGTTTCACCCTAAATTCAGTTGAAGGTTAGGTCGGGAAGGACCACCAATATGGGCTTTATGCCTCACCAAATTCATAGATGACAACTGAGAGTTAGATTCAAGTTACAAATTAAAGATTTAATTAGGTAACATTTAATAAAGTTGCCCAGTTTAAATCCAAATCTGTTGTGTCAGCTCTTTATTTCAGGGGGTTGGAAGGCAAAGAGTTCTTATGGCTGAGTTTCTTGTTTGCTTGTTTTTTTAATTAGAAGCCAAAGTTCTCAGAAGTACTGTACACCCAATACCACATTTTAAATAATAATTTTAGAATGATTCTGACTCCATATTTCATACTACATTATAAGATTATGAATTGTACTGATGGTTGCTGTATTTGAAATGAACGATAGACCTTTAGGAAGGCACACAAATACTTCCAGACTGTTTTCACTTTCATTATTGAAAATGCTTTTAACCTAGAATGGGCTTTCCTGAAACTGAAGTCTAAACTATCCATTCCCAGAGGCCAAATTACATATTATAATAAAGAACATTCATGATGCCTTCAGATATGCTGAAATGTAGTTCACTAGACCATATCAGTATCACCTGATGACTTCACATTGCAGTTTTGCCAAAGCTACGATCATACAATTCTTCTAACCTCCACTTCTGTGACCTCACACAGTCACAGGGAGAAAGAAGATGTACAATTTTGATTTGTTTGGTATCACCAGGATATAAACACCCAATATTTCTGTCACAAAGGATGTTCTGAAAGCTGAAACAGTATGAGTCTTTGTGTTATAGATATAGTATGCATAAACTGGAATGAGGGCTTGCATGGTGTAGTGGTTTGAGTTTTGAACCACAACACTAGAAACTAGAGTCTGAATTGGCCATGAAACCACTGGGTAAACTGTGAGCAAGTCACACTGTCTCAACCTCACAGGAAAACAATGGCAAATCATCTCTGAACAAATCTTGCCAAGAAAATCCTGTAGTAGGGTCGCCATATGTCAGAAATGACATGAAGGTACACAACAATGCCAATGTTACCAAAACAAAATAGTTGGGAGAAAAACGGCATACATAAACACATTTGTCAAAGTTTGTGTAAAAGTTCATACAATCTGTGGTTCTAAATAATGTAGCTTGAATCCAATTGATTAATCACAATTAGAGTAGACCTATTGACTTAATTAATGACTTATGAGTTTTCACTTGAGTAAATGCCATTGTATAAATGCAGTCCATTCTAGCTGGGATGTGATGTAGAGGCCTGTTTTTTTTCTTAGAAATGTATCATGGGTGATATCTTATTCTTGCTACACTTCCTGCTTCTCCTAGGACTTCCTACTTACCTAAATCAGCATCCTAGGATGCTTCCATACCAACTTCAGAACCTCTTGTATTCTGGAAGAGCAAGAAATAGGGCATGGCTCCTATTCACAATCTGCAGTGTGTCTCCAATATACATCATCATCATGATCATCGTCATCTTTGTCCAACATCTTTTCCCTGATCTAGAACAAATGCAACATAGTTAAAAATATAAAAAATCAACTTGAAGGAAAAATTCAACTGCTGTATTAAAAACGTTCAGGGTGCATCTACACTGTTGAATTAATGCATTCTGACACCACCTTAACTGACATAACTTGATGCTATGGAATCCTGGGAGTTGTAGTTTTACAAATTCTTTACCTTTCTCTGCCAAGGAGTGCTGATGCCTCACCAAACTACAAATCCCAGGATTCCATAGCATTATGCCATGGCAATTGAGTTGGTGTTAAATTCATTAGTTCCACAGTGTAAAGATAGCCTCATACAGCCGAAATGTTTAGAAGTAATTTCAAAAAAATACAACTGAATCAGCACAATATAGTATTCTCGCAAAGAGCCACAGCTGAGTGACTATAAACAACAATTGTACTACATTTTATTTCTGCTCATTCAAAAACTATTCTTTTCTATCAGGTTAATGATATAATTTATCCTGAACACACAGTGACTTCCTAAAATCCAGCAGAAGTAAACTTTAGTCAAGGTAGTACCTTTTCACTTTTTAATTGTCATAGCTGATGTTGTTTATATGCGTATATACTGTTTGTTTATATGCGTTACTTTGAAGTGTGTCTGTGAGCCGCCCTAAGACCGCCCAGGGAGATGGTGGTGGGATATAAATAAAAATGTATTATTATTATTATTATTATTATTATTATTATTATTATTACTTACAAAATTATTTTAATCGGTTTCTTTATAATAGCATAACATTTATAATAGCACATTAGGTTTTTGGAAATGACATGCTGAAATTGTTCTCTCCAATTCACATTTTTTCTGTCATATTTGCAGACGTGGGAAATATTTTCCACATAGGCATTTATCATTTGTCTTTCCAGACTATAAATCTTTAGACTCATAAACATGCTAAAAATGTTGACCTCCAAATGTTAGTTGAGAAAAAAAAATCCATCTGCTCACCTGATTTTGAATACATAACCATGGGAAAAGTTTCTGGGAATATGATTTGCTATATTAGTTAAGACCACACTAAATTTGTATTAAATGATTAGGATGAAACAGAATAAATAAATACAATTGTTAAGCTACTTCAATCTTTCACAAGCCCAACAAACTATTCCATCTGTTGCAGGTCTTCTAGATATCACCTCAATTATTGGCTCTTCAAATTGTTGTCTCCTTGACCTTCAGATTCTCATAGTTGCTCTGCAATTTGTTTATCCCTCAAGTGACATACACATGCTTTTAAACAAAACTGCAATGCATTGTTGCAAATCTTACATGGTATGAACTATGGTCTTCAAATACATACTTGAGTTTGATTAGCAGTTAATTACAGATTCACCTCAGCTGTGGCCTGGAATGTGCTAAACGTTTTTGAATTCTTTATCTACTGTGGAGAAATCGGAATATTCGTTGCTGGAGAAGCCTAAGAGCTGTTGCTTTTTTGTTCAAAGACAACAATCTCTGTCAAACATATAAATAAGCCAAAGGCATTTTTGTGTGTTTGACTGCTGGGTTTTTTGTTGTTGTTTTTTTGCATCAGTAAACAGAAGTTTGGCATCAAAACATAGCTATCTTTTTGTAGATAATTTCCATGCAAAAAAACCTTGTGTAATTTTGTGCAGAAAATTTCCCAGAAAACTTTGTAATGTGTGAATACCCATAAGTACTGTACAGAAATATTTATTTTCTCCACAGTGGAGGGGGGAAAAAACCTGTAGGCATGATTCATTCTCACTTGTGAGGACAAAATAGCCAATTATTTACATCCCTTTATATTGGTTGCAGATATGGGGTTCATAAGTTAAACAATGACCCCAAACATTTCCCCCATCTTTGCTGTACAGAACGGACTGGGGTCACTGGAGACCAGTCCACAAAGATGTACTTTTGATGAACCTTACCATAAAAGAGATTTCCAAGTCTTTCCTTCCACATGACAAGAGGAAAAATACAAAGGGAATGACTCATGCTTCTACTTTAGCAGAACACTGCTTTTGATATAATGTATGATTTGGTTCTGTGAAAACAGGAATTGTATTATTGCAAACCATTTCTCAGACCTTGCCTTTTGACCTGTGAGATTCCTTCTTCTTCTCAAGTCCGTATTCTTTTCATTACTCTGAAGACAGCTAGGAGAAAATCAGAGTATGCGTGACTGTAAGTCTTTGCTTCACTTTGAGTTGAATCTAATATGAGCTATTCATGACTTATGCAATGCACTTCCATTTGGAAATATGGCTTTTATTTTGGTTATAGCTATTTAATGGAACAAGTCAGAATATAAATTCAGAGCACAATAGCTGGTGAGAACAATAGTTAAATATGCTCAGGCAAAACATTTGAATTAAATATTTATTTTCCTAGAAATCTTATTTGAATGAAAAATGACCATTTATTCTATTATATGCTGCGTTACCCAACATTATTAAGCATTTCTTAAAATATTCTAACTTTCAAAGGCACTTATGCAGCCTGTTCCTAGGCAGATCAACTTGTTGGGAAATAATTGTCATTCTGACATTAAGAGACATTTGCTATATGGGATAAAATGAAGTCTTAAACCTCTTTGTGCTAGCTTGTCATGAAATGGTATTTTTTTGGAAAAAATAAAGTGCTTTAATTATTTAATAAAATATGTATAAATTTTAGCCCTTAAAGCAATACGTTGTAAAACAATCACAATAGAATATAAAACTCACAGAAAAATATAAGCTCAAATATAACTTCATTTAAAAGAGGATAAAACAATTGAATGACCATTCAAGTCCTGGTGAAACAGAGAGAGTCTATACTGACATGAAAACCATAGTTAAACTAGCTTTGCTCACTTGAGGCAAAGTTTGGAGGGTATTTTCCGAGTGGGGAAATCAGCCTGGTTGAATGGGTTATTCTATTGACATTTGAATGGGGAAACTTGCAACAGCCAGTGGCCGGTAGGGAACAGTTAGAAGGTGAGGTGATAATTCAGTGGAACTGATGTGGTCTCAACTCAGATAGACTGTGCAGACATCAAACCAACACCTCAGCAGCAGGTTCAACAGGGTGCATGTGGTCACCACCAAAACAACTCTGGGGCATTTCTGCTCCTGACTGACCAGTGTAGACCTGCCCACAATTTACAGGCAATGGCATTCTAAAATCAGGGTGTTGCTATAAGGAGCCTCTGGTGCATTTCCACCAATTTGACACTGTCTTAACAATATCCTATACAACAAGGTCTCTGATAAAGAAATGCAAATTACTGGCAGACATGTAATGTTTTGAGCCTAACCCACTACAGCAGTGATTCTTAATCTGTGGGTCCCCAGATGTTTTGGCCTACAACTCCCAGAAATCCCAGTTTATTTATTTATTTAGGACACTTCTACCCTGCCTTTCTCAACCCTGAAGGGGACTCAAGGCAGCTTTACACATCAGCAACTATTTGATGCCTTTAAAAACAGTGTACAATAACATAAACATTTAAAATGAAATTTTAAAATATAATTAAAAACAATATTTAAAAACATTTAAAAAGAATACTATCACAATTACCAGCTGTTAGGATTTCTGGGAGTTGAAGGCCAAAGCACCTGGGAACCCACATGTTGAGAACTACTGCACTAGGGAATTACAAGTCAAAACTAGCAATTTATTACTATTATTACTATAATAATAATAATAATAATAATAATAATAATAATAATAATAATAATAATAATAATAACCTCTCTGTATCGCCCCTGAAGGAGACTCAAAGTGACTTAACATAAATACATCAGCATAACCATTTAAAATAAACAAATATACGAACATTAAAACAGGATTAAATATAAACAGTATCAAAAATTATCAGTTAATAAACATTAAAACAAATTCAAAGTTAAAAATCACAGCACCCCCTGAATTGATCTTAAAAAACTTCATATTTAAAATCCTCTCTGAATAAGAAAGTTTTAGCCTGCTGCCAGAAGAACAGGAGGGGAGGGGGCCATTCTGGCTTCCCTGGGCAGGGAGTTCTAGTGTCAAGGAGCAACCACTGAGAGAAAAGGCCCGCTCTCTAGTTCCCACCAACCAGGCTTGAGATGGAGGTGGGACCGAAAGAAGGGCCTCTCCTGAAGATCTCAGGGCATGGGAAGGTTCATACAAGGGGATGCAGACAACCAAATAGCCTTGACCAGAACCATCTAGGGCTTTAATAACCTCTCAAGAGAAACAGAAATGACCCCATACCTGCTGGCCTTCTGCAGGCTTTTGGGGAATAGTAAGGAGAGGCTCTGGGGTTGGTGGGTGGGATTGGGGCATATGAGTTTTAAATGCCATTTTAATGTATTTGCTGTATTTTAATTCTATTTTTACTACACTTTTATTATTTAATTGTTTTTAACTTTTGTATTGCTCTTTTTAAACAGTTTAGTTGCTTTTAGTCTCCATGGGGAGAAAGGCGGGATATAAATAAATACAACAACAACAACAACAACAACAACAACAACCAGAATTTCAAATTGTTCCCAGAAACAGACTGGCAGCCAATGGAGCTGCTGCAATAGGAGGGGTGTCCACTTCCTTTAGCCTGCCCCAGTTAGCAACCTGGCTGCAGCTCTTTGGACCAGCTGAGGTTTCCGTGCACTCTTCAGAAGCAACCCTACATTGAATGGGTTACAGGAATCCATATGTGATTTAACTAAAGCATGTACCACCATAGCCAGATCTGGCTTCTCAAGGAACAGGTACAGTTGGCGCACAGATTTAATTGTACAAAGGCCCTCCTGGCAGCTGCAGATAGCTGGGCCTCTAGGTTCAATGCTAAATCCAGGAGGACCTGGAAACTGCGAACCCAGGTCTGTAAAAGGATGTTAGGCTTCTCAGTCAGGCAGGAGAAATTTTTGATATCCCATCACTGCCACCAATTATAATTGTAAAAAGGAACTTCTAAGACAGGAGAAAATTTTTATTTCAAGATCCCAACCTGTTGTGACTCAGCCTTTGCCTTTGTGTGACTCTGATGTGCCTTTGTGTGATTCTGATGAGGATTCTGGGTTATATGTGCATAGTGATGTGATTCAACAGATTCAGGATGAATTTGAAGATGATTCTGATGTTGGGAATTATAGCATCCAGGTGCAGAGTGTTCCTGCTGTGGGAAATGAAGAGCAGGGAGTTGTTCCCATGGGAAGAAATGATGATGATGTTTCTGATGACGGATTTCAGGTGCTAGAAGCAGAAATGGAGGGTAGCTCTTTGCCTCCACCTGATAACACTAACGAGCTCAGTGGCCTTGACTCTCTTGATTGGGCTTCGAGACTGGAATTTAGAGGGTTGCGTAGAAGTTTTCGAATAGCTAATAAACGGGAGGTCAAAGGGCAAAGAAATGCCTTTATGTCATGGTTTTAAAACAGTCTGCTGAAAGGGAGTCAATGCAACTTCATCGCTTGATCAAGAAGCAAGTCTGCTTTCCTGTACCAAGTTTGCTTTCCTGGATTCTCATGTGGATATATTCTGGTTGCTGGGACTTTTGGCTTCTATGAAAAGGACTTTGGTTCATGCCTTCAATGGACTTACTGCTTACAGGCTTGTTTTGGTATCTATCTTTTGGAACTGAACTTTTACCTTTTATGAACTTTCTTTTCCCTATTTTCTAAATACACTACAAATGACTACTTTCTGTGTGTGGCTTGGTGTCTTTAGCAAGGTGAAGCTAACCTGAGGTGTGACACAACCTCTGCCAACAATAAACAAGTATATGTGTACGTGTGCGTGAGGCAATGGTGCCGATAAGGGGAGAGGGATGGAATAAACCTCACAAAACTCTGTGACTGGTAGTTCACACCTGAAATACTTTTTCTCTGTCTCTGTGTCATCTTTTTTATATGTATTTGTCACAGGGTTTGATTTTAAATGCCTGCATATGTTTCTTCAAAGTGTAACCCAAACTTGGGCCAATATGTAACTTTCAACTTCTCCTCATAGGTTACATCAATATACTCTCCAGCCGACTTTCAGAAATGTAATTTTAGTCCTGTAACTTGACACGAGACTTCAATATATAAGATGAAACAAAGAAATGTTTATTTATGAATACATTTGCACATAAAGCTTTACAAAATTCTTTACTTCAGTTCCACTTAGATATTCTTGTTTTTTTCTTTAACTCTTTTGAATACATAAATCTATTATAATATAACTTTCAGAACAGTTTAACTTAGTTTGACTTGGTTATGCACTTTCTTCACTTTCAAAAGTATATATTTCTCCTCAGCCTTCTGGCCAAATAACTTATAACTTATTGCCTGTGGCGCCATCGTCCCAGGGGTGCCATTGAGGCCCTCGGGAGGGTGGCGCTACCCCCGCCTCCTTTACCTTCAGGACGAGCCTTCCCACCACGGCTTGGTCCTTGCCGCCACCTCCCACGCGGCCTGGCCCTGCCTCTTGGCCCATGCGGCCTGGGCATGCCTCCTGACCCTTCCTGCTGCGGCCTGACCCTTCCTGCCGCCGCCTGGCCCTTCCCAACATGTGGCCCAGCCCGTGCGGCCTGGCCCTTCCCACTGCAGAAGGACAAGGATTTAGAATACATGTGGCAGCTCTCACCTCTCCAAGGATTCTGTCCACATCCTCAGGCAGCACCAATTGAAAAGTATCCATCAACACTGGACAAACAGGAACCAATGTTACATCCATTGGAACGGTGCCAATAACATCATCCAAGTCAGAATGGATCTGAGTGACTTTACCTGCAAAGTGCCTTACAAATTCTTTGCAGTGGGCTGCTTAGTGGTCAGAGCAAGGAATAATTTCTCTGCTGTCTTCATTACTGCAGAATAGGCTTTCAAATACTTTCTAGACTGTGCTCAGTCAGATTCACTTCAAGTTCTCAGCCAACATAGCTCTAATCTCCATTTTACTTGCTTCATCACCGCCAACTTCTTGAAAAACCAAGGGGCTGGTCTGGCTCTGTGCTGTGAGAGGTGGCATCGAGGAGGTATTGTGTCTACCACCCTGGCCATTTCCCCATTCCAGAGGTAAGTCAGAGCTTTGGCAGAATTGCCTGCCAAGGTGACAGGAAAATTCCCAAGAGCTGTCAGGGCATTGAAGCACATTGGAAGACAATAAATGTTAAAGTTTCTGGAAAACAATATTTGGGAATTTTGAAACAAATGGGACTGTAATTGACATAAAATGGTACCATCAAGTTACACAAGTAAGGTTTCACATTATTCTAGTCAAAGCCTATTTAAAAAATCCAAAATGGCAGGGCTGAATGCACATTACAGAGCATGAAAAGTCTGGCTATTTGTCAAGATCCCTGGAGCAGCAAAACACCCACCACCTTCCACTTTCAACAAAATTTTCAAATATTAAAGAATGTGTTTGAAAATTGTGTTTAAAATGGCAATTAATTGCAACAACAAATCACACTTGAACCATTGTCCAGAGTAATGGGAGTAGATATGTTTAAAGTAGAACTTTGCAATTTCTGCTTTGGGTTAGTTTCCTTGTGATCTGCTGAAATCTTATGGTGTAATTTTCTATTGTGCTTATGCATCACAATTTAGTGTGTACCACTATAGACAGGAAGGTTTTATTGGTCCGATATGTAAATTTGTGGCATCATGTTCTGTTTTAAGTGCCAAGTCTCTTTGAAATAAAGAGGGAATAGTATGGAAGAATCAAAGCTATCTGCAGATGCTTGTCTCCTTGACCATTTTTTGCAGAACCTATCAAGTAGGCAGGCAATATCTGCTGTTTGCAGATTACTTATACATTCAATTGCTCTGGAAGATGTCCAAGAAATAAATTTAATTGCCATCTGTTCAGGACCTTTTTTTTTGCAAATGATAGTGATTTTATGGGCTGCCTGCTTGCTTTTGTTCTCTGTCAGGTACTTTGGAAGCATTCTTTCACCTGTTCAGAATACTGCGGAGGTGTTATTCTCAAAGGCGATATCAATTCTTATCTTTGAAGCCATGCTGATCCTGAGCAAATGTGCCCTTAATAATATAATTCCTCATTCTGGGGAAGAGCCGTTTAATTATGAAAGCTACTTTGATATCTGTTCTTACAAGAATCACAAGAGAGAGTAGAATGCTAGTCTTATTGCCCATTTCTCTTCAATCTTCTTCCCTCAGATATCAAATTCACATCTTATTAATAATTTTGCTGGAAAGAAGCTGATAGAGACGTTGGCAAAGAAGAGCCTCTGCATTTTACAGAAAGACATTAGCAGATATTAGTAAGTATGTGTGAATTCCATACAATTTGCTTCACATATATTGTACCTGAAACACTCTAAAATCCAAAATTGTTCACATAGGCAGCTGAGATAGTAGTGACAACTTTGCTTTCTCATGGTTCAACACATACAATCTTTGTAAAGAATCAACTGGATTCCAGTCATTCAGAAAAATGGGGGAATCCAACATTAGCACAGTTCACTGTAACTGTAAATTGAAGTATAAAATATATCTCATATATTTCTATGACTCTCACATGAGTTTCCATGCCATATTTTTGAAATGTGATAATAACACACTGCCCCCCCCCTTTATCACAGTGACAATTCTTTGGAATCACGAATATTGTAAAGTCTTAGTCTTTCCCCCTCCCCCCAAAAAATCCCTTTAAATACTAATATTAAAATCTAATATATTCTAATTAGCTAGGTTGTGCATTGGCTGAAATTTAAATGGTCTGCGATTTTATGCTACTCTGTTTTATATGGGTTATTATTAAAGCATAGAGCTGTTTTAGACAAATGTGTTGGGAGGAGATAGCATTTATTGCAGCACCCATTTCCCCTCTTTAAGAGCCAAATTATATTTTGCCAATAACAGTGTTTCAGGCTGTTATTCCCCTTTTTTCTGAAATATTCTGAAGTATTGGTTCCTAACTAAAAGACATGTTTTTCTTTAAAACAAAACAAAAAACATGACAACATCTGGTTGTCATGTGTATTGTGGCAATCCGACTAATGTGTCTAGTCTTTCCCTCCCTTGTTTTCAGGAAGTTTCCACCCTCTGCCCTATTTCTATTCTCCTGTCACTCCTCATAAAAAGAACTCCCAAAAGCCTCCTGACTGAAGCATTAGGCTCCTGTACTTGGAAGGACATTTCCCTTCAAGACTAGTCATTTTCAGCTTGGGCTGAAGCTGAAAAGTTGGCAAAAGAACGAGAGGAATGTTGTTGGAAATTTTCCTCCACTTTTACTCAGGCCATAGGGATTATGTTCCACAGAAACAAATACCATAATAGTACATTGCAGTATTTTTTTAAAAAAAAAATCTTAAGGCTGTTTGGATGTGGAAGCAATATGAGATGTGAAGTGTTAGGAAGCAATATTAAATGATGTGGTATAAATCAATACAAATCTGTCTGAATGATCTTGAGATTTGGCATAAATAATTGGGAAAAAGAATAAGCAAGACAGAATAGATTCCAAAAATAATAATTCTAGATTCCTCATACAAAGAACAAAAGAACAAACAATGCGGCTTATCCTCAATTTCTGGATTTCACAAATACGCAAATAGAGGGCCAAAGAGGTATGAAAAGATTTGCCATCTGTCATAGCTCATGCATGATTTGAAAGCCAGAGGCTAAAAAAGCTTGATTAAGGTTTGGAAAGTGAGCTTTGCTTAGTCAACAGCCCTTTGATGGTCAAATTTCAGGAGTTTAACGCCATTTTGAAAAATTAGAATTATTAATAGCCTATCTGTTAAATTCATAATGTAGCCATCATGTAGCTTCTGTTTTGAATACAGGACAGAAAAATTGTCAAGTGGAGAATGATACTTGTACCTTGACCTCCAAATGTTCCTGTTCAATAACTGTTCAGACATAACATGGATAAAACAGTGACTGATAAATCTTTTAAAATTCTCCAATAATTTAAAATGAATGTGTGATGTAATGGAAGGAAAAACTCTTGTGCCTCAACTAAAGCTGTAAAGGTGCCAGATGAAAGAATTTATAATTTCTTAAGAAATGTGTTCTGAAAGTCTCCAGTTTAGCCATCTCAGAATCATCTCATCCCAAGATAATAGCACCATGTAAAAAAAAAAAAGGAAATGATTTTAGTGTTTACTGTCAAATTGCTTATGTTCCAAGCATTAATGAACTACTACTGATACTACATAAGGGAAGACACATTTAAAGAAAGACAATTTAATTATTTATTTATTTATTTATTTACCGTATTTATACTCTGCTTTTCTCACCTCAAAGAGCGACTTACAGAGCACATAAATATGGCAAACATTCAATGCCAATTATGTACTTAAGAAGCACAGACAAATAGACAAAAGTAAAGGCAGTTGATTCCATCTTATTTCTGGCATCTTGGAGGCTGTGCTGGACTCTGGCCACAGGGAAGGGGTGCTGTCACTCCATCTTCCATGCTGAGGAGCTTCTTTCCTTAAGGGCACTTTTATTACCTCGCTGCTAAAAGCGGTACCTATTTCTCTACTCATATTTCTGCTTTTGACTTCCTAGGTGAGTAGGTGAGCTGGGGCTAACGGCGGATGCTCATCCCAACCCGGGACTGAACCGCTGACCTTTTAATTGGCAGGATTTTTCTGCATCACAGTAGTTTCACCTGCTGTGCTAAGCCTGGTCCCAAGAAGATGGATGGAAAACCAGGTTGAGAATGAGATAATTATCTATTTCACTCTCGCCTGCACTAAAAATGGTTAAGCCTCAAGTTTTTTCCATTGTAAAAATGAAGAAGTACAGTATGGTGATTTTCTTTAACACAGACTGAAACAAATGCCACTCATCTTTTCCAGGCAAAATACAAAAAGTAGACTATTCCCAAAATGGGGAGGGCAATGAAAGGCTTACAAGTCTAAAGACTAAAGTGGAAGTTTGAATTCTGAACCAACATTGTTAAGTCCACACTGATTTAAATCCAGAAAGGCCTAAACTTCATAAAATGAATATACCTCACAACCTCTGAGGATGCCTGCCATAGATGTGGGCGAAACATCAGGAGAGAATGCTTCTGGAACATGGCCATACAGCCCAGAAAATTGGCAACAGTCCTGTGATTCTGTCCCTGAAAGCCTTCGACAACACATTGAAGTTTGCTTTTTTTAAAAAAAAGGAAAGATCACACACACACACAGTTCAAACAGAGAACATTTTTGGGATAGTGGCTGGGTTTTTGTACATTTTTTTTGAAAATGATCCAGCTCAGTTTTGAACCAAATCAATGTGAATATTCGCTATTGACTATTGCAGAACTAAACTAATGATTCAGAGTTTTGTCCATTGTGGTTATTCTCCTGCATAAAGTGCAAATATAATTTTCAGTGAAATGTCAAATCATTTAACAGCTGCTCTGATATTTTGACACAAAAACAATTTTATTGTTAAACACAAGGCATACATATAAAAAAGAGTATGTAAAGGTTACTAATTTTGACTGAGGGTTACAATCCCTTAGGACCTCTTCACATGGCCCCGTTGGGTGGTGCTGTTTCACTGGCAGTCACCAGTAAAAGGGATTGTTGCACCTCATGCGCCCTCCCTTCTTTCCCCATCATACGGTGGGGATGGGACAGGTTCTGTCCAAAACGCAAATAAAAGCAGCAAAACGGGGCTATTTTGCCCCCTGTGAAGAAATCCCTAGTCAGCATGGTTACAAAAGTAATTAATCTGCATTTACCACTATTTATCAACCACTAAATGTTATTTTTACATTTTCCATAAACAGCCAAGAGATGGTAGCAGTGTGGCTATGGAATAGATATTGGTCATAAAAAGCCTAAAATCTATTATTATCATAATACTACAATTTGTATGGAAATGTACAGGACAGTTATGAGCCAATGTTCTATCTTGCATGCAGACTGAAAAGGCAGCTCAGTAAAGAGAATATCTAATAAGGAAAAGCCGACTCTCTCCCTCCCGCCGTCTCTCAGACTTACACTGTCTGGTTTCAGCTTTTGCACTGTCATCAGAGACCTGTTTTGCAACTGATAAAATAAATCCTGAATTCTCCCAACTTTTAAAAATCCTAATTTTTTTCTCCATCCCTTTCTACATACAATTCTTTAGATTTTGGGTATGTTAACATAGAATTATATTAGCAAACCTAATAGCCTACATAAAAAAACAGATGTCATGGTCTTATGAAAAAGTAATCTGGCTGGAGATCATGCAGAGCTAAGGATATTCTTCTGGTCTATTTGGGATGGAAGATTGAAGATGTTATTTGCAATCTTACTTGCACAACACAATGCATTACATTATTGTGCTTGCATGCTTCTCATTTCTCTTGTGTAACAGATATTTTTTAAGTGCGAGGGAAAAACATCCAGTAATATGCTTCTGCAATTTACTTGTAAAAAAAAACAATACCCCAATAAATAAATAAATTCAATGACTCCATAGGGATTTTCTGGTTTATAAACCAAAAAAAATATAGTTTTTTAATATCAGATTTTCCTCTTGTGTTTCTTGGAGATACCATCTAATTGACATTTTATAACTCTCGAGTGAAATAAATGGCAAGAACATAATACCTGTTTTCACCTTGTAATTGTAATTGCACCTTTCCAAGTACCTCAATGGGCAGAATAACATTTCTGTTTAATGATGCTTTCAGAGCTGTGAACTGGGATTGATGCTACTGCATCACAGCATAACATTTCATTGCTCAGCTGGGAATGACAATGTTGTCATTTTGGAGATGTCACCCATGGGAACAAGAGTGGAGGAGCAAGATGTTTGGGAAATTGTTCTGAAACATTAACAGTCCTCCCTAAGGAGATATTCATGATGACTAGCAGTTCTGAGTAGCCCATCAAAACTATGTACCAAAATTATATCCAAGAAATTAAAGGGATAGAAATAGAGAATGGCACATTTGCTTCCACTGTTTCAAAATTAATCTTTGCATTTTCTCTTCCAAATAAGGTTGTAGAGCTATTGTCTGTCTATCTACTCTTCTCTTCTCTTCTCTGATCATATTTCATATCACATCAATCTATCTATCTTAGTTGTGGTGATTTTGAACTGGTGAGGGGACAAACTTAAGTTTGCTGAGTAGTGAGAGACATTGGCAGGATCTTGTAAACTCTTTCTACCAATATAAACTTTTTTGTTATCTTTTATTATGCTTTTTATAAATATATAAAGTTAGCCACCCCTTTGACTTTCTAAACTATCTGTGGAGATCAAGAGCAGCATTTGTCCCTGATCTGGAATCCCTCAGAGTAGCTGGGTTCAAAAAGCTTTTTTTTTCTGCCACGAAACACCTACTTGATTTTTAATACCAATAAAATCTTTTACACTAATGGCTCATGAGTTCTTAATACTGATAAAATTATTTACACTAATGGCTCATGTGTGTCATGGTAAACTAGAGATCTAATGGGAAGGACTGGCATGAATCCAGTCCTAATTCAAAACCATGCATTTGTATATAAAACTCCAAGGGTGCATCTACACTGTAGAATTAATGCATTTTAATAGCTATGGTTCAATGGTATTGAATTATGTGAGTTGTAATTCTGCAAGGTCTTTAGCCTTCTCTGCTAAAGGATACAGGTGTCTCACCAAACTACAAATTGGTTGACTCCATAGTATTTAGCCATTGCAATTTAAGTGTGTAGATGCACTCCAAGAATAGAACATTCAAATATGAGACATCACAATATGTGTTATTATCTTTGTCTGACCATAGCACTTGTTTAGAATTTGAACTATCTTCTATTTCTTATTTTAATTTTTGCTATTTCTTCTTAAGTTTTTAGTGTAGGCCACATGCTGAGGCTAGAAAATAAATCATGAAAGTGACACCACCCAGAAAATGGACCTGTGTTAACCTTTTTTAAGCTTTAATGTCAAAGACAGGATCTTGTCCACTGTCATATTACTTTGATTAATGTCTTTGTATAATGAAATGGAAGGAAAAGCCAGAACAATTAACAGCTCAAAAATTAAATTTGAGTAGTATAACAGGGAGATCTAATCTGTGGCATTTAGTTAGAGATGTGACAATTAAGGAAACACATTAAAATATATGTAATATCACAATCTCCTAACTGTGCTTTTAAAATTAATAATATTAGCATGGTTTACTGCCCATCCCCCATGTTGAAACATTAGTTCTAGGATTTTGTAAGTCATCACATTCACTGTCTGTAGTGAAATATAATGTGTGCTTCCTAGAATGGGTAGCATGTCTTTATCTATCCCCCTTTCATTTTAGTATGAATATTAAAATATATATATTATTATTACCAATCGGTTGGCATCATGAAACAGTATCCCCTATACACAACAAAAAGAACAGCTGAGCAAAGCAATAGTTTATGAGGTGCATTGATAGTTGGAGCCAGGTGCACTTCTGCCTAGACTTTGACTTCAAGTGTGCTAGAAAAGGTGAGAGGAGAGGGGCCAAGCAGAAGGGGAAGGAAAATAATAGAAGAGACTCTGTTTGGAGGCATTTAAAAAGTAAAATCCACTTGCTGATAGCAGTGCAGCCAGGGCGCATAAGAATAAAGCACCAGAATGCTTTGATTTATAAGATGCCATCTGCCACTCTCTCTTTGTCAGTGTGGCTACAGGAAATGCGGCCTATGAGTCAATGATGACAAACAATGGCATCTTGTTGGTTAGTCTTAGCTAAAAAAGATGTATTCAATCGACTGCTGAATTGTGCATCAACATGTAAGTAAACACCAGTGAATATTGCTGGCTACATGTAGCCCCTGATCCTATTTGTACACTCTTTGATTAAGTTTTAAAATTCATCAATAAATCACAAATATTTTTGCATCTGATTATGCCCACACAACCAGCAAAGAGGAAGGAATCGCTTTACCAGGTCCTTGCTGCTTATGTGTCCACCCTTGTCATAATCTCAGCAGGAAAGGTTATAGCTTGGGGTTGGAAAGAGGAAAAATGGAATATGTTAAATTGGAATAATTACTTATTTGATCAGATCCAATCAGACATTATAGCAAGTGTAATCTGTGAGGATAAGAAGGAAGACAAAATGAGAAAAATTAAAGAGAAATGGTCAATATATAGGGAATGGATAAAAAGGAGCAAAGCCAATGTAAAAATTGGACAGAGATGGGGAAAGCTGAGTTCATGAATGAAGTTAAAGTTCTAATGGAAATTGTGGTATGGGTATGTGGGGGGGGGGGAGGGAAAAACAAAAGAGTGAACAGGACTAAGCTACATTAGATAAATGAGTGGATAATATAGAATGGAGAAAGAGTGAGAAATAATAATAATAATAATAATAATAATAATAATAATAATACTTTATTTATATACCGCCCTATCTCCCGGATGGGACTCAGGGCGGTTTACAGTCATAAAAGCAAACACAAACATTACATAACAACATAATACACATTATTAAACAAAGAAAAACAATACAATTATAACAATAAATCACACTTACATGACCAGATCAAGGGGATGGGAACCATAAAACCAATATATTAAAATGTATCATTTTAGGCTAGGGAAATCTTGTGCAATATATTCAGGCCCAGAAATCCTTTTCTTCTGTTGCCTAAACTGCATTTCTAAATGTTTAAGTGAAGTTTTAAGTTACTTCAGTGTTATAAATTTGTGGAGAAAGGAGGACAGAACTATTATTGGTGGACAATACTTTCATTTTGCTTCATCCGTTTTCTGCAGCTACACTTGTAACTGTGGATAAAAGCTTATTGGACTAGACAGTCCTTGGTTTGATGCAGCAGATTAGTTTTTATATTATTGTCCCTAGAAACTGAAAAAATACATGCTGGCTGTAGGATTCTGGCAGTTGCTTAAAAAACTAAGTTTCACTAGCTCTGAACCATTTCTGTTTACCTGAAAATCCTGGAGATACAGATGCATCATTTTGATATGTCCTTTATGTGTAAATCCCTTTCCTTTCCCCCTAGGTGATTCATTACTACCATTATGTTTTGAGTGTTCTAATGTGGTACTTAAGGGGATAAAAAATATGGAGAAAGAAAAAGTATTATTTATCCAGTTAAGAAATAAATGTGGGTTTCATGTTAAGTAGTTCATGCAACAGGGGATTCTAACTTTAAAAAAAACACATCTAACAAAAACCAATGACTCTGAAGATCTATTTGTCTGCGGGTGCTTTTAAAATGAAGTAGAATAGTGTGGGTGAGTGGGTTCCAAGCTTTTTATGTTACTTGAAAAATGGTGGCAGAGTGTTTTTACTAGGTATATGTGCTGGTGAAAGGTAGGAACATGTTCTTGAAATGTTGTTGCTAGAGTGCTGGCATTTTTGCCTTTTACAAATATATACTGAGACTGAAATCAAAGTCTGGTTTATATCTCTGAACCAGCTGATTGCTATGCATTGAGCACAAGAGCTTTCCCTGCACTTTTAGAGGTTTAACTGAGTGCCTTTATTTGGTTATAAAAACAACCACATCTAGACAATAAAAGGAGTAGAAATGAATATGAGATCTATCACTTGCAAACAACTTCTCCATGAAACTCGTTGTCCTAAAATTAGCAGTCTTACAAAGGGGCTAATTAGATATTCCTTCCATGTAGACTTGAATGCGGTATGAGATGGAAAGGGATAGGAGGAGATGGAATTAAGTGGAGTTACATAACAGAAGAGTATGTTTTAACTGAACTCCATGAAGAATGTATTGATGTTAAGGGCAGTAAGGAACCATCATGGTGTAGTGATTTAAGCGTTGGGCTAGAATTCTGGGAGACCAAGGTTTGAATTCCCACTAGCCATGGAAATCCATTGGGTTACCTTGGACAAGTTTCTCTCTCAGCCTTAGGTAGAAGCAATGGCAAACCTCTTCTGAGCAAATCTTATCAAGAAAACCTTGTGCTAGGTAATCCTTCTAGTCAGGAACAAACCGAAGGCACTCACAACAGCAGTAAAGCAATGGAAATTAGCTGGGAATGAGATTGGGCTTTAAGTAAAGATTGGACAGTTTGTCTTGCCAATGCTCTAGATCTGTATTTCTTGCACTGAGCAGGCTGGTGGTTGATTAGCTAGCCTACAAGGTTTCTCTCAATTATATAATTTTAACTTCTGAAATGCTACATTTAAACAACTATATATGGGGAAGGGGAATAGTGCTTATGTACATAGACCATATATAAGAGGGAAGAAATTCAGACTGTGGACTGCGTGCACTCTCTGAAGGCTGTTTTGTAGGCATCCAGCCACAGTCTCTCACATTCTTTTCACTAAAACATGCTCCTCATTTTAATAATTAAAAAAACTCTAGGAAAAAATTATTCTACCTTGATTGCCAACAAGTTTCATTGTTTCAGAGAACAGTCAAGGTCAATCCCATTAATTCTCTGTCATCCCATCTTTTCAACTGCTTTAAAAATGTCTCGGTTCCCCTCTCTTCCTTCCATTTTCTCCATTGTCCTCATTTTTCTTCAATTGCTATTAACTGATTCATAGGACAAAAGTTTTCACCCAAGGGGTGAAGTCTTATATTCCGAGTAGACTCAAGACCCAGTAGTCTTATGTTCCCAGTAGACTCAAGGGAATGCCATTTGCTCCAGCTTCTTCTAGTTTGTATATTTCTCTCCATTAATTACTTTTACCATTTTGACCACACTCTGATTTTGCCTCTGCCTATGAACTTGACACATGTTAGCAATTGCAATTCCAAATGCAATCAGCCCTACGCATTTACTGGGGTTAGGGACACAGGACACCCATGAAAGTGAAAAAATTCCAATAAGGAATACTATTTTTAACTTAAGATTTTCTAGGACCTCCAACACAACTTTCTGAAAGCTGACCATAGAATTTCACTGGAGAGCCTTCTAGGTGTTTTGGCTTTCAGCTCTCAGGATTCCTATCCATTGGACAAGCTAGCTAGGGTTTCTGGGAGTCTGAGTCCCAAACACTAGGAAGGCCACAGATTGTGGAGGTCTGGCCTAGAGATTCTTGATAGGTGTTTCTAGCGGAATCTCTAGATTCTTCTAAAAACATTTTAATCAAATGCAAGAGAAAACATTTTAATCAAACCATGTATAATCAAAACAACAAAACCTGCACATGTGGAGGTTGACTGTAACTTCATCTGCCTAGGCATCACTTCTAAGAAGTCATCACGCCATTTTGTGCTAGCAAAGTACATATAAGTTACGATTTGTGCCAAGACCTCTTTTTTGACCCTATTGTCAGAGGATATACTTAGGTGTCTCAGAATTATTGTATTATATCAGATGAAGAGAAGTGTCCCTTGTATGCCCCCATCAGATATGGGAGTGGTAACGTAAAAACAAAAGAGGGAGTGTACATTTGAAAATCTAGCACCCTGTGTACTTAATATGCAGCTATTCCATGTTCTATGAAAATGGGCAACTAACTTATCTTCCGCAAATTCTGGTTCAAATGCAATAAAATAGACTTTTAAAATAATTGCTTTCATGATATATACACAAATGAAATCAGTAGATAATGGTTGGCAAATGTCCATACCAAAGAAGGGACTTTCATTTTTTCCAGAATGCTATTGGGAGGATACTTAGCATTGTATGTTTGAAGAAATATAAGTGATGAATGACCACTCTTTCCTAGAAATGGCAAGACCATTTCCACAATTAGTCTACATAAAGAATGCACCAATATTGTGGCATGATGATGAAATAGGAGACTGGAGCCTGCATCTTGGTTGCATTTGAAATGCTGTACTGGCAATCAACACTGCAAAAATTGGGAAGCGGTTGTCTATTGGCATGATAATAAAAGCTTCCCTGCATGTCTCTGCCAATACATCTCTGACCTTCTTTGGTTCTACACATACACCTGCTCTTTCAGTGCAGAAGCTGTCTCTGAGATGTTGCCAATTCAGTGTGTTCTCTCTGGTTTGGAAATTTCTTCTCCAGGGAACAAATTTGGCCAGCAAGACTCTTTTTATTCCAGAACTCCGGAGATGAGTATAGCAGATACTCCTTTTCCCCAGTATTTTGGTTTATTGTCTTTATTACATGATCATATAACTGAACAAATTGTGCATCCTGTATTAATATGCACATAGTATGTTTAATTCAGACTCTGCTTTCTGTAGATGGAAGGCTTCTGCTGTTCATGATCCACAAGCTTCAAAGTGATTTGCCTTTGCCTTTCTCTGAAGCTGATTGAGTATCACATTCCCAAGATCACCCAATGGGATTTGAACCCTTTTCTCCCAGAGTCCTAATCTAAAGCTCAAACCACTATACCATGCTGGTCAAATTGCCATCAACATTTGCAGGTCTCAGTGTGAGGGCTGTCTCTGAGGACAGTCACACAACACACATGCATCTTATTTCTATAATAAGATATACATCTATTCAAGGACTCAAACCTTCTGTAAGAAAATATGTAAAGTCATCTCACTTACCTATTCACTGTGCCCAGGCCTGGATAACTTATTTTATGAACAAGTTGATAATAGACAAATTATAAATTGACTCACATAATAATTTTAGCCTAGAAAAGAGAAGACCTAGTAGGGTATACATAATAAATCTTTTCAAATACCCCAGATTCTGAATAATTTTGTATAGATGTTTTTGGGAAAGTGTGCAAATACTTGTTCTCTGTAGTCCCCAAAGGTAGTAAAAGATTGGAGGAAGGAGGGTTAAATTGCAAAAAGTTATTGAATATTAGAAGGAATGTCTTGACAGAAAGTTGATCAATCACAGACCCAATTATGTATAGTGGTAGTGGGCTCTCCTGTGCTAAAGAATTTACAGGTCTTCAAACTGTGTGCAACTGGACAATCAGTTCTTAGGATAGTATAGCTCTGTGTACCAATGATGGCCTCTGAAATTCTTCCCAACTGAATTATTGTATCAACCAAACAAACAGTAGTTCTGATTGGATCCTAAATATTCCAAGTCCAATATGCCTACTACTCAACCAGTACATGGATACACACTACTTCCATATTAGCAATAATAATAATAATAATAATAATAATAATAATAATAATAATAATCTTCAACAGCCAAGATTTCTCAGGTCCCATCTTTTAAATAGAGATGTGTGGCCATGAACTTGGCATTTGGCATAAAAACTCTTGAGTAGCCCTTTTCTGAACCTAAAATGTACAAAGTTGGGACTGATAACAATAACAGCACATTTATCTGTAGAAGAATACAGCTGTGATTGCTTGGGCTGAAGCCTCCCTTTAAAAGAATTTTGTTCCTGGCAAAGTTTCTTGTGAAGTTCCCTTGGTAACTATTCATACTCCCAATATAGAGAAACAGGTCAGTTTGGAAAGATTTCACTCTTAAGTTTCCTTTAAAATAGTTTGATGTGGTTCTCTGTGTTCTTTTCATGGAACGCCAGTAGCTTTAACTTGCTTTGCCCCTTGGCTCTGAAAGGGTGGTGCTAGATCATTAAAATAAACTTCCAAGTTAAGAGGAATAACAATAATGTTTAGTATCCTAGTGCTATCAATTGGATTTGTTGTTCAGATAATGTTGTGAAATAATAATAATAATAATAATAATAATAATAATAATAATAATAATAACAACAATAATAATAGTTTTATTTCTTGACCGCTTCTACTCATGGCTCCAGGAGGGTTACAGTATTACTAACACCTAAACAAACACATAATCATTTTAAAACAGTTTGTAAAAAAATACATATCAAAACATACCTCCATAAAACACGCATCAAAATATACAAAACAAAATTCACCATTAAATCTGTCTGGGTATGCCCTCTATTAAATCAATCCTTTACTTCACCCAATTTATTGTGGCTTTTCAGTACAACTTAGGTCCCAATAGAAGTGTTAGTGCATATCTGCTGGCAGTTGTTCTGTGCACAGATAAATGGAACAATCAGATGGTATGAAGGCAGGTGATTTCAAAGGCCAGTGAAAAAACAGTAATGATGTAGGAGAGCTGTAAGTACCTCTTAATAAATGATTCCACTACACTGATTTGTGCCTTCAGGTCATTTCCAACTACCCGAAGGTGATGTTATCATGGGGCTTTCTTGGAAGAATTAGTCCTGAAATTCTCTGAAACTGTGGTCCCATCTACACAGACCGCTGGGTGACCTTGGTCAGTTTCTCTCTCTCATCCTCAGAGTGAAAGACAAACATCTTCTGGATGATTCTTGTGAGGAAAACCCTGTGACCGGTTTATCTTAAGACCACCATAGGTGAGAAATAACTTGAAGGTACATAACACCAACAAAAAAGAAGATTAAGCAGTACCTACTTGGATCCTGCCTTGTCTCAAGGCATGGAAGACCATGCAGGCTGGCTTGGGACCTGCCTACCTTTGTGACCGTATTTCCCTCTATGAACCTGCACGATCTCTTCGTTCATCCAGAGAGGCCCCTCTCTCGGTCCCGCCACCATCGCTGGCTCGGTTGGTGGGGATGAGGGAGCGGGCCTTTTCAGTAGTCACCCCCCCCCCCAGATCTGGAACTCCCTCCCGGGGGAGATCAGGCAGGCCCCCACCCTTGCTTCTTTTAAAAAGCAGCTAAAAACTTGGCTTTTCACTGCACATTTGAATAACTGAGTCCCCATGACCAAAAGTAAGATTAATACACCTTCTTTCGCACAGGTCTCTCTTCTCATAACAAATTGGCCTGCTGTCTCCCACCCCTGCGGTCCAGAAACGTTTACACCTTGTCCTTTGGCCCCAAAGCACTTTAGAACTGTATTATTGCATCTTAGTTTAAGTGGCCCCTCCATGCCATCCCCTCCACCAACCTGGTGGTCCATTTTATCCTACTTTATTTTTAATTGATTTATATGTTAACTGAGTTTTATGATTTAATGTATTGTTTTGTTTAAAGTAACTGTTTTGTATAAATGCTGTTTTTACTGTGTTTTTATTGCAATATGTTTTAACTGATCTACTTGTTCTGTATCTTCGGGCCTGTGTCCCGTGTAGCCGCCCCGAGTCCCTGCTGGGAGATGGTGGCAGGGTAGAAAAATAAAGTTACTTACTTACTTACTTACTTCAGAGAATCTTCAGTAAGTCAGAGTGGTGGCAGTGGTGGTAATTAGCTCAGTGTAGTTTAAGACTGCATGAGTATATTTTTGCTACCCTGAGAGTATGTAGAATAAAAGAATGTTGGATCAAAGAATATTGGATCACTGGGGAGACAAAGACCACCTGCGCTGGTAGATGAGAGAAAGAGCATTTAGATGGTGAAACTGGCTACTAACTAAGGACATTGTGGGCCCTCTGCATGTGATGCAGTTTGGTCCCCAAAATCTGTGGATGCTCAAAACTCATTATGAGCAATGGCATAGTAAAGGCAGCCCGTTATATAAAATGGCAAAATCTAGGCTTGCTTTTTGGATTTCGGGAGGGAATATTTTCAAGCCTTAGATGGTAGAATCTGTGAGAACAAAATTTACGGATATAGAAAGCTGAATGTTTATGCCATTTGAATTTATTTCAGAACTGTGTTGTTTGTTTAGCGGTTTGAAATGAATGGGCCCTTTGCTCTTTAGTTATACAATCATAAAAATAAAAAGAACACTACTAAGGGGCTCTGGAAGAAGATGGTTTTAAAATAGGGCAATATTACTTACGAAGCCACAGTAGTTACAGTTACTAGTAAGACTCACAACCAGACTGTGTGATCAACCTTAGAATATAAAGAACCACTTCTCAGTATAAAAATGGATTCGTAAAAAAACCCTTATAATGAAATGTCACTCTAGATTGTCTGTAATTTGGAAAAATTGCACAGGAAGGAAAACAAGACACATCACTGGGAATTCCTAAGGAGAGGAATATGATAAGCTGGTGGCAGGCCATTTTGCTTTCTTTCATTTTTCTGAAAGCTAGTAAATGTCACTACTGATATATGATAATCCCCCATGAAATATGATCACCGGGACACTGGGAAACTTACAATGCAGTGAGAAAGTATTCTGCACTATGACATCCTTGTCTTTTGCATCAGCCATCTGGATGAGTACACTTTTTAGCCCTGAAGAAATTCTCATGAGAGTCTAGTCTACGGCAGCACAGATAAGTACATGATAATGGTACTTGATGCATTGAGCAAAGAAAACAAAAGTACTGTAAAATAAAATAAAAAGTACTGTTGTAAAAATTTGGCAGAAATTCTGACTTTAGACCAAATTCTTTGAAGATAATCTTATTGTAATCAACACTAGAACAAACAATACAACGGCAACATGCACATGTAACACACTCAGCCAGCAATCCAGACTTAATAAATCGTGATGTGATTACAGTGCTTCATGCCTTGCCTGGCAGCTGAACCTGAAATTGCAAGGATTTGCAAAGGAAACTCACTTCAGGGGATCATTTTCAACAAGGACCACATCAGACTTATGGATACATTCAAAGGGCCATTTGTAATTGTAAGACCATATAACGTAACTATGTTACGTTGGAATTGAAAGTTTTGTGGACCACATAAAATGATGTCGTGGGCTGAATTTGGACTATGTACCCTAGTGTATAGTATAGAGTGGAATTTTATCTGGAAAAACGTAAATATAATAAAAGTAAATAAACAGGTCTGTCTACTTTAGTCCTGACTAATTTAGACAAGATTAGGTCAAAGCATTGGGCTATTCTACACCGTACTGCAACAGATGGTTTCTATGTCAATAAATGGAAATGGAGCATGTCTTCATGCCATGATATAATATTGAAAAGAGACAGGCTAAAAGTTGATGGACCATTTCAGAGAGAATACATTAAACTGCTGGTAGGGTTTATTCAAAGGAAAACGACTGATTGTCCCCAAAATGTAAAGACATAGAACAAAATGGTTATTTATTTATTTATTTATTTATTGTGTCTCAAGCAAATTGAGAATACAGTTATAATGTATAGAAAAACCACAAAGTTAAAAACTTAGCATTATACTAAATTTCCTTTGACCAGAAGCTGGCCACTTGGAGTGCCTCTGGTGTTGCTGTGAGAAGGTCCTCCATTGTGCATGTGGCAGGGCTCAGACTGCATTGTAGTAAGTAGTCTGTGGTTTGATCTTCTCCACATTCACATGTTGTGGACTCCACTCTGTAGCTCCATTTCTTAAGGTTAGCTCTGTATCTCTTGGTGTCAGAGCAGGGTTTGTACAGTGCCTTCCAAGTCACCCAGCCTTCTGTGTGGGCAGGGGGGAGCTTCTCATCTGGTATCAGACAACCTTTTATCTCTCCATGCTTTAGACACAGTCAGACACCTCAAACCTATGTTTGTTCTCCAGTATCTAAAGCAGAAATCTAAGTGCAGGAAGGTTAAATTGTATAACTTCCCAGGGCATTAATATGTAGTTTGTCATACAGAAACCAGTACGCCATATAATACTTTGTAATCAAATAGGTACTAAAAATGTTGAATCATGAAAAATGGGGCAATATAGCAGAACAAAGTTGCATAAATGTAAGCCTAACAAATATAATTAGTTTGGGATCTAAGTCTTATAAAACCATCTGGATATTCTTTCTGCTTGAATTAACAAATAATAGTTTGAAATGTTTTCCTTATTTCATCTTGAAACATACACACACACACACACACACACACAACATTTTAGCAAAATTGTATTTCATTTTCAACCTGTAGTTAATTCTTGACTTGTGTATCCCCTAAGAGTTTCATTTTCATCATTCATGCATAAGCTCTTTTAATTTCAGTCTTTGGAGAGATGTATGAACAACAGGATAAAGCTTGTTTTCCACAGCTCCTATTTACTCTAGAGAAATCAAGAACCATTGTATGGCTTTAGAAGGAGGATTTCCTGCAGTAAATTTGCCAATAGAAAACAATTGAGGTTTTGGTTGCTTTATTTGGATATGAGCATGCTTAAGTAGCATGAGCAGAAAAGACTGGAATTAAGCAGCTTGGGGCCTGGTATGAAACTTGTCATGGGCATTTGTATGGAAATATGTTAAATAAATTTCCTTATTTGCATTAGAGATGCAACAAGCTACTAAATATGTATGACATCCTCATCATTAAATTAAGATGTATGTAAATGCTGAATTATCAGAGTGATATACATATACATTGAATTTCAGTATTAATTGAAATGTACCTATCCAAGATTAGCAACTAAAAGGGGACATGTAACAGAATCAGAAAAATAGATAAACAAACAGGTCATATGACATATTCCAGAAATGGCAAATCAGACACACAACCTAATAACAGATGGTTTGATCCAAATACAGCCAAGGGAAAAAAAGTCAGTTTTGCATTTTCTTGTGTTTATTTTTTTAAAAAAAAACATAGGAGTTATTTCTATTATCTAAACAAAAAGTCTGCATGAGAATTTGCAAACTAAAAAAATTTAGAGGCAATTTTTGATATGTTTTCATGTGCCAATTTCAATAGATTTTGCAACTCCTATTGCGGAAAGGATTTCCTTGCAATTATAGTTATAATAGTGGTCTGCCATCTGAAACTGAGATTAATGTGTCAGAAATTGGTCAGTCATTCTCATAATTTCACCCAAACGTGAACTCCAGCTCCTTCAAATCTGTCCAAGAGAATTGAGTATCTGCTGCAGTCCATTTCAACCAGTGGTAATCCCATGCTCTGGGTGTTAGACCTCTTAAATAGTGATATATTGAACCATGTGCTCACAAAGGTCAAAATTTACAAAATTTGCTAAATGTGTGTGGAATATGCCCAGAGAGTTTATTGGCTTTTCTCAAGGTTTGCTCTTAAAGGTCTGACATCCATATCCTCCACACAAATGCTGATTTTCCTGTGTGAGTGAGATATTACATAGACGTGCAGTGTGTAAGAATTTCATTTATGCAAAAAAAACAAAAAAAACCCTGCAGATGCTTGGATGATGTTATTCTGAATTGTTTAACTGATCTTTAAGAAAAATAGCATTTTTGTGATAGTAAGGCCAGAAGAACTGTGAGAGACTTTGAAGACTACATTGTTGTTCCCTGAGTCCAATTCACCATTTTTTTTAGTCATCTGTTAACTCAAAATCCACAGTTTCACTTAGCTACATGTCAAAACATATATTCCCCCGGAAGTGTTTGTGGACCTCTCAAAGACCTCCAGTGGTATTCTGATGAAATAAGAACTAAAGATTCAGCTTTATGAAGATCTGTTTTAGTGAATCTGAATGTCTCCATTTTGACATTAGCTAATGGCTCACCATGACTTTATTGTTTGCTGACCTTTATGTTATGCTAGAAATGCTGTAACTGCAATATTGTGTGCCCAAGGCCAACAACCAGAGGATATAGTCACATATGGTGTCAGACCCTGAGAACATCCTCTTAAACAATAAAGAGTCTCTAGTAACATTATGTGTTAGTTGCACAGACCTCAGGTGAGGATTACCATGTGTGCATTAGATATTGCTCAAGCACATATTGTCATTGTCTGTATAACTCTGAAATTCTACTAAATACCAATGCTTGAAATAACCTTTATCCATCTTGGCCACTGTTGCACATAGGTTGGAGTGAAGGCAGTGCCAAGGAAGCCATTGGTAGATCCTTTGGTCAAAGTTATTGTTTGTTGTCTGTTTGTCTTCCTTCTCAGTTTCAGGGTTCATTCCAGCTCTGTATCCACCACTGGACTAAAGACTTCTTCACAAGGGACAAATTTCTGCTGCAACTTTGGTTCCACAGCAGCTTTGCCATGAGACCCGCTAGCTCCCATCAGACACTGGGGAAGTATATCTGGGATGACTTCATGGCAAAACTGCTATGGAACCAGAGTTGCCAGCAAAAAAAGCCAGCAGCATCAACACGGGAGATTTCTCAATGGGGCAAGCCAGCTGTCAAACGCTTCCCTCCATGTGATAAGGTGGGGGGGGGGAGGCTGGGGGGGAAGCCAGCATGGCATGAGGTGACAGGTTCCCACACCCCTGGACGTGTGCCGCCAGAACTGCCACAATCCATGGTGATTTTGACAGCATGTCTGAAGAGGTCCTTGGTCTCTCGAAATAAGTGTTTGATTCCCTATTTGGTGATGGAAACCCACTGGGTGCCTTTAAATGAATCTCACACTCTCACCCTTAGAAAACTCTGTGAAAGTTTCACTTTAGGGTTGCCAGTACTGTTTCATTATCTGGGCGGAGGCCAAAAGGGGATGCTAGACAAAGAAGGACAGTCCATTTTAGGCCGAGGGGTTAAAGGAGTAAAACCATCTCCCTGTTTTCCTGTAATGACCCCCCCCCCCAATGTCAGTGCTGTGGGGAAAAAACCCTTGTTTATGAAATGGGAAGTGGGGAGGGGGAATAACCAGCGATAATGGAACAATACCAAGTTGCCATAAGTTGGAAACAACTTGAAAGTATACAACAATAATTGTCCTCTTTCTTTTGTTACCCTTGGTACAAAATGAATCTGATTTCATTAGCAGCTTAATACATGGAAAAAGTATGAAACCTGGAAAACTGAAGAAGTACCCAGCATGGAAAAATAGCTCAGTAAAGTGTTGGACATAATGAGCATGGACTTACTTACACAAAAAAATGGCTCAGGACAGAACATTAGCTAACACAACGAATTGGAAACCACTCATAGAGTATCTGCAAAAAGAGGAAATTAATACCTTTATAAAGCTTGATTAGGAAAATCACCAGGGTGAAACTATAAAGTAAATGTATTGTAAATTATACAAATACAAAGGATAAAACATATGGGTAAAAAAGGGGGGGGGGAGAATGGGCCACACCACGGGCTCTGGAAGTAACCGTAATAATTTAGCAACTGTGTATGTGGTTTTTTTTCTCCCCCCTTGTATATATGTGGGTTTTTCTTCTTCTCTTGTTTCTGACTTGCCCCCTTTTTCCTTGTACACTTACCCTCCCCACGCCCCCCACTTCTTTCCTCTTCCACATAGTCTGTATCTAGTTATAATTGTTTTTACTGTATTCAGAAAAGACAATCTTCGTTGTTACAAGAACTGTATCAAAGTTGCTTACAAATCCTAAAATAAAAATTAATATTTTTAAAAAGAAAAAGTATGAAATCTTTAGATGGGTAGGCAGTAGGCTTGCTCAAATAATTCGATTTCCCCGTTACTCGTTACTAATTCGTTACTTTTGTAACTTGTGAAGCAATATACGACCTTGATTGTCCACACGTCTGGATATCGCGGTTTCGAACCACGACAGGCCATTTTTCTTATTTTGTCGGTTTTTTTCGTTGGGAAAAAAAGGTTTTGCAAATCACCCAAACTTGTTTAAGTGCACTGGGGCAACCTAGCGTGTTCTTTCCACCTTGTGGCCAATCAGAGAGCACGTTTAACCCAGGGGAGGGGCTGGTAGTACGTCCTGAATGAAAAGAGCGTGCACGGGCGCCTCGTGGCTCATTTTGGGATCTGCAGAGAGAGGGTGGGTTGGGAGTGAGATTCCGCAGGCAGGCAAGATTGCTGCGTCACAGCTTCCTTGGCTGAGCTAGAGCTACAGATTAGAAGACCGGGAGAAAAGGTTGGGTGGGTGAGGTGGGGTGGGAAAGTGTTGGGTGTTTCAGAATTTTTTTCCCCAAAGGGCCTGTGGCTTGGCGTTTGCCACCAGCCCAGCAATTTTAATGCTGCGCCATATTGCCTGCTGCTGCGGGCGGGGTGGGCTTTCGTTTTTATTAGGAAACTTCTCTTTTTTTCAACGCTAGTAGCAAAGTCTGGCCAAAGGGTTGCACATCCCATTATCCTGCGTTGCATCCCACCTCCTTTGGGAAAAAAGGGAGCCTGTTTTTGCTTCCTGCTGCTGTGCTGCTCTATAGGCCTTGCGGTCAGTGCCAGGGCAGCCACTCCAACAGTGATTCCATAGCGCAAAGTCTGGCCAAAGGGTTGCACATCCCATTATCCTGCGTTGCATCCCACCTCCTTTGGGGAAAAAGGGAGCCTGTTTTTGCTTCCTGCTGCTGTGCTGCTCTATAGGCCTTGCGGTCAGTGCCAGGGCAGCCACTCCAACAGTGATTCCATTGCGCAAAGTCTGGCCAAAGGGTTGCACATCCCATTATCCTGCATTGCATCCCACCTCCTTTGGGAAAAAAGGGAGCCTGTTTTTGCTTCCTGCTGCTGTGCTGCTCTATAGGCCTTGCGGTCAGTGCCAGGGCAGCCACTCCAACAGTGATTCCATTGCGCAAAGTCTGGCCATGTCAGGACCCAGGCTGCAGAGCACCAATAACCATGCGCAGTGACCAGATTCTATCTAATATCTTTATTAAAGAATTATATAAAGTCAATAAAAACAAGTGAAGAATATAGTTCAGAAGCAGACCTTTCAGGAAAGGCCAAATCTAGTCCAGGAAAATAATGTCCAATATAAGATATTAGAGTTCAAAGTTATAATCCATTAACCGAAACATACACTTTGCCAAGCAATAGTGTGGGGAGTTGACAAGGTCTTATAGTCCATTGAAGCTTGACAACAAGGCTGGAACTTAAGCTTGATTCTTGGCTGGATCAAAGACTTGAAACGTGGCAACTTGAAGCATGAAACAAGGTCCGTGGCAAAACGTGAGACAAGGCAAGACTTGAAACTAGATCCGGGAAGCAGGGAACAAGGAATACAAAGTCCACACACGATCTCTCTCTCAAGCTGATCAATTGACTCCGCAAGGTTCCCCTTGCGGCAAAACCCCTATATAGGGTCTTGTTTTCCCGCCAACAGAACACTTTCCCTGGAGAACAAGAAGCGAAACCCAACTCTGTCCAGATGCATGACTCCTTAGAATTTCCCAAGAGAAGCAGACCTAATCAGCTAGTTGTTTGGCAGCGATTCTGAGACTCCGGCGATTAGCCTCCCTGACTCCTCTATCTCTATTATAATTATCCTTTCGGGAAATCGGGGGAGAATTCTGCCCAAGGCTTGTTTGGTTAACTTCCTGAGGACAAACATCCTCCAGGTGGAGAGGCTCCGATTCAAGCTGAACCGGTGGAAATCCCATGTTTTCCTCCTCGTCTGCCACAATAGCACTAGGAACGGGACTACAAGGCCCATGAGACATCACAGGCCATAGGGTTGCACATCCCATTATCCTGCGTTGCATCCCACCTCCTTTGGGAAAAAAGGGAGCCTGTTTTTGCTTCCTGCTGCTGTGCTGCTGCTCTATAGGCCTTGCGGTCAGTGCCAGGGCAGCCACTCCAACAGTGATTCCATAGCGCAAAGTCTGGCCAAAGGGTTGCACATCCCATTATCCTGCATTGCATCCCACCTCCTTTGGGAAAAAAGGGAGCCTGATTTTGGTTCCCCCTCTTTCCTTTCTTCTCAGCTGCTCAAGTAGGGCTTGCTGCAATTTTTTTTTGATTTTTTCTTTCTTTTTGCTGCAATTTTTCCCACTCCCCCTGCCAGTGCTTTTAATGGATCCAAACCCTCATGTGTATCTCTGCAGCTAAGCCCCCGCCCTACTGCTTTAGGAAAAGGGTCAGGGGTGTGGGATCCATGCCCCCATGTCTATTTCCGCAGTTTAAGCCTACGCCCTGCTGCTTTGGGGAAAGGGGCGGGGGTGGGAGCCAGCCCACGGTGGCCGGCTCCCCAGGGGAGTGGAATCCAAGCCCCCATTTTGCCATCAGGCGATAAATCAAACCAACGTTGCACAAATCTTACATTTCTTGGGAGGGGGAGGGGCTTGACCACTGTGGTATAATGGCCTCCTATCTGGATGCCTGGGGAAAGTCATTGCGCATTGTGGCAGGCAGCACAATGTGTCTCTTGGCCAATAGCCCCCAATGCCCTAACATTTTGACAGATTTACGGGCACTGAAACAATGTTACACAAGTAGAAGAAGGACTTTCACAGTGAAGGAACCCCTATTGAACAGGAAATAACAATTCAAAAGCAGGAACAGATTTTTTGCAATTGGTAAATACAGTTTTTTTATATGAACTATGAAATTGCGCAATAAATCTTAGGAAAGGGCAAACGCTCTGCAATTTAGCGAGCAAGCAGGGTGGATTGTGTTCTCCCACTGTACCAAATTTGATCAGTATAGCTGAAAAAATGAGTGCAGGAGAGCCCCCTAACTCCCCCGGGCTGTTTTTTGGGCCACTGCGCATGCGCGTCCGCCATTAACGAATTAATTTAGAAAATAATGAATTTTCGTTAATTTCGAATTTTTGGGGGGGCGAAATTCAGAAATGACTTCAGAAACGAAACGCTACCCCCCTCTACTTTTGAAACGAGTTTAGAATCAATTTTTTCGTGGATCGCTCAAGCCTAGTAGGCAGCCACAGCTTTTTGTCTTTTTTTCCTTAAAAGTGACATTTTTCTGTCATATGCAAACAGTTTAATTTTACAATGATATTCATTATTCAGCAAAGGACTTAAAATCAAGCAGAACTTTAGTGCTTGTTATCTGTATTTATGGATGATAGAAAGCAATAATTTGGATCATTCATCGCCATTAAGTAATTAGTTTTCTTTCTGCTTGCTTTTCTAGGCTTCATTTATGTAGATGCCTTTCTAATAGTTGACTAATCACTAACATAAAGCTGCTTTTAAAAAAGAAAGAAAGAAAATGAAAATCCTATTAAGTCCCTATGAAAATATTTATCTTAATCCCTATTAATCATATATAGGATAGAAAGAAGCAATTTTATAAATTGGCTGTAATCCCATTATATTTTAATACAGCAAAAATCAATCCACACAGAGAGAAAAAACACCAACATGTTATCTTCTAAAAGTTGCTTCTATTGATTTATATTGCATTATAGCTATATAATTTGGCAGCACTACTACATTTTTAACTGGTTAGGCGAAACAGAGATGGCATCTCTTAATACAAATGGTGGTTGTAGCTGTGAACTTTTTCTTGGATTACAAGAGAATAAAATTACATGTTTCAGACTTTTGGATAGAAACATAAATACCACTTATACTTTCATAGAAACAGAAGTGTTTGTATCTGAATGAGAAGCTTGGTTAGTTTAACTTACATGATTACTGAAAATAAATAGTTTTTACTAGTTTGCAAAAAACAAGTGCTACCATAAGATGGTGCTTAGAAAGACTAAAGAGCAATCTAAATACACACCATGAAAGTTGCCCTATATGCCTGCTACCCTCAGGTGAAATGCAATGTGCTGCACAATCATGACTGTTAGTGAGATTCAGCTGCAAGCTTTCTGGCTTTCTGTAGGTGGAATGGAGAATCCTTGATCATACGTTTCACCCCAGCAATAGAGTATCTTGGGCCAGCACTTGGCACCACTATAGTTGGTAATGTTGGAACTCAGCCAAGGCAATCTTTACACCCCTACCCCTTTTCCACACGGAATCTGTGACTGGTTGGAACCAACAGGATAGTGATATAGAAATATTGCCAGGAAATGGTGATACAGTAGAGTCTCACTTATCCAACATAAATGGGCCAGCAGAGCGTTGGATAAGTGAATATGTTGGATAATAAGGAGGGATTAAGGAAAAGCCTATTAAACATCAAATTAGGTTATGATTTTACAAATTAAGCACCAAAACATCATGTTATACAACACATTTGACAGAAAAAGTAGTTCAATACACAGTAATGCTATGTAGTAATTACTGCATTTACAAATTTAGCATCAAAATATCACAATATATTGAAAACATTGACTACAAAAATGTGTTGGATAATCCAGAACGTTGGATAAGCGAGTGTTGGATAAGTGAGACTCTACTATATTATGTTAGTCAAGGAGAGGTAGTCACATGGGTTTGGAAATGGTTTTTGAGAATTCCAATCTTTTTCTTCTATATCATTAAATTGTCTTAGTTAATATCTTTCTTATAGTCCTTCTTTTATTTAACTAATTTTGCTAGGGAGGTGTGGGTGTATGTTTGGGGGAGGGCTGTGATTTTTAAAAGAGCATTTCTGTGTGTTTGTTTAAATATTTTTTCCCTTTTTTTGCTTGACTTCACCGCCCTTGTTTTTACTGTTTCTTTGACTTCGTGTTGCAATGTATATTATTATCTATTGTATTGTTTTAATTGTGCTATGATATGTTGCTTTATATTTTGTTATATTGTATTGCTCTGGGCATGGCCCCATGTAAGCCGCCCCGAGTCCCCGTTGGGGAGATGGTGGCGGGGTATAAATAAAGTTGTATTATTATTATTATTATTATTATTATTATTATTATTATTATTATTGAGTGTGGGGTAGGTTTAGGGAAGGAAGGGATAACCTGACTCCCTTGAGTCCCCACGGGGAGACTATTATTTCTCTTTCCATTCCTCCCCAGCCCTACTGGCTTCTGTACTCTGTCCTGCACCAGCAGACTTCCTCCCCCTTCCCCACTCTTTTACTCTCTGCTATTCTCTCTTCAGCCCTACCTTCTGGATTGTGTGTACTGCTGCACCAGAAACTTAAAAAAAAATCTAAAATGTTCTGAAACTTGGGGGCTTGCAGTCATAAATGTGTCCTCCAAGTGTGGCCATTTTCACCCTAATAGCCATTAAAAAGACAGAAAGCAGAGCCTCACAAGTTCCCCCATTGTCACCAATGGTCTAGATTTTCTCAGAACGTAAATTGAACTTCCAGCTGCTGGATCATGGAATGGTATTTTCCCCTTCCTAATTTTGGGAATTTACCAATAAACAGAATGGGGGGAGCCAAAAATGGGATCCAAAATGGCATGGTTTTTTGATGTCTCGCACACCTCTATTGTATATCACATAACTATGGCTCTGAACTACATCTCCAAAGCACACATAGGAATGCATTTCCTGAATTGGACACGCTTCTTCTGGAGGACATGGTAAAAATGGGGGGAAATCTTGAGAGTTTTGCTCACAAGAAATGGGTACCCTTTGTCTCTAAAACTCATTCCCCACCAAAAGTAAAGAGCTTTTATCAAGTCACCAAGAAGACATGTCACCAAGAGGCTTCCAGAGGTCAGAGTCTTCAATTTTAGCTACCTGGTTGCTAGCCCCATGTTGAGAAGACCCATTTGAATCCCAGCTTGAATCTACTAGATCTCTTCTGATGCAATCTGCTATATGTACTATACTGCACTATTTCATCACTCAATGATGTGCAGCCATTATTTTGCCAATCTTTATAATCTGAGCATTTTACTGACTTCTCTATCAATCTTTCAATCTTTCAATTCAACTTTTTTTTAGCTCTCTCTTTTAGTCAGTGCAGTCTTTCCCCCTTATGCAATTTTTCTTCATGTATTAAAATGGAATATGAGCTCAGCTCTGTTAAATGCATACTCATCCTGTTTCTATTAAGTTTAGAGACCCCTGCTGGTGAAAACAAATAGGACCAAAAATAATTATATCTTTTTGTAGCAAAGTACGGTATAGTTTCAAGAGCACACTATATTTTTCATATTTTGGTGCCTTAAGCAGAGAAATTCTGAATTTCTGGCTAGATCAAAGTCAACTACTGATACAAGATATATTCAGACCAGAGCTAATTGTGGAAAACACACACACACACACACACACATATATATATAGGCACTGCAGCTCACAGAATCCTCTCGACCTGCTTTACCATTAGTGAAGTTTTAAGCTACTACAATGCTAGAAATGTGGGGACTGAATGAAATTTTCATTTATAGAGGTAACATTCTTGAGTGAGAGAAAATCCCCTCTTTTTTCCTCTTCTCCATAGCTAAGTTCCTGCAGGCACCGCTGCAGTTTGCTTAACTTTGCAGTGTTTAGTTTGACCACAATAAAGATATTATATTGAAATGGTTTTGGGATTTTTTTTCTTATTGATCTATGATATAAGTTATTGTAATTTATTTATCTGAAATGCTTTGAGCCTACTTTGCAACTCAGAGCAACTTACAAAAAAAACCAATAAGAAGAGGAGAAATATAAACCATTAAACAAAGGATTGATGGCAGTTAAGCTTTCAAATTTATGTATATTTTATTTATTATTAATAATGCCATTATGGTTTGCCCTTTTTATAAAATGACCTTTGCAAACTGTTGATTCTTTGATTTATAGCCATGTGAATGACTGTTATTTATGACCCTCTAAAATGCAAATGATGTGCCTTTAATGTGAAGGACTCTCAGCTGAGATCAAGAAATTCTAAAGTTTGCATATAATGTGCTGGTCACCAGGGTGTCAGATCAAATTATGACAAAATAGGTTCTCCAGAACAGCAAGATTATGTCAGAGTACAGCTCGTTGGATAATTAATGCTATTGAATCTTGGGATTTGGTGAGACACCAGGACTCTTTGTGAGAGAAAGTTAAAGACCACAATGCCCATTATTCCACAGCACTTGGCTATGGAATTTAAAGTGGTGTCAACCTGCATTAATTTAGAAATGTAAATGCACCCAAAGACTAACTGAACAAAGTTTCAACCATTGTCCTCATATGTATAAGGAGAAGACAACTTGTGGCCCTCAAGATGCTTCCTAGCATGGCTGGGAGCTGCAGTCTAGCAACATCTGGGAAATCACAGATTGCCCAATCCTGGCTTAAACCGTACAATACTCAAAATTTAGAGCAGAATGGATAGTACCATTCTTCAAGGCAGAAGCTTATTCACTGAGGGAAAAAATTAAGAGAAGTTATGCCATTTTGGAAAGAGTTTATTCAAAAGTTTGTGATAGAACAATTTGCTACACGAGAGATTGCTTTTCTATGTCTTTTTAAAAGCATCTCTTCTGCCAATAGCAGGAATCCTTCTCAGGTGAAGCACATCTGTTGCATAGTTTAATTTCAGAGCATTCAGGGCTGGCATTAGGGAAATGGTAGCAATCATTAGAAATTGCTATTAATTTGTTTTCGGCCACATTATCAACCAACAATCTATCCTCCCTGTCTTCTTCTAGGATATGACCATAAGAAATAAATGCAGGAAGCCTAGAATGGTTTGGATACACAGTGTATCCCTACAGCAGCAAGGACAGTTCATTTTCTGTTTTTAACTTCTCTTCTGGTCAAAAAGAGAATCATGACATATTTAAAATGCAGTCAAGTTATTCATATTCAGTAAAATATGCAATTTCTGTTCAAACATTTTTTTTTAAAAAAATGCCATCACTCTAGTAACCTCTGCCACAAATAATTCCTCTAATTCAGTGGTAAGGAACTTTGAGCTGCCAGGATATTGATTTCCAGATAGTATGGTCAGGGGATTCTATTGGGAGAATTCACACTGCACAAAAGTGGTTGATACCACTTTAACATTCACAGTTTTTTTTCCTATGGATTGCTGGAATCTGTAGTGTGGTGAGTTACTAAGAGAGCTCTAGTGCCATAGTGCAGGAAAGTGCACTAGAAAAATTGATGAGGTACTTTGTTTGCTGGCTACTTTGAATGCTGTAATGCATTCCCTTTGAACTCTATGATTAGAGTGTTCTCAGAATATTCTAAATACTTACCACAGTTACAATCCCAGGACTGCCTAGCCTGGAAGCAGGACAGCTAAAGTGGCATTTCTATAGTGTGGACATACCCATTGGTTCCTTACTTGTTACTAACTTCAGCTCAGTGGAACCAGAACAGTTACAGTGACATTATAGGACTATAACTGTGTAGTCTGGATACAACCACTGGATCCATATTTGTTATTATATCCAATTTTGTGATTAATACCTTCAGAGCCTTAAGTGTTATAATTACCTCATTTCTTTCTCAAAGGAAGCAACAAATAACTATAGTTATTTTCTCTCTGCTGCATGTAAGAACTCACAATTTATGACTCATTCTGTGAAAAATTCAGTAAAAGTTTTTTGCATAGAAACAGCATTTCATTGCAGAAAAGAGCTTCTTTTGAACATAAAGTAATAGCAAAATACTTTATCAAATGCTATAAGTTTTCACAGAAAATTATTATATTTGTTTACATGACTTTTTCTCTCTTAAAGAGACTCAAAATGGCATTATTATACATATGTGAATTTTTCACAGTGCAAATGTCTCCTTGTGAAGGTTCCCCAACACTTGAAGAATACATTTTGTGTCCAGTTAACAAAGATTTTTGAATATTCTTTCCTCTACCTCACTCACATATATGATTCCCACCGTCACAGATAAAGGAGGCATCTTTTTCTCAAAACCTCACTGATCATATTTTCAAGTAGAAGTGATGATACAGGGCTAGTGCTTTCTATTGCTCGCATGTTCGTTCAATTCTACTTTGAATGGCTGTATATTTCAATATGCTGACACACTGTAGCACAGTATAGGGTTAAATCTCCCTCCTTACACTCCAATTTAGATTAAACTTTTTAAAATATCATTTACACCCCTCAGCAGTTGTGTGAATAACATGGTGTCTAATTGTGATCTTCTCACTTGATAGAGCAAGAGCTTGTGTAAAGGCCTTGTTGCCCCATCCCTGTACATTCAAGATAAATCCAAATTTTCCACATCACTAGTTCTCAAACCCAACAAACAGCGGTTTACTCACATCTAAAACATGCTGCATTGTATAGCTATCCTCTAGCGAACCTACCTGCAGACCTCAATAAACAAATACGGTGTTCTGTACATTTATCTCTGCTCAAATTACAGCAACCTTGCAAAGTTTCCTGTCTATACGACCTTCTCAGTTCTGTGAATAATAATCGAAGGCTTCTAAATGACTTCCTTACAGCAAAATGTTCCTGTGAGCCAGTAATGAGAGACCGAGAAGTCACTATTTTAAAGAAAAGGGCTGAGGGAGTTAAACTAGAGAGTGCTCTAAATAATTCTTCCCTAAATGCTAATAAATCAAGGGTACTACAACCTACAAAGTCTCCATTGGGAGAAGTGAAATTATACCGAAAGCGAGGCATATTTTTAAAAACATACTCCAGATATTTTGAAAAACTATTTATTCTCTTTTTTAGTCGTAGGTTTGCCATTGTATATCATTTAAATAAATTCTTGCACTTAAGTAGCAAGAATTTATTTAAATGATATACAATGGCAAACCATCTCCGCCCACCCTCCCAAATCAATCTCCTGCTCTCTGGTTATATGATAGAGAAAGCCTCGTTCAGCTAACCATGTTTTCATGTGATTTTAGGACCAGAAATTTTAAACATCGCTTTTTGAATAGCATCACCCAGAATCACACAGGATCATAGGTCATGACTATGCTGCTTGGGGATTCTTTTGCATGTACTTACACTACACAATTATAACAATTTGAAACTATAATGGCTGTGTTCAATATACTCCTGGGATTTGTAGTTTGGTGAGATCCTTAGAATTCTGCACTAGCAAGTCTAGCTGTTAGGGAAATGTATATTATGATGAGTAAACAAAATAAGTCACTTTAAAAAAAGTTGTTTTCTGGGATCTCAATCTGATAAACAACTTGGGACAATATAAAATAATTTCTTTTCTATTTGCAGTGTGCAACTAGGGTTATTAATGGGAAACAGGACAAGGTTCCTGTGACATTCATGCTTCCGTAGAATACAGCATTTGTGCAGTTGTTGCTTGTTTCAACTATCTGACATTTTCCACACATCAAACCAAGGTCTGCATTGGCATCTCATTGGGTGTAGAGAACTTTTGAGAGAGCAGATATGTGCTAGTTGAACATCTAATTTGTTGACTTATTGCTAAAAATATATTAAGACTTAAATTGTGATTGAATGCATAATGTTCAATTATAGTTGCCTGCATAGAACCCAGAAAGCTGGGCATGCACATATGCCTGTCAACAAAGATTTATAATGGCATGCATATGCAAATGTATATTACCATTAATCTGCCTGAGCTGACACCTACCTTCTGGTTAGAGCTAAATACGAAACTCACATTACAAATATTGAACAAATGTGCCCCTAATGTTCATAGGCCCATATTCTACTTTCTTCTAGAACCATGTAAATATCTGTAGCTACTTTACTATGTTACCTCTCTTCAGGTGCATCTACACTGCAGAATTAGTGCTGTTTGACACCACCTTAATTGCCATGGCTCAATGCTGTGGAATCATTGGAATGGTAGTCTGGTGATGCACCAGCACTCTTTTGCAGATAATGTTAAACACCTTGTACCACTACAGCTCATATGATTCCATAGTACTGAGACAAGACAGTTAAAGTCTTGAGGTAGAGCAGGAGGGTGGAGAGGCTATCCTTTTTGCATTGTTTTATTCTGGATTTTTGACCTGAAGCCAAGGGCAGCCACATTTTTGATATTGGTGAGCTGATCTATGCACTTCGGAGGGTAAAGAGATGCCCCAAAAGTACTGATTGGATGGATGGATAGTGGGGTTTTTAAATGAGGTGTTGTGGCTTGCTGACTGATAAGTAAGCTTGGAACAAATTTATTCTTCAATTGTTTAGTGTTCTCTCATTTGATTTACTAAGGGTTTGTACATTGCTCTTCCCTTCACAACAGATTTATTACCAATAATGTATTTGCATATGTCAAAAAACTTCTAGACTGAATTTTGCATTCCATAAAGCATAGATTATGCTGGGATCAGAATAAGGGGTAGGTAGAGTAGAGTGACTGAAAGAAACTAAAAGCTGGACAGCTGTCAATTAATGGACTAAAATGGGAAGATAATATAATAGCTTTCAATAATTTCGTTCACATAAGAGTGCACTATCATGCTGGAAAAGGCCTTGAGAACAGACATGAAATACTTCACGCAAATGAAGCTAGTGTTTGTCAAGGCCAGAAAAAAATAATAAAGGGATAGGGAAACTAGCCCCTATGTCCCTCCTATCTCTCTTTGAAGCAATGCTCAAAACATAGCATTTCACTTTGCCCAATTAGAAGCAATAATTTCCCCCTTTTTGGTTTTAAAATACATTTAAATGAAGCCATATTCCGTTTTGCTCTGAACGCAATAAAAATAGCTAACAGGTGCAAGGTATGCACATTCAAGGCTAGCAAATACGACCCCCCCCCCCAAAAAAAAATCCACAAAAAAATCTTATTGGCCAACTACAATACAAAAAAATACATCATCTAAGCTTTTTAATTTTCATCCAGCAAAAAATGTTTTTTAAAAAAATCAAACGGAGTCACAGACCTACATTTTGTCTCAGATGCAGTTTCTGACATATGTTGTTCTGAAAGGATCTCAATGAGGGAGAAACAATTCCTCCTCTTCATCATATGTGGACCAGAAAAAAGGGCAATGAAAGACAAGTAATGAAATCTCAACTCCATTAGCAACTTTTTAATCATGTCAGAAGCGACTTGAGAACATATTGCAAGTCACTTCTGGTGTGAGAGAATTAGCTGTCTACAGAGATATTGCCCAGGGGCAGCCCGGATGTGTTACCATCCTGCTGGGATAGAGCTGATGGATGGGATTGAACCAGCAACCTTCAGGTCAGCAACCCAATCTTCGGATCAGCAGTTCAGCCAGTACAAGGGTTTGACCCATTGCGCCACTGTGGCTCCCATTAGCAACTGAAAAGTAACTTTCCTTGAGATCAAGGTGGCTCAAGGAAGATCCAATGTGTATGAGTGTGAAATACCTGAGTGATGGATTTTTAAAGAGTACTTTAAAACTTCAGATAAGAGAAAATTGTTATGTACAAATCTCCAGTTTAAGTCCTTGAGCAGCATCTTGAAAAATTAAAAGCAGATTCAATAGTGGATTGACAGAGAATAAACTGGGAGTGTCCCTACTAAGGAAGGACACCTAGACAATATGCAGATGTTAGAAAGCTTCTGTAACCATTCATTATGGCTACAATTATGGTGGAACTCTTTTAGCCAAATAAAACAAAATAAAACGTAAATCCTAGTGTGTTTAGTTTGCTGGCTTAGCTGGAAATGGTAGATTTTAATGATATAGCAAGCAAGGCTTGAGCTGTGAGTCAGCATCAGCCTGGTTGATCACATCTGGCTGAATGACAAAATGCTGGAAGAATTTTTGCTGAGACCATGCCCATATTCAGGCAGCTCTTTTTCTTGGTGGTATTCCAGACATCTACAGCTCACATTGTAATTACCATTTCCCTTCAACAGGAAGCACCTTCAAACTTAAGTGGGGTGAGAAGGGAACCTCACAAACACACAAAAATAGACACAACAGTCTTTTAGGGCCATTTTATAGCTTTGCTGCCCTTTATAGAAAGAGGCAAGATGTGGGAGGCTTTGGAATAAAAAAAAAAGCAAAGAGCCATGATGTAAAATTGCATTGAGTTTTTCCTGTTACCAAACAAGCGGAGAAGCTGAGCTGTAAATGTGTAGTTCCCTGCTCTTTACTAAACGGCATGGTATGAACAGCTCTCTAATGAACTAATGGAGGCTATTGGCCCTTAAAGGCACTACAGAGAATTTAAGGAAGAATTTAATTCAGACTGTTCATTTAAAAAAACTTATATTGAATGACTTCTGGCATATTTTCTGAACACATAGGAATTCTAATATATTGAAGGGTACAAAATGACTCAGAATTGTCTGTGATGAAGAATCAGAGATATACCAAACTCAAAGACGGAAAATACATGCTCACATGAAAAGCTGTCAACAATTTCTTAAACAAAAAACCAAAACAATTTTGTGTCTTAAAAAACCCACTGCTGTCGATTCCAACAGTTTTTAAGTGCTTGAAACCTTCTACCCTCCATAAGAAATGCATCTAAATTTTGAAGTAAACCTATTGTTGGCTAAGACAAAACATTCAACACTATTAAACAATTACTCTCTGCTCAGGGAAATGTGCCACAGTGAATGGTTTCTCTTTGTACTATTATGCATCCAGAGTGATGTGAAAAGTGTTTGCTAAAAATGTTTGCATTTGCCTTTCTTTCAGAGAGAAAAAGTTACATCTAGAAAGCAACAAGCAACACAACCCCATTAGTCAGCTCTGGAAATTTTTCCTGATAGACTGCATATATATACAATTTAAGTAACATACCCTAAGTTTAAATGATGCTTTATGTAAATATTGTTGTATAATTTTATGTTGTCTTTTTATTTTTATGTATACATTTCTCTTTGTATCCAAAAAAAAGAGAGAGAGAGAGAGTTGGGCACGACTAGACCTAACGTCAGGGGAAAACCTTTACCTTTACCTTATAGCTCTGAAGAAGGCCATGGGAATATACTAAAGTTGAAACATGTTGGGCTTAAAAAAATTAAATATTTTTTAAAAAATTTACTGAATTCTTTGAGATGTATTCCCCCTCTTTTATTCCCTGTGGGTTCTCAAAGGGTAATGTCAGAAGAAACTATGTCACTACAACCCTCTCCTCCCAATCCACCTTTCGGCTGATACAACCCTCCAATATGGCTATTTAGAACTGTTGAAAGTGGAGGATGGTTGACAGTGGTGGAGAAGTGTCCCTGGGGTGTAGTTACTTGGAGAGGGGAGTGAAGGTATTGTCCCCTTAATGTGATCGAGGTGACCCCCCCCCCAGGACTTTGTAAAAGATAGTTCAAAAATCAAGGCTTTATGTCCTATATTTCATATATTTATAGCAGAAGGTAACTGAGATATTTTACTGGAGTTTACTGTGATTTACTAAAATCCCAGCACAAAAGGTGTTTTTGGGAGTGGGCAATATGATTTATGGTTCTATGAATGTATTCTATGTATTCCTATATGTCTCCCTTCCCAAAATGCCTCATATATGAACTTTCAAAATATGAAATGTCACCTTGGCATGACCCCAGCATTTCGTCATCAAGGCACATAAACACACACACTTAAAGATCTCAATCAAGACATTTTGCATGAACAATAAGGAACGGCTGTTCCCTTGAGCTTCAGAGCCTGGCCACTCAAGGTAGAGCGCCTTTGGACAGGATTACCACATTCCACTGGGGTAAAACCCTCCACTCTCGGAAAGTGGAGATTACCCAAGACCGTCTCACTCCTTTGTCTACACACCTAGCTGATCCCACTGCCAAAAGCCTCACCCATTTGTTTCAATATTCAGCCTTTAGGAAACTGGAGTCTGGCGTTTCTGTCAGACACAGATGTATATTCCCACTTTTGCAAAACAATATTTGGTTGGCTTGAGAACCCCAGGGGACCTCACTAGCCATTATATCCTCCATGAATCACTTAAATCCACTCAAAACCCATCCCTGGTACATTGTTTCCTGCCCGACCTGCCTCCCTGTTCCTGACTGGCTGAGGGGCCAAAATGGCACTGGCTTTCTGATTGGTCGGTCCGCCTCTGTCTCCCCCTCCCGCTGTTAGCAACAACCAATCAGCGTGAGGCCAGTCTGAAGGAGCGGCCGTAGGAAATCCAAAGTTGACACCCTATTTTATGTTATAAAAAGTGTTGTAATGTATTATGTGACATGTCATTTCAGCGAATGATTACGTTTTGACATCCACATCAGCTGACTAAAATAAATATCAACTCGGTCATCTCTCTTCATGGCTCTAGGGTGAGATTATTGGGGGAACAGGACAAATTGATCTGTAGTGCCTCCCGCTTGCCAGGATTTTCGAACCTGCAATCGGAAGGCATTGAGTCTCCCTAATTCAGAGGAGAACCCCTAAATTTTGGCTCGATAACATTAATAAGAATTCTTAATTACTGTTGGTCATTGCTATTAAGTTGACCTCAGTTTTATGAATGTGAGACCTCCAAATCACTGACTGTAATCATAAGCCCTCTCAGGCTGGTTCTACATTGCCCTGTATCCCAAGACCTGATCCCAGATTATCTGCTTTGAACAGAATTATTTGAGTCTACACTGCTAGATAATCTGGGATAAGCAGATAATCTGGGATCAGATCCTGGGAAATAAGGCAGCTTCAGATCTTCCAGACTCAGGGGCATAGCCTCCTTGACTGATTGGAAGTAAGAATTCTGCCTCATCACACACATACAAATTCTTTCAGTACCCAGATTTCTGGCATAATTTCAAGTATCAACCAAACATTTAGGCATCCAAAAGGAAAGCAGGCAAAGTTCTCGAGGGAATGCAAACACAGCAAATAGAAGAGTTCTGGGTTTGAATTATTTTAATTGCCTCAATGCTAGAAATTTGGAGAGGGAATGAAAATTTGATTAAAGGATCAGTATCCTTATTTGAAGGGGCAATAGCCTCATTTTGCCCTCCAGCCATAGCTACCAGCCCTGCGCATCCCATCCCATTTCTGTAGCTGGATACATATCAATACACATTCCCTAGAACTTTTGGGATTCTCAGCAGGTCCTAGAAATTGATGGCATCACTGTTCATCCAGTTATAGGAAGGGAACAAGATCCTTCCTCCTCCCCCACCACTTTCCACCAGAGAGTAATAGCTGCGAGGAGGGAATGAATTAACTAAAAGGTAGGTTTTGCAGGATGACAGAGATGTGGATTGTTTCCTCCTGACAGAATTTCACAGCAAGCTTTCCTGGGTGAAGGTCAACAAAATATTAAAACAAGTTGGAACCCTGTCCTCTATTTAGCCTGACAAGCCTACCTTACTCCCCCACCCCCAAGGTGCAATACAAAGGTGTTCTACAATGAAGTATAATCAGTCCCCTTCAAAATTCCTTGCATGTTCTCTACAGTCATTCTCAGATAATGGATTTGTCAGAGTTTCCAAGGATTATGTTCTTAGCTCCATGAAGCAGCCTTTAAAAACATTCCAGATACCATTGTTACAAATTAGACATATTTCCTGAAATTGAGATGATCATGCTGAGAATGTGCTGTCAAGGCAAACAAGTAAACTTTGGACTTCGTCACACTCAAGCCCCCACTCCCATTCTACACACTTCTAATACAGTTCAAAGACGAAGTACCATGGAGCCCTTCACACAATGCAAGAGTACTTCCAACTGTCGTTCAAGGTGTTTTGTCATTGAGCTGTATTAGAACTGTTGAGAAATGGGAGGGAACAGGAACCAGAAACTGTCTTCTGAGCTCCTGATGCACCTGAAAACATGACAAAACACTTTAAAATACATAGGATGGTATTTGTCAGATTTGCCCATGTTGAATTGTTTCAGTGATGTGGAATGATTGGGTGCTCTTATGGGCAGTTTCTTATCCTCCACTTCTTCTACAAAATCCTTCTTATGAAATTTATGATTTTAATTATGAAAAGCATGTTAAGTGTAAGGAAGATTTCATTGAAAGGAGCATTAAAAGTGGAAGGATTCAAAGAAAGGACAGTTCATGGTAAAGGGGGTTAAAATTGCACTGGTCTAATCCAGGGCAGGAAGGCCTGCAAAGAACAGTTCGTGGCGAAAGGATTTAAAATAATACTCGTGTAATCCAGGGCAGGAACGCATAAGAGGAATGCAAAGGGTTTAAAATAGAGCTGGTCTAATCCAGGGCAGGAAGGTATGGGAAGGATGGATCGTGGCAAAAGGGTCCATAGTAATCTTGGCTTTCAAGACTGTGCTATAACTTGCTTTTTAACTTCATTTTTCTGTGATTTCGAAGTTTTGCCTGATTTTTTAAAAAGAATGAGGATTGGGTAGGGCCTGCACTCAGAATGCGGGATAGAATGGGAGAAAGGCTGGAGAACATAAAGCATCTGATGGGATTTGTAAAATGAAACAATGTATTTTAAATGGAAGGTGATAGTATTCTTTGCTAAGACGACAATCCCCACAACCTCCTGCAAAGCGTCTGATGAACTCCACTCCCAATGAATACAGAAATAGTTTCACAGCTGCACAAAGTAATGTTTGATAGTTTCAGATCTAGCTACTGATGTTGTGTCATGTATTAATCAACAACCAATGCTATTCTGCCCCATTCTTTCACAGCAGTTTCTTCTATTTCAGCCATTTATATTGTTGCCAAAAAAGGAACATGTTTTTGCTAAGACTATTTAAATTCTAAACAAAAAGAGGTTCAGGAAAGAACATGATGGGAAGTACATTGCAGACCTCGATACAATTCAAGGAGGTAGTATTAATTTTTTGATTCTAAATGATCCATGGCGGTAATTGCCGAGGGACCATCTGGTTCATTATGAAACTATCAGGTTGCTAAGTTTTAAGGGAAAATTTCTCTTATGGACTTATGGCTCTGTAGGCCCATTTGATGTTTATGCTGGAGAGTATTTTGATACGTGTTGTTTTCTGTTGGATAAAGCACAGCCTCCATATCTGGAGGGATGTGGCTCTGCATGGATACTTGAAATGATAGATTATAGCAAACCCTATATTTTGAGCATACTTGAACCAGAAGCATGCCATAGAATTCCACTGGAGGACTAGAGAGATCCACAAATACTTCTGGGGGCCTTCAATAATTCTTACTATTTTATGAAAAGCAAAGAATAATTGACTCAGCCAACATAAAGGACAACTTTTTTGTGTGTGTTTGTCATTATTTTCGAAAAAGATATTGATTTATTTTTTCCTTTTTCATCCTCTTTTTTTTAGAATTGGAAACGCAAAGGCAAGGATGGAAGTCATTTTTATATGTATTCATAGTTTTGTTTTGTTTTGTTTTCATTTTTGTTGATTGTTGTTTTTCTTTTTAAATTTTTTACTTCTTTTTCCTCTTTCTTCCTTTTTTATTCCCTTTTTTATTTCCTTTTCCCACTCCCACACTTCTTCTTTCTCTCCTTTTTTCAAAAATAAAATTTCTATATTTTTTTTCTTCACATTCTGTCAACAACCATTGTTCTCACTCTTTTGTTGTACTCAACTCTTATATATATATCAATAAAAATTTAATAAAAATAATTTTTTTGGAGTGTAGGTAGGAGAAACCATTGATATTAAATCTAGGGATAAGAGTGTCATACTGTGTTTTCCAAAGAGTATCTCAGGCCCCTTCCACACAGCTGTATAAAATCCACACTGAACTCAGATAATCCAGTTCAAAGCAGATATTGTGGATTATCTGTCTTGATATTCTGGGTTATATAGCTGTGTGGAAGGGTCCTCAAATGTGTATTTCTCCCACCCTGTATATATAATCCCATCACCTCACGTGAATGTGGATTGTGTTTACTGTAGAGCTTGCCTTGGTTTTGACTCCATTCCTAGCCCTTTGATACCACGGTACTGGTTTTGTTCACTTAATTAAATGCAGTAGGTAAGTATTGCTTTGCCCCTTGGCTTTTTTGTCTGGTGTATGTCTGATCCTCCTGGCTCAGACTGATGGCAGTCTACCTTTTCAGATTGATTTTTGGTTTCCTGGCAGAGCTTAGGCAATGAAAAATACAGGTTAGTTTGGTAGACCTGAGAACCCTGACCTCAGACTTGCCCATCCTCTCTGTGAAAATAGTATAATGCAATCATTAGCCAAATTTTGAAGATATATACCAAGGACCTTTGTTCAGAATAACTGGTTTGTTTCCACGTCTTTCGGTAAGAATTATTTAATTTGAATCAGCCATCTGTGGTCATTTAATGAAAGATTCTATATTAGTACAGTAGGAAGTGTGGTAAAGATGGATCAATTGTGCTGCTAAAATAAATAAATGATGCAAGAAGTCACAAGAGGCATTTGGTAGGCTGACAGGAGAACAATAATTAACAAAGATGAGGAATTGTAAACAAAAAAATTAAAATGAGGATTAATAGACCATGCTGCTGACTACAAGCTGCTAATATGGGCCAAAATACTTGCCAGATGGATTTTAACATGCACAGTTCAGATTTTATATGCATTCAGGAGTAAAGGTTTTTGTTTTGTTTTTTAAGTACTACTGACCCAAAGTTATCCTGCCTAACTTTGATGCTCTCTTCAAAAGAAGTGAGTCTAGGGGTTGAGGACATTTCAACAATTTGGGACTTCCTTGACCAGGTATATCCCCCAATGTCTCTTCTGCCCATCATGAGGCCTCAGAGGGAAGATAGAATTGAAAACCTTGTCTTCTGCTTTGGGTGGGTAAGGGTATATAAGTAGCATCAATGAAAAGCAAGGACAGAGCAGAACATGTGTTTTCATGAAATACATTAATCATCATCATCGTGATCTTGTTTGCTGTGTACTAATCTTGTTGTGTATTAAATAATAATAATATATTAGCTGCCTCTCCCATTTATGTCAAAACATACACATACACATTTGGAGATAACAAATGGTATCAGAAATACAATCATGTATTAACATAGGAGGGAAGACCTATGTACTGGCATTTCAGACTGCTTTTTCAGGTCATCAGTGTTCATGGGCAACATCCAAGTTCCTACTTACCTTTCTCATGATATTTTATCTTTAAATGGGAGTTGGACTGGATGCTCCTTCAAACAGACAAAGCCCTCAGAGAGTGGGATGTCCTGTGACAGCCCATCAGAATAGATAAGTGTCCTGTAAAAATATCTCTTCCTGACAATGCCAGATGATGGAGTGGCACTATGATGTCAATTCAGAAGGAGGTCAGTACTTCCTGCCATCACTTTCCAATAGGATGAGTGAGATGTTGGCAGCTCCTAAAGTGGGACCAATATTTACATCAGAGAGCTGAGACAGGGCCTGGCTTTAATTAAAGCCAGAAGAAGAACTTTCAAGAGACAATGTTTATGTGTGTCTGTCTTCTCCTGTTTGGCTTTGTGTTTTTGGTAGCTCTTCCTGTCTACAGAGTCAAAGGATCGGTTGTGAAGAACACAAATATCTGGGAACACTTTCCTGCCCAGAAAGATGCTCTTATATTCCAGTCATTGTAACTCACTACCATTGTAATTCACTAACTAGGGAAAATATGGGAAAATTCCTATTTATTATACTCCAAGAATCTCACATACATCACAGTCAGTGTCCATATTTGTTTACTGTGAGATTCTCTAAGATGTAGTCCAAAACAGATAACTATTCTAAGTTCTTTACATGAGACATCTCGTATGAACAGAGCCAAGAATTCCTCATACCAAATCTAGTAATTTATGAGAGCTCTGCATTTATATGAGGAGTGGTGTTGTTCTAATGCTTGCAAACAACTGGGAGCAAAATGACCACATGAATAACAAAATAAATAGTAGATCATTGCAGAAAGAGAGGAAATGGGAAATTAGTATAGTTTATAAAGGCTTCTCCACATTCCCATTGAGGATGGGAAGCCTATGAAGATGACATACAAATAATCTCTGCGTTCAAAGGGTTTGTACAGAATATTAAATTCTAACAAAAGTGAGGGTGAATTTCATGATTGAAACCACTTCTGTACATAAGGGATGAGCCGGAGATTAATCTGTAACTACTGCATACTATTCCCTGACAAAACAATTCCCAGTCCAAGAACACTTCCATTGTGATTATCAGTGGAATTTCTTGAAACTATACTTTTGAATTTTTTTTATTTCTTTAGGATGGGATGCATGAGTCCAATCATCTACCCATCTGTCTATGTATATTTGTACTCTTATATTTCCCCTTCTAAGAAATAGATCCCAGGCAGTTTGCAATACATCTCAGTAAAATGGAATTATTTCATTCAAATACAACCTTAACCATCACAGATAATTTTAGGTCCAGACTTGGTCAAAGTAGAGCCACTGAAGTAATCCACAACACTTGAGCTGTTGTCACTAAGGTTGGTTCCACACAGGTCTTTAATCCGTGTCCAATTGGGTTTTAGAAACCCAGCTGGATGTAGATTAGAGTCCATATACTCCCCCCAAACCCCACATCTTTTTGGAGGTGTGTCTAGGTGCCCTGCCAAACCTTTTGGCAGGGCACCCAGACACGAAAGAAAACCTCCCAAAAAAGGATTAAAAATAAAAATAATTTACCTGTCCACCATTAAAGTGGTGCCAGAGCTCTCCTGGCTCATACAAATGACATGCCAGGAGAAGGGGGAGGGGGCGAGAAGTGTAACTTCTCAGGTGAGATAAAATGTTTTACTCTGGTTCCAATTCCCAACTCATGTAGCCAGTCCAACAGGATACTATACTCAATAGGATCAAAAGTTACAAAAAACCATGTGAATCAACCTGGCACTAAGCCATCTTCTCACTTTTACAAGTCATTTGTTTGGATGGACTGGCCAACACTGGTGGACCCAGACCCCAATTCTCCACTCTGGGACCTTCACAGAGATGAATGAACTGCCAAAAAATGCTAAAGGAAGTCAAGGTGCCCAGAAATCTAGTCCCAGTTTTGAAGGAAAAGTCCACAATATTACACTGAGGAGAAGGAATATACCTTCAGTTTTTTGTGAAAGTAGAATTATGCCACCTTGATAAGAAATTTTAATATTTTGCAACTGAATGGGCAATGAATTTTTCAACTATACGCAGTGCTACCATATCCACAATTCCACTTCTTCAGCCTTGAGCAACCACATCAGAGAAAAATTCCACCCTCTTTCACAGGGAGACTTAAATGTGCATAAGATACCAAAAGGATTCTGGCTAAAAAATTTTTTAAAAAAAAATGTGGTGCTAGAATATTAATCACCATTTCTTAGAAGCTTCAAGGAGCAACAACTCACCTTTTTTGGCAAAAAGGTAGTCATTCTGTTTGTGCAAAAGCAGCATTGATGGGAAATATCTCTTTCTCCAGGGCTTTAATTTGCTCACCCTTTCATTATGACAACCAACACAGTCTTTGAAGGAGAAATAAGGCCAAAGGACACATGAAATAGGTAATTATTGTGGTGTCAATCTATGACTAATAGCAGTGTGTGTGATTCATTCAGTAACAGGGTAGACTTCCAGCATGCTCTGCAGTTTGTAGAAGTTACGGTTGCCATATCTCAGGACCTAGCCCTGTGTATCCAGTATTTTGTGGGTCATCACCAGACAGTTTGTTGGATTTAGTTTTGGGTAAGAGAAAATATCTTTGTGTAATTATCTCCAGCTCAACTGATAGAATATCCAATTGCTACAATTTGTAATGCTTGACAGATTTGCTGGTGCAAATTGCCAAAGCTCTTAAGAGGGGGGTGTCTCTTACCATCTTTCTCAGCTGCCCTCTCTTTTCCACGTACTCTGAATAGAAGCAAGTGGTCTAAACTAAATTTATTTTCTCTATCCCTCACTCTCCCCTCATGTATTGAAACAATGTTACAATTACCTTTCCCCATTTCGGCACATTCTGCACTTTGCCCTGGATTTATGAATTAGTCTCCAGTTTTTAACATTATATGCTTCATGTTGATTTTAATGATTGTTTTTTTACTGATGTTGATGTTTTTATTGGGTTAATTGTGCTTTTGCTTGTTATTGATATTTGATTGTTGTATCGGGCAGAGCCCCATGTAAGCCACCCCGAGTCCCTTCGGGGAGATGGGGCGGGGTATAAAAATAAAGTTGTTGTTGTTGTTGTTGTTGTTGTTGTTGTTGTTGTTATTATTATTATTATTATTATTATTATTATTATTATTATTATTGCAGAAAACATAGAATGGCGAGTGTTTCATAACCATCCAGTTGAGAATTTGTTGAAGATCCTGGAGAGCCACTAAAATTATTGTGGTGGGGAGATCAATGTCAGGGGACAGGCATAAGGCAGGTGTGTTCTGACTGTCCTTAGAACAAAGCATCTTGTTAATTCTCTTTACATATTTTCCAATAAATCATGTCACCTCATAAATCTGAGACTTTAATAGATGGATTTAATATATGAAATGAACCTTTCCAGAATGTTACCATGAAAAACCAATGGTTTAATCATATTTAGTGAATTGTGGCTTTATCCTGCTTACTGTTGCCTTCTCAATTCATCCTCCCTTCTTCTAGTACACATACCACCGCATCACATGGAGAAAAATTAGTATCCTAGCACGCTGCCAGGACACTTCCTCCTTGGAGCCCACTGGACACCATCACACAATGTCAGGCAACTTCTGGTGGGGCCTTAATGTGATGAGGCCCTTAGAAACACTAAAGGAACATATTTAGAGACCCTAAAGGGACATATAATTTTCACCTTTAAAAAAAATCTCTTGTAGTGCCAGCGGGGCAGAAAAAAAAATAAGAGAAAGAGAAACTAAAGTACTCTGCTTTAATTCTTTGTTTTAAAGTAATATTTTAAAATCCTTTAAATCTGTTGTCTTGATCTCAGTCTTTGTTAGCTGTCTTGGTTCTGAATCAGAGAAAAACATAGGGTATGAATAAATAAAGGGATAGATGGATGGGGAAAAGACTTAAGCCTCTCCTGACTGTACACAGTAAGCTTTGTACAGAATTGGCCCTGCCAAGTTATCAAATAAGAAAGAAAATGAAGAGGATCTTTGTCAGACTGCATTTTTAATATAGCTTCTAGTCTGACCTTATGTAATTGACAGAGCCTGACAGCCAGCATAGTGCAGTGCTTTAGGACTCTGGGAGACCATTGAAAGTAGTTTACTGTATACGTTCATGTATACATCCAGAAATTTTATTCAAAAAATCAACCCTAAAAATCTGGGTCACCTTATCCATGAATCAATGTAAATACTGTACCTCCACAAATGACCCTCAACTTACCCACAGGTCACATTAGAATCCATGATTATGACCCAAAACCTGCCCTGAACTCATACATGAGACCAATTTATAATGAGTATATACAGTGATTGACAAAGCTTGACAGACAGCATAACATAGTGGATTGTGTGTTGCATGTGGAGCTTGGGGAAAATAGTTTAGTTACTTTTGGAAATATAAGTTGGTTTTTCCCCCCAGAAAAATGCAACTAAACTAGCAATTAACCACTCCTGAGGCCACAGAGCATATTACTTTTTAAAATACCCTTTAAAAGTCTTCTCCCAACTCTACCATGCTCATCCATCAATGCAAAAGGCATCCATGTCCCAAGAAAGACGTTGCAAGTAACTGTATCATTCAGTTTCTATCCTCACTGCAGACTTTACTCATTATTAGCACAGGGAGAGGGTGTGGGATCCACATTTGGTTTCCTAGCTAACAATTTTGTAATACATAGTGAGAACTATATATATAATTTTTGTCCATTATGAGAAATTTGAGCTATCAAGACATAGATGTGGTTTATTTTTACCTTTGCTCTGTTGAATGCAATGACAAGAATCATGAAATTAATGAATGTCAAGGATGAAAGTGCAGTCATATACAGCATAATTCACATTCTCGGGATTATAGTAATACAAACGTACATTCTATTTAGGTGGATAGTGATTATGTAAGAATTATCCACATTCAGTTTTTGAGGGGATTTCATTTGCTTCATTGTCATGCTCAGCCTATGTATTAAGAAGAAAAGAGAATTTCAAGGCCTTATCTGCAATATCCACAGTATTTAATTTACAGTTTATATTTCAAGCAGAAGAACTTCTTTAGTAGGCTTGCAAAGTCACAATGCCACAGCTTATATGGGAAAAAATAAGTGAAAACAGAGTTTTAGGTTTTGTCCAAATCTCCATTTTGACAACACTGGTATTGAGGGGAATAGAAGTGGATATTAATGTCACTGAGTCATGCATCAGTCTTGGAGTTGTATTGTATTGGTTTCCTTATGCCCTTGCTTTTGATTTTAACAGGGCACCAAGCAGTTGGAAGTATGAAGATAAATATAAGTAAAATAAATTAAGATAAAAATATTAAAAGTTATTTTAAAGGCAGTTAAAATGTTTATGCAATTGAATATCATTTGAAACATACCCATTAAAATGTAGAAGATGAAAAATAGTATAGCACACTAAGAAAAAGCCCCTTTCCTGTAAAACAGTCAGCTATCAAAATCTTCTTCCAATAAAAAAGTATTCATATATCTATGGAGTCTTGCTTCAGTAACAGAAGTCCAGAGTTTGGGGACAGCTACTGAGAGGGGCTCTCGGTTGTTTTCTTACCAACACTACATAAAGGGCGAAGAATCAAGGGAAGGACCATCTCCTAAAGTCTCAGAAGAGGCTTAGAGTCAAAGAATCATAGTTAGAAGAAACCATAAGGGCCAACCAGTCTGCTCCCCTGCCATGTTTATATAGGAGGACACTATCCCCCAGAAAACCAGTACCTAGGCCATACAGGGCTTTATCAGCCACAACCAATACTTTGACCTGTACTTGAAAATAGAGTAGTTGCTAATGAACTGTTGTAACAATGGATATGCATGTTTCGCTTAACCAGCCCCACCCAACGTTCTGGATACAACTCTTTGGACCAACTTCAGTTTCTGAACATTCTTCAAGAGCAAATCCACACAGAACACATTTACCATAATCCACACAGAACAAATTTATGGTAATAGGATCTAACCAATATGTGTTCTACCATGGCCAAGTTAAACATCTTTAAGAATGAGCACAATTGGCACCTTATTGACTTTAACCAATTGTTTTATGGCAATTATAGTAAAACAGATTCATTTATTCCAAATGATGTCTACTTTTGCCAGTTATTATGCATCTTGAATCTGAAAAAGGACCCAAGAACAACTAAAGATGCATCACATTAAAAATATATTGCCAGGTTATGTTTAATTCATAAAGTTTTTCTTTCAAATTCTTGCACCTTTTACAAATGAGCATAACTGTATATCATGGGTCGAAATGACTAAATTCTTGCAACTCTCCAAGTGGTCTACCTATAAATCGAAAAGCTTGTGATTGTGGGACAAATTTGATGAGACACTAATAACCAGTTTATTTTAAATTGATTTGAAAAGCAGCAGTATCTTCAGATGGAGATTGGATTTGGACGAAGTTCTGGGAGCAGGACAATTAACCATCCCCATTACTACCATGTGTAATCTGAATTCCTTTCCCAGATGCTATTTGCTCAGTTAGTGAAAACATATAGGCACATATATTTTTAATGAGTCTGTTAGTATGGTAGGAGCGAATTTCAGTAAGAAAAAAACTGGTGCTGAAGAAAAGAGTTGCCCCTTTTCCTATGGCCCTAATCCAATTTAGGTGATCCTTTTGGTATTTTTACCTTTTGCACTTGCACTCCCAAACTTACTCCTCTCAAACTAGGTGATTCTGCTAGTCTAAAAAAGTAACTCTTGTAACCTCTCCTAGATCTCCAGTGTTCTTAGAGGCAAAGTGCTAATGATGCCTCCAGAGCTTTACTATTGCCACTTACTGTGTGCTTATAGATTTTATTCTTTTTGTAAAGTGAAATTCTTTCCATTTTATTGCTTTCTTCTTGCTTAAAAAATACTCCAACTCTATACCTTGTATTCCCTGGTCTTCATGTTTCCTTCAGTTTCCTTCCTATCGCCCACCCCGACTTGTATAACTCCTTAAGATTTCTGACAGTTTCTCAAAATAGAAATGTTATTCTGCCTTGTTTAGATTGTCTACCTTGAATATTTTAGCAAGTTAGGTTTGCAAAAGTTTCTATATAAGGTTTGATATTGCCTCTGTAATTTTACTGTAATGAAATGAGTTTTCCTTGCATTATTGAACTGTAATTTTTATCAAAATATCAGAAAAAAGAGCCTGATTGGCGTAGTGGTTTGAATGCTGGACTATAACTCAGAATCTGAACCCTCACCCCTCTTTGGGCCCAAGATATTAGTTATAGCACAAATTTAGCAGTTTGGGCAAAATGTGTATGAGAGATTTAAAATTCAGTCAAGCAAATGAGATTATTAAGAACCTTTACAAATGATGTTCAGATATTACCTCATCAAAATTGTCAAAAAAAATCACAAAAATTGTGGTAATATTAATGAGTGCTGGAAATGCATAAAGCATGAAGGCACATTTTACCATACATTGTAGACCTGCAAAAAAGCTTTCTGGGTTGCAGTTAAAGAAGTACTGCAACCTGTATTGTTAAAAAACTTACCTCTTAAACCAGAGATATTTCTACTGGTGGAAGTAAAGGAAAAAAGTCACAGGTTTTTTTCCAAAATTCAGTAGCAGCTGCTCGCATTATGCATGCAAAAAATGGAAATAAAAAAGATTCCTTCAGTGGATGATTGGTTACTAAAATTGATTCAATTGACAGAGATGAATATTGCATATTGAAAGACAAATCTATACAGAACTTCCAGAACAACTGGACATTATTTTTTATTGTATCTGAAAATATAAAAAAGGATTGGACTTAACAGATTTTGGCAATTAAAATAAAACCTTTTTTAAATTTCTGCTTGAGTTTGGAAAGTTAATAATATCAATGGAAAATATCTGATAAAACAAAGTATATAGTTAAAGATGGTTTCTAATCTTTATTTAGTTATCCTGGAGTGACAACAGGGAGTCAATTAAATAGAATGTATAAAAGGATAAGATGCAGTCACAAGAATTGTACATTTATGTATTGTATCTATTTAACTGTTAACACCAATATTCAAGAATATGACTATGTAATGCCTTTTTATGGGTATATGCACCAGATGAAATTAATGATAAATAATATGATTAAAAGCTTAAATATAAATTATTAAAAATTAGGTAGTTAGACCTGAGATTCTGCTCCTTTTTTTGTTTGAACAGACATGTTTTTAATCAACATACTGCAAAACTGCCTAATACAGGTTGAGGAACCCTTATCCAGAATTCTAAAATCTGAAATCCTCCAGTGGGTGGCTGAAATAGTGAGACCTTTAATTTCTATGGTTCAATGGACACAATCTTTATTTTATGCACAAAACTATTGAAAATATTGTATAAAATTGCACTCAGGCTATGTGCATAAGACTTATATGACACATAAATAATGTCCATCTCCATGACATCTAATTAATTATGTACATAATGCAAATAGAGATATTCCAAATTTTGGGGGAAAGTCTGAATTCCAAAACACTTCTGATCTTAAGCATTTTGGAAAAGAGGAAACATAACCTTAGTGCTGTATCACAGAGATCCAAGAAGACTGACTATTAGTTTCTAAGATATATTCAGGATTGTTGAATATGATTTTGAATTTTCTGAATTGCATTATTCGTAATGTAGCATCTTTTCTGTGTTATGGTATTTACATTCGCATATTTTTTATTTTCACTATTTAAATCCCTAGCTGATGGCAAAAAATTGATATTACATGGATTGTTATGAATATGTTTGAATTCATTTAACTTTGTGAGTAGTTGTCTCCCAAATAAATAAGCTGCAATGCTGCATTTTAGCCACATGAGAGCATAAAGATCACATTTCTGGAATGAACATTATTCTTACCTTTTGGTAGCATGTAGCTCCTGCCAATATTTTTTGTAAGCCATTCAGTTTGCTGTTTTGTGTTGAGGACAGTAAGAATAATTTTCAGAGAGTTATGGGTCATGTTCTTATATTAAAATATAGTTCTTATATTAAAAATGATCCACTGTTTGCAAAGCTATACAAGAATAAACTCTGCAAATATTCATTACCATTTCTCTGTAAAGCAATTAGGTGATTTCATCCTGACACAATGAATTATTACTGAGGTTTTTCATTTCACATTGCTCTTAATTTTATGATTGTTAATGTGAAATCATTTTTAATAATATAAGGAGACCCAACAATAAATAATTGCTAGAATCCTTTTGGTGACATTTGGTGTTGCTCTTTGTCATCTACTCAACTTCAACCTGTGGTGACCTTTTCAATTAGAGACCTGAAAGACCCTAATTATTAAGTGACATAATATATACTGTGATTCTATATTCTGTTCTATATTCTATTCTATATACAGTGTTCCTTCCCTACTTTGTGGTTCACTTTTCGCTCCCTCACTGCTTCGCGGTTTTTTTCTGAGCGGTGGCACATGCGCAAAAGGTACCAGTTTCCCTATTGTGCATGTACCCTCCCTCTCATCAGCATCCAGCTGGGCCACTCTGAATGCCGAGAGGGAAGCACATGCACAAAAGGGAAACTGGCAGGTACTGAAGAGGAGGCCGCCAGGAAGAAGCACAGGAAGAAGGCTTGCGAAGGGGAGAAAGGCCTTTATTAGGTAAAGGTAAAGGTTTCCCCTGACATTAAGTCCAGTTGTGTCTGACTCTGGGGGTTGGTGCTCATCTCCATTTCTAAGCTGAAGAGCCGGCATTGTCCGTAGACACCTCCAAGGTCCATGACTGCATGGAGCGCCGTTACCTTAACGCCGGAGCAGTACCTATTGATCTACTCACATTGGCATGTTTTCGAACTGCTAGGTTGGCAGGAGCTGGAGCTAACAGCGGCCGCTTATGCCGCTCCTGGGGTTTGAACCTGGGATCTTTCGGTCTCCAGCTCAGTGCTTTAATGCACTTCACCACCGGGGCTCCTATTATTATAATATGTAAATATTAAAATAAATATAGCGCCCCTATTTTGCGGATTTTCACTTATTTTCACTTATTGCGGGTGGTCCTGGAATGTAAGCCCCGCAATAAGTGAGGTAACACTGTAGATCCATAATAAAAGTGAAAATATGTATGTATGTGGCTGGGCCTCCCACTTCCACAAACAACTATGACCCTCCCTTTAATGATATTGCAGGTTATAGAGAGCACCATGAATATGTACAAGAGCCAACAATCACTGCCATTGTCGTTCACAACACAATACTGCCCACCATCCAAGTGAATGCTTTCATATGGGGATAATTTCATCCTAGATTTTATGTGTTTCCTCCACCACAGACATCTCAGTTTTTCTTCCTCTCTCCCACCCACTGCCTCTCCCATAATGTTTTCCTATGGTGGACAGCAAACAGAGCAGAACTGATCAGCAACTGAACATACTGGAAGGTTTTCAGAGAATGATTCAGCATGATGGAAGCTGTAGTTCAACCTGCATCAAGACCACTGACAATGGACCTTGACCAAATTTGGCGCATAGAACTACCATGACCAACGAAAAATACTGGAGAGGTTTGGGGGGGGGAATTGACCTTGATTTATAGGAGTTCATCTACATCCAGAGAGCACTATGAAGCCAAATAACGATGGATCTGGACCAAACTTGATGCGTATACCTGATATGCCCAAATTTGAATATGGGTGGGGTTTGGAGGGGGTGGAATTGAACTTGATATTTAGGAGTTGTAGGTACTGGGATTTATAGTTCAGCAGTGACTCCTACTGACAATAGACCAGGACCAAACTTGGCATACAGAACCCCCATGACTAACAGAACCCAAAATAATTGTTTCATACAGAATGGGACATTCCATGGAATGCTTTCAAATTAGTTACTGAACATGGCTCCTTGACAATTCCAGACTGGGCAGCAAATGTAGACATTATTCTTGACTCCTAAAGCAATAATTCCTTTACCTGGATCTCTCCATTGTCTTCATCCTATCACTTTAAAATTGATTCCCCCCAATCCCAAATAAATGCAGAGGTACTTGTGCGATTATTAATCATTCCTTTCTAAACACAAGGTTGCAGCCTCACATTTTGATAAATGAGTGTGCAACCAGTAGGTGACTATTCAGTTTCTTAGAGCAAAGAAAACAATAAATTAGCAGTTGAAGCCAAGAGGTGTTGCAACAATGAATTTAGTCATTCTCTTTGCGGGTGGCATGATATCCATGGGATTACACACTGGATATGTCACTGTGCTGAATGCAAACTAATCTAATGACAAGTATCACAAGGAATCCTTATTGGCATTGGGCTGTTTTTTCCTTCTCATTAGAAGGATCACCATGACACCGATAGCCATTGATTTGGTTTGTTCATCACAGCAGAGCTGGAAAAGTGGATAAAAGTACTGGAACAGTTATATTTATTTGATTAGGAAAAGCTATTATTCTGAATTTCTAATCCACTTGTATTGTTAGGAAAGCTCTTGAGAATTAATGACAAAACAATCCTGGGAAATGAAACATTGTATAAAAGAAAAGACTGGGTTTAAAAACAACCCAAATATGCTTGCTATGAATTGCATTTATGGAAGATTGGCGAGCAGTGCAGTAATTGGGTTTCTCATCCATCATGTATATATATTATAATATAACATGTAGATATGCTAACTTGCTTTAAAGCACAGATTTAACTCTTTCATGCCTTTACAGTACTGTGTTCATGTTGTTCATTAAGAGTCCATAGATGCCATCCTAATGATTGTCTAATTCAGATTCTGGCAAGAGCAAGAATATTCCTCCTTACTATATGTCAGAGGGGGGAGACAGCAGTGGAGGACAACATCCTTTCCAGACCTGTAGCTTGTATATCTGGGAGAGATGTTCTTTGTCTTAGTCTTGGGAAGGGGAAATTCAAAAAGCTCCACCTGCACAATGTAAAATCTAGTAGACCTGCATGTGCTGCATCCCATGACTACAGAAGTATAAAATAAGGCCCTTGTTATTTCTTTTTCCACTCCACTTTCCTCAGCTCTTAGATAGGAAAATAACGATGCTATTGCCCCATGTTGTTGAAACTGTGGTATAACGGATCTTGGCATGAATCAAGACTTCTCTGCTACCTAGGGAATGAATGGAGCAAACAGCAGCTAACATTTTCCAGGACATGTAGCTTAACAGGAAACAGTGGTAAGAAAACCACTGTAAGTTAGCACATAAAGATAAAGGTGTCACCTGAAAGCACATTAAGCTTAGTTTTTACCCACTGAAATGTGGATTTTTCAAGTACAAAGTAGCAACTGACAATGTTTGCTTTTCTTGCTGGAGCAATGAGAGGAAAAATCACTAATGGATATGCTCCCCCACTATACGTGATCAATGCCATAAACCTTCCCAATAATGCAGCAATAAATAAAAGCAATCATTTCCACTTCCATTCAAATTGCAGTGAAAACAGAAGGAGAGAGAGAACGAAACTAGGCAAGGTTCTTTGTAGCAATTCTGTACATAAAATGATAGTTATGGTAGTTCTCTGACCACGTAGGACCTGACCATCTGCAAATAAGTATTTGCATGTAGCAGTGACAATAACCCGATCCACATTCAGATTAAGGTATGTTTTGTTCTAAAAGCATAATGTGTGAAGCTGCTGATGGAAAATGAAAAGCAGCTATTTGAAGCTTCAGATTATTTCCACAGTAGAAACTGTCCTATGTGTACAATTATCAAGTAAGATGTTTTCAAGGTTGTCAAGGTAGTGACAAACACATGTAAAGGAAACAGAGCTTCTATGACTCACTGCTGCGTTGAAAAGCTTCTAGAATAAGATGAGCCAGAACAAGCAAGAATGTTCTATTTGTATTGACTTTATTAGTAATTATCCAACTTGGCAGCATAGTACTTATCTACAAAAGGTTGAAACAGAAAGAGGTGTTAACAAGCAGATTATGAAACCTAGTAGAGGAAAAAAATATTATTGTTATTATTATTAACTTTTTAAATGCCCTTCCTTTCTCACCATGGAGACTCAAGGTGGCTAACAATCCCACACTTTAGTTAGGTTTAAATGCAATGCAAAAGTTAAAAACAATTAAATAGTACCGTGTGATAAAAACAGATTAAAATATAATAAATACCCTTAAAATAGCCTTTAAAACTCGCAGTCCACCCCCCCCCCCCAATCCCACCCACAACCTACTCAAAGTCTAGCTCTTATCCTTCCCCAAATACCTGCTGCCAGAAGGTCTTCACTTGCCTGCAGAAGGCCAGCAGGGATGGGGCCATTCTGGTCTCTCTTGGGAGGGAGTTCCACAATCTGGGAGCAGCCACCAAATAGGCCCTCTCCCATGTTCCCACCAAATGAACTTGAGCAGCTGGTGGGATAGAGAGAAGGCCCTCCCCAGTAGATCATAGATGTCTATCAAGTTCATAGAAAGAGACACAGTGCTTCAGATAACCTAGGCTGGAGATGTAGAGGCTTTGTAGGTCAAAACCAGCACTATGAATTGTACTCAAAAACATGTTGGCAGCCCATGGAGCTGTAGCAACAGAGGAGTTGTATGCTCAAAGGCAGACCCATGTAATGGTTGGGACCTACATTGCTAAATATTGTAGTTTGAATAGCACTGAACTGTATTATATAAGTCTATACTGACTATATAATGCAGTTCAAACTGCATTATTTGACAGTATAGATCCAAGCTCAGTAAGAGAAAATGTTAGTTTCATTCTACTACCAAGAAAAATTCACCCAACAAATTAACACCAGGTGTACCTGCCTCATCACACTTGAGCATTTTTCCACTTCAATTCACTTTAAATGCTGTGACTGCCTCCTGCAGGATTCTGGAGCTTGTAGTTTAGGGAAGCCCAGATTAGGGAGATTCCTTTAAATTGTTCATCTAGAGAAGCACTGGGCCTCCCTAAACGACAAACCCTAGAATTCTGCAGTGACTGCTTCCTGAAGAATTCTGGTGTTGGGTGGGGCCTTTAAACACTAAAATGCCTTTCAAGTTTTCTGTAATTAATACTATATTAATAGTGTATGAGTTATAAATAAGAGACGAAGTCCAAACTGATGATAGTGATTTTTGGAAAGAACCTGTGTATTGAACTTTATTTTTTTCTTATGTGTGGATCACCTTTTCCTTCAATTCAGTATGAGACTTGATTATTATATAAGCTGTTTTTCTAAAGTAATATCTGCAGACTGAAGGATCTATTTACTTTCTTCACAGTGGGGAGCATTTGGCACTGAAGAGAAACTGGCCTATCACTGAGATAGATTTGCTCAGCTGAGATACTGAGGTACCTGGATACTGAATTTTAGATGAGACCAAACACTTTTAAGAATTCTAAATGTCACCCAAGCCTCTGGTTCTGAAACAGAATCCCAGAACAGTGAGTTTTCCTATGAATATAAAAATTACAACTACCAATTGCAGAAAAATCATTCTAAGCTGAATCTTCTCTGGTTAGAATGAAAGGGAGCCCTATGACTTACAATGTGGATAATTTACAAGTTGGACACTCCAAAATATGGTGGTGGGGCAAGCCATGCCTGGTGGTCCACCTAACATGATGGCAGCATTTTCCTTCCAGAGACCAATATTCTGCGCAGCCCTTAGGGGAAGATGGGGATCACGAGCCAATGATTGTGAACCTCCTGCAATCTCATTGGCAGGGATATCTGACTGGAATGGTCCATATGTTAGACTTCTCTCCAGTTAGGTGTGGGGATAGTTAGTTGCTGTTTGTGTCATCCCAACAATCCACCCACCCTTTATTGTGATTGCTTGTTTTGTAATTCAGAATAGCAAATGGTTTATTTGGATGGTGTAGACAATCCCCTAGTCACAATTTTAACACTATTGCAACAGTCTTAACTCCCCCAAACTTAATTTACCCAACATCAACTGCATGGGGAGAAGGATATTGGTTCTGCCAGTGATTGGAGCATGGATGAGTAACATTTCCATCAGCTTAGGTGAATTGAACCAGGAGAGATTCCTTAGTTTACCTTAATGTAATTAATTAAGTAGCTCATACAGGATGCTGGTTGGCATTCACAATAATGTTTTGTAGTAGTGTCTCATTTTTAATATTAATGACATCTTAATATTCAAAACCAATCTCCACACACATACTCTCATGGCTCTGTGATTCAGAGCTTGTAGATCCTATCTGGCATCAATAGCTCTTCATTCTGTCACATGATGGCTCATTTAATTTTCCTTTCGGGGTCTCCAAATCTACTATATCATCAAAGTGCAAAAGGAATTCACAACACAATTAGATTTATAGCAGAAAATATTGTGTAGTTCCATTTGCCTGGTATTTCCTCTTTTCACCCCAGAAAAATATATATAAAGAAAGCTAACTTTACTTATATACTTCTGACACAGTGATACAGCAACCCTGTGCATGCCCTATACTTGTCTTCCCATGAATCCAATGGGATTTATTACTGAGTAAGTGTGTATAAACTATAAAATTGCAAGAGAACAGTGAAATATTATACAGTACAATCCCTGTATCTATGAGACTGGTATCTGCAGTTGCATTTACCCACATCCCCTTTAGCTATTTTCTAAATAATCTGGGTGATTTTTCATAGAGTCATGATGGAGAAGCTAGTGATGCTTACAGAAGTGTCCCCTCTATGCATTTCCTATGTCTTCTAGCATGACTCCATTGTATGTTTCAGCTGGAAGCTATTCATTTAGTAAGGTTCTCTATCACTAGCAGTATTGTGTATCAATGTGAAGCCCTGCAGCACATCCCTCAAAGATATGGAGATTGTACTGTAATTTCTATTCATAAAAGAGCTTGAAACTAATGTAGTTTATGCACAGGCAAATTGGTATTAAATTGAAACTCAAATATTGCTGTTTTATTATAATAGAGAGACTACTAAAGCATGCCAAATTTCTTATAAAACCTATGTGCTGTTTTCTTAATTTTTCCACTCCTTTAAAATCTTTTTCCTACACTATGAATCTATTTCATGTGTGTTTTAAAGAGAAGTATGAGTCTATGATAGATAAAATTATAAAATATTCATAGCAACATAGCTGTACAAAGATCCACACTCTTTCTAAGGCTTACAGATAAGAAATACCATGACACCATCTCTGTTTTTCATAATTGACATACCAGAATATGACTTGAATTAACTTCAAAAATAATTTCAAAAATGTAAACACATGGTGTAAATAAGAGCAATTTAGTAAAAAAAAATATTCTTCTCTGAAGGCTCTATATGTGTGTGTGTGTGTGTGTGTGTGTGTGAGAGAGAGAGAGAGAGAGAGAGCGAGATCTCCAAACTTTAGCTCTATAATAGCAGTTACCAGCATTGTTCTGATCAATTGTTGTAGATAACTTGCCCTCCCATATTCCTTGACTACTCTCAAAGCACACTAATAATTTATAGCCATTACGGCTGAGACTAGGGGTATAATCATGAAGGAAGCATCAAGTAACTTCAGTGGTTTTCTTCCTGATGTGAGAAACTTGTGCCGTTTCTGAAGATTATTCATGATTTGGGACTTTTTCTGTACACATTTGCACAGGTAATAGTATCTATGCAAAAATATTATTTTCTGTGCAGAAAATGCTAGTTACTGTGCACACAAAAAGTGTGAATTTTGCAAAGTATAAACCCCAAACTTCAAAAATTCTTGTCTCTCTAAGATTCTTTTCATCAAAGTTTCTGAACACTTGAGAAACAGGTTTTCCAACCATTTTCCAAATATTATTGAATGTTCAATCCATCCCTAGCTTGGATATTGTAAAACTTGTATTTCAGAAATTGATGTTTCCATGTTCTCCAGATTCTTTCTTATGTTGTCTTGACACATGTAAATGGGCCACTAGTTGCTCATGTGGGGGACAGGCACACCTTGTCAGTTTCTGGCCAGTGAAATTCATTTCCTGGCAACCTAGAGTAAAGATGGCTCATTCAATATTTATTTCTGGGAACACAAATTGGATATTTCAATGTCCAAAGAGTAACCTTGCACTTTCCCACCTCATTAAATTTTATACTAAATGTATTAACCTTAGAAAGCATAGGTGACATCTTTTCAGATATTTCAATCTACTGTACTATGCCCATCAGCCTCAACCAATATGGACAATTGTCAGGGATTAAGGAAATGATATTCCAAAGCATTGTGGGAAGTGATGTAAAATTCACCCTTTATTCTTCCTGTCACTGGGTAGAGCAAGATATGTCAACTGAGTCGCCCCTAATAGAGAAGCTTAAAAATCCCTGAAGAGTGGGGGCAAACACAGTTAAAATAAATTATTGAAGCATTATTACATTTATTACTTGAAGCAATACAAAAAGTCCTGAGCATGGAAATTTCCCATTGAAATGCCCACCCCACCACTGCTTTTGCAAATAAAATATCTGCAAATTTCTGTTCTTGGGAAGAGCAGCTGGCATTTTCAAAAAATACTTCAGTCAAGGTATCGCTAATCACATATCCCATGTGTTTTGAGAACAGCAATGAATTTTTGTCACATCCATATTCTGGGTTGCATTTCAAAAATTCTCAGTCATGATGCATAGTGCAGATAATTGAGAGTTGTTGGGATTTTGGGTGGAGAACTGTGCTTTGTTTCTATAACTAAAAGGGTGTTTATCTTTGTTATTAAACCCAAATATGTCTATGATACAGAGTGCTTTGTAGCATGCTATAGCGATGGTTATGATCCACGTATTGATGATGAACTCCCAGGTGCATTTCAGATCCCCTATATAAGCATAATGATTGTTTCCATTAGCCAATGTTGTTTAACCTTCTGAATGGCTCCCTTTCTGAAAGCTATTTTCACAGCAAATTGTAAACCTTTTAAAGAAATGCCTTACTTTGTTCATCAACATCTCTCTGAAGTGGTCCCCCATTAAGAAATAAAAAAGGGGATTGATCACACTGTTAAGAAAGGCAACCGGCCTTGTAAAAATGTAAATAACATTGATAGCATCCATTGCACAGGGAGAAAGCTTCCAAAATTCCATTCGAGAGGCAATCCTGATATTGCGCATAATGTGGTAGGGAGTGAAGAGCACTGAAAAGACAGCCACAGCCATCATGACTAAGGTGAGAGGTTTTTCATATGTCAGGCCACCAGAGAATTGTGAACGGTGACTTTTGAGGAAGGCATGGGTCTTCATATAAAAAAACCACATGACATACAGAGGAACTAAAAAACCAATAATTGTCAAGATCATACTGTAAATTAGGCTTTCAACAGGCTTTCCTGAACTTGCATAATCTGTGCACAAAGTTTGTTTCTCTTTATTCTGAACTGAAATGAAGATGAACATGGGTGACAATTCCAGTATGACCAGGACCCATACAGCAATTGAGAAAACCGTGGCCGTGCTTCTCTTCTGCAGAAAATGATTTCTGAAAGGATACTTCATGAGCAGATATCTGTCAAAGCTGATGAAGGAAAGGAAAAGGATGCTTGTGTATAAATTGGCATGAAGGAGGAACCTATTGGCTTGGCACCAAGTAATGTCATAGGTCCATGTTCCTTTGGAGTAACTTGACACCAGTATTGGAAGTGTGCATAGGAATGCAAAGTCTGACAATGTTAAATTGAACAAATAGATGTTACCACTTTTCCAGGTTTTGAAGCAGAAAATGTGTCCGAAAACAACAATGCTGTTACCAATGATGCCAAATATGAACTCCAAAGCATACATAGTAGTAAGGAAATGCATTTCCAAGGCATTAGATATTCCTGGGCATTCTCTGGAATCATTCACATCCTGAAAATATATAATTAATGTCAATAATAAAAAAGGAAACGGCATTTCTTTTGTTAATGAGTTTTATAGCAAATGAGATTATCTCAGCGCTATATTTCCATATCATCAGCAAAGCCCAAATGAAAATGAAACCTCTAGTAAACACTCATGCTCCATTTTTGCATAAAACATTTCATTGCCAAACTCTTCTCAAGAAATGATTTCATCGTCTTTTCTTTTTTCTTAACACTTACAAAGAACAAAGATGAACTGAATAAGAGGCAATCTTTTTACAAGAAAGGGGTGATAAGGAGGAAAAAATCCTTTCTTATGAACAATACAATCAACAATATATATCAATAAAACAGTGCAATTTCGAAATTGATTTTTTTTTTACATTCACTTAGTAAAATGAATGTCTTCATGTCTCCTGGCTATCAAACCAGCATTGAAGAAAGTGGTGCAGATGATTATATGCAGTTTGAGGCATGAATAGTGATTTCACAAACTACAGAACATTGATGCACATTATTTGGGAGGCCATGGGTAAATGAAACCGTGGATATCAAATCTCTGGTTTAGGGGGTCATTCTGTACTCTTCATTATTATTATTATTATTATTATTATTATTATTATTATTATTATTATTATTTATTCATTTTTATCCTGCTTCTTCCTCATGGGTGGATTTCAAAGCGGCATGCAAAGCTTTAAAAACACAAATACCTATACATCAATACTTAAAATACATAATCAACTTAAACATCATAACCCAATTTAAAGAAATAACCCAATTTAAATGCACCATATATAACAAATTAATAACTTACAACAAATACCATTAAAAATGTCCTCACCTCAGGCCACTGAGGTTATTTGTAAAATAAGTTATAAACACTCCTAAGACACTCCATTTTCATAAGGCCATGATGCAATTGCCAGAATCAATAAAGCATTCAGAGGTAAATATTACCAGCAGCTATCTGGCGGTGCCTATTATCATTCATCTGGGAAGGCCTAGCTCCACAAAAAGCTTTTAATTTGTGATTGAAAGGCCAGTAAAGAGGAGGGGGAGATCATACCTCTCTAGGAAGGGAATTTCAAAGCTCCGAGGCCACCACCGAAAAGGCCCTCTCTCTCGTTCCTACCGACTGCGCATGCAACGGTGGTGGGACCGAGAGAAGGGCCTCTCTTGATGATCTCAGGCCTTGAGTGGGTTGATAGGAGGAGATGCGGTCCCTCAAGTCTTCATTAAGAGATAAGAAACCAACACTGCAATTATATTCCCACTTCATACATTTAGATCCTGGGGCCTATTAAAGCAGGCTGATTTCACTTTACTGCCTTGGCAATATTTTATGGAATCTTGGAGTTTGTAGTTTGGCTAGATACTAGTGTGTTTTGGCTGAGAATCATAAACACTCCTTCCCAAACTCCAAATCTCAGAGTTCCATGAGACAGAACTAAGACAGTTACAGTGGAATTCCAATTACAAGTATGAAAAGATCTCATGCTTTCCAGACAGGGAGCATGTTCATATAAAAACAAGTTTCTGTGTGTGTAAACATAAAGACTCTATCTGCATAATTATCTAGTTCAATCTACCAGCCTAGGATCAACATGCAAGGTTTTCCATTAGATTGGAGGTGAGAAGCTGCAGAGAAGGCAGGAGTCAGCTCACTGCAATGTTTTACCATTCCAGATATGATTGGGTGTGACATTGTCATTTCCAGTTCCATGAAGTTGCCAGAATGGGGTTAAATTTGAGTTTTGCAGATTCAGTGCCATATTGATATTGGAGCTATTCACCTCCTCCAGATATTTTATTGAATATTTGTCAATCAGATGTCCTGGATGTAAATTCATTTTCAATATCTCTTCCCTCTCTAATGAACAAGCAATAATTAATTACAGTTAAAAGATTTAACTGGGAAAGCATCTATAATGTCCCAAACATATTATGAATAGGTTTGGAATGAGATCATTTGTGTAAAACTAGTTGAAATAAGACTGGGTTAGTCACGCTTCAGTCCCGTTGAAATCAGTAGGTTTTGGATTACAGGATGGCTGATAGTGAAACTTATACTTATCTTCTGAGAAGGAAGCCCCCCCCCCCTGAGTTTAGTGGGGCTTATTTTCAGATCTGTCTATATGAATTGACACTACAGGTGGGAGTGAGTCTAATCCAAGCTCTATAAGAAAGCTTTTCTTCAGAGCTCAAAATTTCAGTAACATATATATTAGTAATAACAATGGACCAAACAAATATGATTAGGGATATATTAGGCAAATTCTACTACTTTTTTGTAGACTTTGAAAAATATATAACATTTCTTTTACATATGTTTTCAACTTATTCTATGAATTAAACACACAGAAAATGTTCTTTATGCTGCTGCAGCTAGATGTAGCTCTTCACTGCTATACCCAATACTCTGAAGAGGACATCCCAGAAATATAGCTCATATATTACAGGATCGTTATCCATGCCTTCTCTGGTATTATATTTTTATTATACTGCTAATTCTATTAAAATGCTAGTGTAAATATATAACCTTAAATTCTGATTAACTTATGAAAACTTCATGCTTACTAAAACAAAGAAAAAATGCATCTCAATTTTTGGTGCAGCTGAAAGTCATGTACATTTTTAAAAAAATATATTCAGAAACAACAGATGTAACATGAATTATAGAACAATATAATACAATTTTAATGATTATCTTATTAATAAGATTACCTTGAACTGCAACATTGATGCTGAAAATAATCACAGCATTTGTACTATCCAGGATAAAGAAGATTTTAGGGGCAAGAATTTCTGCCCTAACCAGTTTTGTTTCTGTCTTAAATTTTGTGTGGATATATTTACAGTATCAATACAAAACATACAAGAGAAATCCCTTCTATGGGTGAGGAAAGGAGGAAGAAAAGCTCACATAGTCTGTTGCAGAAAAAAATGAAATAATCTTACCATTCTGTAGCATGGGCATCAGCTCTTACTAAAAACACTTTGACCATGATCTGATGAAGGATTCAAATTGAAAAGGGCCCATTTACATACGATACTGAAAGTAGTTAATGATTCACAAAAGCTGGGGATTTATCTGGCTGAGACAGTCATGTAGGCTGTTCCACAAAAGGTATTGCAAAATTACCTTCAACGACATATTGCAAAATTCCTTCTGACTAAAACCGTTGAAACACTGGAAATGTTTTGTCTCCTATGACAACAAAGACATAATTCTTAAGAGCTCAAGTATATTCTTCTAGTTCATTCCCACTCCCAACTGGTTTCTATTGGGCAAGGAATGCTGGCAGATACTTAAAAGCTCAAAAACAAATATTTTAGAATTATTTAGAAATGTAGAAAGTATTTCTTATGAGAAAATAAAGTACTTTATATCTATAGACAACTTCCTCTAGCTAATCATCAGACCACATCACCTGAAACATTCAGCTTTAGGCCAAGCAAAAACCCTATTTGCATTTATTTGAGAAAACAAATATATCCCAAACACATTATTGTATGATGTCAGTATCCTGCATCATTTGCATCATCGGATATAGGGGCATTTACGGATATGCTGACCCATTTATTGCTCCTTGAAGCATGGTGCAACTGTGATACTTCAGTGCCCAGTGGTCCTGTAACAATACTTCTGGTTAGGAGTGTAATTTTCCCCCTTTGCAGTTCCACTACTCCACTAGGGTTTTTTTTATTTCCTTAAAACAACTTTACAATCTTAGTTAAACACAATCTTTAATTGCTGTGAGACCAGAGTGGGAGATCAGGACAATCTGCCCTCTGGTGTCACTTCTGTGCTGGCATACCAGCACAGATACAGATTGATTAGATTATACAAGATATATACAAGATGCTGAACTAGAGGATGATCAGAGACTATTGACAGGTTTTCCTATCAATAACAGAGGATGTGTTTTTTTGGCAGGGAGGTGACAGACCAACAATGACTTGCGCATGCCATTGTACATCAGGAACCGTCACTAAAGGTGACAGTTCTGCTTCGTTTATGGTTGCTACCTTCATGCAATAAAATCCCAGTATTTTTATTTAGCTGGATTGTGGAACAGGGTGTTTCATGGCTCATCTGATCATTTAATTAATTTTGCAATTGTATAGTGAGCTATTGCTAAATTTGCCTCATGGATAAATTGGCCTAAATTATTGAAATGTCCAGTAGCCTAAGTATGACTATATAGTTCCTATTAGATGGATTGATTGATTGATTGATAGATGATAGATAGATTAGATAGAGTTAGACAGATATTCCCTCTTTACAAAAAAAAAAAGTTGCAACCAAATTACAGATTCTTCCAATACGTCTGGATTTCCTCCTTAGAAACTTACTGATCCCATTAATCAGTCCAAGCTAATTAATTAACAAAAGCATAGGTTTTGCACAATCATTATAAATTTTCAAAGCCTTTTATATGTTTTACTTCAGAACCATCACAGCTTCCTGTAAGGCAGGTGAGCAGCAAAATATGCTTCAGCTGTACAGTACACTACTCTATTTTTATACGAATGTATGTTGCATATTGGATTACCAATCTCTGCTTGTTGCCAAATCCCAATTATATTCAGATAGTAATTTTTGTGTTTACTTATGAAATATTATATACAAGCCAGCCAAAGCTAGGTAGTCATTAGATCCTATTGATTTATATGCACACACTTAATTCTTTCACTGAAACCTACATGACTTGAGCGTGCTCAAGTGTAGCTAAATCATTTTTAAAAATTAGGGTTCAATTTCACACAAATTAAAAGAAATTTTCTGCTTCCCATCAACCAAAACTCCTCAATGGTCCAACAACACATTTATTGAAAGGAACGACAAATAAGTGGTAACAAATTATTTTTACAACTTAGAATAATCATATTGCATCCCTTTCCCTTAGTTGTTTGATGCTAAATACACAGAATATGAAGTTTTGGAACAACCATCGTCATTTTTAACAATAAGAAGAAATAAGGAATGAGAAATTTACTACATTTCCCTAGTGACCAGACCAGACTCATAAACTGATGCATGGAGACTGAGAAACTGGGCTGGGTATTTGAAGCTGTGTCAGCATACAAGGACAGTGCAAATGTCTAAGGGACTAATCTGATGAAATTGCAGAGATGGAACTGATATACCATCTCCATGGTCGTTTCTCCAGTTTCTCACATTTATTCAGTTTCCCTCTTCTTCTGTTACCCTCTGAGGTCCATGGAAAACATTTGCCCAAAACAGATAAATAATAGTTTTTATTGAATTTAACCAGATGTCAAAATAAGCTGGAACTGTAGATAAACTAGTGTGGACATATGGACTGAGTTCTTCATCTTTAAGACAAACATTCCATCTATGATTTCTTGGCATCCAATAGGAGGTAGCCTTTGGATTTACTTCTATCCCAACCATCCAGAATAATAGTCTTACAAAAAACCATGGGATTGTTTTTCTGGTATGGTAAGAAAATGACATATGCTAGTTCCAGTTGGATCACACTGTCACAATAAGCAAGCTGTAAAAAGATTGTCCATGGCACATTTAACCAATCCGGTTGTGGAGGTGGTCACAGTGCATGCAGCAATACTGTGACCACCTGTAATCAGCTAGGGCATCCATGAAACTCTAGCTGGCTCATTGCAATGTCTAAACCCAACCATTGAGCAAATGTAAGTTCCCTTGGTCTGCACATTATACTCCTATTGGTGAAGCCTATAATTATACCGAGCTTTTAAGATGCTGCTAAAGGAAAGGGGCCTTTATTATTTCACCTAGTTTGGCACAAATGCAGATGAACTTGTTTAATAAAGTAAAACCAATCAGTTTCTAAACATTAAATATGGTGTGCTCCATTATGCCGACATGGGTTCCAACTAAATTAATACATAACAGGTCTGCTTGGATGCTTCCTTCCATACCAAAGATACTGTATGTTACAGATATGAGTAAGAATCTGGTTTTCTTGATACTATTGATAATTGCACCATTGGGACAGCTCAAATTGAAAGTAATGTGCATTTAGGGAGTGTAAGCTCAGTTTAATTCATACTGACAACACCATGGCTGATCTCCAGGACTTGATTTCTGAATCTACTTTTCTTGCTATAAACAAGATCACTGGCTCACATTCAATGGCTTCTTGAGAGGTATGTTTATATATTCGCAGTGCAATGGACATTTCCTGTGCCCTCTACTAAAGAGAGCATATTTTAGCCAAATATAAAAGACAACAAAAATTTGAACTTTGGTAACATTTCCCCTCTTGAAATTAAAAACTGTATAAATGTTGAAAATCTAAATTGATAGTAATATTATTCATGTAAAGAATTCCAACTGGTGGCTTATCTATTAGTGAATAAAAATGCCTGAAGACTCAGTATGCTGGTACTTGTTTAAAAAAAATCACAAAATACTTCAAAATGGAAATGATTCAACTCTATATTTAGATGAATAAGGCAGTGGCGTCAGTAGTTGGGTGTGAGAGATGCAAACCACACCAGATGATGCCATCAGCAAGAGAGAGAGAGACCTAAATGACTGCCTATAATTTTTTTGTGTGTTGCTTCAGCAGAAATGTATTTTTTAAAATAAAAATATCCCTGTAGGTAGATACAATCACAAAACCCTTTTTTAAGGCTAGCTTACATGTTCTATAATATAAAGTACCTCTAAGGCTAAACTGTATATTATTCGTAATCTTCTAATGAGAATGTGTTTTTGTAACATCTGTCATTATTTTCCAATTAAGATGATGATTCAAATCACATGGCTTTGTCTCTGTGCTATACAAACATGCAATGTGGTTTTTGTTGCTAGTGGGTTTTTTAAATAGTAACTGATTCTGGGAAGGGGAGAGGAGGGATTTTTTTTTAGCATTTTAACTATAGTATTGTATGGTCTGACACATTGAACTGGATTATATGGCAATGTGGACTCAGATCACCAGTCCAAAGCAGATATTGTGGATTACCTGCCTTGATATTCTGGGTTATATGGCTGTGTGGAAGGGCCCTTAGATAGCAGTGCTTTCTGATGGTTTAATGTGCATAGGCTTTGTTATAGAGGGCATGATATAAAATTTCCCTCAGGCTAAGTACCACGTTTACTCAAATCTAGTGCGCCATTGAATCTAATGAACACCTCAATTTTCAAGACCCTGAAACCAAAAAAAAAAAAAAAAAAGATTTGCTGGTGAATGCAATGTGCAGCAGCAAACTTGCACTCTTTGTCATATGTTCCAAAAAGGTCTGCATTACAGTTGCTGTATGCTTAGAACTCCTTCTTTAAAAATAAAAAGTAACACCAAATAATCAAGTAACCTTTTTTTAATATTTTTATTTGTAAGTTTTTCAAATGCATAAAAGAAAAAACACACATACATTACACGATAACAAGGACAATTACAAAGACAACAACCTAACGAACGAGACACACATAACCCAACCAATTCGCCTTCCGAACCTTTTGCACGGCAATACTCTTTTCCCCCCACCTCTGCGGCTCCCTTAGGTACCCTTGGGCCCTAAGTTGGTTGATCATTATAGTCCCCCTCAGTTGGTATTTTCTTTGTCCATATATTGTTCCACTGGACACCAATTGGTCTCCCTTCTTAACGCATCGTCCTGTTTTATATACTGAGTCAGTAGATCCATATTCTTAATGTCTATAAGTTTTAACAACCAATTTTCTTTCGACGGTGTTTCTTGAGTTTTCCATAATTTGGCCAGAGTTATCCTGGCTGCCGTCACCATATATGTAAAAAGTTTCTCCATATTCTGGTCCATCGGGAAGTCCGTTATTCCTAGTAGGAAGTATTCTGGTCTCAGGTCGAATTTTTTTCCTATTATCTTTTCCATTTCTTTATGTATAATTTGCCAAAACTTTCTCACTCTCTTACAATTCCACCACATGTGCATAAAGTCCCCAATGTGTTTCCCACATTTCCAACATTTACCATCTCCCTTTCCCTTGCTCATTTTAGATAGCTTAGCCGGCGTAAGGTACCATCTATAAAAGATTTTGTACCAGTTTTCCTTTAATTCTACTGCGTATGTATATTTAATATTTGTATTCCATATTCTTTCCCATTCCGACATATTTATCGTGTGGCCTACCTCCTTGGCCCATTTTATCATAACTTCTTTAACCTGATCTTCCTCCGTTTCCCAGATTAGTAACTGTTGGTACAGTAACTTTATGATTTTTTTATCGGATTTTAACACTCTATCCCAGACTGTGTCTTTTTTTTCAAATCCCATTTTCTGATCTTCTCTGAAACTTTCTTTTAGTTGCCAGTAGTTTAACCATGACATGGATGATTCCAATTGTTTAATTTCCTCATAGCTTTTCAACCTGTATTCTTGATTTTCTATGTTTAGTAGCTGTCTGTACGATAGCCATTTTCCCTTGGGGAGTTCCCTCATATGCTCTGCCTCCATCGGCGAGAGCCACATCGGAACCTTAGTATAAAATCTACCTTTATATTTGTCCCATGTTTCTATCAACGCTGCTCTTATGTAGTGCTGTTTGAAACACTTTTCCTTTTTGCTTTTCTCCCTCCATAGATAGCTGTGCCATCCTTTGTTTAAATCATATCCTTCTAGATCTAGCATTTTTTTTATCTTTCAAGTTAGACCAGTCCTTGACCCAACTTAAACTCGCTGCCTCGTAGTATAAAAGTAGATCTGGGAGCCCAAGGCCTCCTCTTCTCGTATCGTCTTTCAAATACTTGAAGGCAATTCTGGCCTTTTTACCTTCCCATAAAAAATTATTAATATCTTTTTGCCAATTTTTTATGATTTTTTTGTTTCTCAGAATCAGTATGTTTTGGAACAGAAAGAGGGCCTCGGGCAGAATCTTCATTTTAATTGTTGCTATCTTTCCTAGAAGGGAAAGTTTAAGTGGTCTCCACCTGTTCATTTTGTCCTTTATCTCCCTCCATCTCTTTTCATAGTTGTTTTTTAAGAGTTGGGCATTACTCGCTGTTAGCTCTATCCCTAAGTACTTGATCTTTTTCACTATTTCAATACCCGTTTTCTTATTCAGATTCTCCTTGTTCTTCTGTATCATATTCTTCGTTAGAATTTTGGTTTTTTCTCGATTTATTCTAAACCCTGTCACTTCTCCAAAGTTGGCAATTGTTTCCCACCAAAGGTGAAACTGTTCTAAAGGATTCTCAATTAGACAGACGAGATCGTCCGCAAAAGCCCGTATTTTATAACTGTGATTTCTAATCCTAAGTCCCTTGAGGTCGCTATTTTTTCTGATTGCCTCTAGTAGAATTTCCAGCATCATAATGAACAGCAACGGGGAGAGTGGTCACCCCTGTCTTGTCCCTTTTTGTATATTTATATTGTCCGATAGTTGACCATTTGTTATTATTTTCGCTGTTTGTTCTGAATATATTGCTTTGGTTGCAGAGATAAAGTAATATCCGGCATCCATTTCTTTGAGAATTTCTATGATACAAAACCAGTTAACGTTGTCGAACGCCTTTTCGGCGTCCAAGAATAGGAAAGCAATTTCCTTTTGTGGGTTCTTATCGTAAAATTCTATGGCGCTCAATATTGTCCTGATGTTTTCCCTCATATGTCTACCTGGCAGGAACCCTGCTTGCTCTTCTTTAATCCTATCCTTTAAAACTTCATTGAGTCTGGCCGCTAATATACTTGTGAAGATTTTATAGTCTGTGTTCAGCAGCGATATTGGTCTATAGTTTTTTACGTTTGCCATGTCTGCTTTATCTTTTGGGAGAAGTGTTATGTTTGCCTCCTTCCATGTTGCCGGGACTTTCCCATCTACGAGGATTTTATTCATCACCCGCTGTAGTAATCAAGTAACCTTGATGGGAAGAAAAGAAAGATAGGGGAAAATTGGAAGGAGGGAAGATGGAAGGAAAAGAAAAAAAGGAGGATGAGAAGGAAGGAAGAAGATGAATAGAGAAGGCAAGAAAAGAGGAAGAAAGCTAAGGAGGAGGGAGGGAGGAGAAGAAAGAAAAGGAAGAGGAAAAGAGAGAAGGTAGGGAAAAAGCTGCCAATGCCTCTTCCTTCGCTCCCAAGACCTGTCCCCTTCACTTTGGCTCACTAGAGCCAAGGCCGCCTTCTGCTGCTGGTGAGGGCCCCTTCCTTGCACCAGCCTCAACTGGGCCCTGATGGATGCCTTCCCCTACCTGTCTACACTGCCCCAGAAGGTTGAAGGTAGTGCAGAGCTGGTGGGGGTGGCCCTGACTCTGGCAAACTGGTGAGCCCCAGAAACAGAAGAGGAGGAGGAGAAGGTAAAGGCAGCGGCAACTCAGAGCAGACAGGGAGGCTGGTGTGCACTCTTGCTGCCTCTCCTGTATTCATCCGCCTGCCCACACATTACTAGTTTACCATTTTGCGCAGTTCTAAAGTGCACCCCAATTTTGGCATGCTCTTTGGCCAAAGAAGGTGTGCCTTATATTCGCGTAAATACTGTATATAATGTGGATATGAAATATAAATGAATTTCATGTTTACATTGGGCCCATCTTCAGAATATCCCATGATGTGCGTACAAGGAAATACAAGTATTCCAAAATCCCCTTTCCCCAAAAAAAAGTTGAAATCCAAAACACTTTTGGTCCTAAACATTTTGGATAATGGATACTCAACCTGCATTGTGTTCCAGTCATTGAAAAGAGGGAACTAACAACTGTTCTTCAGTTTGATATGAGCTTGTGAGATACAATTCTTTTATCTTACCACCTCATCAGATGGGCCACTTTGTCTGTCCTACACCACTTATTCTCCCCCTTTCAGGACAGAACACATTACATGACACATGTGTACTTTCAGCTGGGCTCCATCTAGAAAAGGGGAAGCAATCGCTGTATGCCGCCACTGTGGCAACAAAGGAGTCTTCCCGTGTTGCCCTACCTGCCATGGAGGGAAGTTAGGCAGTGATGCTTCCTCCATGGAATGGGGGAAAGGCAAGTCATATGATGCTGTTCATGGAGTGATGCCTTCTCCACGCTACCCACTGGGAGCCCATGAATTCACAATGAAGTCTGGCAAATTCATGGGCCTTTGTGATGAGGTCCTTAAATAGTGTACAGGCAGTCCCTAAGTTACAAACAAGATAGGTTCTGCAGATTTGTTCTTAAACTGACTTTGTTTGTAAGTCAGAACAGGTACATTTTTTTCAGTGTAATTCTAGACATATATATATATATATATATATATATATATATATGCACTGCATATTAGCTTTGGATACTACAGAGAAGAGTGATATTTGTTTTACTGTCTGTGCCCCTGTTCAGAAGATTTCACCTCACTTTCTGTCCCTGTGAGAATTGGATTTTGAATTGGGTTTGTTGTGAAAATAAGGATTAATGAGAAACCTTCAGAGGAGACCCCTCTTCCCCATGATAACTCTTCCATGAGTGAATTTCCATTCCAATTGGTAGATTTCTCTCACTTCCTGTTGTCTCACCCCCCCCCCCCCCTTAACTATAAGTCATTTGTAAGCCAGGTGTTTGAAACTCGGGGCCTGCTCATATTGATTTTTTGTCATTAATAGATTATGGTGCTCAATGTATTATGCCACTTTTGGGGGATGGCATCATCTTCTTGTACTGTAGGTAGCCTTTCTTCTTTGGAATTCCTGAAACATTGGCAAATCATAGAAAATATGTCAGAATTGGTATTTCCTCATTTTTACATATTATTTTTCCATGGCATAGCAAATAAAATGTAATATTGTGCCAGTAAATGATGTCAATGTGAGTAGGATTTTGATCACTTATCAACAACTCTCACTTGACTTACAGACTTTCCCGTAAATACCAGCCATGTTTGTGTCAGGAGGCTTATCATGAAGATTTGTGCCACAGCCATGGTAAATTGCCTTAATGAATAGACGATGAGAATGAAATTTGCTCATTTAATAAGGACATTTTGTTGGCCTGGAGTTTTTGCTGCCATACACACACAAAGTAAACTCAGACTTATTCCCACACCCTTCCCTATTATTTTACAGATATATCTTCTGCATATTCATTCATACTCTTCTCTTCCACAATAGTACAATAACGAGTTGTTGGCACATGCACCTGGAATTTTTAAAAAATGTGTGTGTACTGTTTCACGTGGCTTTTATTGCTTTACATTTTTATTGTGATCATTTTTAATTAATTGTTTTTGAAAGCTAACTTGAGTCCCACTCTGGGAGAAAGGCAGCATAAAATGGAAAGGAGGAAAAAGAAGAAGATTAAAATTAGTTATCCCAATTTGTTAAGATTTTAAATATTTTTTTAAATTTATTTTAATACTATTGAGATGTGAATGAAGTTAACACTCACCTCCACCGGGTGTGGTCCAAACTTGCCTTATCAGCAGCTGCTCATAATAATTAACACCATAAGGTTTTCTTTAACACACACACACATACTTGATCCTGTTACTACTTATTGTAACAACTTTTGGGTCGACCTCTATAGTTTATGGGGCTTAATGGGTCCCCCAAAATATCTCCTTTGGGGCTTACCTGGGGGGCTTACCTGTCTCCCATTGGGTTCTGAGGTTCCGTAGGGAGAAGCCCAAGGATGGCTTTCTAATAATGACCAGCGGGGATAGCAAACTATCACTGTGGAGTGTCCCAGGGGTTAGGTGCTTTGCCCAGAGGTTGGTTTGGCAGGTAGTCAGAGAATGATACTTGGCCTCATGGCATAGCCCCATGCTCCCTGCACAACTAGTTACTGAGTTGCATTTGCCAGTTTTAAAATAGGTCAATAAATGACTCATTATTTCTCCATATCTTTGCGTCAGGTCTCTTTATTTCGCAGTGGGGTTCAATGTGAAGTTTTTTCCTAACTTTGCTATCGGTCATTTTACTTATATTTCTTTTCAATATTTTGACTCTAACAGTGTAATAAATGAAATAACTAATTGTGAATTACTGGAACATTTGGATTTAGGAAGAACATACTTTGTTTACAATCAAAAAGGCTACCTCATACAAAGGTAAACTCTCCATCACTGTAAGTTTTTTTTAGATGGCTGCCTTTCGGCAATACCTTAGCTGTGGATTCTTGTATTAGCAGAGGGTTGGTCTAGATTGCCCTTGAATTACCTTCTAACTCTATGATTCTATTATCATTGTTTAAAACCAAACTGCAGAATTATGCCTATTGTTCAAATATATTAAAATATGTTACCTGATCTGTGTGAGGCCAAAGCATCTTCTTATACATGGTATGGACTTTATACCGATAAAATCTACCTGGCTTTCAGCCTGCCTGCCCGCCTACCCCAATATAAATGCAAAAGAGTCAGACTGATAAATTAGTTTCTAGCATCATTGGCAATTTGGGGGGGGGGGGAGGTATTTTAAATATATATTTTTTGCTGCAACAGTTTTGTAAATAATGTAAACAAATAGTCTCTAAATATATCTTCGATAAAAAACAAACATAAATTAGTAGAAAGCAAACAGATGTACTATTGGTTTAGCTTGGCCTGCAGATTGCTCAGATGAATTATGGGCTACAGCTGTCATATTTAGTCTAGGTGGTATTCTTATATTTATTCTAACTGGATAATAAGGAGAGCGAGAAATGCAAAGCAGAACCAGGATGAGTAGAATTAAGTTAATGGCTTCACACTGCTCAGGGCTGATTTTGCAGCATAAGATATCAAAATTTAAACACACTGATTAATGGAGGAGTTGACTATTGAATGGAAAAAATCTGGTTTATCCTGTGCACAAATCTTTTTAAACTCTCTGTAAATTTGGTTTCAGTATTCTGGGTGATCATCCAGAAAAATACAGAAATGCACAATGTACACTGTATATAGCCATATAACCAACCAACTATGGAATTCTATTCATGTTTAATAAAAGATAAACCCTACTTATTCAGTTGGGATTTAACTGAGTCTTCTAGATTAATCCTCAAAAGGTTTGGATTACAACTCCCATCATTTTCAGCCACAATACATCCAATGTCTATGCTGGCTAGGGATTCCAGCAAAGCCTGAAAATATTACTTCTGGACTATATGTATATTCCATAATTCTATCATTCTATCATTCACTAACCAATAGAGACATTGTCCTCATAGAGGATTCTGGGATATAATACACATAATCCCCAGAGAACACAGATATTGCTCTTAGTACTATAGTACAACAGTATTTTTCTAATTTCTTCTCCTAGGAAACAAATTCTAGGACTTCCCACTTAATGTTGACCAATGTCAAAAGGATTAGTTAGAACTACACTAGATCCTGTGTCTGTAGATTGAAATAACTGTATTGGTATGTCATCTGTTCATGGTGATTTGTTTTGCTTTGATGCTCTGAGTATAGCTTCTACTTCCCTTTCCAAAATTGGAGGTTCATCTTCATATGGTTGTTTCTTTAATGAATCCACCACCCTTTCATCTCTTTGATGTAGTTCTTCTGTGTATTGTTTCCATCATCTTTTTTGTTTCTACTTGGTCATGTAATGTGTTCCCATGCTGGTTCTAGATGTTGGAGCTAGAGCTAGAAAAAAAATAAAGAATTACCAGCAAAATAAAGTTTTAATAAAGTTGGAAAGGGAAAAAGGGAGGGAAGGAACTGGAGGAGTTGAAAAGAAAGTTCAGTCTGCTAATCAAAACAACAGCACAACAGGAGATGAAAGTGGATGAAAGGTTCAGAGGAGGACTTTATGACTTGAAGCGAGAAAGATAGGGCCTTGAAGGGAGACCAGAGAGCTCAGCGAGAAGAGGGAGAGAGAGGTGAAATGTAAGCTACTGACAAGAACTAATAAGAGAGAACAAAAGGACTGAACTTTGCACATGCTCAAAAAAGTTCTGACAATAAAACCAAACTACACATCTCACATTTGGCACCCAATGGTTTTGCTCCACACATTAAATCTATTGTATTTTAAATCTCCTTGTCTCTAGTGTCTAATCGAAATAGATAACAGTGGTTTTCATGGAGCACCTAGCCTCAACATAGAGCACCCTCATTCTTGGTTTAATTTTCCCTTTCAGGTTTTGTGGAAGAGGTATCTTGTTGTTGTTTTTTTTATTTTGTTTTGTTGTGTCTTTCTACTCTAATTGGTCTAAGCAAGAGGATTTCAACCCCTATCTGACAAATGGAAACACAGGCCTTCTTTTCTGGTGAATGTGAAAATGAACAGAATACTATGGACATAGAAAATGGAATTTAGAGAACCCAATAACTCCAAATGAGTAATGACTACATTTCATTGAGTTTTTAAACATTTCTGTTATAGGAGATTTCCATAAAAAATTGGCAAGAGTCTTCTTCCAAATGAAGCAGCTTTTGCAAATCTCTACATAGCTTATTTTCTCTCCACATGGCCATACACATCCGGAACTGGGGGTGCCACCATGCAATATTGCATTGCAAAACCCAACCAGGGACATTAATGACCTTTAGGCATTACAAAATGATTCAAACCATTACAAGAATGCGCCTAGCCTCTTGGTAATTATACTATGGTTGCACTAATCCATTTAGTGCCTTATTTAGTTTTTTCTAGTGGCACAATTAATGATTGAATTAATATGAAAATGCCAGGTTTGCACAATGGCAACATTACTCATAACTGGAAAACCTATACTTAGAAAACTGACCTCTCCTTTCCTAGGAATTCAAGCATGGCTATTTGAAATAGTATATTACATGAAGACCTAGTTCTGATGTAATGAGAAAGAAGATAGAGTTTCCCTTTATGTGAACAAGTTAAGATGAAACTCCAGGCTCCCGTCTTATATGTGCCTTTTAGCTTCTCATAAAAAGATTTTGCCATCCAACCCCCCAAAATAAAGAGCCGACACAACATACTTGAGTTTAAAACTGGGCAGCTTTATTGAATGTTATCTAATTAAGTCTTTATAACTTGCAACTTGAAGCTAACTCTAAAGTGTTTCTAGAAATTTGGTGAGGCATAAAGCCCATGTGGTGGCCCTTCCCAACCTACCCCTTAGCTGAATTTGGGCGAAACACCAAGTCCCTGGCTTAACTAAACCTTGATGACCTAAAGGGGAATGTGGTGGAGAGTTCTGCCCCAAGGATAATTGAGGTCATACTCTCCCATTCCTAGACCATAATAGTTCACCCTCGCCAGGATTGTTTGAACCCTAGGTGAAGGTTTCCATTTCTGGCCTACACACAAAATGAGGTGCCTTGGGGTGTACATTGAAGGATGTAATCCCTTACCATTTTCGCTATCCCTATTTAATTGACCACATGTCCCAATTTGCCATTGTACACAGTATAGGGTAAGCGAAAAACCCTCCTAGAACATAAGAGAGAGAAAATCCTACCCGACCCCGCTAGGCAACGAAATTGTTATACTGTTAGTAGCAGGCGGGCCGACGTGCAGGATACAACTGATGAGGGGCAGGCAGCTTCCTAGAAGTCCAGCCTCCCAGCGAGTCTCCCTTTCGGAGGGAGGTAGCAAAGCTGCTTTCTTCCCCCAGCTCTGTGGGCGGGGGGGGGGGGGGGGGGAGTTGATTGCTTTCAATTTTAAACAAATCACAGTTCCTTGCTATGTCTAAAGTTGGAGAACGGTGTGTTTTAAAAAATCATAATGAGTAAAAACAAACTAAGGGAACACTGTAGTTTCTGTTTTTGATTATCCATGAAGTTCATAGTCAAAGGGAGATATGCCATTTAAATAGGTGTTTCTGATTTGCTGAAGCTCTCCTACTCTAGTGGATGGGAAGGAGAGCATGCAGGCCCAATACACCTGCATTCACAAGGTGACAAAGCATGGTTTCAAGAAATCTGAAACATGTGGCAATCAAATTTTGATGTGTTTTTACAATTTAGAATTTTCTGATGTCTGACAATGAGTCTGAAAAATAGAGCTCAGCCATGAACTAAGATCTAAATCAGAAGTTGGGAATTTTAGTAGGTTCTGGGGCTGGTTTTGTTTCTCTTAAAAAGGGCAAAGTAGACTTTGCTGTTTTCAAATGAAAATATGGTAACCCATCTTTCTGGAGTGTACTTGCTCTATAGCATGATTCTCACTGCAGGAAGATTCAATGAGAATAATTCAGGTTATTTTTTCCCCACCAGTAGTGTGGAGCCATAGCAAAAGAGCCTACAAAAACTAAATACCACATATTTACCATCCCAAACAAAGTATTTAGTAGTATTATATGAATGTTTCTAAAGATATGTATATATAAGGAATGCTACAATGACTTTTGTATGGTGACTCTTCCCCAAAATGCATGTTCCTTCCTATGATTCCTATTGAACACTGCAGGGGGGGGGGGGAGAAAACATGCACACTAATTTTGGATAATGTTGCCTTTCAAAGTATCAGGACTGCTATGCTGAATTGTATACATGCTTTTATATCAAACACATGCATACATTCATGAATAGAGTATGAGTATGAGTATTATCAATACATTAATGTTATCATACACGCAAAATTGTTTACAGCAAAGGTAGATCACTGAGTTTTTCATAATATGCAATGTTTTATCTCTTCTAGTTGTTTCACACAAAACTGTTTATATTATAAAAGCAAACAAATGCAAAAGTGTGGTAGCAGCAATCTACCACTGAGGTTACAGAAGTTCCAAAGTCCAAAGATAATTGCTTCTGGAAAAGTTATTGTATGATATTATTTTTCAGCTGAATGTTCATTGACACTCCAAGTAACATGATTTGGTTGTTATGGACAGGACTACCACTAGTCAACCTGGCAACAGATCAAAGTCAAATATGGAGATCATGACTGTATTTGTAACCACAGTATAAACATGCCATACAGAGTTGGAAAACAAGTTAGTAATGCTCAGGGTAATTTTAATTTTTTATTTTCCTATAAAACTATTTATGTTTTCAGAATGAAGATGATAAACCAAATAACACCATTACAATTTTCTGCAAACAACTGAACTGTTTAAGCTGAATTTTGAAAGTGTGTTTGCTCTTATTCTTTGATGCCTCCAAAATTTCTTCTTTTCTCTGGGCCATTTTATGCTACATAATTATAGCACTGTGATTATATAGAATTATAAATAATTATAGCACTAACTGCAGCAACAACTGTAGTTATGAACCAGAGGGTTTGTAGTTTGATGAGGCACTAATGCTCTCTGACTGAGAGAGAAATTTTGGAAGAGTTACTTTCTAGACTACATCTTCCAGAATTTTCAGCCCCCCCCCCTCCCCCAATCATGAAATAATTGACATGTTAGGGAGAATACTATAAGAATTAGGATCTTTCAAAATGTAACATTTCCTAGGACTTCAACAAAAGCAACAAGGATTGTTGGAGAGCCACATACACAGCCTTTGCAAATCATGTTTATATGACTCCTAGATTGGCTTCAAAATATACAAAATGGAGATACAGCCAACTGCAGTATTTAATACGAAACTAGTGCAAAAACTTGAAAGTTTTATTGTTATGTATTTTGTTGAGAAGGATGAGTAATTATCACTCCACTCATGGTAGAATATGGTTTTAGAAAACACTCTTACTTTACTCATCCACGTCTTTCCAATGTTGTCAGCTATTAGGAAGTAGAAAAGTGTGCCAACTGTGCTATTTAAGCAGCCTTATACAAATATGAACAGACTGAATGAAGCAAATGCTGTGGTTCAAAAACTCCCTACACATCATCTAGGAGGGAATCTTGACATTGTACATTATGCGACATGGAGTGAAGAGCAATGAAAAGATAATAACAACCATGGCAGCAAAATGATTCAAGTCCTGTTGGTTGTCTCAGCAAGAAAAGGTTCATTGAAACAATGATGTTTAGCTATGTGTTTTCTCTCCATTCAACAATTCATTCTGTGAGGCTACTATAGCTGAAGCTCATGAAATAGATCCCAGCCCATGAGTGATTTTCCTATTAGCTAGGCAATAGCTGATTGCTCTCTATAAAGAAAGAAATGAAAGAAGGAAGACAGAAGGTATCTTTGTATAATAAAAGCACACAGAACCAACAAAGAATAGCAGATCCTACCATTGTCAGGATCATGGGTGTTGTCTACATGGGGCCAAAACCCCATATTCACATGCATAGATTGCAAGCAGCTTTCATGATACACGTCAGCTTCTCGTGAATATCCTGTGTTTTTCTGCTATAATCCAACATTGCTTTGTTTTAAGCAAGGTGTAGTAGACTGTAGTTTTCTTGAAACTCTTAAGTATCCCATGGCTGCATGATGTACTACTATATGGACAGCAGAATTGGGTCAATTTTGATCTAGTCCACTGTCCAGATGGATACTGCCTCCATCATCATACAAGTGTTATTGTGGACACTGCTCCTAGTTGGCTACAGTGCTCCACCTGAGTGCCTGGCTGCTGCAGGTTCCTCTGCTGATGTCAGAAAGGAGTGTCTGCACAACCAGCAAGAAGGACAGGGTTGATTTCCAAATGCAATCCTTGGGCATATGTACCCTGGCCCCATTGGCAGATTTACATCAGGCTAACCTGATGGGCCGGGCTGTGGCACAGCTGGCTAGTAACCAGCTGCAATAAATCACTACTGACCGAGAGGTCATGAGTTCAAAGCCCGGGTCGGGTTAAGCCCCCGACCATTAAATAGCCCGGCTTGCTGTTGACCTATGCAGCCCCGAAAGACAGTTGCATCTGTCAAGTAGGGAAATTTAGGTACGCTTTATGCGGGAGGCTAATTTAACTAATTTACAACATCATAAAAACTGCCAGAAAAACACGAGGAAAGGAATGAGGAAGTACAGCCACTAGTGGACAGTGAAGCAACAGCTCTTCCTGTGGCCGGAATTTTGAAGCTGGAAAAAAAATGTTAAATGCCTCTGTGTCTGTCTATATATGTTGTTTGTCTGTTGGCATTGAATGTTTGCCATATATCTGTTCATTGTAATCCGCCCTGAGTCCCCTTCGGGGTGAGAAGGGCAGAATATAAATACTGTAAATAATAATAATAACCTGCCCAATGTAGATGCACCCATACTTTAGATCAGTCTTTGCTTTGGATGCCCAGAATCATCAAACTCTGTACAACAATGAGCAATAGTTAACATTGGTCTTGTGATTTTTATTGCAGATCCTCTTATGACAACTATGAGACTGCATATGCTGTAACCACAATCTATAAAGCAAGGAGGGGGAGAAATAATTCTCTTTTGACAAAAAGTGTTCTTTGGAGTGACGTTGTTGGAGCATTCATGTCAGCCATTGCTGACAACTACTTAAGAAATAATGCTACTATATGCATTTAATAAAGAATTAGATCCCATGTATTTAGCACTACATTTAAAAGACTTCTAACAATAATGGAAGAGAACACAAACTTGTAAAATCTGCTAAACTGAACAAGTTGATGTCATTTCTGAAACCCAAAACAAGTATTCTTTGATAGCACAGAAAATGCCAAGGGAAAAAAGCTTTCCAAACTACCATTAACTGTCAGGAATAATATTTATCATTCAAGCAGTTACTTTAATCTAATCTCAAGAATAAAAACAGAATGTCGGTTGATAGCAAAAGAGATTTAAAGATGGTCTTAAAGCTAACCTTAAAAAAATGTGGAATACACACCAAGACATGGGAAGCCCTGACCCTTGTGCATTCTAACTGGAGGTCAGCTGTGCCAAGAGGAAGGCACATCAAGCAAACCCTTGTAAGGACCATCTTCTATCTGGAAATTGATGCTCTAATTGTAAAATACTATTTTGATTCAGAACAAATCTCTACACTTATAGACCCACTGTCAAGATTCTATCCTTAGAAGACAATCATACTGTGATAGATGATGATGATGATGATGATGATGATGATGATGATCATCATCATGATCATGATCACGATGATGATGATAATGATGTACTACTGTACTGCAGCCAGGCTGTGAAAAGGTTATTTTTGGACTCACCATACTGGCTGAGAAATTTTGGGGGCGATGGTCCAAAATAATAACTTTTCAAGCTAGCTAACACTATCTAAAATGATTTGATTAATCATCTTAAGGTGAAGACCTTAAGACAATTAAGTCTACAAAGGTATCATCAAATAAGGGTTCCGTCCTGGGCAGGTTTCCATCCTGGGCCCGGTTCTGTTCAACATCTTTATTAATGATTTAGACGAAGGGTTAGAAGGAACGATCATCAAGTTTGCAGATGACACCAAACTGGGAGGGATAGCCAATACTCCAGAAGTCAGGAGCAGAATTCAAAACGATCTTGACAGACTAGAGAGATGGGCCGAAACTAACAAAATGAAGTTCAACAGGGACAAATGCAAGATACTTCACTTCGGCAGAAAAAATGGAATGCAAAGACACAGAATGGGGGATGCCTGGCTTGACAGCAGTATGTGTGAAAAAGATCTTGGAGTCCTTGTGGACAACAAGTTAAACATGAGCCAGCAATGTGATGCGGCTGCTAAAAAAGCCAACGGGATTCTGGCCTGCATCAATAGGGGAATAGCGTCTAGATCCAGGGAAGTCATGCTCCCCCTCTATTCTGCCTTGGTCAGACCATACCTGGAATACTGTGTCCAATTCTGGGCACCGCAATTGAAGGGAGATGTTGACAAGCTGGAAAACGTCCAGAGGAGGGCAACTAAAATGATCAAGGGTCTGGAGAACAAGCTCTATGAAGAGTGGCTTAAAGAACTAGGCATGTTTAGCCTGCAGAAGAGAAGGCTGAGAGGAGACATGATAGCCATGTACAAATACGTGAAGGAATGTCATAGGGAGGAGGGAGCAAGCTTGTTTTCTGCTGCCCTGCAGACTAGGACATGGAACAATGTCTTCAAACTACAGGAAAGGAGATTCCACCTGAACATCAGGAAGAACTTCCTCACTGTGAGGGCTGTTCGGCAGTGGAACTCTCTCCCTCAGACTGTGGTGGAGGCTCCTTCTTTGGAAGCTTTTAAGCAGAGGCTGGATGGCCATCTGTCGGGGGTGCTTTGAATGTGATTTCCTGCTTCTTGGCAGGGGGTTGAACTGGATGGCCCATGAGGTCTTTTCCAACTCTACTATTTTATGATTCTATGATAACCTAAGCTAATTTATTATAGTTAAGACAAGAGACACCCGTTTCTCACTCACTAATATACAGATAGATTCACTGTCCCTCTTTTAGACATTCTGGTTTATAATAAAAATTTCTGATCCAATAATGTGCAGGTAAAAACATCTTGTGGTAGAGATCATTTTTAGAATACTAAGAGCTCTTGATATAAAATGTTATATTTTTAGTAGAAACAGTATGAATAGAACGTGTTTACTTCCTTTAAAATCTTGGCTGTTACATGTACAAAGTGATGTGCTGACCAAGGTCAGCAGCTACAGAGATGTTCCTAATATTCATTATTTGATAGATAGGGATCATCCCCATTAAATATTAAATGCTATTTCCTCTTACCCCTTCCATCTACAGTGAAGTAACCTTGGCACACAGGGAAGTACTTTGATTATAAAAAGTATTTCAGTGCTTCAAGATGACTTTGTCCATTTTATTTTGCCTCCTGAACAAAGCACAGCCAGGTAGTCCAAGCCATATTGGAGTTAAATTCATACCATCTTTATAGCTATTCCTGTCACCAAAAAAATCTAATTCAGAAAATTCCCCAGTCCTCAAGAGCAGATGTTTACGATATGTGGAAGACTGAATAGAAATTACTAATTCTGTTGACAAAAGCAGATCTATAATCAAAATGACACAATGGAATTAAATGCACCATATGGATACAAACATACACAAGAGACTGAAGATGATGTATGGAGATGACACTGTTGACTGCAATACTGTTAGTCACTGAGTGTGCAGATTATCTGGTGAAAAGGGGATGCCAATATTCAGGCTGCTCCCTGAAGCAGCAGACCACACACCACATAAACCAAATGTGAATTACCTGGTTAAGACAGATAAATGTGTAACTGTTGAAGAAATTCCAGTCCAGCTAGGCATTGCGGAAACAAATGTGTTGCAGTTGAAAAAGGTTTGTACAAAGTGGGTCCTGAGGAAGCTGAGACATGCTCACAAGGAAACCTGAAAATCAGTTACCATACTCTCCCTATAGCCCTGATCTGGAACTGCCAGACTGCCATCTAGTTGACAAACTGAAGGACTCCCTGCATGGAACAAGATTTGAAGAGGATGACTCCCTTGTGGCAGTTGCTAAACAATGACTTAGATGAGCTGAACCAGACTTTTACCATGCAAGCACACAGGCTCTGGTTACAAGGTTGCATAAGGCTGTTGAAAGGGATTATGTGGAAAAGTGATATTTCGTTCCTAAAGCATATATCAATGTACTGTATATATAGCAAAGATGTAGAATAAAATGTGGATTTTTTTTTTAAAAAAATGTGTGCATTACTTTTGGAATGATTTTCGTATATTCAAAGATTCAGTTTGAGTTGGCTTTTTGCCATATTAGAAGATCAGACTGCAAAATCTCTGTTGTGTGTTCATGGGATGGAAAAGGTTGGTACTCTTTCAATCCTTCAATCTCAACTTCTTTATTTTTGGCCTGGCTTCGCATCACTATGCACATTTTCATTTTCTTATTCTCCTTCCTTCTCAATGATGAACCAGCTTGAATAGTGCCCTGCAGATGTTATCATTACACTGAGCTTCTTAGAGGTCTTGTGGCTAAATAATAATCTCTCAAGCCTACATCCAGTTTTGTATTTCCTAGTTAGGGAAGAATTGACACCCAAAGGTTTGAAATAAAACTGTGCATTGATTAATTTTCAAGTAATCATTTTAAAAGTTGGTGAATCCTACAGAGAGGCAATCAGTTCTCTGAAATGTTGCTCATCTGCAGCAGTAGTTCTCAACCTGTGGGTGCCCAGGTGTTTTGGCCTACAACTCTCAGAAATCCCAACCAGTTTACCAGCTGTTGGGATTTCTGGGAGTTGAAGGCCAAAACATCTGGGAACCCACAGGTTGAGAACCACTGCTGTACAGAGTCTGGATTCCTTTCTCTATTGGGTTTTCTCAATGTTACTTAAACTGATGTACGCCCCTTTTGTTTTCATCAGATAGGTGCAGCAAATAGATTAACATCCTAATTTGACAGATCCCTTCCTTGAATCCAAATGTATAAGCAGAGATACATAGTCGGATGGATTAAGGAACAAGCATGGGTCATGAGATAGCTGGATTATATCATGTGGGTTGCTCCACCAACGGGGGGGAAATTAGAACTAAAATAGCCTTCTACTTTAGAAACCAGTGCAGGCTTTTATCAGATTTCAGATATTTCTCCTTTTAGGGAGATTTTTACTGATGAAACATCTTACTTTCAAGAAGCCTGGTGTGTGCTAACTCATATTTCATTGTGTATTACGGGCTACAGGCAGATTTACACCAAGTTCCAGGTTATACACTTTTGGAAATAGATATACCTTGTTCCTTTTATTGTAAGCCAGAGAAAGTTCCTAGCTTTACCTAGATATTAAATCAGCTTTCTGTGCCCCTTTCTTGAAGTGAAACGTTGTGTTTGTTTCTCTTCAGGCTACCAAGCAGCGCAGGAGCTAATGGGACAGCTTTATCTTATCATAGGATTTGGTTTCTCTGCCTCCCTGCAGCACCATCACCCATGGGTATTGAATTCCTGCAGCTTCATTTCTACCACCTGCACTGGTGTAGTAGTTACTAGTTATACCACCCAACAGTATATTGACTATTGTCTGTTTCCCTGTGGTTGTTTTTAGGTTTGTTTTGGTTCTTTCTCTTGAGAAAATCAGAAACTCCTTCCTTCAAGGAGACACAAAAAAGTCTCTGTTAGATTTATGGCACCACCACATGATGGGGCAATACATTTTTTATGACTGTCAGCATATATATCTCATCAAGAAGGGATAATTTAAACAAAAGGTATGACACACAACAAAAAACAATAATTTATTGGTGTAATATATTGTGCTTTGCACTTTTATAATAGCTGTTTTTCCTAAGTTCAAGGTAAGAATTACTTCCTAGTTCTATTTTGGCCAGCATTTCACTTCCACCTTGCCCTTCAGATAACATTGGAAAGGTAACAAGCAAGAAATAGTAGAATACCATTTTCATAAGATTTGCTTGTGGCATTGTTGATCAGACATAAGCTATTGCTGAATTCCAACAATGACTAAGCAGAGCTGTCATGAGACGGATATAAAGAAGACACGAGGATCATAGCCTGTTTTATCCCAGCATCTATTTGCTCAGAGGCATAAAGCCTCTCACTCTAGAAAAAATAACTAACCACATTATCCATTTTGGAGATATAACAACATAAATGTTCATAAAATTCCAAGTCTGATCTCACTGCAGAGTTTGTGTAGGAGATCCCTACTATGGAATTTGTTTATCTTTATCATTTCTTATCAAAATTTAGAAGAAGTCTACATTCAAAGAGGGAGACATGAAAATAAATCAAGAACCTATGTTATCACTCCAGCATAGCATAAATATCCACTTGCAGAATTGCATTAAGCAATCATTATACTGAATAGTACTATAAAACAGCCTATGTGGATCAATAGTAAATGTATATTGCTGACAATCCACTGTGAAGTTTAATACACAATGTATAGAGACAATGTGCTTTCACACATTATTTTAATGAGCTCTGCATGCTGCTTATTTTACCATCAGTTGGATGAAACTATGGTGCATCATCCAAAAAGTTACTCCATATGTGTAGTTCAACTTATATCTGCATACATTGCTAAGAAAATGCCAGCCAATATATGTTAAAGCAGGGAAAAATTGTGTTACAACATTACAAGAGGTCTATCACAGGTGTACAATCTTTCAGCTAAAAGGTCACACATATATAGCCCACATGTACACATGTTCGCCCATGCACATGCATACAAGGGATTGCTGGATGATGAATTAAAGCCTGTTTTGGCTGAGACTTCTGGTTTTTTGCCATGACAATGAGAGCAAGACATTTATTTTTAAAATAAAAACTGATTACAGGGAAGAGTGTGTGAGATCCAGCTTTGGTGACTGCACAAGGATTAGCTCATAGCTACAGGATGGGAACCTCTGACTTTCTCTATTGAAGATGCAGATAAGCATCATTGTTGAACATTTCAACATTGTTTGATCGATCAGTTAATTAGGAAAATAGTTCTGTTTTTGCCAATGGTGAAAATATATTCAAAAGTGGTTTAGTTGTCTGAGTTTTCAAAGTAGTATTTATTTATAAAAATCATATAGAGAAAAACAAAGAAAGCCTGCAACATATGCAATAAAAATAAAAGTACAGAAAGATTTTTATATAAATAAAGGTAAAGGTTTCCCCTGACGTTAAGTCCAGTCATGTCCGACTCTGGGGTTGGTGCTCATCTCCATTTCTAAGCTGAAGGGTCGGCGTTGTCCGTAGACACCTCCAAGGTCATGTTGCTGGCATGACTGCATGGAGCACCATTACCTTCCCCCTGGAGCAGTATCTATTAATCTACTCACACTTGCATGTTTTCGAACTGCTAGGTTGGCAGAAGCTCCCCAGATTCAAATCTGCAACCTTTCAGTCTGCAAGTTCAGCAGCTCAGCGCTTTAACACAGTGCGCCACCATGTTGATATACATATCAATAAAAAGCAGTTAAATATTCAAATAAATACTCATGCCAAGTTTGGATATATATGCATATGTTCAAGTTTGCAACTCTGTTATCATCAGAATCTCCATCATCGTACAGCAGTTCATTGACATTTTAAAAACTGCACAGAGAAAAGAAATGAGATTTTTGAAGAGTACCTGCAGACACAAAGTAACTTCCCTCTGCCAACAATGTAATGTTCCTGAAGACAGACATACAGGGTTACAGTATTATAGAAACATATTGGTAGAAACTACTGCACATGTCCTGAAGATAAATGGGCAATATATTGTAAGGCAGATGTTGTGCATCTTCGACAAAACCCTGAGCATTACAGATGATGTGTAATATTAAAACCTTGCTCTGTCAGCAATGGTGAGGCAACAGTAAAATATAGAAACAAGAAAAATGAGGCAAATACAATCTTTCAAATATGATGTGGATGTTCATGCTAATAAATGACATGTACAGTCAACCAAAGTGATTTTCACATATGATTTCAACAGTGTACTTTTACTCCGCAAGTGCCCCCATGTGGTGAAATTCAACATTTACCATCTTCTCAAAAACCCAAAATGTTGGAAAGTATGCCAGTCCTATATGAAGCTATGAACAAGATGATTTATAATACATCTCAAATCTCACCTGATGATGTAGTGCAGTGGTTCTAGACCTGTGGGTCCCCAGATGTTTTGTCCTTCAACTCCCAGAAATCCTAACAGCTAGCAAACTGGCTGGGATTTCTTGGAGTTGTAGGCCAAAACACCTGGGAACCCACAGGTTGAGAACCACTGGTGTAGTGGGATAAATCAAGGAAATATTCATTGCACACATAAACAAATGATGACAAAACACAATTTTTGGTGACTATTATGCTAATAAGGGGGTGAGGGAACAATTGACATTAGGTTGCGATCTCATGTAGATCTACTTAAGAGTAGGTCTCATGGTGCAATAAGTGCCCTTTAATTTAGACAAACCATGAATAGGATGGAGCAACAGGTACGTCAAGCAAACTTGACAAGACCAGTTTACAATGGGTGCAATCCTGCACACAGTTAAGCTGCTTAAATTCCCCTGACCTCATTGAGATTTGACAAGCCAAAACATATTAGCATGTAAATACAGCTTCCTTCAGCAGAACAGACCAGTAATCTTCATCCATAAAAGGAGGAGAACCTTTCCAGATGAAATACAGTGCTTATTTTTCAAAGTCTCTGCCTCTGCTATAAATACGTTTTTGAGAACTGTCTGTGAAAATACCAGCCAGCATCTTATCTAAGCAACGGTAAACTATTCACTTTCTTGGATTGTATTCTTGGTATACTGATGTCAGTGAAAAGAAATTGCTTTTATCACAGTATCTTCCTTAAGCTTGCATGGCCCATGGCAATGCCTTAGACCTTGTCTCTGAAGGGTGCTGTGTTCAGTAAGGCAGATTTTCCTGTGAAATACATAGAGTGCATAACAAACATTCATTCAATTGAATTTTTATAGCAATAGGACCACTGTGGAATCCGAAAGAGTACCTTTCATTTTGTATTTCTCACTGTGTAGAAGAAAGCATTAAAAAAGAGAAAATGAGAGCAAAAGGGGGGGGGGAGAAATACATTGTCTACAGTTTAATTTTTTTTTCATTTTCTATTTGGAAATGTTTATCATGAAGACCTATGTAATTATTAGCAATCATCTAAACTATTTTGACCAAATTTATTTTCCATTTTTCATCTGTGATATTTTCTTGCAAGTGCCTGGAAAAAACAAAAATGTTTGACGCAATTATTTTTGAAGAGCTGTCACATGGAGTGATAATGTTTCATGCTACTCCAGAGGGGAGGATACAAACTATTTTTAAAAAAGGAGTTTCTGAACTAAAAGTAGGAAGAATTTTCAAAGATAACAGCTGTTGAATAGACTTCCTTGGAAGGTGGTAGTCTCTGCTCAATGCTTTTAAGCAGAAGTTGGATGGCCACTTCTTAGGACCTGATTACATAGATATTGAGAAGCGTGGGATCTGTATATCCAGAGAAGGCAATCATCCCTTTCTATCACCAATCATCCCGTTTCAAGCGCTATCTTCCCATCACAAGTGTTTTCCTCTTCAGCTTGCCCCCTTTTGTTGCTTGAGTTATGAATCATCACACGGAAAGTCTTTTCTCTGCCCTCTCTGTCTTACTTTTTTAAGGGGAAAATCTTCTCTTTAAAGTACAGAGAATTTACACAGGATCGCCTCCTCCTGCCTCTAGCTCAACTATCTATTTAGAGGAGACACAGGGTATCATGACTGGGCTGCGGTGCAGGCTGGTGAGCAGCCTGCTGCAATAAATCACTCTGACCATGAGGTCATGAGTTCGAGGCCAGCCCGTGGCGGGGTGAGCACCCTTCAATTAAAAATAAAATAAAAAATAGCCTCTGCTCGTTGCTGACCTAGCAACCCGAAAGATAGTTGCATCTATCAAGTAGGAAATAAGGTGCCACTTATAAAGTGGGGAGGCAAATTTAACTAATTTACGACGTTGGAATGAGGAAGTGCCGTCACAGTGGATGATGAAGCAGCTACTCCCCCTGTGGCCAGAATCGAACATCCCTTCAGGAGAAGGTTAAATTGCCTCTGTGTCTGTCTCTGTCTCGGTTCTATGTGTATATGGGCATTGAATGTTTGCCGTATATGTATATAATGTGATCCGCTCTGAGTCCCCTTCGGGGTGAGAAGGGCGGAATATAAATAGTGCAAATAAATAAATAAATAAATCATTCTTAAGACACCACATCAGTAGGCTGCTTTCCTCCCAAGCCCCCTTCCTAAGACACTGCTATGGGCTGCTTTCCTTCTCAAGGCCTGTTCATAAGACACACCCCAAAAGACTGCCCATTGAATCGCCCCTCAAAACACCACTGATGAAATGGGATGGGCAAATTAGACACTTTTCATTTCACATGTTTTCCAGCTGAAATTATGGATCTGACGCATGCTAGGAGTTCAGAACATGATTGCTTGCCCATGTTCAGAGGTCTCTCCTTGTAAGGACACTTCAGATGCTTTTCAAGGACTGGGGGGGGGGGAGCTATGCATGACGGCCAGAAGTGCTTAACCACTATGCATCTCCATGCTTGAAAAGCAGCTGAAGTGTCCTACAACATGCCCATGTGATGAGGTCCTAAGTTGTAACTTAGCGGTACCCTGTTTCCCCGAAAAAAAGACAGGGTCTTATATTAATTTTTGTTCCCAAAGATGCACTAGGTCTTATTTTTATCTTATTATTGTCTTATTTTTCCATGAACAACAAAATGAACATTTATTATATACTGTAAAATAGTTGTCATCACAAACCAGCATAACCAGACAAACTGTGAATCCTATCAAGAATTTATTGTTACTACCATTATTTACATGTACAACAATCTATGGTACCTCTTGCAGTTTAGGTATCACAAGGTTTCCACGCTGATTTCTCGCTATTCTAGTTTCAATGTAGTCATGAATAATATAATATAATAATAATAATATGAGAATAGAATAGAATAATAATAAAATAATAATATAATGATATACAATATATTAATGGGATAATATAATAGGATATAATAATAACAGAATATGATGATAATATGGTATTAATAGGATAATATAATAATGAGATATAATAACAGAATAGCATAATAATATAATAATAATAGGATAATATAATAGAATAATAGAATAGAATATAATAATATAAAATATATTAATAGGATAATATAAAATGGAATATAATAATAATAACAGAATATGCTAATAATATAATAATAATATGATAATATAATAGAATAATAATAGAATAATAGTATAGAATATAATGATATAATATATATTAATAGGATAATATAATAATGGGATATAATAATAACAGAATATGAGGCTAATAATATGGTAATAATAATAGTATAAAATAATAAGTTTCATGGCATAGGATAGGAATAAGAATGGGAGGAGAATCCCAAACCGTCCTGTACCTTTAAGAAGCAGAAGGAGCAGGAAAGGGTGTTGAAGCCCTCTTCCTTCCCTCCCACCCTCCCTTGCCCTGGCACCAGGAGCCAATCTGAAGCCTCTGGAACGAAGGGAGCATGGCCAGGATGGAACCTTGTCTCCGAAGGAAGAAACGGCAGGCAGCGCAGACGGAAGGTTTTTTGAGCCGTGGCTGTGGGACAGGCAGGAGGCAAGGCAAGGCCAGCAGGGAGGCACAGAAAGCAAGCACTCTCTCTCCCTCCCTCTCTCCAGTGCGTATGAATGCTGCTTCTGCCCTGCAGCCATGCTTCCCAATGGAACTCTCCTGCAGCCTGGAAGGTCCCATTCTTAGTTGCTAGGTCTTACTTTCAGGGGAGGCCTTATATTTGGCAATCCCCCCAAACCCCTACTAGGTCTTATTCTTTGGGGAGGTCTTATTTTAGGGGAAACACGGTAGTTTCCTGCACTGGCAGAAGATTGGACTAAATGGCCATTTTAGTACTTTCCATCTTTATTATTCCATGACTCTACGATCTGAAGGGAAGATTGCAAAACATATAAGCCATCATCCCAGCCAACAAACCCTATGTGAAGCTACTATCTGAAAGGTATCTTTCAAGTTCCACTGCCTTGCCTTTTCTTCTCCATTTCTGGTATGCAGAATGCTAAAGGATGGTATTGCAATTGCAAGAGATCATGGTAACTCACCAAGGCTTCCCCGAAATCCATGTTATGTATGTTGTGCACCCACAAAAAGAGTTACATGAAATGAAATTTTAAATGGGCCAGCCACAATTCCTATTGGGGTATGTCATTCCAAACTTGGAAAGTTCATATTCTGAACTCCTCCAGAATAAACATCTTATTTATCTTGCTTGTGTGACAAGTTCCTTCCCCATTACAATAGTGTGGACTAGGTTTTGATGTAATTTGTCTCATATGTTCACTGTAGGATTTAATAGTAGCATTACAAATGATGAATCAACATGGCAGTTTAGTTGTGCAACTTCCTTTTCATTCATTTTTTACCTTTTCTGAAATTATTTATACATAAAAAAGAAACAGAGAGGAAAAAACCCTATACTTCCCATTAACTTCTAGAAAAAAATTCTAAAGAAGAAATAAAATGTTTGCACACATTATAATTCTATAATAATTATAATTCTATCTTGAATTTTATTAGGTCCCCATCGTCTGTGTATTTTAACTTAGGTTATTCTTACATAGCTGGACAGGACTGTACCTGGTGGTTGATTGATTTTATTAACTGTTGTAAAATTCTTGTTTTATTGTACTACTATTTTATCTTTTGCGAATATTGTGAATTGTATTTCTGCTGTAGTTTTGCTCATTTATGCTGTTCGGGCTTTGCCCCATGTAAGCTGCCCCGAGTTCCCACGGGGAGATGCTGGAGGGGTATAAATAAAGTTGTTTATTATTATTATTATTATTATTATTATTATTATTATTATTATTATTATTATTATTATTTGTAAGGACTTGGGAATGGAGATAATACACATGCAGTTTCTTCTTATAGTGATGAATGTTGAAAATAGAACCCTTGGTCCTTAAAATTCATCATACATTGAAAGTGCCATTAAAATGGAATGGAAGTGGGTTAAATTGTCATCAGTGTAGCATGGTTCAAGCTTTATCATAGGTAAATATTTTTTCTTTCTCTTGTAAAAAAAGTAGCAATTGCACTAAATCAAGTAGTCAATGTTTAAGTTTGCACCATTATGCTTGTTCTACTCCTTCAGACTATGATAATATCCACAGGGACACTTTGCTTGTTTACGTTAGGACAATGCCCAGAAATATGCATTGCTATGTATGACAATTTAGCTAGCTACATGAGGTTAGAAGTAGGAGGAAAACATGTCTAAGTACACAAACTAAAGTTTTCTCAGGGTATTTCATAGTTTAAAATGTTTGTTTTATGGATTATAAGTTGCAGCCTGTCCTTGGCATTAAAGATAATTGAATATGCTAGCTAGGAGTTTTAGTTCAAATAACTTCTCTTTTTTTTTGAGTGATGGGTTACGGTCTGTTTGGAGACACATCATAGCAGCTTACTGATCATTTTTCATATACGTGTTCTCTGATCATTTTTATTTCATCTGCATGTTAAATTTTTAGTCTCAAGATTTGGTAAATGTGCCACAAGGGATTCCCCCTGGCAAAATTAAACATGATAATGTCTGGAATCCTCTATGTACTATGCTAGCGTGTAACCACAGTAGTTACATAATTATGGAGTGAATCCAAGCCCAACCTCTCCAATTCCCATTTGTTGGTCAGCAGCTGTTGTGACTGACAAGTCTGTTTCTGGATTGCTTTGGGAAGCAGCTGATTAATGTTCCTACCCTCTTGCATGACTGCTTTCCATTGCCACAGGCAGAACAGGGGTCCGATCACAATTCTTCTTTTCAGCAGAGATTACTCATAAGAGGAGCAAGAGAATATCAGTCAACCACTTCCTCATCAACAGGGGAATAGATCTCCCTGATCATGGATCTGTTGAGTAGTATGAGGATTGGGGGCATTTGTGGTCCCTAGGGGTGCATCTGTACTATAGAATGAAGACAGTTTGGTACCACCTTGATTGCCATGGCTCAATGTTATGAAATCCTGGAATGTGTAGTTTAGAGGCTCATCATACTAGAGCCCAGTTTCTGCCTCCTGAAGAATTCTGGGGTTTGTAGTTTAGTGACCTTGACCTGTAGCCCAGAACCTGTCTGGCTGAAAAGTTTAAAGCCGGTCTCTCCCCTAAACTACAAGCACCAGAATTCTGCAAGGCAGAAACTGAATTTAAAGTGGATCCATGCTCTGGTGCAATGGTTCTCAGTGTGCTCTGCTGAGCCCTTAGGGCTCCACAAAGCATACTGAGGGGCTCTGCAGTTCCCTTCTCCTCCCTCCCCCTCCCCCTCCAAGCTTTCCCTCCTCTTTCCTACTCCTCCTCTCACTTCCCTCACCACCAAAAGCCTTTTCCCTCACCTTCCTCACCACCCAGATCTCCCCCCCCCCCCCCACTTTCCTTGCTTGCTTCCAAAACCCTACATCCCTCTCACTGCTCATGGGATTCTGTGATGGCATTTTGCTGCATGGCAGAAGGGGGTTGGACTGGAAGGCCCCTGGGGGTTCTGTTGTTGTTGTTGTTGTTGTTGTTGTTGTTGTTGTTGTTGTTGTTGCTGTTACAAAAGCTGGATGGCCATCTGTTGGGGGTGCTTATATTGTGTCTTTCCTGCATTGCAGAAGGTGATTGGACCGGGTGGCCTTTGGGGTCTTCCACTGAAATACTGTTAATTTTATGTTAGTTAAATTGTTTTCATTTTAAATATTTCATCATTCTTTCTTTCGACACTGCAAACAGGGTATGTGCAATGTGCATAGGAATTTGTTCTCTTTTTTTTTCAAATAGTTCACACATTCTATATAAATCTGTCACTGGCCCAACCAGTCTGTCAAATTTGCCCATGCCTGATATATACATTATATATAATACTAGCTGTGCCCGGCCACGCATTGCTGTGGCGAAGTATGGTGGTATGGGAAATAAAGTATTGAGGAATTGGTGGTAGTTAAGGTCAAGGGTAAAGGTTTTCCCCAGACATTAAGTCCAGTCGTGTCTGACTCTGGAGGTTGGTGCTCATCTCCATTTCTAAGCCGAAGAGCCAGCGTTGTCCGTAGACTCCTCCAAGGTCATGTGACCATTGGCATGACTGCATGGAGCGCCATTACCTTCCCGCCGGAGCAGTACCTATTGATGCACTCACATTTGCATGTTTTCGAACTTCTGGGTTGGCAGAAGCTGGGGCTAACAGTGGGGGCTCTCTCCACTCCCCCAATTCAAACCTGTGGCCTTTCGGTCCAGAAGTTCAGCAGCTCAGCGCTTTAACACGCTGCGCCATCAGGGGATATTATTTCCTAAAGGTTGTGAATATACAATATTTCTGATTGGTTTTTGTTTGTTTGTTGGAGGCAAGTATGAATGCTGCAATTAGGAAAAATGATTAGGATGTAATGGCCTTGCAGCTTTAAAGCCTGGCTGTTTCCTCCCTGAGTGAATTTTTTGTTGGGAGGTGTTAGCTGGCCCTGATTGTTTCCTGTCTGGAATTCCTTTGTTTTCAGAGTGGTGTTGTTTGCGATATTTTATGTGCTTCTACTGTCTGTGGCCCTGAGAAAACAGGATTTGCCAGACTTTGATGATGGGAATACTTTGTTGGGAGGTGTTAGCTGGCCCCGATTGTTTCCTGTGTGGAATTCCCCTGTTTATTTACTGTCCTGGTTTTAGAGATTATATTGTTTTACATTATTCTATCCCAGTAATTATTTCATATTAAAGAAGAATCTCACTTATCCAACATTCGCTTATACAATGTTCTGGATTATCCAACGCAGTCTGCCTTTTCATAATCAATGTTTTTGTAGTCAGTGTTTTAAATTCATTGTGATATTTTAGTGGTAAATTTGTAAATACAGTACAGTAGAGTCTCACTTATCCAACATAAATGGGCCGGCAGAACGTTGGATAAGCGAATATGTTGGATAATGAGGAATTAAGGATAACCCTATTAAACATCAAATTAAGTTATGATTTTACAAATTAAGCACCAAAACATCATGTTAGACAACAAATTTGTCAGAAAAAGTAGTTCAGTACACAGTAATGCTATATAGTAATTACTGTATTTATGAATTTAGCACAAAAATATCACGATATATTGAAAGCATTGACTACAAAAATGCGTTGGATAATCCAGAACGTTGGATAAGCGAGACTCTACTGTAAATACTACATAGCATTACTGCGCATGGAACTACTTTTTCTGTCAAATTTGTTGTATAATATGATGTTTTGGTGCTTAATTTGTATAACGATTACCTAATTTGATGTTTAATTGGCTTTTCCTGAATCCCTTCTTATTATCCAACATATTCACTTATCCTGCCGGCCTGTTTATGTTGGATAAGTGAGACTCTACTGTATATTGATAATCTTAAATTATCTGCTTAGAACTGGATTATATGAGGCCCCTTCTTCACAGCTGTATAAAATGCACACGGAAGTGGATTATATGGCAGTGTGGAGTCAACATAATCCAGTGCAAATTAGATAATCTGTGGAAGAAGTCTAAGTGAGGCCTAAATCTGCCTGTCCCTTAACTGAAACCTGGCTGTCCCTTGGTTGCTAGGCAACCAAGTGGGCAGAGATTAGCCCTCTAAACTGGCAGCAATTGGATAAAAAAAATTATTGCTCTCCCTCTAATTAGGACTTTATTTTTCTTTTCTTTTTGTTGTATCAACCTTGAGGCGTGGATGATGGGTTGTGTTGTCAAATTTTGAGGTTGGGGGGCCTGTACTTTTGTTGTTTTGTGAATTGCCGTGATGCCATCACTCTTTTATATATATAGATAATATAATATATTATAATATAATATAATATAATATAATATAATATAAAAACATTTTTGGGTCTGCATGGGAAACGTTTGCTTCAAAAAAGGGCTCCATGGCTGGAAAGGTTTGAGAACCCTTGCCCTAGTGTGATGAAGTCCTAAGTGAGACATCAGGACTCTTGGGCAGCAAAGGTTAAAGACCTTGAAAAACTACAGCTCCCCTGATTCTATAGCATTGAGCTATGGCAGTTAAAGTGGTGTCAAACTGCATTAATTCAAAACTGTAGGTGCACCCTATGTATCCCCTAAACAAAGGGATATTTAGGAAACCTAAATATGAAGCAGTCATAAATGCATAACCATCACACATCTGCACATCTGTAATCACCCTCTAGGATTTCATCCAATGTGTTTATGGAACCCTAAACTCATCTTGCTTCTTTTCAACTTCTGTCTGTCCTCAGCTGCAATTTGACTTTCATTTTTCTTACAAAGAGACACATTGCCTTTTCCATTAGATCTGCTGAGGAATGCAGATGAGTCATCATCTGTCCTTCTCAATTCCCACAGAGACATCTTGCTAGAATATCAGAGCCAACAAAACTCTTTGATCAAGTCTAAGATGCTGAGGAGATATTGCCTCAGGGCAGCCCTCACAAAAATCTGACAGGAAATCTTTAACAACATGTAATGCATAGAGAAATATAAGACTGGGGGTTGTATTGCTGCATAAGAGGGGAGAAAATTGGTCACCAACCTGGGGCTTATTCATTGCAGGGGGAACAAAATGATAAAGGAAAATTTGACAAAAAGAGTATACTGCCAGTCACAAAACAGGTTTTTTGAAGTGAATTGTTAAAAGTGAAATCTAAATCTAGGAAAGCCCTGCTTCTCGATTTGCTGAATCATACTTCCTTTTTAAAACAGTCTCATGGGGTCTTGTCTCTTATATCAATGGCTAATGGAATGGGATACATCACATGGACTTACTTCACAGACTAGGTATAGGCAGAATATTCTTTCTGAAAAGTTTCTCATGAATCAGAAAGCCCTGATGAGGAAAATCCTGGACAGTTTCATGCAAAAATTGTGTGAGGGGTTATTGCACAGAAAGCAACATTTTCTGTGCAGGAAATATTTATATATACTTTTCAAACACCATCTTTCTGCAGGAAGAAATTGCTAAAGTTACTCATGGGTTCTGTCAAGAACTGAATTTAGTAGATAATTACATCAATATTAAAACCAGATCTAGTTTGCCCTCTCTTCTTTTCCACTGGAAGTATTTATTGGAAAGACATGTGAAAGCAGTAGGCATATATCAAAAATAGCTTTTCTATCCATTTTAGTATGTAGGATCTTAAATGTGGAGTAGAGGACTTGTGTACCTCCAGCTATTGTTGATTCCCATCAGCTTTGGGGTGCTGACTATGTCATGGCTGACTAGTGGCTATGCTGATCATAGTGTCTTGAGGACCACAGTTGGCCATTGCTGTTCTCCAGGGTTATCAGAGATTGTGTAAATATTTTGGAGTATGAATGTGCCTGGTATTCCTAAGACCGTCTTTCCATTAATTGCTCTTAATGGATGAAAAGTTCACCCACTGTTGATTGCCATATCCTGGAAGAAAAATCACATAAGGGAACTTGTCATAATAAATTATGAAGGTTTTCATGACACTCATACAACATATTACTGCAACACTTTTTGTGTTTTTAAGGCTTTCTATTATATAAGATCATGAATTATAATGTTGCCCTCTGGAGCAGATGCATAGCCCTTGCCTGTGTGAGAGCCCTTAAGGTATTTGAAGAATGTTATCAGTTCCCTCTTTGTCTCCTATAAGGTTAGTATCTCTTTAAACCTTCCTGATGGAGTCATATGCTCCTAATATCAGCTTTGTAGTTTTTCAGAACAGGACATTGTGCATTGGGGCCATTTTGAGTCTCTGTTAAGAGAGGTGTCTGTGTGTGTGTATGTGTGTACGAAAGGAGGAGGAGATGTGCCAGCAGCTTTGTCAAACACCCTTCCCATACTAATTTAATATATTTCAATACATTCTAGTTTTAGACATATGTTAAAAATATAGTATGACCCCCATATCATTTGATTGGTATTTTTCACCTACTTGCATCTGAGCAAATATATCCTCTCTAGGTCCTCAAAATGATTCTATGGTATGCTTCTGTGAGAAGTAACCACAGCATCATGTTGGAAGAGCTAGCAATTTCCTAAAGAGGATACCTCTCTGGGAATTTTCTAGGTCCTCCAAGTGATTGTGTGGAATTTCAATAGAATTTGCTGTTATGAGGAACACATCCCTTATGGATATGGGGCTTGTACTGTACACCTATATTTACACCCATTCCCTGTTTAATCTTTTTCCAAACTGCATGGAAAATTGTATTGAAATTTTGTTTTGTGTACAATCATATAAATGTTGCTGTGTGCCGCTTTGAATTCTTCTGCTGTAAGTGGTTTATAAATATTTATAAATAAATATGTAAATACATGCAGCATTCACAACTGTGGACAACATCCTAGATGATATCTAACCATGCAGAATAAAGTGGAATCTTGGAAAGCACAGTTCCATTAGGCTAAAACTCTAAAGACATTTCGGTACTGAACTGATGTCTGCTGCCAACAGTGGACTGAATTGCATGGTTTTGGAGTTTCTTGAACCAGGAAGTAAATTGATGAAATTACTCATTGTTTCCTTCAAAAATTACACCCCAAACATTTTCCATAGTTGACATTTTTCAGCTGGATTGTCTCTTTGAAACTTCAACTACAGAATCCTCATAACTTGTCTCTTGGCAAGCTTGTGTTGTTGTTGTTGTGTCTTCAAGTAATTTCCAGTTATGGCAATTCTTAAAACAACTTACTGTGGGGTTTTTCTAGGCAATATATGTTCAGAGGGAGTTTGCGTTGCCTTTTTCTGAAACTCAGAGAATATGACTTGTTCAAGGTCACATGACCAAGTGGCTATTCAAACCCTGAGTCATAATCCAACACTTAAACCACTGTACCATGGTGTGCTCTGATGATATATACAAACTCATGATATGCAATAGCATCCATGATTTGCACTTCTTTAATCCACAATTCAGTAAAATTTACTTGAAATTTGACCTTATAAGCTTGGAACACTTTGAATTAGGCATATTCTAGATTTCATTTCTGTCCTTATTTTCCCGTCCCTGCCTTGTAGTCAATAGGTAAATGATCTTTTTCATCTACAAAAGGCCATAGAGAAAGGGAGAAGGTTTCATGGCATCAGCATCCAGGTGTTCTGCCATTTCCTAACACTCCATTGTCCACTAGATGGCAGAAAGTCAACACACAATTTTGCAACACCAATAACTTTACAAATTGATGCGGTTTATGTAACAACACAGTCTGACAGCTAAAGCTAGCACCACAGTGGTCCATTCACAATAGATTCATGTCATGGCATGGCTGAGACAGACTTATCTGATCTGTTGTATTCAGGTAAACCAAACAGACTGGGCCACTGTACAAACAGGAGTTCTTTCTGTTAGACAAAGGCTATGTCATTCTTTTTTCTTCTCTTTGTTCCTGGCCTGTTTAATCTGTATTCAGCTGACAGCATGGTGTTTCATTAGCAGTAGGCACAAGGCTTCTGATTGAAGAAGTATTCCTACAGAAGTACATATTTGTGACCCTTATGTAAAGGTTAATCTCCAATGTACTGTTTCCGTTTTTGAAAAAGTGGTTTCTGACACTATCTAGCTTAGCCACTGTGATGACGAGAAATGATTTTAAACATCCTGGCTCACCAGGGAGCAAAGGTGTCCAAAGGAGGTCAGTTTTCCCATAGTAATTAATCTGCCCATGTGCCCCATTACTGGAATAGTATCTCAGAAAAGGCTATGATGCTTGATAAGGTAAAAAGCAGTAGGAAAACAGAAAGACCGCATTTCAGATGGATAGATTCAATCAAGGAAGTCATGGCCCTGAATCTGCAAGACCTGGATAGAGCACTTGAGAAAAGGGTGACTTAAAAGTCTCCAATTAATAAATAAAAGTCAACGTCATAGAAGTTAAGAATAACAGCAATCCTACACATGTATGGCATTTCTTTGTTAAAATCGAATTAAACCAATTATTCTAGTGTAATGCTACAATTGCCTCCTTTCAGATTCTCTAATGTCAGACTATAGTTCTTTTTTGCTCTGTCCTTTTGTATTCACAGATATTTTAAAAGGGAATATGATCTTGCTAATGTGCTGGGACAGGGTTAAGTTGAGACTTCTCACTGTTTGGGGGAATGATTTTCTAGTGCCAAAAAGTGCATCTTTATTTTCTGTTTCTCTATTTATTTTGGTGTGCAGTGGTTTTGAAATGTTGTGTAAGCTGGCTGTGCACATGTCATAAAGCACATGTGCATATTACAGATCCAGTATACAATGTTAGGATGAGGAAGAGCTTTCCAATGGACCAGAGATAAGGAACATGTGGCCCATTAAGGTCATTGTTGGGCCACAGAAGGTCCTCACAACCTTTCTTTGGGGGGAAAAGCTTTGATTGTTTTCATTTAAAATACATCTGCCATCTAGAGTTGTGGGAACATTATCACCACATCACCCTCAGGTTGTTCTAATTTATTTTTTGCTTTTAAGAAAGACCTAACATAAGCATACAACAATGCTGGGGTGGAGTCAAAAACATAGCAAAATTGTCCCCACATGTATCAAAAAGGTACTTACTAGACATTGGGATGTCATGCTGTTTGTGATATATATATATATATATATATATATATATATATATATATATATATATATACACACACATAATCACATTGGTTTGTTTGATCATTGTGAATGTTGGTAAGCCCTTCCTACCTCTGCAACAACCAAAACACCATCACCACCAGATTCATTATATTGTTGTGATAGAAACCCAAGCAGATATTCTATTGCTGGTGGAGAGCAGAAAGGAATGGAAGAACATCTGTCTATGTTCCAGTCATCAGAGGTAAACTAACAACATCATTTGCAGAGGGTCATTGAGATTTGAGTGAAATATATCCTTGGTTTTGTGTCTGGCATCTACTTTTCTGACTCCTTCACTCTCCAATAGAATGGATATAGGAAGTGTGGTTGGGGAGGTAGTTATCACAAGAACTTGGTGAATCCTGGGGTTATGACAGGAAAGTCATAGCAAAGTTCTGCATGCACAGTTCTTACACTTCAGATGCTTGTGTAGGCTTGGTTAATATAGTTTGGGAATGAAACTCTGTAGCTGTCATCAAGTAATGCTGGCTACGGTTGACAGGAGTTGAAGACCAATACCTCTAGTGGTCAACATTTCCTCACAACTGTAACAGAGTCAAAATACCACTATCTCCTAGGCAAGCCAGAATAACACAGAAGCCCAGTGTAACTAGAAATATAGAATTTCCAGAATTCTTGAAGTCACTGACAGAAAAAAGTTTTATTCCCATTTTTCTCCACAAGCTTTCACATCTCTAAACACAGCAAGTTCACACTAAAAGGTTTGATAGGGATTTTTTAATTTTAAATTAAAAACAGTTTGATGAAGGAGCAAAAAAAAACAAAATTATCTCTGTCTTGTCAAAAGAGAGGGTGGAAATGATTCTATATCAATTACAATATCCAAAGAATTATCATATCAAAACAATTCACTGAAAAGAGAAATTTGTTCCTTGAAGAAGAAAAGAACAGTATAAAACAAAGCCTGAGTGAATCAGAGCCCAAAGAGCCATTCTATTCACAGACATGTTTCCTTCATAAGTTCTTATTTAGCCACTCAATGTAGTTGTTGACTGCTATCTGTCCCCCATTTAGAAATAATGGGCCTGAATTCATCAATAGCATTCCATGAATAGCACCTTCAAGGTGTTCATGTATCACTGGAACTCCTACTTTTCTAAGGCGTGAGACATACATGAGTCCGTCATCCCTCAAGACATCATGTTGACATGTGATAACATATGTCAGGGGCAATCCACGCAACTTGACATCATCAACCAACAGAGGTGCTGCTCTTGGATCAAAGAACCCTGGATATTTCTGTCCAAACTTTGATTTTCCAGGTACTGGGCTGGTATAAACATGGTCTCTTTTAAACCTTTCAGGTAGCCACTCACTCCAGTTTACAAACTTAAATAAATGACTAAATTCTGGAGGAACATATTGGTTGGTTTCTATGGCTTCCATTAGAGAGAGGTCAGTGGTAAAGTATTCACTCCAGAATCTGAGCATTAATGATTTAGGCAGAATTGGCATGTTTTTATTGTCTTGATAGGAGGGCAAATTCATATCAATGGTCTGAAGAGCAGGGTAGATTAAAACTTGGATCTTCAGTTTAACTTTGACATCAGGATCATCTAGAAGCTATAACAATTTAGAAAGAAAAGAGACGTGATTCTCATATTCTTTTTCCAAAACAATGAATTTATCTAGACAGAAAATAGTTTATATTTTACAGTAATATGCAGAAAAGAGAATTAGGAATTGCAGGGTAATAGGTTTCCTGCTTCTGCTATTCAAGCCTGTACAAATAGGTCCAGTGTATACATTTGTTTAAGGGATTCTTTGTTTAAGGACTTCTAGATAAGGATACTAACAGTTGTAAGGCACAGTAAATTGTATTAAAAATAGTAAGGCATTCTATTTTTCCTCTTATTTCCTAATGGATTTTCTCTTGTAAAAAAAGAAGAGATGGAGGAAGTAGTAGGGGCATGGCATCATCTGGACATGAGCATACCTGCTTAATGAATAAAACAGATTGATTGCATCATAAAGTTTTACCTGAAAACACTATTTTTCCATAGGAAGCATGGTCCAAGATACTCAATATTCTTATTTCCATAATACATCTTATGCTAAGGCAGTTCTAAAATTCAGAAATCTCCAAATCCAAGCTGTTGCTCATCATAAATAATGAAGTAACAAAATCTTTAACCAAATAAATTCAGTAGCATTTATTCACCAGTAAACATACTTAGGTAAATAAACTCATACTACTGCTAGAGCACATCTAGTCTTACTTACCCTATCTATCATTGCTTCCCTTATGCAGTATGAGGCAACCTGGAAAGAAGTTCCTGTCCATGTGGAAACTTTCCATGCAAGTACTGATTCTGGAAAATCAGGATTCTTCCTTGTGTGTAGATTTTGCAAATGAACAGGAATGTTTCTTCTTTTATCATTTTGCTTTCCACACAGGGAAAGCCACAATGGATGGGCAAGTTTAGGCACTCACTGTTTCCATGGGGATCAAAGGAGAATAATCTATAATGCTTTTCCTAATGTTCTTTGCTCTGATGCCTTTAAGCATAAGACAAGAGTCAACAAGCTAATGGTGGTAAATATAATAGAATTAGAGCATTTTATATTTCCAAATCCACACAAACATCTGCTATATACAGTAGCTACACAGACCACCTACACTGCCATATAATCCAGTTCAAAGCAGATAATCTGGATTCAGAAACTAGATTATATGGCAGTTTAGATCCACCTCAAAATTCTTAGTCAGACTGTCCTATGAGCACAGATTGTGGGAATTGCAGTCTTAAAAATGGGTACTAATCCAAGTTTGCAAATCACTAGATCATGAAATGGAACAATGCATGGAAGAAAGGCAGCTCTTCCTTTATTTCAACAACTCACTTTATATCAGATTCTTCCAACATGCTTGTGTACCTCAAAATACTTTTGCAGAGGATTCTTAGGTTGTATAGAAAGGAACCACAACTTTAATTTGTTGAAGAAGGAACTATCCATTTTGGGACCATTACTATCAAATATATATTATTCACCTGCTGTGTTACAGCTGCAGCCAAGTTGCCTCCTGCGCTGTCTCCTGAAATGCATACTCTTTCTGGATCTACTTTGTGCTCTTCAAGAACACTCCTTTGCAGGAAGTACTTTGTCACTGCATATACATCTTCAAACTGAACCGGAAAATGATATTTTGGCGCCAATCTGTACCTTTGTGGAATAAGTCCAAAAGGAAGAAAAAAATTATACATTTGCCATTTATAAAGAGAGAGAGAGAGAGAGAGAGAGAGAGAGAGAGAGAGAGAGAGAGAGAGAGAGAGAGAGATTTCACTTTTTAATTTCCTTTTTCACTCCTGTACCTTTAACCCCATCAAACTTGGAGGGTTGACTGAATTTGTAAATCCTGTTCTGTTTCTCGGCACAAATCAATGTCGTGGACATGAATGAATAAATAAACAATGAAGTAAATACATATTCTCATGGAATGACATAATATATAGAAGCCTATTATTGCGTTGAAACTGCTCATTTTTTTTTAAAAAAAAGTCATCATTTATATCAAAGGCAGGGTTAAATGTGGCAGAAGTCAGGGAAATCAACGTCCCCATCCATAATCCATACTGGATTATTATGTGTGCTTGTCATTCTAGGTTTTCATAATTTTAATCAGATGCACAAAGAAAACAAGAATGAATATGCATTCTCCAAAATTTCGCTTTGGAACAGCCTTCCTTACTCAATTGATATGACGACAGCATTTAATCTTTCAGACGTCCATCTTGACAGGAGGTCGTAAGAACTCATGGCTGCAACAAAATAAATGACGAAGCATATTTTATTGCTCTTACAAAACAAATGGATACAGTTTCCTATTTCTCTTAGCAGTGACTTTTTGAGCATTTTCTATGAATCTCTACAGTTCAGTGATTCCTTGGTAACAGAAAACAACCACTGCACAAATTGCTTTATCTAAAAGGTGGAACTATATCAACCATGTCTAAGTGTCTTGACTGCAATCCAAGAAATAATCTTAAATGACATCTCCCCCATTCCTTTATTTTATACTTTGGATATGTGCCTTGTAATTTTAAAATATTATATACGCTGGGTGACATCTTTTCATCTCTGAGTACCACAAAAGATTACAGTCTCATACATGTATATTCATATAATTATGCATGCAAAAGAAAACCCTTAATATGCATCATGCTTTGTGGTTTGTGCAATCAACATCTGGATCTCAAAGAGGTTTTTCTTTGTACACATCTGCACAGCAAAACCATTTTCTTTAATACCTGTTTGAAGTTGCAATAAATGGTAAATGAGAAGGTAACAAATTGCTCAAAAGACTCAAAGTTGAAAGGTTTAATGGTGCAGCTCTATATTAATTTAGGAATGTAATTTTTCACTAAGTTTTTTTCTTGAAGAAAACAATTGGTAATTTTAATAATTTTCTTCCAATGTGAAAAAGTCTTCAACAAGAGAGTTTTTGAAATCTATTTGCAATTCAGAACTTAGTATGGAGAAGATTTGCACAGAAAACATCATTTTCTGCATGGAACTGTTATTTCCTTTTTTGAAAAAAAAAGTGGTTTAATTTTGTGTAGCATAAGTCTCAAACTGTGAAGATTCTCACCAGGGTATGCCAATACTTTAAAAATATGTTTCTTCACCATTCTGTGAATATTTTAAAAAAGAATATTTTCCTCTCTACAGGGCTTCCACTTTATCCTACTTAGAAAATGTTTTGCTATCTGAGAAGAAGAAATGAATGGTTGCAATCTACAGAACTACAAAAATGACCAGTGTGCCAGGTGAATTCACAAATGGGCAGGTGTTTTCACCACACTAGGTCTCTCCATCCAACCTGCAGTTTACTTGACTATTATCTCCAGTCAATAAACGGTGATAGTTGGGTATTAGGAGATAAATAATTTTTAAATAACTGCACCCAGTCAATATTTTTAATTCAAGATCCATACTAACAAGAGAAAAAAGAGGTCTTTCTGCTTACCTGTCCCTCCAAGACACCATCCACCTCCATGGATAAAAATTACTGCCCTTTTCAAGGAGTCTGGCTTCTCTTTAGGGACATAAAGACGAACTGGAACATCATTCATTTTTGTGTCTGTTACAGTGACCTTTTCATCTGATACTGGTGCTGCATATTCTAAATATGTAAGCATCATCATTGTTTCCATGTAATGTGCAAGACCCAGTTTCTCAGCAATGCCAGCCTGGAAAACAAAGGGAATATTTATGTCCAAGTTTTTTTTTGTAAAGCTTCAATGGCATAATGGTTCACATTCACCAGTGCTCCTTTCCTTTATTTCAAGTTTGATGCCAAAAATTCAACAGACATGCTATCTTCATCATCATCATCATCATCATCATCATCAATCCTTTAGGCTTTACAAACTCCCACAGCAAAACCTCCTGAGCTTCTGCTGCAGATTTGTTTTGCATGAAAGAGAACTAGAGATTTATGGTTCTGTGAAATATATTGAATGTACAGTAGAGTCTGTTAATGTGGGATTTGTGTATTGGTGGTGTTTAAATGAAATTTGTGTCTTGCCTCTATTGCATACTGATTGCATCATCCAGAGTGTACTATAGTCTGGAAAGACTTAATTACTAAGAAGCTGTGATGACCTTGATGTGTGATGAGTGTCCAGACACAAGTGTGTGCATTGCTGATTGCATCAGTTCAGTTCTGAATTGAGTAGAGTTCTGTCTGCCTAGAGTGAGAGTCAAGTCCTGTGTTGGTCCATTGTCTTCAAGTCTGTTTGTCTTGATTATTACTGCTTATAGTAAAACTTTGTATATAGTTTTACCAACGTCTCGGATGTCACTTCGTTCTGCATTCCACTGATTCCATCCAACTTACTGTTGCGCTGCAAATTACTCTGACAGAGTCTCACTTATCCAACATAAACGAGCCAGCAGAACGCTGGATAAACGAAAATATTGGATGATAAGGAGGGATTAAGGAAAAGCCTATTAAATGTCATTATATTATGATTTTACAAATTTAGCATCAAAACATCATGTTTTACAACAAATTGACAGAAAACGCAACTGAATACACGATAACATTATGTAGTAATTACTGTATTTACAAATTTATTACCAAAACATTGCAACGTATTGAAAACATTGACTACAAAAACATTGGCTACTAACAAATCGACTACAAATAAAGATAGAATTGCATAAAATGAACTTGCAGTAACAACATTATTGTAAGTTAAATCCGTAAAAAGTTCAGTCCTTGCTGCCTAGAGAAACAGCTGTGGATCCAGGCAGGAGGCAGACTGTGTTGGATAATCCAGAATGTTGGATAAGCGAAGGTTGGATAAATGAGACTCTACTGTAATATTGGAGGTACAGCATTTGAACTCTGGGGTTTACATAAGACCTGCCTGAGAGATAAAATCTTTGCCTAAATCCAGTTGTTCATCCCAACTAGAGTGGACCCATTGCATCAGTGGAAAATTAGCCCCACAACACTTATGTAATTTCCACTCATTCACTGGATTTCTTGGAGTAGATTATAAGCATTGAATTTAGAACTATGTAATTAAATATAAGAGTTCACATGTATTGAATTAGCGTGAAGAAACCTAGACAACTAATGTGACACCAAGTTAATACTTATTAGGATAGATTTGATTGGATTTGCCTGGAATTTCATGGAAATTGGCAAGGATCAGATATCAGATTTAATCAATATATTAACTGGTGATTGAAGATATGTACACAGAATTCCTTGTGCTGGGCTATTATCCGGGTGGAGACAAAAAGGGGGTGCTAAACAGAGAATAGTCCATTTTAAGAGAGGGATTTGAAGGAGTAAAATAATTTCCACCTGTGTTTCTGTTATTCCCCCGACTCATGTTGCTGTCTTGGAAACAACCCTCGTTTATGAAATGCGAAGTGGGGAGGGGGAATAACCAGCAAAAATGGGGAAAATGGTTTTACTCCTTGAACACCCCCCCCCCCCCCGGCAACAAATGGACTATCCTTCTCTGTCTAGCACCCACTTTTGGCCTCTTCCCGAATAACGAAACAATACTGAATTCCTTTATCTCCTTTTTCCTTCCTTTTCTTCCCTATCTATTTGGATGATTGTTTGATTCCTCCCTCCTTCCCTGTGTTAAGCAGAAGAAGCAAACAATCATCCAAATAGATGCCATTATTCCTTAAAGAAAAAAGCGTTTCCAAAAATAAGCAGTAAACGTCTGAAATCTATCCCCTCTTTCTGTCTCTATTCTTTCGATCAAATACAAATCTCCAACTTATTTCTGTCCTGTGGGCTACTCTGCATCTCACTGTTGTTTTTTTGGTGGGGGAAATGAGGATATTGTCCCTGCCAAATAAGAATACTGTCCTCTTTCATGGAATTTTTCTTTGATCTCCCCTTTTTAGTACTGTAGTAAAGTTCCAGTTAGAAAACGAAAAGAGGCAGACAAAGTTACCAAGGGAACACAGCAATATGAGTTCTCAGTGGGAATACTTTTGTATGTCTTACTCTCTGAAAGGTGAAAAATTTGAAGACTCAAGGAACATTTAATGTGGGGAGGAGAATTAATATTTGGGGAGACAGTGCCTTCATTCCATTACTGTAATTATACATCTGGTTTTTTCTCTCCATTATTTGCCAACTTCTTCTGGCTCCCAGCATCTCCCAGTCATTATAGAACATGGAAGGTCATTGGCTGCTGGTTGCAAGGTGCAAGGAATTCTATGCAAAATAGTGTCACATCTTTTGTTAAGGTCTTACTACGTTAAGATGTTACTGGGGAGATGCAGCTCAGTTGCAGCTGGGCATCCTCAAGGAGTTAGACAAAGCTCCAAGCCCTACCCAGTTAGAGGCACTATCAGTAACCTTTCACTTGTGAAGACATCCCAATATGCCCAGACCACTAGCTTCAATCAGCATTTCAAAAACACAATGGCTAAATGTTGAGAAAACATTTTCCCACCATAAATCTCACAGCCTTTCCCTGCAGCTTAATCCCCCCCCCCTTCCTAGTGCAGAAAGGGGGTAAAAAGATGACCAAAACATAGCCATGAGTCATCAGGTAATTCATCCAAACTGCCATGCCTCTTGGAGAGAAGAAAATTAAATGTGCTTCTAGCCTTTCTTAAAGAGTTTCTTTTTAGTGTAATATTTATGTTCTCAGCAACTCATTAAAATATAATCCAGGTGCCAAAAATAAGACCCCTGTTTCTAACTCCTAAAACATAGTCTGGATGATTTGGGACATGAATATAGAACTCAAAGATGCCTGTATGTATAGTGGGTAAACAACACACATCTCTAAATTTCTATTCTGGCAGTATTGCTTGTCTGCTGGAAAACTGAAGCTAGCCTAATGCATTGTTACATAATTTATATTTCTTACACGCATGTGTGCTGTGTTGCCCCTGCAAGGGTTGAAGTCAAGTCACCACCAATATTTTCTGTAAGGATTTAATTCCTCTATGAATGGTATGTGCTTGTTCTTCCTGTGAATATCTGTCATTCTGTTGTCTATTTTATGCTCAAAGATAACTCTTACATAACTTGCCGCATAACATGAGACACTGTGCCACGGAATGTCAGCTGCCAGGGTCAACAAGGAGGCAGAAGAGAATTGTTGTGTTTTCATTCCATTTGCGGACAGCCCAGGAACATCTGATTAGCCATTTGTGGGAAAAGAGCACCAGACTAAATTGACCTTGGGGCAGACCCATTAGAATACTTGTAATATTGTCTTAGCAATTCTGGCCAGTATCTAGCATCATTCCACTAACTCTACAATAGTTTACAAAAACAAAAACAAGCCTATTTGTACAAGCACAAAAAGTATTACTGCTTTGGAAGGTGGAGAAACCTACTAACTGCCACCAGTGCACTTTTACCCTGCACTGACTTTTGCTGGATTTAGCCTTCCATTAAGCTTAATATCGATCCCTCTACAGATCTGGCTGACACTTTTTTAAAGAAGTGATTAATGTTAATATACAGGCAATCCTCAAGTTACAAACATCCACCTTATAAATTACTCATAATTAAGAATGAGTGTGAGACAACAAGATGTGAGAGAAATCTACCCCTAGGAAGAAAAAATCACCCCTGAAAGAGTCATCTTGGGGAAAAGGTGTCTCTACCAATCCTTGCTTCCCCAACCAGCTAATTTTTTCAAAATCCAATTATCACAGGCAGGGCTGGCCCCACCATGGAGGCCACGTGAGGCAGCCGCCTCGGGCGCAGGTCCCTGGGGGGCGCCGTCAGGCTTCCCCCACCCCAGCGGGGACCATGGGCTCGCTTGCCAGTGAACAGGAAGGCCTGTTCGGCGACGAGCGAGCTCCACATGGCCGCTGCCGGCTGGGCAAGGCCAGCCAGGCCAGGGCGCACTGGGCAGGAGGCGGGGCACTGTCAGGGCGGTGCCCTGCCTCCCTCCCAGCGTGCCCTGGCCTCGCCTCCCACGCTGACAGTGCCCCACCTCCCGCCCAGTTCGCCCTGGCCTGGCTGGCCTTGAGGGACCTCCGCTGCAGTCTGGTCAGCTGGAAAAGGTCAGACGGGCGAGGGTAAGTAGCGTGGGAGGCGGGGGTGGGGAAAAGCACCCCCCCCACCGGCACCGCGGGAGGCGTGGCCATGTGCCGCAGGAGGAACATGGCCACACTTCCCGTGGCGCCGGCGGGCCCCGCCTCCTGCGCCCTGACCCCACCTCCCGCGCTGCTCGCCCTGCCCCCGTCTCCCATGCTGCATGAAAGGCGGGGCCCGCCGGCGCCATGGGAAGTGTGGCCATGTGCCTCCTGCGGCACATGGCCACGCCTCCCGTGGTGCCGGGGGGGGGGCTTTTCCCCACTTAATATTTAAAATCATCTCCGGCCGGCCCTGATCACAGGGATAGAAAGGTGAAATATTCTGAACAGGAGCATAGTCAGCAAGACAAATAACACAGGGATGTTAACCCTTCCTTATGCTATGCATAGCATATGTGTGTGAGAGAGTGTGTGCTCCATCTATAGTAAATAAATATTATTGTACAATGAATATACTCAGTATATCAATAAGGTAAAGGTAAAGGTTACCCCTGACGTTAAGTCCAGTCATTTCTGACTCTGGGGGTTGGTGCTCATCTCCATTTCTAAGCCGAAGAGCCGGCATTGTCCGTAGACACCTCCAAGGTCGTGTGGCCGGCATGACTGCATGGAGCGCCATTACCTTCCCACCGGAGCAGTACCTATTGATCTACTCACATTGGCATGTTTTCGAACTGCTAGGTTGGCAGAAGCTGGAGCTAACAGCGGGCGCTCACGCCGCTCCCGGGATTTGAACCTGGAACCTTTCGGCCTGCAAGTTCAGCAGCACAGTGCTTTAACACACTTCGCCACCAGGGCTCCTTCAGTATATCAAAGGAAAGAGATATATTGGGGAGGGAAATGTGTGCAATGACCAGCAGTCCCAGCCAGCACTGCCAAGAATGAAGAATATGGAGAGTTGCAGTCAAGCAATCTGGGGGGCTAAACAATTTCTATCCATGAAGTAAAGTAGGACCCACACAACTGCAGAGCCCATATCCACAATTTTGTTATCTCTGTTTGGGGAGAAATTGTCTTTCTAGGAATTTGCTAGGCTATCCAGGTATGATTCCCCCAAAAGTTACTATATTATTTATTTATTTCTATCTTGCTTTTTTCCTGAACTTGAGCTGAATGCAGCATAGACTTGCCTTGAGGCCCTAGAACATTTCTAAAAAGGGTATACCTCTAGGAATTTCTAGATGCTCCAAGGTGATTCTATGGTATGCTGGGGCTGGAAGTCAGGTAATTTAATGGAGTTTGGTGGTATCTGCAGTTTCAGCTAACCGTAGTCTGCTCAGGAACAAATAGTCCTGAGATATGGAGGTCTTACTGTGTATTGTTTATTAAGAATTATTGTTTATTAAGAAGCAACTATATAGCATACTAAGTGCTAAACATGAACTTAAAAACACTCAGAACATATTAGAACATTGAGTAGGAGGGTGAATTGCTTAGGGAGCAAGAAAAATCCTTTTTGGTCAACAATCTCTATTGTTTTCATTGTACACCTACAACTAAAGTATTCCTTCATAAACATATTGTAAACATGTAATAACTCTATTTTACTGACAATGTTCAATTATCTTTTTTCTTTTTTTTTCTTTTTGCATTCTTTAGTGAATCATATCATTCTATGCTGTCAGGATATATTAGTCAACCGATTGTACAAGTGATTATCTGAAAAAATGCCTGTTTCTTCACTACAAATGAGATATATATCTGGTATGTGACTTCATAGCTGTATCTCCAACACATCCTAAAACCATATTTTAACCCATGCTTTGGGGAGGATGATGGATATGGTGCAGACATGTCCAGCTATTTTCTTGTATTTTTGAAGGGATCTCCTAGGGCAGCATTTCTCAACCTGGGGGTTGGGACCCCTGGAGGGGTCGCGAGGGGGGGGGGTTCAGAGGGTCATGAAAGACCATCAGAAAATGCATATTTCTGATGGTTTTAGGACCCAAATCCCTCCAGTATTTTCTATTGGTCATGGGGATTCTGTGTGGGAAGTTTGGCCAAATTCTGTTGTTGGAGGGGTTCAAGGGGCTCTTTGATTGTAAAAGGCGAAAGATTTATATGATCTGAAAAGAAACCAGAGTATTGTAGGTGCACTATAAATCCCAGGAACTATGACTCCCAAATGGCAATGTCTATTTTCCCCAAACTCCACCAGTGTTCAAATCTGGGCATATTGAGTATTCATGCCAAGTTTGGTCCAGATCCATCATTGTTTGGAATCCACAGTGCTCTCTGAGTGTAGGTGAACTACAACTCTAAAACTCAAGGTCAGTGCCCACCAAACCCTTTCAGTATTTTATGTTGGTCATGGGTGTTCTGTGTGCCAAGTTTGGTTCAATTCTATTGTTCATGGAATTCAGAATGCTCTTTGTTTGTGGGTTAACTATAAATCCCAGCAACTACAACTCTCAAATGACAAAATCAACCCACCCCACAACCCCACCAGTATTCAAATTTGGGTATATTGGGTATTTGTGCCAAGTTTGGTCGAGTGAATGAAAATACATCCTGCATATCAGATATTTACGTTACGATTCATAACAGTAGCAAAATGGCAGTTATGAAGTAGCAATGAAAATAATTTTATGGTTGGGGTCACTACAACATGAGGAACTGTATTAAGGAGTCACAGCATTAGGAAAGCTGATTCTTTAAGATGTTTCAGCAGATGGCATCTTCACATCAAGTCCAGCTATAGAAAATAGTTGGAAGTGTCTCTGCTGCTGCCTCTGCTCTGAAACAAGATGGAAATGCCATCATTGGAGTAGGAGGAGGTGCTGTGGTTGGTATTTGTTTGCTAAAGAATTCTGACTTCCTCAACAACCTCCCAAAATGAGTTTTGATTGGATTTATCATTACTAACATGATGCTGGGCTACATAAACCTATGTACACCTAGACATAATAATTATATTTGTTTATTTGTTTATTTCCTGCCTCTCCTCATGGCTCGAGGCAGAATATAACATGATTGTACGTACCACTGTACCACAAGTATAAGCGGGCTATTTGTAAAATTTGAAATGAACAGTTTCCTGCTCTTCTGTCTCTCCTCTCCCTCTTCCCTCCCCAACACTATTGGCTGGCAGTTGATCTACTCAAACATTAGAATGAAAATTAAATGAGCTGTCCAAGGTACTGATAGGGTTTAATATATTGGATTAAAATGTGCAGCAGATTCACCACTCCTCTGACTTGGAAGCTAGCATAATTGAGCCCCACAGCCCTGCAGCATCCATGAATTGGCTTGTGCAAATGTCTTTACTATGTGTAAATATCAAATCCTAGCAGTAATTCTGAATTCTTTTAGTGAACTGAATTGTATACCAGTACACATGATTTAGGCTTGATGAGCATGTTTCAGTCTGGCTAATTTATTGAAGGGTAGTTTCTTCAGTTTAAGTTCCTCAGTTTAGAATTTCTCAAATCACAGAGGTATTTTTAATGATTTAATTATCCTATAAATTATCTGTGAATATATGTTTTAATTATAATGCTCAGTTTTGGTCATCATTAATTTTTTATTTTGCTTTGGAAAGACTGCTACAAAAATGTAATTTACAAAATGGATTTCACATTTCACAGGCCAAAGCTTCCCTAACAACATTCCCATGGCTTCTTCCTGTCATGGCCTAATATTACACTGCATCTATGGCTTTGTTGCGCATCAACAACAGCTACTATATAAAGGACCTCATCAGACTCAGGGTTCCCTCCATTTCCACACACTTTAAAATAATTTTAAAGACAGAGTCCCATGGAGCCCATCACATGATGCAAAACTACTTCTGCCAGTTGCCTGTGGGATTCTGTCTTTAAAATATGTTTAAACTATTTCAAAAATAGTTTTTTTGGAGTCGGGAAACATCATCTTCAGAGCTCCCAATTCATGTAGAAATGGCTAAAGGCTCTTATTTTAATGTGGGATGGGAACTGTCATATGCCTCCCATTTTAAACCATTGTAGTGACATTAAAGAGTGAGTGTTACTGTGTGCATTATCAAAATGTGTCTCAATGCTCCTTTTCTTGCCATTAATCCTCTTGTGTAAAGCTTTTATGGTAATTTTTGTTAAATAATTTATTTTTCAGGAATTGTACAATTTCAATATATGATCAGTTTAATATAGCTGTATTCCCCTTCCCCCTTTGTTTTTAGATCTAGATTTTTAACTTTTGCAATTCTGCCCCCCCCCTTTTTTTTTTTAAAGAAAGCAGTATGGGTGGAAAATACTTGCCCATGTGATAGCTCAGAAAGTGGAACATTTCTGTAGAAACTGACAAAGTACATCACATGTGATGGCAGCCAATGAATTATCAATTTTTCTTTAAAAATGGAAAGGCTTTAAGTGCTATGGTAAGAAAACTATTCCACCCGCTTTATGCTCCTAGTGGGATGAAGTTCTTAAGCAAATTCAGAAAGATTTATTGTCTCCCCTCCCCGATCCATTTGAGACCTACAAGCAAACAGAAATTTCTGAAATCCAGGCAGGCAATTAATGCACAGCCTGAAGGAGAGCCCTCAGTTATGAAGAAATGCTTAACAGCATGAAGCAGCAACAACAACAAATGAAATGGTGCCAGCAAGCAGTAAGGGTGTGTAGATCAGTAGGAGACCATGACTGTCAGGAGGTTTAGAGATGAGCCAAGGAGCAATTAGGGAAGTTAGCAGAAAAAAGAATTTACTATACATATTCCTAAACAGTGTTTCTTAGTCCTTAACCCATGCATCCATTTCATAAGTACAAATATAAATATCTCATTCTCCTTTCAATCTGTCTTGCCCAGTAATTTTATCTGGGATGCAAAATAGCATGATTAAATGCAGATTAAACCATTTGTAAATTTAGAATCTATTTGGTGTTGAGAAACAAAGTATCAGATTTGTTGGGGGAACATTAAGTGGGCTGCATAATGGGTGCACAGTGGTACCATGCAGAGGTAAGGAACTCCACACTATAGCATACTATGCAGCATAGATTGATGGAACAAGTAATGTACAAAATTCCCATTTTCTAAAGAAAATGAAATTCTAAAATATAATGTGTTTCTTTCAAACTATAAAGACCTGCACTGGAATCCTGATTGTATGCTCAAGGGAACATAGTCCACTGTCTAAGAATCACCATTCCAAAACAATGAAATGGGGAGAAATGACTCAGAGAGAGAAGTGAAGAACATTATCACACTATTATCACTGACCGTTTTTAAGTCTTTAATAGATAATTATTAATGAATGCATGGAGGTTCTTGCAAAGCACATGGTCTGAGTCCTTCACTAATAATTTGCCTCTGGTAGAAGCAATTCAATTTCTTATGGAATATGCTTGTTTGATCCCAAGTTGCCATAATAAAAGGATTGTGTAGTTTTAAAATATAGCTTAAAGTGTATTTCTATTTAATTTTAATTTGATTTTATTTGTTATGCTTCATAACATAAAATATGTATTTGTTTTTAATTTTTATATTCATAATTGATATGCATTTGCTGTGTTTTTAATTTGTATTGTGTCATGTTTGCTGTTAGCCACCTTGAGTCCCTGTATCAGAAGAAAGAAGATTAAAAATAAAATTAAAATAATAATTAGCTAATCTATCCACCAGATTTAGTAAGCAGACTCAAGTCTGACTCTGGTAAAGGCTGCTTAGCCATTCTCCCAACTGTTCCTTCTGACCTGAGCTATCTCCTAGTAGTTGTCTCTACACTTGTGCATATTTTCTGTGGATGTGATAATAGCAGTTGTGGAAAGTAAACATAAGTAAAAGATGACGAAGGGTTGATCCCCATGTATGATTTCACAGCTGTGTATAGAAAGAAGTACTCCTAGATACTGAGATCCCTAGTGTCACTTGCTTTCTGTATGTTGTCCTGACCAGTTTTTTTATTGTGAACATATTATAGTTCACAATATGTAGCCTGTGTTGTCTAGTAGCCTATGTGTTGTCTTTTAGGGAATAACCACATTCAGTTCATTGTAATAAGCTACATGGTAAGTCACTAGCACAGTGGTTCTCAACCTGGGGTCCCCAGATGTTTTGGGCCTACAACACCCAGAAATCCAAGCCAGTTTACCAGCTGTTAAGATTTCTGGGAGTTGAAGGCCAAAAACATCTGGGGACCCACAGGTTGAGAACCACTGCATTAGAGGTACAGAAGCCCTCTACATATTATGCTGTTGCACAATTGCCCATCCAGCCAAAGTCATGTCCATGCACTCCAAGGTACAGAGTCACCAGTGACAGAAGAGGATCAAGAATTATTTCCAAACTATACACCTGCACTTACACAGAGATGGCATCCTCATACAGTTTCCTAAACTGAACTTCAGAATCATTAATCCATATAATCTCTTCAGTTTATTAGCCCTCATTTATTATATCACCCAAGTGTTATCACAGCTGGCATACCCAAATCCAAAACAAATATAGGGCAGAAAGGAAAATAGTAGTAGTAACTTTAACTCTATTTGTACCCCACCTTACTCTAAGCTTGGGACTCACTACTGCCGTTCTGTAGATCTACTGCCAATAGATCTTATAATTTTTGGGATTCACATATATTGTTAAAAGCTGAACATAACCTAAATTTTCAGCAGTGCTGTAACATAAGGGTTTTTGAGGCAATATAGATCAGAGCATTGGTAAACGACATTTTCTGTGACCTTTCGGTTGTGGGGCACACTGTCTGTCAGAAACAGGTTTTTTGAGAGATGTACAGAAATTGCCTGAAAGTGCAATCCTTGAGCAAATAATTCATTTCATTGGTGTTTTAGAACAAACAACAGTTTAACTGTATCTTGCAGTGTTTTGTTATGGAAGCGCAAGTTGCTAAAATCTCATGTGTATGCAGGAACTGACACATGATTAGAACTTGGGAGTAGCAAAATACATGTAACAACATGTTGCTTTGGGTGCTTTGAAAAGTAATGTAGCAACTGATAGTATCACTATTTTTCTCCATGAAACAAGTTGCATTTACTCAATACTTCTCAATACTGTTTTGAGAACTATTTCAGCTTTCAAATCATTTTCTTACTTCTTCAAATGGATTCCACCCCACAAAAGAACTAAAAATTAAGTAGGGGGTAACCAGCTATGAAGTAAAAAAATCAAGTCAAAAGTAATGCCAATGCATAACAGAATAACAAGTAACATTTTACAATAACAATCTCTTTTAAAAAGTAATTTTCCAAGAAAATGTATTTTGGTTGGGAGGGGAAGCATGTGGGTATCCATTTATGAAATTCTTAATCCATATTGCATTTGTTATCATTCAAAAGAACAATCCAATGCAGATGGGACCGAAATGCCATTAAACAGAAGTGAAAAACATGCCATTCACCCATACCATAACTTCCATTATCCATCATCACTGGTTATATCACGTAGGGATGACTGTAGGTGGTAGATGTTTGTAGATGGTCTATGTTTCACAGGCATACAACATCTGCACTGACAATAGCTTTATAAATAACCATCTTGACATCCCTACAAATGTTCCAATCCTCAAACACTTTCTGCTCCATTCCAAAAAATGCATTTACAAAACTCAGATGGTGCAAATCTCTTTGGAGGACATGAACCAGCATTCTGGAAAAAGCGAAGACCACCAGCATTGAAGCGATGATCCTTCGCCATCAACTTCACTGAACTGCACACTATCTTCCAAAGCAATTACTTTACTATCAGCTCAAGAATTGAAAACCTTAAAAATGTGACATAAACTCTGAGAACTGAAGATCCCTAGCCCTTGAGTGTTCTAACAGGTCAGCTGTTACGAACACTGCTATGGATTTTGAAGAGACACAAATAGAGGGAGAAGGAGGAATAGAGAAAGTAGGAAGAAATGTGCCAAGAGAAAGTCATGTCAAGCAAACCTTTGTTAGGACTGCCTTCCATCTGGAAATCAATGTCCTCATTGTGATAGACCAGGCATGGGCAACCTTCGTCCCTCCAGGTGTTTTGGACTTCAACTCCCAGAAATCCCAGCCAGCTTACTGGCTGTAGGAATTGTGGGAGTTAAAGTCCAAAACACATGAAGGGTGAAGTTTGTCCATACCTGTGATAGACCATGTTGCTGCAGAATAGGTCTCTACAGTCACTTATGGACCCACTACCAAGACTCTACTTCTGGAAGACAATCATACTCAGTCTCAAGGGATCGCTGATGATTATAATGATGATGATGATGATGATGATGATGATGATGAAGAAATAATATATGTTGCCTGCATACCACTGAAGTAATACTGTTGCAATGTGAGAAGATGGAATCTGTACTTACTCCATAGTCCTCTGACGTGCTCTTTACCCCACAGTTTAAAGCACTGGTGGGAAATATGCAACTTTCCAGATGTTGCTGAATTTCAAGTCCTGGTATTTTCGTGATTGTTGGAATATAACTCCCAGGCTAAGACAGCTGAGAGTTATAACCCAACAACAACCTAATGCCCAGAGAATTCTGATATTGAAAGGTCAGAGAGTGAAGATCAAAGTAAGGTGGAGCTATGTGGAAGGAAAAGATATCCTCAACCAGAGAAAAGGTTTAAAGCTGCAGTTACCGAGTTCTTATCACAGGGAAAGGTAGATTAAACATTTCTAGAGCACTATAACAATATCATTAACTATTACTTTCTACGAAAAACAATCTGAAAAGTAAGGAAAAGGTTTTCACCATGTGCTTGCTCAATGATTTTTCATTATGGCTTAATGACCACTGTTTCACAAAGGCAAATATATATCCAGTATAGTGATGTGTCATACATCAATGTATGCTATAGCTGTGCAAATTTTCCATGACCGGTATAAATTGTAAGACATAGATATATGCCTGCTTGATGATAGACTGTCCAAGTAGAATTGTGATATCTGGACTGGCATGTTGTTAAAAATGCCTCCATTTTTGAATAATACAGTTCATGTTTTATCATTCCTACTCCTAGTTAAAAAGGTCCTTTACAGTAGGAATGGAAAAGTATAGCTCTAGGAGCAGGTTTTTGCAGGCATCTTCTCCCATACACCAAAAAGGGTAAAATTCTTCTATTGGACTTTAGAATTAATGCAGCTTGACTGCCACTTCAATTCCCATGGCTCAATGCTATAGAATCATGGGTGTTATATTTTACAAGGTGTATCTGCCAAAAAGTGTCTAGCCAAACTAAAAATTCCAGGATTCCATAACTCTGAGCCAAGGCAGTTAAAGCAGTATCCACTCAGATACAGATTCTAGCCAGACAATTTTCAGCCAATCAGAAGCTGCCACTGGTTTCTTGAATAGCTGTTAGTACTTTGGAATGCTTTCTCTGCTGACATCCTCTCTGGCCATTAAGAATAAACCTCTGTTTTTGCTTTCTATCCATCTGTGTCTGATTTGGCCTTCTGGAAATCTAGGCACACCAGGCTCAAATCACTCCCAAAAAAAGTGCAACTTTGGCCTAAAGCTCCTGAGGCTGGGTTTTCAAAACAGCAAGAAGGGACAATTGAAATTAATGACATGGAGACGTGACAATCAGTTTTGTTTCCCATCCAGATACCAAATGATATCTTGTGTAAACAAAACCAAGCAGCTAGCTCTTGTAATTTTTTTTAAGTTTGTAAAAACATTACAATTTCCTCAAAATTCAGTGGATGTGTTGCACTAAAGCTCTGAAATACCTTTTCACCGCAAACCACACTCTGTCCAGTTAATTCAATATGTAAAAGTAAAAGTTTATTTAGAGCAAAGTATATATATAATAAGTAAATCCAAAAAAAGAGAACCAAAGTCCCAAAAGATATTTCCAAGATAGCCAAGAGTTTAAAATCCTTTCAAACTCAGTATCAAGCATCAATCCACAGATATATCCATAAACAAGATAGCATGAATCCAAGACAGGCAATCTATGCCACACATGAACTATAAAAAGGAACAAACTTAGAAACTTGAATACATGAATTCCAAAAATGTAGGACCAAGAACTGAGAGCTGTTCACCTGAATACAACATTGCTCTCACAAAGGATTGTACCAGCAGAAACCACTTTAAAAGGCCTCAGTGCCTATCATGACATCATTCCACATGCACCTGCTTTTCTTATCCTTATCTTTAAGCCTCTGGGAGAAATGGGCCTGTCTTTGTTGCATGCCCTGCCTCCAAAGTTCCAGACACTTTAACCTGGACAAATATTTGTCTCCCACATTTCTCTCATCCTGAATTTCTGGCTGATTCTCATGAGAACTGATATTGCTTTGACCAGTCTCATGGGAACTGCCAGGAGATTCCAAAACAACTCTCTACAGGCCACGGCTATCCTCCTCAAGGCCCTCTGAATATGTTCCAGCATTCCCTTCCTCATTTTCTGAGCACTCAGAATCTGACCAGGCTGCAACAGGATAACTGAAACATTCTGAAATAATTGATAGACAAATGGTAAACAGATAGAGATACATCAAGGAAAAAGAAATGAAGGCAACTGTACAAATGCTAGACTGAATGGCTTTCAATGTAGAAAACAACCTGCTTCACTCTTAGTAAAATACTTCATCATTAAATGAGGCCTGTGGCAAAATCTTGCAATGAAAAGTGGTCCAGTTCAGGATTCAAGTTCACCAATCATGCCTTGTCCTGGAATCCATCATGCCACACCCCTCTACAATTTCCCGGTATGCTGTATTCACTATAATGGACACATAGTTGGCATGGCTGTCTGAAAACAGTGTTTTTACTTGAAAACCATGATCTTCTGGCAAACAAACCTCCCAAACAGCACAAGTTTATTTCTGCAAAGATATTTTCCTGAAACATTGGGATGTTCATTTTATCTGCACTTAGGAGATAACTGAGAAGGTTATTCATTCTACTTGCAAAAATGAAACAATCAAATATTTAGATTTGCAAATTTCTATCTCCCTCTATCACTGCTAGTTATACTGCTTCTCTTTTGTTTCTTTTGTTACATACCTCCCTATGCAAACAAAGTCTCAATGATTCTGAATCTCTACCCACAGCCTTGCCTCACTTTGAATTGTCCTTTGCTCCCTTGGTCTGCCAACTCTTTTCTGATTTCTTTGTTTTCCTTATTTTCTAAGGCTGTATTTTTATGACCTCCTGAGATATCACTAACTCGCTCTGCAGTCACATGAAAGCTGACACCCTGCCACAGCCACACATGAGACTTTAGAGTGGCTTTTCTGCACACCTCAGCAAATATTCAGAAAAGCTGCTCTCACTAGAGCAGCAGGCAAAACAGCTTATCTGTGTTCATTGCACTGGCTGAATTTAGCAAGCAAAATAAAAGGAATCATGTATACAGGAAAGAAAATACACTTTATGTTCCCCTAACTCTCTTATCATCTTAGGACGGTGATTCACTGCAGGCATTGTGTCTATTAGTGTAGTGAAAAAATAAAATTCAGTGGCAACAAGTTGAGTAACTACTACATTGTTATTGTGCACCTTGAAGTTGCTTTTGAGCTATGGTGATTTTCTAATGGCTCTATCACAGTGTTTTCTCAGCACGATTTATTCAGAAGAGGTTTGCCATTGCTCTCCTCTGAGGCTGAGAGAGTGTGACTTGCCCAAGGTTACTTAGTGGGCCAAACAAGAATTCAAACCCTGCTCTCCAGAGTCATAGTCCAACACTCAAATTACTATATGACTATTTAAAAACTACCCAGTGCAAAGCCTGAAACCACAGGTGCATGTGAACAAATAAACAGACAGATCCATTAAATAAAAGTATTGAAACTGATGTCTAATTCCTATCTTGGACATAATTCCACTTACAGATCTTTAGCTGCATCCCACTTGCCTCATCTCCCTCTCACATAGAATTTCAATTAGAAATTACATTAGCACCAAGAAAAAAATCTAACCACTTTATATTTGATTAATTACTTCCAGAATTAGCCCTGGCTATTTATAGAAACATCCATGCAGCAGACTAAAAAGTATCTCGGCTATGTGAGTCATGGTAAGTAAAACCATTATCAAAGGGTGTTGTGGATTTTTCTGCCTGAGTAGTGAGCATCCCGCTCATATCTCTCAGGCAGCTCAATAAATTAAGGAGAAAACAGAATGCAGAACCTCCAAAAGCAATACATTTTATCAACTAGGTAGCTTTTCCTCCATTGGTATTCCTTTGAATAGACTGGATATTTATACCCAAAGAGAGGCTATTTATACACAGAGAGAATGCACCAGTTCTATACTATTCTACCCCCCCCCCCCCTTCCTCATCCCACCACTCCCAGTCATTCAGTATTAGAGTGCTCGGTTTCATATGCTATTAGCTCTCATTTTGCACAAACCTGATCTGCTGCATTCCCTGCCCTTGTCTTTTTTCATTGCCTAATGCACATTTTTTTAATCTGAATGATTTCAAATGCAGAGACCTGGAATAAATGAACATCTAAAACACTTACCATGTGTCCTAAGGTTCTAAAGCCAGCATCGATCAGCATCAGTTTCCAGCCTTCCTCGTTATTCTCTGGAAGCGGGTTGTAAACATAATAGGCAATCAGAACAGAAGCAATGAGGAGGCATAGTGATTTCTTTCCCATCTTTTACTATATCCTCTTTCTTCAAGACTGATTCCCATTGACTAGCCTCACACAGAGACTTAACTGAGCAAGTCAGCTGACAGCCACAAAGTTAGTCTGCTGTTACACACAGATCACGCCCAAAGGGGTCAGGTCTCCTTTGATCACTGTAAAAAAGGTTAGGCTTCTATACAGAGGCGAAATACAACAAAACAACCTGCACTGCTACGCCTTTTGCAAGCAATCTGGTTACGTACGCTGAGATTAGTCAAGTTGGCTTTACCGCGAAGGAGCTTAGGCGTCAACATCAAAGCAAAAAGAGAAAAGAAAAAAGAAGTTGTGGTCATTAGTTCTCTCGGGCAGAATCTTCAGGGCATAGCTTGTAAGGAACATTTACATAAAGCATGCAGTGTTATAGGTTACCAGCAGCAAAAGTTAGACCATGACCATATATTCAGTACTACATTGACCATATGAGGCCTCAGGGGACATAGGAAACGGTCAAAATTTCTGCCACTTTCATAATTGTTTAAAAGGGGGAAATTGTGTAGATGTAGCTTGTGATGCAAACTTCACTTCTGCAATCCCACTTGTACAGAACTATTAAAGGTACAGTGGAGTAGCTCTGTCCTCTTTGTCATGCAATCATCCTTTATAAGAAGCCTAATATGTTATTTGCGCAAGAAAGAGCAGTGCTCCTGCACCTTGTATGACTTTCCAAAAGAGTAAATTTCAGCCTGTATGGCTTGCCATGCAATAAGCATAACTTACAATAAACTAGCTTACAATAAATTAGCATCTTACAGACTAAAGTATGTGCATATATTTGGGGATTCCTTATTTCACCAGAATAAATTTTAGATCTTTTTAAAAAGTCACTTATTTTTTTTTAAATTAAATTTCACTGAGTAAAAAGAGTCACAGAGGCTTAAACTAATAATTAATGCCTGATTGTTTATAGAATCATAGAGTTGTAAGAGATCCAAGAACCATCCAGTCCAACCTCACTCTGCCATGAAGGAACACACAATAAAAGCACTCCTGGCAGATATCCAGGAGTGCTTTGATTGTGTGTTCCTGCATTTTCTGGAGGTTTAAAAACCTCCAGGAAAGGAGACTTCACCATACTCCAATGCAACATATTTTACTGTCAAAAAGCAGTACCCTCAATGAATTCTAAGTGTTTAGAAATGGGGGTGGGGGAGAGGCAGTGTGGGATAGGTCCAAAGCCTCTGGAGCAGCAGAAATCAAACTTGCTCCCCATCCTGATTCCCAATGGCATTTTAAGTATTTAAACAAGGTTCTATGTTCTCTTAATGTTCTCTTCTTCTAGGCTGCTCCTCATAGGGTTTGATTTTCCCACATATTTTTTAGGCATGTGGGTTTGGGATAACTTTTTTAAATTGGGGATCCCCAATCTATGATTATCATACACCCTGCTATCCCAAAAATATTGTTTTATATCGAAATGGTTAACTATTTGGATTAATATAGGGTTAAATTTAACTGAGAACTTTGTTCAGCTAGCAAGAATGGGCATGCAGATTAATTACAAGATGTGGAGGAGAGATGTGCAAGAAAAAACTGGTAGTGCAAGATTTACCAAGCAGGAATGGGTGGGAAGGCTTTATTGCTCCCCAAATCACCATAAAGCGTTTTTTGAAATTAAAGTTAGGATTGTTAGGTGACAGCTATCCTGCCTTAGTTCATTTATATAGATGTAACATAGTTAGTGCTAAAGACAGGTACAGTTTTCTTCATCAGATCAAGTGCTTTCACCTCTATAGGACAAACCTTTTTAACAGTTTTTATTTACAGCACAACAGGTGCCAGGTTTAATCCCTAAGCCTAAGTACACTAAAGGCACCAGATCCTGTCTGATTTTGGGAGTTAAGCAAGGTGAGTCCTCATTAGTACTTGCATAGCACATGTCAATGAATACCAGCTGCTGTTGGCTGTATTTCAGAGGAAGGATGTGGCAAAAACACCTATGAGTATTCCTTGCCTTGGGAAACTCTATTAAAAATTCATGAGGTTGCCATATGTTTATAGGCAACTTGAAGGCACATATACACAAACATGCTTCAAACAAACTAAGCTTCAGGCAATCCATCTTCATCTCACTCATGAACATTTTATTCTCTATAATCTTGTTGTCACATCACAGAACTTGATGTTGGCCAGAACTTAGGAAAATTCCTATATTGGATTACAACTTCCAGAATTCTACCCTGACTTTGCTTCACACAGGTCCACTACTCATTGATCATGCCAGCAGCAGAAATGTGACAAGCACTGGAGGAGTGGCTCTTGTACAGGTAAACCAGCCCTCCCTGGATGTTGCTAAGCACAATTAGGGCAAAGGGTGACAACAGAGGAAGTCATAGCAATTTACAAGCAGAATCCTGCAGATCTTGGTGATAAATCAAAGAAGCTTGCCTTTGGCCTCATCAACATTTCAGGCCTTTGAGAAGTGGTTTGGCTTCAAGCACCTCAAAGGAGAAAACATTGCTTTTGGGAATCCGTCTCCTGTTCATGTTTCCAAGTTCCTGGTTTCTGAATTGTCAAAATCCTTGTTTTATGCTCCTGTCTATGCTTATGTATCTTTGGAGAGTTTACCTAGGAAAAATTCCTGTGTTCATGTTCATGGAAATAGCTCAGATTTATTCTGTGTTTTTGGATTCCTTGGTTCTGGGATTTTCTTGGCATTTTTGAATTATTGCTACTGAACTCTGGCTTATTTTGTGTATTACATTTTATATCCTGACTTTCTCTTTTGGATTTGCCCTTTCCCCCCTTTTTATATCCTTTCTTCAATAACCATTTTATTACTGGATCACTGGCCTCTGATGCTGTGCTATGTGAAAGGTGTCTCAGCTAGATGAACAGCTGCTATGGTGCAATAGGTGAGATTTTAAGGCAGTATTAACCCATTCAGCACAGGGCATTTAAAATTACTTAAATCAGCAATAAATTGATTAATTATACAGTGGTCCTTCAATTATCAAAGGAATTAGGGGCAGAGGATTAAAGCCATTATCACAAAGAGTTTGCTGTTGTGTACAGGGAGAGTGCCATTGCCCGAACAGCCCGTTCTCTTATGCTTTCTTAAACAGGTGGTGGCACTGCATGAAAACCACTGGGCCATTCCACATCTTATATTTCCCTCACCTGCCCTCACCTGTTACTTGAGATGTGAGGCATGCATTGCTCCATCAAGGCCTCTTCTTTGTTGGGAATTGCCCAAATCCAGCTGCTGCTGTGTCCTGGATCAGAGTCACACCCCTCCATCCTTCATCACTGGCACGTCATCTTCTCCCTCCTCCTGCGCACAAGAAAGAAAGAAAGAAAGAAAGAAAGAAAGAAAGAAAGAAAGAAAGAAAGAAAGAAAGAAAGAAAACAAATTGAGATACATAAGTTTTACATAGGTTTTTCCTGCTCTTTGTTTCTTTGTTTTGCCTGGGCAGGCTGATGACTGGCAGCAGCACATGGGGACTGCACCTCCTTCTCAATGCCATCAATGGAAAGAGCATGATTGAGGCAGTAGCCCTGTTGGAGTGTCTGTGGGACGAAGCATCCTGGCTTTCTACTGCTACCTTCATGGAGATGTATCTGCTTGGTCACTGTTTGCAAGCAAGAGAAGGAGAAGATTGAGGTAGTGGAAGATGGGCTCTTCCCAAGAAAGAAAAATCCCTGGTGGAGTGGTGGCCTTTGCAGCCTGGTTAGCAGATGGCAATGAGTGAGGAGAGGCATTTGAGAGGGGTTCTATCTCTGCTGCTGCCCTACATCATTTTTAATTGATATGCATAAATCTTATTAGATGTTCTCATTCTCCCTCAAGTGAGGCTTACAGTCCCTATTAAAAATGCCTTAGGGCAGCAATGGAGACAGCAACAAATAATCTGTGAATAATCAAATTCACGAAAGCTAAACCCATGAAAGTGGAGGGCCTACTGTAAATGTTTGTTGGAATGTAGTAAATTTAATGTTCAAGAATTCAGGCTTGAAAGGAAAAAGAAATTAGATTGTCCCAAACCAAGTGAACTTTGCTTTAACTTTTAAACATACTTTTCCATCAGGCTTAAAGTGAATAATATGTTGAATCAGCACAAATGTGTCTGCAAATGTTCAAAAGCAACTAAAAGTAACTGAAAATAAAGGTTTTCTTTATTTCTTGAAAAGCAGGCATGAAACTTGGTATCTTTGTTTCAATATTAAGAAATAGTTTCTCTCAACCACCAAGAGGCAGCACAATACCAGAAATAATCTCAGGTTTGTAATAAGTATATGAAACATGTATCCATACAATCATAGCACAATTTGCTCAATATTGAAGAGAAATAAATACAGTAGAGTCTCACTTATCCAAGCTAAACGGGCCGGCAGAAGCTTGGATAAGCGAATATCTTGGATAGTAAGGAGGGATTAAGGAAAAGCCTATTAAACATCAAACTAGATTATGATTTTACAAATCAAACACCAAAACATCACGTTATACAACAAATTTGACAGAAAAAGTAGTTCAATACGCAGTAATGTTATGTTGTAATTACTGTATTTACGAATTTAGCACCAAAATATCACGTTATATTGAAAACATTAACTACAAAAATGGCTTGGATAATCCAGAGTCTTGGATAAGTGAGGCTTGGATAAGTGAGACTCTATTGTATTATCATTTCTTCTCTGACTTCCTTTCTATAAGTGATAGACAATGTAGAAAAGATTCAACTTTTTAGTTGTAAAGGCACCTATATTTGTATTCCCTTAAAGGAGGAAGAAATTTTTTTGCCATAAATATTATAAAATCCTGAGATACAATCAATGTCTTTTAAAGTATTGTTTCTTTGAACTGATGTCAGTTCCAGTCTTTGTGCTTTTTACCATTATGAATTAAGCATTATACAATATTCTGTTTGATTACATTTATAAAAAGGAAGATCTGATTTTCTCTTCTGCAGCCCTTAATATGAGAAGACATATATACTCAAATTATACTGGAAACCCTTAATTATGAGAGATAATAGTATCAAATGGCTTCTGCTGTACTATGAGATGCCAAACAGATTCCCTTTCAGGACCTTTTTCAGGTATTTAGAGAAGGCTATAATTGTACAATGATCCCATCTCATTCATCAAAGTTTGCATCAGGGCTATAGCCAAGGGGGGGGGGGGGCAACCCCTCCCCCCCTGAAATTTTCTAGATTTAAAAAAATCCTGATTTACTCTTGAATTTTAACTGGTTAACCAAATCTCCATGCTGGGTCTATGAGAAGCAAAAATTAAACAAGTCCCTCCAGGACTGCAAGCACTATTTCAAGCAATTTTTGACAATTTATTCACACTGTCATTACTTGGAGCAATAGCTGATATAGTGGAAAAAGCCAGGTTGGCCCACACATAACTGGCCGGCCCTAGGTAATTTTGATGTGTAAGCAAACAGAATTTTGGTGCCCCCCCCCCCCCCCGATGGCCCCGTCGTCGTCTCCTCCTCCTCCTCCTATGGAGCCTGGTCTGGACAATGGCAAGGCAGGGACACTGTAGGGCCTAGGGGCCTGGCACTGCCCATCCCAGCTGGCCCCACCCCCTCCTCCTCCTACTCGTGCCGGCAGCGTCCCTGCCATCGTCCAGACTGGGCTCCATAGGAGGAGGAGGAGGAGGAGGAGGAGGAGGAGGAGGGGGCAGGGCTGGCTGGGAGTGGGTAGTGCCAGGCCCCTAGGCCCTACGGTGGCCCAGCAGGGCCACCGTAGGGCCTAGGGGCCTGGCGCTGCCCACTCCCAGCCAGCCACGCCCCTTCCTCCTCCTCACACAAGCCTTGCCATTGTCTGTGCCAGTGAAGGTCTCTCTTGATGTTCCTCGGGGCATGCTTCCATCCTTGCCTGCCTGCCTCCGGCAGCAAGTCTGGGAGGAGGAGGCGGGGGTGTGTGGGGAGGGGAAAAAAGAAAGAAGACAAGAAGCTGCTCAACTTGGAGGTGCCTCAAGAGGCGCCTCAACTTTGCCCCCCTCCCCCCCCCAGAGCATGGTGCCTTTAGCAACCGCCTAGTTTGCCTAACGGGTGAACCGCCCTTGCATAGGGGAGATTTGAAGGCCCTCGTGAAGAAGCACAGTCTGTGATATAATGAAAAATCAAAATGTGTAGTCCACGCACTGCCTTGCCAGAGAAAGAAGATATGTGCCACTCAGGTGAACAAAAAAGAATAACTAATTTATTCTTCTTAAATCCAGAACAACATATGTACAATGTGATCCATTGCATCAACTCACATAATGTCCTTTCATAAAAGATTTAAAATAGTCTTTCCTTTGGCCATGTGGATAAATTCCTTCCAGCAGCTCATGAAGCAGGAGCACACTTCAAACTCTGTGTGTGTGTCTCTTCTCTTTCTCTCTTCCAACTGTTTCTTCACCTGCTTAGCTCAAGCATGAACAAAATTGCAACAGTATCAAAAGCTCCCAGGCTTAACAGCTCTCCAGACATGGCTTAAGCAATCAGTTTCATGCATCTTATTTTGCAGTTGACACGCACATATTAACTGATTTCTTACGTATCGTAACACAGACTTGGTGGGAGCAGTTAACAGTAGTGCAGCTGCAGGCGATTTGAGGCTGGTCTGCCCTCTTGATGTGCTCTTTGCTTCGGCGTGAGGTAGGAGGCAGGTTGCTAATAGGAAATTCGGCCTTTCCCTACTTGCTCCCTCCCTTTCCCTTTTCCAAAGGATAGGAGGATTCCCATTGCTATGCCGGTGTCTCCCAGGGGCAAGGGCATAGCAATGGGAATCCTACTATCCTCTGGAAAAGGGCCCTGTATGTCAGAGGCCCTCCACGTTCTGCGTGTTCAGGCTCATGGCCTAACAAACTAGAAGGCATCAGATCTGGTCTGTTTTGGAAGCTGTATAGTCATACTCTCTTGGCTTCAGAGCAAGATACGGACATACTGTTGGAAGTATAAATCTTCATTATGTGGTCAACTACTCTTTATGATTTGCTTTTAAAAAGTTTCAACCCTCACCCCCCCCCCCCCACCCCCATACCCCAATTTTTTTTTTCTGGCTATGGCTCTAGAGTCCATCCCACGCAGGGCTTGAAACTGGGACTGGAAAATTCAGGAAAACACTAGCACTGAAGCACTTTAAATAAGACCAGAACACAAGGATACACAGGTGGCTAATTACTCCCTTGGAAAAGAAACCATATCATTCCCATGGAACTCTCATTGTCCACCCTATTGTTCTCATTTTCTGTACTCTGATATGGTTCAGTGCTGATTCCTAACAGACATGGATATGCGCATAAGCACATATCAGTGCTGGTTAAGAAAAAAATTCTGGTGGCTGTCTAGCCATGTGATTTGGTTCCAGTATGCAATCAGCCAATACTGTGGCCTCTGTCTAGCCTCAAACCATTTCCTGGGGTGTAAGTGCTGACCAGTGAAACTAATTCATTTTAATCTACTTCCAAACTGCATTATAGTGCCTCTGTTGAACCATCCAGAGGGAGGTGAGCTGAATCTCACCCTTCCCTGTAGATTCAAGCATCTCCTAACTTATGCAATCTTACGTAATAATAACTTTTTCTATCTTTTTTAAATGGATTTTTATTCAAGTTTCTCAAACATGTTACATAGATAAAAAAGAAATGAGGAAATATATAACTTTTTCTATCTTGACCACTCTATCATTTTTCTTGGCCATACACATCCTGGTTTTCATTTATTTCATTTATGTTGGATGGTATGCTCTTGTCATCCCAAGGCAATGGGGAATGAGATGGGAGTCATCATCAGAAAGGCAAATATAAACCTGCTATTATATCTCCTTAGATGATGTATATATCACCCAAGACACAGACCTCATCTATATTTCTGCAGCTCCGGCAGGTAGTAGAAAGATATGCCTATTGCATTTATTATAAGCTATTTTTCAGTTTTTCCATATTGACTTTTTGTGATGTAATATCAGTACTAGGGCAAAACAAGAGGAATAGCAGTCCACTCAGAATGAATTTTATTTACTTATTTAATTTCTCTCCTGCCTTTCTCACAACAGAGGAGCAAAAGTTGCTTATGAAAAAGATATAGCTAAAACCTGATGACAGATATATGAGCAACAACGAACATCAATAGGATCAGCCCTCCACATTTGTGGGTTTAACCTTTGCGACAAGAAGCTGACCATAAAGTCATACAAGAGGGCCTAGAGATTCCTAGAGAGATGTGCTCCAGGAAAAAAAATATAAATTTTTATTTATCTTTCCCATTTTATCAGGAGTCCTGTGCCGTTAGCCCCCCATGAAAGCAGTTGCCCCACTAATGGGTTGATGGCTAGTAAAATTGTAATTAAACTCTATGTATTTGATTACTATTAATTCCTATATTAAAAAGAGAGGGAGTGGGGATGCATTTTATTTTTTACTGAATATTAGGATTCATGCTAATTAGAATGAAGGAGTAGCAACAATCTTTGTCTTGCTATATTTTTAATGAAATGTAGAAATGCAGCTTTCATGTAACAAAGCCAGTTTGGATTTCATTCCCCCATCTGTTTCTGATTACTGAATTATGAGCTATGTAAATGGAAACAAATGTCCTACTCAATGCAGCATTCAGATTCTATCAACTGAACAAACAGCAATTCGCTGCAGTGCAAAAGGAAAATAAGCATTCGTTTAGCACGTGACATTTCTGAATGTAAAGTCTACGATGTTATGTAAGCTGCTTGCACAGGCCAAAGTATCAGTCCCAAAGCAACCTCTTTTTTATATATAGAAAGCCTTAATGCACAAAATGTTTCACAGCAAGAGGTTAAATAAACAGAACTCTAATATTGCCACTGATGACTTTTACTTATTGTACAGGGTGGCTTTTCTTCTTCTGTCTTCTTACAGATATTATTGAAAATGTAAATATCTTTGAGTCCGCATCATTGAGAAAATATGGGTTTGCATTTTGTTACCCATTTATCTTTTCACCCAAGAAAACATCTCAGTTTTCAAATACACTTAAGAGTTTAAAAAATTATTTTCATGGTTACTGTTACATATTCTAACTTGAAAAAAAATACAACGCAAACAGTAAAAGATACATTTCCAACTCAGGGTGCTTCCAGACATTACCCAAATCTGTGCCAAAGTGAGTTAAAAAAAAAACACTTTGGCGCAGATCTGGCTTCACACCCCCCCCCCAAAAAAACCCTGGTAATTACTGGGAGGGCACCCAGACACCCAGAAGCTCCCTCCCCCCCCCCCAAAAAAAACTCTTTCAGACAGGCCCAAAACTATGGCACCCGTTGAGCTTTTACCTGAAGCGTCCAAATGACACCTCAGGTAAAAGCAAATTAATTTGAGACAAAGCAGGTAAATCCTGCTTTGTCCCAAATTAATTAGATACCCCATTAGATCCAGGCCTTCCTGAAAGTTATGGGTCTAATGGGTTATTTGGCCTATAGGGCCTCACCCATGGGTAGTCCTGGGACTACCCAGGGGTGAGTCCCCACAGCCATCTCACTTCTTCAGGTTTCCAAAAGCCTGGAGGAGTGAGATGGTGCCCACCCACTCCTCAACCCCCCAAAAGCCCTTAAAAGAAGAAATAAGGTACTCCTGGAGCCCTCATGGCCTGTAGAAATGACTCACCAGGAAGGGGGGGGGAGGCGAGGCCCGGATCTAATGGTGTATCTAATTAATTTGGAACCAAATTAATTTGGAACCAAATTAATTTGCTTTTACTCGAGGCATCGTTTGGGCCTGTCTGGAATTTTGGGCCTGTCTGGAAGTGCTCTCAATGGAAGCAAATCTGCAGAAACTGCACTTTAAGGCCAATTCATAAAAGCACACAATAATTTGTGGGGTTAGGAGATATAAGTTATTTTAATTTTTGCCAGGCTTATCCAGAGTTCAGAAACTACAGCTCCCATAATCCTCCAGCTGGATGGCCCACTATAAGCAGGAATATAATGAGCCCAGATAAATCAGACCAAAGACCTACTTAGTTCAGCATCTTGCTTCCCACAATGGTTAATCATATTGGTCAGAACTTGGAAAATTTACATTTTAGATGACAAATACCCCAGCTACCATAGCTTGGGCACTTAGAGAATTATAGATCACAGTGTTGTCTTGGAGCATTCTAGAAGCTATAGTCCAAAAAAGGGCAAAGTCAGTACATGCCACCACCACAACAATATGGAAGGCTTCCAGTGTTTCCATAGGAAGCCATGGAAGGAAGCTGCGCAATTGATACTTCTCCCCTTAAGATCAGATTATTTGGAAGCTGGGCAATCCGGGGCATGGGGCGTTGGGTTCCCCATGCCTCCCAACGACACAAGACGATTCCAGCAACCATGTGACAAGGTCATTAAAGTGCATCTACACTGTAGAGTTTAACACCATTTTGAATACTATCGAATCCTGGGATTTGTAGTTTGGAGAGGCACAAGCACTCTTTAACAGCGTTGGCTAAATCCCTTGTAAAATAACAACTCTCCCTAAGAACAGAGTAAGCTTGGGCTCAATATGAATAATTAGGAAACAGTATGGATTATGTCTTACTGGCAATGGCATGGGTCCTTCACACTGCACTCCAGCAAACAACTGAAAGGGAAAATCATTTGCGCAGGACTTCCCAAATTCTCTTTTATAACATACACATTTTCCTGGGTTAAATTAGATGGAACACTGATGGAGCCTGTTTTTCCCTCTAACGTTGAATTTCTAAACTGAGTGTCGTGACATGTTAGTGTGTCATATGAACATAACAAGAAATGACACAAATCTTGGAAATGTATGTTATTATCTTACTAATGATATGGTTTTTAAAAAAAAATTAAATAAAAGCTTTTTTTGAGATATATTGTGTTCTCATATATGAAATGGCTAAGGGGTGGGACTATACAGTGGCTACACAGTGAAGACAGGTTCGCAGTCTGGGTGTTCTCCTGGACTCATTGCTGAGCCTGGAACCCCAGGTCTCAGAGGTGGCCAGGGGAGCATTTGTACAACCGCTCGTACCTTGGGAGGTCTGACTTGGCCACAGTGGTCCATGCTCTGGTTACATCCCGTTTGGACTACTGCAACGCTCTCTATGTGGGGTTGCCTTTGAAGACGGCCCGGAAGCTCCAAGTAGTACAACGGGCGGCAGCCAGATTAATAACTGGGCGGCATACAGGGAGCGCACCACCCCCCTGCTAAGCCAGCTCCACTGACTGCCAATATGCTACCGAGCCCAATTCAAAGTGCTGGTCTTGACCTATAAAGCCCTAAATGCTTCTGGCCCAATCTACATGTCCGAACGTATCTCTTCCTATGAGCCAGGAAGAACCCTAAGGTCATCTGGTGAGGCTCTGCTCTCGGTCCCGCCTGCATCACAAGCGCGGCTGGCGGGAACAAGGGACAGGGCCTTCTCGGTTGTGGCTCCTCGGCTGTGGAACACCCTCCCCAAAGATATAAGACAAGCCCCAACCCTTTTGAGTTTTAGAAAAGCCTTAAAAAGATGGCTATGTGCCCAGGCTTTCGATGAATAATTGATAAAGACGACCTGGACTGATTTATGATTAAAGCACGAGGATATTGGATGAATGGATTTTAACCGTATGTTTTTATATTTTTATACTGTATTAATTGTTTGTAATGGATTTTATTTACTGTTATGTTTATTTATGTGTCGGCATTGAATTGTTGCCAGTTGTGTATGCCGCCCTGAGTCCCTCCGGGTGAGAAAGGCAGGATATAAATGTTGGAAACAAAAATAAAATAAATAAAATAATAAATAAATAGTGAGTCCGGTAGGGTGTAGATATAATGTGGAATTATTACAGGCATAGAGGTTCAGTCCATCTGTGGAATTTCTTCACGTTCTGTGTTGAGTGTTGAGACACTCAGTTCATGGCAGGTTGTGGCTATTTATCACTGTCTGAGGACATAGTGGCATCAGTGTAATGGAATAGGCATGCAGCTATATTAAATAATTTTGATGTTAACAGCTATACATACATACACTGGTTATATTTCCAGAATTTCTTAAAAATAACATTCATTACGACATATGATTATGTTCATTATTGATTAACCTTGTTTTTTTCCAGGCAAAAGAAAAAAGTAATTTCACCATTTCCCACTTCATAAATTAGTCAATTAGATTTGGGGTAAATATTGCTGAAATAAACATAGGTGGTTTGGCCACCATAATTTATATGGCAAAGCAGGCTGAGCTGGTTCATGGAGAGTTCGCTGCAACAATGTATGGATGTGGGAAAATATATTAGCTATTGTCTGTTCTGCTTTATGTCTGTTTCAGACAGGAATTTTATTCCCAATTAGAAAAATACTGTGTAATGTCACAAAAGCCAGAATCACTTAAACTTGTTTCTTAATCTGAAATATTGTTTCGAGGAGGAGAAAATAAAATCATTTAAAAAGAATATTTATATAGGCTTTCTCTTGTGTAAAGTAACTTCTAAACTAAGATAAATAGTGGGATGTTTTCTCTTGCTTAATTATTCTTTATGGAAAAATCTTTGGTCAGGATATTTCAACATCCTGGGAAACCAAGCATGCAGACCTCATGAGGCCCCTGAGTCCCTCCAAGACCACCACAATGCCTCTAGATTTTTATTCCAACAAGAAAAGCAATCTTCTACTACTGGAAGCTTGCAGAACCGGGGATTTTTCAGCAACACCTCCCACAACCAAGACCCCAAACACTGGACCTTTCTGCATTTTGGATGCTGGTACATTACTTTTGCTTTCATTAACTTCATTTATATGATATCACTATCTTTTAATTCTTTCATTTATTGAATAGGACTGAAACATCAGACCTACTGTATCCTCCCAAGTAGGTTACAAAGAATGAGCCGTGAAAGGAAGGCAAATAGATAACAAACAATAACTGGCCAATCATCCACCAACTACTGGTACATGCTTTCAGTTCAACTAATGACCTCATCGCATGGACACACACACCAGTGCCATGGCAAAAGGGCAGGGATGTGTGACGTTCCCAACTGGCGATGCTTCCCCATCACACAAAGGAAGCATCACCAAAGTGGTGCTGAAGTGTGATGGCTCAATTGGAGCCAGCACAACTCAGGAGCCTTCCCATGTTATGAGGGAAGTATCCTATGACACTTCCACTTCAGTTCAGGGTAGGGCTACAACAGGAAATCCAGCAATGTCATGTGATGGGCAGCATGCCCATCCATTGCTGGACTGTCCCTTTAGCATCCTTGGATGCTAAAAAAGGCAAATGTGATGAGATCTTTACTCACAGCACTAGTCAAGACAGATAAAGTTTATTTCAAACATCAGGTCATTTTTGCTTTTTGAACACAATTTGCTGATTGGCAGAGTTTAATTAGATGAATTCCAATAAAAAAAATAACCAATACTTTCCTAACAAGTAAACATGTAAGGAGAGAGGAGGTGTCCTGGTTTCAAAGCATGATCAGAGAATGAGTTGTTGTTGTTGTTGTTATTGTTGTGTACCTTCAAGTCATTTGTAACCTATAGCAACTCTAAGGAGAACCTATCACAGAGTTTCCTTTGCAAGGTTTGTTCAGAAGAGGTTTGTCCTTGCCTTCCTCTGAGGTGGAGAGTGTGTGACTTGCACAAGGTCTCCCAGTGGGTTTTATGACTGAGCAGGGGTGCAAACCCTGGCCTCCAGCATTATAGTTGAATGCTCAAACAACTACATCAGTGGTACACTGGCGCCCTCCAGATGTTTTGGACTTCAGCTCCCAAAATTCCTGACCATTGGAAAAGCTGGTTAGGGCTTCTGGGAGTTAGAGTCCCAAACACCTGTAGGGCCACAGGTTCTGCATCATTGTACTATACCATGCTGGCTCCACCCAGAAGGGAGATGAAAAGTTAATTTACTTGACTTTGCCTCTGGTGACTTTGTTTGCTGCTTCAGAGATTAATAGACATAAGTTAAAAATTCAACCAAGCTCAATGTCATGACACTCCATACATTTTTTGAAAAATAATGCTTTTGTGTCCAACACACTGTTCAAAATCTGTTATGTATTTGAAGGGGGACAGGTTTGCAGGCAATGAGAGAGACTACCCTTGTACATCTGCCCCTGAGCAGCTTTTAAAAATTTGACCTTGCCTGTTATTTTTGGCTTTTGTACAAGCACATTTGCAGTGAGGTCATTAATTACTCATAACTGGATTTTCCAATCAGTTCCAAACTTATCCCATTTGTAAGAAGACAAATTGAATCCTATGCTGATTCTTGGAATGGAAATGTGTCACAGGGGCATCTCACAAGATTTATTGCAATTCTCAAGAAAAAAAATTAATCACTTCATCATTAAAACAAATAATATTACAAGTCTCTTCTTGAGGGAAAACAAAAAATGTGAACAGGAAAACTTTATAGTTTTGGACACAATGTATTTTTCCCTGAGTTTTCTGGTCTCTCTATTCCAGCAAAAGGTAGCCCTGACCACTGTTTTTCAATGAAACCAATGGATCAAATTACTAAACAGAATTTGGTATTGTTCCATTATTCAGGTGTAGGCCACAAGGGGGGGGGGGGGGGGGTTGAGGGAGGAAAACCATTTCCCCCATTTTCATAATTCACTTTCCTCTTCCCATATCATAAATGAGTGTTGTTTCTACGACATGAAGATGGGAGGGAGGAATAAAAGGAAAACAAGAGAAACTGGTTTTCTCCTTCAACCCATCCTCCACTCCCATAAAATTGACTATTCTTCTCTCTCTAGTGACTCCTTGTGGCCTCTGCCCGGATAATGGAACAGTACCCAGAATTCAATTACAGCTAATTTAACTGGATGGAGAGCAATGCTTTTAATTCCTAGATGTTTCAATTAGGACCTTATCCGCCTTGGGGCTTTTGGTCCCTTTCTCCTCTTCGGGGATGGGGCCTGCTGAGTGCCATCAGAAGATGTTGGCTTGGCCCTGCCCCATTGATCCTCAAAGTGGCAAGGTAAGTTATGTTTTGGGTAGCTCCGATGGAGCTACCTGCATTTTTCTCCCATTCCCCATTTGATGGGGATGGGGAGAGTGTGTTAACAAGCCTTGTTCCATTCCCCAGATGTGGTGGGGTAAGGAGGGAGTGTGCATGGGGCAATTGCCAGCGAAATGGAGAAAAATAGATGGGGTGGGAGGTTAGGGTGAAGAAGCCCCTCTTTCTGCCTTCTCCCAGCTGCTTCCCTCTCCTAATGGCAAGAGGCCATTAATATAAAGAAGAAAGGCAGCCTTTTTGGCTTTGCTTGCTTCCTTGAGCTAACTTACGGAGGCTTCCAAGATTTACAAAATTAAAATTAAAAAGTATTGGGTAAGTTTCAATTCTTAAGTTTTCGTTGTGAGCCATGCCCAAACGTTAGATATTGTGTTGTAAGTACAAATCTAACAAATCTGATACGACTTACGATGACTAATGGGAAAATTGCACAGCCCTAATACTTATGTCTAATCCATACAATAACTAGTATAGTTGCTTGAGTGGAGAGGGTTCCTGAAATCCTTTCTTCACAACCATCAAAAGTAGAGGAGCCCTCTCCAACTGGCTGAGGTGAAGATTTCATTAACTGTATGTAGATCTGTTTCCACCATTATTCCCAACATATCAAGGTGAACAAATTTCGGGTTTCCAGAGACCGTCACCTGCTTCATGGATCTTGTGTGGGCCATACTGCTCTCTTAATTCAAAGTGGAAGTGGATGGAAGCCTGCTAAAAAACACACGCTTTGACAGCAGGAGTTTCTGGAAACTCCAAGGACCACAAGGTAGGGTGTAAACGTTGTATATATAATAGGGAGCAGAGACAGCCAGAAATTTGGACAGCAATGCTGTGATAAGCATGTAAACACAATTTCTGGTCTCTCAATGCATGTAGACATAAAGCACTCAGAGGCAGGAAATCGGAGCCATTCCAATGCATTTTGCTGCCTGAGAAAGAACAAAAACCTCTGTTCCCTACCACATGCCACAGGCTGTAGTAGTCATTCATATTATTTTGGTGTCTGTGGCCTAAATGAATAACTAAAGTCTTATAAGCCAATTTCCCCACTACTAGCTGTTAAAACACAGTAACTGCAAAGTAACAACTAGCAATTTGCTTCCTTTTTGTGAATCATAAATTTACTGTCTGAGGCAGCGGCTTCATTCAGCCTAATGGCAGAGTCATCTTGGTAAGAATCTGAGTCCAAATAATGAGACTCAAATATTTGTATGGCTACTATGACGCATGCAAAAAAAATTGAAAGGTGCTATGATCTTATTTTAATTGCTGTGGCACTATTCTATAGAATAATGGGATTTGGAGTTTGGGGAGAGATGTCAGGCACATTTCCATAAACAACAATACCAGAAGAACTCGTTAACAGAGAATTTAACAAACTTTAGATCCAAGGTCCCACTGGAGAAAGCCATGGCAGATTAAAGGGCTATAATTATGTGGTGCAGATACACTGTTTTGCTCAGTTTAATATCAAAGAATGCTCTGCACATAATATATACCTATTGAGTGTGACAAGATGTTCTAGCATCATTGAAAACTTAACAAGCCTTGGACGTTGACTCTTGTTCCCATTAGAGTTTTCCTACTGGTCTCTAACTTCTGGACTAATCTCTAAGGGTAAAAGTATTATAAAAACATTCAAAGGACAAAACAAGCTTCTAATTAAGAATATAAGCTTCCATGAACCCACAACTTCATATTTGCTGTACACCCAAACATAGGAAACCTGACATAAAAAATAAATCAAATTATTTTATGTTCTCCCTTATCCCAGAAAAAACTTAGCCTTTAAAAAAATGCTCACAGATTGTATTGCCCAATATAAACTTCAGACTACAGCTCATACAATAGAAAAACATATACAGGCTCACCAAACACCATAGGAATTTAAATCCCAGAGTATTCCACTTGACAGTAAAATGTGGAGTAGTCATTTGTTCAGGCCAACTCCTCACTCTAGAGCAGTGATGTCCAGCTTCTGGTCCCATTTCCCCAATTTGTTCTCAGCTTACTTAAAAGTGCTGGAACTAAAGTTCAAAGTGCAAAAAATAGAAGGAATAGGGATAGGCTTCTAACTGCAAAAAAGAAGAGCATTCAAACCACTGCAGCAACATTTTCCCACCAATATTAACAATATAATAATAATAATAATAATAATAATAATAATAATAATAATAATAATAATAATAATAATACTTATATGCCACCACTCCCCTAGGGTTTACATATGCCCATGTCTAAATCAGGTGAGTCTTGCAAAAGCTTTTTGAGTCTTCTAGAAATTTGAAAGCTTCTTCCAAAATGCACCTGTGGATGAGTTTTTCTTTCACTGGTTTCCACTTTGCTTATGATTACTAGATTACCCTTTTCGTGCCAAACATAAAACTATGATTGTTGACAGGACAGGCTTATCTGTTTGCCTTTGGTGTCCATTTTGCCATTCATGCGACACTAGGAAGGGACTCTACAGGCAACTGAGGTTGTAGGTGAGCATATACTGTGCAATATACAGTAGAGTCTCACTTATCCAACACTTGCTTATCCAACGTTCTGGATTATCCAACGCATTTTTGAAGTCAATGTTTTCAATATATCATGATATTTTAATACTAAATTTGTAAATACGGTAATTACTACGTAGCATTAATGTGTAATGAACTACTTTTTCTGTCAAATTGTTGTTAAACATGATGTTTTGGTTCTTAATTTGTAAAATCATAACCTAATTTAATGTTTAATAGGCTTTTCCTTAATCTCTCCTTATTATCCAACATATTCGCTTATCCAAAGTTCTGCCGGCCAGTTTACGTTGGATAAGCGAGACTCTACTGTAATACTATCCCAACTCAAACTTTATTGCATTGTTTAATGCAGACATACGTTTGTAAGCTCACAGTGTGTTTCTTCACTTATCCTTCATCATCATAATCATAGTCAGTGCTATTAACAGATTTCTAGCTAGACCAATAATAAGGAGGAAAAGGAAGGCTGGATGAACATAAAAAGGGTGTGCAAATAGGAGATTCTTTGTCAGAGCCTTTGTCAAACACTTTGATAACTGAGGCATGCCTATACTTATGAGTAGTATGTTTCATGGGTGAATAGAACATAGAATGCAGCTTGTCTACATATCAGCCAAGATTATCAGCCAGTTGTCTGTGGTAAATCCACAAGCATAATTTGAGTGGAACGACACAGACACATAGATGTACATACAATTCATGCTTCCCAGCAACTAATTTCCAAGCAATACTGACTTTGATAAAGAAGGGAGTAATGGGCATTTAGACTGGCATCTACTAAAAGCTCCATCTTGTATGAATTTGTTCAACTCATTTTAAATCCTTTCCAAATTGGCAACCGTCCCTACACTTTGAGACAATAAATTTCACAGTCCAGTTATATACTGTATGAAGATGCATTTTCAATCGGCTTCACTGAGTAATCCCGGATTCTGGTGCTACAATATCCGAGCAAGTGGTTCTAGAGTAGGAGATGGTTCAGTTTGGCACAACAGACAATGCTCTGGTCCAGAAAACACTGTCATACTAAATGCAACTTTCTAGAATCATAGAATAGTAGAGTTGGAAGAGACCTCATGGGCCATCCAGTCCAACCCCCTGCCAAGAAGCAGGCAATCGCATTCAAAGCACCCCTGACAGATGGCCATCCAGCCTCTGTTTAAAAGCCTCCAAAGAAGGAGCTCTAACTACAAAAACTCTCACAACTTCTTGGCTAAAACAGGAAACATTTGAACCCTTCAGTTCTTGCATACAAGAACAAAATAAATGAAGATTTACATCATTAGTTTCAGCGTGGAGTGGTGAATCTGCTCTGGGTTTTAGTCTTCAATTTAAAAGGATTGGGTTCAGAAAATGGGATAGCTCTTTTAAAGCTTGGACCAAAAACTAGATTAGATTACCATCCCACATTGAAACATCCAATCTCCACTGGAAATATGGTTATAGAGATGCTGTGTTTCCTTTGCCTGAAAAAGCAAAATGTGTTAGTGCTAAGTCTGTACATTTATGTAGGAATAAGAAGGAGGCTAAGAAATTGTCATGCCAGTGGCTACTCTTAAAATGTATTATTAGTGTAAAAATACAAAGCTGTTAAGTGCCAGCGATGGCTTGGGTAGTGTATTGGTAGGAAATAAAACAGACCACTGGAGAAATGGAGTAACTGTTCCTCCAATATGAAACACTTTGTATGCATTAATGAAAATATTTTCTTAGATCAAGTGTATATCAGGGGTCCTCTGCATCAGCTTGTTGTATTAAAAAACTCTTGAGAAACACTAGAGGCCATCTAATAGCTTTATAATATTCATGTGCTTGATCTTTCACTGGAAGTTTCTGACTAAATGGCCTCTGGTCCATAAAAGACTGTGAAAGAGGATCCAAAACACAAGAACTTTTTAAAAAAATTCCTCAAATGTAAGTTCAAACATACTGAAATAATGTTCTCATAAAATTTGTGGTCAGCTCTCAGGAAAGACGCAGTGGAAATCTCAAAACATCCAGACCACTGAGGTCTGGACAAACCAAAAGAAGCATACGAAGAGTGACCACACAGACAAAGAAAAACCTCTGAGGTTTCTCCATCTCTAGGCACTATATAATAAATATTTTGCTGGGGGGAATCTCTACAACATAGTCTTCAAAACACCATGCTTCTTTCCCCATTCCTAATCTCCATCTCTGCCCATTCCTTTCTTAGTTAGCTAGTTTTTAAAAATGATTGAAGTCACCCAGAGAGATGTTCTACTGCCACTGTGTGGCTACAAGGTGAGATTTTTATATGACAACATTACTTGTTTATTTCTAGTTGAACTTTAGGGTGATAAGGAGGGAAGAGGTGTGCAAACTGTAGAATGGGAGAATATAGACAGAGTATGACAAAAAAAACAACAATGTGTAGGCTAAAAACTTTATTCTACGGCCTGGAGGGAAGGGTATGAAAGCAGGAGAAAGAGTCCTTAAAAGTATTAAAAAACAACATGTTGGACTGTGTGTGTGTGTGTGTGTTTGTGTGTTTCTCCAATTTGCCTAGTGATTTATGGTGACCCTATAAATGTCACAGAATCATAGAATTGGAAGATTCAACAAAGGCCATCTAATTCAACTTCCTGCCAAGCAAGAAATGCATAAAGAACCCTTAACAGCTGATTATTCAGTCTCCATGTAAAAACCCGCAGAGAAGGAGGCTCCACCGCCCTCTGAATGCCCTTTTACACAGGCCTCAATCCTGGGAGGAACTGAGATATTATCAAGCAGAAGTTGACCTACAAGGGCATGGAGCCAGGCCCCCATTTACCCCAAAAACTTGGGGGGGGGGCTGGCTGCATGCTCAGGCTCCTCCAGTGAAAGTTCCTGGCATTTCAGGAGGCTAGGGGAGGGAAGGAGGGAAATTTTATAGGAAACCCCTCCTCCTCCCCCCCCAACCTCCCGTCATATCATTTTCATGCTCAAGGAGCTTTCACAGGCTCCTCACATAAGGTTTTGAGGTAAGTGGGGGACTGAGAGGGGAGAGTGGGGGTGTCATCTGGTTCTTCAGGCTCCTGGAGCCTGAAGAACCAGTATCCCAGTGGGAATTGACCCCCGGGATTGCAGAAGTGGTCTTAGGAGTCAATCCCCACATCACCATACCTGGAAAAATCTGGACCTTACATTAAGGTCTGGAACTTTTCAGGTATGATATTAATCCAGAGTAAACTGGAAAATCCCATTTCCACTGTTAAATGGCTATTATGGTCAGGAAGTTCTTCCTAATGTTCAGGAGAAACCTCCTTTCCTGCAAATTGCTATAAACTCTGTTTAAAGAGGACAAAAAGATGAGGTTTACCTGGACACAACCAGGATCCACTTCATTGTTTCGGCTCTGTTGCTTTTCAAGCTACCTGTAAGGCAAGTTATGTGATCAAATAATTCTTACGTGGTAGATTTGCCATGCTTTTGCATTTTAAGCAAAAGTTAAAGCAGGCTATTTCATTTTTCTCCATCTGCAAAACCTCTGACAACTAGATGTATAAATAACCAGCAGTACCAAATTCAAGAAGATCAGTAAAAATAATGAAACTTGAAAATTGCTTCCAAGATGAATGCAGATGCTTTCCCATCAGCATAAATATCCCGAGGACAAGGTGTCCAGATGGATACTATTTGTACCTTAGTAGTATTTCATCCCAGTAGATTTCCTAAACTAGTGAAGAAAGCTGTAATGAAATGTAATATAAAGTTCTGGAAAGTCTTGCATGATTCGAGTAGTGAAGAATATGTTATGGTGAAATCATTGTTAATGTTATACTAACAGCAAGTACATCAGAGCTTCAAATCCTATGGGAGAAAAGCTGCTCTCCATTGGTCTTTACTGATCAGTTGATTTATGTGTTTCAAAGTAAAATAATCACTTTGGATAACTGATGGAATTCTAAATTAAGGATTTCAGTGGGGTTTTTCTTAGAATAGTCTCAAAATTTATAGTTTTAACCAGACATTTGATTGGAAGCCATGTTTCCAGGGTCGTTTGTGGAAGCAGGTTTCTCATAAATGTGACATTACTTCTACATCTTTGTACCTAAAGGCTCTGAACATTAGCTTTCTTTAGAAGAAAAACAAGAGCTGATATATACAACAGGACAAAAATATGGATGGTGTTCTAAAATTACCTCTCCCACAAAGCAACAACTAACAATCCTGTGGGGATCTGTCAAATTTATCTAAAACAAAAGTATTCCACTCTGCCTTCAAGCAACTCCATATGACTTTGTGTGTCTGTGCATTCAAAATTCTAGCACCCCATGTACTTAATGTGCAGCTGTTCAATGTTTTCTCCTTGAATTTGTTTTGTTTTTTAAAGCAATGAAAGTATGAAAACACAAGAGGCTGAGAATGGAAGACATAAAAGTATGTCACTTTTTACATTTCATTTGTTTTTAATGAATAACTAACCTATAATTAGTTAAAGCAATGGTATTCCCTGTAGTAACTTATGGATGCGAGAGCTGGACCATAAGGAAGGCTGAGCAAAGGAAGATAGATGCTTTTGAACTGTGATGTTGGAGGAAAATCCTGAGAATGCCTTGGACTGCAAGAAGATCCAACCAGTACATCCTCCAGGAAATAATGCCCGGCTGCTCACTGGAGGGAAGGATACTAGAGGCAAGATGAAGTACTTTGGCCACATAATGAGAAGACAGGAAAGCTTGGAAAAGATCATGATGCTGGGGAAAATGGAAGGAAAAAGGAAGAGAGGCCAACCAAGGGCAAGATGGATGGATGGCATCGTTGAAGGGACTGGCTTGACTTTGAAGAAGCTGGGGGTGGCGACGCCCGACAGGGAGCTCTAATTACTGCACTGACATGCTGAAAGATTTCATGACATCTAACAAAACTTCATCAACATCTTCTGGAATTTAGTCCTATTGCCTCCCTGCCATACAGGTGTTAAATGGTATAGAACAAGAATCATTCTCCAGATATTGCTAAACTGTACCATCTAGCATTCGCTTTCTTCATTGGCTATGCTGGGTAGGGGTCCTGCAAACTGTAGTGCAATAACATATTGGAAACAGATTCCTGACCCTTGATACAGAGCTTTTTCCTGGACCATTTAAAAAAATTGATTATCTCTTTTTGGAGAACTAGGAAAATGTCTTTACCATGTGTTGTGCATTTTACCAAATATGTGAACAAGCCTCTAACCCATCTCTTTTTAAAAGAATTGGTTATTCTGACTCATCAGTCCATGAACAATATATTAGAGTCTTAAAGAGACAGTCGCAACAACAAATCTCCTCTTTTGAAAAAATATTTGAACAGATAAGGAAGGTACAAAGTTTGGAATTGTGTTGGGATGTAAAAGTCTTTTTTTCCCTTTCAGTAATTTTAATACTTTAAAAACAGTAAAATGGAAAATTGGCTTTTAAGGTGATCTCTTTGAATCCAACAAACACATAAATTTAAATTCCTGGCTGTTTGTACTACATGGAAAACAAAGTCAAGAAAAATTGCATTAGTTCTGGACTGAGTGGTCTCTGTGTGTTAAGACAAAGGAAGAGACTGTGTCTGTATATATGTATTTTCCAGTGTATGAAATATCACCCTCCCCCAGCTTTTACGCAGTGAGTTTTCTTCTTGGCCAAAAAGGAGTAAAATTGCTGGCTTTTGTTTCTCACCAAGTTTACTTGGAGGACCATTGTAAAGGTCAAATAAAAACACATCCCTCTGTAAAAAAAATTTCCTTAACATTCAGAAACAAATTAACCCTTAGCAATCAATGTAGTTGTGTTACAGTGCTTGAGTCCCTCATGCTAGCATGTTTGACAAGAAGAAATGGAGACAAAATCGCTGGGCCTTGATTTTTGTTTGGAAAGAGATCAATTTCAGAGGTTTCATAAGGTCCCTTTCCAGACATGGCAGGCATGTGTTTTAAACTAGCAGGAAAAATACCAAAAACAGGTAGAGAAATAACGTAGAAATGTCTGGCATCAAGGCATTTAAATAAAGGACTTCTGATGATGTTAAGATTCTGAGAATATGACAGGTTCAAAGTGAAAGCTAGAAAACTTATTTCCGTAGTTTTCAGATAGAGTTCTGTTGAAAAGAGGAGAATCAATAAACTTGGTCTTTTGTGAGTTTTAATGCCAGTACAAGAAGCCCCCCGTGGCACAGTGGGTTAAACCCTTTTGCCAGCAGGACTGATGACTTGAAGACTGGGTTGCTGACCTGAAGGTCAGTGGTTCGAATCGGGGCAGAGCGTGGATGAGCACCCTCTGTCAGCTCCAGCTCCTCGTGCAGGAATATGTGGGGGGGGGGGCCTCCCACAAGGTTTGTAAAAACATCAAAATATCCAGGCATCCCCTGGGCAATGTCCTTGCCAATTCTCTCACACCAGAAGCGACTTGCAGTTTCTTAAGTTGCTCCTGACATGAAAAAAATGCCAGTACAGAAAACATCTAAGCCAACTCAAGCTCAAGTGAGGTTGACTTCTTATTCACAGATCAGCACCCTGATGACTGCATGGTTTTCAAAACGTATCATTATACCCTGACCAGATCCTAATATTGCATATTATGAGTGTCTAGCATTTACTCGAGTAAGTCAGTAACTCACAATGACTTCCTAGTATTTTATTTCTGAAAGTTAACTCTTCTCTTTATTTTTACCCCAGGAAATGGTTCAGTTGCTGCAATATGTTCCCAGCATGGAAAGTAAGCCCTTACTTTTTCCTCATCCACAAATATCTCTTAAATAAATAGGTCTGAACATTCATCTAATAAAGTAGACTTATTCTGTGAAAGCTTAAGCTATACCTCTCTCTTTAAGGTGCTAAAGGATCCCCTTGCATAGTGAACCAGACTAATACAGCTATATATTTGAGGTCTGAAAATTATTAGCCTCTATAGGAACACCTAAGGTAAATTTAGTCTAATGTGACTGTATTTTTAACATGCGACTTTCCTGACAATTTTCCACAGAACCCATCAAACAGGATCTACATGGCTCAATGTTTTAGTAATGTCAGCAACATTCCTTGCCAGTCTTCCACCCCAGAGAAGTCTGAAACAAGAACTGGGCCACGTTTTCTTACATCAGAGCCAAAAAAACAATCCCTGTCTCCGGAAATGAGTTAACGTATCAATAATGTAATTCAACCTTTTTGGCTGCACCGTCTAGCCCTTGAATAAAGTCTGTTTAATCAGCTACAGCTGAAAACTCAAGGCAGACCCATAACTGTGTTCAGTTATGCCAGGTGCCTGTAAAGAGCCTTAGTATAACCTGGGGATTTTTATTCATCACCTGATCCATCTAATAGGAACACTCATCTAAAGTCACTCCGAAAACATCCACCCTGATGTGTGTATGTTTTACCTTGTATTAGGCAGTTCTATGTGGGCAAATGTCCTAAGATTATTCCAGAAAATAAAAACAAGAGGTGTTCCTTTTCTATATGAGGGCTTGAAAGCTTGAAGATCAATGGTACTTGGCTTAATTTCATGTAGTCTTTGACTTGATTTCAAAAGATACGTTCAAGAAAACAGTTCAGACCTCTGATAACGTTGTTGTTGTGTGCCTTTCCATTGTTTCCACCCTACCGCAAGGTCTACTTGACAATATTTGTTCAGAGATAATTTGCTTTTGCCTACCTGAGGTAGAGAGAGTATAACTTGCCCAAGGTCACCCATTGGGTTTTCGTGGCTGAGTGGGGATTCAAACCCTAGTTTCTAGCATCATAGTCCAATCTTCAAACTACTACACTACATTGGCTTATAAAATGTTCATAAGTATGGATGTCTGTGTGTCCTGAGGGGAGGGGGGAATGGCATAATGAGTGAGAAAATGGGGCAGAAGGAAAGTAAGTTAAGAATAAGGACCAAGAAAGGGGGACATGGTTTGTCTTTGCATAATGCTTGATAAAGCTTTTCCACCAATAGCATGCGCTGTCAATAAAACTCTCCCCCAATATGTCACATTCAATAGAAAAAAGTTTCCCATATGCTTTGTGTAGATTATCAAACGGAAACATCTTTCACACTTCTCAAAACTAGCCTGAGATCTTCCATCTCAGACTAGTTTTGAGAAGTGGATTTGAATTGTTTTCATAATATGTGAAAGCAGCTGTGTACATGGGAAACATCGTCTTTTACAGACTTACAATAAAGGATCACACAAAAAAGAAGTAGAAGAAAGGCTCAGAAAATAGTATGAATCCATGGCATGCAACTTTAGCGTTACTGGATTTATTAAAAACCATCTGTTCTTTCTTTTAGAATGGTGTTCTTGTGCCAAACATTGCTCTGTCCTGATTACATCTCTCTATTTTTAAAGGCAACATACTCCTTAAGTGTGACCTTGGGCTCCATCCTCTACTACTTGGACTACCATTCTTGTCATTCTCAAATTAGTGTGCCCATTAGCCATGTTAGCTGGAGCCTATAAGACTTCGTTAAATGCTATAGATCTGCATTTAAACTAATGGCAGCTTATGGTTTCCGTTTCAATGAGATCGAGTTTGAAACTCTACCGATATTTTGAACCTGTTTTGGGGATAGAATTCAGAAATATGGATAGCTCTTTTTAAGTGCCAGCTGAAAGTAGTAACACAGATTTAAAAATATTCCTGTGTTCCAAAATATTGGCTTATTAAAAGCCTTTACAAAAAAATCTATTTGATAGAATTTTAAAAGGGGGAGGGAGAAAAACTGTTTACAATAGTGTAATAATACAATAATGTAATAGATATTGCATTATTATTTTTAAACACAATTTATTTGCATAACCCTAGCTGAGATCAGATTAGTGTCTGGAGATACAACTTTCAAACTCAAAGCAAACCTATCAGTAAATCTGAACATTATATATAAACATTAGCATTTAATGGTTCCCAAAATGCTAAACTGACATCAGCATGATAGTTAAATCAACTTTGTTAGAATGTTGCTTATGGTGATGTATTAATAGAATATGGCCCATGGGATTTTTGTGAAAGCTTGCTGAACATGACTTAAGCAGCATAAATCTAAGTGGAGAAACGTGCAGTCTGTCTTTTATAATAAAGCTGCTTAATATCTTTTCATTCAGTTGTACAGTATTTTAATATTTAGCATTGCTAAAGTGACAGTGTGGAATAGTAGTTTGAGTGTTGTACTATGACTCTAGTGTGTGTGTGTGTGTGTGTGTGTTATGTGCCTTCAAGTGATTTCCAGTTTATAGCAGCCCTGTCATAGGGTTTTGTTGAGAAGATTTGTTGGGGGGGGGGCATCCCTATTCTCTCAAGCTGAGAAAGTATGACATGTCCAAGATCTCCAAGATCAGTCATGGAAGCCTACTGGGTGACCATAGATGAATCTTACCCTTGTGGCTACAGAGGAAGACAAAGGCAAACCTGCTTTGGATAAATATTGTCAAGAAAACCTTGCAATAGTTTTGCCTTAGGGTCCTCTAAGTTGGAAATCACTTAAAGGCACACAACAAGAAAATATTAAAAGAGCATGATTGTTTTTATCATATTTATTGCCATTTCTTTTGCGATCACTGTATCCACAACGACAACAGCTTTCTTTTCACCTGCAAAGAAGATATATTAAGGCAAATATGCTGCCCTCAAAAAAACTGAAAAACAGAATTTGTAACATTTATAACTTAACATTATTTATCATGGCAGATTTGTTTATTTCGGGAAACTCTGGCATCTTAAAACATATCACTTTTGTTCTCCAATCATTAAACTAAAAATATAGCTTTAGGAATGTTCTTCATCAACACTAGAATAATTGTATTAGTGCATGTCTATGTCATGAAATATCCCTCAATAAATTGTCACCTTATCATGGTGAGGGGGCTTGTGGTTCCAGTGAACCTGCGGGTAAGGCCATCAGAGTCTTGTGCTTCTGGAGTGGCAAGGTCACAGGGGAGGAGCCAGAGCAAGCACAATCTGAAGTCCTCAGTGGCAGAGCAGGTGGACGATAACATGGAACATGTTACAATGGCTGAAAAGGCAGAAAGCTGCAATAGATGAAGGGCCACCAGTCATCGGGTTAACCATGCCACTGAATCTGAACCTCTTTCTGTGAAGACTGTGCATTGATCAGGTGTGCATTAATCTCCACACATAAAACAAATTCACACACAGGCATCTTCCAAGAAAAAGAAAAGAAAACCAAAAAAAAAGTCCCTTGGTGATCAGCAAGTGGTGACATTGGAAAGACTGTATAATTTGGAAGCCCCTAGCCACAGACTGACACATGGACGGTGAATATGAATTCAGTTGTCCTACCTCAAGGTACGAGGCAGTTGAGCAGTCCAGCAGCTGTATCCACGACTGAGCTGCCCCATTTAGGATCCACTCTGCTCACCCCATTTAGGGAAGGGGCTAGAAAAGGTGCCCTAAACATAGTCTGCCTCTCTTACTCTAGACTGGACTGCTGCATCCAAAGGGATCACCACCTTGTGGACAAAAAAAAGAAATGAACTTTGGAACTTGGAACTTACAGATACAGACAATGAATGCCCTGAATGTAGGATTGCTTTTTTTTTTTTGCAAGAGAGCTGAGATGCTTTAACATTAATATAGCACCATTTCAAGAGGCTTGGGTCGAGGTTACCTACATGATCACCTTCTCTCATACAATTTAGTTTGTATTTCTCATCTGAATAAATCCTTAGATTCTGGAGTTATGTGTTCTTTGATGTATTTTTAAAGCAGATATTGTCCAATAGGCTATCTTCAGTCTTTGTCTCTTAATTCTGACCTTTTTACAGAGCACTGTGCATATGCAGGTATTTAGCCTATAAATTGGTTTTGTGTCTCCTTAAATGTGCATTATTTAGGTTTATGTGCATATTGTAGGATTGTTGGCTCTTTGCAACAGACACTTAGGTCCTCTGCGGAGCACCTTCTCCAACCAGCTAGACCTTATTGGCAACTGTCACCCAGACAAGCATTCCATTGGCCGCCACAAGACTGCAAAATTACTGCCAGAAGAGATTCTACAGCTAAATCAACTGTCAGAATTCAAGATACTTCTAGCAGGCCTACCCAGTCAATTTTAAATTGCTAATTATAATCTGCATTTTATTGGTGTTGGTATTGGTCTTGTTTATATTTTGGTATATGCATTTTGGTATATTTTGGTATATGCGGGAAGGTAACGGTGCTCCATGCAGTCATGCCGGCCACATGACCTTGGAGGTGTCTACGGACAACACCGGCTCTTCGGCTTAGAAATGGATGAGCACCAACCCCAGAGTCAGACATGACTGGACTTAACGTCAGGGGAAACCTTTACCTTTTATATGCATTTTAATAGTGTTGTGTTTTATCTGTCTGTTTTAACTGCCCTGACCCACAAGAAGACGTGGACTATTATTATTATTATTATTAGTAGTAGTAGTAGTAGTAGTAGTAGTAGTAGTAGTAGTAGTATATAATCTTATTATAAATATGTTCTTAGTCACAAAAATGTGCAAAACCTATAAATCACCTTCCACAAGGTATCACATAAAGTAGGGGGAGTCTTTTTTAAAGACCTACTTGGTGTTAAAGTCATAACATCTGTATTCTTGACTAGAAAAAAAAAACAAGGCTACAGCTTCATATCTTTTTTGGGGATAAGCTTTACTATTATAAAATTTCATATCTTCTGGATGACTCTTGTGAGACTGTTGCAAATCTTATCCTTAATATTAGTAACTTTTAAATATGTTTTTTTTTTATCTGTGACGTCTTCTTGCTGTACCTGTGTAGTGATTTTGTTGTTGTATGCCCATAAAGGTTCTCAGTATGTATATATCTATTTTTCTGGGATAAACTTTACTGAAGATGACTGCATTTGTATGTGATTGCACTGTCAGTTCCCCAGAATCTAGCAAGCTGTTTAGACAATATTTGTTTGGAATCGTCACCAGTATGCTGATGATATCCAGCTCTACATCTCCATTCTAAACCAGCACCATTCAATAGCTAAACAAAATACACAAAGCACTAGTCTATGTTGACTAGTCAAAATGCTGCAATGTGCAGTTGTAAGGCTAACCTGGTTTGGGCTATGGCAAATCTGGCAAAAACCTCCTGTTTTCTGATATATTTTATCTTTAGTTCCATTACTAAACACACATTGGAATAACACAGATAATATAGAATAGTATGGTTCCCACAGAAGCCAATGAAATTTATTTGTAGTACCTGAACACTCTGTTGTCTTTTAGAATGCTGCATAATATTCCATTGGTGATGTTGATTCTTTATCCATGCACTCCCTGCATTTGTTTATTTAGTGCTCCTGTTTCATAGGAACGTTCTTAAACAGCCTGATGAACCAGGAGCTTTATTTCTGGTGCCCTGACACTCCCTATCTTAGCCAACATGTGCACATTTCTGGACAAGCACATTGTATATTACTGAACATAATTCAGCATATTAAAATTAAGAGGCATAAAATGCATTGGCAAGGCATTTGATTCCTACTCAGCAAATGATGCTTCATCTTTGTGCCTCTGAGTGCGGTTAGTGGTAGAGTATCTTGGAGACAGTAATCAGAAATATATTGATATAATTAATCAAAACAACCATATAGAGTGGAAAGATATGTTGTCAGGACAACCACTTTTCTCATACAATGAACAAGAAAGGATCCTATTGCTAAAAACCCACAAACTGTCAAAGGGTTCCAGATTGGCAGTGCTTTCACAAACGCCCATAGAGAATTGAATCCTTAAGAATCTGATGTTCTTAGACAAATGCTGTAAAGAATATATTATTTTCAGTACCTAAACAAAACAGTGCAGGTTTAAAATCACGCAACTGCTAGTTTTGAAAGAACATTTTTATTTTCCAAATACATTTTTAAAAGTACAACTATTTTAAGAAAAAAAAAGATAGAAAAGTAAAGAAGAAGAAAAGAACAGATAAGGCAAAAAATAAAGCACATGAAATATAGAAAGTGACAACTAACTTTCCTTTCAGTGGGTATAAGCATATGCAATATAATCTCACCCGTTTGAAATCGCCACTTCTTCTGCTAAAGCCATCCTAATAATAAAAAAAACCCACTGTTATCAAGTCCGTTTCTTTCTTTTTTGCAAGTCAATAAGGAGGTCCCAATACTTTTAAAACATCACTAATTATTTTTATCTAAACAAAGCTGATAGTTAATCCATTTCTGTTAGATCCTCTTTTGTTGGTATTGGGCTCTTCCATCTTTGTGCATATAACTATCTTGCTACAATAGTCATGCTAGAAAAAACATTTCTCGTGTATGCATAATGTATTCCAAGGAAGAAAAGTCAAACAGTGTGTGTTTGTTTTAAAATACCCTTACAATACTGTTCTCCACTTCAGAACCGATGATAATGAAATGTCCAAGTGGGAATCACTTTGTTACAATCTGTTAAGACCTGACTGACACTTCATTGGAAAGCTCATGGAGTCTGCCATTTGGATGCCCATTAATGGGATATAAGACCTTGCCATTGTTGCAGCCCAGCCACCCGTTTGATTCCTTTTCACCCAAACACCACACAGTTCAACAATAATAATGACTTTATTTAGAAAAGTGTATATAAAAAGTAACAGCTTCAAAATTGTGCAAGCAATTATCTAAAAGTCATTTTAAAAAAGCAAATTAAGCATGCAAGAAAGTAAAATCAAAGGCCAGATTGTAAAAAAAAAGTATCCAAATACATCCATGAGCTAGATATCAAGAGCTTCACAAAAGGCAAAGAGCAACTCTGAACATGAATCCAAAAATTACAGAAGGTAAAACAAGAAACTGTAATCCCAAGGTGATGGCACTCAAAACATGACTATAATTCCAAAGATTTGAAAACTGGAACTTGAGTATAATCCCAAAAGCTTGAAAACTTGAAACAAGATTTGTAATCCAAACAGGAGACATGTAACTTAAGCAGGAAAACAAGATCCAAAAATGAAGGACCAGAACTCCTGACTTGGAGCTTCATTGACAGGTGACTTGATACATGAAATTCCAGTATTGATCTCCACACCAAACAAAACCTCAGATTCCTTAAGAAGTCTTCCTCTTACCTAAACATCATTCTTTCCTACACCTGGGCTCCCTTTGTTTTAACTGCATTAATACTACAGCATAATAGAATATAACATCTAGACTTTCTAAAAGGCACCTCTAGCCTTTCTAAATCTGACTCTCTATATGTTGTATGCCTCCATTCACATAAGCAAAAATGGATGATATTCAGGATGATGGAAGATAAGCTCCAACAATATTGAGGGGGGGAGCATAAATTAACTACCCATGATCTAGTGCATATCAGGGTATGTGCTTGAATATATGAGCTTTTATTAATTCAATTTGATGCATGCCAACTCTTGTAGAATTCCTTGTACTGTGTGCACAGTGTGGTAATAATGTGCATTATCAGATTCTTTTCTCATTTGTCTTTTGCCAAAATATATGGTATACAGACATAAACTCCAATTTTTTCCATAAAAATGCTTTGTCACCCCCACCCCACTCTACTCTGCCATATCAGGAACTTAAATGTCTTTAAACTCCATACAAAGAAAAATAACATTCTAGCTATGAGTGGAAAACATTTATTATTCCTTCTTTCCCATTCATTTGTTGAAAAACATTGAAATCAAATACTCACGGCATTAATATAACACAAGTATGCAATATGCAAATTATTGAATGACTATACAAAGACTTATTGTTTTCAGCAATGTGTGCATTTCACTCCAGGACTTCAACCTGGTAGGTATTGCTATAGTGGGTTTCTTGGACTAGGTCCATGGGAATGTATTTTCCATATGAACCTTCTTGGTTTGAAGAGCAAAGGGTTATATTTATTGTGTTTTGACTGGAAAGCTACTCATGCATATGGCTTTTGCGAGGGAGGGTGAGTGCCCTTTGGTCAAAAATAAAAAGCTGGTTTATAAAGCTTTATACATAATACGGTGCAGCCTGGTTAATGGGTAACATGAATATAATTCCTTTTTGATGAATTCAGGATTATAATAAATCTAACCAGTGAAATGCTATAAAAATACACTCACAGATTTTGCGAATGGCCTCCCAAAATATTTTTATTGTTGCAGCAATGTACAGCAGCTGATCTAAACTTTAAAGTAATAATAGTAGTAGTAGCAGCTACTATATGCTGAAATGTATCCATGATTGAGTCTGTGTGTAATATCCCAAAAGGAGTCCATAGGGCCTCCTATTTCCTGCCCTCTCCCCCTTTTTTTTCTTTTTGTAACTTCAGAAATCTTACTAGCAGTATCTCTGAGGACTGTTTCCATTTACAAGCAGTCCCCAAGTTATGAACAAGATAGGTTCTGTAAGTTTGTTCTTAAGTTGAATTTATATGTAAGTCAGAACAGGTACATTTTAAAGTGTAACTCGAACCATATCTATATCTATATTATAAATATAAACTTTGGATAGCATAGGGAAAACCCTGTGGTTTGTTTTGCTGTCTATGTTCCTGTTCAGAATATGTCACCTCACTTTATGACCCTGCAGTAATTAGATTTTTAAAATTTGGCTTGTTGTGGAAACAAGGATTGGTGATAAAGCTTCAGTGGAGACCCCTTCTCCCCATGATGGTCAGACCACACCTGGAATACTGTGTCCAATTTTGGGCACCGCAGTTGAAGGGAGATGTTGACAAGCTGGAAAGCGTCCAGAGGAGGGCGACTAAAATGATTAAGGGTCTGGAGAACAAGCCCTATGAGGAGCGGCTTAAAGAGCTGGGCATGTTTAGCCTGCAGAAGAGAAGGCTGAGAGGAGACATGATAGCCATGTACAAATACGTGAAGGGAAGTCATAGGGAGGAGGGAGCAAGCTTGTTTTCTGCTGCCCTGCAGACTAGGACACGGAACAATGGCTTCAAACTACAGGAAAGGAGATTCCACTTGAACATCAGGAAGAACTTCCTCACTGTGAGGGCTGTTCGACAGTGGAACTCTCTCCCCCGGGCTGTGGTGGAGGCTCCTTCCTTGGAGGCTTTTAAGCAGAGGCTGGATGGCCATCTGGCGGGGGTGCTTTGAATGTGATTTCCTGCTTCTTGACAGGGGGTTGGACTGGATGGCCCATGTGGTCTCTTCCAACTCTACTATTCTATGATTCTATGATTCTATGATAACTCTTTTAGGAGTGAATTTCCCTGTCTCATGGTAGATTCCTCACACTTCCTGGTGTCTCACCCCCATTCTTAACTGTGAGTCATTTGAAAGTCAGGTGTTTGTAACTCGAAGACTGCCTGCACTTGCCTGTTTTTACCTCAATAATCTTAACAGCAATGCCCTCATCCACTCTGAATGCCCTGCCCTTTTTCTCACTTTGAGAATCCTATTTTCTAGTGAAACCTGGAATGCTATGGTAACTCATACCACCAACGAGTCCCTCAGTCCGCACTTACTCAGCAGCAGCTGCTGTGTTCAATGTGGGTCTGTTTCCCTGTTGATTGAGAAACAGTTGACTGATCTTCCCTCTCACCCCATCATGCAACTATTCCCCAGTGCAAGGGAGCATTGTGAGAGGGACCCTGCATCTTTCTCTTACAATGGGGATTTCTCATGGGAGCGGTTGCTTCCAAACTGACTAGAAAATGGACCCTCACCGATCAACAGAGGAACAGACACCCCACACACATACACACACACACACACACACAATGGCTGCTGTCAAGTAAGTGGGGATTGGGAAAGGGTTAGGCTGGAGTCACTACATACTAGCTCTCTACATAACTACAACATTAGCAACTGCCCAAAAGGAATTCCAGCCATAATTTAAAAAACTGCATAATACACTGGAAACAGCCTGACTCATGTAAAGCCAGCAATCTTCCATGCAAAGCATACAACCATCTGCCAAAAATGGAACATTGTGAATTGTGCAGGTCCAGTTTTCTGATCCATTCTGGGCCAGCTGCCTTTCAGTGATTTAAGATTGCTTCAAAATGTACAGATCTATATGGGAAACGCATATATGTTGTTACATATATTTCCAGAGATTTGAGGAGTGCCATGGAGATCAGAAAACCCTACCATGAATTGGGTTGCTGTGAGTTTTTCGGGCTGTATGGCCATGTTCCAGTAGTATTCTCTCCTGACTTTTCACCTGCAACTCTGGCTGGCATCTGTTGGAGGTAAGGCAAGTGTGTGCGTGTGTGTGCGCGCTTGTCTGTCTGTCTGTCTGTCTGTCTATCTGTGGAATGTCTGGGGTGAGAGAAAGAACCTTTGTCTGTTTGAAGCAAGTGTGAATGTTGCAATTAACAAGCTTGATTAGTATTGTGTAACCGTGCAGCTGCAAAGTCAATCAGTGAGAGTATTTGCATAGCGGTAACCTGGCTGTTGTGCCTGGAGGCATCCTTTGTTTGGTAGGTGTTAACTGAATACAGTACTTTAGAAGCAATATTAGTTCCACAACATCTGAAGTTGTTAGCTGTTGTTCTACACACAGTTTATTCATGTAAATTTATTGTGATTCCTGACAAAATATTGACATTTTTAATGATGTGACTACCCTCTTACAAGGCCTTTGAGAAAAGCTGTCCAAAGGATAATCGTTATCCAAATAGATATCTTTTTGTCTGTCTTCTTCTAAGACCAGAAGTACATATTGAAATGTCTGCTCTTAAGGAAAAAAAATTATCCTCTTCACAGGATAAAAATGGGTTCATGCTCACATTTCCTATATTTCAGATTGCCAAGTATGTAGCAGAGCCCCAAGTCTTCCCTAATTTTTTTGGTTTAAGCATCCTAGCCGCATTCCCAGACATTCTGGGGTCCATGGTAATGGAGACTGGCACTGTGAAAAATGAAGCCACAAACACCTCCTCCTTAGTCTATATTTTCAAGAGAAATTAGGTTATTAATATTCTGGAAACTTAATACTCATATGTTGGGTACTGGCACAATGTTGGAAATCCTGAATAGAAAAGAAAACTGCTTTAAGTTGAAATTTACTGCACCGAATTATTTGTTTTAATTAGTCTGTTGAAAAAAAAAGGTCCTGCAACTTGAAGCCAGTCTGCATCTACTCTTCAGCATATCATGGGAGCATGAGGCTTTTTGGACACAGAAAAGTAGACTGTCTTGGATGAGAAACACACAGAAGATATCTATGAGGAGGGGGTCAGTTTCCAAATACATGAGGCAGACATTCAAAGGAATGTGACACATAGAAGTAGATAGATCAAGGACAATTCTGTGAATATAGAGCTACTCAAGAGATTTGAAATTTCCTCACTTTTCAGTGATGGTGAGCAACAAGATGAAGAGCAACAATGTCAATCCTTGAAGATTGAGGATTGTGCAGATGATAATGGAAGATTCAACATATCAAGTGGTCTCTGTAAATCCCCAAAGGAGATATGTGGTGGTGGTAGGAGACTCCCTGCTGATGGGAACAGAAACAATAGTCTACAGGCCTGAGAGAATATGTTGAGAGGTGTGAGTCTCCCTGTGATACAAATCTGTAATGTAACAAGACTTGCCAAGCCCACTGAAAATTATTCCCTCCTTTGGGTCCACTTGGGAACCCATGACACTGCAAGGCATAGTCTTCGGGACATCATATAGTATTATGAGGCTCTGGGGAATGAACTGAATTACCTTGATACACAAATTGTCTTTTGATCTCTTCTTCAAGTTGAAAAACAAGTGCAGGGAAGAAAAGAAGAATAATGAAGTTAACAACTGGTTTTGCAGATGGTGCAGCTTGGAATGATTTGGCCTCTTAGACCTTGACCTGCAATTTCATGAAGATGGACTTCTGGCAAGTGATGGGTGAAATAGGCCAGTACAGTACAGTTTACCCCTATAGTCCAAATCACAATACACTTTAGTAAACCAAGTTGAAGACTATATGGAATTGTGAAATCTAGCCCAATGTACTGTTTTACAATAAAAGGATATGGTAAGGAAGGTAAAATCATTCTGGGTTTTGGCTGCAGGCACTATTCAAGCGCTGGCCCTTAGCTGCCTAATATTCAGCACCTTGGGCAGCTCTTTCAGGGTTCAGACTAAGATCCAGAAAAGAGTCATCATCCACTAGCAACATCACAGTACTTGACATTATTTAATATAGAGTTTCTGAGTGAGAAACATCCTACACTGCATTTTCTGGATGAGTGCCTGAAATCTTGGATGGCTCCTGATAATAGAGATCAGATCATGTAATGTTAGAGTGGGCAGTCCCTGGTAACATCACATAGGCCAGTATTTCAAGAATATGTAGAAATACAAGCATCACTCAAATTTAAATGACAAAAAAATGGCAGATAAAGGTTGGTTAAAAGGCACTGGTTGGATTTGGCAATCAGCACTGAACAGTCACATTCCTAAGGGGTATTGGGTTACCATAAATATTATATTATGAAACTTTACAAGAAAGAAATTTGAATGAGCTAAAGCATTCCCGAATTCCTTATGATCTGAGCTCTTGCCTATCTGTCTCATTTCAGTCCTAGCACAAACCAAAGTTCAGATAATTTATGAAGAGCATTCAGAAGAGAAACAATAAAAAGGAACACTGTGTCTGTGCAGGAAGGCATAGTAAACTTCACTTTCATACGTCAAAGCTGAGGAAACAGAGCAGCAGCAGTTCAGTTGCTTGGATTATATATTACACTGGAAAATTAAAGGTTTGCTGAAGTCTAACAATTTAAGCAAGGGTGTAACTACTGGGGGGCGAGCTTTCCCTGCTCCATTACAATTCTGCAATGCCAAATAATTCTCCTTCATTCTACGATACACTCGCCTTCTGAAACCATAAGTTGTCAGTTTTTCGCTTAGACATAGCTGTAATTTGATAGAAGTCATGATGGTAAATCAACACTATGGACAATTGTTAAAATTTTATTTACCATTATGACAATATCTCCAGGCCATTTTCCTACCTTCCCTATTTCACATATTGAAGCCAACTAGACTTGCAGTTGAATCTCAATGTTGACAACAAGATCGCATCCTGCACCATACCCAAGGGTAGTAGGTAAGCAAGCATAAGAGGTACAGGGCCAGTGTTACAGCTCTGTCCCTTCAAACAGGAAAGCATCCCAGGCTACTCAATATGATTGGTTTAGAGCAGCCATGGGCAAACTTTGGCCCTCCAGGTGTCTTGGACCAGTAGGCTGTTAGGAATTGTGGGAGTTGAAGTCCAAAACACCTGGAGGGCCAAAGTTTGCCCATGGGGGCTGCCTCAGGTGGCATATGGTCACTCCTACCCACAACATATGCCACCTGAGGCAGCTCTCTCGCTCCAATAGTAGTGTAAGTTGTACTACAGTATCAGATGACCAATTTGTTTTTCAAGCCAACTTCGAAGCTCTGCTGCATTTATAACTTGGAATGGATGATTCATCTATTTATATCTGACATAAATGGCACCAAGCCTGAAATTTTAAATAAGCAAGGGAACCAGTGGGCTTGAGTAGTACTGACTGATGTAAAGTGTGCATTTAATCTTTCCAATTTTTCCAATCAATCTTTCGGTTACACTTACTAGCCTATGTGTAATTTATAGACACAATGTACATTTAATAATAAGCCTACTGGGAACCTGCTCTGTGGAGAATTTTCTCCCACACCACAAAGTTTGCTTTGAACTTTGCAAGGGCTTATTGGAGTTTTTATTCCACATGTACCTGTTTAGCTGAGTCAATAAAGCATGTCAGGTTTTCATGCTTAGTTTCATGCAGCTGTTGCTACATATGCAGACACACATACAATATAAGGGAATGCTTTGTTCCACCTTTATGCTTAGCCTTGGAGCAGAAAGCAACAAATATACAGCAGCAGAAAATTAGACTACTACTCTCAGCTTTCCCAAGACAGCATGAACAGTCTGGGAGCTACATTCAAGGTCACCTTCCCAAACTCTTTTTAAGCCTTATTCCAAGTTGTCCCAAGCTCTGAAATGAGACATGTTTCTTTAATTCCATGCACCACACCACAGATTTTTTGGAGAATGAAATAAAGCTTCAGCAAGTTCAGCAAGTTCAGCAAGAATCAGAGACACAAGGAGCCAATGGAATTCTGTCTGGCACACTCACAATACAATAACAGAAATGTCAGAAGTAACTCAGATTGAAATTAATGGGGCTTTACTCACAGGTAATAGGTTATAAGCCTTAAGCATCACACTGACATCATCTTTCCTTATTCATGCTTCCAGGATTGACATTTCTTCCTAGCCACTCTGTGGTTGCAGAGTTAAACATAGTCTGACCTTAGTATCACCTCTGACTTTCTTAGTAAATTTCACAACCATCGACCACTGAACAACTTTGGTAATATTTTCTCCTGTTACAAAATCCATGGAAAATTAAATAAAGTGATGTGGCTAAGATGAGGTTTTAAACTGAGAGGTCATGCAAGTTACATATTACAATAATATATTTATCCAACAGTTATACAACAGGCATATTATTCAGTGTCATCAGAATGAGGGAATAACAGGAGGAGGAGCTGGCTTAAAATTTGTTTAGCTCAGTTCCATTTCAGCCTAAAATCAATGACCAGAACTATAGACCAATAAAATTGATGAGAATAAACTGAATTTAAAACACATCCCTTTCAGATCCCATAATGCAGAAAGAATAGAATTAAAATCCAGTTTTCCATGTTTCCTAAGGTGAAGTATGAAATAGTATCTTCTCCCAATTTCATATATAAACACCAATAGACTGCTACTTAATTTTTATTTATTTAATTAATTTATATCCCACCTTTCCCTAGGTAGGGAACAACGAAGGCAATAGGAGAACACCTACAGTGCATCAGGCTAGGTTAGGGAGCACCGGTCAGTGCATATGGCACATGCAGTTCTGTCCTCCTGCATTTCACTACCACTCCACAGTTCCCCAGTATTTACCACCGTTGAGGCCCACTGCTTCTGTTCCTGCCTGTTATTATATCTAAGAACTATGGTTTTAGTTAATGCAAAAGCTGGTGGAACTGATAAAGGGACTCTACTTCTTTTCTCTTCTCCACTCTGGTGCTAGTCTGAAATGCGGGAGGAAGGATGCTCCTGCCAGAAAGAAATCAGTTGAAACAAGAAGATTGGAGTCCAGTACAGATTGTACCAATGTACCAAGAATGTACCAAGAATGTACCAAGAAGCAAACAATTAATGGTCTCCTGTCTTGCACATTAGGATCTTATTCCAGTTCAGCTCTCTCATACTTACTTTTGGATAAAGATTAAAAAAAAGAGTGTTGTGTAATGTGAGACTCACTTTGGTGCTAATGTTAGTCCCAAAGTAGGAACACATGTTTCATCTCAAAGACTAATATATCGTAAACTAACATAGGCATTGGGCTGAAGCACAGCATAACCTTCTCATTCATGGAAAATATATTCTCAGATTTCACATGGATATGCAAAATTGTGGATAATAGCAAATCCTATTGAAATAAAGGATTTCTGGTCCAAGAATATCATAGAGAGGACCTATATTTTGGTTGTGGATAAATGAAATTGCAAATACTGGTCCTATGGATATGGGTGGTCATACTGTACTTTGATTTCGTTAAAAGATGCACATATGATTACATCATCTTCCATTGCAGTACAGTTTATGATGTTGTGTTAAAATTTTAAAGATTAAAATGTATAAAGGGTTCCCTCAGAAACCCTGAGTGAGACAGTAAATCTTCAGTTCTTGAGCAATTGCTCAACTTGCACATCCCAGTTTAAGGCCACAAGTTATTTTATATTATTGGAGTCAAAGTATGTCTTGGAAATGAAATATTTGCCAGATGCTTTTTTTCCAGTCATTCTGAAGCAGATACCATTCTGTTTGTTGTGGAGAAAAAATAACTCAAATAATTGTTTCTCAAACCAACAAGAAAGGAGGAGGAAAATGCATAAAGCTAAGCAAATCAGTGTGGAACCAGTCTGTCTCATTCAGGGTTTCTGAGGGAAACCTTCTACATTACAAGTTAAAAACAACCATTAGGCAACTCAAAATAAATGTCCCATTCAGCTTAATTCAATTTTTTTCCAGTGAGACATTGCAGCCTACTGTTATGGAAAAAGAGACTTTAGGAATTAATAACTTTTAATAGAAACCATTCTTCCAGTAATTATATTGCTATTTTCCTATTGAGAACACTTTAAAATAATCAAGTATTTAGAATTTGAAAGACTTAAATGACATTTTTAACACTGCCTGCTAATTATGAGGTGATGGTAGAGACCTAAAACCTCATCTGTTCTATTCTAATTGGTACCAGGATTTATTTGTTTTTAATGGTGACATTTTATTACTGTCACAAAATTTAAAGCATTCAGTTGCTTTTTTCAAGCAAGTTTGTGGTTGCTAATGGTTCAGTTCAGCCACGTTTACAAAATTCTGAGTAATGGTTAGTATATTGCATATAGCCACCATTTGAGTGTGGCACATGGTCATTAAGTGAAATCAGAAAGGAATTGTAATGTGCTGACAAACAGGAAGGTACTGTCTTTAATGACAGATAGATTCTAATCTGATTTTTATTATGATAAGAGCCAGCATGATATAGTGATTTGAGCCATGGAAATCCATTGGTTGACCCTAGGCAAGTCACACATTTTCAGTCCTAGAAACCTCTGTGATAGGCTCATTTTAGGATAACTGTCAGCTGGAAACTATTTGAAAGCACACATCAAGAATATAGAGCCATTGGAGTTTTGATAAGGGTTGGGTCATTATGTTGAGCACCAAACTGTCTTTTATGCCACAGATGCACAAACAGCACCCAAAGTAAAAGAAATTACAACCTATATGTGAAATAAACCGTGTGGTAGTTTATATTCTACTTCAGGTGTTTTTGAATGGTACCTAAAATATTTGGCTTGTCCCTGAACTTGAAAGTCTATGAAATGAGCAAAATGATTATCCAGGTTTGGAAGATGTGAGCTGGTGTCTGCCAACGAGAAAAGTAATTCACATTTTAAAGGACTGAGGTTTTCTTTGAAAATTTTCACAAAAATCACACATTCTCACTGAAATTGCAGTTTCTGTCAGCGTTACACTTTATTGCGCTTACCTTTTGTTATGCAGTTGTAGGGAGAAATTTTATAAAGACAAGCTTATTCATGCTGGTATGAAATTCTACTTTAAAAATGACTTTCCGGTCATTTGTTGCCAGTTTTAGAAATAGCAGCTCATACCTACAGCGTGTTAGTCTTCATCCAAGTTGCCAGTGCTCTTCATAAGAACTCAGACTTGTCAGTGGTTTGGCTGGTGGCTTTCAAAGGGGAAGCAGACCTTGGAACTGTTTCTAGACTGGGATGAGAAGAGATTATGTGCATCTTTATTACAGACAAATCGGAGCCAATCTGAACAGCATCCCTTTCCGGAAAAAAGTATTTCAGATTCTTGGCAAATGTAATATTCCACAGCTACAGTGTATGTGTTCTATTTTGCTAGCTTTGTCCTATCATACACCCCCAAATTTGAGTATTTTATACAGTTGTTAACATCCTCATTTTGTACCTAGTTTTTCCATCTCTAAAATTGGAAGCTTGAGTTGGCATTGTCCCAAAGGCAGTGGACCCAATCCATCTTAAGAAGCACTCAGTGTTAGGAACTGAGTTTAATTACTAAATTTGTTTATTTATTTATCTCCCACATTTGTACCCTGCCATTCTCACCCCGAAGGGGAATCAGGACGGCCTTACAACAGGCAACAATTTGATGCCAACAACATATAAGTCCAAAAATAAACAATACAATTAAAATCCAAACAATTAAAAACATCAATTAAAATCATGCAAATTCAAATCATAATTCAAGGCCTGTACTAAATGAAAGTATCACTAACCAAGATAATGTGTTTTTCTTCTGTATGTGCTGCAACAAGGTGCAAGCATTTGAATCCCTGGTTGGCCATGGAAATCCACAGGGTGACCTTGGGCAAGTCACACCTTCCTAGCTCAGGATGAAGGCAAAGGCAAACCCCCTAGGAACAAATCTTATCAAGAAAACCCTGTAATCAATCCGCCTTAGAGTCTCCATAAGTCAGAAATGATTTGAAGATACACAACATCAACAATATTTCTTCAAGAAAACCTTTTCAGTGTGCTATTTTTTTATGTTAGGTCAAGTATAGGAAACCTTTGATTTTCCAGGTGTTTTGAACTAGAGCATGGTTTTTAAGTTTCTTCCACTCTTGTCCCCTTTCCCCCACTCATGACCCAAGACATATTGATATATAAAATAAATATAAAAATCAAACATTTGTTGATAATAAATCAATATTTGCAAGGCTTGCTAAACGAGCTGATTTTCCTTTCTATGGAGCACAGCTGAAGCATCTCTGCAAAGTCCACTGTAACATTGCACATTGTTATGAACAGATTAGTGTAAATGGGTAGCATTCAGAACCATTTTAGTGTAGCCAACTTTTTCATGACTCCAACATTGAGCTAAGGGGACCCCATTTGGGGAGAGGACCCACTGTTTAAACAGCAGTGGATTAGACTGTCCATAACTCTTCACGGCTATGCTAGGAACATCCTCTGAGAACTGAAATCAAAATATCTATAAAGCCAAAGATTAACCACCCATAATTAGCTAGCAAGACGTTGTCCCCTAGTTGAAAAAAAAGTCATGTTATCTTCTCCAACTCAGTATAAGGAAATAGCATGTTCAAATTAAGCATAATACTGGGAGATTGCCTGAGAAAATTTCAAATAAAATATTACATTGCCTTCATCAAATGGTTCCAAAATTTTATATTGCCACATGGTCTCATAACAGTTCAGATAAAAGGACTGGCAGGCTTGTTCAGTCTCCACAGTGCTGACAAAGCTGAGCTATGATAGATTACTCATAAAAATAGCAAATTCAATGCCCTCAGTTTATATCCAAGGTTATGAGCTAACAATTTTTAGCTGACTGATAGAAAATCAGTCTCAATTTATGAAAAAAGGTTGGAGGGAAATCAGGAAAATGCTATGTAGGGCTATAATTAAAAATAAATAAATTAGAATATCAACTTCACTAATGCCAAGTAATGCAGTACAGAAGCTATTCAACCCAATTTTGGTTGTTTCAAAATTAAATATGTATTTATTAAAGCAAGCAATTTAATATTGAATAAATGTATTTATTTAAATACAGTCACTGCTCTCCCCTTTGTAATGAAATCCAAATCTAAAAGGATTTTCTTACTGTTTGAATTGTGTCCTGTTCAACTTATTGGAATCCACATGGGTCCATAATATCTTACAATTTTTATTTGTTTAAACCAACATTGAAAAAGTATGTTTAGATCGGAAGCTGCCAGGTTGCTTCCTCAATTTCATTCAACTCACATTGTTTTTCTTCTCTTTTTTAAAACGACATTTGGCTTGATAGAGCAGAAAACTAAATTCAAGATTATATTTTTCCTCACTGAGATGGCAAGAGTGGCTCTCGTCTTGTGCTATTTAAATCTTGAATTCAGATTCATGGAAACATAAGGTAATGCCTTATACTAGACAGTAGACTACAGTCAGGATTTTTGTCCATCTAGTCTACTGTGATCCTTTGGACAATCATATATTTCCAAGCTCTTCAGACAAACTTTATAGCTAACTAATAGGATAATTATGTAGTATTCTGGGTCACTGGTATTTGGTAAGGTTTGGTTCCAGGGCCCCCCAGAAATACCAGAATCCATAGGTGCTCTATTTCCATAATATACAATGCCATAGTGAAATGGTGTCTCTTTGTAAAATTGCAAAATAAGAGTTTTGCTTTGGGTTTTTTTTCAGGGAATTTTTTCCCCTTTTTTACAGTAGTGAAAAAATAAGGATGTCACTGGGTTACAAGATGCAGTCCACTATAAATGGCAGAGTCAATGGAGATGAGAAGCTTATAGTTGGATATCTTTCTCCATAGTTCCCTACTGCCTTATAACTTTTCAAACCCTGTATGGCTTTGGGGATTTTTTAAAAAAATATTTTCAAACTGAGAATGCTTGAATCAATGTGAATACAAAAGGCCAACTGTTCTGCATACACTGGTTCTTTCCCAGCCCTTCCTAGGGATGCCAAAAATTGAAGCTAGGGGATACCCGTACTCTGAACCCCTTCCTCAAACTTCATTTTTTTTCCAGGTTTTAGAACATTTTATGCATATTTAAAAAATTGTGCATTCCAATAATTAAAATCATTTGAACAAAAAAATGGCACTCGATTAACTGCATTTTATACAGCTCACAGGACCTTGGGTACAGCTTTGTATATTATTCAGGTGTTACTAGATTACTGTAGTCCCTTTTCCCAGGATCTTCTTTCCAGAAACATACAAGCTCTTTTGTGCCACCAAGACCAAAGAGACAAGCAGATGGAAAAGACTACTGCCTGGAGCCATTACTGCGAGGATCGGAGTTGAGTTGCATCTGCTGCTTGGTGTCACTGATTAATCCGCAAATATGTCTGACAAACCCAATATGGCTGAAATTGAGAAATTCGACAAGTCTAAGTTGAAGAAGACAGAAACGCAAGAGAAAAACCCGCTGCCTTAAAAAGAAATGATTGAACAGGAGAAACAAGCGGGCGAATCGTAATGAAACCAGCCCTTCCAAATTATGCACTGTACATTCCACAAGCATTGCCTTCTTATTTTACTTCTTTTTGCTTTTTTAACTTTGTAAGATGCAAAGAGGTCAGATAAAGTTTAAATGACTGTACTTTCACATCCAAAAAAACCCCACCACCCCACAACCGACGATGATGACGATGACAAAAGAATAGAGAGAACTACTGAAACTTCATGATGAATGCTTAATGTTTCTACAACTTTACAAATGCAGAATTGACAAGTTGTTTTTCAATAAGATTTAATTCACTGCTTGATTAAAATCCATTATATAATATATAGTCAGACTTCACATTCTTAATTTGCTTAATATAAATCTTTTCAAAAATCATAGTCTGCAAGTGCCATCTTTTCCCTTCTGTATTACACAAATATATGTCTTCTGTCATATATGTCTTCTGCAATCTGGGATGAATAAGCACATTGGAAAAGCATTCTGAAATTGTTGGATGGACAGTAAATGCTAACACATTTTGCAGAGGAGAAAGAGGGGAAAAGACACCAAATCGTTGGGAGCACATTTGTTGTAGAAATATGCCAGTAGCAACAGAGCTGAGAGGAAACTTAAAGCGAAGATATAAACAAAACACAATTTTATTATATTTTGATTTTCTGTTAAAAGACCTTGGCAATGCTTTCTTTCCACTTTCCATTTTAACAGAGAAAATCATATAAAGTTTTGGAAGTTGCATGTGACATTCCATACTTGAAAGCATTTTATAATATCTGTGCATATAACAACAACAACAATTTTATTTCTTGCCTGTCTCTCCTCGAGGCTTGAGAAGGGGCATAATACAGTTAAAAATCCATCATTATAAAACACTATGTAAAATATATACATTAAACATATTTCCAGGAACCGGGACTCAAAAAGATCTTGTCGTGGGTGTCTACTACAGACCTCCAAGTCAGGATGAAGGACTCGATGAAGCCTTCTGTCAACAGCTGACCAAACAGGCACAAAGAAGAGATATAATAGTCATGGGCGATTTCAATTATCCCGATATCTGCTGGAAAACAAACTCAGCCAAGAGTACAAAGTCCAACAAATTCCTCACTTGCCTTGCAGACAATTTTATGGTCCAGAAAGTAGAAGAGGCAACAAGGGGATTAGCAACTCTTGATCTAATCTTAACAAATGTGGAAGACCTGATCAATACAGTTGAAGTCGTCGGATCCTTAGGGGCAAGTGACCATGTGCTCTTGCAGTTTGCAGTACAAAGGAATGCTGAAACTAAGACAAGTCAAACACGCATTCTGGACTTTAAGAGAGCTGACTTCCAAAAAATGAAGGAATTACTGAGCGGCATTCCATGGACGGCAGTATTAAAAAACAAGGGAGTTAAGGATGGATGGGAGTTTTTCAAAAGTGAAATACTCAAGGCGCAAATGCAAACAGTGCCAACAAAGAAGAAAAATAAGATAAGTGCAAAGAAGCCAGAATGGATGTCCAAAGAACTTCTAACTGAGCTAAAGCTCAAAAGTGACATGCACAAGAAGTGGAAAAGGGGAGAAATCACCAAAGAAGAATTCAAACGTATAGCCAACACCTGCAGGGAAAAGGTTCGCAAGGCTAAAGCGCAAAATGAGCTCAGGCTTGCCAGGGACATAAAAAACAACAAAAAAGGCTTTTTTGCTTACGTTGGTAGAAAAAGGAAGAAAAAGGAGGCGATAGGGCCACTGCAAGGAGAAGATGGGGTGATGGCGACAGGGGACAGGGAAAAGGCAGAACTGCTTAATGCCTTCTTTGCCTCGGTCTTCTCACAAAAAGAAAGCCATCTTCAACCTCAACAACATGGAATGGATGAAGGATTGGGGGAAATCCAACCCCAAATAGGGAAACAAGTTGTCCAGGAACACCTGGCCTCTCTAAACGAATTCAAGTCCCCAGGGCCAGATCAGCTACATCCAAGAGTATTGAAGGAAATAGCAGAAGTTATTTCAGAACCACTGGCAATTATCTTCGAGAGTTCTTGGAGAACAGGAGAAGTCCCGGAAGATTGGAGGAGGGCGAATGTGGTCCCTATCTTCAAGAAGGGAAAAAAGAACGACCCAAACAATTACCGTCCGGTCAGCCTCACATCGATACCAGGAAAGATTCTGGAAAAGATCATTAAGGAAGTGGTCTGCGAACACTTAGAAACAAGTGCGGTCATTGCTAATAGTCAACACGGATTTACCAAAAACAAGTCATGCCAGACTAATCTGATCTCTTTTTTCGATAGAGTTACGAGTTGGGTCGATACAGGGAATGCTGTGGATGTAGCCTACCTGGATTTCAGTAAGGCCTTTGACAAAGTCCCCCATGACCTTCTGGCAAACAAACTAGTAAAATGTGGGCTAGACAAAACTACGGTTAGGTGGATCTGTAATTGGCTAAGCGAACAAACCCAAAGGGTGCTCACCAATGCGTCATCTTCATCATGGAAAGAAGTGACAAGTGGAGTGCCGCAGGGCTCCGTCCTGGGCCCGGTTCTGTTCAACATCTTTATTAACGACTTAGACAAAGGTTAGAAGGCACGATCATCAAGTTTGCAGATGACACCAAACTGGGAGGGATAGCTAACACTCCAGAAGACAGGAGCAGAATTCAAAACGATCTTGACAGACTAGAGAGATGGGCCGAAACTAACAAAATGAAGTTCAACAGGGATAAATGCAAGATACTTCACTTCGGCAGAAAAAATGGAATGCAAAGATACAGAATGGGGGACGCCTGGCTTGACAGCAGTGTGTGCGAAAAAGACCTTGGAGTCCTTGTGGACAACAAGTTAAACATGAGCCAACAATGTGATGCAGCAGCTAAAAAAGCCAATGGGATTCTGGCCTGCATCAATAGGGGAATAGTGTCTAGATCCAGGGAAGTCATGCTCCCCCTCTATTCTGCCTTGGTCAGACCACACCTGGAATACTGTGTCCAATTTTGGGCACCGCAGTTGAAGGGAGATGTTGATAAGCTGGAAAGCGTCCAGAGGAGGGCAACTAAAATGATTAAGGGTCTGGAGAACAAGCCCTATGAGGAGCGACTTAAAGAGCTGGGCATGTTTAGCCTGCAGAAGAGAAGGCTGAGAGGAGACGTGATAGCTATGTACAAATATGTGAGGGGAAGTCATAGGGAGGAGGGAGCAAGATTGTTTTCTGCTGCCCTGCAGACTAGGACGCGAAACAATGGCTTCAAACTACAGGAAATGAGATTCCACCTGAACATCAGGAAGAACTTCCTCACTGTGAGGGCTGTTAGGCAGTGGAACTCTCTCCCCCGGGCTGTGGTGGAGGCTCCTTCTTTGGAGGCTTTTAAGCAGAGGCTGGATGGCCATCTGCCGGGGGTGCTTTGAATGCGATTTCCTGCTTCTTGGCAGGGGGTTGGACTGGATGGCCCATGAGGTCTCTTCCAACTCTACTATTCTATGATTCTATGATTCCTACATTCCTATCTGGATTCTGGCAAAGGTATTATTCCACTGAGGGCAAACATTAATCAGACCTTGCCTAAGGATACATATATAAAATAATTACTTGCAAAAACATACACCTAAATTGACTAGGTTGTTTAGATGTTTATGCATTTAACTCAAGAAAGGTAGTTAGAAATTTAATGTGGTTTTCTATGCTGTTTAATGACTACTGAGCATGTGGTATTTGACTTGATTTTATTCAGTTCCCTTTACATCTCAACAATTTGTTGCCCTTTCAACATATGGCTCAAGGGCTGAATATGGCTCTTTTATTCCCTTTTCTTCAGCACTTCAGTTTTGGCAGAATGGTGATTTATCAAGAACTTCTCTTAAAATCTATTTTTTGTCTTCCCTTTCTCTTTTTTCATTTTTTCTGTCTACATGGCAAATAATGTATCTGCTAAATCTACATAGCCACTCCATAAAACAAAGGGTTTTTTTTATAGTTCACAAAGCAACTGTAATTGAGATATCTTATAAAATGAAAATTGATGAAAACCTAAACACAGAGAATAGGCTTTATAAAATTCAAAACTAGACAAAGATCCAGATTATTAAAAAAAACTAGGAGAAAAAGATCACTGAAAAGACTGCAAAGATGATTGCAGACAAATATATTTTTAAAAGCTATTCAACCCCTGGAGTGTCATTACTGTGTCCATTTCTGGACGCCAACGTTTAAGAAAGATTTTGATAATGCATAATGTATCTATAGCTATCTGATCAAGATGGTAAGTGTCATGGAAACCAAGCTCTTGAAAAATATTTGGTGTTGAATATATTTAGACTTGAAAAGGAAAGTCTGATAACTGATATAATATAGAATCATAGAAATCTCGTGGGCCATCCAGTCCAGCCCCCTGCCAAGAAGCAGGAAAATTGCATTCAAACCACTCCTGACAGATGGCCATTCAGCCTCTGCTTAAAAGCTTCCAAAGAAGGAGCCTCCACCACACTCCGAAGCAGAGAGTTCCACTGCTGAACAGCTCTCACAGTTAGGAAGCTCTTCCTAATATTCAGGTGAAATCTCCTTTCCTGTAGTTTGAAGCCATTGTACCACGTCCTAGTCTCCAGGGCAGCAGAAAACAAACTTGCTCCCTCCTCCCTATGATTTCCCCTCACATATATTTATATGGCCATCACGTTTCCTCTCAGCCTTTTCTTCGGAAAACTAAACATGCCCAGCTCTTTAAGCCGCTCCTCATAGGGCTTGTTCTCCAGTCCCTTGATCATTTTAGTCACTCTCCTCTGGACACATTCCAGCATGTCAACATCTCCCTTCAATTGCGGTGCTCAGAATTGGACACAGTATTCCAATATCTCTGTTTGAATATCTGAAAGACTATCATCATTCTGCTACTCAGAACAGGTCCCAATCCAATGGATTCTAATTACAGAAAAGGTTGTTTTAACTAAACATTAGGAAGAATTTTCTGCAGTAAATTATCAAACAATAAAATAAATAAGCTCAAAAGGGTATGTTTCCAAACAAATTGAATGGCAACCCATCAGGGATGTTTTAGGAATGAGTATTTAGGTTAGATGGCCCTTGGGGTTCCCTAGATCTCTATAAGATAATTCTTATAATAAGTTTGAGGCCATTAAAAAGGAAATAAGTTCAAGTAGGTTTGAGCCACGCCTCCAATTAGACCCTTAATTTTTTTTAAAAAAAGAAATCTATCACCTCTTTTTCTTGATTAATGGAGTAAAAGGCATGATCAATGCAACAGAAATCACCTGTCTTTAATGCAAACTCTGCTTCTGAATGGAGGACTGTTTGGATATACATTTCTGCAGTGCTGAATGAGAGTGATATTCATAAAAGGAGATTCTTGCAGTAGTAATGAACAAGGAAGTCCAGATGGAAGAAAACATACTTGAGGCTTCACTTACAGGTCTTCAGCTGCTAGCTGTCAATCACTGATGTGGTCTCATCTGCTTGGAAAATCTAATCAGAAAACATCATGCCAGACTCATCTGAAAATCAACTGAATTGGATTGAACTAGAAAATTTAAAGCAAATCACAGAAGAAAGTTTGATAAGAGATAATACAGTATGTGTTTCAAATGTTGTTATAAATACTAGCATTGTGATTATCACAAGATAATTTTACACTCCTCATTCTTCCAACCACTGTTTTTATCCTGTGAGAGTTCTTCAGTAGTTTGGATTATGGAAGTAAACATAATTACAGTTTTTGTATCATTCATGAGAAAGAGCCATAGGGTATAGAATCATAAAGTTGGAAGGACCATCCAGGCCAACACTATTCTGCTATGTTGGAAAACACAATTAAAATCCTCCCAACAGATGGCCAACCAGCCTCTTCTTAAATACCTTCAAGGAAAGATATGTCATCACAATCTGATGCAGTATATCTCTCTGTCAAAGAGTTCTTACCATCCGTTACTGTACCTGTGGTGAAAGAATTTTAATGTTATTCATTCTTGCAGAGAAGAGTGAAATTTCAGAGATTTACATCTCTATATTGAAGATATACATTTTGCATTACCTACTACTCAAGTGGCAGACTGAAACAAGACAGCCACCAGTAGACATCAAAACACTGAAATAGAGAGGTAAAACATGCTCCTTGTACTAAAACAGTTTGATTCAGGGAAGGACACAGCTCAAGCCTTGTCTGTCAAAAGGTCCATGTTCAGTCCCTAAAATCTCTAAGAACCACATCTCACAAGGTGTGGGGAGGGAGCAGTCTGGCATTCAATTTTCAAAAGAAACAAAGACTTTGCTTGCCCACATCACATGGGATCACCTACTCTCATTTCTAGATCCGCTTAATTTCCCATCACTTGGACAAGTGTAGTTTCCTTCCATGTCTTCCCCCTCATTACTTGTATGTCACCACAATTCTCAGTGAAAGTTAATTTACTTAAAAGTTAATTTACAGATATATAGGCAAAATATGTTTCCCATCCAATCACACACTCCACCTTCCTTTTTTCAGCTATAACAAGAAACTGCTACCATGCCTGTGAAAATCGAAACTTTCAATTCAGCAAATTTGCATGTATTCAAAATTGTGCAGTTACAACAATAAAAATACCATTAAAAATAATAATTTACTGGTCCTTTTCCATGTCCGAAGGATAATGGTGAAAGAAGGAGCATAGAGCTGCAGTTATGGGACTGGGGGGGGGGGGGGGGGGGGGAGTCTGATAGGAGGAGTCAAAATACAAATGGGGAGGGGGAGGGGCACATTGCTGGGAGAGCAGTAGAGTTGATTCCTCCCCAACTTTACAGTCCTCCCATTTCGATACACTTTAAAGATGGAGAACCACAGGCAACCCACAGAACGACTCTTATGTCATTTAATGGCTTCCATGAGACTCAGTCTTTAAAATGTATAGAAATGGAAGGAACCCTGCATCTGATGAGATCCTAAGTAAGACTGTGAAAACTCCCATCCAACTGAAACTTTGAATGAATATTATATAGAAAAGCCTCCCATAAAATAGTCCAGATGTTTTACTGCAATTTTCATTAGCCCCAACTAACATGACAGATGAAAAACGTTCATGGGAGTTCATTCATGTGACACACACCCACTGGGATCCCATGGATTTGCAATGATCCATGACGAATCCATGGGCCTTTGTGATAAAGTCCTTAGTAGTGGAGAGATATGTTCTAATGCCCAAAAGTGAATCCTCCATTTTAAAATGTTCTTTTTTTTGAAGGGCCATTTAGTTCAAATTCTATGTATTTAAAGTTAGAAGGACTCTGAAGATATTCATCAGCCTCTGAACAGCAGTCAGCCAAATCAATATTTTTTATAATCTGCATCTATATACATAAATTATACATACCACTACTTTCTTGATTAGGTATATCCCCTCGCTTTTCATGTGTTACTTAACTATAGGACATGTCATCTTCCTACACATTAAATTCCTGTCCAAAGTATGCATGAACTGTCCTTCTATAAGAACAGACATGAAGCAAGGTCTCTAAGGATGAGGCAAACTTGATCTTTTAGGGGAGCAAAGGATTTACACCAGGATTAGCAGAACTGGTGATAAATGTAAACCTAATCCCACTGATTTCTTAAGGCTAAAGAGTAATTTACTAGTTTTAAATTACAGGGTCATTGGAACATATGAATGAAATAAAGATCAAGATGGGGTTGGCATGCACACCAAAGCTGTGGTTAATATACTCCATGCCATCACAACTGGTTTTACTTTTTACTATACTCTGGAAATCTGTATGTCTGCTTATGTGAAATGATCTACTGCAACACAGGATCCAAACAAGAAATTTCCATATACATTCTTTCCTTTGCAGAGTATCAAGTTCAACGGCAGTTATATTTGTACAAGCTATAACTGGAATAGTCCAAGTAGCAGCAAGGGCTTCATAAACCATTTCATTTACAATAAGATTTCCTCATGCAATGTCAACAAATTGTTTTTATATATCTTATAAAAACATGGAAACTGGGGATGGGCAGGCTTGCTTTTTCTTCTTCTCAAGGTTAATAAACTACAGAGGCTTAACTAAAAAGGAAACTAATGAAGGATGGATTTAAGATATATGTTATTGTTTTTCTTTGAAAGCTCTCCCACACTATACTTTAATATTATGTCGACATATTTATCCACTGAAACACTGCATAATGTTGTTCAAAGCACTTCTGGTGTTGCTTTTTGCACTCTGTCTCTAAAATCTCTGAAATCCATGAACATTTTATGGCATAAATACTCTAGAAAATGAACATAACATCTATCTTTCAAAGGAAATCAGTCTGCTTCCAGCGGAGTCCTTGCTAGCCAGTTAAGTATAATACTTTCGTCAACACACATTTATGGACAAAGAGGGGACCAGAGTTAGCCCTATAAAGAAATGTGAAATGGTTTGCACTGGGTGGTAGCTCCACTGCTTAGTCTCTCTGGATGTCCTGGCTCCCCTGTGCTGGTGGTATCACTCCATCAGAGTGACATTTGCTTGTTGCTTAACTGGACTTTCTTGTGTCACCTGCAAATAGGCAGAAATGCAGCTAACGTAGATATTATACATGCACAAGCATTCCTCTTTGTTTTCTTTTGAGAACTGGTTTTGTTTTAGTGCATACCTAGATCATGATCATTTATGACATTGAACAATAAATTAATTTAGTTCTTTTATAAATTAAGTGGATTATTCTAGAACTGCCAAAATGAAAACTGGAGGCACCACTTGTGACTCTAGTTGTTAGGTAGAAGTCCAAATTATGACTTATCAGGCATTTTTTTTCAAAGTTACAGATAAATATGAAAAGATGATATAAGGTGTTTGTGATTGCACCCAAGCAAAAGTGACTTGGAAATCTCCTAATGTTTCCATCTCAAATTTTATTTTAGTTCACATGAGATTTGGCACCGTATCGGTCATTACGATAAGAAAACGTTCTGAAAAAGTGCATGTGTCAGGCATGCCTCTTTATTCTTTTACTTAATTTTCCAGGAACTGCACTCGTGTTATGCTACATGGCAGTCAAAAAGCAGAAAGAGTGAAGGGGGGAACCATTACCCAATATTGCTTAATACAAGACACATGACCTTGTTGAGAAATACAGAAATCACATAAAGTAATTTATTATTAAAAACAGATGTGTTTTTGAATGGTTCTTTATGGTAAAAGTCTAAACATACTAAACTTTCTTAAAGTTGACAGAGAATCCTAACAGCTCCCTTATGCAAATGGTGAAAGACTGAGGAACAGATTAGACCAGGGGTCTCCAAACTTTTTAAGAAGAGGGCTGGTCCACAATCCTTCAGACTCTCGAGGGGCCGAATTATCATTTGAAAAAAAAATACAAACAAATTTCTATGCATACTGCACATGTCTTATTTGTAGTGCAACAACAACAACAACGAAAGAACAATACAATACTTAAAAATGAAAACAATTTTAACCAACATAAACCTATTAGGATTTCAATGGAAAGTGTGGACCTGCTACTGGCCAATGAGATAGTCAAGTTAATTAGGATTGTTGTTGTTGTTGTGTGCCTTCAAGTCATGTCAGACTTTGGCTGAGGCGAAGTCTAAAATTAATTATTTATTTACTGCATTTATTTATTACATTTATATCCTATCCTTCTCACCCCAAAGGGGACTCAGAGCAGCTGTATGTACATACAATATTTTATATTATTAGCATAACACAATATTAGCATTATATATTACTATATTGAACTATACCACTATACTATTATATAATATGTAATATATAGCATATAATTAATATTATTATATGGTATTTCTATTAGTATTATATTGTATAACATAAGATTATTATCAATATTATATGTATATACAATATATTATATTATTAAAACTGATATAAAAATATTATATTATAAAACTGAGGGCGGGGGCCAGGTAAATGACCTTGGAGGGCCGCATCCGGCCCCCGGGCCTTAGTTTGGGGACCCCTGGATTAGACAATGCAGAACTTAGCACAAGGCCTCTTCAATATTTTTATGAGGCTACAGTCAGCCATTCAGAGTTTGCTCGCTATGCTAGTGCATTGTCCATCTCACAGGTCATGTTTCGAGTCTAATATTTTTAATGAGCTCAGAAACATTTTAATGAGCATTGTGAAAAGAGAAGACCTATATACACATGTGTGAAAGAGGGTGAAAAATGTGTGTCTGTATTAGAATTGAGTGTATATTTCAATGCAGCTCTCTACTCAAAATTCTTTGCCCTTATCCACTCCATCTATTTTGTAGGCTTCTGACAAAAGTCTGACAAATGTTCATCATGGAGAACACAGAATATACTTGTCATCACCATGCATTCACTCACCACACCCATGTCTCTTTTATCCATCTCCCTTTTTTCTCCCCTAATTCATATGCTATAATTCACCATCCTTCTTCTAAACCATGCACTACAAATACTCTTTTCAGTGGACCTGCCATCATGTGTTTGAATTATTTGTATTGTTTTTAGCATGAGCACATGTACACAAATGTGGGGAAATTGTATGAGTACAGAAAGGACAAACTTCCAATTAATCAATCCTTAGATGTGGACAGAGACCAAAAGGGCAATTGTTATGACTTCATCTGTGCCTGTAAGAATTGGGAAGCCCTTCCTGCATTCTTATTTAGCATGCTCTATTACGAAGTTCTCCTCTCTCCTCCTTTCTCCAAAGCTTATGCATTTTTACAGCAAATATTTACCACAAACCCAATGGCCTCTTCCTGCTATAACCATCACCAACACATCACTTTGAAGTCATTTCAGCCTGAGGCTGAAGATGGCTGGCAGAGATAACTTGTTTAATATAAGCCATGTGCAGAATGAATGGAAAACAGAGAGAGAAATCAAGTCACACACTACCATAGTATAAATGTCTCAAAAACACACAAAGAAAAAGAGAGAATGAAAGAAACAATGATACTGTGCCAAAACATTGGGCTGAATTCTATTGGTGGTTTGAACTAAGCAAAACCATTGAATCAATGGAAGTTAAAAGCTTACATTTGCCATTCAACAATTGATTCAAATCAATTTTTCTGGTTGGGACCAGGAATAGGATTCAGGCCATTGTCAGCTCTTCCCAATTTAGTATGACGAATTGCAAGATCCAGATCTTCCTAGCAGTAGAGTTGAAGGTAAGCATATTTGGAAAGCTCCAGGTCAAAGAAATGTACTTCTGTCTGTCAGCGTTGTGAAGAAGCTTTTGCACAAATCTTACATTGACACTGTCTACCTGTTTTGTCATCATTCCCTTCCTGATTGAAATTTTATATGCAAACACATACACACAAGCATTCAACTTAACATTATATGTATCTCATTAGCAGCAATAAGAAACCATTTAAAATGAATTTAGATAGTGTATTGTTTTTGTCCTTGTGAGCAGCTATGTCAAATATATTGCCAGTCATAGGCAATGGTTATATGTTGCTGCTGTTTATAAAATATTAAATACATAAAACACTTTTAGTCAACATTTAACTACTGAAATTGAGCTTGAGAAAAAGAATATTATGGATTGCAATACCCATTTTCCACTAGCCAACATAGGCAGAAAGGAGGAGGACCTGGGAAAGATCTATTTGTCAGGGCCAAATGGGAAACTTCAAATAGGAATACTACTAGCAGCAACCAACATAGTGGATCAGACTATATGGTCATTGCTGGAACATGGCATGAAATGCTTCACGTCACAGTCATACTGAACACTATAACATTATTTAGAAGCTTGGCAATGGCAATCAATCATCATCATCATTTTGATTTTTTTTAAAAAAAAATTGAAAAGAGTTTATAATTTTAACCAGCATTATTTAAATTGCTGTCTGAAGGATTCCTTTTAGAGATGTTTATGGCTATTTGAAGACTGGTGATTTTATATTGTTACATTATAGTAAAAGGTAAAGGTTTCCCCTGACATTAAGTCCAGTCATGTCTGACTCTGGGGGTTGGTGCTCATCTCCATTTCTAAGCCAAAGAGCCATAGACACCTCCAAGGTCATGTGGCCAGCATGACTGCATGGAGCGCCATTACCTTCCCGCCAGAGCGGTACCTATTGATCTACTCACATTGGCATGTTTTCGAACTGCTAGGTTGGCAGGAGCTGGAACTAACAGCAGCCCCTCACGTCGCTCCTGGGGTTTGAACCTGGGACCATTATAATACCATATTACTAGTTTTTTGTGTCAGGAATGACTTGAGAAACTGCATGTCACTTCTGGTGTGAGAGAATTGGCCATGTGCAAGGACGTTGCCCAGGGGATTACCAGATGTTTGATTTTTTTTTACCATCCTTATGGGAGGCTTCTCTCATGTCCCCGCATGGGGAGCTGGAGCTGACAGAAGGAGCTTACCCACTCTCCCCAGATTATAATCTGTCAGTCAGGAGTCCTGCCAGCACCAGTTTAACCCAGTGCGCCACCGCGGGCTCCCATATTATTAGTAAAAATAGATAATTTCACAGATCTCAGAACAACCTTTGATTTGATATACCAAATCCTTCAAGGAAAACTATGCCACTGCCAAATATTGATACTTTATGCCTGTTTCATCTGATGAATGAATATCTTAAAGATATATGAGAAGAAGGAAAAAAATTATGAATGAGATTAGAAAACAACATCAAGGAGGTTCTTGAAAGATTGATGTATTTTGAACTTTCAGTGTTTGTTTCTCAGTTCAAAGTGGAGTGATGAATGCTCTCCTGAGATAAATGGAATTTCGCTCACTTTATTGTAAGAAAGACCTAACTGAAGAATTATAGTTTTAGCCACAATAAAGCTGTGCATTTCTAGCATGCCACCTGTTTCACATAAATTCCTTCTATGTCTACTGCCTACTGATGCATAATAAGCATTTTGACAAGGGAATTCTAACAAACAGCCATAATTTGGAGACATCTAAAAGGGCTTGACATTTCAATCCCGATTCCAAATGGGCCTAAGGCAGTGGTTCTCAACCTGTAGGTTGCCAGATGTTTTGGCCTTCAACTCCCAAAAATCCTAACAGCTGGTAAACTGGCTAAAATTTCTGGGAGTTGTAGGTCAAAACACCTGGGAACAGCAGGTTGAGAACCACTGGCCTAAGGCAAAGTTAACTATCAAAGAATTTGTTTACCATTGCCTTCCTCTGAGGCTGAGAAAGTGTGACTTTCCCAAGATTACCCAATGGGTTTCTGTGAATCCAAAATCCTAGTCCAACACCCAAAACACTAGGACACTTCTCATGTGTAATTAGACCAATTCTTGAATTTTTTGAAAATAATTTCCCATATTTACACATTTTTTCATAGAATCATAGAATCAAAGTTTAAAGAGACCACAAGGACTATCCTATCCAACCTCCTGTTATGCGGGATAATAATTTCCCTTCATGTTCTGAAGTGAAAGAATTCAAGGTTTTAAAAAGTCTAAAGTGAAAGAAATACTTAAGACTCAGGTTTACTATGAGTAACACATATAAATTGGGTGTTAGACAGAAACAAAGAAATAAAAGATGAACAATTCAGAAGCATCAGTTCTGTTTAGAAGATAAATTACAAAGGTTTCCGGGAATCCAATTACCATTTATCTACTACAGAGATTAACGCTATCAAACTACCCACTTGTGTTTATGCAAGACTGCTATTTGCAATCTTCCCATGAATTCCTTTTGAAATGACTTCAACTGGGACATCTGTATTTTATGTCAACCGCTTGAATAGATTTACAGGTTGACAACAAAGGTCTTGAATAGCAGAGCTGCCTGTGAAGACAAGAGAGCAAAAGGCTCAATTTCAAGAATGAGCTTCCTGTTGTTTCATGTTGGCTCTTTAAATGGTGTTCCCTTTAGGTTCCCAGGTAATGACAAGAGCAGATATACTTCTTGACTGTGAGAAATATTTCCACCTGTTGCCTTGTCCATATGCTTTTATTTGACCATCTTAAGGATGCAAGCTGAGTCACTGGTATATTTGGCCAAAAGCATTCCTCAGTAAAGACAGTTTGAAAATGTTCATTTCTGCTTTAGGACCTCATCAGATGGGTGGTTTTCCCTATAATACTGCCACATTGCCGGGATTGAGGTCCTTAAACGTTGTTTTGGGTAGCAGATATTTGTAAAATTTGATTGCCCATAAAAAAGTGTTTTAATTATCAGCTAGTCATTTATCATATGCAAGGTTTTGGATAAAGCCTGATTTTCACAAACAACCCAGCTGTTCCTTTTTTGTTTACTTGGGAGAAGTGTCAGTCCTTGTCAAAAACGTTCATATATTCTCATTATCTGAAGCTGGGAGCTATCTACTGCTTTGGACAAATTATATTTAAGACAAACAAAAATAACTTATTTTACTTACAGAAAATACTGTAGTTTACTGCTGTAGAATTACTTGATAACTAACAACACTGACAGCTTAACAAAAGAGATCATTCACAAAGGTGGCACTAAAAAGGTTTATAAATACATTAAGGCAAATATGTATTTTATCTATTGCTGTCCATTTGATTGTAAATGGGGGTGGGGTGGGGGATGGGGAGTGGAGAATGAAACCAAAATAATGATTATGACTTTCAAAAGAGACCATGCAAAAAAAAAAATTAGTTTGCCATTACTAAGCTAGAAGTCAGTGGGACATATTAGTTTTGAATACTAATATACACTAGGAGGCTCGAGTTTCAAAAGAGATTACACCTAAACATTAGGAAGAACTCCTGATGGTAAGTGCTTCACCGTGTGGTGCTATTTCCTTCTTTGGATGTTTTTAAACAGAAGCTGGATGGCAATATATCAGGAGTGCTTTGTGTGTTCCTCTAAAGCTTGACTGGATGTCCCCTGTGGCCTCCACCAACTCTATAAGTTGATCTCTGCCCAGCCTTAGAAACTCAACAAGAAAGGAAATGGCAACCCCACTCTGAAGAAATATTGTCAACAAAACTCCATGAGCGATATGTCTTCGGGTTGCCATAAGCTGGAAAGGACTTGAATCCAAACAACAATTACTGGAGTAATTAACATGTGTAGGTCAGCTTTCCATGTAGGTTGGTATCATTTTGAGCATACTGCAAGAAAGTATTCAGTATTTCCCAGCACAACATCTACTCACCTGCAGGATCTTCCATGCTCCTGGAGCATTCTATGATTGCCATTTCTTGTCCAGGGAGTGAATGGCAGCAGGTCTAAGTAGCAGTCAGCTCCAGTTCTGCAACCAGCAGAAGAGTTTTTGTCCACCCCTCCAGTTGTTCATTTTTTCAGTGGCAATCCAGAACAATGATGTTAATTGTCTCCTGCTGGTTGTAGACCTGCAGCTCGGTTCTGCCTAGATGCCTCCAGCACTCCTTCCTCGCCAAAAAAAATCACATCACAGGGGCATTTTGTCCCATCACTCACACTGCCTCATTGTTCCCCAGGGCAGAATGGATGCAGAAGAGTATGGGCCAGCATTACACTCTGAACACATGATTCAGGACCAAAGCTTTAGTATTATCAAGTAAAACATTTTCCTGATCCAAATCACAGGTGGTAAGATGCATTTTAAGTCAGTGGTTTCAATATGTCGTTTCCCTCCGGAGTTGTATTGTTTCAAGAGGAATAGTCCTAGGTTAAAAACCAAGGTGGGAATCCTGTTGGGGACTTATATCTTCATAAGTGGATCTACATCTGTGAGAAATAGAATTGGGCAGTTCCACAACATGTGTTTCCAATACAGGATTGCTGCTATTTTACTGCAAAAGAGAGACAGTAAAGGGACAGATACACATTGGATTCAATGAACAATGAGACTGCTGCAGATCAGTCTAATTGTACACTAGGACACTGACTAAGAACTGCTAATGATGTGCACTGGGACACGCTTGCAAGGTTTCCATTACACGACTTTGTAAATCAAAGTTTCATAATTCTTCTGTTATGTAAGTATATCTAAAGTTGTCTAACATACACCATGATAGAAGATTCCATCTAGAGTATCCTAGCAAGCCGGAATAACTCCCGACTAGCTTTTGGATTTTACCATGTCTGATAACTGTCTAAAGCCCCTTTAGCTGTTATGTGAATGATTAGCCTTAATCTTTAAAAGGTCACAAGTATATTTTTGTCAGTTCTCTGGAAAGCCACATAATTAAATCTGCTAAAATATTATAGGCTAAGTATGCTTTATCAAAATGCTTGAGATCAGAAGGACTTTGGATTTCAGATTTTTTTTAACATCTATATTTGCATATAAGCAAATATTGAGATATCTTGGAGATGGGACTCAATTTTAAGCATGAAATTAATTTATGTTTCATTTACACATAATAATAAACATAGCCTGGAGGTAATTTTATACAATCTTTTAAAATAATTTTGTGGATAAAACATAGTTTGTGTACTCTGAATCAAAGCAAAATTTGTTATTATCTCAGTCACGAATTTTGGAGAATTTTGAATTTTGGAATCCCGGATAAGGCGTGTTCAACCTATCTTTCATTTAAATACACATCAGAATATTAATGAACATCTGGATTATGGCTGTGCAAACTGAGAATTATGCTAATTAGTAAACTTAAAAAGTTTCCCATTATTAGCTGTGTAATAGTCAATGTAATAAACTTTAAGAAAAAAGCCCATTGATTACTTAGTGGACATATTTTCTACAGATATTTTAATTCTATTTCTTGGCCTTTTCTTCTTACTTAACATGTGTTGGGAATCTTTTAGAATTCCATTTCAAAAAGGCTACTTAAAACTGAAAAGCATCATTTAATGAAAAATGAGCCAGAAAAGAATAAGAATAAAGAATAACGTACACATAAAATCAAGGTGACTACTTTTTCTTTCTCATTTAAATACAAATTGTATAAAATACTGAATTTCAGCCACTCTCTACTGGTGAGTTAATATGTTTTAAAGGCTTCTGTGTCCTTGTTATTTTTAGTGAGGTCATGCAGCTTGGCAAACCAAAGGTCACACTAACAGCTTATCTTCTTTGTTATTTTTCCCCCAGATGTATTTTGCCCCAGCATCCTCAAAGCTAACTGCAACTTATGCATAAACCAACAAGTGTTACTAATTATTCCCTTGCGGCATACAGAGAATTCATAGTTGTTATTATTAACAGCATTTAAAATAAATGTCAGTTTCGCCAAAATGAGGGGGGCTTTGTTAGGGTTGGAGACGTACCCCTCCCAAAGCAAGGAAATGCAGACTATAGACAAAGCCCTTTCCTCCTGTGCTAACTCAAAACATTTTTTGTTTAATTTTACACTTCAACCACAAGGAGCAATATGTGGCAGGGATGAAAAGTAGAGCTGCAGCATCTGTAGACAAAAGGTACAACAAAATGGTTGTCAAGAATCATCATCATCACCACCACACTTCCCATCCTTTTCTACAAGTAGATAATTTGAAAACCTGCCTTCTTTTGGAAACTAGAAAGGGACCCCCACTCATTTACTGTTGTTCAAATTGGGAGGGGGCATCCGAAGATGCACTGCATGACCCCCAGAAAGTATTTAAGGGCAAAGTATTATTTTTTTCTGACCGGATGCCAGAAGTGTGTAACCCTCCAAAGTCTTCTGGGTGCTAAAGCATCCCCCTAACCTTCCTAGTCAATTCACTAACCAAGTTTTCTTAGTCCCTCTGCTATGTTGCCCACATGCCAATTTTAAATATAAGAGCAGAGATGCCTGCTCCAAACAGCTTAGATTTACAATGTAGGAGAGCAAAGGAAGAAAGGAGCAGAAAGGAGGTGGAAATGAAAGCTACAAGATAACAATACATGTTGATTCCATTTCTGCACTGTTCCATTTCTGCAGCCATTCCCTTGCTTTTAAAGATATGGAGTTCTCTTTCAATTAAAAAATGAATAAGAAAAATAGCCAAACAGTTTATGGTATGAACAGAGCAGAGCATTCCAGGCCAAATAAACTGCATTTCACTGACATGCTCAATTTTCCACAAAAATGATGTTTTTGTTTTTAAAGTGTCATATTTATTCACCTATCTTTTCAAGACTTGGGATGAAAAATAATACGTTATTATTTTCCAATCCCATTCTTTTGGGCCAATATTATTGACCTATATTTTGCTTGGTGTCATTCTAATTCCCCCTTAAATCCACTTAAAGGTAAGGAATAGGAGTACAAAATTGCTGCCGCCTGGAATGGTGATTCAAGACGAAGGAACATTGTGCCTGCTTAGTTGCTGGTTGTAGTCAAAGAAGACATTTCAATGTGAAAAAACATGAATAAGGTATTCCAGACCAATGTTTAACATTGCCTTGCCAAATGAAAAAGAGAAGTTATTTTCCAAGCAACCTGGAGAGGACAAAAGAGTTTTCCAGTTTTTCTGGGATCTGGGTCTGCTAATGCAGCACATCAAACCACCACAAGTCACAGGGGACATGATGGATTCTCCACCAATTCAAATAGCAGATGTGTGAAACTGCAGACTCAGTCTGAGTTGCAAAAGTGTACAAGAAATAACATAGTTTTATGAATGGACAAAAGTGGAGTGGCAAACTTTAATGAGAACAGGGTGGCACTTCAATAACTCCTTGACATATACACTCACTTGGGCTGCATCCCTTTAACTTTTGTATTTGGGTGGTGTATGATGGCAAAAAGAAGTTATATTTCACCTTGAGAACGAGCTGCAAAAATAATTCACCCCCTTTTTTCAGCAATATTAAACTTTGGAATATTGGAATCCCCATGCACCTTGCTTTTGAAAGCCTTTTTGACCTTTTTGCCACTAGCAAATTATAGTAATACTGCAGTGCTTTAGGTGATGGCAATCAGAATGTGAAAAGTTACTGTTTTGGACTACAACTTCTTGAATCCCCATCCCCGCCCCAGTTCTGGGGGTAATCTTTCTAATGTGTGGATGGCAAGGGATTCAAATTTGGGAAGGACATAATGCCATGTTGCCCTCTCCCAATAGAAATGGACTTCTATGCCATGTTTGTATGTCAGACAATGGCAGTGATGCAAAGGATGATAGGCCATTAGAGACAACACAAGACCCATTTCGCTGCCTTAAAATTGTGAATCAAGAGTCTTAAATAAGCATTTGAATGGTAATAATCTGCAAAACTAAAGAGGGAAAATGTAAGTCTGAAATGGACCATATGCCTTCTAATACTCTAGCATAAAAAGATGAATTTCTGAAGACAAAGTCATTTCACCATACTATGAATCCAGAAACACATGTTATATGTCAGCCCCAGCTCTTGAATCTGTCTATTGTGGAGTTTTTCCACCCTGGACCTTTTTTTCCATCGTGTCAGTTGCCTTCTTTTTTTCTGGCAATCTTCATATATGGCAACAAAACAAACAAACTGCAATATAGTAGAATTCTGTTTTTTATGTTTCATAATAAAAGTACTCTGCAATAAGATACATACTTTTCAAGAACTTGATCGCTACCTCTGATCTCCGTCTGAATAGCAAGCATGTGAAACATGTGTTTCCCCGCAACATTGTTGGGGGATAGCTGTCATCAAACCTGGTCAAAGCAGCCAATGGTGTGGGAAATAGAAGTTACACTCTAACAACAATTGGGAAAGAACATGTTTTCTACGCCTGCTATATAGGCTATGAAAAACAAGGCTATGCCAAATAGGAGCCAGTAACTGACATATACATTTTCCTAAGAAAAAAAATGTGGAATGGGATATGGAAATGGCTAGAGAAATGCCAGACAGCAATCAGTTAGAAACTTTTTTGTCAAAAATGGAGACATGTTGTTACACAGCAAAGAAAGGCAAGCTGGTTTGGGATGAAGTTTTCATCACTTACTTATCTCAAGGGGGGAATATGTAACCTTGTAATTATATGCTGCCTCCAAGGATGCTTTGGTGGCCTTCTAACCTCCACCAAATTTTCTGGACTGCCCTTTTTCTGGTTAGAAAAGAAAAATATATTTTATTTTCTCTTGCCAGCATTTCAAGAAGCAATGATTTATCTTTTGTATAGGCTGCAGTCACACCTACCTCTGAACAATTCTGCCTTAAAAATATTAGTTTTTCAAAACTAAGGAGTTTATCACACAATGCAGGTAAATTATAATTACAGCAAAACAACAGCATATATGCTTTGGACTTATCACATGACATCACTCCTTTTTTGTAAGAAACAACCTGGAAAGAGGGTTTTTTTACAAACACAAATGATCAGTTAATGACCTCCTTTTCTAATAAAAATACACTCCAACAGTCTTTCACCAGGAGTAATGCCATGTGATTATTTCCAAGCAAAGGTGTTGTCCTTCTTCGATTGCAATTTTCCTGCCTTGTGTGATAAACTCATAAAACTAGGGACTTCATCACATAGAGGTTGTGAAGCCGGGAAACAGTACAAGAGTGTATCGCTTTATCCCCATGCTGTTCATGGCTTCTTCTCTGGGTTCTGCTATTGACACGGAGCCCCGCCAGAAGTAGTCTTGCATCATTTCACAGGCTCCAGCAGACTCTGTGCCAGTGTTAGGGATTCTTCTTCTTCAGAAGAGGAAGGGGAGCAGGAAAGTGTTCATGAATCTGAGGGTGAGTTGGAATCTGAGGAGGAGATTTTGCAAGTGCCCACATTTCAGGAGAGGTGAAAGGAAACAGAGCAGAGACATCGTTCAGCTAGAATAGCTGCCAGAAATGCAGCTGAGTAATTAGGAACTGCCCTAATTAGTAATTAGGAGCAGCTGGGAGGGGACTCAGGGCTATAAAGCAGAAGCAGGTGCAGCCAGCTCTTGCTGGTAATAAACTGACTCTTCGCTCCCCTTGTGCCTGCTTCAAGTCTGCATCTAGGAAACTGCTCCCTAGGATTTGTTGCTGTTTCTTTGTCTGAAGTAAGACTGTTATTGGATTTGGGAATTTAACAAAGACTAAGAACTGTGTTTACCCTAAGACTTCCTTGCTTCCTTTTGCATTATTCCACTGAGTGTGCTGCACTTTATGTTTTGCTGAAGTAAAGCAGTTTTCATTTACTTACCACAGTGTTTTAAGGCTGTTCTTGAAAGACAAAACAGGACAGCCAGCAGTGTGCCTGAAGCACACAGAGATGGAGAAAAACTTCCATGTTGTGAGGTCACAGATTTCCTAATACATTTTTCTTTTTCTTAATTTTTGGCAATCTGTGAGGCTTCCAGAGGATCTCAGGGTCAGAAAATTCAGCCCTTATTCTCCTGTAATTGTTCATCCCTGACCTATATGAATAGTGATGTGTGAAAGGTACAGTACAGTAATGGATACACATACACACAATTCTACTGTGTTGGATGTAAAATCCCCTGCCAGAAACTAAAGTTGTAGCACCATATGGTCCATGTGGTTCTTGGTCAATAAATCTGTAGACGTCTGCCCGTCAGGCACATTGTCTGCATTATATCAGGGTGCTCTGCAACAATAGCTTTCTCCCCATAAATTTTTATTACTTTCTTAAGTTTTATCAATAATAATATTTGAAGGAAAAACTTTACTATATTGTACTCCTGTTCCCACAGCTAAAATTAAAATGAAAGTGACAGATTGAAATGACGGAATGGAGCATAGCGCTCATGGACCCTTGAGTGCCAATAGACGTATTTCATCTTACTTGGAAATACATATGCAAGTGATTTATGAAATTGCTGTGGATGTACAATGGCCATCTTTATATTCTCTGCATCTTGGACCCTACGAACACATTTAATGATGCTCTTCTATGGAGCCTGTCAATCGAAAACACAACATACGATTTGGCTGTAAATATAAAAGGGCATCTGAAATCAATAAAACTGCATCTTTTTATCCTTCTTCACAGCCAATTATTACATAATATTATTTGAATGCAGTTTTATGTTTTGCAACGTCCATACCATGCCCTACTTACAGCCTCCAAAAGAATGTTTTGTTTCAGTTACATTTCCTTTATAATAATTGCAGTTTCCCATAGCAGGTTCCTAATCTCAATGGCACTGTAATGGTAACAAGTTTCTGCCTATTTTAGTGATTTTCATTCATTATAGCTTAGTCTGCCAGGCATTCTTGTGAACTATGTACTGAACTATGTACATCAATTTTCCCCAAAAAATCCATAGAATAACGATCTCTATACTCCAGTTAGCAGCACATAAAATCAACGCCCAGAAGTGCAGTACGCTGTACTCAAAAGTAAGTGTTCAGTTGGGTTTAATGCCAGGAAAGAGTGCATAGAATTGCATCCCAAGACATAATCTGTACATATGCTATGGAACCAAATCAAAGAGTTTAGAACCCTGGCATGTGAAATCTAAACTGTGGTCACAAATGTACCATTTAAAATGGAACCTAGACGCCTGTTAATCAGAATTTACACAGAGGCATACATCAAATAAATCAGAAAAACATCTTGAATGTTAAACACAAAACAGTACAAGGCCCATTGCAGAACAATTCTTCCTGTGAACTTCCATGTCATTTCTGATTTATGATGACTCTAAGGAAAACCTATCATGGGCTTTTCTTGAAAAGATTTGTTCAGAGAAGGGGGTGTCATTGCCTCCTTCTGAGGAGGAGAAAGTGTGATTTGCCCAAGGTCACCCACTGTGTCTCTATAGCTAAATGGGGATTTGAACCCTGGTCTCCACAGTCCTAGTCAACAGTCAACTTTCTGAGTCCCAAATATTTCTTCATATAAGCTAACATCACACCATTCACCATCCCTTGGAATGTGATAAAAGTCTATAAAAAATCAACATTGGTGTCTTGCATCAAAGTGACTCTTTTGTATTAGCCAGGTTAGCATTTTTATCACTTGCATTCTCTGATTTATAAAAACCTAACAGACACCTCATAGTTCATACATGATTTTTAAACTAACTTCAAAATAGATAGATTCCAATAATAACCCTTTACTTTAATATGAAATACTGATGGATTTAACCAAGTGGTGGTAGATACTTGTGTTGTTGTTGTTTATTCATTCTGTCGCTTCTGACTCTTCGTGACCTCATGGACCATCCCACATCAGAGCTCCCTGTCAGCCGTCACTATCCCCAGCTCCTTCAAGTTCAAGCCAGTCACTTCAAGGATACCATCCATCCATCTTGCCCTTGGTTGGCCCCTCTTCCTTTTTCCTTTTTCCCCAGCATCATTATCTTCTCCAAGCTTTCCTGTCTCCTCATTATGTTGCCAGAGTATTTCATCTTTGCCTCTAATATCCTTCCCTCCAGTGAGCAGTCGGGCATTATTCCCTGGTGTATGGACTGGCTTGATCTTCTTGCGGTCCAAGACACTCTCAGTTCAAAAGCATCTATCTTTCTTCGCTCAGCCTTCCTTATGGTCCAGATACTTGACTGTTATCATATTTAATCACATTTATTTCTTTTGAAATGTACTTTTAACATTACTTTAGTGCCTTTAGAAATTAACTACATTTAATGATAATGAAAAGCACTGATATCTGTGGGATTAGGTAAGAAATATGGAAAGAGACATTACATCTGGTCAGATGTCCATCTAACTCAGTATTTTTTAATCTGGCTGACAACTGCTCTCTGGAACATTTTTCAGTCACTCTACAGAATATTTTACCTAGTTCTGAGGATTAATTAAAACTGGCCCTTTGTTGCTGTTTATTGAATACTTTCAAGTCGTAACTGACCTGTAGTGATCCTAAGGAATATCTATCACAGGATTTGCTTGGCAAGATTTGTTCAGAAGAGGTTTGCCATTACTTTTCTATGAGGCTAATAAAATTCATCAGCATTTGTAATTAAGCAAATAAAGAGAAAATGAGACACCTTTACAATATACTGTTGGTCCCTCATATCCATGAATTCTGCATCCACATATTCGATCACTAACAGTTTGAAAATATTCCAAAATAAATTCCAAAAATAAATCTTGATTGTGACACTTTATGTAAGGGACATCACTTGACTATGCCAAACTTTAGCAGGTACCAAGGGCTCACTATATTATTTTTTTGTGTTATTATTAATCCTTTCCCTCTCTCAATATTGGGTTTCAAGGCAGCTTCATTCATGTAGTCATTGATGGATGATTAGAAAGTTAAGTAATTTCTTTGGAAATACATAATTCACTATGTGTCTGAATTAAGTACAGTATTGTGATGACTCATGGGCCTTGTAGTCCTGTTCCTAGTACTATTGTGGCAGACGAAGAGGAAAACATGGGATTTCAGCCGTTTCAGTCAGAATCGGAGCCTCTCCACCTGGAGGATGTTTGTCCTCAAGAATGTAGCCAAACAGGCCTTGGGCAGAATTCCCCCCCGTTTTCCCGGAGGTACAATTATAATAGAAATAGGGGAGCCAGGGAGGCAAATCGCCGGAGCCTGAGAATCGCTGCCAAACAATTAGCTGATTAGGTCTGCTTCCCTTGGGAAATTCTAAGGAGTCATGCATCTGGACAGCGTTGGGTTTCGCTTCTCGTTCTCTAGGGAAAGTGTTCTGTCAGCGGGAAAACGAGACCCAATATAGGTGCTGCTCGCAAGGGGAACTTTGCGGAGTCAATTGTTCAGCTTGAGGAGAGAGATCGTGTGTGGACTTCGTAACCCCAGTTCCTTGTTTCCCGGATCAAGTTTCCAGCCTTGCCTTGTTTCACGGACTTCTTTGGACTCTGTTCATGTTTCATGTTGCCTCGTTTCAAGTCTTGAATCTAGCCAAGAACCAAGTTTATTTTCCAGCCTTGTTGTCAAGCTACATTGGACTTTAAAGACTCTGTCATTTCCCCACACTTTGCTTGGCAAAGTGTGTGTTTCGGTCAAGTGGATTATAACTTTGAACTCTAATATCTTATATTGGACAATACATTTCTGGACTATATTTGGCCTCATCTGAAAGGTCTGCTTCTGAACTATATTCTTCACTTGTTTTTATTGACTTTATATATTCCTATAATAAAGATATTAGATAGAGGGATTGGTAAGAAAGCTTCAGTTGAGACACTTTTTTCCCATGATAAATGGTTCAGGAGTAAATTTCCCTTCCAGGAGTAGATTACTCTCACTTCCTGTTGTCTCACCCATTTTTAATTATGAATCGTTTGTTAGTCGTATGTTTGTAACTGAGGGGCTGCTTGTACTTGCAAGTTTAGTGTCAACACAGGCACTGTAAACTACATGTAGAAAAGCAGTGATGAATTATATAAAGAATTCATGTATCCATTGCAGGATTTCCTGCTTAAAACTTTGGCACATCCATTTATTTGCTTTACAGTTTTTGGCACTCTCTGAGTACTATATGTGTGGATTCTATATTTCATATTTATCTGTCTTTTTCTTTCTTAGACAGCAAGAGGTTTACCTTGAGCCAATCAAACCTGCCAAAACATAGTATAATTTCACACATAAAACTCCCTTGCTTCTCTTCGGTAAATTAATTCCACCATTCTTCAATAACAAAAATATGCCAGGATTTGTTGGCAAAGCAGTAAAAGAAAGAATTTTTTTTTCTGACAACATATGCAATTCCTCAAAAACAAACCCATTACATTGCAACCATCTATCCAACAGCTTCTCTAAGGATTATCTTTTTGTTTTTCTGTCATTTAATATAGTAAGATTCAGAATCAGTTACTAGGAGAATGGTTCCTCACTTGGAGCCCCTTCTACACTGCTATATAATCTAGATTAGTGGTTCTTAACCTGGGGTCCCCAGATGTTTTTGGCCTTCAAATCCCAGAAATACTAACAGCTGGTAAACTGATCAAAGATGATCAAAGCAGATAATCTGAATGTGTTGTTAAAGGCTTTCATGGCCTGAAATTCTGGGTTGCTATAGTTTTCTGGGCTATATGGCCATGTTCCAGAAGCATGCTTTCCTGACTAGACATGGGCGAAACATATCAGGAGAGAAACATCAGGAGAGAATGCTTCTGAAACATGACCATACAGCCTGAAAAACTCACAGCAACCCAGATAATATGACGTTTACATGGCAGTGTAGAAGGGGCCTAGGAGACAGTCCAATAATTTTCTCAGCCAAGTTTCAAGTGTAGATGCTGCCAATATTGAACCCTATATTTTGATTATACTTAGATCAGATGTATTCCATAGAATCACACAGGTGGACCTGAAGAAGGCCACAAATACTTCCTACAGGAAATATTTTTAATGCATGGGAAATGAAATTATGGACATCAAATCTGTGGATAAAGGGAGAAAAATTATATTTAATTCAGACACACAATGAATCCAAACATGCATTTCTAAATTATTATTATGTTTGTTTATACCCTGCTTTTTTTCCTCCACAAGGAGACTCAAGTTTCAGAATGACATTGGGAAAGGGGTGGAGTTATTTCTTTACCGGCTAAATCCATAAGGGCTGGAATGCCCTTCTGAACATAGATGTGCAAATAATCTGATTTCCTGAACATTTATTGCTGTAATAAATATGCAGTTTATTTATTATATTTAGCTCCATCAATGTGCATGAAAAATACGGGGTTTACTAGTTTAAATTCAATATAAGAGAAACAATAGGAGATGTAAGGCAAGGGGTGAAAAATGCACTACTCCCCAAAAATACATATTAGCTAATTCTACACTTGCAGTTTAATACCACTTTCACTGCCATGGCTCAATGCTATGGAATCAGGGGAGCTGTAGTTTTCATAAAGCAATTTGCCCTCTTTGTCAAAGTACTGCTACCTCATCAAACTAAAATTACCATGATTCCATAGCATTGAGCCATGGCCATTTAAGTGGTGTCAAACGGCATCAATTCTACAGTGCAGAATCACCATAACTAGAAGGGTATCTCAAAATAATTCATAGAAGTAAGGTTTAAGGGAGAATTCAAAGTGAGACAGGCAGCATTATGGAATAGTAAGGGGAGAAAGGGAAAAGAAGCAATTGTACAACATCCAGAAAGTTAAGCATAGTGGAGCTTGAGGTATGAAGGTCATGGTCAACAGTGTCTTCAGATGTACTTAATATTTGCTTTATCAGTGAGAAACCCAACCAAAAACCCACTATACCACCCTAAACCCACCTCATTGTATCTGGTTTGTAAAATCTGCAAAGGAAATGCAGACATGTCTCAAGGTGCCCTTGGTGTTTTGGTCTGTATGTAGCCTCAAGACCTTCTCCGAGAGTTATATACAAGCAAAATCATAAAAAGAAACATTTATATAAATACATATATACATTTATGTTTATATCAATACAAATAATAAAACTATTATGTTAGTACACTGCCTGTGGTCTATAACTACCCATTTTACAGTAACTTTAGAAATATCTAGAACAGTGTTTCTGGGGGTCATGAGGGGAGTGTCAGAGGGGTTGCCAAAGACCATCAGAAAACACATATTTCTGATGGTCTTAGGAACTCCTTTGGCAGAGAAGGCTGGATTTAGATAAACTACAACTCCAAAACTCAAGGTCAATGTCCACCATTGGGCTCTAGATCAGCGGTTGAGAATCGCTGATCTAGAGCCCAAATTCTCAAATCATTTGGTGGTACAAAACAAATGAGAATTAGAGCCGAATGTGCACATGCATGTAATTTGCAGATCATCTAAGGTTTTAAATATTGGTTTTCAAATCAATAAAATGTCTATTAATTCAGTGCCTTAAGACATACCTCCAATTACTTTGGCAGATTTTATTGGTTTCTCTGGAGTTTTTGCTTTTCTGATTTTTAGAGGCCAGTCATGGCCAGGCCTAGTTAGTACTTGGATGGAAAACCATTCAGTAGACCAGATATTTTCATGCAAGGCTAGAGACGAATCCTGCCTGAAACCACAAAGAATCCCTTCCAGTCATAGTTAACTATAGTGGGTTAGAGAAACCACTGATCTGATTCAGCAGGAGGCAGCCTCCTATGTTCCCTCACTGAACGTTTTCAAACGTTTTCAAAGAGTGCTAGGTCTTTATCAAACAAGGCAGCCAAACCAGCACTAAAGTCAGACTATCATCTTTCTTTTATTTTGTACTACATCCAAAGAAGTGGATTTACACTCAAGAAAACTCATGCAAAAATAAAAACCAGCGAGTCTTAAAGGAGCTGCCAATTTTTTTCCTAACCCATTCCTTTCTTCTTTTTACACTTTAAGAAAGACATTCTATTTTTGCTCCAGAATAGGAGCTCCAAGCAATTAACATTATAAAAATTTGACCAGTGGGATTATGTACCCAATACTAAATCATTTAGTAGCCTGAAAATGAGCAGATAATTCCCACTTCTCATTAGCAAGCAGCACAAAGGATGTGTCTACACTACAGAATTAATGTAGCTTCACACCACTTTAACTGGCATTATTCAACGCTATTAAATCTTGGAAGCTGTAATTTTGCAAGATATTTAGCCTTCTCTATCAAAGAATGCTGGGGTCTCATCATTCTACATTTCCCAGAATTCCATAGCATTGCCATGGTAGTTAAAGTGGTGTCAAACTGCAATATTTCTACAATGTAGATGCACCCAAAGTCATCATCAGCTCAAATAGGCTGATTTGCCATATCTGTGGTTAAACTCTTCAAAATGGAAGTGTTACATTGGGTTTCGGCGAGTTTTCTGGGCTGCATGGCCATGTTCCAGAAGCATTCTCTCCTGACCTTTCGCCCACATCTAGGGTAGGCGTCCTGAGAGATTGTGAGGTCTGTTGGGAACCAGACAAGTGGGGTTTATATATCTGTGGAATGTCCAGAGTGGGAGAAAGAACTCTTGTAGGAGACAAGTGTCAATGTAGCAATTGGCCAGCTTGAATAGCCTTGCAGCTTCAAAGTCTGGCTGCTTCCTGCCTGGGGGAATCCTTTGTTGGGAAGTGTTAACTGGCCCTGATTTGTTTCTTGTCTGGAGTTCCCTGTTTTCTGAGTGTTGTTTTTAGAGTTTTTAAAATACTGGTAGCCAGATTTTGTTCGTTTCCATGGTTTGAAATGCTTCTGGAGTATGGCCATACAGCTCGGAAAACTCACAGCAACCCAGTGATTCCAGCCATGAAAGCCTTTGACAACACAAAGTGTTATGTTGATTTTGCCACAACTATGGGACAAGTAGCCGGCAGGCCACAAACAACTTCTAATGCCCCAGTTCAATCTAAGAGTTTCAGTGATACAAGACTTCAGCCTTCTATGCCAAAGAATTATCCAAGTGCATTCAGCCATGGCAGGTAAAGTGGCATCAATTTGCATTCATTCTTCAGTTTAGATGCACCCTTAGGCAAACCCCCTTGAAGAAATCTTCCCAAGAAAACTGGATCATGAACACACTTTAGGCTGAGATTTGGAGATGCACAACAACAACGTGGAGAGCCGTACTTTTCACCACTGATCTGACTAAAGCCTCGCCTTCTGCCATGTGGCCACTCTATCTAGGGGTGCAGCGACACTTTAGAATTAATTCCAGTTAAGACACCACTTGAACCGCTGAGCTGCTGAACTTGCAGACCGAAAGGTCAGGTTTGAATCTGGGGAGCGGGGTGAGCTCCCACTGTTAGCTCCCACTCCCAGCTTCTACCAACCTAGCAGTTCGAAAACATGTAAATGTGAGTAGATCAATAGCTACCATTCCAGTGGGAAGGTAATGACGCTCCATGCAGTCATGCCACCCACCTGACCTTGGAGGTGTCTATGGACAACGGCAGCTCTTTGGCTTAGAAATGGAGATGAGCACCAACCCCCAGAGTTGGACACGACTAAACTTAATGTAGGGGAAAACCTTTACCTTTAACCTGAACTGCCATGGCTCAATGCTATGGAATCATGGGAGTTGTAGTTTGGTGAGGCACCAGCGCACTCCAACAGAGAAGGCTAAGGACCTTGTCAAGTTACAGCACACATGATTCCCTATCATTTAGCTGTGGCAGTTCAAGGGGTGTCCAACTGCCTTCATTCTTCAGTGTGCATGCAGGTTAGATCTTTGTATTCAGTGCAGGAGACCATGAGCACATATACACTGTAGAATTAATATAGTCTGACACCCTTTATATATATATTAAGTAAGACACTGCCATGGCTCAATGCTATGGAGTCTTGGGAATGGTAAATCGACTTGGTTTTAGATTCCTCTGCAAAAGGACAAATCCTAGGATTCCACAACATGGAGACATAGCATTTCAAAGGGTATCCATCCAACTGCATCAATTCTACAGAGTAGATGCACTATCTGAGCTTTGTCTCCAGCGCAGAAGAGAAAAGACCGGCAATTGTTGTTGCGGCAATAATAATAAACTAGAGGCGACTTCTAATTCGGGGCAACACTTCAGGCTTTCCCTTTCTTAGCTGAGAAGATGTAAAAGAAAGAAAAACAAGGGGGGGGGGGAGAGAGAAGTGCGTCCTGTTGCCAAACCAGGAGAACAAGCATGTGTCTGGTTTGCTAAAGGTTGCTCAAGGAAAACCCTCTTTTCGCATCTCTGGTCCAAGAGAAGCTTAGGAAGGGAAGCCCAAAGCCCCAGGCAAGCAGCCAGCGGTGAGTGTGTTTGTGTATGTGTGTGTGTGTGAGAGAGAGAGAGTGTGTAAAGAAAAGAGAGAGAGAGAAGCCCTTGCAGACGTGAGTGGATGGAAGTTTGTGAGAAAGCACACCCACACACCAAAACACGCCCTCCGGGCGTGTTTTGGTGTGTGGGTGTGCTTTCTCACAAACTTCCATCCACTCACCTCTGCAAGGGCTTCTCTCACTCCCCCTTTCCTTCACATACGCTTCAATTCCTCACGAATTTTTCCCTCCTTTCCCCCAGTGTTTTGCGTGGTGTCTTTTGTGCAGAAAATGGATCCAGCGCAAACGCAGCTGGAAGGACTTTGAGAAAGAAAGACCAGGTATGGCTCTCCCTTGGGCATCCTCTCCTTGCCTGTGCAGGGATTTACTCCTTCCTTTTCTCTTCCTAGTGGGTGTTCAAGGCTTTCTTTCTTTTCTTTATTGGAAAAGGGAGTCTGTTCTAGCCGCTCTTCAAGCTTTTCACAATTTTTTAACCTGGGAAGGAAAAGAAAGAAATCTGCAAATGGCTATGTTGCCTTTGACAGGCTGGATCCCTTCATGGTGGGTTTGGACTCTAGTTTCCATTCTCCTCATCCAGTGCTGCCTGGGGATGATGGGAGTTGTTGTTGCAGCCATGGATGGGATGCCCAGAAGGGAATAACTATCTACACATCCGATGAAGTGGATCCTAAATCACTAACATTTATGTCATGTTAGTTTCAAAAGTGCAACAGGAGTCTTTCTTGTTTTTATTGTATCAGATTCAGAGGTCATTTCTAGGATGAAATAGTGAAATGTTTTGCTGAAAATTATTTGCTGATATTTGTGTTTGAAGCATTGCAGTTGACCCTTTGTATCAACAGGATTCTGAATCCACAGGCTAAACTATCCACAACTTGAAATATATTTTAAAACAAAATCCCAAAAGCCAACTTTGTTTTTTGCTATTTAATATAAGGGACATGTTTTTACTGTACCACTATGTAATGGGAGGAGCCCCCGTTGATGCAGCAGGTTAAACCGCTGAGTTGCTGAACTTGCTGACCGAAAGGTTGCCGGTTTGAATCCAGGGAGCGGAGTGAGCTCCTGCTGTTAGCCCCAGCTTCTGCAAACCTAGCAGTTCAAAAACATGCAAATGAGAGTAGATCAATAGGTATCACTCTGGCAGGAAGGTTATTTCTTTTTCATGGCAGGAAGGTAACGACGCTCAATGCAATCATGCCGGCCACGTGATCTTGGAGGTGTCTGTGGACAACGCTGGCTCTTCGGCTTAGAAATGGAGATGGGCACCAACCCCCAGAGTCCAACATGACTGGACGTAATGTCAGGGGAAAACCTTTACCTAACCTAACCTTATGTAATGGGACTTGAGCAACAGATTTTGGTATCCATGAGGAGTCCTAAAACCAAACCATACTGGATTCCAAGGGCCCGCTATAGTTCTTAATGATATATTTTCTAAACTCTAGCTGTGGCATTATTTATGGTCCAAAAATCCTATTCATTGAAATAAGTTGATTACTGTTATTGAAATGGGACGAGGAAATAGAAGAAAGGCATTTTGGTGTCAGTCATTATTTTCAAAGATTACCTGGAGTGTAACCTGGTGGCACAATGGATTAAACTGCTAAGCTGTGGAACTTGCTGACTCAAAGGTTGGAGGTTCGAATCTGGGTAGCAGGGTGAGCTTCCACTGTTAGCCCCAGCTTCTGTCAAACTAGCAATTTGAAAACATGCAAATATGAGTAGATCAATAGGTACTGCTCTTACGGGAAGGTAATGGCGCTTCATGCAGTCATGCCAGCCACATGACCTTGGAAGTGTCTACAGACAATGCTGGCTCTTTGGCTTAAAATAGAGATGAGCACCACCCCTCAGAGTCAGATATGACTGGACCTAATGTCAGGGTAAAACCTTTAACTTTACTACCTGGAGTGAGTTGCTCAGACTTTTTCTACCCTCATCAACCATCCTTTCAAATCAATTAGGTGATGTTAACACACAGCTGCTACAAACAAGGGAAGGGGGACGTAAAAACATAAATTGGAAGTAAATCTCCCCATAGTTTTCCTGCATGGTACAATGTTATCTGCTGGAGTTTGGGTCAAGTACCCCTATGGAAAACAAAGACCATGGATGGTCAAACCCTATGAATGTATATACAATAGTATAGTAGAAATAGTGTCCTTGTTATAAAATGGCAACATTAAGGTTTGATTTTGGGCTTTAAAAATTTCAAGCCATGGATGCAGAATCCATGAACATAGGAGACCAACTGTATTAATCATGTAAAACTAAATGAGAAATTGGGCACCAAACTAAAGGTACTGTAGAAGGAAATCTCAAAGTTATGGGTCCAGATGATGGTATTTAGTTATTTACATTCCTCAATTTCTAAAAAAAAAAACTCATGGTGCCATACAAAATTACATTTATCCTTTTAACAACCCTATGGGACAAAGTTAGGCTGAGCAATGGTGACTGGATGAGATACCCAGTAGATTTTCAGCATTGAACAGCACTCAGGACCTGGATCTATTGCAATTCCAATCCAGAGGTTTAAAACCTGACTGTAGGTGAACTTCAAGGTTCTATGAATGAGATTTGCCATAAGTCAAAGCCGAATTGGCAGTAGTTAATAGAAACAACAATATAAACATAAGAGCCTAAACAAGAAATCTAGATTTTAGGACTGAATTAATTCCAGCTTCAGACAGACCAATCCTAGGACAAAGCCAACTGTGAGAATGTATTTTGTAGTATCTGTGACTTCCTGCCTGCTCATTGCACCTGGGCTGGAGATGGGTGGCAATTCTGGTTGCTGTGGCATATAGGAATTTCCTCCCATGGTCAAGTGGGAAAAGGATAATTTTGCTAGATTCAATACTGGTGTATTTTGGGGTCATGTTGAGGAAACAGAAGTCATTTGAGATACTATAATTCCAAGACCTCCCTTGATATCTCGCATCCCCAGCTGCTCTCAGGCCATCAGTGGTCCAAGTGATCTTTCACTTTTTACTTTTGGAAGTTATTGTTACCCCATAGTTGTTTCCAATAGTAAATCTCTCCCTCTATTGGCAGTAAGCTGCCCCTCTTGAACCATAATCTGGTAGCTTTTATTTATTTTAAAACATTTATATGTCATTTCTTGGAGCCCCTGGTGGTGCAGTGTGTTAAAGCGCTGAGCTGCTGAACTTGCGAACCGAAAGGTCACAGGTTTGAATCTGGGGAGTGGAGTGAGCACCCACTGTTAGCCCCAGCTTCTGCCAACCTAGCAGTTCGAAAATATGAAAATGTAAGTAGATCAATAGGTACCGCTCCAACGGGAAGGTAACGGTGCTCCATTCAGTCATGCGGGTCACATGACCTTGGAGATGTTTATGAACAACGTTGGCTCTTTGGCTTAGAAATGGAGATGAGCACCAACCCCCAGATTTATCAATGCAGTAACATATCCAAATGGTAAATGTTCTTTTGCCACATTGAACTCTACACCAATCTCCTATTAAACCTAGCAGATGTCATAAGAAAAGTGGGACTTTGCAGTCCCACCTTCAAAAAACAGGAAGAAAGTATTATAAAGTCCAGTTATCAGTGCTGCCATTGCTTATAGTAAGTCTTAGCCAGAATGTTTGATCATTTTCAAATTCCTTAATTTTTGAGGCCTAATTTACTTGGCAAGGAAAGGCTTGATGTGTACTTTGGCAAAGACAAGTCACAGGCAGATTTATGAATGCTCAGAATAATGAAACCATGCTTTACTTGTAACAAAAACTCAGCAGTGTCCATTTCATGTTTTAATACCTATCAGCAGCATTTCTGCCACCACATTCACTCAAAGAACATGTGAAGGAATATTTTAAAGGAAAAAATTATGACAGGTTTGGAGTATTCTGTGGTTTTCATGCTGTTTTTTTAGCTGCACGGTTTGAGTGGGGGTTTGTTGTTTCTCTTTAAGAAAAGAGAGAACTTTCATAGCTTTCCTGCAACACTTCTAAGAAAGAATCTACTCCCCAAAATGGTCTTCAGATCATTTGTGACTTCACATCTTGACGTGATGTTGTCTTGTCTTCTGTTTTCTAGAGATTCATTTGCTCACGCTTGCTGAGAGAGTTGTTGGTTTAAGACTGCCACACAGGATGAAAAGAAAAGGGGAAAGCAACCCCTGCTTACTGCATTTTGTCTTTGCTTTTTGTATGGCTGCTTTGTCTGGGAGCAGTGCCTGCCCACAGCCTTGTGCTTGCTATGTACCTACTGAAGTGCACTGCACGTTCAGGTATCTCAGCAACATCCCACCGCATATCCCCCGAAATGTGGAACGTATCAACTTAGGGTATGTTGGCAACCTATTGCTCAAGTTGTGATGTATAGTAAATATGATGTGATTAACTTGTCTATTATAATTAAGTTGTCATAAAAACACATAAGGAACACACACTGATCTATGAAGCCTTATTGTCATTAGTCTGGAAAAATCAAAGATCACAATGGGTATTCCTACACTATGGAATTAATGCAGTTTGACACCAAAGCTATGGAATATTTGGAGTTATAATTTAACAATTTAGCTTTTTCTGCCAAAGACAGCTGATATCTCACTCCCAGGCAGAGCCGGCCCTAGGTATTTTTCAAGTGTAGGCGAACAGAATTTTGGTAACCCCCCCCCCCAAAACCAATCACTGAAAAATAAAAGCGTTGGATAAGTGAAAATGTTGGATAATAAGGAGGGATTAAGGAAAAGCCTATTAAATATCAAATTACATTAATATTTTACAAATTAAGCACCAAAACATCATGTTTTACAAGAAATCAACAGAAAAAGCAGTCTCGACTGCGCCCCCATATGTTTTGCGCCCCAAGCGACCACTTAATTCACCTCATTGTTGGGCTGGCTCTGCTCCCAGGATCCCATAGTACTGAGTCATGTGAATTAAAGTGGTATTGATCTGCATTAATTCTACAGTAGAGATGCATCTTATTCTGCCTAAGAATGAGGCAGTCAACATTAATCTGAACAGATTGTGATGAACACAATCAATTGATTAATTTTCCCACTCTTTAAAACTGGAATCATCACCAGGTATTATTTGCCTGTGGTGATGGAATGCATCAGGCATCCTACCTCCCAATTTGCCTGTCACCACCTGTGGACATTTATTTCTATATTATTTTGAAGAAAGGTAGGAATAAACATCTGACAACAATCAAACTGATAAATCTAGAGCTGGTTTAGAGGTAATATAGAAAACCTCTAGCATAGTGTATGTATAGAATGACTAACTAGTGTTGTCAGGCATGTTTTGTGTACAAGCTAAATCCTGTTTGGTTTTGTTCTCCTGGTAATGAGAAAATTACAAAGTTTTCTCAGCACATAATAAGATTTTGGATACATTTTAAAGATGACCTCTTCATATATGAGATAATGACAAAATCAAAAGTAGATGCTTCCCATGTCCTGTTTGCAGATGTGCAAGAGGAGAGCCAGAAGGAGGAAGGCCCAAACTGAAATAATGTAATCACTCAATTCACACATGGTGGCCAAATACAAACCAGAAACTGAAGTGGTTATCCATGTAATGTATCACTTTTAGGGTAACAAGACCATAGGAACAATTCTTTTTAAAAAAAGAAATAGCCTTTTTCATTTTTCTCTTCCACTAGAAGAAAGCAAGAGGATCTTCTTCTGGCTACACTCTGACCTTTACATGGAGAATTGAGACTTAGTAGTCAATTAATGGTTGCAAATGATCTTCTCCAGCCTCCTTTCTCTGTGAGGGATAACTAAACAAAAATGCTATGTATATAAAAATCTATGTTGTGGCCACTTTTATAGAGCTCCATTTACTTATGGACACCTTATTATAAAAAGAGACTGCTGAACTGTAAAAGGTGCACTCAGAATCAGCCAGTTAATTTCCTCAAGGTGGAGGATGGATAAAAGTACATTTATGTATGATATTCATAAATCAGATACTGTGAAAATGTTCTCCCTCTTTTATAACAAAAGAGTTGAAGTTACATAACAAAAAAGGGTCAGGACAGATGGAAAAGCAGGGCTTGTCTACTCAAGCAAAAGCTCAGAGGCTCACAGCAAATGGAAGACTGTCAGTTTTCATGATGCACAGCTAATTGCAAGGAGTATCCTGGGGTTTCAGTTTCAATCAAGGGATAATCTGGAGTTTGCTGTAAACTTCAGAATATCCTGCAGCTTTGGGCCAGTCTGGACAACTAGATTGGGTCCAGTTCAGCACTATCCACTGTCCAGATGGTACCATCACCTTTTCTGTGTGCTCATCAGCATATAGAACAGGGATGGATCACTGTCAGATTGCCACAACCACTGGCTCTAGTTGACCACAGAGCTTCATGTAAGCTCCTAGCTATCATCGGTGCCTCTGCTGGCATTAGAAAGGGATGATCGCATGGCCAGCATGAAGAAGGGCGGTGATCCCCCTTCTTTCTGATCATGTGGACACTATGTTCTGACATTGGCAGAAATAAATAAATAAATAAACTTTACTTGTATCCTGCCCTATCTCTCCAGTGGGGACTCAGGGAGACCAACAACAGAGATGCCCATGTGATCAGAAAGAAGGTGGGGAGATTGGCTGGTAGCATACCCCAATTGAGGAAGTAATTGCATAAAGGAACCAAAGCACTGAGGCATGCATATTGAGTTGGACAAAGTTTTCATCAAGAAACATTACCCAGCTTTAGAAAGTTCAAAAATATGTATTCAGCAGAAATTCTTGACTCATGTGTGAGCCATAGAAACCCCAAAGAAGAATTCTAAGTACCATATCAAACTAAAAAATCCCAGGGTTGCCTACAGCAGAGCCATGGCAGACAAAGGGGTATTAACGTTTATGGATGATACATCTAATAGCAAATGGTAACCTTAAGAACAAAATGCAATATCTAGATTCTATACTGTCCTTGAATTTTAGGCAGAAACTATGGTCAACTCTTTTATTAGATTGCTTATGGCTTTTATGAATGGTTTCATATATTATATTGTTTTTAGTTTTATAGTTGCATTATCATTATAGTAATGTACTACTAGAAAGTAGAAAGTATGTATACATGTCTAAGTACATAAAATCATACAGGTGAATGATCAATAGCCATATTACTATATTTTCACCTGCTATTTCCCTTGGCAAAGTATTTCAAATTTAACCTGGCAAGTTATAACTAAAATCTACTTATGCATTTGCAAAAGAGAGACTGTTTTTGTTTGTTTGTTTTACCTTTGACCTATAGCTGACTGACTAAACCCAGATCTGGAATGAAATGTTTGTTACAGTTACAACAGTTTGATTAAACTGACTGAAAGAGATTTTTCTGGCCTGGAGAAACTGGAGTTGTTGCTGTTGCACAGTAATCAAATACATACTGTTCAAGACAGAACATTCTCTGATTTGCATTTGTTGCAGGTAAGAATGAGCTTTATCCACCATTGTTGTGTCAAAGTTTATCAAATTTTTGCTTTCAGTCCTTTTCATTTTATATAAAAAATTCTCTTGAGGGGTGGAGGGTCTTTGCTTTTTACTTTCCAAGTTGTTCTCATTTACTGAGTAACAAAATTAGAACAAAACTGGTAAACATTATGAGGAATGTCCTGACACCAAAACTTATGTTGTCAGCTATACCAACTATCTCAAAAGGGGGTAAGGCCTCTTTCTTTGGGATACGTAAACAGAAACTGAATGGTCATCAGTCTTAGCTATAGATTCTGCTTTGGCAAGAGTTTGCACTGGGTGACTCATGTAGCCTTCTCCATCTCTGCAGTTCTATTATTCTATAAAAATAATTTAGACATTGAACAACAGCACTTGCTTTTGAGTGACCAACATATGTGGAATTGTGCTGTTCATCTAAAATTTGAAGATGATACATGAAAATCATGCAAACTCTTTCTTGCTTTTATTTCAGTTCATTGTTCTCCCATTTCTATCAACAGATCTTAAAGATGAGCTATAACAAAGTCAAAGTTGTTCACACAGACACATTTCATGGTCTCACAAGTCTGGTACGGTTGCACATGGATCATAATCAGATTGAATTTATAAACCCCAGAGCGTTCTATGGTCTTACATCGCTGAAGCTGGTTCACTTAGAAGGAAATGTGCTTAAACAACTTCATCCAGATACTTTTGTCACTTTGTCTTACCTCCGAATGTTCAAAACATCAGCCATAAAACAAATCAACTTGTCTGACAACTTACTTACGTCTCTGCCACAAGACATTTTCACATATATGTCCGAGCTAGAAAGTCTCTACCTTCATGGAAACCCCTGGATTTGTGACTGTGCAATGAAATGGTTTCTCAAGTGGACAGAACAGAACCCAGGTATTCAATATCCTATATCCACCTTTTATTTATTTATTGACAACTTTTTACCCTCCTTTCACCTGACAAGGATCCAATGCAGCATACATCACATAATAAATACCATAACAAATCATTAAAGCAGTTTTTAAAAAGGACATGTGGCTCTTCAAATAATCTTCCCAAAGAAGTAGTTATGAAATATTTTGGCAGCTGCTAATTCTATAACTATCTTTGCGCCCAACGCAGTTGATCCTTGTTGTTGCATGACATCAGGTCATTTCTCACTAATGGTGATCCTAAGGCAAACTTACTATAGGGTTTTCTTTGCAAGATTTGTTTAGAGCCTTTGATGCCTCTGAAGCTGAGAGAATGTGAGTTGCCCAAAATAACCTGTGGGTTTCCAATGGCCAAGGGAAGATTCAAACCCTTGTCTCCAGAATCGTAGTCCAATGCTCCAACCACTACAACAAAAACAGCTACAGTAAATTTGTCACAACAAATAGGTTGGTTTTTATTATTTTCTTCTTCAATGTAACATGCTGGGATACTTTTGTTTGCTTATTTATAAATAAATGAATAACAGCATGACATTTTTTGTGAGAGTTATGAGGCCAAGAAGCGGTACTAGCATATTTTGGTTGGCTGTGGGTTAGCTCTGTTTGCCAGGCATCCTGGAATTCTAAATATTTTCAAAAGATGCAAGAAGTGCAGATTCAATCTTGCTGCTAATCACTGTGCTGATCATACTACCAATTATCAATCCTTTCGAATTCTATTAGACTTAGAAACTCTATCACAACTCAGTGAATTTTAAAAAAATCTTGGTGTGCAAGCTGAAAACAGAAATTTGTTTTAAAAGTTAGATGTTTTGACCATACGTATGACATCCATGGAGTATTTTGCTCACTCTGTTATATTGTGCCCATGTGCATATTTGATCCAGATCCATCAAGTCAGGTAGGAACCATCCTGGAACATACATACATACATACATACATACATATTTTCTTTTACTAGAGAAGAGAGAGAGAGAGAGAGAGAGAGAGAGAGAGAGAGAGAGAGAGAGAGAGAGTGATTATACATACATAGATAAGAATGTATTAGTTTCATAACTGTGAGTAGTATCGTGTCAAAAATGCAAGTGAGCAATAATTTTATGAAAGATTGCTCTCAAAAGATCTGGAGCATCTACAGGCCTGGCATAAAATTACCACATGATATTAGCCGTTGTTCGTCTCTTATTTATCTTTTCCTATAGTAATAAAAGAAAAATGCAACCACTCAATTCTCTTCACTGATATGTGCCAAGAAGTTTGTGTTACACATTTCACATTATGGAGATGCCAAAAACTAAAAAGTCAATTAGTAAGATCCTTTCTGAATCAAAGTACTCCTGGCAAATTTCCTTCCAAACATATGCATTTGCAACTGTTTTAAGATATTGGGATAGATAGCAAATGCATGACAAAAATGAGCAAAATCCAATATTAGACTCACATAAAGTAGGAACATTGAAATTAAAAGTATTTGAAGTAACTGTAACTAACAACTTCTATTTGTTTCCAGAGGTTTACTAGGACTAAAAATTAATTTAGTCCATTGTTCACAGAGATTTAAAATTATATTATGTTTGCTAAAATAAATATCATTTCACACCTTCTGGGGCCCATTCACATTACAAAATTAAAGTGCTACATTTCACTTTACCTGCCATAGAACTATGGCATACCTTGGTACTTGGGAATTTGCAGTGTTGGGAGGGGCATTTGGATAGCTCAGCCAGTGCTGCACAAAACAACAAACCCCAGATATGCACAGGATATAACCATAGTGGTTACAGTGGAACAATAGTGCTATCACTATATAGTGTCAATAGGTCAATAGGTTCAAGAGATTTTTTCCACCTTTGTGTGAGCTGTTGAATGATGTCTAGGAAGAGGACTGCACATTGTGAACATGCACTATATGTAGGAAGGTCCTTGAGCTTTAGGTTTCTGCTGTCTGCAGTAGTCATCCTGAATGTAGCTTTGTTGACTGGAATTGTTTAAAACCCCTGTAGCATCAGACTAATGTGAAAGGAAAAAGTATTTGCTACTGTTTTGTTGCTGAAAGGAGGCAATTAATCAACATATCAGTTTATTGTTATTGGTTAATATATTTTAGATTGTTCATCAGAAGACAGCGGGGTGGTGTATAGAGGAGACCAAAATGCTCATTTACCATGGACATAGAAGTACATTCAGCATATCATTTCAATGATTATATATTCATTCAGATCCTTTTTTGTGTGAATATAATAATATATTCACATTTATGTTCATTAAATTTAAAAATTGGAGCCATGAACTAAGGCCTCATTAGAGCATCAACATGGGGATCCAATATGATACAGGATAAGTATAAACAATGGATAAGAAGTAATGCCACTACCCCTAGATTCTCTTTTATGATCTCGTTCCTTCTGTGTAATGTTTGTATCACAAACAGAAGTAGAACCTATTACACCACTACGAATTGACAGAAATCCCTCATTTATTACCAGTATTCCAACATCGTCAATTCATAGCCCTAGAAATGGCAAGGCAACCACATCTACCAAAGCTAGCATATCAGCTTCAACTATCTTAGCCTGGTGCAAATTCCAAAGCTGTATTTCAAGCATGAGCAAAGTATGACTGCTCCAAAAAAAACTGTCTTTGCAGCTTCAAATGTTTTGTTGGTAGTGGTGTAGCCACTGTGGGGGGAGAGGGACATTCTGTGTAGTTCCTTAGAAGGAAAATTGGTCCCAGACCAACTGAAAATGTCAATTGCTATCAAAACACTTGTTTTTCAAATTCTTGTACATTACAATTACAGTAGAGTCTCACTTATCCAACATAAACGGGCCAGCAGAACGTTGGATAAGGGAATATGTTGGATAATAAGGAGAGATTAAGGAAAAGCCTATTAAACATTAAATTAGGTTATGATTTTACAAATTAAGCACCAAAACGTCATGTTATACAACAAATTTGACAGAAAAAGTAGTTCAATACGCAGTAATGCTATGTAGTAATTACTGTATTTACGAATTTAGCACCAAAATAGCATGATGTATTGAAAACATTGACTACAAAAATGTGTTGGATAATCCAGAACGTTGGATAAGCAAGTGTTGGATAAGTGAGACTCTACTGTACTTTCTGGAACCATGACAAATGGTCAAAAGACTGTGCTAGTTCTCAAACAGTTTTGAGTGATTCATGACTGAGGTCTGTCTTATTGCATAGATGAAAAAATCAGCAGAACAGGAACTTTTGCTTTCATACCAGGAATTTGATAAACTATTTTAATGTTTCTCTTTCTCTTGATTCTCTCTAGATGTTGTAAAGTGTAAAAAAGACAGAGGACCTTCCAGTGTTCTTCAGTGTCCGTTGTGTGCCAACCCAAGGACTTCTAAAAGCAAGAGGGTAGCTGAGATGTCCCACTCAGATTTTAATTGTATAAAACCAACTATAGATGCAAACCTGAAAACAAGGAACATCACCATACCAGATAATGAGGACTTTATTTCAATTTACCCCAAAGATTTTATGGCTCCTATAGGATCTGTGTTATTAAACATGACAGACCAAGCACATAATAGGGCAAACTTGGCTTGCAATGTACAAAATCCTTCAAAAATGTCACCTGTTACACTTCAAAAAATGAACAACATCACATTACTTAAAACATCATTGTCAACGTTTCTTGTTTGCAGCATTGACTATGAGAGTATTCGTCAACTGTGGAGCATACTGGCCCTATACAGCAATTCTCCACTGAAACTAAAAAAGGAACAATTACTCACAGAAGCACCATATCTCAGTTACAAATACAAACAAATGGATTCTGAAAATGAAGAACTTTTTACTGACATAGATGCTCAATTGCAAACTGAGCCTCCTTGGTTGATGCAAGGACAAGTATTTCTGCAGTTGGATAGGACAGCAACTACACTTAACACTCTACATATCCAATACTTAATGGATGTTCAGATCATCCTCCCAGTTGCTGATCCCAAATCAGCAAGACAGAACTGGGTCATGATATTCCACAAAAACAGCACCAGAACCGAATATTCTGTTTTAGTAGGTGGGTCGGTGGAATTGGACTGCCAGGCAATTGGAGAGCCTGTCCCTGTAATTGAGTGGGTATTAGCTGATGGGAATAAAATTAGAGCTCCATATGTTAGTGAAGATGGGAGGATGACAATTACAAAATCTGGAAACCTCCTATTACGTGCAGCAGACAGTTTTGACACTGGAGTTTATCACTGTATAGGTACCAATTATGAAGATGCTGATGTCTTGACCTTTAGGATTACTGTAATAGACCCTTATATAGAACATAACCATTTAAATGGACCTCAACTCTCAGTGCTTTTAGGTGAAGCAGTCTGTCTTCCATGCCTGTCTATAGCTACTCCAGATGCCTCTGTTAACTGGGTCACTCCTGAGCACATTATTCTTCATAGTTCTTCAAAAAACAATCTTCTTTTTCAAAATGGCACATTAAAAATACAACAAGCAACCGACCGGGATGGTGGTTATTTCAGGTGTGTAGCAGCCAATCAATATGGTGTAGATATTTTGGTTTACCAAGTATTAGTGAAAAGTCATGTAAATATATCACAAGAACAAGATATTCATGTAGAAGATGAGGCAACAGAAGGCTCTGCTGATGAACAACTTGAAGCTATTCTGAAACCTCAAACTCTTTTGTCTGCCATGCAGACAGAAGTAACACATCAAGCATCTACCAAAGGATCATCAGTAAAGGGCCCCATTCTTAACAAAGCCAAAAATAATTATAAAGCAATTTCCAGAAACAATAGAGACAAAATAAGCAAAAGGTATAGAGGACGCAAGAGACAATTTGCTTCCCCCCGCAGGAGAATTGATCCATTGCACTGGGCTGCATTTCTGGAAAAAACAAAGAAGAACATCACATTGCCAACAACACAGGAACATGCCACAGTAAAACCAACAATAAAAAGCTTTCTGTCTTCAAAGATCTCTGGAAATGAAGAAGAGACATCTGGAGATGATATATTTCCAGAAGAAGAATTTATGCTACTATCAACTAGAAGTCCTTCAATATACACTCTGAGAGAAGCATCAGGAAATGTTGCAACAGCAAAACTTGGAAGTGTGTTAGACAATTACAGTTCTCTGACAACATCTGGCATAGTTACAGAAACAGCAATTCCAATAACTAGCCCACTGGTTATGTTTCCTGAGGGACCCAACAGTCAGGGGTTATATATGGAAGTTAAACATAAAACTGAAAGAGAGTCTTTTGAAGAATATCTCACACTATATACACCACCTACATATATAGAATCAACAACAACACCATCTTCTAAACTGCCAAATAGTCCTTCAAATGCTTCAAGAACGTTTCATAAACTGACACCATCTGAAGAAAATAATTTACATTTTAAAATGATGCCAGTGATCACACCTACAACAGAAGTTACTGAGAAAAGTCACCCTGTGACTTCTGAAAAAAATACTCTAAAAGCTAATCTGTTTCCAGAATCAACTGTGGAAACATCAAGGAAATCAAATAATCAAGTTTCTGTAGTGACAGTCAGTGAACATGATGATGTGTTCAGACACACATATGTATACAGAACTCTAAAAACAACAACACCTAAGCCACGCACAGGCTCAACCATGATCACTGATCAACAGATTCATATAGCTAGGGATACTACAACTCATGCCCCCCTCTCCAGATGGTATGGCAGACGTAGAAAAATAACTGGCAGAAAACGAATTGTTAGACCTGATCGTATTCTGAATACTTCAGGTCAAAGATTTGCCTTTGTTAGGCCAAGAAAGCAAGAAAGCACAAGCCTGCTGCCCCCTATAGCTGTGAGTACATCTACTTTATCCTCTCCCTATAAATTTCTTGAACCAATTACCTCTCATACACCCATTTCAACTTCATTCAAAAGTCAGCATGCAGACTCAACAACTGCAAATCAAATCTTGGCACTCTCAAGAAACAAGCCAGGTACAGGAGAAAAATATACAACTTTCAAAACAATCCCGTTCCATACTGAAAACAGCCAAGTGGTATCACATGCAGAAGTAGAATCTACTACACCACTTAGAACAATTATTGACAGAAACCCATCATTTATTACCAGTATTCCAACACCAACAATTCATAGCCCTAGAAATGTCAAGGCAACCACATCTACCAAAGTTAGCATGTCAGCTTCAACTATTAAATCTACCAGTTCCGCTCTTGAAACTAACATGTCCTCCAGTGTTTCAGCCTGGGAAAATCCTTGGCACAATGTCTTTGGAAGCATCCATATTCAGAGAGAGCAGCCTAATTTACCAACAGTGCCTTCTAATACTTTACAAATAGGTGGAGAACCTCTGGCTGTGGTATCTGCCATGCCTCTTCAAACAACTGTACCAGTAGATATCATTTCACCAATATACAGAGCTGATTTTTCTAAGAGAGAGAACCAAACTGATGATTTAATGATGATTTTACTTGAGCCCATAAGTGACAATACACATAGTCCCACACTATCACTGACAATTACCAAACTCCTGTCTTCGACCCACAGACCCAGTCTTACAACTATTCTTCAAAAAGAAAGTAATGCCACTAGCATGGGACCAGTTACTACTCCAGTTACTGCTAATCATAGTGAAAATAGGATTTTCAGGTCCAGAGTATTTAGACCTGGCAGAAGAAGAGGTCAAAGGAGGAGGAGACCCTTAAAGAAGTTAATGCATTCTCAGGAGCATATGATTAGCACTCAAGGTGTTACATTATTGGGCAAAATAATGCCTTCTACTACTTTGGAAATGTCAAGAAAAGTAACTGTGTCTGCTAGCACCATACAAATGGAATTATTTTCAAAATTAACTGATACAGATGTTGTTACAGCTATACTACAACCACCAACTCTTAGCACAGAATCTATATTTAAAGATAATAAATTCCCAACTGATAAGATATTATCAAGTAATATGATCACAGAATATGTTACCACTAAAGAAATACCATTGGAACACATGTCTTCAGAAAAGCCTGTACCTCAGATCTCATTGCCAATATCATTTTTAGACACAGTAAGCACAACCACAGTGTTACCAGATACATCCTTGAAAACATCGACATTGGGGTCTAACAACCCAACACAGGCAACTACAGTAACAGTTAAGGAATCATATCAACATTTAGAAGAGGAGCAACTAACAAAAACAACTTTTCCTACTAAAACAGAGATAAGTGCCCAAACTCCTACTGACTCAGTGCACCCCACCACACAAGAACCCAATCCACTAACATCCCAACCAGCTGTCAATTCAAATGAAGCTATCGTACAAACCACTACATCTTCCACATGGGGAACATCTTGGAATGAACCATCTTCTAAAACTGCAGAAAGTGGACAACCCTTCATAGTCAATATGTTGACCATATTGAAATCTCCAAAGAGTTCTACTCAGTATAATCCTTCAAGGAGGAGGAACAATCATGTCAAAAGCTGGACTGAGAAAACAGTATACCAGGAATCTTCTACCACTAATTTAGTAGCCTTAAATTCATTCTACCAGATAAGAGCTGCAAAACCTAGGATAATTGGAGGAAAATTTGCAGCATTTACAGTTCTGGCTAATTCAGATGCCTTCATCCCTTGCGAAGCCAGTGGTAACCCTCCGCCCACAATACAGTGGATAAAAGTGTCATCAAGTAAGTTTCCCAAATTTGCAATGAACATTTTTTTTTCTTTAGCAATATGCAATATCTAATAGAGATTTAAACACCTGCCTGGATTCATATCCCTAGTACTGCGTTATAAGCATGAAATTGGAGTCCATTTGAGGTAACATTTTGTGAGAGAGGAATGCTTAGATACTAAAAGAGTAGATTTTAGATACAACTGTGACAATGTAATAAGTGACAATGTTACAGTATTTTTCAAAAGACCATGCCTATATTCTACTTCTTAGGCATATGCAAATTTTGAATATTTGTTTGAAATATTATTTGAACTTTCACTTTCTGAGAAAAGGGCTTTTTAATCTAGGTATGTGCTATATCCCTACTATTGATATGTTTTATTTGCTTCCTTAAGTAGTCTATTTTATAGTTTTAATTTTAGCAGCTTGAATTGATATTGCTTGGTGCTATTTTTTGGCCGAGAACAAATCTGATTAACAAATACAACTGAGCTTTATTTTAACATTTGAAAATATTTGATTGTAAATGTTCTGAGACTCACAAGTACAAAAATATAATTTTGAAGTCTGTTAATTATCCTGGTAAACTAGGACTAATAATTGTTATTGTATCAAATGTATTTACATAATTGTTAATATTATTTTATCTTTTTGCCATCTTGAGATCTCATATTAAATTGAAGGATAAAAATACTTTAATAACGTAAATAAAAAATTGTTGAGTTATCATTCAGCAATTGAATGGGTCTGTTCTAATTGGAAGTAATAATTACCTTAAGACCTAAAATGTTAACGGAAGGGAGGCTACACTAATACAAATGAGATAAAAAATACTGACAAATATTTCATATTTGTGGTTTGCAAATTGTTATTTTTTTAATAAAAAAAACCTGTTTTATTTGACTATTTTTTCTTCTTGTTGTTTAAACAGGTGTTGATTCACCAAAACACATGCACAATGACAAACTTGAGATTCTTCCCAATGGTACTCTTTCCATCCAGAATGTCAACATCCAAGATCGTGGACAATACCTGTGTGTGGCTGTCAATCCTTATGGTTCTGATAAGCTTCTTGTTACATTGTCTGTGGTGACTTACCCACCAAGAATCCTGGGGAGAAGATCAAAGATTATTACTGTTCATTCAGGCAAGCCAGTGACCATGAAGTGCACAGCCGAAGGTCGTCCCATTCCTACTATTTCCTGGGTCCTTGCAAACAAAACCTATATTTCCGAGTCTTCTATAGAAAATGAAGCAATCTCTTTTCAAATAGATGGCACATTGATAATTAAGAAAGTCAGCATTTATGACAGAGGGATTTACACATGCACTGCAAACAATCCAGCTGGTTCGGATACAATGACAATAAGATTACAAGTCATTGCCGCACCACCCATAATACTGGAAGACAAGAAAGAGTATGTGTTACAGAATTTAGGGGAAAGCCTGCTGCTTCCTTGCACTGCCAAAGGAAACCCTCATCCAAGTGTTTACTGGGTCATTTTTGATGGAACTGAGGTGAGACATCCGCAGCATACTAATGAAAAACATTTATTCTTTCCAAATGGAACGCTTTACATCAGGAATATAACTCCTTCTGACAGTGGGAATTATGAATGTATAGCCACCAGTTCAACTGGCTCAGAAAGAAGAGTCGTAAACCTCCAGGTAGAACATAGTTATACAGCACCTCAAATTGTAGTGGCCTCTCAAAGGTTGACTCAGCTGAATTTTGGGGACAGACTATTTCTGAATTGTTCAGCTACAGGAGAGCCAACACCCAAGATCATCTGGAGACTACCATCCAAAGCTGTTGTTGACCAGTGGCACAGGTAGGACTCTTGAAAGCTACATTTCTTGAAATGTAATACATAAAAGTTTTCTGTGATGTGAATGAATAAAGTTTCTAGGACCAATTAGTTGTGCTGTCCTTGTGACATGAAATGATGAAATTCTGGCTGACCTACAAGAGTAAGAAGGATTTTTGGAATGATGTTTGCTGAGCTGCTGACAAGGAACATACGGAGCCAGGTTTTTCTGAGTTGGATGGCTTTTTAATCAAATTTTCTAAGCACAAATCTAACAGGAGGCTTCTCCCAGTACAGGAAGAAAATGACAGGTAGATTGAACCTGAAATCATCTACATGCAAAGCAGATTTTATCTCACTGAATTACAGTCACTTGCCAACAGACGAGGGGACCTGGAGGAGTGTTAATGGCTGAGGAAGGAGACATTCAAAGGAATTAGTGGGATTTAAGATGAGAAAGACTGTAAAATGAGAGTGGTCCAGAAGGGGGAAAGATGAATGTTTCAGGAGGAGTAAGAGATGAATAAAAACTAGAAGAGAGAATGATAAAGGTGAGAAAAGAGGAAGTTAGAATCTGAAATGGGTAAGGAAGTTAAAATATAAAAACAGATTCAAAGTAAATAGTTAAACATTCTGATTATACTGGAACTGAATGGGACTGCTAGCTCAGAGCAAAGGTCTATCTTGTGCAATTGCCTCTAAGAAAACTCATAAACAGGACATGAGCACAGTACACGGCAAAACATTACAATAGTCAAATATGTTGTTAGAAATTCTTCTTGGTAAAAGTTGAAATGGTCAGATGCATTTTGTATTAGAGAAAGTAAAAAATGAAAGCTAAGAAGTATCTGCAGAAGACAATTGTTTTTATCTTCTCTTCAGCTAGAGGAAGTGATAAGATAGCAGTGAGGGGAAAGCAAAAGAAGATTTTAGGATAGTCTGTAAGAAACATTGTGACATGAAGGGAGAAACCAAGTGTCCACATGAGAGGTCTGCTTTTCCCAGCAAATCTGATGTGGGAGAATGAATTTGGCTGTCTATTGATGTATGTAAGCTATGCTTAACCTGCATATTTGTAAATACAACATTGCAGGGCACATCAGATCTCCAGGAATCTTTGACTGTGTGCCTAAAACTTATGGGCTATTTACCCAACCCATCCCAGTTGATCAGTGAAGAAGAGTTGACTATCCAGAACAGGTTGCATCCCACTTTTTTCTGTAAAGTTAGATTTCCCCAACTACTTAGGGACAAGAGGAAATATTCCATGTACTTTGGCACAGCCTTAAGCTTTTACTAATACTTGGCACCCTGCTTTGCAATTCCTTGTGCACTTTAATGCACATCCAATGCTAAACTTTCTAATAAAGCTTGGGGGCCGATTTAAGGCCCCTTCATTGTTTCACCACTCAGTCCAGAGCCTGTCTGGGCAGCTTGCTATGTGTGTGGCCTTAAAGCAACTTTTCTGTATAGTGCTAAATTGTTCTGGCTTGATGTTGCTGTTACAGTGATTTAAACCTCTTTCTCTATGCTGTAGCACCTCCTAGACCATCACTACTGCCTTCATAATCCTCACAATTGTTGCCAGGATCAAAGATTTCTCACAAGTATTTGCAACAGATATACACTGATGTGTATGTACATTTTCACACATGCACACCAGCTAGTGAATGTAGAATTATTTCTCCATTAAAAAAACTCATTCATCACTGCGTTTGCTTACAAACCACAGCTTTACTATAATAATACAATGATTTAATTGGTGTATTTTGGGCTAGGGATGGAAAGAATAATCATTATTATTAATTTCCAAATCAAATACAGATTTCTTAACAATCAGGAACCCCATAGGGAAAAATAAGAGACCAAAGAATTTTGCATTATTTTCGACTCGTGTCCAAACATCCCAAAATATTGTGAACAGATTATTTAGCAATGAACAAATGTGGATTTTGTGCACATGAAACTGGTTTCCTGTACAGAAAATAGGTTTTTTGTTTTGTTTGGGTTTTTTTTGGGGGGGGGGGGGGTTGCACAAAAAGCCCACTTGTTTTGCTCCACAGGAATAATACTACTCTGTAGCACTCTGGAACATTTGAGTACAGGGGGAATGCTGTAGCACAGAGCTTTCCAAACTGTGTGTCTCAACAAACTGTGTGTTGCCTGTAATCCATAGGTGTCACATGAAAAATGCTCCCCCCTTCCCCACAAACAAATGAGCTGTTTAGAAGAAGCGTGTTGGCCAACCCTGGAGGAGGAGGAGGCACAAGCAGGAGCAACAATTGCAGTGGCGACTCAGGCAATGCTCAGCCCAAGGCCGAGGCCCCACCATCCTTCTCCTCCTTGTCATCTTCAGCTCTCCACCTCACCAAAGAGTGGTCCCAGCCAAAGCTTGGGGAAGGGGAGAACGAGGAGGAGGAAGATACCCTCAATGGGCATCTAGTCCAACCCCTTCAGCCAGGCAGGAAGGTACAAAGTCCTCACAAGAGACAGCCATCCAGCCTCAGTTCAAAAACCTCCAGAGAAGGAGACTCCACTGGACTCTCAGGCAGGAAGATACAGGCAAAGCCCTCCCAATACTTAGCCATCCAGCCTCAGTTCAAAATTAGAGGTTTAATCACTACAGAAGTAAAGTGTTGGTACTGTTATAACTTTTATAATATGTACAATTTGTTTATTGAGTTGCAGTAATTACCACTAAAATGGATACATTTCTAATTAAGAAAAGAAGATATATTGACAATGATGTTTGCCATGAACCACATGGAGTCGCTATAGAGGAAACTTCTCAAGAATCACCTAGTATATAAGAAGTGGAAAGGAAAATTTTCCAAACCTCATTTATACAGTAAAGATTATATGAAACGCATCCACACACACATAGTATTGAAAACTTTAATAAGGGTTTGGTTAAGCAGTACTGTTCCATTATCCAGGCAAACTCAAAAAGGGGGCCTAGGCAGAAAATAATAGTCCATTTTATGGGAGAGGGGAGTTGAAAGAAATAAAACAATTTCCCCAATTTTCACTGGTTATCCCCCCCTTCCCATGTCCTAAATGATTGCTGTTTTGATAATGGCGACATGGGTGAAACAATGAAATAACAGGAAAACGGGAAAATGGTTTGACTCCTTCACCCTCTTCCCCCTGTAAAATGGACTATCCTTCTTTGTCCAGTGTCCCCTTGTGGCCTCTGCCCGGATAGTGGAACAGTTCCTATTTAACCTCTGGTTTGTTAGGAAAACTGAATTACCATGTCACAAAACGATACATGTCTAAAAAGTGTGTTACCAACATAAGTTTTGAAAGCTTTGCTGTAGATAAATATTCATTTATTTTCATGTAGTGGGGAAAAACCTACTCTGAATTATTTATCCTAATATAAAAAGGTAAAGGTTTCCCCTGACGTTAAGTCCAGTCGTAACCGATTCTGGGGGTTGGTGCTCATCTCCATTTCTAAGCCGAAGAGCCAGTGTTGTCCATAGACACCTCCAAGGTCATGTGGCTGGCATGACTGCATAGAGCGCCGTTACCTTCCTGCCGGAGCGGTACCTATTGATCTACTCACATTTGCATGTTTTCGAACTGCTAGGTTGGCAGGAGCTGGGGCTAACAGCGGGCGCTCATTCCGCTCCCGGGATTTGAACCTGGCACCTTTCGGTCCGCATGTTCTGCAGCTCAGCGCTTTAACACACTGTGCCACCAGGGGTCCCCAATGTCAAGGGTTTAACATCCACATGACTTTATTGTAAGGCATGGCAGTATTTAATTCACACCAGGGCAGTGGTGTCACCTCTAGCCATCAATTGAGTTCTTAATGGAGTACTTAGAGCTCTGACAGTAACAAATTTTGTAATCTCTAGAGTGATCTAGCTAAGCCTCAGAAATCACAGAAAATTATAAACCCCTAGATCCAGGACCACATGTCTGCCAGCTCTTTGGAAGATATTTGAACAGAAGGAGCCAAAGAATTATGTATTTCAGCTTTCATGTTCTCATCTACACCAGGTCATTTCATAGGCTCAAACTGGCTTCCAGTTCCCTCATACCTCTGGCAAGGAAAATTTTCCATTAAGCATTTCCTAGAATGTATTTTCTAAAGGAGTGTAGGCGTGTGGATTCTACATGCCTCATTTGTTTCAACAAAGTCTTTTTGTTAAACGAATGAGAATATTTGATCAGAGCCCAATAACACTGTAAAATGCAATATAGTGTTTCTTTGAAATATGTCCACATTTTTTTAAATATATTTTTTACCTTTTTTCCATCTGCATCATATTCAGGTAGCTTCTGTTCTAGTCACTGATTATGCTCTATTATACTTAGCACTAGCTGTGCCCGGCCACGCGTTGCTGTGGCGTTGTCTGGTGGTGTTGGTGAGAAATTTGAGTTAGTGGTGGTATTGAATGTCTGTTGTATGGTTGTCTTTATGTTTAGTATGTACAGTAGAGTCAGGCCTCTCTGAGTATACAGCTATCTTCTTTCTATGTGAAAAAGATAAGCAAACACTCTAAAGGTTCCAAACATAAAAAGAGATGTGACATGTCAGGGCCACAGAAATAGTCAGGCCTCTCTGAGTATAGAGCTATCTTCTTTCTATGTGAAAAGGATAAGCAAACACTTTAAAGGTTCCAAACATAAAAAGAGATGTGACATGTCAGAGCCACAGAAATAGTCAGGCCTCTCTGAGTATACAGCCATCTTCTTTCTATGTGAAAAAGATAAACAAACACTCTAAAGGTTCCAAACATAAAAAGAGATGTGACATGTAAAGGCCACAGAAATAGTCAGGCCTCTCTGAGTATAGAGCTATCTTCTTTCTATGTGAAAAGGATAAGCAAACACTTTAAAGGTTCCAAACATAAAAAGAGATGTGACATGTCAGAGCCACAGAAATAGTCAGGCCTCTCTTAGTATACAGCCATCTTCTTTCTATGTGAAAAAGATAAGCAAACACTCTAAAGCAGGGGTCCCCAAACTAAGGCCCGGGGGCTGGGTGCGGCCCTCCAAGGTCATTTACCTGGCCCCCGCCCTCAGTTTTATAATATAATATTTTATATAATTTTAATAATATAATATATTGTATGTACATACAGCTACTCTGAGTCCCCTTCAGGGTGAGAAGGGCGGGATATAAATGTAATAAATAAATGTAGTAAATGAAAAAATAAATAATTAGACTTAGGCTCGCCCAAAGTCTGAAATGACATGAAGGCACACAACAACAACAATCCTAATTAACTTGACTATCTCATTGGCCAGAAGCAGGCCCACACTTCCCATTGAAATCCTGATAGGTTTATGCTGGTTACAATTGTTTTCATTTTTAAATATTGTATTGTTCTTTCATTGTTGTTGTTGTTGTTGTTTTGCACTACAAATAAGACATGTGCAGTGTGCATAGGAATTTGTTCTCTTTTTTCCCCAAATGATAATTCGGCCCCTCAACAGTCTGAAGGATTGTGGATCGGCCCTCTGCTTTAAAAGTTTGAGGACCCCTGCTGTAAAGGTTCCAAACATAAAAAGAGATGTGACATGTCAGGGCCACAGAAATAGTCAGGCCTCTCTGAGTATACAGCTATCTTCTTTCTATGTGAAAAGGATAAGCAAACACTCTAAAGGTTCCAAACATAAAAAGAGATGAGACATGTCAGGGCCACAGAAATAGTCAGGCCTTTCTGAGTATAGAGCTATCTTCTTTCTATGTGAAAAAGATAAACAAACACTCTAAAGGTTCCAAACATAAAAAGAGATGTGAAATGTAAGGGCCACAGAAATAGTCAGCCTCTGCAAACATTAGGATTGTATGATGTTGTTGTTATTATTATTATTGAGAGGCTGGGTGGCCATCTGTTGGGAGTGCTTGGATTGTGTCCTGCATGGCAGATCGTGGGAGGTGTTCGCTGGCCCTGATTGTTTAGTGTCTGGCATTCCCGTGTTTTAAGAGTGTTGTTTTTTATTTGGTGTTGTGATTTTAAGCTTGTTAAAATATTAGGAGAGAGATTGTGTTGATTGTCATGGTTCATAGCATATATTTAAAATATAGAGTATTAAAATGGGTTGGATATTATAGAAGGTTGGAGTGGAGATAAAGGATTTGGATGATGGGTGGGCGCTAGGACCCAGGGGACAGCTTTTTCCCATTGCCTGCCTTCCCTGTTGCCGGCCGGCCATTATACTTTCTGTTTCCCTCCCGGCATGGCTCCCGATGGGGCGTTGTGGGTTCTCTCCATGTGGAGGTGCGTGAAGTGATTTTGTGTTGTTTCAAGCTTAAGGCGTGGATGATGGGTTGTGTTGTCCAATGTTGAGGTTGGGGGGCCCGTAGTTTAGTTGCTTTGCTCGGTGCCGCAATTCCATCACTCTTTTATATATATAGATTAGCAAGGTTGCTGAATTATGTAACATCAGATCATGTGCTCATACAAAAAGTTGCATAAATACATCCAATATACATTTTGAATTTTGAAAGAAAGTGTAGGACATAACTTGCAAGGGGTTCTGCTGTCACTATAAGTGATTGTGTTGAGTAAAACTAGCTCACTGGATGTAATTGAGCGAGTCAGCTTGTCCAGCCAAATGCTGACAAGATGGGCAACAAATCAAAATCTGAGTAAGAGTTCCCTGACATTCATTAACAATTTTAAATGTTATGCATAACTATATTCACTGGAAATATCATCTTTCTAATTTGGAGATGCTTGAAATGTAAGCTTTCTTCAGATAAGAGATGGAGTCGAGGCTTCATTTTCTTTGGAATAAGTATTGTCTAGACAAGTAGTGTTAAGTCTAATTTCACATATTATTATAAGCCTAATACATAATGACACCAGGTGAGATGGGCAAAAGGATATGATTTCTTTCTGGAATCACCTATGATTCAGAATGTGGCAGAGGGAGGATAATTTGAGAAAGGAGCATTTCAAACAAAATCCATTGTCCCCATGGTTTCTCCATTTAGAATCTAGATTTTAAGATTAAATTATTTTAATGATTAAAGAGCACAGCATGCATGTTACTTTCTACACCAGTATGATAATAATCTGTGTTTCCACTTTATATAGTTGTATATCTACCTGTTATTTAGAACTTAAGCCAACAACTGAGGATCAGAAATGTCATAGTTAATATACTGTCATAATCTGATGCAAGAGTAAAATCAATAATTCTATATTCTATTTTTTTTTTTTGCTTCCATTCCTAGAATGGGGAGCCGAATCCATGTGTTTCCCAATGGATCCTTGGCTGTAAAGGCAGTTACAGAAAAAGATGAAGGTGATTATATATGTGTGGCAAGAAACAAAATAGGAGATGACCTGATCCTTATGAAAGTAAGTGTGACAATGAAACCTGCAAAAATAGATGAAAAGCACTATTTTAAGAAGCTGGTGCCATATGGAAAAGACTTCAAAGTGGATTGCAAAGCATCTGGGTCACCTGAGCCAGAGATATCATGGAGTTTGCCAGATGGCACAATGATCAACAATGTGATGCAAGCAGATGATAGTGGGCACAGGACTCGGAGATATATTCTGTTTGATAATGGCACTTTGTATTTCAACAAAGTTGGAGTAGCTGAAGAGGGAGACTACACATGTTATGCTCAAAACACGCTTGGAAAGGATGAAATGAAAGTGCACTTAACAGTAGTAGCTGCTGCACCTCATATCAAGCAAAGTTCTAAGGCTTATGCAAAGGTAAAAGCAGGTGATAATGCGATCTTTGATTGTCATGCCATGGGGGAACCTAAGCCAAAAATATTTTGGTTGTTGCCTTCCAATGATATGATCTCTACTTCAACTCAGAGATATTTTCTTCATGTTAACGGATCATTGTCTGTCATTAAAGTAAGGCTCATTGATGCAGGAGAATATATTTGTGTGGCACGCAACTCTGGTGGAGATGACACAAAGCTTTATAAACTAGATGTTGTTTCTAAACCACCTCTCATCAACGGTTTGTATACAAACAAGACAGTCATTAAAATGACAGCCATAAAGCACTCAAAGAAGCAAATAGACTGCAGAGCTGAAGGAACACCTGTACCCCAAATCATGTGGATAATGCCTGATAACATCTTCCTAACAGCCCCATACTATGGGAGTAGAATAACAGTACACAAAAATGGGACTCTTGAAATTCGTAATGTAAGGCCTTCAGATTCAGCAGAATTTATATGTATAGCACGTAATGATGGAGGAGAAAGCATATTGGTAGTTCAGCTGGAGATATTAGAGATGCTGAGGCGCCCAATGTTCAGAAACCCATTTAATGAGAAAGTCATGGTAAAGCCTGGAAAAACCGTCTACTTGAATTGCTCTGTTGATGGAAATCCACCTCCTGAGATAATCTGGATGCTACCAAATGGCACACGGCTGTCTGCTGGTTTTAGAACACTCCACTACTTCTTGGGAAACAATGGCACTCTTGTCATCAATAGCCCTTCTAAAATAGATGCGGGCAAGTATCGATGTGCAGCCAAAAATAAAGTTGGCTATATTGAAAAGTTGATTGTCTTGGAAATAGGTCAAAAACCCACAATTTTCATCCACTCAAGAGGAACAATAAAAAGCACTAGTGGGGAATCATTATCACTTCATTGTCTTGCTGGTGGAAGCCCCAAACCAAATATTATATGGACAGTTCCTAGTGGCTATGTCCTAGACCACCCTCAGATTAATGAAAAATATATGTTACTGGAAAATGGTACTTTATTCATAAGAGAAGCCACCATTAATGACAGAGGAAGCTACACGTGCAAAGCTCAGAACTATGTTGGCGATTCAACAGTAGCAGTTTTTGTGATGATTGTGGCACATCCACCAAGGATTACAAATAGACCACCAAGGCATATTCACACTACAGCTGGAGTAGCAATTCAGCTTCATTGCATGGCACTAGGTGTACCAACTCCAGAAATTACATGGGAGCTGCCTGATCACTCATTGCTTTCCACTGGCAGCAAAGGCCGGCCATCTGGAAGTGAACTTCTTCATCCACAAGGAACATTAGTAATTCAGAATCCCAGATCATCACATTCTGGCATATATAAGTGTATGGCAAAAAACCAGCTTGGCACTGATTCTACCGTATCATATGTTCAAGTCATCTGAAATGAGAAAAATGCAGTTAAAATAACTGATAACAAAGTGAGATTTAGACTATGTTTGGCTTTCAAAGATATTTAATCAAATCCAGTCAAAAGGCATGTCAGTTTCATTACAATTACAATTCTCAATTTACAGGACACATGCTGAGAAACAGATAGCTGTGGGGAAATGTGCACGATAGCCTTGTATTAAAATTTGTAATGATATTAAAACATAGCTTTAATAAATTAAGGCACTTAATTTTCCAATAAAAACAACAGAGGATATCTACATGAATGAAAATATTTTTACTATGAAACTGAAAAAATGTAACATAACAATGTTTTTTTTAAAGAAAGTTTGGTGTATTTTTTTAAAAAAATTCCCATTTGGAAGTAGTATAATCATGGTATACATTGTAAAATTCTACAAAGATATGTAAAAAAGAAGAAATGTGGCAGATGTTTTGTTACCTTACTGACATGTATGAATATTTTGTACTTCTCATAGTTTCAAAACAAAAGGTGCTATTTGTTTTAAATATCAAGAATTCGTTTGTTGTGTGTGCAGGAGTCCTTTTTTGTAGGGCAGTTGAAGAACAAGAGAAAATAGTTCAACTATAATGTTTTGTTTTTCTGTTGAAGAGACCATGTTTTTTTTCTAAAATTAAAAATTCATGAAGTCTACATTTGAAGAAATATAGATGTAAATAATGACCTTGCTGCCAAATATTCAATTGCTAAATATTTTACATTAAAATTAATAATATAATAGGTTGCATTCTTTTCAAAAGTTGTACTATCAACTCTTACTCTTTTTGTCCCCCATTTTTCAAAAGATGGTTATTAGAAGAAGAGTATCATATACCTTTGTTTTCAGCTATTCCAGGTCAGATGTGCATAGTACAGTTCCTCTGTTTCCAACTTCAGTGTCGCTCCTCTGCTGGTAGCTCATGAACTGAGGAACTATTGCTGTGCAGTTCACTATTTTCTTCCCCAGGTATGCAAATTAACAACCATTTGTCTTTGCCCAGAATGTAATTGGAAACCTCCATCCATTTTCATTATGCCTGATTCTAGGTGAAAATCAGTTATTTATTTGTTTACCCTATTTATACCCTGCCTTTCTGTACCCCGAGGGGAACTCAAGGCGGCTTACATATGGCATTTTGCTCCAAAGCCAAAAATGGTTGATTATTATGAGCACAAACTTCAGGCTAATATTCTGCCTCATCTCCTCCTTCACGTGAAAAAGTATTAAATGTTTCTACTTTTGAATAAGCCATAGTTTCATTTTATGAATGAATTTAAATAAACTAGCTTATTCAAACAGTAATTAGATAAATGATTCCACAACAAACAGTGGCAGCTCCAAGGTTTTACACCCTGGACATTTGTATCTGCTCCACTTCTCAATTTGTAAATCTATTCCCATGGAAGGGGTGGAATTTTTTTTGCGAAGATAGCTAGGTCCACTACTGATCTCAACAAGGGAGGAAGGCATTTTCACCAAGACCAATTTCTTCAAAAACTACAATTACCACTTAATCCAGTTGTCAGATGGAAGAACTGTGGGTAAAGCAGCCAATTCTCATTACTGGGGACTGGTTTCCTGTTGGATTTGGTCTGTGAAGTGGGAAGGCACGCGTCCACCTGACCACACTGTTGAGGCCAAAACTCAGGTAGTGGGATAGAAGACATACTTGTGAACACCCACCCTTACTGAAAAGGTAAGTTTGTGAGCTGTGTTGAAGACTCAAGTGGTGGAAAGTCACAAAATTAGCCTGTTACAAGAATAATAAACTCTAAAAGCCTCACCATGGCCATTAATCAGATTACATTCCAGTAGCTAAGAGTTAGGTTTCTGCATGTTCTTGGTATTGGCAGATCTCAAAAGCAAAAGTATTGCATCATTACATAGTAACAAGCAACTGAATATGGACAACTAACAATGTAAATCACTGTAAAGGTGGTGGTATTATTTGCCATCTCCCCCACATAAGGCAAACCACTGCAACCCCAGGTGTAACTCAAGCTTTAATTGAAGCAATCTTCTAATTATGTTGCAGTACTCAACCTCTTTATGTATAGGGTTTCCATATAACTTCCCAGCCCACAAGACCTCCTGAGTGGATGAACTAATAAAATCCAATTAAAATTATCTAGATGAAAACATTTTAAAAACACATTTAAATACACTTTTTAAAGTCCCAAAACAGTGGTGGATCAATCCAGATGATGCTAGTGACTGTCTTCCTCTCTTATGTACAACTGTGATGGCATTTTTAAAATCTTACATTCCATAATATCTGGCATTTATCCCAAAGTGCCATGCAAACTGAGGACGGTTGTCCACTGTGAGACACATGCAGATTTTGCTGCCTGCATTAAATCTCATGCTATTCATCTTACACATAGTGATTTTAGTTAAATTCTATATAAGCAAACCAAGAAGATGGCAACAAAATATATCTGGCCAGTAAAACATAGCAACAATTTCTGGGCTGATCATTCCAGGAAGAAAATGGAACCACTAAAACAATATCTCCAAGTCCAGTCCAAACTAAATGGTCAATGCTACTGAAAGTTGTTAAGATATCCTACAAACCCAACACAATTTTGTCCAACCCTGTCCAATTCCAACACTTTCAAAGGCATAGCCATGTGGATGTGTAATAGGGCCTCCTCCGTAGCTGCCCATTAGTTCTAGAAGTCCCTTCCTAGGAAAACCAGAATAGCCCCCTCTTTGCTATCTTCAACTGGTAAGTGAACACATTTTTAATCTGATTGGCTTTTGATAACTGAAGATAATAAAAGTATCATATATTTTGAATTGTTCTTAATGTTGTCAGTAATATAATTCTATTTCAATGTCAAACATTTGCACCTTTTACCTTTTGTATTCATTTTAATCTCCACCATGATTTTTGTTTTTAAAAAGGGATGAATATAAAAATGAGGTGAAGAATTAAAATTAAAATAAGGACTAGAAAAGGGAAAGGGGAAGAAGAAGGGATGTCAGTAAAACTAGTTTCAAATAGCATTGAATCCAGTAACATCTTTGACAATATAACAAAATGACAAAACCAAGTAATTAAACTATACAGAAAAGTAAAATCTCAAAAATATTGTGGAAAACCTGCAAAATAATCTATTCAGACTTCAGAGAATGGTGACAAAATGGTAAAGAAAGTTGACACTAAAATCCAAGTGTAATGGAACCACACCATCACAAGTTTGTGTATACCTTGGTTGGGAAATATCCCCTAACTAGATAGTAGGAAGACATTGCTAAACATGTGAAGACTACTCTGCTTTTGCTTTGGCTGAACACAGTGACAGTCTGCAAAGTCTAGGCTGCATCAACAATTTATTGAGGTACCAATAATGTTAGAATATAGATAGATAGATAGATAGATAGATAGATAGATAGATAGATAGATAGATAGATAGATAGATAGAGTGTGTGTGTGTGTGTGTCTTAACAGTTTTTAAAGAAAACAGTCAACATTGTTAGAAAAACAGTGCAGTCTTCATAATTTAGGGAACAGTATTTGGAATATACGTTATAGACAAAAAGAGAATTAGAAGTTTTCACAGTGTGCAATTAAATTTTTCATAATGTATATACAATCGTTCACAACAATATTTATTATGATAAATATTCTGATATCCTGATGGAAAGGTAGAAATGCATTGACCTGGTATTGTTACTCAAATTTTATTCTACACAGCATGACTAATTTTCTCAGCAGATATTGTTTTATTTCACAGTAAGCCTTACTATTTTTAATACAAGGCAAATGAGAAATTTGTATAGAAAATGTTAAAATAGTCCCAAATATTTTCAATGCCCTACATGAGCCACAAATAAAATGTGTCCATATAATTCTAAAAAGATAATATAGTATACCCAAAGTTCACAAAATGAAAGTTTTGTCTAATTAGTTTTTATTGAAATATGAACAAATATGTCTTGTACAAGGTTAAAATAGTTAATATTTTATTGTAATAAAATTGATGAATAGTTTACTTGTGCTTTTGCAGCAAATTTATAAATACAGCTGTATTTACATGAACAAAAATAACAAAAAAATTAAATGCATGAGTACCTAGTACAAAATTATAAATAAATATTTCTATGGCTAGAAAACAAAGGCCTGATTCTCACAAACAGATGAAGTGGTAAACCTGAGCCTAGACTGTATCACTTAAGATTGCAGATGCAGAGGCTAGACTTTATGTTCCTCCATACAAAACTAAAGTTCTACCTATGTTTCCTACTTGACACATTCCTTGTCTGTGAGTAGGAACTTTTGTATAATGTGAGCATTCACCAGTGTGGCACAATCCACATACAAGTCTGCTACCTCATCAGCTCTTTGACCCTCTACAGACTACAACTCCCACAATTCCCAACCACTGGTCACTGCTGTGTCAGGTTGATGAATGTCCAGAACATCTAGAAGGCCAAACACTGTCCACTCCTATTATAAGATAGTTAAATCCCATTCTTAACAAAGAAATAAACAAAGGTAGAAGCTCACATTATACAATAAATCTCCTCCAGCACATACACTGGCAAGTCCATCATACCATAGCTGGAAAACAGCAAATATAAAATATTACAGAAAAAAAATATTTCTTCACATTACTGGGAAACATTTCTATTTGTGGGGAGGGGAACTGCTTTCCTGAAACTGTTTTCAGATAACTACATAATAAACAGTAGAAAATGGTCACCTTATCTTCTATTGCATGCTCTGGAAGCTCTAGTAAATATTTCCAATAAGATTATGGTAGACATCATGACAAACTATAGGGTTTATTATTCTAGTCTTTAGCTATAACTACAGGCTACAACTCTGTGCACAATTGACAATTTTCAAGTTCCACAGACTTCTGTAGTATTTATCCATGGATACCAACCAACATTACACAGGACTACAGTCTAAAATCAGTTTTACTGTGACTTCTCCAAAAGTGTCCATTGCCACATTCTAAGCAAATTGCTCAGCCATTATTATGGCTTTGATTGCAACCAGAATTTCTACAGTTGACCTTTCTATTGAGATTTCGAATGAAAGACAACTCTAGCAGATCCATTATTAAATGATGGAATTTTCATAGAAACCGTACGACTAGAAATAGGGATCTTTCTTTAAAATTGATTATCTCTGTGAAAGCAAGGGGCGATCAGGAACTCTGAAAACATGATTTTATAAAGAGTGAAAACTACAAACATGATAAAAATAAGCATGATAGAAATCAAGACATGTTTACTAAAAATCATAAAATATATGGGGGTTATCCTTATGCAAAAAAGAGTGGGGGTTTCGTTAGTCATTTTGGTCCCATGAGTTCTTAAGAAGGATAAAAAAAAACCTTGTTTTCCACACACAAAAAATTCAGGATTTGTAATCTTCTTGAGGAAAAAGTGTTAATACCCCAAAGCACCAAATCCATATATATTTTGCAGCAACATTGTTCTCAGTGTAGGCCTACATAATTCAAATATTAATTAGTTAAATAAAAAACAAAAAAATCCTATCTTTTACATATTCACATTAGTTGCAGCAAAACAAAACTGGAACAAACGTTATTAGTGCATTAAGGTCTGTTCTCCTTCTTTTCAGTGCAAACGCTTTGCCTTCCTTCATTCTTCAAGGTTCAGAAGTGTGAAGGGTGACCATATGGGTTCACTCCTTGTTGTGGCTGGTTACCTAGGAAATGAAAATAGAAGTCCTTAATATTAAAGCACACTGGAGTTAAAATCTTGTGTCCAGCTATAATAATGTCAGTGATGTTTAATCTGAAGTCAATATGCATAAATGCAGGAAAGCCCGTTGATTTCAAGCAAATCTTACTTCTACTTTTCTTTAGATAGCCATACTGTGCACAGATTAATGATGACAGATTATACTCAAAATATAAAGGAGTGGCTGTTAAGATTTTGTATTGCTCTGCATTCACAGAAACTATACAGTCGCAATCACGACACTTTTGCCCTACTCAAACCAACTTTACCAGGCAACAGATACACTGAGAAATGGAGATCTGTTCGGGAGGTGACTGGATTCCAGGGAATGACATTTCCACCACCCTACAGCCAGCAACAAGATATTGCAATAGGGGTAATGATTCTGATTGTAGGTGGATTTAGCGAGTAAGGGAATCACACCAAGAAAAATAACTTAGTTACACATCTATAACTGAGTAAGCTATACAGAACATGAGTCATTATGTTTAACATGCGCCATCCAGTGGTGAAAAATATCCATTTGCCACATGATTATACCTAAAATTTAGCATGAGAGGGGAATATATATAGCCAAAGCTATGGCCAAAGCTTGAACAGCTGAGACAGTGTTCTGAGACTGCTACAAATGCGCAACAACTACCATATGTGTGATTCCAGAGACCACAAAGGAGAAATACATTATTTTAACATTTTTAAAATATTTTCAAATATTTTTCCAACTGCACTGTTTTGCATATAAGATGTTTTTCTTTATTAAAAATATCATTATATCTTGAATACAAACACAAAATCTTTCACACCTAAAGAAAAAATATTTCCAAAGCACTTGTAACATGTTACCCTAAACAACAATCAAGAGTTACTATCCAACATCAAAGGAGCTCATATTGTCTAATTGGATATTTAGGGGAAAAGTCATAACCAAGTTTCAGATATTAACATTGAAACCCAGAAAACTGTTAGATCTGCTGTCAAAAAACTTCAACAAAATTATCACAACCACAGATAAGTCCTGAAAAAACTGATCTACTACAAGATGCTTTCAAGCTGGCTAGCTGTTTCACCAATGTCATATCCATTTTTCTACTTACAAACAGGAACAGTCCTCTGCATATGTGGCATATTATGAGGCATTTGTCTTACTGAATCAAGTTGTATAGGGCTGGCTTAGAATCAAGGAAGGCATATTTCATGACTTATACATGCCTGTTTTTCCATTACTCTAGGATTTGCATTTATATCCCATGAAAGGGTGGATCTCTATCAAATATTTCTCATACAAGCTTTAGAGATCAAGAGATTTAAATATGGTTTCACTGACCATTTGGGTGTTCAAGTTTCCCCCACTGTTGGATGCCTCACTGTCTGTTACCTTAGGCTTTCAAAACTTGCAAATTACAGCCAAGTTTCCTTAATTTGGTGATGGGTATGCTAGAAAGAGTTCATGTCTACTCCCTTTAGACCACTTGAAACATGCTATAGTATACTGTAGTGTGTTATTGATGGTTTTTGGCAGCCAAAATACATTTGAAAGCTAAAACAAATATGGATTCCAGTTTTCAAGCAATTCCACTTTCCAACCTTGTTGTAGTCCCTAACCCATCAGATATGTGGGAACCTCTCCTCCCACTTAAATGTAAATCCTTGGCTAAAAGAATCTGATAAATACATTAATCCCTACTGGAAATAATTATTCATGTATGTCAACTTTTCCAAGATACTCTTTACAGCCAACAAAACATCTTTGCTACAAGTAAAATTGCCTATGAGCAGATTTATTATTTAACAAAAATAAATTGGCAGAAAAATATTTTGGAAGTACACAAAAGCTGAACTTTTCTGTGTGAGGGAGAAGGAGGGAAAATGACTTATCTAGTCCTGCATACTTACTTGACAGCTGTTTTTGGAGTTGTCTGACAAGAGCAGCTGTTTGCTGTTGCTGTTGTGTCTGTTGCAAGCCTTGCCTTGAAAACTGCAATGTTTAACATCAGGAGAAGTTAGTAAAATATTCATAGCTACACCAAACATATCTGTGATGTAAACTTGATGTTCTGAGAAACATGATGCCATTTACAAAAATATTATGAAAGAGCCCATTCATTCTGGATCTCTCTTTGCATATTAAATCTGTGACTGTGATTAATACAAATCACATTGAAGTAGAGAGAAAAAGAATAGTAGTAGTAGTAGTAGTAGTAGTAGTAGTGGAGAAGTATCCAAGGGCCAATTGAGGTTCCTCCCCAAAATTCCTATTTAGCCAAAACAGATTTGACCAATCTCATCCTGTTTCCAGGGAAAGGTGGGTGGATGTTACAAAGCCCAGCCTGGTTATCTGGTATTCTTTCTATCTATCTATCTATCTATCTATCTATCTATCTATCTATCTATCTATCTATCTATCTATCTATCTATATCTATATCTATATCTATATCTATATATCTATATCTATATATATAAATTTTCTGATAGTTTTTCCCTTAACTTAAACAACAAAACTACACGACCAAATCACACCAAATTTGGCCACAAAATCCAGTCTGTTTTTACATCAAAAACCAAGAAAAATAATGTCCTAATTAGAGGGAGAGGAATAACTGTTTTTTTCCCATTGCTGCTAGTTAGAAGGCTAAGCTCCGCCCACTTTGTCTCCTAGCAACCCACTCAGCCATTTAATGGCGCCCAGGGCCTCTTCAATCAGGCCTCTTCCACACTACCTATAAAATACAGATTATCTGATTTGAACTGGATTATATGGCAGTGTAGACTCAAGGCCCTTCCACACTGCTATATTACCCATTTATAATCTTATATTATCTGCTTTGAACTGGATTATCTTGAGTCCACACTGCCATATAATCCACTTCAGTGTGCATTTTATACAGCTGTGTAGAAGGAGCCTCATATAATCCAGTTCTAAGCAGATAATATAAGATTATAAATATACAGTAGAGTCTCACTTATCCAACATAAACACCCCAGCAGAACGTTGGATAAGCGAATATGTTGGATAATAAGAAGGGATTAAGGAAAATCTATTAAACATCAAATTACGTTATGATTTTGCAAATTAAGCACCAAAACATCATGTTATACAACTAATTTGACAGAAAAAGTAGTTCAATGTGCGGTGATGCTATGTAGTAATTACTGTATTTACGAATTTAGCACCAAAACATCACAATGTATTGAAAACATTGACTACAAAACATTGACTACTAAAAGGCCAACTGCATTGGATAATCCAGAACATTGGATAAGCAAATGTTGGATAAGTGAGACTCTACTGTAATATGAAATAATTACTGTGGTATAATAATACAGAACAATCTCTAAATCCAGGACAGTAAATAAAGAGCAAAACTCGGAATGCAGGAAAATCCAGAAAGGAAACAATCAGGGCCAGCTAACACTTCCCAACAAAGGATTCTCCCAGGCAGGAAGCAAACAGGCTTTGAAGCTGCAAGGCCATTAAATGCTAATCAAGGTGGCTAATTGCAGCATTCATACCTGCCACACTGAGACTATTAATTGCTATTCAACCTGGGCAACGAAGGATATCGCAAGGTAGAAAGAGGCCAGGCTTGCAAGCAGCAAGGCTATTCAGTGCTATTCAGCCTGGCCAACCAAGATTTCCCCTAGATAGAAAACCCCCCAGCTCTGAAGCCACAAGGCTACTCTGTCCCATACAACCAGGCCTAAAAAGGATACCCTATGTAGAAAGCGGCCAGGCTTTTAAGCTGCAAAACTATTCAGTGCAGTTCAAGCTGGCCAAACAAGGATCCCCCTACTAAGGAAGTAGCCAGGCTTCAAAGCAGCTCTTTGATTGAGGGTGCTACTCCAGCTACTCCAGAAAACGGCCAGGCTTTGAGGCTGCAAAGCTATTCCCTGCTATTCCACCTGGCCAACAAATGATTCCCATCAGCCACAGCAACGCGTGGCCGGGCATAGCTAGTAGCCTTATATATGTTCCCATCAAGCCCTGTGAGGCAATGAGGTCGGGTTGCATTCATGAGCTCACCCCTTCAAAAGGTGCCGAAAGAAAACTACTCCAAGCACAAAACTGGGCAGGAAACTTCCTATAATCTCTCAGGGGCAATGGATCCCTCCAGATTTTAATTCCAATTTCATTTTTAAACACTAAAGCACCCTGATTTTGTATCAAATGTTCTTATATAGCTACTATTTTCAGTATGCTTGAACAGCAAAATTATATATCCATATTCCTTCAATAATCTGAAAATCTGGATAACTCCTGGGGGCACCTGCCTGCTATGCATGATAAAACAGAGCATTCATTGCCTAAAATCTACAGAAACAGGAATATTACAGGTCTAATATAAAACTGATAGCTAAAGGAAAAATACAAACTCTAAAAAGGAATATATAATTGAAATAATTAGTGTACTTTGTATGAATTTTACTGTACACATTTAATCATAAAACCAAAAGATCTACGTGGAAAAGGTATGGATGCAAACCAATCTCTTCATTTTACTGCATCATTAAAGATGCTGAGGAGAGTCAGGAGACTTTAAAATTTGTGTGGCATAATTTATTGGTGTTCTTGTATACTTGCACACTACTCAGTTACACTGAGCTATAGACATTGTAATTTTTTGGTCAACCTCTCCATGAATGTTTGGGCCCAGAAGGAAATATAAGGCTTTTAGGAAACATGTGGGCTTTATTATGGAATTCTGGGAGGAATCCTTATGCCAAACAAAGCAATGTACTCACTTATTAGTACATAAAGGGATCTTGGAGTACCTCAGATACCAAGTCTGCTTTCCCTGATGCATGAAGTCTTCAACTGCATGCATCTGAAAAAGTAAATTTACCCTAGAAAAGCTTATGCTATCAACTTCTTTCTCACAGTCTCTAAAGTACTACAAGATCTTTTTGCATACTGATATTCTTGATTCACATGGCTATGTTTTGAATTGTCCTATATGCGGTACTCATTATACGTCTAGGAAATTTAGTCAAAAATCAACCCTCAAAACCTGAGTCAACTTATCCACAAGTCAATGTGAGTAATGTATTTCAAATCTTGTCAAAAAGGAACCATCCCTTCTCTGTGTAGAATGACGAAAGGCAAGAGCTTAGTCCATCCCATGAGAATCTAAAGGAAGCACCATCCCCCTCTATTCTCTCTCCCATGGTGCAGCTTTAGCCTTTTTGAATGACTAGATGGGAAAATAGTAGTGGCAGCAACCAAAGGCTGCTGGCCGCTTGAGGAGACATTGGGTGCTTTTCCTTCTCGATAGAATGACCCCCTGACTTTTCCACATACCTTATCAAAATCCACAATTTTGGCCTCAAGCCTGCCTTCAACTTATATATGAGCTCAACTATGAGTATGTATGGAACTTTCCTCTTAAACTGAATTTATTTCAGTGCATTCAACTGGCAAGAAAATACATCTAATTTCAGAGATTCTATAGATACATTAGTTTTGTAATGCAAAGCCCTTGTTTTATTTTCTAAAAGACTAAAGTAGAAACTAACATTGCATGTTACAGCTTTATAACAGATAGTATATACATCTATTAAAAAGATTAGTTTAACAGCATGACATGAATGAGATCAGAGCCCCAATCCTTGTAAAACCTTTTTTTTACAGTTATGGCTTTGAAAACCTTGTCCTGATATAGTAAATGGAAATATATTGTAATGTATCTTTCCCATATGCTACTCCCACAAGTCTAATGTACAGCTTTGCTTTATTATTCTTGAGAATTACATATTTTTCTTGATATCTTCAAAAGTAAACTTTCTTTTATTGGGCACACATCAATAGAGATGTTATGCTGATAACTTAATGGAAAATACTATTTTGCTATTTTATGGCAATCCAAAAATAATGATGAATAATATTTGTCTTAAAATAAGAACATGTGTATCGTATCAAGCCTTCTGGATTGTGAGTCTGTTTAATTGGTTACTATGGATCCATCAGATGTTCAGTATAAATGAATTAATCTTCTGAATTGTAAAGTTGGGTATTTCATCGGATTTTGAACTGTCTATGTAAACACTTTCTAGCAGTCAAAAGGGGAAAATCCTGTCTAATGTTTAAGATGGAATAGTGTCAGTAATGCAGTATTTCATCTACAGAAAAGATAAGATGGGGATTAATCTTTTATCATCTACTATGAAAGCTATACAATTATAATCTTGAGAAAGGGAATGAAGTCAAGTGGGGGGAGACAATCCTCATTGAACTATTATCTGGTTCATATGTTGTAAGAGCTAGATATGGGGCAAAACGTGAAGGTATTTTTATGTAAAATTATTCTACAACCTCCACTTTGTGAGGCTTTAAAATAAGGGACAGAGTGGGAGGTTGCAGAGACTAAGTGGTATGAGCAAAGGAAGCATGGGGAAAAGGCATTGTAAGAACATGGAAAGGGGAACATGACCAGTGTAGATGGGAAAATGCTAGATTGCCCTGTTCCAAAGACAGGATTTTACACATAATTCCTGTCATTTGCAGGTGAAGTGGAACTAGTTCGATGTGCTGCTGCTTCCCAGTTCTGTCATTGGCCCATCTACCAACAAGCTACAATGGCAACTGGGAAACCACAGCTGCTGGGAGAAGGCAGGAGAAGCACTAGTAGGCATTTCTGTGATAGAATATTTAGTAAGAGGGAACCCCTAGAATCACAGAGTTTAAAGAGACCACATGGGTCATTCAGTCCAATCCCCTGCCATGCAAGAAAAACACAAAGTATTCCCAACTGATGGCCATTCAAACTCCTTTTAAAAGCTTCCAAAGAAGGAGCTTCTGCTATACCCCAAAGAACAGATGCTGGACATCTTCAGAAGTCCTCCAGACAAGTGTTGGTCCCATGTTTGGGCAAATATAGAACTGTCCGCCTAACAATCCCTACTAAAAAGTACTTAGTAAGTAAATTGGGTAAAAAGTATATTTAGAGTGCAAAGTAGATGTAGGTGGTTCTAGACCTTGAATAACTCCATCTTTCAGCCCACCAGTCCCCATGGTTCTATCCTGCTGCTGCTGCATGCATGATTCTTTCATTATCACAAAGAGACTTCCAAATTCAGCTGAATATGGTTAAAAGGTGTCTAAAGAGCTTTGCTAGCAGTGGACTGAAGAGGAATTTGTGCATATTTTGCATGTCCCAATCATTTTAATGATTTAAGTTCTTGTTGCTAATATTCCTGAAACTCACAATTTCAAATATATCCCAGGAATCTTTTGATGATGTGGTGTCCATTGAGGATACTGGATTACAAATGCTTTTTACTGGCCATGCTGTTTGAAGAAGATGGCAAGTTCTGGAAGAGAGCAAGTGGGTGAAGTCTGCTCAAGGGACACCTTTCTGTTTTCTGCAGTACCCCTTTTCCATCACAGATGGATATGCAACATCACTTCCTAAACAGAGACATGAAATAAGACTAAAGATAACGTATTAAGGATTCTGAGGTGGAGCGCCAAGGCCTGCTGCTGAAATAAATGCCCTTTGTACTCAACAATGACCAGGGAACATTGTATTCCCACATTCTATAGTGCCAGCAAGGCAGAGTTGTCTTCTAGACTGATTTATGCAACTGAAGGCCAAATGCACTGAAATCATTGTAGCTGACCTCACAAAACCCATGGTGAAGAGTGCCTCAATGTGCCAAGTTACCTAATTCATAACATCTGATAAGTTGCAATTGAAATACTTTGGTATCCAGAATACTATGTTAAGACTTAGTTTGGAAATTACTAGTGTTTAAAACTCTACAATCTGTTGTAAAGAAAGTAGAATAATATTAAAAGGGGTTCGTAGGATTCTCCCACTAAAACTGCACATGTTTGCCTTCCAAACCAGTAAAAGACCTGATGCAAATTGTATTGATAAAATAATAAATATCTCAAATACACAACAGAAGAATAGATATGCAAAATGAAAATTTGGTTTGTCTTTTAATTTGAGATTACCATACAATCTTGCAATGCTGTAGTGACTTCAGCAAAATATCATGTTTGTGGGAACATGAGCAAAAGAAGAGCTTAATAGGCTTTTGACTTTCAAATCTGGCACATGAACCTGTGCATTTTTGGTACATATTTCAATTTCCATCTGCTGATGCATTTCCCTATAGATTATATTATTCTCAGAATGAAACTAAGTCAATATAACAATCTACTGAAAAGTTCTAGCCAAGGGCTCTTTTGATTCTCCTGCAGACTTTGAAATGCAAATGCTGCAGAAGAAAACTTTGAGAAGGTCCAGAGACTCAGGTTTCAAATAGAAATTTTATTTTGCATAATTGTTATCTCAGTATCTAAAGGTTATCTTGAATTCATTTTCATATTGCTTTAGCTAAAGCCTAAGTTATGGAAATTTGCAAGCAATTAGGGCTGGCAGACATTGAGGTGAGTCTGCACAAGACAATCAACACAATAAATGTTGTGACAGTTGGCACTCATGCTGCTAGGATGAGAATGATGAATGAAGTGTATGCCTGAAAATGATTGGGCTCCCTTGTGTGTGCTGGAAGCATATGAAATATGCTATAACTCAATGTGAAATTCAGAAGTTTTTCGCTACTGAAGAAATTTCACAAATAGCAGTTAACACCTTGTATATTTTATGGCTGAAAACAGTGAACATTTGAATTTTGGAGATGCTTCCAATCCAGAGTTATGGCTTGCAAATTGCTAAGCCTGCCTTCATTGCAAAATTTTACAAGAGTTCAAGACAGTGTCGACGTTAACTTGTATTTTTTCTATGTTTCCCAGTATTTCTTTTAGTCTTTCCATGAAAAACAAGTCCACTAGGAAAGAAAAGGATACACAAGGCCTCTACTGAAAATATGTGGGAGAACATATCCGATCAATTGGCCATCATAATTGTTGTTGAGGGAAACTTTAGAAAAATAGCACTATCAATTAATGTATGAGCTCCCAAAGACCTCTGAGGGGCCTCAGTGAACTACACTTATTTCAAGGGGCTGCTAGTTTTTAAATAATCCACTTAAAAATCAGATTTAGCTTTTTATTAAAAGAATTGTTAACCTGTTGCCTGCTCCCAAGCCTCTACAGCTTTTATGACTTGCTGATGGGCATGGCAGTGCTTTAACAAATACATCTTTTGAGAGATTAATTGTGCTGTGCAAGAGTTTATCTAGGCTTTTTTAAATAAATAAAACATGGTTGGGTCAACTGTCATTTCGAAATGTCTAATCTACTGCACACAGTTTCCCCCTGCAGCTTGGTTTTCATCATATTATTTGATGATCCTTCTGTTCTTTTTGCTCATTACATTTGACACAATCATTTTACAGTGAGAGAAAGGTAAAATTTCCCATCAAGCAGATTTCCTTTTTCACACTACAATCCGTAGTACTACTATTATTTATCTTGCTATAAGCTACTTCTTGTCACAATACCAATCCATAGTTTCCCATGACTCAAGACCTCTCAGCTGAGATGCAAGGGGAAGAGGCAAACTCGCCAGTCGCCACTTGGTGGAAGTGTGCCCTTTCTCCTTGCTTCTCAGCTGAGAGACAAGGATAAGGAGTGCTCCCTGTCAAACTGAGACAGGTGAACTCTGCAGCTTCTGTTTGGTAAAAAAAAAAAGTGCAGTTTCCAGGGCAGTTTCCAGGAAAAAACTGTAAACATTCAATGCCAAAGTGAACAAAAAAATCAAAACAATAAATAACATCAAGATAAACTTAAAAACTTGAATACACATATAGTTATAACACATAAGAGTAAGTTTACATTTACATCAACAAATCTGATTTGCATACTTTGATGTAGCACAATCCAGAATTAGAAATGGAAGTATAAGATCTTCTCACCTATGGATTTTTCTAGGACAACATTTCACATCATCCACCCACCTTTCCTACTGACCATAGAAATGGACAACAGAGATGGACCCAGATTTGAAATTACATTATTCTACTTCTTTGTTATTGCTGAACAGTACAGTCCCTCAGAATAAGATCTATCAATAACACTTTCTCTTACCAATGGTTGCTGAGGCTGCATTGCTTGGAGACTAAGGGCTTGCTGCTGATTTTGGTGTTGCTGCTGCTGCAACTAAAGAAAATATTTTTTAAATGAGTTTACTATTGCAATATAGTTACACAACAGCAATGATAAACAACCCTGGGAAACAGGTGAAGAACCTTTCTCTTCTTCAGATGCTACATTCACTCCAGAGTAATATGTTGAGAGCTAAAGTTATGAAAGTATTTCTGTTTTCCTACTGCCACCCCCTTTTATGTGCCCTCTCATCTCCTTCTTATTCTCCTTTCATTTAGCACACTGCCATCTCTTTCTCTCTCTTTCTTTCCCCAAAAACCAGCAAGCTACAGATGAATAAAGAGGCAATTTAACAGAGATTTGAACAAACCAATTGGTGGAAAACCTTGGAAGAGTCAGAAGTTGTGCACCATAGCCTTTCAGAACATATAGTAGCAGTAGCCCCACCCAGATGGATATTATGGATTTTAGGAAATCTTCAGCTCAGTAACTCTGTTAACCTTTGGAATAAATATATCATGACAGTTCCATGCTAAAGATTATAGGTGGGTTTTTCTTTTTACAAGTCTGGCCCTTCTCTCCAACACTCAAGCTCTGAAAGTGGGCCCTGCAAAGTACTTGGATGTGACTGTGCCAACCAAAGAGAATGAAACTCCAGTTAAAGAGAACTAAAACAGCCCTGTTTCATACAAGAAGTCAATGGGATACAATGTCAATAGCAATGGAATCACTGTGCAATAAGAATGCATGTTATGTATGATTATATTAGATATCTATAATCACACCTATCTCTAACAAAATGGTTTGGAGTGCATTAATGTTGTATCGAGTCTGACATGATTCTAGGCAAGAAATGTGCATGGAAATGGGAAAGCTCCTCCTGAAAGTAGGAGAAGAAGTGGAGTTTTAGGGACTGTGTTTACCACTGAGAGCAAGTTTTAGAAAAATGCAATGAAGGAAAAGAAGAGAGAGAGAGAGAGAGAGAGAGAGAGAGAGAGAGAGAGAGAGAGAGAGAGAGAGAGAGAGAGAGAGAAATATTTGGGCATGTTACTAGTCATGAAGTGTTTGTATTAGCTCAGGTGGATTTGATTGAAACAATGGAAGTGTTTGGTCACACATACACACACGCACAAGTCACAAAAGGCATGCTTACCTCACCCAAACCTGGGTGGTCTTCCTAAGGGAGAATATACATAAGGTCAGTGCAATGTCCCATAGGCTTGGTTTCCAACAGACTGTTCTTGTCACAGTTCCAGTCCACCTAGAGTGCTTCTTTTATCCTACCCAGCTTCTTTTGATGGCAATATGAATTTCAGCCAGGGCATTGTGGTTTCTTTGATGATGAGGTAAACACTAACAGCATAAGTCCTCACTGTTTACACAAATCCCAAATTGTTGTTCAGCATGTTCTCTCTGAGGAGCACTTGAGGCATCTGTCCTGGACATTGAGATAAGCTTCTAAGCCAGGGTTCATATCAATTTAATGTTTTGTTCCTTCTTTTACAACAGTTGGCTTCTTCCTCCTTCCTGAGAGGTTGTTATGTCCCTCTCTACTATTTAAACCATGCATACACATACATGCCTGCATTCATTCCTACAAACTCAAATCAATGTTCCACATTCAGTCTGTTTCAGCTTTTGTATGTTATGAGAACACTTGTTCATGCTGCCTTTTCTAGCTCTAACATTTGTTTGCAATATAAGGCATATAAGAGAGTTGAATGTGCTAGCTAGCATCACCTATGGTATATCTGTACATGTAACTTCAAGGTCTATTTGAAAGATCACTAGCTGCATATTATAAAACATATAGTCTAGGATGCTACTCCTGTAACACTGATAAAGCATTAGTGTAGGCATTTGCTTCATGTTAATTTTATAATAAAAATGTAATCACTCAAGATCAGAAATACAAAAATGCAATAAGGGCATGCAAGATAGCAGGATATTCTAACATATTAGGACATCCTATTTCTAAGATCCCATGCTCAGTCTTTGTCACCTCTAGCAAAAGAATCTGAGGGACACAGCACATGCAATCTCAACGCCATCTCTACATTCATATTAGAGCATCAATCCATGTCTGCATCCCTGGACCTACATTTGGTTAAAAAAAAATTAACACCAGAAGAACACAGAAGGCCAGGAGTACAAAGAAAAGAAATCACACAGTTCGACTCTCAGGTAACACGTTTTGGAAGAAGGCTGTTATTGTGAGTAGGCATTTGACTGGATAAACTTAGTGTCCTGGACAGTAATATACGTGGCATTTAAATGATTAAAATAATAATTTATGACAATCCATTCTACACCCAGTTATCATACATAAATAGACACAAACAATTTCTATACCTGAAGGAGTCTCTGCTGCTGAATTTGCTGCTGTCGGTGTCTCATTTGTTCCTGAGGCATTTGTATGGAGTTAAGGTTTGGGTGGGAAACTGTGGGTGGCATAACATCTAGTGCCCTTCCAACCAAAGGATTTTGCTGCAAAGCCTGGTGACTTAAGCTGAAGAAATAAGATGGATACCGGTAAATAATTTTCCTCTCTAAAAACAAAATGAGAACCTGCCAAGTTCAAACTTCAAAGACGTGAATATTATAACCTTAGTGTCATATCTGCAACAGGATGAAATAGTGAACAATATTAAAAATCATAAAGATAAATACACTGAAAAAATGCAAAACAAAGGTTGCTTTCTAAGCCAACATGCAGAATCCATCCTTTTGATTCTGGATAAAACCATAAGTAAACAATGCACTGTAACATTAAAATATGGAATAATAGGAGCTGTAGTTTTACAAGTTTAACCTCCTTTGCCAAATAGTGCTGGTTCCTCACCAAATTATAACTTCCACAATTACATAGCATTGAGCCATACCGGTAGTAGTTAATGTGGTGTCAAATTGTATTAATTCTACAGGAGATGGACCCAAAGATGGACTTAAGAGCATACCAAAGCTACACATTTAGCTAAATCTGACAGACTTAATCACTACAAAAAGAGCTGAATGCATCTTATATTGATAAAACATGTATTGTCAAGACTTCTCTTGTCAAGACCAACAGCTAAAACTATAAAATGGATGTCTAGATGCACCATGTGAATATATCTTGATAGAAGTGATGGTCATACAGCATACATGAAATGCTATTTCCAATGAAGACAAATTTCCAAAGACAACAAATATTCTGAATAGCTCAACTTTTGCTAAGAGTTGCCTCCAATTTTGGGTCTTTTAAATTATCCTGCTTTATTATAGACCTGGAGCCCAGAGGCTTGAGAGTTGGATTCAGACTCTAGGAGAGCAGAGTTAATGTCCCACTCATCCATGGAAACTCACTGGGCAACCCTGGTCAAGTTACATACCCATAGTCTAAGAGGAAAACAATGGTAAATGTCTTCTGCAGGAATTTTGCCAAGAAAACCCATGGACATGGTCACTATAAATCAGAGTTGCAGCAGCTACTGGTAAATTTCAAAATGAAAATAGATCCCAATGAAATTATTTTGAGGCATCAGTAGGTTAAAGATTTTTGAATATTTACTGTATTTCAAAGGAAAACAGTAAACTAGCTCTGTAAGTGGAAAAGTAGGGTCAACAAAAACAATATTGTATTAACAATTACTTAATAACAATAATAATAATAAAAACTTCATTTGTACCCTGTCCTATCTCCCCATGGGGACTCAGGCCAGCTTCCAACATAGTAACAGGCAAACATTCAATGCCTACATAAACAATGTAGAGCTAGATATAGATCTATAATTATATATACTAATTTCACATATGCATTTCCCCCTGAAATGTTTGCAAATCCTCTCTCTCTCTCTATCTCTCTCTATCTCTCTCTATCTCTCTCTATCTCTCTCTCTCTCTCTCTCTCTCTCTCTCAATCACACACATATATGGGCAGCAGAGCCTCCAGGCAAACTTGTTCTGTTCTTTTTGGCAGTCTTTTTGTAATAGTTTCCTACATGTGTACTAAGTCTCTTCTGAAGGTTTTTTTTTAATACAGGGAGTGATTTCCTATGATCAGAGGGACCAAATTTCCCTTCCTTTCTCATTCATTTCTCCCCCTCCCTCCTCTCAAGTTATAGTTTTAGAATAAAAAGCTATCATATCACCAATGCACCAATTCAGTAAATTCACTATATCTCCAGGATGTATCGATACTGTAGAACAGATGCAGTCTGATCCACCTGGGCCATGGCTCAATACTGTGAAAATATGGAAAACATCAAGGTCTTTAGTCTTCTCTTCCAAAGGATGGTGCTGCCACACCAAATACAAATCCCAGGATTCCATCGCATTGAACCATGGCAGTTAAAGATGGCTCAGACTGCACCAATTCTATAGCATAAATACAGCCCAAGTAAAGAACCAAAGAAAAATGAAATATGGCTTCTTCAATATGTCACAGAATAAAAAAGAAGCCCAATTGTTGTAGATGGTGCTGAAAATTACCATTAAAGGCTCAAAAATGTCACACACACATCAAAGAACTACAGCAACATATACCAAAACCTCCCAACATATTTGGTCCATTGTAGGAGCTCCTTGTGTGGCTTAGCTGATGAAAGCCCATGTATGGACAAAATTATAAAATATAAAAGATTGCAAACTTTTCTTGGGTAGACCAGGGTTCACCAACTCTTCTAAAAGAGTTACAATATGGTAGATATGGCCATGATATGTTTTTAAAAGTTGACTAACAAACCTACAAACTAATACTGAAATCTACAGGATGTTTCAGGTTTTGGAAAACATGTGACTACAGTATTTTAATTCTTTCCTCAAACACAGATTAATAAATAGGACAATGCAACACTATTTCTATTTTTATCCTCCCAACAATGCTGTGAATTATATCAGTGTTCACTGTTAATCCATTGGCTTGGTCTTGGCATCCTACATTTGCCTCTGAAACAACATTAATTCCACAATATAAAAATTTAACATCTGTAGCACAAAGAAAGCCCAAGTCTGTCCCACATCTGGACCCACTGCCTGAGGGATGTTTTCAAGAATGAATAGTTTACACACAAGCTTTTAATAGTTATTACATTTCCAGGAAGATGCTCTGTGGAGTCCAGCAGTTTGAAACACTGTTTACAAAGGATACAAATATATGTTCTCCAACACACAAACTAATTATATGAAAAGGAAATGACCTAACACTGGATTTTAGGAAATTGTTACTAGCAGTACAAATTGAGGCATGATCTGGCAATGATATGTAATGTGTTTAGGTTTTCAATTTACTTAGTATTATGCAGTATAGCAAGAAAAATAAAATCTAATGGGAAACAAGTTCTACATAATATATGAAATTGAGTAAAGATGTATGATGTGTTGTTGAAGGCTTTCATGGGTGGAATAATTGGGTTTCTGTGAGTTTTCTGGGCTGTATGGCCATGTTCCAGAATCATTCTGGAATGCTTCTGCAACATGGCCATACAGCCCAGAAAAGTCGCAGCAACCCAAAGATGTATGATGTTTAAAGATTTCCTGACACCTAAGTAATGCCCTCATGAAACAATTATGATTAGAGATATTAATAGCTGCAGTGTAGGAGTCATTTATTTGTTTGTAAGTAATCTTCCAGAGTGGCCAATTGCAAGGAACAGGATCAGTCATCGCCAACATTCCTAACAGATTCCCTCACTCCTGGTTTGCATCTTCTCTCTTTAGAAAAAACGGACACAACCTTGGTCTCAATGGCATTTCTTATACACCTGCGTTTCTCAAAATGTTTCAAACAAATCCAGACAGAAAAAATCTAAAATTACAAGAAATATAGTGTCTTACCGCTGATTGCCTGTTAAAGGTTGAAGATAGGCAGCTGCTTGCTGATGAATGTACCCACTTGGCTGTTGTTGAATCTGCCTTAGCCTTTCCATTAGAGCTGGGTTTGAATGAGCCACTTGATATGCCCTGGGGCTGTAAGCAGGTGAAAGGACTAAACCTCCAGACTGTTGGGATTGCAAGGACATTTGAGTACTATACATCGTATAACCGTGAGGAATGGCCTGCACAGGAAACAGTTCAAGAAAGGTTTAAATCGATATGCTTTTAAGGAAAAACAAAACATTGCTTCTCTGCTTAAAAAACAAAACAAAAAAACACAAGAAGAGAAAAGGGCAATATATAACATTTAAATACATAGTTATTTGAAATAGTAAACTCCAACAACCTCCATCATTTAGTTATGTTTACTCTTTCCTTGCTAGGATGAATTGGAGTCTCACTCGATATAGCTATAGCTATAGAGATAGATAGATTTCATGTCAATTCTCCTTTTTAAGAGCAGGAGTTAGAAATGCCAGGCTGTATGAAAGAAATTAAATTAATGCATCTGACCAAGGCAATTTCTGGATGATTTTCATGATCATATGGGTGAGCAGAGCACATACCTGTGTATATGGGCATTGAATGTTTGCCCTATAGGTATATAATGTGATCCGCCCTGAGTCCCCTTCGGGGTGAGAAGGGCGGAATATAAATACTGTAAATAAATAATAATAAATATAAATCTAGCATCAACTCAGTATTAAGAATAAGCTTATTACATTGGATATTTTCCATTGTGCTTGAAATATGCTTACTATTAATTCTGAACTAGCCTATGCTGTCAGCATGTCTGCATATTAAATGCTGTAATGATAAACCTAAAAAATGTTTATTCAAGATATTATCAACATAAGCCAAAGACGTAAAAAAGAAACACCATTTTAAAGATCTTTTCAAATCTTTAGTCTGGTTCACAGATAAGATAGGCCTAGATTTTAGGTGATATCTCCATCATATTTTTTCCCAGTCTCATGTATGTCAATCCTTAAAAGAATGGTGATACCTGTGCCTGTTGCATCCCTGGATATTGTGGAAGTTGAGATGGCCGGGCTTGCTGGGAATAAATAGCAGCTTGATCAATTGTTGGACCCTGTTTTAAGAAAATGAAAATGAAAAACAAACACTGCTTATTATAAATTAACACCTTATATATTTGAGTGCCTAGATCTGACCAAAAATGCTTTAATATAGGAATACAAACTGACACATTAGAATTCTTCTTTATGGTACATCTTGGTTGAATATTTCCCTGTAAAAAAATTAATCACAACAAGAGACATTTGGTGCATCAAAGATCCAATGAAGAGCTGAACATAGAAGGTTTCTAGACAGTGGTCAAACACAATCACATTGGGCAGAGCAAAGAGTATTAAAGAAGGTTGTGGCAAAAGTTTTACTCCTTGCCATCTTCCACATACTTAGCTTATATGGCAGGCATGGGCAAACTTTGGCTTACCAGGTGTTTTGGACTTCAACTCCCATAATTCTTAACAGCCTACTGGCTGTTAGGAATTGTGGGAGTTGAAGTCCAAAATACCTGGACGGCCGAAGTTTGCCCATGCCTATTCCATAGGATCAAGTAGAGAAGATAAGAACCAAGGTCAACTAGACAAGATGGCAGAAGATATGCAATGAATTTCAAACTGTATTTTTCTTTTTTCTGAAACAGTAAATGTATTTTGGGATGTGGAGAGAGAGGATCACACCTTTCCATTATAATGTTCTTCATATGTGTCTCCTTCCTATTCTTACCTTTGAGTAAAAGAAGGATTCTTCTAAATTCCAAGAAACCAACACGACTTTCCAAGCCTTGAATATTTATAACAGGTCATCTTAGAAATTAAAACGATGAAATGTGGTTCCTTTGTATTTTATCTCAAATTTTAATATCAGATGAAAGTAGACCTTCTTAAATCTGGCCTGATGCCCTCTCAAGCAAGAAAAGATATTGTCCCCTTGACAGTACCAAATAAAGATTAAACTATTAGGTCAGTTGGGCATCATTTACACTGCCATATATTGCAGTTCATAATGCAGTAGGCAATGGAGATTCATATAATGAAGTTCAGTGCAGTTAAACTGTTTACGAAACTGCATTATATAACAGTGTAGATGGGGCCTCAGTTTCTGGAGTCCTCCATCTCAAGCAACAAAATATCTGTATTATTCAAGTTACTATGGATGTAGACCAGCACTGGCTGTCGAATGGTAAATCCACTCCAGATTTTAATCCATGGTTTAAGAATTATCCAAGGAGCTAAATATTATTTCCTAAACATATTCGGCAACTTGTATAGTTCCTTTAAATCAATTGAAAAACTGGAATGCACTCATTGCCCCATTGACGGGGTGTCACCAGCCACAGGTGTAAACCAAGCCATATTTGGGCTCTGCCATTATTTCAAGAAATCTTAAATAAGCAGAAGTGGAATTAAGTTGGGACACTCTCCACATGTAAGAAAAACTGTTGGGAAGAATTTACCTGGGTTTGCTGTCTCAAAAGTCGCTGCTGCTGCTGTTGATGTTGCTGCTGCATCAATTTCATCTGCAGCAGCTGCTGCTGTTGCTGTTGCTGCTGAGAAGTAATGGCATGGATAGATGGTGGTTGCATCATGGTGTTAGAACGCCTCTGTAACATGTTAGACAGCACTTGTTTTGTGTTGCTTGGGACAAATGACCCTGTAGGATCCAATCTGGAGCCAACTATGGATGTGATAAAGTAAATATTAGTTCATTAAGCCATCAGACCTTTAGAGACATATAATCTTCAGCATCAGTGAAAAGGATATTCCTTAAAGGACAGCTAACCAAGTGGTCAACCAAACTATGTATCTAAACAAAAAGAAGAATATTTCTAGTGTTGTACAAATGTAAACCTTTAATTCTTCCTTGCTCACATTCCTTCAATTTAATTTTTATTAACAAAATACTCTGTAATCTACTCCAAGCATGCATAATAAAAAATAGGTGGAAAATATTATTTCAGAAATCTCAACTAATTTGGAATGATATGGGCAAACATGTAACACAGTTATGTAACACGGTCATTAGATAATCGAGATAACTTTTCAAGGAATGAGAACATCTATGGTTTGAAATCCATATGAATGAATACACAAAGAACTTAAAATGATTTCTTGTGCATTTTGCCAAAGGACAAAAGAAGCTATCCTTTAAATCTTTGCTTTGCTGCCCTCTAGAGTAGAGGAACAATCCCCTTTTTCAAAATCCACTGATATTATCTGATACACAGAAAACAGTTTTTCTTTATCAATACTACAGAAACCTACAGGTAATTTTAAACTTGATAGTAATTCAGCTGAGGATCCTAAAAAGAACAAGCAGATTTTGAGCACTTTTAACAGTAGACTATAGATTTTAACTCTACAAAACTATATGAAACAAATATTTTCCATTCACTCCCTATATATTCAACTGATACTCTAAAGAACAGGAAAAAAACAAGAAATTGTAATAAGAGAAATGTTTTTCTGCGACAAAGCAAACTTTTTATAACAAGCCCAGACATACCTGGTGGAACAGGCTGATTCTGGACAAAGAAACCAGTCTGTGGGGGCTGTCCCATAACATTGTAGCCCCACAAAGCAGACTGGTGATGGTGCATCATTTGAGAAGAAACTGGTGAATAATTGGGAGGCACTCTGTATACGTTGTCCTTGACCAAAATAGGAAAAGTTAAAGGTTACTGACATTCATACCCTCATAAATAATGCCAATTTTCCTACTGAATTATTAAAGCATTTACTACCTTTCCTATTATTGTTTACTACATGAAATAGATTTGTGCCAGACTGTGAAGAGATAAGCTAGGGTTGATGGCATCATCGACATCATAGCAATTTGCTTCACAATATTTTTGCTGCATTCTGTTACATGGCAATTCAGGACTATTTACAACATTATCAAAGTCTTTTTATATGGATTAATATTTAATATGAATGGCATAACATACATTCAAGTTTCATAGAATGAAATTTATGATGATGATAAAAACAGCGATACTATAAATTTAAGACCCCAAAGCAATAGGTTTAACACTGGAATTTTATTACTGTACTATGCCAACTGTTGTCCTTTTCCCAGGATAGTGCAGCACTGGAAAGCAAAAGCTGAAGTTCTCTAAACAGCCTGTTTCCCCCAGTATACTACTTCCTTCACAACTGGAAAACAGGTGGCTTTTTTTCTATGCTGATGTCTTCTCTGACACCAAACCCTTCTTAAACATGTTGTAAGTATCAGTTAAAATATCAGCTGGTTAAGTCACAGAAATTACACAACCGATCCTACTAGAGACTTGTGTTGAATGACTGAATAGCTGGACTGGCAATGATGGATAGGTGTTTTTGGATAGCTTTTATAGGGAGAAAAAGCCATAAGAAAGGAAGATTTTTCCATGGAAGGAAAAACCATGGGGATATTGATTAAGGCAGAAAAATCCATATACTGGTCTTCCAAAAGAAAGAAAGAAATACATTTGGTCTAGGGAGGAGTCATACTTGATTTCCAGAATTTTACCACATTCCAGGACAACATATTCTCAAAACCAGTTTGGTCAATTGCATGTGTCAAACTTTCTATTCAACAGTTCACTTAATGTGCCATGAAGTCAAGAATAGGAGTGTGCTATGTGTAGCCAAGGACTGGAATTCTAAATTCTGCGAACATAGTAAGATTTTTCAACTTCACACCATGCATTTTAAACACTTACATCTGTTCTGGGTGTTGGTTTTATCTTTCTTTTCCTCCCCTTTCCCTTCTTTTCTTCTTCTGTTGAAGGTTTTCCTTGATCCAACAGCTCTGTTGACTTTCTTTCTGGTTCCTGAGATCCAGGGGTGATGGGCTCTTCTTCCTCCTCCTCTTCTTCAGGAGGAAGAGGTAAAGGTTCGAGGTAGTAATTTCGTGGCTTGGGTTTTGGATGCATGTGATAAAGGAGAAGATGCTGCTGTTCTTCATATTTTATTACTTTTCTATCAATACGGACGGTTCCAAACCAAGCCCAGGAGAGTGGAACAGGGTTCCTGTTGCCCTCAAATAAATCCCACGGAGATACTTTCTGCTTAGCTGAGACTTGAAGGCCCTATTTCAACATTGGAAGCAATTTTTGAAATCCAAGTAACCTCAAAGACCATAAAAATATTGAGATGACAAGAACAGTAAAAGGAAGGTGTTTTCTCGAATAACAAAAATGTTTATCAGATCCATAACCTCAGAATAGGAAACTTGGCATGCATACTAATGGGACCTAGCATGAAAGATGCTTGGTTTTATAGACCTTAATTTATTATTAAGAATTAATTTTATAGCAATATGTTTGAAGCCTATCTGAAACCAGCAATACCATTTTAAACAATTGAGGAAGCTTATTACCAGAATATAGTCAACAAAACTACACCTCTGGAAATTGCTATCATGCAGGAACAAAAACAATATACCTTTTAGTACTAAATTGTATCATGTCATTGTGAAGCACATAAAGGACACTACTTTGTGACTGTGATTGGTTCAAGAAGTTTCAGTCCATATTATTGAAAAAAATGCAAATTTATTTATAAATAATTTATTATTTGACCAGTTTCAGAAAGTATCTAGAGTTTCTGAAATCTTATTCTATCCTAAATGCTGTTCTAAAACATGACCAGACCAACACATTCAAGAATTAGAAAAGAATATATAAGTCCTTACATGTGGAGAGTGCCCCAACTTAAGTCCAAAAATCTATGCCATGTTGGAAAAGTATATAAATCTTCACTTTTTTAATTCCAGTATAGCAAAACAAATAATTTCAAAATGATTTATCCCTGCTGAAATAATATTCAATTTTTCTTCTTGCAGTTTGGAACTTTTTCAAACTAGTTTGTAGAGAAAAAATGTATGCAGATATTTTTTTCAAAAAAAAAGGATGGGAAAAGTGTTATTCTAAATTGGGTAACAAGTTAATTTTTTTCACAATGAAGTCCACAGTTCAAAATTGTTTAGTATTGTCTCAATAATATGCCTTAGTGTTGAGACAACGTATCCTACTGATGACAAGGAAATTTGTGGACATTCTTTACATCCCTAGCTTTGCATAACTGTTCAAAAATGGAACACACAAACTTTCTTGATCCTCAGTCACAAACCTCTAATATTCTAGGGTTAGTGGATTAAAATACCACAAGTGCCATGAAATGTATGTAGGAAATGCTGGTGTTCTTCATTTGGGATGTTGCACACAGCTCTTCTTCAAATCTATCCTAGGCCTTATCAATATCTTGTAAGATATTCATATAGATTGTTTTTGCCATTTTTTGCTTCAAGTTGAAATATTCTCACTGCATATGCAGTCTAGAGCCTTTGTGAGTGACCGCTTCACATGTACTGACAACATTGACCATTTCTAACTAGAGATCTTAGCTTAATTTACACATTAGAGAAATTATGTAAACTTTCAACATAGGACAAGAGGATCTGCTTGACATCAGTTACAGTAATGCCATGTCACTTATAGTTATTCACTGATTACTTCCTATTTCGAAACAAAAGACTGTTTCAGCAGAGAGAAAATTAAATTTAAGGGAAAATTATGTCTCTCCCAAATTGTAGGTGAATGATGTATCATTTGGGAGATTTAATTTGCAAGACAAGAGTCAGAAGGTGGCAGTCTATGAACATCTAGGGGAAGACAAACATTGACCCCTGGATACTGACTTAACACAAACAGTCTAAAGGGAATCACTCCAATGAACCTTAGTTCTTTTTCATCTGCACTGTGGAGCATAGTAGAACCGATTCACTTAACAGTGTTGTTGTAAAGATTGCATCTATATAATGCTTGCAAATTGCTTTGAAATTGGCATTTTTATTATTATAAGTCTCATCATGATTGCACTAATAAGCACAGATTTTTTGTGCACAAATGATGAATATTCTAAAAACTTTTAAAAGAAAAGTACTTTCTCAGAAATCAAAAACTACTCAAATGACACTCAACAGAAGACTATAAAATGATTCTGTGAATAATATACACACAAGAACATAAAGTTACATGCCCATTCTTGCCTGTTTCTTATCTATGGAGTCAAATCCAGCAATTTTGTTCCCCTTTGTGTCAATTAGTGATCCCATGGGCTCACAAGCAATAATGTCATACATTTGTTTTGGCAAGGGTAGAAGTTGATGAACTTTGTCAATACTTTCTGAACACTTATCTCCTAGTTCCTTCTGCAAGGAAGAAAGAAGAAATACAAGTGGTAAAAAAGGATGCAGAATTTCACAATTTTATGTCATAAATATTTCAGATGAATCATTTCCTTGTAGTTTTACTATTTTAATTTGAGACTTTCAGTGCAACCCTTTTTATGCCTTAAAAGTGCTTAACAAGCCCTCCTTTTTTCTGCCACAACAAAAAAAAATACTTCTAACTATAGAAATGTGTATTAATTGCTGATGCAGAATTCTAAAGAACAGATGACCAAGAATGCAAAAACAGCATCTCATCTGTAATTCTGGCACATTACCCAAAAAAAAAAAAATCGGAGCCAGAGAACTTCAAATACGAACATCTTGGCAGATTTGTCTAGTACTGGTCTTGCAGAAACTTTCTACAGTGTTAAATATAGGTCTTTCTAATAACTTGTAAAATCCTTTTCACCAGTGTCTGGTAGATAATCCACCCCGGACACTTAGGTCATCTGGGGGGCAGTTATTCCAGCCAGCCAGAACCTGACTGGCAGCCATCACCCAGAGGACCTTTGCATCAGTTGCCCAAAGACTGTGGAATGACCTGCCAGAAGAGATTGATTTTATTGGTGTAGTCTTATGTGTATTTTGTTATATTTATTTTAATAGTGTTGGGTTTTAATCCTGTTGTACCCCACCTCTAGCAACAAGGAGAGGAGAGTTATCATCATCATCATCATCATCATCAACAACAACAACAACAAAACCACTTGGGAAACCCCAATAAGAATATATTGTAATAAGGTCCCTATTTGTCTACCTCAGTAAAATGCATTGAAACTCATAATAGTTCTCCAGGATTTCAGGTACATCATCTGATTTCAATTCCTATTTTGAATTAGAGGTACCAGGGATCAACACTTGGTGTCGTCTCTATATAAAACGTGTGATAATTGAACTATGATCTCTACATGAAGGAATCTGAATGGAAAATTCCCACTTACATGTATACTATTGACCTGAATACCTAATTGCATATATATTATAGACCTTCACATAGTAGGTTTTACACAGCTAGCAGAGCAGATCCATGCATGGAGGCTTACTTCTCTATGTAGGTGCTCTTTAACATATTGGACTGATTTCTTAGAAGTAAAGTAACTTAGGGCATGATTCACTTCTTCTGCCTGCTCACTATTCTAGACCAGTACTTCTTAGAATTCCCGATGTGGTAGAGTGGCATTTTTTTTCCACCAGCATGCTAGGGACTTGGCACCATATTTGTACTCATTGAAAACAATTGTTTTTTTTCCTGGAAATATGCAATAGACTAGGATCTGATGATTTGTGGAGCAGCACTATTCCATAGTCCACCTCTTCGATAGCCCTGTTCTAGAAAACTTGACTGAAACTAAGGGTGTTTCCAGACAGCACCAAAATTCACATTTTAAATCTAAGACAAAAAAATTCTGAGACCTGACAGCAGGTCCACATATAGATCTGTCAATCCCAGGATATGATTCCCCACCATCCTCATACTTTCCTTTGAAGTGGAACAAGATTGGGGGGGGGCGTGAATGCAGGACATCCAGGGGAAGATTTAAAAAAAAAAACTTCCCTCCATTATGTGCTCGACCATATATGTGCACATGTGAATATCTTAATATAAACACAAGCAGATTCACATGAGATCCAGCATATAACAAAGGGATTTAAAAAACTCCAGATCTCTCTCTTCCCCCAATCCCCAATTCAACATCTCTTTAAGATTATAAAGTGTAAAGTAAGGAGTTTCAGAGAGTTCTAATTGCTTTCCATTTGTGCTTCCCTTGAACCACCTGTGTGCCCATTTGACAGCCCAATCAGCTGATCAGCTGTTTCGGGCTTTTTAAAAGTGCACATGCGCTGCAGCACTCTGCACAGGGCAGAGGGGAGGAAAGCACGTGTTTTACATGACTGCAGGGATATACAGTCATGCAAAGGTGCACTTTTTTCAGGCTGAATCGAGTTTTAAATGCACCTTTTTAACATTTGCTTTTTAGCTCTTCACACAATCCCGATCCCTTCCAGCTATAATCCAGTTACTTCTGGGTTTTACAGCATTTATAGAATGGCCCTAAATGTAACACTGCTAGCTAAAGACAAAAAGACTGGGCTATAGACTTTCTCAATTACCACTTCTCCCTCTTCTTTTAGAAGCTGGTTCCTCATCCATTAATCAAGACGGCAGATTAATTCTGCACTGAGCCTTTTTGTCGTGTTTTTAATTATTATTTTAATTCCTTATTTGAACACCATTTCCTCATTTCTATTTATTTCTACTTGGCAATCAATGAAGGCATTGGAAAGAAGATTGAGACATTCATTTAATGAAAGCAGCTTCCAGATGTCAGATGAGAAACTTACTTTCAACTTTTTCACCAAATTCATGTATGCTCGTTTGTTCTCTTCAGATCCTATTTGGGATGCATTTGACAGGTCAGAAGCTAATGTTCCATTGATCAACACACTCAGCATGTCAAGCACAGTTGTGAATAATTCACTAGACATTTCCAAAAACAGGAAGAAAAAAGATCAGTTAATCACATTCTCAAAAAAAATGGTCCCTTCAGTTAACCAAATATTTACTATTTCTCTTTGGAGTGTCATATGATTCATGAGCAAAGCATCTCAAATCATGAGACAGGTTTCCAGTAGAATGCAAACACTGGATTTTCTGATGTCACTTTCCAATCTAATTTAGGAGGGTGTGTGTGGCTCTCTCTCAAATAAAATACCCACCCACAATTTTGATTCACAGTGTGCTTTCAAACCTGCAGTGCTGCATGGCTCCCCCCCCCCCATCCCTTGAATGTGTTTCCTTCCCACTAATAACAAGAGTAAATTATCGCCAGTCAAGGCTGAGTTTGAGGAGGCCACAGTAGATTTTCCCCTGAACGAAAGCTGATTATGAAGTCTGAAGCTGGGAAAATTTCTCTTGAAATATGACAAAATGAATATAGCAAAATGAAAATTATGCTTATACTATTTCAGATTCATTTCTGTAACACCATCTTCCATCTTCTGCCTTGCCTGCACTAAGAATGCTGCTAGTCCCAAAATGTGAAACAGCAGAATATGTAATGCTGTACACGTACTTGTTTGCTTGCATATCAACTGTTCCTGATGTTATTATCTGAAGGAGCAGCAGTGCCCAGTCTGTGGTCCACTGGGTACTTCTTTGCACTGTATCAAACATTCCTCCCACCTAGAATGTGAATCAAATAAAGAAAAAAGAAAAGATAGATAATATACACTTTATTGGTGTGTATTCCTTAATTACATATATTCCTAATCCCTATTAGTAGCCTACTGCAATGACACATTAAGTGCCTGTGAAGACCAGGGATTCATTCATACTATGCAATTGCAGTATTATTGTTCTACTTCAACAACCATTGCTCTGTCCTATGAAATCATGGGATCATCAGTTTAGGGAGGAGCATTTAGAATTATCAGCCAAAGAGCTCTAATGTCTCATTATGATACAAATACCAGAGTTCCATAGCACAGAACAATGGCAGTGAAAGTGGAATAAAAACACGATAATTGCATAATGTCAATGGGTCATGCTGCCACCGAGCTCCAGACCAAACTCTGATATATCCTTCCCTCTCTCACCACACTACTTCTGTGTCTCAGGCAATTTTCTGGCATGTACACATGGCCAGTCACCTGGAAACCAAAGTTCATTTTACTTAACAAAATCTACTTCCAACAATTTCTCAAGGGCCCCCTACAGAAACTACTCTAAGCAAGGATATGAATGAACATACACGGAGAATGTGGGCAAAAGCAGGATGTAATGTGTGATTTGGCAGAATACTGCATTTTGGTGACTAAAAGGTAAAGGTAAAGGTTTTCCCCTGACGTTAAGTCCAGTCATGTCTGACTCTGGGGGTTGGTGCTCATTTTCATTTCTAAGCCAAAGAGCCGGCGTTGTCCGTAGACACCTCCAAGGTCATGTGATCCGCATGACTGCATGGAGTGCCGTTACCTCCCGTTGGAGCGGTACCTATTGATCTACTCACATTGGCATGTTTTCGAACTGCTAGGTTGGCAGGAGCTGGAGCTAACAGCGGGAGCTCAAGCCGCTCCCGGGATTTGAACCTGGGACCTTTCAGTCTGCAAGTTCAGCAGCTCAGCGCTTTAACGCACTTCGCCTATTTTACACTTTATCACATATATCACATTTATCACATATAAGGTGGTGGCTGTTCACAGTAGAAGAGGGTAAGTTATAATACAGTGATACCTTGACTTAAGAGTTTAATTCGTTCTATGACTGAGCTCTTAACTCAAATGTTTTTATCTCAAAGCAAATTTCCCCATTGAAATGCTATTAATCCATTCCAGCCCTGCCAAATCCTTCCCCTCACAACCTCTGAGTATGCCTGCCATAGATGTAGGCGAAACATCAGGAGAGAATACTTCTGGAACATGGCCATACAGCCCGGAAAATGCACAACAACCCCTTAACAGAGTCCCCTTTGGGGTAGATAAAGCAGGGTATAAATAAATGTAATAGTAATAGTAGTAGTAATAATAATAATAATAATAATAATAATAATAATAATAATAATAATAAAGAGCTCTCATTTAGTAAAATTTTTCCCCTGAAACACCTTTTTTTTTCATGAGCACTGAATATACAGAGCAGAAATGATGTGATATTGCCTATCCAACTTACCAAGCAAGACAGCTGCATTTCCTCCTCTCCCCCTGGCATGGCTCTCATTCTTACAAACAGGCTCCATATGTGGGAAGCCCGGGGAGGGGAATGGGGCAAAGCAGCCTATGAGTTGAAACCCTCAGGTTCAATCTAAATGACTGCTAGGAATGGAACTGAGGGAAGATTCCTTCAATCATGTCCTCTGGGTGGGAATATAAAGTGCCGACCAGGGCTTTATATGTCCTCCCTCCCTATAAAAGGTGCTGTCCTCCCCCCCTCCCCCAAATGCTTGATTTCTTTGTCACAACTTGGGGCAGTTGGCATGAGCCCTGATTTGGAATCACTGATATGTGACCTCACAGCATCAGGTACAGGATAAAAAGTCTCTTATGGGGGAGGGAGGGCTGCTCGGTGCAGTCCAGAATGGCTGCTGGACTGATACCTCCAGAGTGTCTCACTTCCCTTTTAGTGGCAAGGGTAGAGGCAATGGCAATGGAATACGATTGCCCCTACCAGGATGTACCAGGCTCTCTGGCCTATGTCTGGAGTGTTGGAATCATTGGTCAGCAGGTAGGCTAGCTGATATCAAAATCTAGGCCCCATGTGCAGTTGCCAACCCTAACATCAACTGTAACCAATAAAAGTAGTGGCTTTTGTTATCCTAAAGCAGTGGTTCTCGACCTGTGGGTCCCCAAGTGTTTTGGCCTACAACTCCCAGAAATCCCGGCCAGTTTATCAGTTGTTAGGATTTCTGGGAGTTTGAAGGCCAAATCATCTGGGGACCCACAGGTTGAGAACCACTGTCCTAAAGTGACTGTGTCTCATGTCTCATTTGCCCTGTACCTGCAACTAGCTTTTTCACTGTATCACATGGCATATGCTAGTTCGTATGTTTGCATATGACCTTCCTATTAAAGAAAATATCTCCACACCACAGTTTAAGAAAAAGAGGTGCTATTAAGTGTAATAAATACCTTTTTGACCTAAGCAGCTCTTAGCATTTTGACTGAGAGTCAGCCTAAATTATTCCTAATAAAACCATGTCACTTATTCTTACCAAATTAAGACGGAGTTGCAATGCTTCATGCATCATTTGTCTTGCTTTAATATCATCTTGGTATCGTTCTTCCCTCCAGTTGCTTAATATCTAGGAATAAAAAACATTTTATGGGGTTTTTTTTTTTTACACAAAAGGCTCTCACTAATGCTCACTTACTTTGCTTTGGCTTTTGTTGCTCACTATAAGTGATGCTCACATCTAAACAAAGAAATTCTTTGATTATCCATTCTAATCTGTAGTGTAAACCTACATACCGTATTTGGCAGTATTCTGTGTGACAATTTAACTAATAATATCTCAGAAACACAGTATCTTCAAAATACAACTCCATCTATGTGTGGCGGAAATGTAAATGTAAAGTCACAATTATAAGTAAGGAAATATATTAGATTCAGATGAAAGGTTAGAAAAAAAACAAAATAGCATTAAAGGCAGGCAAAAGAAATGGAAGGGAGAAGTGTAAGGCAATGAAATATTTGAGAACAGCTAGTTATTACATGGCTAGTTCATATATGGACACAGATTATTAGTCTTATTCATATATCTTTCAGTAGATATTGAATATGAGACTAATTAATTTGTTACTGTAATGGCATGGCAACTGCTTCCCTGGTATTCAGCAGGAACCATAAAATGATTCTTTGTTAGGGGTTATAAACAATATAGTTTTCCTTGCCGCACAGTTCTTCCAACTGTACATTACATTTCAATGGCAGCCATAGTAGATCCTGTTGCTTTCCAACCTGACTCTCAGGGAATTGAGCATGGATATAATGACATTCAAGAGTCCTTTCCCGGTCCCAGACAGCCCACCCCAGAATCTAGCTCTGCAGTGATTTTTCTATATCAGTATTGGTCTGCTTTCACAGTAGGCACTAAGATTATGTTTCAGTGTGCTACTGCAGCAAAGCCCATCGTTTATAGGCACTCAGTGATATTTTTCTTTTTCTTAGAATGCTTGTTTTATAACAGCAAATAGGTAAAAATAAGTATTTTATGATAGCAAGCTGTTCTTGAAACATCCCTGCTTTCCCAGATTTTATAGCATGGAAGGTTGTTGTTTGAGCTGTTTCTTGAAACTGAAATGGATATCCTCTGAAATTTGCTTTTTAATATTCCAGGAATTATTAGTGTAATTGAAATCTAAAACATATTTGTCTTATAGAGCCAAGGGAATAGTCCTTTGGATCCTTCCCTCTTGTTGTTACTTAAGACACATATGCATATGGGTGGGGAGGTAGAAATATCATTCATTGGACCTAATGTCTTTAGCTTGCTAATGGGACAAATATTAATTTAGAATACTTTCCAATGGGGCAGGAGGCAGGGGGCAGCAGGTAGAAATAAACATCCAGCACATTAAAAATAGGATACAATTCAACATGATTCCTTTGCACTAGTTTTTCTTGCAGGATGTGTGTCTCTCTGTGTGTGGTTCAAAAAGCGTAACCACCAAGAATCTGAGTCTACAGCCTCATTCGTCTATCTTTCTTCTGGATGTAAAGATGAAGGCTAAAGCAGAAATAAAGTCTTTTAAAATCAAAACAATTTATTCACAGTTTATTTGTATAAAATGCGAGAGTCAGGTTGGAAATATATATTTATCTTAAATACATAAAATGTTAGCAGATGTTATTTTTTTTAACAACTGGATGAATCATCTGTTATTTCTCTTTATTTATTTTCCAGAAATTGACACAGATACCTTCTCAAATTTGGTTTTCTATCTGTCTGGTTCCATTAGTGTAATTGATTTTCATCAGATGCAGAGCACAGAATTATCTGCTTGCTGTTACCTGATTAACTTGATTTTGTAGAGATGTTAGAAGCCCTTCTCGCTGCTCATCCTGTCCCTTAAGGCAAGTAAGTACCAAAGAAAGGAAAGGTTGCTGACTCAAAAGAGACATGCTTTAAAAGAGGCAGAGACAAGATTGAATTAGTAGTGTTATTATGATATTTCCTGTCTCCAATTTCTTCTTTTCATTTGCCCACTTGTTCTCTAGAAGTAGTTTCTTCATTACTATTTGAGTAAGCAAAAACCTTAAAAGCCCAAGCAAAATATCATCATCATCATTGATGATCACTTGGGTCTGAGTATGATTGCCTTCCAAGTGTAGGATCTTGGTGGTGGACGTTTCTGGAAAGCTCTTGAGGTAGTCTCAGTTGGAATGCTAGATGCTACAGGATGTACTGATGAAATGTCTTTCAAAGAAGGCTGGACAACTTGTGAAGAATAATTTGTTACATAGGAAGCTGCATTATACCATGCCAGGTTACTATTCCATCTAACTTAAAACTGTCAACTCTGATTGCAGCAGCTTCCAAGTTTTCAAACAGGGTTCTTTCCTAATCCTATTTAGAGATTACCGTATTTGGAATCCCCGGGATAGTTAGCAGTGAGCATTTTTCAGTCTGGCAAATGAAGCAACACATGAATATTTTATTAAGAGCTATTTCAAGTTAAATAGAAACTGATTAAAATTTTCAATCATGAAGTGAAGTATGCAAGGAAAAAGAAAGGAAAAAAGGGAAAGTCTTTTTTCTCTATTTTTTAATTTAGGTAAGCAAATGCATGCAAAGAATTTAACATAGTGTACCTCATCTAGCAGATCTTCTAGTAAACTATGCATATACATACTGGATGTGTGTCGTTCATTATAAGGTCTCCTTCAACATCTATGCAAAATTCCATAGGAGAAGTCAATATCTATTTTTAAAAGATATTTTCCTTTATAAAGGATGGGTGCTAGTGGCATAATTTGAGACCCAAGGACTTGGAAACAGCACACATACACACCCATTTGTTACTTTTGAAAGCAACAATATAGGCATCAAAGAAAGGAAACATCCATTTAATCATTTATTATGGTAATATTGCAAAATGTGTCCATCTGTAACCTTTCTTTTCCAGAATACCTGTATCCAAAATGCAGCAGTATTTTTGGTACAATACAACCTGCACATTTTTAGAGAAATAGAATTTGACTATTAGATACTATAATACTTCCCCTGCCCCCGCCCTCTGGTGGCGCAGTGGGTTAAATTGCTGAGCTGCTGAACTTGCTGATTGAAATCCAAATCCGAATCCAAGAAGCGGGGTGTGCTCCCACAGTTAACCCCGGCTTCTGCCAACCTAGCAGTTTGAAAACATGCAACTGTGAGTAGACCAATAGGTACCACTCCAATGGGAAGGTAACAGCGTTCCATGCAGTCATGCTGGCCACATAATCTTGGAGGTGTCTACGGACAACGCCGGCTCTTCGGCTTAACGTCAAGGGAAAACCTTTACCTTTACTAATACCTCCCAGATGGTCCCTACATTACCTATTCTCACTCTAATGTCTAGTATTTTCAAGTCAGGTCTACCTCTTTTGTTTTTGCCTGTCTCTTTCCTTCTTTGAAGACGATCCCAAATGCTGGCCTTTCTCTAGCTCTTCTCCAGCAGCTTTTAAGACTCTGCCTTGAACAGAAGTAGGCAGCTTGGCAATCAAGGGAGCCACAAGCCAAACACCTTGCCGTTCCGAAGAACTAAAACCAAGAAAGAAAACATTTCAAGCAGGGTATTATTCAATATTTTATTTCAGAAAAATATCAAAGATCTTAACAGCATACTGAAAACAAGGCAAGATTTAAGCCTATCTGATTTTAAATCAGATCAGGAAATAATTAAAATTTGCGGGGGGGGGGGGGGGAGCACAAATGTGGCAACTAAATAAAAAGGATAGTGAGAGGAATGGAGGAGAATCTATCCAGACCATTGGGACTCATTTGATTAGCATGACCTTCCACAGATTTCAAACTAGTCCATGAGTGGATATGAAGTTGAATGAAATCCACCAAAATTCATACTAAAATACATCTAAAAGGTGCCCATAGGTTCTTTTCTCAACAAGTAGCATAGATATCTCTTTGAAATTTAGTGTATATGTACCAGATAGTCAAGTGAAATGTGAAATTCTTGCACATAGAGGAGTTATGCATGCACTGGAATTTCCTGTGCTCAAAACAAATAATTGGATCGGGCAAATTATATTTATGGTCTTGTAGATCTGCCTTTAGGATACTTGGAATAACATCAATGATCATGAGTTCAACCCTATCTAGCAGGTTCATATTAGTAGCTCTCTAGTATTCTTGTAAAAAAATATTAATTTTATTTTTACCTATTCAGATGGATTACAGTACCTTAGGAATGCCTTTTTACTGTTCTGCCTTGTAATATGTGTGTCAGCATTTCCAACAGAGTTTGGATTGAAGAGGCCTATACCAGAGTTAGAAGAGTTATTGTTTAGATCAGCGGATTGCTGAAACACCTCTATTGTCGCCTTTGCAATATTATCCAACAAGCTGTTCATTTCAGCCACAGACCCAGAACCCTACAGTGAAACATAAGTAAACTAGCACATTCATGATATGTTTGTTTATACACTAGGCGAATTTTTTCAATGCACTTGTTAGAATAAGAAAGTTTACAAAGAAATACTCACAGACTCCTTCATGCATTGTTTGATCATCAGTTGGAGTTCCAGCCATGACTGCCGGAGAGTCCACTGGTCTAGATTCTGGGCCCAATAAAGTAATGGGGGTGGGGGAAGAGATAGTATTTTTCTTTATTACATCTGTTTGATGTCATATTGTCTACATGCACTTTCTTGGCAATCCTTACTGGAGTATTTCTGTATTACTATGGTTTGGATTAGTTAAGATTTTGCCTTGAAGAAAAGTCTAAATAGTTATTTAATGCATAGTCTGGAGCCTTAACACTGAGATGAAAACCAATTTTTGTCCTCCCTTGCAAACAAAATAGTAACATAAGAGAAATTGAAAAGAACAACATATCATAAGAATCCATTCAAACCACCTTGTAACAGGTGTGTGGAAATACAGCTCTGGTAAATTTTGCCAACAATGTGTTTGACATGCATGACAAGGGCCCCTGAGCACATATTGATTTACATGAGCAGGGCTGTTCTGTTGAAATTGAGAGATCAAAATTAGCCTACAATCCTTGTGTTAAACTCTCTGTGTGTATGTGTGTGTAGTAGGCTCTCCATTATTTCTATACATTTAAAAAAATCTGCTAAACTGAGAAAGGGGAGCAACAACAACAGATCTGAAAAGCAAATCATATCAAACTCTTTCCTCAATGCCTTTTATAACATTTGCTTACCTGAAGAATGCGCTTGATGTGTTGTCTTTGAGGATTGTCACCCTCGGCACATTCTTTTACCCCATGGGGATAACAAATAAGCTGCAACAATTTTTGTGCTTGTTTGTTTGAGAGAACTGGGTCCAGGATGAGATCCTTGTCAGTACACAGCCTCTCAGGTTCTTTCAAGCAGTGCTCTCCTACCCATTCCTATCAAAAAGAAGGGATGAAAACTGTAATTAATACATGGCAAAATGATTTCTTTCTAATTTCAATACATATCAAAAATGAAACATTTTTAGGAACTGTCAAATTCATATTAAATATGAAAAAGTACTGTGAATAAACTACTTTAAATTAAATTCAATCCACAAGTTTGAAAAGGCTCCTTGCCACTAGCCTTGTTGGCTTGAGTTTTCTTTTCCATGCTCTGACTGAACTATGCAAAAATATCCATCAAGGAAGAATTGTAGATATTTCCAAACAAGTTCTTCATAAAGATAGAAGAGGTGAAATTTTCGCTATCATTTTATGTTGCAACTCCAAGTTCATCATGAAGCTGACAGTGCTCATGATGTTTCTACTGAAGTTCATGACATCTACTTTGGTGGCATATTACTTTCACTCCCCAGTGAGAACATGGCATCTTGATTTGTCTTGGGCAAAAATGTCTCTGAACTTGCTTTTTCTGTTAGTAGGAATTGTATCTCACTGAACCCCTCTGCTGATCTTGGACCTGCAGGTAATTTGTTGCAAAGTCCTGGAGCAGGAAAGGCCTATGGCAATGCCTCACAAGTTTACACCAAAAGTCCTGGTTGGCCTTCTCTGAGCAAACTGCATCCAGTTTGCCTTGGTCCTTCTCTTAAGCATTTGATCAATAGCTCATGAGTTTCCAGATGGCCCAAATTAATGCCCAAGTCACCCTAAAGGAAACCATCCTTAAAAGAATGGAAGCAAGAACTATAGATTTTCTATGACAATTTCAGAAGCATCTTATGGGTGAAAAGAAGTTGGATTTAGAGACATCTCAATCACCCACTTGGCATTCCTGTCCCTCCAGAATTTGAGTGTGGACCTGCATGTAAAATCTACCATGTCGAAATTGCATGGCCTAAACTAAATTTATGATTAATGAATCTTCTGTGTGATATTAGCTCTATGTGGCACATCTGCTGCATTTTAGATTTTACAAGTACAGAGCCTGTATTTTAAGTTCACACATTGATAATTGGCAGCCTGGAGGCATAACAAACTGCTTTGCAGCACGTAGCCTCTGTGAGTTGTGGTGTTAATTTGAACCAGTCCTTAATCTGTGTATCTAAAAAGGAAAGTTAATGTTCACACAATTAAAGGGAAAGAATATCACCCAATCATGGATTTTAGCCAATTTGGGGGGTGGGGACAAAAAACTTCACACTCTGAAATTACCACCTCCATGTTTGTTCCTAGATGAGGTATGACTTTGAGACATGAATGTATGTTATTTCATAAATGGGCGCAGCACTTCATCTTCATTGAAAATCCAGGAAATGATTTCCCTAAACCACTCTTCTACCACAGTAGATTAACAAGTTATCAAACTGAGAATCGGTGGCTTTAGGGGTCCAAAGAGAGCAACCTGGGGTCACAATAGCAGACTCTACATTTCAGCTCTAACTATTTCACCTCCATAGATCAAGTTAGCCTGACAAGTACATATTTGGTTTAAGATATCAGAAGAACTGTATCAGTAGCAGCCTGACTGAGGACCTTATCACATTAGGATGCACTCAGTTTCTGAGACTGTTTGAGAATGATTTCGAACAGGTCCCATCACATGACATTTGCCCCATCCTGTCAGTATTCTGTCAGATTCAGTCTGCAAAGCATTGCAGAAACGGGTTATTTGCAGACAGAATTCTAATAATGTTTTTTGAAATACCATGAATTCTTCCATAACTGAAGTGCTGTTTTTATGTGTGATAGGAAAATCTGTATGCATCCCATCAGCAATGATATATTTTTAAAAAGTCACAGAGTGATATAAGGAGAATTTGAATCAATTGGGAAGAGCCAGCCTTCCACAGTGTGATGAGTCAAAGCGCGATATTTTCTAATCATAAGAATCATAATAATCATCTGTAATGGAGAAAGTGTGCATCTCGTCTCACTACAGTATGCATCCAGTCCTAAAAAAATATAGGATGCATACTGATATAAACACATTATATCCCAATGTGATAAGGTCTTAAGTCCAAACATCATTTGGAGAGCCCTTTTTTCACTACTGACACTTTCCCAGGTATTTTGGAGGGAACAGAAGAGAGGGCCTTTCCTGTGGCCGCTCCCAAACTTTGGACCTATCTCTATTAGGAGGTTAGGATGGGTCCCTACTTATTGTTCTTCTATTGACAAGTGAAAGATTTCTTATTATAGCAGGCTTTTAGGAATGGACTGCAATTGGCTATTAATCATTGGATTGTTTTGCTTTCAATTTTCAGTGTTTTGACCAATTTAACCGTTTCAATTTCAAAGACTGTATGTGCAAGCACATGTGTGTTTTTACTGGTGTCTTGTATGCTTTTAAACTACTCTGGTTTTGATAAATTAACCACCTTGAGTCCCAATACTGGGGAAAATATGGGATAGAAATTTATAACATAAAATATATTATATGGTGTATGTGCATGGTGGGGGAGCATTACTTCCCGCCATGCCTTGCCAACACACACAACATGGAGAATTTGTAGCAACTAATTTTCAGAAAATATGGAACATGGTGAAACTTAAATCTGTATGCATATAAATGAAGATGGGAAAAGTTACCTGCTGACATATACTTCTTAGCACATATCTAGCATATTCACTGAGACTAGCAGTTTCTATGGAGACAGGTTTTCCACATGATTTCAAAGAATGTGATGAAGCATCCCACATCTCATCATCATTAAGGTCACCTAGTAATCTTCGTACTGAGTAATCAGATTTTTTCAGAGATGGGATACTGTTGCTTCCAATTTCAGCATCACCTACAGTGCAGAAATAGCAAAAAGATGAACAGGCTGATGGGTCTTTTAAATATTACTTGGGTTTGGGCTGCATGCTCTTTTAGTTTATCCTTACTCAATATGATTCAATTCCTGTACTATTTCCAGAAATTGTTTCAGTGTTGTCATTTAATTCTTGTGCATCCCTTTCCCAAAATGTTTGTTTAGAACCAGAAGTGTTTTGTATATTTGGGTTTTTTTTTCAGATTTCCATATTTGCATGTACATACACAAATCTAAACTGAAAATTCATTTATGCACATAGTCTAAATGTAATTTTATACATAACCATACACCGTAGTTTAAAACTTTTTGTACACTAAACCATCTGGATGGAAAGGTTCTTACTCTCCCAGCCACCCATGTGGACAATTTTGGAATGTCTCAGATTTCAGAATTCCAGATTAGTATACTCAACCAGATTAGCTTTCTGACTATTTCCCCATTGGAGTGCTTGATATAATGAATATTTCCAAAATGTTTTATAAGGTTTTCATATACATGTGTGTATATATCCACCTTGAATTTCTTTTTTGGAAAGAATGGGGATTTCTTTGATTGATAAAATATCAATACCTGGAAGTTATCACCTAAATAGGAGAAAATACAGAAGTACTCAGTAGTAATACCAGTTAGTTAAGATGAATGTATATAAACCTCTAGTGTCACAGCCATAATTCTTGGTAACAGCTCCTGGGAAGCATGAGCTACAGAATGCAATTGCACCGGTGTCCTGATACTTCCATGCTATAGGTAAGCGGCTGGCCAGTGTGATGGAATAGATGGATAGAATGATGGATGAAAACCCAGCTTTTAGTATGATCCAGGAGTCTTCTAATTTGTAATATTACATGAAAATGTGTCATATACTATTAGAATGTATGATAAATGCTTGAAAAGTTGGAACTGAAATGCAACAGGAGGTAATGCTTTAAGTTCTGTCCATCTTTCAAAGAAAAAATTGAATAATTTAGTAGGTTTCGGGCCATACTTCTGTGCATGCAGACCTGAAAAGAAGTTCTTTAAAGTCAATGCAACTTAATTCTAATCGCCATATACAGGATTGCTGTATTAAATCATGAAACACATAAAACATAATCTTACCAAGCATCAGTATTGCTTTCAGAACAGCAAACACTGCTCCCACTTCTATGCTGTTATGAGCAGCAGTCAAAAGACGGCGGTCGCAAGATGACCGAATTTCCAGAAAAGGTTTCCCTGAGAAAACAGAGAAACATCTGCACTAATTTGTTTAGAAACATTTTTTCTATATATAAGATAAGCATATTGCAAATTCTTCCCCAGGATCCATACTATGCCACAATAATGAAACTTACTAGGTGACATTAATTTTTCATGGGCTCACCTGTTCTGCAGGATTCTTGTGAAGATAAAGGAGAAAGAATTAAAACTATCCACCTTTTGCTCACCAGAGAAAAAAAATGGAAATACAGTAGAGTCTCACTTATCCAACATAAACGGGCCGGCAGAATGTAGGATAAGCAAATATGTTGGATAATAAGGAGGGATTAAGGAAAAACCTATTAAACATCAAATTAGGTTATGATTTTACAAATTAAGCACCCAAACATCATATTATACAACAAATTTGACAGAAAAAGCAGTTCAATACGAAATAATGTTATGTAGTAATTACAGTATTTACCAATTTAGCACCAAAATATCACGATTTATTGAAAACATCGACTACAAAAATTGTTGGATAATCCAGAACGTTGGATAAGTGGGTGTTGGATAAGTGAGACTCTACTGTAAATGCAACTAAGGATACATCTATGTTATAGAACTAAAGCAGTTTGACATCACTCTAACAGTCATGGCTGAATGACACGGAATCATAAGGGTTCTAGTTTTACAAGGTCTTTACCCTTCTCTGTCTAAGAGTGCTCATACCTCACCAATCTCCAACTTCTTGGATTTCACAGCATTCTGCCATGACAGTTAAAGTAGTGCCAGACTGAACTGCTGTAATTCTACAGTACAGATAGAGCCAAAATCACTATAAAAGCAGCATGCCCTTATTCTTAAATTAATAGCTAGATCCCTGGTAAATCAAAGGATCTACTCTAAATACTCTAATGACTTCATCACATGAATAATTTTCAGTGTTGTAAGACGCTTTTACCCCAGTTGAACCATGGAGCTCCACACCACCCATCAGACGACACAGGCTTACTATTGGCAGGGCTCCGTGGCCCAACGAAGGTAAAAGTGTGTTACCATGCTGCCCCGGGAACACAGGAGGCTTCCTGTGTTCCATTTGAAACCACCTGCGTAGCATAGGGGGAAGCCACATGGCAATGCTTCCCCATGTGTGATAGAGAAGTATCGCTGCCGGCAAGGCGGGGCATAGGTGCTGGGGTTACCCCGCCACCTTGCCGATTCACCATGAAGGCTGGGAAAATGATCCAGGGGACCACATCAATGTGATGAGGTCCTAAGTCTGGATTCAACACTGTGTCTTTGAGGTTTAGAGTCTAAAGAACAAAACAGAATGGGTTGAAGTCTAATATAATAATCATCCACAATACAGCAATACAGTCTCAGACATTTATCTGATTATATATTTCTAGTCTAGAATGCAATTTCAGATCTCTGCTTTCTGATGGACAACTCTATCAAAAAATTGCTCAGTAACCATAGCCTTTCCAGGTTCTCAGACTGACTCCCTCAGAGCCTTCCAGTAGGATTCTGAACTGAGATTTTCCAAGTCTCAGATTAATACTCTTACCAAAATACTGGTTCTCAAATGAAAAGACAAGGAGCAAGTCAACAAATGGATTTCGAGAATTTACCATTTGGTAAAACAGAAACTTCAGGAGTTCGAAAAAGGTGCAACAGAAGTCTGCATGTCATCCTTGCCCCTGGCTCAGCATCTGGATCTCCACAGGCTGAAGATAAGAATATCATCATAATACAAGAAAATAACATCTCATTCTTTGTATGTCCAAGGTGATCTCCTTGGACTAATCTATGGCACTTGTCAAACAAAAATAGAAAACAATTTCTGAAAAAGCAATATTGAGGAATTTTTTAGAACAATCAAAATAATGAAATACCTGAAAGTTAAGTCCTGGAATGAGATTTTCATTTTTTTCTTGAAGGTAATTTTCTGTCCATTTTTTCAAGTTAAATGTTATTTTATTTAAAACTAAAATATATGAAATTTAAATGAATTCGAAGCTTAATATATAATTATAAAAAAATGGTTTATGTAATCAATATATTAGCAATCCATTCAAAACAGGACACAAAACAGACAAATTTGGAACAGGGGAAAATAAATAAAATACAATTATTATCTAGTTCACTTCTGCTTTAATTGCAAATCTATGGATATAGCCAGAGAACAAAAGAAAACACATTGGAAGGTAATCATAGTAGTATTTCCCTGCTCCAAGTGAATTACTCCCATCATTCACATATTTATATCAATATGCAATGTGTTTAGAGTCTCCTGGCAACCTTAACCTTTTAAAAAGATGCTAGAAACTGTCAACCTTTAAAAGATTACTAAACATATAGGAAAAACCTTTATGTCACAGCACTGCTTTCCTGGAGCCACAGTTAACTCACCTGCTGTAAGTAAAGAAGGAAGTGCAACATGTTGAACGACATCCTCCAGGAAAAAGCACTGGCGAGCTATGAGTATTGCAACAAAAGTGGCCAATGAATCATGGAAGGACAGATCGCTGACCTTAAAGGAAGAACAGTGGCATCAGTTTGCTTCAAGTGATCTCACTGCAGAGAAGCGTAACAATATTATTTTATTAAGACCAAAGAATGACTGAGAGAAAACATCACAAACCAGATAGTGGCTTGTATCGTTGAGTCCATTTTTAATAGATAAAAAATAAACCTGCCAGCTATGGACAAGACTAGTTTCAATTAAATAAATTGTTCATATGTGAGCGAGGGGAGGGTGTGTGTGTGTGTGTGTGCGTGCGCGCGCGCATGTGTGTGTACAATACAGGCAATGTGGATACAAAGAGAACAAAAAATGAATTCCAGATTATATGAGCCTTGATTGAATATATACATTTCATTTTCCAGTCTTTCCAGAAAGATGCTATACACAAGTAATGGGCAGTTCATAGCCCTCATATATTTCTGGATAGCAACTCTAATAGTTTCTTTAAAAAATAGTCAATTTTGAAAGAAGATGGAAGTCTCAATAAAACAATATCTGGAAGACCAAGATATTACCCATGTCTGCTGCCACTTCTTGGTACATTGAACACAGAAGTGGACATAATTTTGTCCTCTAGATCAGTGTTTCTCAAACTATTTTTATCACACATAACACTATAAAATCTGCTAAACCTATTGAAGTTCCCTTAAATCTTTATGTCCCCTCCCCTTTTCCTTCCATAGCTAAAATACTTATTTTTCAAATTAAGTATAAAAAAGATATTTACTAAATTTATATTACATATTTTGTACAGGGAATATATTTTAATTTTGCAATATTTAAAAATTGTTAATTGAAAATTAGAGAAAAACTAGAAACATTGTAAAGTCCGCAATTCAAAATAATAACAAAGTTCATTTAAAAAAAAGGTTTTTAATGAGATGGATAACCCTGATAACCCTTTGCTGAACCCTGTTTGAGAACCACTGTTTTAGAGGATGCTGGACTGCAGTTTCAATATTTTTTAGCTAGTATAGCTAATGATGAGAGATAAGCTGACAGAGAAAACACAAGCGATCTGTCTCAATATCTCTATACTGAATAGGAGGAGCTCTCTAGAGCTTCATGGAGTCCTTCCCAACCTAAACTACAACTGTACATTAATCACACATTTGCGTTGACAGAAAATCATAGGCTATTGTCATATCTGACCAAGCACACTGGAGCATATCCTTGCACCCCAAACTGTACTTGCAACCACCGCTTGCCTTGGATAGTGGAAAACTATTGACTGCTACGACAAATGTGGAATTAAATCAGACCACTAACCAGTAATACCTTTGTTTGGCACTACACCACGTACAGTGACAAATAAAGGGTTTCCAAAACTGATATTAAATTAAACCATTCCAGAATAGCTTTACCATTCATGGGTTGTCATAGTTATTTTGGACATTCTTGACAGAGTGATTCTACACAAGAATCTGAAAGCGTGATGGCTGTATAATGGAACCAGATTAAGGCACATAGGGATGGCATTGAGGGCTAATGTAGCAGTTTGATTTTTATGACTGTTTTACTGATGTTGATGTCTTATTGATGTGATAAATTGTTTTTACTGTTTTATTGCTGTGATTGTACTTTTATGTCGGGCATGGCCCCATGTAAGCCACCGAGTCCCTCCGGGGAGATGGGGCAGGGTATAAAAATAAAGTTGTTGTTGTTGTTGTTGTTGTTGTTGTTGTTATTATTATTATTATTATTATTATTATTATTATTATTATTATCATCCTTGCTTCAAGGAGTGTTTAGCAGCTCACTGTACTATTTCAAAATGGAAAAATGTGGGAAAAGAGGGAAATACTTTAATGCATTTATTTTGTCAAGAAAAAAAGGCAAAAGGGACAATTTCATCTAGTTCAACTCTTTATGCCTTCAGGATACCAAATTGTCCCTAAAACAGGGAAGGGGTTTAATGGAGAAGATAAAACTTCAAACACTGTCCTGTCTTTCTTATATTTTCTTAAACTTTCCATTTTTTTAGAACTTTGGGTATTTCTTTTTTATTTAAAATATTTATATTCGGCATCAATAACTTGGCACCAAAATAATACTATGCTGGTGCCAATTGGGCCTCAAAGGGGTGGTGATCTATGGGAGTGAAGGACCTGTCATATTTCCACACACATGTATTCCTCCCACTGGTGGGATATACAAAAATCTGGAAAAGGTAAGATAATTCTAAAAGCCACCTTTAATATCTAGTCCAGGGATAGACAACTTGGTCTGAAGGCCAATTTTCTGCCTGTGTGATCCTGAAGGAGTTGTGTGGACTACTAAACATGGAAACAAATGGAGGGAATGGGACATCCATCATCTATTTATTTATGCATTATATTTCCTGTCTTTCTCCCAATATAGGATCCAAAATGGCTTACAATATAAGTTAAAACAAAACAGCCAGAACAATAGATAATAGAAAAAATTAAATGAGCATTAAACAACTAATTCAATCAAACCATTAATTCCAACGTTATCAGAACACACTCATACATTATATATTAAAAAATGTGTATTTGATTACTTAACCTTATTTATTTATATTATTTAAATTCATACTCTTCTTTTCTCGGGGTATAAAATCAAAGATGGTGGAGTTTTGTTAGTTTGATTTTTTTTTCTTTTTTTACATTACACAGTTCTAGATGGGTCTCTCCACCTATCTTAACAATTCTAAACAATTTTTCACTACTCCTGGTGACTTTCAAGAGCCAAAACAAAATAAATGTGAAGGAGCATAGGAGTGTCAGGCAAAAAAAGTTTGGGGGAACACATTTTGCCCATCGATACAAGTGGTTATCTATGTTTAACAGCATCATTGGTACTTACATCCACACTACAGAGAAGGTCATTAAATCCCCAGACATGGTTTGATGAGCAGCAAAGGGCTTTTAAGACACCTAACCATTCTGCGCTTAGCACTGTACAGCAAGCGGTTAACTCTGCACACAAGTTGGCAATGTCATTGATTCTAGAAGACAAAAGGAACAAAAGGAGAGATATACTGGCCAATATTGTAATCTACCAAGAGAAGATTAATGCCTTGAAGGCAGCCATGAAATATATTGCATCTATATGATAACCAAATGCTTGTTTGTCTGGTATACTATAACAATTCATTTGCTTGATCACAAAATGACCAGACAGTGTTATCTGATGAGACAAAAACAAAGGCTACAGTAAGGTTTTGGGTCCAATCTGTCAACTACACCACAGATTTCTTTATTGTTTTTCTAGAATATAGATTCATAAATTTTGACCATGCCTGTCATCCCAATCATTTTTGTGCAAGTTCAAGAATAAACAGTGAACTTCAGCACTTCTTTATTTTAAAAACCTGCTATTTTGTATTCATTTTGCATGCATAGTACTTGGTATATAATATATTTTAAGGATTGTGGGTGCTACCACTCACTTTTGTTTAATAAAAAATCATAAGCAAAACCAGTAACATCAACCTAGTAAATACTAACAATACTCATTGCCAAGGGGGAAAAAAGCAATGCTTAAGAAGTAAAGTGTCAAGCAGTGAGTCAAAAAGACACATAACAGCATCCCATTTCTTCTTCCTCTGTTTAGTAATTTCCTTTAAAAGGATATACAATACCAAAAAATAAAAGTTAGGTCTCATACTGGGATCCTAAGTAACATCTCTATTCAGAAATGCTGAAGACTTTCAAAGATCAAATCACATCCAAGAGTCTAATTTTATAAAATATATTTCCAATTCATTCTGAATAAGAAATTAGAGACAGGCAATGAATCCATTCTGTGTTTAAAATGTAAAAAATATACCCCACAAATACATAAAAGTGCTTACAAACACTAAAAATAAATGTACTGTCTGAAATTTATGCAATGAAGACATTGTCATAGAACACAGGAAGGGTCACACAGATTGGTAGTAAAGCCATTTTCAGTTCCTCTAACTCAAAATAGAATATGATACCCCCATTCAAGAAGAAAAGCAGTGCAATTCTTCATAACTGCACTTCCTCTATGATGAGGAATTTGAATGAGTCAATGAAGAATATAGTTTGGAAAAGTTACATTTTGGACAAAAACAAAAGTTTCTTTTTGTTTAGTTCACCTTTACGCCATAATAAAATATATCTTGCATTTTCACAGTGCTGTATATCTATTGCACTTCAAATGGTAACGGTACTAATTAAATCCATTTCAGTTCTAGATTATAACACAATAAATTGTGGAAAATCACAATTCATTTATAGAATACTTGTATAAATTAATGTAAAAATGAGACCTACCTAAAATATGATGAAAAAGGAAAAAAATTGAAATGAAAGACTCACAGCATTTTGAAATGCTCCTTACCTTCCTGCATCTTGATGCCCCATGCACACATTCATTAATGCATTACACACAAAGCTATAGCGACTAGGTGCATTGTCACTCAAGATCTTGCCCAAGACTGAATAGTTGAGGCTGCGAATGGAGGGATTCTCAATGAAGTCCAACATAAATTCTGGATCCCATAACAAATTAGAGTTTGAAGGCTGCACATTGCTGTAGATTGTTTGCTTCACTTTTGAGCAGGCACTACTAAATACAAAAGGGAGGTTTTAGGAGAAAAGATATCAAAACTTTATCTTCTACAAAAATATTTAAACTTTGCATAGTTACCAAACCCGCCACGAGCAACCTGGCTCTGAGAGGTCCTGCTTCAGTTCGGTTGTCTTGCCTATTTTGCCTTGCCTTGCTGCTCACTTGCAGCTCTGCTTTAGCTTTTGGCTTGTCTTGGCTTCTAGCATTGAATCTTTTGGAATTACCTTTATTTTCTTGATTCTTTTTATTTAGTGGGACTGGGAGTTGGAAAGTGTGGGTGGGTGGGTGCATGCATTTGGGAACTTGGGAGAAAAGAAAGAGCATCTCTTGGGTGTGTGGGTGTGCTTTTCTTTAAAACTATTAGGGTGGCTCTGAGCCTTAAGTCACTCTTTAGCTTCTTCCCCTCTCTACTCTCCATATATTTTTCTCTTCCCTCCCATCCTTTAGAATTTTTTTTAAAAAAGATCATTATTTATTATTATTATTATTCCAGCAAACAGCAAAGCCTCATTCTCATTTTCAAAAAACTACCTAGTATCTACCTACCTACCTAAACTTACCACCAATGCCTACTTATAATTTCATTCCTTTGCAAACAAGTTCTCTCACAACAACAACAACAACAACAACAACAACAATGTATAAAGGCATTGAAATCAACCATTTTATTGATGGAATACCTCAGTATGTCTTGGACCATTTCATAAAGTAGTGGTTCCCAACCTTTGGGTCCCCAAGTATTTTGGACTTCAACTCCCAGAAATCCCAACCTGCTTACCAGCTGTTAGGAACTGTGGAAGCTGAAGTCCAAAACACCTGGAGATTGAGAACCACTGGTATTAACTCGGCATGTCTAGGGCTCTGGTGCATGTGGAACATCTATAGGAGCAGTGCCTATTCACATGATATATCCATGAGTGGAGCTATATGCTTTGTGCAGTCTACACAATCTCAAATATATCAATATGTCAGATGCAAAAAACAACAACAGGATCTTCAACAACATATTCCCATGAAAACAGACTGTACTGAATGTACATCCAGGGCCGGTTGTTACTAGGCGGCCGCTGACGCGGCCGCCTCGGGCGCTGGCTGCTAGGGGCGCTGTCGAGGCGTCGACAGCGCCCCGTAGCGCCACCGACGCCTCCGGTGTTGGCGCGGGCCCGCGGGGCTTCAATCCCCGCGCCCACGCCAAACCGCGACAAGCACCTAGGCCATTTTGCCCTTAGTAACAAACTAAGGGCAAAAATGGCCTATCTGTGCTGTGCGCATGCGCACAGCCAGATAAGCCATTTTTGCCCTTAGTTTGTTGACTAAGGGCAAAATGGCCTAGGTGTGCTGTGCGCACGCGCACAGCACAGCTAGGCCATTCGGGCCTTACTTCCTGGTCGCGGCCGGCGATCGCCCGGGCGATCGCCGGCCGCGACCAGGAAGTAAGGCCCGAATGGCCTAGCTGTGCTGTGCGCGTGCGCACAGCACACCTAGGCCATTTTGCCCTTAGTAACAAACTAAGGGCAAAAATGGCTTATCTGGCTGTGCGCATGCGCACAGCCAGATAAGCCATTTTTGCCCTTAGTTTGTTACTAAGGGCAAAATGGCCTTACTTCCTGGTCGCGGCCGCCGATCGCCCGGGCGGCCGGCGGCCACGACCAGGAAGTAAGGCCCAAATGGGCTATCTGCGCTGTGCGCACGGGCACAGCGCAGATAGCCCATTTGGCCCTTCCTGGTCGCGGCCGCCGGCCGCCCGGGCGATCGGCGGCCGCGACCAGGAAGTAAGGCCCGAATGGCCTAGCTGTGCTGTGCGCGTGCGCACAGCATACCTAGGCCATTTTGCCCTTAGTCAACAAACTAAGGGCAAAAATGGCTTATCTGGCTGTGCGCATGCGCACTGCCAGATAGGCCATTTTTGCCCTTAGTTTGTTGACTAAGGGCAAAATGGCCTAGCTGTGCTGTGCGCATGCGCACAGCACAGCTAGGCCATTCGGGCCTTACTTCCTGGTCGCGGCCAGGGCACGGGGGGCGGGGCCAACTCTGGCCCCGCCCCCCGCACTATTCGCCCTGGCCCCGCCTCCCACACAGCGTGGGAGGCGGGGCCAGGGCGTGGGAGGCGGGGCCGGTGGCGGGGGCGCTTTTTAGCCCCCCGCTTAACATTTAAAAATATCTCCGGCCGGCCCTGTGTACATCATAATAATTTTCTTCTAGTCAGCTAGAGAATCACTCTGGGGGATTGCCCCAAGCTTGACACACGGAGGAAGCACATAAAAAATAACAGTATGCTTCAACTGAGAAAGGAAGGAAGCCTCAATTGAGTCTCCAGATTCTGGACTGAACTGACTATTAGAAAATTCTTGATTCTTGGAAATAACTGACAGATATAAGCAAATTCAGTAAACTGTTTATTCAGAAAAGCCTGAATGCAGCTGGCTAATTCAGAGCATTCAGTGTACCAATCTTCAGCTAATAAACAGAGATCAGCACTCTTCTGCATTCTTCCTTTACTTACTGCAATACATTTTGTGAATTAAAGCAGGCAGATTAAGCATTTCTGCAGTTACAAAGTGTTAGTGCTGTGATATTGCAGCTGGAATGAACCAGGAACATGATCATAATGCAATACATTATTCTCTCCATTATGGGACTCAAGGTTGCTCAAACTCTTTGTGTTCAATTTTTCAAACAATGTCTTCTCAAAGTGGCTAACACGCATGCACCTTCTACAAATACACAAATTAGTACAATCAATATGTAAATCCATGATGTTCTCAAATATTAAGACAGGAAGCACAGTATATGGTCCACATCATTTCTTTTATTTTCAGTCTCATTTTTCTGCTAGAAGATAATATCCTGTATATTGCTGAGCTGATCCCTAAAAAGTTTACATCTCATATGTACTCAGAAATCCAACTCTTTACCAATAATCAACAAATTACACTTTTAGTGGTCCGGTTTTTTGCTCTGTAGTGTCAGTTATATTGAGCAACAGACAATAATGAAACTTTGTGTGCTAAATGTTTTCTACACATTTCCAAATATTTTCCTTTTAACGAAAGCAGAACTTAGTATTACAGTTCCTGCTTTATCGGTAGATGTGTGCTTTTTTTAAAAAATACTTCTGAATTACAATGTTAAATAACTTTTTCGTACTGGAAAATTTATGCCCTGTGTACTTAAAAAACACTTTAAAACACAAAGGGATTTTCATCATGTTATCAGAAACTCTGGAAAATTTAGAAAACACAATTCGTTTGGCAAATAAGCCAATGGATACTTTTTTAAAGGAAGTATACTGAAAGTGAAAAAAACATAAATAGGAAGTTACGAGCATTTCACATGTACAAGAGAAAGCTACCCGTTGGATGTAAATTGGAGGTAAGTGCTAAACTATGACAATATTTAATTAAAACATAATGGAGTGTTTCAATGTTATGATATTTTATGTTCTTACTCTGTTTGAGAAATCACAATATTATTAGAAATCTAGCCATTCTGATACAGCAGAATCTCTGGATCTGCTTACTTCTATTTATGGCAACACTTACAAGAGACAGTGTATTAATCAGAAATCTTTCAAGGAAATGAAGTAAAGATTCTCCAAACTGAGGAGTTAGGAGCCAAAATATGTCTAAGCTAAAGTTAATAAAAACAAGTCAACTCTATTCTAAGTATATTAAGTTTACCTTTAGAGATAACTCTATCTAGAGTAGACAGCAAACAAAACAGGTGGGAGGATTGTTATGGAGTAGAACATTGTCTTAAAAGTTTCCCATTTTCATACATAAATTTATTTGACTATGGAATGACATTATTCTCATTTCCAGCTTTGGCTTTTTGGGTTAGTGGTCAATGACCAAAATTCAAGTATTTAAATGTAGTTCTCTAGGAAAAAACACAGCTTTTTCATTAGGACTGTTAATGTGTTTTGCTTTTGTTAGCAACACTTCTGCTAGGCTGAAGTATGGGGCTGAGCTTGCTTAAAATCATAAAGTTACAACACTGTTCCATAACAGCACTCTTCTTGATAATAATACAGTGGTTAGAATCATAGGAAATGATCATAGTAAAATATATATGAAATTTGCTTTAGTCACTGTAGGCAAAAACTAAGGTCCAAGACTGGCTTAAAACAGATGACGTAAGGCCTTCAATATACCTCAAACAATAGACTTCAATATACACTAAACATTGTGGATAATAATCAGGGAAAATAAGAATACAGCTGAGATCTACACAGATTGTGATGTCACCACCACAACACACATCTTACACAAGTCAAATATTATTTCCAAGATTCAAAGTCTGTATCAGGTTAGTTCAAAAGTTATCAAGTCAAAAGACGTCCTCTTTATCTTTCCTCAATCTTCTCATTCAGATCCCTTACTAATTTTCTTGTGCACTCACAGCATTTTTTGGCATTTTAAATTCAAAGCAATTATCCATGAAGTACAAATCTTACACATTATTCATCTTTCCCCCTCTGATCACTGTGGAGTGGAAAACAACAAATGACCATCTCCTAATGGAACACACTCCCAAATGATGTCAGGCAGGCTCCCTCCCTTCTATCCTTCCATAGGAAAGTTAAGACCTGGTTGTGGGACCAGGCATTTCGATTAATAACAGCAGCATCAATTATCACCATCTTAGAACTCAATGACAGACCAGTTCGAAATGCGCCAACTATGTATTTACAGTAGAATCTCACTTATCCAACATAAATGGGCTGGCAGAACGTTGGATAAGCGAATATGTTGGATAATAAGGAGGGATTAAGGAAAAGCCTATTAAACATCAAATTAGGTTATGATTTTACAAATTAAGCACCAAAACATCATGTTATACAACAAATTTGACAGAAAAAGTAGTTCAATACGCAGTAATGCTATGTAGTAATTACTGTATTTACGAATTTAGCACCAAAATATCACGATGTATTGAAAACATTGACTACAAAATGGGTTGGATAATCCAGAACATTGGATAAGCGAGTGTTGGATAAGTGAGACTCTACTGTATATGCATATTTTTAATCAATGTTTAATGTATGTAATTTTTAATTGATTGAATTGCCTGTAATATTTTTTACTGTGTTTTATTGTAAGCCGCCCTGAATCCCCTATGGGTGAGAAGGGTGGGATATAAGTACTGTAATAAATAAATAAATAAATAAATAAATAATCTCTCCTATTTAAAATACCCTGTTTCCCCGAAAATAAGACAGGGTCTTATATTAATTTTTGCTCCCAAATATGCACTAGGTCTTATTTTCAGGGGATGTCTTATTTTTCCATGAAGAAGAATTCACATTTATTGTTGAACAACAAAATGAACATTTATTATATACTGTAAAGTAGTTGTCATCACAAACCAGCATAACCAGACAAACTATGAATCCTATCAAGAATGTCTTGTTACTACCATTATTTACATGTACAACAATCTATGGTACCTCTTGCAATTTAGGTTTCACAAGGTTTTCACGCTGATTTCTCTCTATTCTAGTTTCAATGTAGTCATGAATGATGAATAATATAATATACTATAATAATAATATGATAATATAATAATAATATAATGATATACAATATATTAATGAGATAATATAATATAGGATATAATAATAACAGAATATGATAATAATATGGTATTAATAGGATAATATAATAATGGGATATAATAACAGAATAGCATAATAATATAATAATAATAATAGGATAATATAATAGAATAATAGAATGGAATAGAATGATATAAAATATATTAATAGGATAATATAAAATGGAATATAATAATAATAACAGAATATGCTAATAATAAAAAAAATAATATGATAATATAATAGAATAATAGTATAGAATATAATGATATAAAATATATTAATAGGGTAATATAAAATGGAATTTAATAATAACAGAATAATAATATAATAATATGAAAATATAATAGAATAATAATAGAATAAAATATAATGATATAATAATAATAATAGAAAAATATAATATAATGATTTAAAATATATTAATAGGATAATATAATAATGGGATATAATAATAGTAACAGAATATGATGATAATAATATGGTAATAGAATAATAGTATAAAATAATCAGTTTCATGGCATAGGATAGGAATAAGGATGAGAGGAGAATCCCAATGCGTCCTGTACCTTTAAGGAGCAGAAGCCTTGGGGAGGAGTGAAAAGCCCTCTTCCTTCCCTCCCACCCTCCCTTGCCCGGGCTCCAGGAGCCAATCAGAAGCCTCTGGGAAGCAAGGGAGCATGGCCAGCATGGCCTTGTCTCCGAAGGAAGAAACGGCAGCGCAGCAGCAGCCACGGAAGGTTTTTCAAGCCGCGGCTGGGGGACAGGCAAGGCAAGGCAAGGCAGGGAGGGAGGCACAGAAAGCAAGCACTTTCTCTCCCTCCCTCCCTCCCTCCCTCCCTCCCTCCCTCCCTCCCTCCGGTGTGTGTATGAGGAGTGCTGCTTTAGCCCTGCAGCCATGCTTCCGAATGGAACTCTGCTGCAGCCTTAGTTGCTAGGTCTTACTTTCAGGGGAGGCCTTATATTTGGCAATCCCCCCAAACCCCTGCTAGGTCTTATTCTTTGGGGAGGTCTTATTTTCGGGGAAACACGGTATACACTGGTATCCTGTTAGGCAGAAACAATGTTGCATACTAAACATATACCACAGCTACAAATGACTCTAAAACCTACCTTTAAAACCATGTAGCCATACCAAGGGCAGGAGTACAGAAGGATAATAGATCTAGCCCCCTCTTGCCAGTAAGCCATGGTGCAACAAGTTGCGACAGGACCACATAAGGTACTTGTTTTTGTTCATTGTATCACAGCTCAGTAGTGGAAGGGGGATGGATGCATCATCCTTCAGTGCCCAATTTATCAACACTACAGAACTTCTACACTCAGTATTGCTGCCTGGCTTTTAGGATAGGTTTTAGTGGCCTGGGTCTGGATATTAGGCCTATCTACAAGACTATAGTTAGATATCCTATTTGGGAACTCATCCATAATTTTAAAAACATGTAGGAGACTGCTGGATTGCTCTGTGATGAAGGCATGAGGAAATAGAAGGAGGTAGGGTTAGATACTTCTAATCACACAGGGTTATATTTGAATAGGGCTACTATTTTCAAACAAACATGATAGGACACATAGTTTTTCCTAACACTGAAATAAAGAATTTCATTTCATCACTACTAATATTGAGAGAAGAACTTTCCCCATTTTGTAATACTGAAATACATATCTATGTAGTGCAAGAAAGCCTTATCATGTTTTCAAATTACAACCTGCTTCAAAAAAAGAAGAAAAAAGATATGGCTAGAGAAAAATCTCTCTCCTAAAAGGGCAAATAAGATTAAGTAGAACAAGAAGAAATGTACACGTAAGTGCCAATACATTGAATATGTAGATCAAGTTGCAAGACAAAGCAAAATATCCTATTACTACAAACCTGAAGAGATCTCCAAATCTGCTTCTGAGATAGCTACAGGATACATAGAGATCATAGAGATAGGCTAAAACACATCTTTCTGGAGAAGAGCATTCAGATGGATTAACAACATGTTTGACAACAGCACATAATCTGGAAGAAGAAAACCGCATCTTTTAGGAACATGAAAAGTTAATAGAAGCACAACACTTATATACATTATAGAATTGGAAATGTATCTGGTCCTAACTACTAAACTCTCAAAAAATTTAAAAAGTGGTATTTATATCAAATCATAAGAAAACAGTTTTCACATTCATTCATCTATCTGTTTGATTAGCTTTTTTCAGATGCTATATTTCAAAAGTGTGAAGAGGGATGCAGAGGTGCATTTTCCAATTTTAGCACCCTCCACTTCACTTCAAATTCCTTCTCTGACAACAAAGAAGTTGTGCCTGAGTTCAAGTCAACATAGTTACAAAGCACCATGCAATTGGAAAGCTGTTCCTAATCACATGGAGCTCTGCAACCATGTTCAGCTCACCATGGCAACAGTTTCTCAACAGATCATCTCCATAAACATCAGGCGGTTTGACCTTATCCATAAACAAGACATGATTAAAAATGGGATGCGGACTAGAATGGACCCATGTCTTTGGCTCTCTGAATGGATTCTAATATATGTATCAAACACAAGATCTGCAGGGCTGATGCAGCCCTTGGTGAAAATGAGTTTGACAAGCCTGGATTATAACATTTTAAAATTTCATAGATATCCCTATAATGTCCCAATATAATACATCTCATATCTTATTTATATTTTATGATGTATAGTCTTCCTTGTAATCTGGAGATGTTAATTTGTTTTTGTTGGCCTATGGCCAAAAATAATTAGCAGTCAAAACTTTTATAAACTTTCAAAACAAATCTACTGAATAGGCCTATTATTTATGCAATTCTCCATATAATATGGAGTCCCCTTCTGCTTATACTAAAACAATAAATTGATGCCTGTAAACAAGCATCTCTAAGGGGAAATTCAAGGCAATCTCCTAATAACACATCTCTCAAGATCCCTTCAACATTATCACTTAGTTCTAAGTTCTTTGTTTTAAAAAATTAGAAGGTGCAGGTATAGGTGAATTTTCATTTCCAAAACATAATTTTGAAAAATTCAAACCTCTTTACTTATTACACTTGAATCTCATATTTCATGTAAGGTGTTTGAAGAATACAGAATATGTAACTACACCATTATCTATCAGAGATCAAGCCATTTAAGTGAAAAATAAGGATGTACAAGACATCTTCAGTTCACTTGTCTAAGGAAACAGCAACATGCATTTCTCATTCTATAAAGATTTAGATTTCTTACAGACTTTTCGAATATATGTTAGTGGCAGATAGAGCATATTAAATATTAACATGCAAAAAGTGTAACATTGAGGAGTTATTAGAAAAACATTACCACTACAAACCCTTCAAAAACCTGAGCAGTTTGGTCTGGATTCAAAATGAGACAGGCATGGTAATGCCTCAGCACAGCAACAATGCAAACACACAGCCCTGTTGTGTAACTTCCTGCCAAGCTGGATGACTTCAGGAGAAGCTCAGCTTCCACCACACTCAGCTCATTCAGCAGCTAAAATTAGGAAGGAAAAAAGATAAAACATTGACTTTAAAAGGACCCCTCTCCAAATTCAACTGCATAAACATTTCCAGGAAAGGTTCCTGGGGTGTTGCTAGATAAAGCGTTTATGTACAATTGCCGTATCTCATCTGCAGAATTTTTCAGGGAGTCCAGGCAATATTTTCAATCTGTAGCTCTTCCACTTCTTCCAACTACTTCTATTTCCCTATTTTCTTCACTTTGACAATTGTAAGCCCCTTTTCTCAATTGGAAGTACTCTACCTCTCTTAGTTCAGAAGGAGAAAAAGTTTCCATATCTTTTTGTCTGTGTTCCTTTACAGTTTACAACTTAATGACTTCTGAAAACAATACAGTTTGCCCATACCTAGACTGTCCCAAATAATATGGCCAAGCTGGTCAATACATGCTGGTGCTGTGATCCAAAGAAGTCACATTTCCATTCTGTTTTCTCAAATATTTAGAAATCATAAAAGATTTGGCATGAAATTATAATTGATTACCATAGTGGCAAAGAGGCTAGAACAGAAAGGGTCTCTAAATTAATCTATCAAAGAATTTCTGCTAGCGAAAATTTATGTTGATTGAAAAGATTGCTGTGTATGCATACCAACAAAGCAAATTCAAGCAAATTTACTCCAATGTCTCAAATACATGATGTGAAAGTGGCACCTGAATAAGATTGTCACCACTGAAACCATACAGAGCAAAGGTTCCCATACATGTTGAGTATCTCTCAGGACCAGAAGTGGTTTGGATTTTGGGAACTCTGTGAAATGGCAGGGATCCAAGCATAATGCTCAGCATAAACCCATGCCTCCAGACAATTTACAGATTCTCGCCTTTCTCCAACCATTTGTCTATTTCCAATCTTGTGTCTTGTTCATTTGTTGCTTGTGTTGTGTCTCAGATGTGAGTCTGGAGAGATACTGAAAGACTGAGGTTATAAGGAACCCAAGGCCTGTATCTCCAGGAGATCTCCAACTGTCCACTTGCCGGAGAACAAGCAGGATCACCACCACCACCACCTCAAAGGTGGAAATGAGAGGTTGTCAGCAAAACATTTCAGATTTTGAAGTACAGTAATTTGGATTTCTTGGTAAGGGATGCTCAATCTGTATTGATGCCATATGTGTGGGAAAACATAATAGGGCTTTTCACTTTTCTACCACTTTCACTTGTGTCAACCGAGTGAATTTGCTTTTAAAGACAATATATCAGTACCCAAACAAGACAACTTTTACCTGAACAGCAAAATCAATAAGGCCATTGATATTTAGAGCAGGCTCCATGAGATCAAATATAAGCTGTATATGATGAGCCAATGGAAGGTGGTATGATGTCCCTGAAGCAAAACTAGTAATCTGTTCCAGAACATTGTTGGAAATCTGTTTTTTAAAAACAGAAGATGTAATAAATAAAGGACTGCAGCGCCCAACATACTGTTATACTATGAGTACATCCACAATTAACATTTATTATTTTAGTATTCTATAAAACACCTTTCCTTTTAGAGGGGAACAAAAGCAATGGAGTGTGTTAGGAGGCTCCCCACCATAAAGTGCCACCACAGTTGCTACTAAATATCTACATCAGTACAACTCTCATGCTCAGAAAATTGCTTACTCTCGCTTTTTCCTAGAAAAGAGAAAACACAATGAAGAGTGGTTGCAAAATACTAAATTAGGGTACACCTACACTATAGCCTACACTGCTATGGAATCATGGGAGTTGTGGTTTTACAAGGTCTTTAGCTTTCCCTGCCAAAGAGTTCTGGTGCCTCCACAAAGTACAACTCCCAAGAATCCATAGCATGGAGCCATGGCAGTTAAAGTTGCCCCATACTGCATTAATTCTACAGTGTAGATGAACATAGCAATGTAATACAGTTCACTTAGTTCTTCATTAATTCTCTTATATTCCAGTCACAGCAGCTGTGGTGCATCGCTTAAAACGATATATCTTTTGGGTGTGTGGAATATTAACCACTAATTTCCCTTTTTTTTTGGGGGGGGGGGGGAGGTTATACAGTCAATACTTAGAATAATACATTATGTTATTACATACAAAATTCTCTATAGTTTTAACATGATAAAAGCCATCTCATTATCCCCATTAATCCACTTCAGACAACTTTCAGGTGTCTTTTCACAACCTGTGCCTTTGGGAAGGGCTTTTCTATACCAAAGGCAATTTAAAAATCTTTCTCCTGCCTATTAATCCTATTCTGTCCGACCCTAAAATATTTGGTAGTTATCTTCCTTCTTTCTTTTTCTTCTTTATCCTGTCCCAAAACAAAACATTTTATACCACACTAGAGGTTTATAACTAAACACAGAAATGGCCAACATTGCAACTTCGAAAAGTACCTGATATGTCACCTGATGTTGATCAAAGTATGAAAGCTGCTGCAGTTTTGTAAACACTGTCTCTAAAGTTGGAAAAGCTTCTTGCTTGTTCTTTCTGACTTTCTGACATTCATCTCCAGCTAAAACATTTTTAAACTTGTCAGATTTTTGCAGTAAACAGACTTTATACAATTCTCCACCATTATATTTCTAATGCATGCTTTTATGCCAAATTCTAATTCTAAGAAACTGAAGTATGAGAATGAAAAACACAAAGTTGATTTATTTACTAATGCGACTGGCATTTGTGGCCTGACTTTAAGTGAAAACGATAATAAAGCAAAGGTTATAACAAAAGCATCAAACTAAGGCATTTAATTGCATGCAACCTTTTTTTGGGAAACAAAGGGATTCTGAAATGTTAATAACTGTGCATGCTATAACTTCATTTATGCTGTGTTCTATTAGAAGCCATTGAAAACTCAGCACTGAGCAGCTGGGTAATTACCACTCATTTCAGTAGTGCTTTTCTTATTTAAGATTTTCAAGATATCTTTGGTAATCTTCTTTAACTGATGCCTTGCCTCTTCACGTTCTTTGCCAACACCATAAAGAAGAATCATGCGCTGATTATATTCATGATTTGAAGATTCATCCTTTTAATCAAAGGAAACACAAGAAATTAAAAACCAATTTTACAGAATGGGGAAGACAACTGACAACATTTTTAAAACATTACGCATTAAAAATCCATTTTAAAAACTTGATAAAAATATACAAATAAAAGTTAATTAAAATTAATTAAATAATGGATAGTTAAAATGCTAAACATTTTTAACAATTACAGTTCAATAAAAGATTAGACAAACCATGAACCATGAAACTTTATAGTACATAATTAAAGCCCATTAAAAGTTATATCCAATTACAACCCCTCTCTTGAGAATAGGTTCTAACTAGGGCTACTGGGAGTTTGAGGCCCAAACATCTGGAGGGCCACAGGTTGTGAAGGCCTACCTTATGAGCTATCTGCCCTGAGCATGTGGACTAGAAAAATATAGAAGTGTCCAGTATGATAAAACATCAGTTTTTGCTAAACAAAATATAGTTTTAAATTTTCTCAACAAAAGAGAAAAAGACATTAAGGCTAGAACACTTTAGTTGCTTAAATTGTACACAACATCCAACTCTCTTCCTTTCAGTTTAATTCCACTGGCATTGAATTTGGTGCTTTCCAATAAATCATAACTACTCTACTTGGTTTCAATTTCTTTGGGAGTACTATACAGCAACAGAATTGTAGTTGTCATGGCCATTAAAAGGTATTGTAATTCTAACTATATTGCATGAGAAAGCAAATGGTATGTAGACTGCAATACTAATCATCTGAAGTCTGGTTTAGGTTTGATTTTGGCAAGGGGATTTCAACGGTCATCCTGCTGGATAACATCTACCAAAAGATGAACAAGTAAAGCAAGTCGATGGTTATTCTCCTGAATCTGTCTACAAAAGTGGTTCTCAACCTATGGGTCCCCAGATGTTTTGAGAACCACTGGTCTACAACATTTGAGACCATTGACCATATATCCTTCACTTCACTGTATAGCAAAAGCACAACTTATCTGCTTGGATTTTTAGATGACAATAATACAGTGTCATAATGTCCTCATTCCAATCAAAGTGGCACATGCATTTGAAGTTCTGGTAATCCTATAATAAACAATGCACCACAAATCTGTTCCTAGAGGGACATTGAAAATGACTAGGGGAGTGGCTCACATGGCCCCTGAAGAAAAGCTAGAACATTTGGGGATTTTTATATATATAAAGCAATAGCTCCCAACTTATTGGAGGGTCAGGTTGCAGGTCTGCAGGAAACACTGTCCAGTAGAAAACCACAATTTCCCCTCCCACATCATATATTTTTCTTCTCTCCAGAAGTCCATGATTTTGGCCCCAGCTTCAGGACGGGCAGTCCATCTGAATATGCAGCAGTGGTGGAACCTTCTCATGGCAAAAATGAAGCCAGAAGCTTCTTAAGATCAAACTTGGGGAAATAAAAACTAGACCTTGTGCCAGGTCAATGATATACAGCTGTTATAAACAAAATTGTATCTTTGTTATATCAAAACTTCCTGCATGCACATTTGTGATTTGGCTCCCTCTTTCCTTGTGTCAACAATTACACTACAGCTGCAAAAAAACAACTAAAGGAGGACTTAATTATCAACAATTTCATAAGTATTATTCGTCCATTCCATAGTTATACAATGTTATTCCTTCCCTCATAACATCTGAGCAGCATCACTAGCATGGAGAAGTCATTTGAGCACTAGATTTTAACTCTGGAGATTAGGGTTCAAATCCCACTCAGCCATAGAAACTCCCTGGGTGATTTTGAGCAAGTCTCTCGGCCCAAGAAGAAGGCAAAGGAAGTCTCCCTCTATACAAATCTTGCCAAGAAAAACTTAGGGTCACCTATGTCAGCAGTTACTTAAAGCACACACAAGAAGACCAAAAAATATGACAAACATATTCAGACAAAGAGAAAGTACAATTTGATATGAAGCACAGAAAGCTTTGGGGGGGGGGGGCAGATTAGACTGGCTCATGAGGTCAAATTGATCAAAAACTGTTAGCCACAATTGACATTTTGAATTCTTCATATCTGAAACAGCCCAATTTTAGGCAAAGAGAGACAGTTATCTCAGGAAGGTGCTCCAAAACATTGAGAGGGAGAATTATGCCTGTCATCTGATCTGCCCTTTGCTTCCTTCTCAATACTGCTGATCAATGGTAACTTTGTGTAGGGCTAGACAGGGTCGCAGAATTACACAGAAATACGATTTCCCTATTTCAGACCAATAGAAATTGCCACCTTGGCAACTATAGCAAAGAAAAATATGTACAGCAGTGAATCTGTTCAGAAAGAGATTTGCTGTTATCTTCAGACCAGAAAGCCATTTGTTATATATCATGAATGGTGGAGTTACATAATCTGCCAAAGAGCTTTTAAATTATATTATGGTGCACAGTTCCCCCCCCCCCCCCAACTTTTAGAGAAGTGTTACTCACATGACTTGCATCAGAAGGCAAGTGCTAGAACCTAATAAAGCCTATTCCAGAGAACACCACAGACCTTTTTATCTCTATCCTGATAAGCTGGGCTGTATCATTTTCTTTAATTTGCTTTTTTTTAATCAAAAGTTCTCCTCTTTCCTTTCAGGAAAAGTAAGAAAGAGAGAAACCAAATTTGAAATGGATTGTATTCTAGGCAGCTGCTTAAAATCAGACAGCATCTGAAGAAGTAAACCCATGACTTCCTCTTCTCTCTCATGACTCAAACAGTTGTGCTGTTGCTGTATAGGACAGGGCTTTCTGCTGATGGAGCCTGCAAACTAAATGCTACCTTTTGATTGTATAACAAGGAAAATATTTCAGAAGACACCACATTCTCCCTGTCAGCAACATAATCTCCCAATGCAGGAAAATCCAAGTGTTCTGCTGATTACAGCTGATTAAGGTAATGTTTTAAAAATATTTGTATTCTATACTATTGTACAAATGACTGTGATAAATTATATTTCAATATGAACTTTTACATTTGCTTTCTGATGCATACTTTTATTTTTGCAGTGCTCTAAAATATCTGAAAATACATCCTACAAACAATGCTACGATGCATATTATGCTATAAAATGAATAAAAGTACCAACACTTGAATTATAGAAGGAAAATATATTATATGTGAACATATACACTGATGGGTTTTTTTACATATGCTATAGAAAATCAGCATAAAATACTCCAAAAAAGGAAATAATTACAATATTTTTTATTGTGTGGACATTTTAAATGCATGCTTAATGGTACATCTTTGCTATTTCCTCTCTAAACCTATTTTAGTATGTTTCAATAAATAGGATACTTTAGACACCCAAACGTATCTCTTTAAGTGACTTGAACTGATTATATTTTGTAGAAGTCAATATATGAGGCTGAGAGTCATGCTGCCTAATTTTTGAATTTCTCCTGATAAATATTTTGACATCTCCAGATAAATGTCATTTAGATTACTATTTTTTCTTAAGTCCTGCTTGTTGCAATATGCATTGTTCACTCTTTGCAAAATAATTTATACACTTGCTTCTTTAGCACATAACATATTACACTGGTGGTCTAATCTGAGTAAGAATTAATTTGGGAAGTATAATATCAATTTATTTTTTCCAATCCCCCTCCTTTCAGGGCCAACTATAGACCTGAATACTTAGGTGTGCATACTAGATTGCAGGATACACACTTTGAGTCATATTCTACAACAGCTCCAAAGCATATGGTATATTGCTTGTTTGTTTTGGAGGAAGATACAGGCTTAGGATTTTCATTCAAATTGTCTTGATTGCTCTGTCACAACAAATCTAGATTTTCTCTTTAATCATGTAATGTGTATTATTTCTCTAAATATTTGGATCATTATGTTTCTTCAAATACATATTATTTATAAGTATCTAGATAATTTATTTTCAGAATGAAGCATTTGCATGAATAAAACTTTTATTGATATGTTTCAATTAGAATACTAGCTGGACTCCTGTTGTTGGTTGATGACAGACTATTAGCCATGTTGATGGACTGATTTTACTTTAGGTGCATCTCCAGTGTAGAATGCAACTGGACACCACTTTAACTGCCACGGCTCATTGCTATGGACTGTATGAATTGTAATTTGGTGAGGCACCAGCACTCATTGGCTCAGAAGGCTAAAAATATTGTAAATCTACACCTCCCATGATTCCACAGCATTGAGGCACGGCAGTTAATGTGGTGTCAAACTGAATTAATTCTACACTATAGATGCACCCTTGGAGTCAAGATTCTTTGGAAGAAAACAAGTTTTCCACACCTGAGTTCAAATGTTATGTCTGTGATCCTCAGTACTGGTTATGCTCCAATGCAACTGTAAAGGTAACTTTTCAAAGATGCCAATCTGAAATTGAGCTAATTGAGCTTAGAAGGGGAAATTATCAAAATGGGTCACCTTTTGCAGAAAGGGGCTGCAGTAGTGCAATGGGTTAAACCCTTGTGCCAGTTGAACTGCTGTCCTGAAGGTTGCAGGTTTGAATTTACGAGACAGGGTGAGCTCCCGTCTGTCAGCTCTAGCTTCCCATGCGGCGACATGAGAGAAGCCCCCCTCAGGGTGGTAACTTGCCCGGGCATCCCCTGGGCAACATCTTTGAAGACGGCCAATTCCCTCACTCCAGAAGCAACTTGTAGTATGTTCTCAATTTGCTTCTAACACGATAAAATATCCCTTCTGCAGATGGACATGGGGAAGAACTAGGCAATAAATCTTTTGCAGTTTGAAGCATTTATTCTCAAGGATAGCAAAAATGAGCCGAGAACTAAAATGATATCTTCATGAAAAATCCTAGGACTCCATAGGATGCAGCCATGGAAATTAAGGTAGAATGTTGTGCTGTAGCTGTGTGGTGTGAATGAGTTCTAGATCTCTTCACTGCACAAAGCACATATGGGCAGCCACAGAAACCGATGCCATAAAAAAGCTATGATGTCAAATTAGTGAGGGAGAGAGTACATATTAAAGGACTTCTACTAAAAGTCTTTCCAAGGACTATTGATGGCATATCTCCTCTTTACACAGTTCCACGGGTATGTTAATAAGAGTACTACCAAAAGATACATACAACCATTAAGGGGTGTATATTGCTTCCATATTCATCTGATCACTTGCACCAGCAAATGTTTGAGCAGCTGGAGTTAGGATAAGATTAGTTTTGGACCAGTGTGAAAAATGATATGACCTTTGATAGATAGTTTTGTTAAGGAAAAACACGATAATGGCTGCAATTACCATGAAAGGCTGCAGAGTATAAGATGGATGGTTTTCTTATAAGTGCTCTGCCCCTTCCATAAAACCATTAGATTGCTGTAATATATTAAGTTCATGTTAAATGGCCTGAGGATAAAAACATAGAGAAAATTATGAACAACAATCTCCTCAAACTACTGGATAATGGTGATGTAAATCTTTGCTTATCTCCTTCTGCTGCTCAAGAATGAAGAGTTCCAAATACTTTCTTCCTGAAAAAGACTATGAAAGTTTTTTGCATATGCCTAATAATTTTTCACATTTCAGGACTTTTGCTGAGAAATTTTTCTAGATGCAAAAAAGCTTGTTTTGTGCATAAATCATTTTGCACATAAAATATTTTGTGCGGAAAACTGTTTTAAAAAATAACACATCTCTCTATGAAAACAATAGTATTGCTCCTCAGCTTTTTTTTTTTAAAAAAAATATAGTGTCTCATACAAATGATTTTTTCACCACAAAAGTCCCAAATGCAACAAAAAAGGCATTGAAATCAACCATTTTCTTGATGGAATATCTCAGTATGTCTTGGACCATTTCATAAAGCAGTGGTTCCCAACATTTGGGTCCCCAAGTATTTTGGACTTCAACTCCCAGAAATCCCAACCAGCTTACCAGCTGTTAGGAACTGTGGGAGCTGAAGTCCAAAACACCTGGAGGCCCAAAGGTTGGGAACCATTTTCATAAAGGATGAGACATTTTGTGAGTAGTCTGTACATCTCTAATAAGAGACAGAAAGCTGTTCCTTAAGCTGTGTAACTTAAAAGCAAATATTTTCCCATGGGAACAACTCAGGGATGACAGGACCAAATTCTAGTCCTTCTGTGCATGTTTAGTCAACCGCTAGATGGCACCAGCAACATACAAAAATGTTGGCTAGTTTCAGAAACTTCTCAGTGCCTTTATGACATTTTTACTATGAGTTACAAAAAAGAATAGGCAAATAAAGCATAAAATCGTCTAGTGTCAGCTCAACTGATTTGCATCATTACCAGGTGGTGCAACATCGAACTGAGTTCTTAGTTGTATAATGTATTATAGGCTAGTTATTATCATATTGAAATGAAGAACATTCCTTGTAATGCTTCCAAACACATTAAAAGAAATGTTTGTCTTCTGCATGCTTGATGCCTAATACAGCACATCACAGGATGTTTATGGCTATGTGACAGAATATCAAATCCTATATCACTAGGATTTCACAAAAACAGTGATATCCCTAAACCCAGTGGAGTTCCAAAATAAGGCTTTTCTTGTTGGCGATGCTTGGCTCCCTTTCCAAGGAGGCCAAGATGCCCCCATCCTTGTTGTCCTTCTATTGACATGTTTTTATTTTGTCCATTTTTGGAACAGTTTAAAAAAAAGAAAAAGAAAATGCTTTTCAGAAGACAGTAGATTGTTTTAGCTGTAATGTATTTTTTTTAATTATCTCAATATTGTTAAAAGTTTAATTCCATTTTACTGTTAGCCTTTCATATGTTTTTTAGCTACATTGTATTCTTTTCATTCTAAATGGCCTTGAATTTTGGTTTGAAAAAAGGTGGGGGGAAAGGCTGTTTATGGTGTAATAGGCCTTCATTTTGCTAAAAGTTGCTCACCCAGAAACGTCCACTAAAGAAGAATCTTTCATTAAAACCATTGCTGGTGTTTGTGACTGATCTGCTTTTTTATTCTTGGTAGGAAGAAAATACAGCCCCAATGGATCCTGGGTACAGCCCTTCTGGAAACGGCAGCAACTGCAGCACTGATAAAAGCATGAATCAAGTTCTCTTTCCCTTGTTGTACACGTTTATTTTTGTTGTGGGAATAATTATGAATGGATTAGCTATGGGAGTCTTTTTCCAGATTGCCAACAAATCTAATTTTATCATCTTTCTCAAGAACACGGTGATTGCTGACATCCTCATGATCCTAACTTTTCCATTCAAAATACTCAGTGATGCAAAACTGGTGTCCTGGGAATTGAGAGGATTCGTCTGCAAAGTAACTCAAGTCATATTTTACTTCACCATGTACATCAGCATTATCTTCTTGGGCCTCATAACTATTGATCGCTATTTGAAAACTGCCAGACCCTTCAAACCAGTCAGCTCCGACAATACATTGGTATCTAAAATCCTATCTGCACTTATCTGGATATTCATGTTTTGTCTGTCCCTTCCTAACATGATTTTGACAGACAAGAAACCGACGCAAGAGAATGTGAAGAAATGTGCAGACCTGAAATCTGATTTTGGTTTAGTATGGCATGAACTTGTTAACTATGTTTGCCAGTTTATTTTCTGGGCTAACTTTGCCATTATAGTCGTCTGCTACACACTCATAACACAGGAGCTATACAAATCCTACAAAAGAACAAGAAGCAAAGGAAGCACAAACAAAAAGACTGTAAACGTGAAAGTATTCATAATTATTGGCGTGTTCTTCATTTGCTTTGTGCCTTTCCATTTTGCCAGGATTCCTTACACCTTGAGCCAAACAAGAGATGTTTTCAAGTGTTCAACCCAGAACACATTGTTTTATATAAAGGAGAGCACTTTATGGCTGACATCCCTAAATGCATGTTTAGATCCATTCATATATTTTGCCCTGTGCAGATCCTTCAGAAGATCTCTCCTAAACATATATCATAAATATGTAATCAAAAAAGAGAGAGATCACAGTACGGAAGCAACTGAGGAGCAGACACCACTGTAGTCCATCATGAAAAGCACATTATACAGCCAAAGCATTTTGCATCCTCTTTAGTGCATGCATTTCTTCTAATGCAATGGTGTTTCTTGCTTCGAGGGAGATTAATCATCCTATATAGTCCATGATAATAATTGCACAGTGAATAGAAATATTCACACATACCTGCCACTGCCACATTTTTTTAGTCTGATGGCAACAGTGAACTATACTGACAATTTTCAGGGATATAGATAAACCCTTCTGAAAAAAACTGAATAGGCAAGCAAAGCACTTAAAATAACAACACCCAAACACTTAAATATATTCATTTTTAGCTAGGTTACAAATATATAAAGGCAATAAGAAGTGTAATTTCTGTGAAATAATGGACATCACTGACACTTATATCCAGAAGAAGACGGTTCAGCTGAACACATTTCAAACAAGGAATTTAATAATGTTTTAGTTGGCAAACACTTACAGGTGGCTTCAAATCTAATGTACAGGTTTGGGTTTCAATCAGCTGTCCACCGAGGGCTTGGAATTAATAAATTAGAAACAACACAGTTATCCATAACTAATCAATTGGGGGTACAATGAGGATGTAATACATTTATATTGCAAAAGTAATAAAATGGACAGTAGTGAAGTTACTTTATTTGTTTAATAGTTTCCAGTTTCTTTTAATAATTCATTTCAAAGGGCATCAGAGGTATATTGCTTGACATCAATTAGTTTCTCATACAGGTAATGGAAAGTAAGAGAAAAGCAATAGACGATGGAACAAGTGATGTCAGAAATAAAATTTTTAACACTGTAATGAATACGAGTTAATTTTCATACAGTGTAAATGAATTACTTTAAAAAAAATCAACTTTTTAAACTCCTGGCCAACCATGAAGAAGTGTTAAATAAAAAAACAGCATAGGAATGAAGTGTTTGCTTATCTAATCCTGGAGCACTGAAATGAAATTTCTTCAAATAGGCTCTGAGATCAAAACACATTTGGACTTTGTTTCATCTGCTTAGAATTCTTATGGTACTGATATCTTGGGTACTTAACTTATTCTTAAACTGTTACAAGATCATTCACAGTTATTTACTATTATAACTGAACCTGCCTCCAAAGAGATTTGGTTATACGGATCTAGCAACTATAATGTACAGAAAGTATACAGAATATATTTCCTTTGTATAAATTGCACCATCAATTCTACCCTTGTTGCATATTTGTATATAATCAACAACGTGTAAATAAAGTAGACTTTGTGTTGTTGAAGGCTTTCATGGCTGGGATCACAGGGTTGTTGTATGTTTTCCGGGCTGTATGGCCATGTTTCAGAAGGAGAGAACGTCAGGAGAGAATACTCCTGGAACATGGTCATACAGCCCGGAAAACATACAACAACCCAAAGTAGACTTTGTGATTTTGTCAAAGTGTTTAAACTATCAGAAATGGACATTTGGGAAATAAATACTATCTTGTAAAAAAGTACAATTTCCTTTTTTCCTTTTTATTTTTATATAACATTTTGTTGTCTCATGCTGAAGTGATAAAAACACATTAGATGTTTATAGTGTGTATGCACTTCTCAGAAGCAGTCCAGCAAGTAATAAGGAAACAGATACAATCAATCAAGCTTTATTATGGTCTAAAGACCCCATTTGTTTAGTGGTAAAAGGTGCACAACTGCCCACAGATTCATAGTACAGTAGAGTCTCACTTATCCAACATAAACGAGCCGGCAGAACGTTGGATAAGCGAATATGTTGGATAATAAGGAGAGATTAAAGAAAAGCCTATTAAAAATCAAAATAGGTTATGATTTTACAAATTAAGCACCAAAACATCATGTTGTACAACAAAACTGACAGAAAAAGTAGTTCATTACACATTAATGCTATGTAGTAATTACTGTATTTACGAATTTAGCACCAAAATATCATGATATATCGAAAACATTGACTACAAAAATGTGTTGGATAATCCAGAACGTTGGATAAGTGAGTGTTGGATAAGTGAGACTCTACTGTAGTATCAAAAGCTTTGGTTGCTCCAACTGTATGGATTGGAAAGGGAGTGTCTCAATCCTTTGCTGTCCCACTTTTCACAGCTTTCCAAATGTCCCAGTTTCTTTCCCCTCCTCCCAGTTCCTTCTTCATCTTGAGATTATTCAACTGCTGCAAACTGAATTCTTAGTGAAAAACACAACAGAGGGGACTAGAGGAGGGGCAGGACCTTGCCCTTTTTCCTAGGGCCTGTCTAAACTTGGGGGGGAATCCTTATTCACACCATGTCTTCATGGTCGGCATAGACACTGTATTTGCTTGTTTGAGTGTCTATTCCAAAAATGGTATCACCATTAAAATCATGTAGGCCACACAGGTTGTTGAGAGGGCTGTCTTACCACCCAGTTGGCTGGATTTCATTGTCTGGTTCACATTTTTGAAAGCAAGTCTCCAGACTTTGAACATACAGTGTTAGAACAAAATGTTTGGTTACTATCCTATCCAAGTGCTTTATGACAAACAAGCCATTGAATATGCTAAGCCAATGAATGAATTTCATGACCCAGCTTGTCAATTCTAACATGGGTCAATTCTACAATTCTGCAAGAAAATCTAGCTGAAATTTGTTTTCTACAGTTTCTTGTGATGAGTGAATATTAAGCAATGGGACCACTGGAGGGTAAATTTCTACTATTTAAGATTCTACATTATCCATTGCTTTTCATTACTTGCCTGAAGAAGCAGTATTATGTATTCTGAATATTTTGTTAAAAAACTAAATTACACCTTATGTGGGTAATTAGGGTCCTCCCAGAGGCTAAAGTGGAAGGGAAAGATCTGAGAATGTTACAGTGCCAAGGTAAGGCAATCTCCGAGAAGATAGGGAAGAAACGTATTGCATCAAATGGCTGAAAGGTACAAGAGAAGGGAATACAACGATACAAGGTGATGAGTCAAGGAAGGGGGGGGAGGTAAAGAGATGAGAAGCACAAGTACTGCAGTGCAAAAAAAAGTTCTCTTTTAAGAGAGAAAAATGGCATATAAATAAAAACAATAACAATAGCAAGGAGGGATCAAGGAGCAAAAGTTAATAGAAGGCGCAAGAGAGGGAGGAATGGTAGGAAATCACCATAACAGGTTCTCTTTAGGGACATTATAAGTTATGCAATACTGTAACAGTTGTTGGGGAAAGGAAATTAAGGAAAACATTACAGAAATAAACATTCAGACTGTGGAAAAGCTATAGCTTGGAGTACCACTCCTACAATTACCAATCAGGATGGCCACTAAGATCTAGCATTGTCCTAAATGCAAGAGGAAACATCAATACCTGCTATGTTATTAAAGTAAATACTGTATGTGCAAGAAAAGAGATAACTTCAGGATGTCCTATAAGCTGATCATAATGTGGTTGTTAAATCAGGTATTTGTATCATAACAAGACACTAATACATCCAAACATTAGAACATAATTTTGCTGTTATAATCTTTGACCCCCTTAATTGTATGCTAAAGTTATTTCATATGAGACAACTTCAGTATGGAAATTTAACCCCCCGCTATTTTTTTCACTTCTTTTTAGGAGCTATTACTCATATCTTTGTCTAAAGAAACCTAAAAATTGGCCAATGAAAATGACATTCTCTCCATATGTAATCCACTCCTCTGTCCTTTATTCAGAGAAAAGCAAAAAGAGAATTTCATGTGACCATGTAAGCAGAAATAGGTCAATGGCAGCATTGCAAATAGTGCCATGATAAGAGAAATTTATTGTGGAAAATGTTATTGCCTTTCATTGTTGTGAATTAAACCAGTCATACAAAACTGTTATTGAATTTTCTACTGGGAGATGCATGTGTGCCATGAAGCATAAGCATACAATCCTGTTCAACAGAGTAGGGCCATGTGCTCTTTCAGATGCTCTTGAACTGCAGTTCTTATCAACCCTAATCAACATAGCCAAAAAAAAAACAAGAGATGATGGGACATGCATGATGCTTTCGGAGAAGATGGAGTTTCAGAGGCTCTTGAGAACATTTGAGACTGTTGAGACTGTTGCTAGGTTTTCAAAATACTAATAAACAGTCAACAATCTGAACTGCAAGGTTGACAATCAGGAAGTAGCTATTAACAAGTTTGTGATCTACCTAAATAACAAAATTTATTTCAAATAACTTGACCATGTGTTTCTCTGTAAAATTAATATGTTGCAGCATATTCAAAAATTAGATGATTAGATGGTATTATAAGATGTCTTATAATACCCTCCAAATGAGTTTGTTAGTTTTCTAATCTATATATAAAAAACTTCCAATCCTCAGATAGGATACATATTTTATAATAAGAAGGAATGGGCAACCCTAGGAACTACAGGCATTTCTATATGCAAAGCCTGGGAAAGTTATTTCTGAAGTTTTCATAATATAGTTAACAGGTTCATTGGGCATAATGGCTGGGAGAATCTAGGATTTGTAGTCCAGGCTCTGGCTATTCCACAAAGTTACACCAACTTCTCCATTATATAGGAAGTGAAGTCTGCTGGTAGAACAGTCCCTGATGTATGCCACCTCTGCGATCTCTGTGTATGTGTAGCATCCAGCCAATCATTGCAGAGCAGGTTTGAGATGGCCAGCTGCACATTACATGTGAGGAGAGATGGAGGGAGGGATCTCAAAGGTGACATAAAAGTGAAGGAATCAGAAAAAATGACATTTCTCTACCCAGGAGAGAAGCATCTGACGTTTAATTTCATTCAGTTCCAATCAGAACATAGCTTTATCAGCCTGGCTTAATTCAGCTTTGTTTAACAAAATGTTATAGTGGTGTAGACACTTCAACTTCCTTAGATATCTATTAGACAACAAACATGTGATACAGCCATTCCTATGTGGGGCAGTTCAAAGGTGGAGTGGGGAGCATAGCTAGTGGGCTCCAGTGGGTCCTGAATAAGAGTTTGTTAGGGAGTCTTCCTTTTGCTATTGGTCATCTGGCACTTTTAACCAACCACTTCCCCCTCTGGCATTCTCTCTTTCAAAAGTAAATACAAACATTGTCCAAAATAACATCCCTCTACTGTCAAAGAAAATGGAAACACTGAACTTCAGTAGTTTACATTATACTGCAAGATGCCTTAAGTAAGTGATTCTCAACTTATGGGTCCCCAGATGTTTTGGCCTTCAACTTCCAGAAATCCTAACAGCTGGTAAAATGGCTGGGATTTCTGGGAGGCCAAAACACCTGGGGACACACAGGTTGAGAACCACTGCCTAAAGCACTACATTGGGAGAAAGACAGGCCAGGGTGCTTACAAAATGTGTATTTAGCTTGTAGAACTTCTCAGCAGACATGTATTGAACTGCTCTGTGTGCTGCAATCCTATAGCTGCTTATTGGGAATAATTTCCAGTGAAGACAGAACAACTTAACATCTGAATAAACATGCACCAGACTACCCTGAAGGTTTTGCACAGCATAGCTGAATCAGTGGAATGAAATGAGGTACATTGTCTTCCAGAGGTATACACCTGCTTTGAATTTTGGAGAGATTGTTGTTTTAACAGATCTTGATTTAATGGACATCATTATCATGAGCGCCCGCTGTTAGCTCCAGCTTCTGCCAACCTAGCAGCTCGAAAACATGTGAATAGTTTCAATAACTATGTGAATTCACACTAACAATGTGAATAGATCAATAGGTGCCGCTCCGGCGGGAAGGTAACAGTGCTCCATGCAGTCATGCCGGCCACATGACCTTGGAGGTGTCTACAGACAACGCTGGCTCTTCGGCTTAAAAATGGAGATGAGCACCAACCCCCAGAGTCAGACATGACTGGACTTAACGTCAGGGGAAAACTTTTACCTTTATCTACCATTATCATTTGATGTACTTAAGCTTTGCGTCACAATAAAATGTTTTGTATTTTCACAATACTGAGTGCCTTATATACATTTAGTGCAGTGCTTTTCAACCTTTGGCCCTCCAGGTGTTTTGGACTTCATCTCCCAAAATTCCTAATAGCTGGTAAACTGGCTAGGATTTCTGGGAGTTAAAGTCTAAAACACCTAGAGGCCCAAAGGTTGGGAACCACTGATCTAGTGAATACAATGCCAAGACAATTTATTTTATTCCCATTTTGTAACATAACAAAAAGTGGAGAGTTAGGACAGAATTACGATTTCTATAAAGCCCTAAAGATGATTAACTCTGTAGTTACATGCTCTCAATTCTGAAACACTTCTGTGTATACATTCATAGAGTCAGAATGGAAACCTCTCCCAAATATATATAGCAATATCCTTCTTTTTCTTGGACTACATAACTTAACATTCCCACATTCTGTACACAGTGTTGCCTGTCTTTGCTTATATGCATGGGGAATCTGGTTGAAGAAGAGGGAAGAAGAAACCTTCATTTAGCCAACACTCCAATAATATTTGTTACTCTGTTATCATTAATTGCCTTTGAAGTTTACTTTGACTGAAGCTGATTTTATGAATGAGAGCCATCCAAGCCATTCTATCCTACGCAAGTCTTGCAGACTCAGGACCATGGTTGAGTCTATCCATCTGGAATGCAATTTCTTCTTTTCCAACTGTTTTCTATTTGCCAAGCATTATCATCTTTTCTAATGAGTCATATCTTATCACAATATGGCCAACATACAACAGCCTCATTTGTGTCATCTTGGCTTAAAAGGAGAGTTCAGACATTATTTGTTCTAAGACTCATTTATTTGTCTTTTTAGCAGTCTTAGTATCCACAGAACTCCTCTTGTTCTGTTACTTCTGTTATTACAAGTAGATATCAGACAAACCTAATATTGCTGCTCTGAAACATGTTACGTATAAGAACCACAATAAATCTACTGCAGTGTAGAATGAGCAAGCTCCTGGCAAAAATTTAATTAACACAACTGACTACTCACAGCCTGCTCTCATTGGCTTGATAAGTTGTTCTTTTACTGCCATTCTGTTTCAAAGGAAATATCACAGCTGGGCTCAAGGGGTAAAGTTAGAAGAAAAAAGGTCCGCTCACAAAATTACAGCCACATAGAGATGAAAGATCAGAGAAGCGAATGTATCTACATATGCAAGGTGGGAAAACATTGATCTTGTACACAGAATCATAGAGTTGGGAGAGACCTAATGGGCCATCCAGTCCAACCACCTGCCAAGAAGTAGGAAAATCGCATTCAAACCACCCCTGACAGATTGCTATCCAGCCTCTGCTTAAAAGCCTCCAAAGAAGGAGTCTCCACCACACTCTCAGGCAGAGAGTTCCACTGCTGAACAGCTATCACAGTTAGGAAGTTCTTCCAAATGTTCAGGTTCCTTTCCTGTAATTGGAAGCCATTGTTCCACGTCCTAGTCTCCAGGGCAGTAGAAAACAAACTTGCTCCCACCTCCCTATGACTTCTTCTCACATATTTATACATCATGTCTCCTCTCAGCCTTCTCTTCTGCAGGCTAAACATGCCCAGCTCTTTAAGCTGCTCCTCATAGGGCTTGTTCTCTAGACCCTTGATCATTTTAGTAGCCCTACTCTGGACACATTCCAGCTTGTCAACTTCTCTCTTAAATTGCAGTGCCCAGAATTTGACACAGTATTCCAGGTGTGGTCTGACCAAGGCAGAATAGAGGGGTAGCATGACTTCCCTGGATCTAGACACTATGCTCCTAGCGGGCCAAAATCCCATTGGTGTTTTAACTGCCACATCACATTGTTGGCTCATGTTTAACTTGTTGTCCATGAAGACTCTAAGATCGTTTTTCACACGTACTGCTGTCAAGCCAGATGTCCCCCATTCTGTATCTTTGCATATGACATGTAATTTCAGAGACATGACAGAAGTTGGTTGAGGATTCACAGACCAGTGATTGCATAGTTCTTCACAAAGGTCAATGGTAATCCATAGACTCAAAGTCCACAGCCCTGGCAGAAACCCTACCATTCTATCTATTAATGTGAACTAATCTTATCAAGCTAAGTGATATGTTAAGATCTGTACTACGAGATGGATTCTTTAAGGTGACATCTGGTCTCTGTGGCAAAGGTAGGCTATAGTGTGATAGGTCAAACATAACTGCAAAAGAGGAAGTGTGAGATAGACAGTTGGTCAGTGGAAGAGAACATGCTTTGCCCACATGTTCATTCTGATCTAGACAATGGGCTAACCACATTAGTCTGCTGCAGTAAAGTAACTATCAGTCTAGTAGTTGCGGCACTTTAAAGACTAACTAGTTTTATTTGGCATAAACATTTGTGAACGGTACCCCATTTCATCAGATGCAAAGAATCTCGCATTGTTACTTCTGTGCTTTTGCTTGACTGTTGTGTGTTATATTTGACTATTTCCCTTTTCCAAAATAAAATATGGAACAAAAGTTGACCCAGTATATAATTCATGTCTTCCTAAAGCTCTCAGACCTACTGGACTGGAAAAGCCAGTTTGAAGTATTCACTGTGATCTCCTAACACCGTGACAGAGGATTAACTGGGACTGTTCTATACAAGGATTGCTGAAAGGTATGTAAAGTTGTAAAAATAATCTAAAAATCTGTGGTAAATAAAATGTGTTATCTTCTTTAAAAGATGTTCACCTAAATTATGAAGTCCATTTCTCACACTATCCTTACCACTTCCCCTGGAATTTTTTCATTTGTTTTATGGAACTATATTGCTAATGTTTTTCAATATAGTGATTCCATGAAGAATAAGATTGACCTAACTCAATCATTCATGAATATCTTCCTTGAGAGTTAAAACTGAGGGCAGGAAGGAAGGGAACGTGACTGATGAAATGAGGAAGAACAAGTAGTACTGTATAACATGCAAAGTTGTTTGAAACTTCTCCACTGTGGGTATAGTTGAAAGAGTTTGCCTCTGAAACAGTAGTCATAAATTCCTGCAGAGAGGTAAGTTATTTTGTTTTGGAACTTTTCTCATTGGAGAGTAACTACTATATACTTTTCTGTTGCTCCCCTCCAATATCTATCCTCTAAACTGCACCACTATCTTATGACCCTGTTCTTTGTGGTTTTATTCTTATTTCTTTCTCACCCCGAGTTTTAACTTAATGTTCATGTGGCCCGCCCTTGTTTTATTATTTCCCTGACTTTGCATTGCAATGTATATTATTATCTTTTGTATTGTTCACTGTGTTATGATGTGTTGTTCTTTTATATTTTGTTATATTGTTCTGGGCATGGCCCCATGTAAGCCGCCCCGAGTCCCCGTTGGGGAGATGGTGGTGGGGTATAAATAAATTATTATTATTATTATTATTATTATTATTATTATTATTATTATTATTTGTTCATACCTTAGGAAATGACTAGCAAGCTATTCAGAGAAATGTTTAACAACTCTGTTCCATTTTTTGTATTTAATCTATAATATAAATGTAGAATATATTTATATAGACTTGGTGTTTTAATCATACTGGTAAAAATGAGATTTGCTGTAAAGTCGTTTTGATTATATTACTATAGTGTACTATCAACAGAGTTGTAGTTAGAATAATTAATCTGCAAATTCAAATATATAACCCATAAGATTTTAAGAAGAGCATTTCTACTTAGATTTGGGCTACGGTACAGGAGGTGGCCTTATACTGAATCAAACCATAAATTCATTGAGCTCAATATTATTAAAACCAATTAACAGCAGCTGTCTAGGATTTCCACCCAGGAGTCTATACTTTGACCTTCTGTTTTCAAAGATTACACTTGGGATTTTGTGAGTGCAGCCATATGCTTTCCCACTGAGCTGTATCCTCTTCCAACTCTACTACTAACTTGTTATAGCAGATTTTTAAAAAATTATTCTCTTATTGCATTCTCCCTTGAAATAGCTCAGAGTGAGGTACATAATCACACACACACACACACACACACACACACTTCTATTATCACAATTCTGTGAAGTAGATTAGTCTTTGAAAAACAGGAGAGTACTTAGTAAACATTTGGGAGATGGGGGCAATGGGAATTTAAATCTAGGTATCTCTGATCCAATCACATTTGTTCAAGATATTTTATTTACTACAACTAAAGAATAAACTCCCAAGCATTCAGCAAAAAAAAAAAAAAAAAGGATGGGTTGGTTTTGTTTTTTAAAAAAATCCTAACCAGCAGGGCTCCAACATCACAGAGTAAAACACACCTGAAATTTGATAAAATTTGATTGTGTGTTCCTGCATGGTAGGGGGATGGACTGGATGGCCTTTCTGGTTTCTTCCAAGTCTATCAAGTAATGGACTATGAATTTTGGGAAACGATTTGGTTATAAGATCATGACTCAGCATTTTATTTTATTTGGTTTTAATCTGTTTAATTGATGTATTTTAATGATTGTAAGCCACCTTGAGTCCCCTCTGGGTGGAGAAAGGCAGGATAGAAATGAAGTAAATAAATAAGCATCATTCAGAAGTGGTTAATACAATATTTTCATACAAAACTGTGCCAGATAGTGCAACCTACTTCATCTTCTAGTTTATGAGTTCAAATCTGAAGGCACAATCTTGACACAATCACCATATGAACTAAGGACAGAAAATACATTCTTTAAAAATATCTGACATTAGGAAACATGCCTTCATATGTCTGTGTATTGTTTGGGGAAGTGTATACAACACAAATCTGCTCAGAAGAGGAATTGAATGTTACCAACCAATGTGTATTTAAAAAGAAAACAAAGTCCAATCAGTCAGAAAAAGTCCCTCTGGTTGATCTGTTTTAGGAAAAACAGAAGCAAAAGCAAAAAAAAAACCAAAAAAAAACTAAGTAGTTCCTTGAAGTCTAAAATGTTTTAGTTGTCATAAGCTTTAATAAGATAACATGGGCTTCAATCTAGAATAGAATAATGTCAAATTAATAACTGTGCCACCTAGGCTTTAAGGTACCACTAAACTCTGTAGCTGTAGGAGTCCAGAATTCTCCTGTGCAAAACAGGGATGAGGATATCAAGAAATAATTGCCCTGTCCAATTCACCACTTCCCAGCCCATCATCTTCTAAGATAGAAGTTTTGTTTTCATCATTGACTGCATTGGATGAATACAGCTTATTTGTAATTCAGTGGTTCTCTATCTTTGGGTCCCCAGCTGTTTTGGCCTATAATTCCTAGAAATCCCAGCCAGTTTACCAGCTATTAGGGTTTCTGAGAGTTGAAGGCCAAAACATCTGGAGACCCACAGGTTGAGAACCATTGTTGTAACTGAATCATAATTATGTGTTGGCAGTTTTATGCCCACTCTTAAATAAGTTGTACAGTATCTCCCTTAACCTTTTCTTCCTTCTAATGACAGGGATTCAAAACTTTACACAGGTCTCAAAGGGATCACAAAACGACACACACCATCAGTCCTTACCTGGATGTATTTGAAAGAATTGGTTTGGAATTTTAAAGCCCTGCACAGATTGGAACCTCAGTACTTGAAGGAGTGTCTCTCGTAAAAGGTACATATGGTTTTAACTTATTATTATATTTTAAACTGTTGGTTTGGTCTGTGTAATGTTAAATGTATATGATGTTTTATTGTTGAATCTATTTTTTATTTATTGTGGAAATTTGGGCTTGGCCCCATGTTAGCCGCCCCGAGTCCCCATGGGGAGATGGAGGCGAGGTATAAAAATAAAGTTATATTATTATTATTATTATTATTATTATTATTATTATTATTATTATTATTACTACTACTATTATTACTATTATTATTATTATATTACCCAAATGCTAAGCTGAGTCTTCATCTGACTTTCCATGTTTTTCTAAGAGCCCTTTCCATCAGTGGTATCAGAATTGTTAAACACCCTCTCAGAGAGTTAATCTGGTGCCTTTTAAAGTGTGTTTTTAATATCAAAGACCATTTTATCTTTACAAAAGCTGATTTAAACATTCTTTTCTAGCTTGCTTTTTAGTCTTCCCTTTCTTGTTTTCTTTGACTATTTCTGGCCTTATATTCTGCTTTAAAAAGATAACAGACTTTACTGATAAGTAACTAAAAACCAAATACCTCCTTAAAGTAGAAGGTATTTTACCTTCTGGTGGAAAGATAACAGGGAGAATACCAATCAGACCAGCCAGGAAAAGAAACCCACGATTTGGGAACAGCCACCAAGAAGTCTCTCTCTTGTCCTCACAGAAGTGCCCAAGATGGTGGTGGGAATGAGAGAGAGCCTTCCTCCACAGATTTTCAAATAATTTTGCTCTCGGTATTTTAAAGGATGGGATTGTGGAGTGAAATACATTTTTGTCGTATTTTACTCTGAAAAATCTTTTAAAGCTTTTATGAAGGTTTACATTTCATCAATTATTTCTTCCTCAGTATATTTCTGAACAATGAACGGAAGCTTCAACATCTCTAATGGGACATCATCTTTCTCTGGACAATGCCTGCGAGACACCCGGATAGCCCATGTGGTATTCCCACTCTTGTACAGCTTCCTTTTCCTTGGTGGATTTCTACTCAACAGTTTGGCTGTGCTGGCTTTTTTCCAGATTCCAAGCACATCCAGTTTTGTTGTGTATCTTAAGAACACCTTGGTTTCCGATTTTATCATGACACTTATGCTGCCATTTAAGATTCTAACAGATTCAGAACTGGGACTGTGGCAACTCAAAGCTTTTGTTTGCCGTTTTTCAGCCGTCATATTTTACGAGACTATGTACATAAGCATAGTGTTGCTTGGACTCATTTCTGTAGACAGGTTTCTCAAGATCATTAGGCCATTTGGGAAGTTCTGGTTACATGATGTCACTTCAGCAAAAATTCTTTCTGGGTTTGTGTGGTTCTTCTTTTTTGGCCTCTCCTTGCCAAACATGATTTTGTCAAACCGTGAAGCAACACCACTCTCTGTCAGGAAGTGTGCTTCTCTGAAGAGTCACTTGGGACTGAAATGGCACGAAGCTGTCAACTACATATGCCAACTGGTCTTCTGGACTGTGCTGATCTTAATCCTACTGGTTTATATAATTATTGCTAAAAAGATCTATAGTTCCTACATAAAAACACAGCCAAAAGAATGTAAAATCAAACAAAGAGCTAAGAGTAAGGTATTTATAATTGTGGCTGTTTTCTTCATTTGCTTTGCCCCTTTTCATTTTGCTAGAATACCTTACACCCTTAGCCAAACTGGAAAACGTATTGACTGTGCAGTACAGAACCAATTATACATAGCAAAAGAAAGTACTCTTTGGTTAGCAACTGCAAATATATGTATGGACCCTTTGATATACATATTATTGTGCCGCCAGTTTGTAGAAAAAGCTTTCTGTGTGAAATTACAAAAATCTAGGAATACAATTCAAGAAAATCTGACTATTGCGTTAGACACTGGAATATCTGTATAGATTTTTGGCTGGGCCTCTCCACCTCGCAAATTTGCACTATGATGTTGTTAGACAAAAATTCATTTTATTTGAAAAATATGTTTTCTGTAAAATTTTATGTTGTTAAAAATAGCAGTGTTAAATTGTATATTATGTAGATACATAGACTATTAAGTATAGTTTATTGCTGTATAGTTTATGGCATCATATTGTGACAATGCATTCCAGATATTGTCCCTTACCTATAGTAACCTACCTCTTGTATCATTAGATTTATCAAAATCAATGTATATACAAAAAATCTTGAGAAATGCTATTTCAATTTGTTCTACAGACATACTAATACCAAATTCCATCTGCTATTTCTAAATAAATATGAGGAAGCTATAAATGGAAAATGGAAAATAGTATTGGAAATAGATTTAATAAGAGTGAACAAGCTGAATTTCAATGCAGACAAGACAAAGGCTCTTGTGTCAGTTGAAATGAGGCTCTGGGAACAGATTCAGGGTGTGTTGGATGGGTTTATGCTTCCTTTGAATCTTGGTTCTGGATTCAGTGCTTAACCTGAATGTCCAGCTGAGGATATAACACCAACTGCATGGCTCTCTGGAGAACTATGATCTGGCCATGGTGATATATGACACAATTACATCTCACTTGTGTCACTGCATTTGACTTTACATGTTGACACCTTTGGGAAGCATCCAGACTTTGCTGCTGCAGAATGTTGTAGCAAGACTTTAAATCCAGTCTGGCCACACTGCCATCTTTTGGGAGTGCTTTGATTGTGTATTCCTGCATGGCAAGGTATTGGACTGGATGGCCCTTATGGTCTCTTCCAAGTTTATCATTCTATGGCTCCATGATTCTGTGTTATCATAGTTTTGCTGATTACTGATCTGCTTCTGGGTACGGTATAGTTACAATCTACAGGTTTTACATAACTTTCAATGAAGTTGTTAGAAAAATTTCGTTCTCCCATACATGTCTGTCTAGATTTTTTCACAGCCACTGGAAGCACTTGTGAAGGAGACACAAGAGAGTCTTTTTTGTGATTTTCCCTGCACTCTGAAATGCCATAATAAGGCAGGGTATGTTCTTTCCTTCCTGAGGCAGCAAAGAAAGTTCTATTGAATCATGATTATGGCATATAAACTGGCCTGGACTGAAAGGGATTTTATAGGTTGGGTAATGACTATGACTTTTACTTTTATATTAATATTTTGCTATTGTACTTTTAATGCATGGTTAACTACCCATATCTACAGGTTCTGAATCCATACACACACACACACACACACACAAATCCCAAAAATAAACATTGATTCTGCCACATGTCATCACTACATGTGTAGATACAACCTGTGGTAGTCTCCTGCCATCTCACAGATCCTCAGGTTGTCTAGAATGTTTTTGAGTAGTTTGCCATTTTATATATGGGATATATAAGGAATGTCATTTTACTATGCCATTGCACAAAGCATAAATTAGGTATGGTAGGCCCTCCTCTTTCACAGATGCCACCCAAGCAAGTGGCATTGAGAAGGAGACTCACTGGGTGCATAAAGCTCCCCAGGAATTGTCTAATCCTGTTCTTTGCTTCTCTGTTTTGCTTGAGCTGGCTAGGGACTGGTGGATCAGTTGGGGAGGTGGTGATAGTTTTGGTGGACTGGTTTTGGCATGAGGAGCTTGGCCTTTTGCTGCCTTCAATGAGATGCTGTGGAGGATGTAGAGACATGATTTTGGGCACCTCCTCATGAAAAAGTAGGCCCTGATGGCATGGCAATAGCTTCTGTGTCCCAATTAGCATGCAAGGATGGATGGGGGGGGGGGGGGGGGGAGAGAGAGAGAGAGAGAGAAGAGGCTTCACTACATCAATTGTAATAGGGATTACAAGACTTATAATGTATTTGCTTTTCCACTTCGTTAAAATTAGCAAAGGGCAGCAGCAGAGACAGTAGCAAATAATCCACAAATAATAAAATTTGGAAAAGTTAAACCCCTGAAAGTGGAGGAACTACTGTACTATCCTCGCAGGAAGAGGGATCTGGAAATGTCTTGGATTTAAGTGTCATATAAAAAGGAATTATCTAATACTGTTAAGTCAAATTCTCCTAGCTCCCAGATTTCTCAGCAGTTACACTCTGAAAAGTAATGCTATAGTTTCTCCTTTTGCCTCTTCAAATATGAAACATATCATCAAATAAAAAATAAAAAATCAAATGTAATCAGCCCTTTTAGATATACATAATTAAAATAGCTGAGTCATTGTACTGATAGAAAAGTGCATATAAATTAATTAAAGAAATATTTAAATAAAGAAATCCTGATAGCCAAACTAGTTTCGATTACAAATCCTTCAAAATGTAAGAAAACTCAGATAATATGCAGGTAAAATTTTCTGTGTGTAAATATTATTCATTAGAATAATGAAATGCAAGTCCCTGCTATTTGTCATATAAATACATATGCCTAACAAAAATAAGTGTTAGATTACATACAATTATTGACATGCTAAGGGCGTACGAATTTACCTTGTATTTCAAGAATTTGAGTCTGTGTTTGAGAAAGTGATACAAACCAGAATAAAACAAGGACTGCAGATGGAAGGTTTATGCTGTGTGGTTTTGATGAAGAAATCTATGGCTTTTGCTTTTTGCTTGTGGTTTTTGCTTCTTAGAATTGTTTTTTTCCTGTCCAATTTTTTTAAAAATTGTGAGTTTTGGTAAATTCTCACAAATAATACTGGGCAAAATTCTAATTCACTTGTACTGCTCACATTTGATAGGAACAGCATAGGGGAGATCACACTATGCCTGCCTGCCAAATTGATCTTAAACATGAGCAAAGCCTGTCAAAATCAAGATTTTGTCCTCCTTCTGAATAAGGCAAATACCAGTGGTTTTATTTATTCTGGCACAAGGTATAGCTTGAAGTTCATTTTGGATTCATGACAATATACTGTAGGATGAAACCAGAAATCTCCATATCATCAGAAAAACAGATATTACTTTTTGTCTACCAAAAGACTGGCATCTCAATTCTTGAAGAAACTGTAATGGGCTTCCTTCCCTTACAATAACTGTTCTGTTTTTACCTGTTATTAGACACTACTGTTTTCTCTTTTGCCATTTTTACAAAAATGATATTTGCAGAGGGCTTATTCTATTCTTCTTCCCAGGGCTCTTGCTCATATTTATTTCTCTTCTTTAGCCCTAGTGAAGCAACAATAGCGATGACATCCCTAGCTTAGTGGTGGCAGGTGTGGGGTGGGCAGAAGAGAATCACATCATTGGGTCTCTTTCACTCAGTGCCACTGAACATCTAAAAAAGAACAATGAAATGGGCTAGTGGGGTCAGTACGCCTCGTGAGGTGGAGGCACACATAGCACCAAGCTCAGGGCTAATTTGCTGGTTGGTAGGGTGGGGGGATTCCACATAGGCCTTGTGTCTTCTAACTCTGATGATAGTGAAGGACCTACTGCATGTGTGTCTATTTGTATGTGTGTATCAGTTAGAAAACAAAATGCCCCAAAACGTATTTTATCTCTCTTTTAACTAAGTTTCAGCAATTAAATTCTTCATAGTCAGCATATTATAATGATTCAAGATTCCAAGCAGGAAGGAAATTCTGAGTGTCCTCAGCTACAAATAGTGAAAGCTGACTTCACAGAAGCAAAATTCTTATATGCATTCTTATATGGGTATATGTGACTCAAACTACAAACACTTTAAGAAAGCTAAATAAGCAATTTCACCACCTTCATTCTCAATAGCGAGATTATTCAGCAGTACAACTTGCGACCATCAAAAACAGAATTGCTGTTATGAACCAGGAAACAAAAGATGAACAAATGACTTGTACTGCAGTAATAACCACAAACTGCTAAACATTTGAAAAAAGCTGAAATGCACTATGACATTTTACAAATGGTTTTGTTGAAAATGCTTTGACAAAGTCCTATCATGAGCCATCTGATACGCACTGTCAAACTGACTTTGAATTCTGAGAGCCCTAAGAATGAGAGATATCCAAAAGATCCCATTATCAAGCATTTTGCTCAGCTCTTACAAATGTAGGGGTTGTGACTTCCTTTATCAAGTCAATCCATCTGGATGTCAGTTCTTCTGTAATATCAACCACAGCTATCAAGGTATGTGAGAAAACAGAAGCAGTCATATACCTAATGTTTACCACTATAGAAGAGTAAAGGCAAGAGAGATGTGAAGGGAGAGAAAGGTGAGCCATTACATAAGCCTTGCAGCTGTTTTGATGCCATACACAAATATCATTATTGGCCTGTGATGACATGAACACAATGGCGGTATCTGGCTAATGTTCAAGCTATTCATCTCTAACTATGACTGGCTGCTGCTTGAAAATAGAGGCTGGATATAATCTCATGTACTGCTTCCAAATATTATGTTATCCAATTGGTAACTTTTAAGTTAATACAGCTTTGGGAATAGATAGAAAAGGGGAAGTCATCTTCCATGCAGTTCTGTTTCTCTTGTCTATATTTTATGATATTTAATAAGTAACAGATTATTAGTTACTATATCACATAAAAATGTGCTGGCAGGACATACTGAACAACAGTAAGGGTCTTAAATTAATGATGGGTGTAACCACAATATAAAACAGAGCTGCTCCTTAAAATAAGAGTGTGCCAATGGTTTCAGAAACACTTGAAACATATGCTGTTCAACTTCTTTCATCTTTTAAAGAGGGAGGCCAAAAATCAATTTTCACAGCAAGCAAGGGCAAGTTGAGAAGCTAAATTAAGGATACCATCTTCTGTTGTTGTTTTTTTATATTGAAGCATTTAAAAAATTCTGGCTTGTCTAGTTATTATGCAAAACATCAATGGTACAATAAATCCACCAACATTTCACAGATGAAAATCAAGACACATCAGACCATGAATGCAGAATCCATACTTACAGAGCACTGACTATACAAAGTATTATCACTTGGAAAGGATATGACCACAGAAGAGAAGTATCAGCAGTTTCCCCATTGTGGCTTCTCTTCTCCAGGATATTGTGGAAGAGGTGGGTTAACTCTTATAGACACTAGTAAACATACATTCAAAAAGAATATCATCAGCAATCTTTATTATGGGCCAAAGACCCTATTTGCTCTGCGGAAAAAGTGCACAGCAGATTTATAAACTAAAGACCACTTAAAAACAGGATGAGTGCAATGCTAGATCCATATGAACACGGGTGAAAACACTGCAAATATATACAGTGTAAAAAAAAGTATTTAGTCAGATACCAATTGTACAAGTTTTCCCACTTAAAAAGATGAGAGAGGCCTGTAATTGACATCATAGGTAGACCTCAACTATGAGAGACAACATGAAAAAAACACATCCAGAAAATCACATTGTCTGATTTTTCACAAATTTATTTGCAAATTATGGTGGAAAATAAGTATTTTGTCACCAACAAACAAGCAATATTTCTGGGTCTCACATACCTGTAACTTCTTGAAGAGGTTTCTCTGTCCTCCACTGTAGTAATGGCACCTATTAGAACTTGTTATCAGTCTAAAAGAGACCTGTCCACAACCTCAAGTAGTCACACTCCAAACTCCACTATGGTGAGGACCCAACAGCTGTCCAAGGACACCAGAAACAAAATTGTAGCCCTGCACCAGACTGGGAAGACTGAATCTGCAATAGGCAACCAGTTTGGTGTGACGAAATCAATGGTGAGAGCAATAATTAGAAAATGGAAGAGATACAAGACCACTGAGAAGCTCCCTCGATCTGGGGCTCCATGCAAGATCTCACCCTGTGGGGTCAAAATGATCACAAAAACGGTGAGCAAAAATCCCAGAACCACATGGGGAAGCCTAGTGAATGACTTGCAGAGAACTGGGACCAACATCACAAAGGCTACCATCAGTAACACACTACACCGCCAGGGACTCAGATCCTGCAGTGCCAGACGTGTCCCCCTGCTTAAGCCAGTACATGTCCGGGGCCAACTGAAGTTTGCTAGAGAGCATTTGGATGATCCAGAAGAGTATTGGGAGAATGTCATATGGTCAGATGAAGCCAAAGTAGAACTGTTTGGCAGAAACACAACTTGTCGTTTTTGGAGGAGAAAGAATGCAGAGTTGCTTCCAAAGAACACTGTATCTACTGTGAAGCATGGGAGTGGCAACATCATGATTTAGGGCTGTTTCTCTGCAAAGGGACCATGGTGACTGATCTGTATGCATGAAAGAATGAATGGGGCCATGTACTGTGAGATTTTGAGTGCAAACCTCCTTCCATCAGCAAGGACATTGGCTGGGCCTTTTAGCATGACAACGATCCCAAGCACATTGCCAGGGCAACGAAGGAGTGGCTTCGTAAGAAGCATTTCAAGGTCCTGGAGTGGCCTAGCCAGTCTCTAGATCTCAACCCTATAGAAAACCTTTGAAGGGAGTCGAAAGTCCGTGTTGCCCAGCGACAGCCCCAAAACATCACTGCTCTCGAGGACATCTGCATGGGGGAATGGGCCAACATACCAGGAACAGTGTGTGCCAACCTTGTGAGAACTTACAGAAAATGTTTGACTTCTGTCATTGCCAATAAAGGATGTATAACAAAGTATTGAGATGAACATTTGTTATTGACCAAATACTTATTTTCCACCATAATTTGCAAATAAATTCATGAAAAATCAGACAATGTGATTTTCTGAATGTGTTTTCTCATGTTGTCTCTCATAGTTGAGGTCTACCTATGATGTCAATTACAGGCCTCTCTCATCTTTTTAAGTGGGAGAACTTGTACAATTGGTATCTGACTAAATACTTCTTTTCCCCACTGTACATGGCAAGTTTCAACCTGGGTATCATACAGGAAGTTGTCTTATCCTGGCTACCTCACAGAAACTTGGCAACAGCCAGGGTCACATGGGGAAAATTGTCACCTAGTAAAAACTTTACATGGAATCCAGAGCTCAGAAAGGTTGTCCACCCTTTGTCAAACTACAGCTCTCAGAATCCTCTATCCATCGTGGTCAGTGATACTGCAGTCCAAAACAAGCCATTTTAAAGCTCTCTCTCATCCATACTGAAACGTCTTCTCTGTCACCACACACTTACCAAAATCTGAAACTGTATGTATGCAGCTCTGTTAATTGTAGAAAGAACAGAATACACAACAAAGTCAGCATGAAAATACTCACAGGCTGGCTTTTTGGGCATGCCCCACCATGTAATTTATATTTTGCAACATCCATATTAACAGCCTCATGGTGATCCTTATTATATGCTGACTACACCTGACAAGCCCCAACTTGTGAGCTATCAAAATATTTGACTGGATTAAAAGCCACTGAGAACTGAATTTTAATTGTTTGCATCATTTTCCACAACATATAAAAGTACTGTAAAAAGCAAGTTGGGCATGCGTGTCCAAAAAGCCTGAGGAAAATCCAATATGTATCGATATATGCATTCTCAATAAACTTTATTCCCAGGAATCATATTTGCCCTCACCTGCACTTTTAAGGTCTTAGTTTCTTTCCCTTTCTTTTCTAAAGGAGGCAGTTCTCATGAAATTACACTGAAGATCACATTCTATTCCTAAAAGCTTCTGAAGACATAATTTGCCTTCAGGGCTACATTTTTTCTGGGATCATGGGTTAAAGAGGGTCTCCCCTGGGTACCTGACAGTCTATGGTTACATTATATCACCCCATGTCAATTCAGGTTCAGAGTCGGTCCAACAATGAGGCGAATTAAGTGGTCACTTGGGGCGCAAAACATACGGGGGCGCAGTCGAGACTGCTTTTTCTGATGATTTATTGTAAAACATGATGTTTTGGTGCTTAATTTGTAAAATCTGAATGTACTTTGATGTTTAATAGGCTTTTTCTTAATCCCTCCTTATTATCCAACATTTTCGCTTATCCAATGCTTTTATTTTTCAGTGATTGGTTTGGGGGGGGGCACCAAAATTGTGTTCGCCTACACTTGAAAAATACCTAGGGCCGGCTCTGAGCTCTATTGTAGTATAGAAACCTGGAATGGAGGGCTGTAACTATAGTAGAACATCTAAAAAGCATAGTACATTTCAATGCTGCTAATGCTTTCAGCCACAGTTCACCTAATCAATGTACAAATTCTACTTTTTAATTTTATTTACATCAAATTAAATCAAGAACAGTACTCCATTCTATGTGCCTCCAGTTCAGGATTATAATACAGAGATATGCAGACCCAGCAGATCAGCCTGACAAATGCCTAATACCTAACAGCTAGAAGTTAAAAACCCTAAACAGAGGTAACTACCACCACCTACATACAATCTTTTTCACTGGATTTTCTTATATACTGTTTCTCTTCTACACTGGGATCACACTGCCAGTATCTGTTTAGGCAATACATAAAACAGAATCTAATACAGGTGGCAGAGGTTTAGAGCAGAAGATTACCCTTTCAAGTTCCTTCACTCTTCAAGGAGGATAGTCTGCCCAAGAAGGTTAAAAGGCCCAAAATGAGTTTCAAATCACCTCAAAACAAGTAATGTGCTTACAGTACCCAGAATCCTACAATCCCAACCCAATATGCTTCCTACTTGTTCGGTAGCCATGACTGATCTCTCACTTACTGAAATAAGGGATCCTTTGGTGTCTATCACACTCATGGGCTCCCACATGTGGCCAGGATAGGACTTAGAAGTTAAAGTAGCTAGCAGCATGGAAATTTCAAATCAAAAGAATGACAGCTCACACCATCCCCAGTGGATGAAAGGAAAGGTTATGCAAATATCTACAAGTGTGCTTTGCAACTCAGAGAAAGTACTTGAGGGAAACAAAATTGAGACACCGTACAGATACCATACCATGAGCAAAATGCAGATGAAACTCTAGAATGCTGTATGATTTACAGGTGATCATCAAGAGTTACCAGTTGTTTTAGAATCTGCCATTGCGCCAGATTTGGCAGTTCACTCTGAAACACACCTTAGTAGCAATGAAAAGGGTTGTTGTTCTTAAAATAGCCTCTTGGAATCCTTGATCTTTAATAACTGAGATGCAAATGTGTACTTATTCATACATGGATAATAGGATGCAGGTCAGGAGTTGGCAGAAGGTAGGTTAGGATCTGCTAGTAAATCTCTGGATGATTTGCATGAGACCAGCAACTCCCAGTCATTTATCAATAGCAATGCTGATAAATCAGATTCTTGATTTAGAATCCTCAATATGTAATAACAGAGATAGGTTTGTATTTGAGCATACAAGTCATACCAGCATGATGGAAGTAACCAAGGGTTTTTAAAGATTATGTCAGTAGATAACAACCTCTGGAAGGTTTTACCAAGCTCTGAATAAAACCCTAGTTGCAAACTAGATGTCCAAGACCCAAACTCAGCACCAAAAAGATCCCTACTAGGTAACAAAATGGCCAAGGCACCTATAAACACAATCATTGTATTAAATACTAGGGACTTATACACACTTTAAAATAATCATAAATTAAATGCTGGGGCTGCTTTGAATGCGATTTTCCTGCTTCTTGGCAGGGCGTTGGACTGGATGGCCCACAAGGTCTCTTCCAACTCTATGACTCTTCGAGCAGTTTTCAAGAGAACAAATTGATGCTTCAATGAGATAATGTATGTCATTTTATAATCGGTAAAACCCAGTTTTAACCTACTTTTTTCATTCATTTTCATTCATTCATTAAAAAAATTGTGGAAGATGCTGCCACAGAGCTCTGTGATTCCTGATGTACCACCCCATTTCCAACTTACAACAAACTATACAAATATAAAACATGTTTTCCAGCTTTTTACAGTGATCTCACAATTGAATCACTGTGTGTAACTTTAATTTTATTCTACAGTCAGGAAGTAAGTCCCAAGTTTCCAAATCTCACCTTGTGAGTCATCCTCAGGTATTGAGAAAGTCAAGTTCTTTCTCACTCTAGTTCTTTCTCATTGGGACCCATCAGGATCAGGAGTAAAACACGCACAAGTAAAAATACAAGTAACTGGGAATCTTGATTTTTTTTTTACCTGCTCAATTAACAATTCCACTTTATACAGAAAGATTTCTTTACATACTTCAACTCAAGACTTATGTTTAGTCTTGTCCTGGTGAAAACAAACAGGATTTTAATTTGGGGGAAGAAAATAATGAGTTTGGGAGACACCACTGCAAGCAAAAAACTAAAAAGGGATGAAGAAAAACACAGATGACAGGTAACTTTTTAATTTTTTTTCCAAAGGTTTCTTGTAAAGTAACATAGAATTGTATTTTATGACATCTCATGTTTAAATCATTTGAGAATAAATTACCTTAAGCTACAATGAAATGTATTTAATCAAGAAAATAGTGATTTTATGTTTAGATTTTCACAGGTTTGTAAGATACAGATAAATCAAGCCAAATTTGATTTTTGTTTTATAAAAGACAAAACATTTCTAGGTAGTATATGAAAAAGTTATGTACTCAACTCTATCATTATATAACAGGCAAGTTGGATTCTGTACTTAATTAGGAACCTAGATTTTGGGGGAAATTAATTTAAATCTTCCTTTTAGGTGGGTCTTGCTCTGCAAAAAAAAAGAAAGCATTGAATTTAAATCTTGTTACTTGTACTAATGAGGCAGAAAGAGCTCTGAATTATCTGAACACATACTGCATTAGGAATATAACTGGGACAAACAAATGGATTCACTCCTAAGAGACTGCTACACAAAAATATAATGGGCTGAAATGATTAATGTAGTGTGTAGCTATCTTAATGATAATCCAGAAGCAGCAAAAATGATAACTCTTCCCAATTGTTCTCATGCAAAACACTTTCTTAGTCTTTTGGAAACTTTAAAGTGTAAATCCTTTATTTATTTCAAGTGGTGAGACTTTGCAAGTATTATACATCCATTTGTTACACATTTGCTTTGCTTTAAATTTGTAATGAGTTCTATTGTTTGATGGTTGTTGTTTTCTCAAAGTCAAGGGTGCTTGCAAGCATGCAGAGTTGAAACTACAGTAGAGTCTCACTTATCCAACATAAGCGGGCCGGCAGAATGTTGGATAAGCGAATATGTTGGATAATAAGGAGGGATTAAGGAAAAGCCTATTAAACATCAAATTAGGTTATGATTTTACAAATTAAGCACCAAAACATCATGTTATACAACAAATTTGACAGAAAAGTAGTTCAGTATGCAGTAATGCTATGTAGTAATTACTGTATTTACGAATTTAGCACCAAAATATCACAATGAATTGAAAACATTGACTACAAAAATGCCTTGGATAATCCAGAACGTTGGATAAGCGAGTGTTGGATAAGTGAGACTCTACTGTATATGTTTTTCAGCTTGCACTTACCTAATCAAAAAAGAAACAAACAGGCCCGGTATAATGGCTTGCTTCCTTTCTACACTGTTTTGGTGGTTAGTTCATTTCCCTACTATTAATCTGGAGACCCTCGCTATCCCTCATTGATTGATAGCCTTGCTTTTACTCTTGTAAACAAATTATTAAAGGACCACTAAACCCAGGTGTATTTACCAGCTACAGAGAATTAAGCAGAGACATGTCTTCTTGTGTGGGAGGGGAAGAAAGAAGTGGGAATGTGAGAATTGCCTTTGTCTCCTACAGGGTAAAAAAGAACAGCCAAATAAGACTATTTCCTGGTTCTGAACCTCCTGGCAGCTTTTTATTCTGTCTCTCCCTCTCCTTTCCATCTACTTGCAGTCTTCTTGTAGCCTAAAGTTTTCACTCTTGCGTGCAGACACACATACCAGCTTCCATTCCCTAACCACAGGTGCCTTCCCTCCCCTCCCAGCCCTAGAGGAGCTAGAAGCAGGGTGTAATTCACCAGCCCCACATGTCCTGGCACGCGCTGCTGTCTGCCTACCCAAATTCCCAAGGTGCCACTTTGGAATGTACTGTGCTGCACACTATGCTATTCAGGCCAAATGGCACAATTTCTTCTGGATTTCCTTTCCCACAAGAAAAGTGTAGAGGTTGGCATCATTTCAAAATTGGGAAAAGAGGCAGTTGTCTTTCATCCTCATAAATGCACAGAAAAGAAGGTTGCATAGAAAATTCAGCAACTTGTACTCCCTTCATTGGAGTTATTCTTAATATATAGATTACCATAGAAACTAAATTTTAAAAATTGCATGAGCAGTAGAGATGTCAACAGGGCATTCGAGAAACCAGGCCAGGAAGAAAAGTGTGATTAAAATATAATACAGTAGAGTCTCACATATCCAACACAAATGGGCCGGCAGAACATTGGATAAGCGAAAATGCTGGATAATAAGGAGGGATTAAGGAAAAGCCTATTAAACATCAAATTATGTTATGATTTTACAAATTAAGCACCAAAACATCATGCTTTACAACAAATGGAGAGAAAAAGCAGTTCAGTACACAATAACATTATGTAATAATTACTGTATTTATGAATTTAGCACCAAAATTTTCCAATTTATTGAAAAATTGACTACAAAAACATTGACTACTAAAAGGCAAACTGCATTGGATAATACAGAACCTTGTATAAGCGGAGCTTGGATAAGCGAGACTCTACTGTACCAGAAATATGCTATTTTAAATTGCTGGTCAAACGTCACTTGATGTTAAACTAAAGCAGGGTTTCCAATCTTTTTTCCATTTGTGATCCCTTTTTGCTCAAGAAATGTTTATGTGACCTAAGGTATATAAATAAAAAGGGTATAAAAATCAAATATTTACTGATAATAAATCAGCATTTGCAACTCTTGCTAAAGAGGCTGATTTTCTTGTTTTGTAGAGTACAGCTGAAGCATTTTCTACTGAGGCCACTGCACATTTTTGTAACAGATTTGTGTAAATGGATGGCATTCAGCAAAAATAATTGTAACCCCATTTGGGGTCAAGACCCAGTTTAAGAAGCATTGATCTAAAGCAACAATGTGAATTACTCTTGTAATTTATTTAATTTAAATTGTAAATCTCAGTGGCTATGCTGTTTGAAGCTGATAAAAGTTTCAAACTAAAAACATCTTAATGGTTAATTTCCCATCCTAGTTTAAATGGGAAGGTATATCTGTAGCAAATACCAAATACCTTTCTAATATTTGATGTGTAAACTTTGCTCATTGTACAGAAGGAATGTTCAACAATAAAAATGCCATCTTATAAGTGCTCTAAATAATTGGCATTAAAATGCTTCTGTTTAGCACCATCTATTTCTGCGTTTTATAAAAAAAGCATTACAAATGAAAGCATTCTATCTTACAACATCTATTTCTGCAAGAAAACAGTGTTAAAATTAAAAGTATTTTATCTTACACAATCTATTTCTGTGTGTGTCTGCGTGTGTGTGTGTGTGTGTGTGTGTGTGTGTGTATAGGCAAAGTAACCACAACCATTAAATATGAAACTAAATGCAATATAGCAAGCCATGTGTATTTTATGCATATGGCTGCCCAATTCATATGAAAGAGGGGGGAGGGTCTACCCTTTCCATTAAAAAGACTGCCTAGAAGAAATAACCCAGACTTTGCATTCCATTGCTTTATATATAAAGGCTGCTCTGACAATAGAAATGTGCTGAATAAAACTATGTCAAGTAAGAAAGCACAACACGTTTTCAAGTGAAGAGAAGGATACCTATTCCTTCTTTATATGTGAATGGAGCAGATATACAAATGGCCCTCACATCACAACTATTATGACTGACAGGATGAAAGAAGGTGCATCAAGAAAGAAACAGTCCCAGTGACGGTTTTCACTATGTAGACATTTAAAAGGCTTATTACAAGGTCCTGAATTACAATGATTTTTTAAAACCAATGTTTCTTCACACCCTCAGGTTGGTGGTAGTGGTGGAGTATGGAAGGAGAAATGTAAAGGTGGAGGAATTAAGAATCATGTAGCCTGCATGTTCTATTTAGATAGTTTGAGAAGAAAGGATTTCTGGTTATTAGATTAGATACATCAAATACATCTTCAATTGCCCTAATCTCATGTCCCCTTGCCCAGATTATTATTTCTGTTTAGGAATAGACAGATTTGCCCTGTCAAGTAGCAGGTTAACTGTAAAGCTACATGTAAAAGTCATTAAAAGAGCAACAAGAGCCTATTTCCAATTCATGAATTACAAGTGAATTCAGTTGTACTTACACTTCACTTATTAAAGCTAGAATATCTAAGCCACATGTGTCAAACTCAAGGCCCATGGGCCATATCCAGCCCACCATGGCATTTTACATGCCCTTTAGATGCTGGACAACAACTGCTATATTCCTCATCATGATTGGAGCTGATGGCAGTTGCGATATAGTAACATCTGGAAGGTTGCAGTTTGTTCTGTTTAGTCAGGACAGTGGTGTTTAAATTTAGATACCTGGCTTGTAGATATGGTATCTGGTGTCAAAATGTCCTTAAACCTTTCCCCAACCTCAGCACCACAAGTGCTGTTGAGTTGCAATTCACATTATATCTAGTCCCCATGGTGGATAATCAAAGAGTTGTTATTCAACATCTGGGGATTCAAATGTGTAAATATTAAAGAGCACTAACCATTATGTAAAAAAATTATAGTTGGCCATCTGTATTCTCCATCCATGGATTCAATGGCCCTTTGAAGGCAACCATAAGGCTGATGTGTCCCTCAATGAAAATGAGTTTGACACCCCAGATCTAAAGACCACTTAGGTTAGTGGGCAGTTCATTGAGTTCCTGGTGTAGATCTTTAGGTCCACTACTAATCACTAGAAGTATTCATATCTTACACACATCTCTAGATATGGGAGATTGGCAGCACTTACATAAATACCAAATCCACATATCCACAATACATAGTCAGCAAAAAAAATGTTCATAGTTAGCTTATGCTTAATGCCAATCCTAATAGTTATATTCCTACATTATTCAACCCCCCCCCCTTTAAAAACATGGACAAGTAGCTATAGATAGGTAAATGAATAAGATGGAGTCTACATAAAAGAAAAGAAAATATGAACATCTGAATTTTACTGAAAAGGAAAACACCATAGATTTTAGCTTCTCTGGACTCTCAAGAGCCCTGCTTTCATGAAATGCAACAAAAAGCAATTCTAAAATGTGGGAAGTGATTTTCTGGTCTGTTCTCAACAAGCTCCATAAGCAGAAGGAACCCAACTTCAGACATTGTACCCATGATTTCTGCTAGCTGTACATAGGAGATTCCCCTTCTGCACCACAAAAAACTTCCCACGCCACAAAAGAGAAGAGTGATTTAACACATGTTTTCAACAGTAGACATATGCCCGACTGGAAGATTCAAATGTCAATCCCGTACTCCCAAGACAAATATATCCCATGACAACGAGACTGTGACAAGCTCCTTTAATGTTAATCTGTGAGAGTTTGATCCTTCGCAATGTTGAAGTTAGACACAATTACTTTTTTGAAAGGGAGTGCGCTCAGGAAAGCCACTCACTTGTGGGATAAGGATGAAAATGTATAGTAATGGGTAAACCAGCAAAATCAGATGATATATGATACGTAATGAATAACGGAACATAGTGATTTGCAATGCTACAGGACTAAACACGATGATTAGATGATGCTACCTCTCCCCTTTAGACATTAAGGATAAGGTCCTTAATGTCTAAGTCTTGGTTTATAACTGCATTTTGTTCTGAAGACTTTGGCAACACAAAGCATTCCAGCTTCATTTTAAAGTACTGATTGGCCAGACTGAGAAAAGGTGAGAAGGTAATAATAATAATAGATTCACCTTAGAGTTGGCATAAAATGGAAATTACTTAAAGGCACACTATGACAGCAAGACAACTACAGTTATGTTTACAAAAACAATATTTATCACAACAACTTTGGACTATGAAGTGACAGGCTGCACAACCCAGACCTCAGTGCCTTCATGTATATGTATTAAAATTCATGTTATTTTACAAAGAGCAAATAGACAGGATCTGACTGGTAATTTACTCATTCCTTAAGATGTTTCACTTATAACCTAATAAAATGATTGCAGTGTAGAAGGTTCTAACTTTCTTCAATCTGGTGCAATTCAGATGTGTTGGACTAAATCTTCAAAAAGCTATGCTGGTGGCTATTGGTTTTTGGAGTTATTAGTTCAACACATCAAAAGGTCAACAAGTGCTTAGGATGCCCCAGTCTGCCCTTCATTTTAATAATCTATTCTTGCTATTAAAGCTTATCAGAATCAAGCACCCATATTCCACACACAATACACACATCCTAAGTGACTGAAGAAAATGCAAAAAAATCAGAAAGCCTGTTTTGAGTTGTGTGCCTTCCATACAATGATTTTTATTATCCTTTCATCATCCTGATGAGTTTTAAATGGGTCAAATAACCCAACATCCTAGTCATCACATGTACTATTAATCCATCATCCTGTGTAATTTCAGTATGTCCTACTTATTATGATTTAGTTCCTTGTCTGGTCTATTTACTCATATACTAAAACCCGTCTGTCAACATTTGGTGACAACCAATAGCTCCATATTTGCAGCAATTTACATTTTGCTTAAATTTACTGCATATGCCAAGCTCTCACTTTACTGATGCTAAGAATGCAGCAACGCAATCTATAAAAGATATGTGGGGGAATGCCATAAAATCCTGATCTTAGAAGCTATGTACACATAGCTTCTAACCTTAGCAAGCACTATCTTTAGCTTCTGTTGATATTGCCAACTGCAAAAAAACAGAAAATATAAGAATATTGTGAATCTGTAAAATTGATAATTGGACACATTTAATTCTGATTAATAGCAAAGAATTTGCATTCAATGCAAGTTGGTCAAATTGTTCTACTAAACCTCAGGATAACTTTTGACAGATGACTAACTCAGTGCTCTTGTTGATACGTCATTTGTGATGCTTTGATTGTTTTCTCAGCAATAATTGTTGTTTTTCTTTGTTATACAAATAATATCCTGCTATATGTTGTTGACTGATTTTCCAATTTGCAAATTTCTCTTGTTACAACTTAATATCTTCTTCACATAGTTTTAACTGGTGCTGTTCAAAAAACCAAAATTTATTTTAGTTCATTGGTGAGTATCTACTTGTGACATGGACTACAATGCTGGAGTTGTGGCCAACCTTTACTAAAGTGTGATATCATAGGCTAGCATGAGCTGATTATGAAAAATAAACAAAATACTTGTAAACATATCTTACGCTCTACTGAACTGCCACTAATGGGAAAAAATTATGCTTTCTTCTAGTTGGTAATCTGTTACCTAATTCTGGAAAATCTTACTCCTGCCTAGTACTCCTAAGTATTTTTACCTAGTCTCCTATAAATCCCAACTTATTGGTAAAATAAAAACTAGAGCTGATGAAATGGAACAACCAGAGGATGGATAATAACATTAATTATATATTGAAGTGTATGTGTTTTTCCTGTTTAGATTGACTTCTGTCTGCAGTGTTCAGCAACGAATGTGTGTGTTTGTGGAATAGGGAATACATTCAACAATAAAGAATGTGCTCAGTTTCAGTAAGAGATTTAGGAGATCATCCACCCTCCTCTTATTTAAATATCAATTGTCTTTACAACCAGTGATATCTTTACATACTTTCATAATCTATATTGCAGAATCTTTAATGTCTCATTTACCTTCTTGCAACATTTTGTGTCTCGGATTGTTTAGGGAAAGTGATGTCAGCATTTGTAGAGTTCATAAACAACTTTTTCTTTCTTTCTTTCTGGGATATATATCACAATTGTATACCCATACCAGTAGAGTCTGGCCTGGTTGTGATTTCCAAGGAAACTGATTTAGTGGTGGATAACTTGATTAAAATATCAACATAGTGTGAGACTGCAGTTAAAATAATGAATTCCACGTTGAGGGCTATTTGAAATGGACCACGGAAATTAAAACTGTTAATAATGCCTTCATACACATATATAGTGAAACCTTTCCAAGAATTCTGTGTACAGCTCCTGGCATTGCATCTCAAAAAGTGTTATTGAGGAGCCAGAAGCAGTATAGAAAAGAGCAAACAAAATAATGAGAAAACTGGAGTATTGCCTCTAAGCCAAATTTGCAAAACTTACACAATTTCAATGTAGAAAAAACTGGTGTGATGTAGTGATGATCATGAACTCAAATGACTGTAATAGATGATAACAGTTATCACAGTGGCAATAAAAACTTCAAGTATCAAAGACAACATATTCTGAATAACAGTTGCTGGTGAACATGAATGAAAGAGTGGCCATCATGGATATACTATGTTGGACTAAATAATCCACCAGAACTGAAACAAACTCTCTGCATACCCAACCAGTTTCATTTTATTCCATACATGTCTACTTAGTAACATTTTACTTAGATTTAAGAATATGCAAAGTACATAAATGCTCTAAGAAAGAAAGAAGATGCTCTTCACATTACAGTTTGAACACAAAACCATTAAGTTTACTACAGAAAAATATGTTCACTACAGCAGCATGAGGACTAATATTATATTATTTGCATAAATTATAGCCAAACTAGTCTCATGGCCTTGTGAAACATGTCCGCAGAAGAAACTGTAGTTAACATGGATGGACAGGTTTATCGTGGCCAAATGCTAACTGTTGATCAATGGCATAGAAATGGTTAATTCATATTCATAGTCTGTATTAGTTTCACTTTTTGCTTGATAGTTCAATGCTGATAAAGGATCTACAGTTGGGAATTGACCAAGTCAGCAACCTTCTTGAATATAGTTCACATAACTATTGTGATGGGAGATGGGCAATGCCTACGTACTTTGCTTTCCTTTGTTGGCTTTTGCACTCTGTAACTCTTGGGTCCCACCCTGGGGAGGTCCATGCCAGTTCAGGGAACTCCCAACCAAGCATCATCCATGAGTTACTCTGTGTGGAATTAGTGGTTTAGAGACCAGTTCTACCACTTGCCGCCTAACCTCAACAATAAAGCAACTGAGATGTATTCTTTGCTGCATCGTTTAGGTCCTGTATAGCTTAGCTTATCAACAGTGACATGTGTCAGTTTGTGATACAGAACTAAGTCTTTGAGATATCTTGAATTATATCCACTTAAATCTCAGAGATGACATGCCTCGTAGAAATTATACTTGGTAAAATGGAGGCAGTCAGAAAATTGAAGATCAGACAGTCAATCAAGGAACGCACAACCGTTAAGTCTACAGGATTTTAGTGGGCAGATCATTGAGGTCTTTAATTCATGTGTGTCACTGAAATTATTAATACATTTGTGTGGAAGGTGTGTGTGTGTGTGTGTGTTGCCAACCACAGCTTCGTGACCTTGCCTAATAGTTATTTTCTAGCCTTTTTATTTCATTGAACATTTGTTGACAACTATTAAATTCTACCATTCCTCATGGCTTTGCAAAATTTACTTTCTTTCAGTAAGGTTTTCAATGCCCTCTTAATGTTTCAGGGTCTCATATGCTAAGATAAGATATGAATTTGTATTCAGGATATGTATCTGTAACACAGAAGGGGTGGGTGCTATCACTGTAGGTGTCTTCTTGCATTCATATTACTTCATCTGATGTAAGAGAAAGTTTACTGCTAGGAGCTGGCAGAACTTGCTTAAAGATACAGTTAGGCCTCTGTATCAACAGTTTCTGCTTCTAGATTCCACAACCCACAGCATCCAAAAAAAATCCCAAAGGTAAACCTTAATTTTACTATTTCATATAAGGGACCCCATTTTACTATGTAATTATTGATAATGAGATTTTAGCATCTATGGGTTTCACTTCTTATAGTAGAAATGTTTAATCTATTCAGGGCAAATATACAGTGGCCCTTACTTATTGTGTAGGTACTTTCCTAAACAGGAAACTACCCTTTCCTATTACAATGAGTCTGTAGCTAATCCAATAATGGCATTGGTGGTTGGAGTGTGGAGAGATGGAGTCTGGAGAGATGGGAAAGGCATTTAATTTCATTGTACAATAGTACAATGACAAAAAGCTATTCTATTCTATTGAAATAATATATAAAATCCTCTGAAACTCAAGAAGTAACTAGCATTAAAATATCTGCATAATATATCCCTGCATTATTGTAGGACTCAACATACAGATTGTCCCTTTAAAAACCTCATTTCTGTGACATATCCTGCCATAATCCACTACCTTTCTGTAGAAATGTAAAACTTGTTTCCCTGATACCCAATGTAAATACAATTTAATATAACTTGAAACTGCAGCTATTTTTCCCTTCTGTGCTCTTGCCAAGTCATTGGCTTCCCAGTTCAGGGTACACACCTCTGGTAATGCCAGGGCTGGAACTGTTCCAGATGTGTTAATGTTTCTGCCCTGAGAAAGAAAAGACAGGGGGAAAGGTGTGTGAGAAAAGATGATGCATAAAACAACATAAAAGTTGCTACCTGCAATTTTTATGTTGTTTTAGGCATCGTCATGAAGTGTGAGCCTTTTCTCCTGGTTTAATGCCAACACAAACCAAAATAAATGAGAGCAATGCTTATTGTATTAGTCCAGCCAATCCCTCTGGCTTTCACAATTTAGGATAATTTATCTACCCACATTTCATACTATAATAAGGACAATACACAACTCATAACATTAAGGATAACACACAAAGGAGCCTGTAGCATATCTGAGGAGAGGCACCATTACACTATGCTCTTCCTCACACACAGATATGAAAAGATGCTGCTGTTGACACTAAAATATCTGCTCACTGTAAATATTTTCACTTCCTATATTTTTCAGAAATTAAGTCTTGTACAAACCACGATGTGTCCCAGATCAGTTGCCACCAGCGTGTGTCCTGAAAAACATTTGACCAGCAAATCAGCAATAATAATGGGATCTAACCTATCATATGGGAAGCTTTCAGGTAATCTGTTTTTTTAAAAAAACAAATCTCCCCAAACAAGTATTTTATATAATTTAATCTATTTTTTTCAAATTTGTTTGTATTTTCCCTACAAAAAAGTAATACTTGACAAGATTACCGAAATGCAGTCAGGGGGCTATTTCATTACATCATTTCCTATCTAATACTGAACTAAACAAAAAGCATGGCAGTTGCAAACCCTTTGGCCTCCTAATAAATACCTCTAGTGTATGAAAACAGGGTTTAAAATGCTGCATTTACACCCCAACGGGCTTTCCTATTTGTATTCATACTACATAAAAGTCAGTGCTTTCCAAGTAAACCATTTAAACCAGTTTCCTTGGAAAATAAAAGGACGTTTGTATTATTTACATTGGTCTTTTAGATTTGAATTATCAGTGGAATTGAGTCCGACCCCCCGCCCAAAAATAGGGTTTCCCACAAGATGTTTAGTCTGTATATCCATCCAGTCTTTACATAATAAGACAATGTACAGTAGAGTCTCGCTTATCCAACATTAACGGGCCGGCAGAACGTTGGATAAGCGAAAATGTTGGATAATAAGGAAGGATTAAGGAAAAGCCTGTTAAACGTCAAATTACATTATTTTACCAATTAAGCCCCAAAACATCATAGACAGAAAAAGCAGTTCAATACACAGTAACATTATGTAGTAATTATTGTATTTACTAATTTAGCACTAAAACATCACTTTCTGTCCCTATGATAATTGGATTTTGAAAAATGTGACTTGTTGTGGAAACAAGGAATGGTGATAAAGCTTCAGTTGAGACACTTTTCCCCCATGATAACTCTTCTAGGGGTGAATTTTCCTTCTGAGGAGTAGATTTCTCTCACTTCCTGTTGTCTCATTCCCGTTTGTAACTATGAGTCATTTGTAAGTCAGATGTTTGTAGTTCTGGGACTGCCCGTATTTCCTTTTGTCTTATAGTGTGTCATCTGAATTATATAGAGCATTCTACACGTATCTTTGATGTCCCAAAATCTATTTGATACAGATTGAACATTATTATTGCTCTTGACATTATGCTATGGAGAAGAATAATTCCCCTCTCCCAAAGATCATAGGAAAAACTTAGATCCTAACAAAAAGCCTCACAAAATGCAGTTTGGGCTTTTGTAAAGATACTGGCTCTCTTCAGAAGATACAACAGAATTTCCTAGTTTGAAATCATTACATTTTAGAGACCATACCATATGACCCCCGTATCCCTGGGGGGATACCTTCGCATATACCAAATTGACACCTGAAGCCATGGATAATAGCAATAGAGGACCTAGATCTGTGGTTCCCAACCTGTGGTCCGTGGACCACCAGTGGTCCCCAAGAACTAAAATATGGTCTGTGGCCTTACTGTTTCTACACCGTTGCAACAAGAGCGACTGATTTCGCAAAATCCTCTTATAGTGCCGACACAACAGGGATGTCGGGAGGGGAAAGGCTAACTACCCATGAAAGGCACAACAACAAGCCTCCTGACTGCTGCTTTTCCTCCTCCTCCTTCCTCCCCTTGAGCGGAGCCATTCCACGTGGCACCTGGAAGCAGAGGCACCTTGGTGTCTTCATTTTAGGCCTGTTCCTGGGCTTATTTAGGGTGCTGATTCAGAAAATTGCATTGGATAGACCACAGATTATTAAATATGGTTTTCTGTGGGTGAGCAGATGGAGACTACTGGATGGCATATGTTCAGTATTAGAAACTAGAGCTGATGTGGTCTATCCAATGCAATTTTCTGAATCAACACCCCAAATAACTAAACCAAATCCAAAACCAATTCATAACCCTTTTGGTAGTAATGGTGGAGAGTGGTCCCTAGTCAAAGTGGTACCTGGTCAAGTGGTCCCTGGCCAAAAAAAGATTGGGAACCACTGATCTAGATAGATCTATAAACACTTCCCTGGGAAGGGGGGGAGATTTCTTTTTTGTAACATGGGTAAATTAAACTGTGGAAATTGAATCTATTGATAAAGGGAATAGTGTATAGCATTTTATATAATAAATCCAAAAGATTTTTTTTCAGGAGCTCACTCAATATAGATCACCCTGTAAAATCCATCATCAGTCAGTTGTCACAAGCTGACAAGTTGATTAATAAAACCTACGCACACTTTCTCAAAGAGCAATTAACTAACTCTCATTAGTGGTTAATACAATGCTTAACTATCCTGGCTATGGGAACAGAAGGGTGGATGTGCACACAAAAGAGTGTCTAATCTAGGCAAAGCAATCTGAAACACGCCAGTAAAATTATTCTGATTCACTAATTAGGAAGGACAGTAACAGGAGGTGATGTTTATTTCACTTTTCTCTTCATTCCTTTTATCTTGGTCACCTAAAAATGCTTTTTAAATTAACATGCTCCTTTCACACAATTAAGGAATAAGGGAGCAGGTGAGCCCATCCCAGTTCTTTCCCAGCCTAGCCCTCCCTATATTCCCCCATCTGTAGACATGATACATCATTCTGTCTTCACCAATGTTAACCATATTTAGGTAAAGGTAAAGGTTTCCCCTGATGTTAAGTCCAGTTATGTCTGACTCTGGGGGTTGGTGCTCATCTCAATTTTTAAGCCAAAGAGTCGGCATTGTCTGTAGACACCTCCAAGGTCATGTGGCTGGCATGACTGCATGGAACGCCGTTGCCTTCCCACCAGATCTACTCACATTTGCATGTTTTCGAACTGCTAGGTTGGCAGAAGCTGGAGCTAACAGCAGGCGCTCACTCCGCTCCCCGGGTTTGAACCTGGGACCTTTCGGTCTGCAAGCAGCTCAGCACTTTAACACACTGAGCCACCGGAGGCTCCAACCATATTTAACACCATATTAAATAATCCAAGATTTTAAATCAACTATATATCAGTCCTCAGTTTAATGTGGATGGTTAATATTTGCAAAGTATTTGAAAGAGCAACTGAAATTCCTCCACTGTTCAGTCAGTATGTAGCATTTTAAACATGATCCATCTGCAGATCCATCTGAAACAGGAAGAACTGTAGACAGGTTCTGTGCCGTCAAGCTTTGGTTCATGGCTTTAAAAAACATATAATCAAACGAGCAATCACAGACTCCACTTTATCCTTAAAAAATGAAACACAAGCAAATCATGCCATCTCTGCTGATAACACGAAGTGTGTGGATGCACTCAAAATAGTGTGTTGAAATCCAAATGGATGAAGACACTAAAACATGAGTGGTTACCCTACAGCATGGTGCCCTAAGCAGTCTAAGCAGATGATCTATGCTTCTGACATTGACATCCATTTATGACTAGATACCATCCTGCCTCTAAGGAACTATATTGCTGCCTGCGTTCTCATTCAGAAAATAGGATACATAATGCAGTCAATGTGTGGGGCCATCTCCAAAAGATAAATTCAAGGGAGGAAAACTCAAATTAATTACCTACTTCATTCTATCACTGAGCTGAACTTAGAATTATGAACACAGCAGATCTAGTTCATGCCTTACTCTTTCCACCTGTAATCTTTGTGTCTAAGCAGTTAAGGCTCCTCAGCCCAACAAGCCTTTGCATGCAGCCAGGAACTTAGTCATAGGCATCACTGCCTACTTGTGCAGCTGTGCTTCGAGGCAATGTACGCCCTGCTGCCATTTTATTGTTAAGAGTTGTGGTTTGAAGATTTTTTTTCTGTAGAATACAAACACCATTGTTTTAACTATTTTCTTGAAATACAAGAACTGCTGCCAAAGACAGCATCAGAAAACACCTCTACCAACTGCACTCAATGCTGAGCTTATCAGTTCCACATCCTCCATTATTCCATAGATGAAAACCAAGACACGTTTGGCCAAGCAATATCAGAATATAGTAAAAATGGCAAAACGTGTTAATGAACCTATTCAAAGCAGCAGTTTACTTTTGCCTGAGTCTGTTGAAAACGCCATGGTCCTATCCCCTCCTTGCCTTCTTGCTAAGTTAATTGAATACAAACTAGTTTGCATTTTGAACTCAGTTTGCAACAACTGAAGTAACAAAGGAATAAAGGAGGAGGAAGAGGGAGACACTGGGGAATTTTAAAAGCAGCTGAAAAGTTGAGTGACTAATTGGGACAGTTGGTGGATATGCTGTTCAGCTATTACATTAAGAAAATCAGAACATGGGCCTATCAAATCCAGTATACCATTTTAAGTAATGGTGGGCTGCAGTGCATCTGAAAAGGTAACACACTGAGATTAAAAATGAACAATTTCTTGACATTGCTCCCCAACAACTGGTATTCAGGACCTTACTGCATTTGAATATGTAGAGTTCCATTCACTTTGTCTAATACAGTAGAGTCTCACTTATCCAACATAAACGGGCCGGCAGAACGTTGGATAAGCGAATATGTTGGATAATAAGGAGAGGTTAAGAAAAAGCCTATTAAACATCAAATTAGGTTATGATTTTACAAATTAAGCACCAAAACATCATGTTATACAACAAATTGGACAGAAAAAGTAGTTCAATACGCAGTAATGCTATGTAGTAATTACTGTATTTACAAATTTAGCACCAAAATATCACGATGTATTGAAAACATTGACTACAAAAATGCGTTGGATAATCCAGAACGTTGGATAAGCGAGTGTTGGATAAGTGAGACTCTACTGTAGTTCCCTTTCTACACAAAGTTGTTGGAAGGGCCCTTGGAGGTCATCTAGTTCTACTTGGTGCAGGTTTTTTCCAACCAAAGCACCCTTGACAGAAAGCCATCTGTTTAACTTTCTCCAGCTAAGAAGAATCCATAACCGTAGAAAACATGTTAAATAGCTCTTATGATTACGAAGCGTCTCTGAAAATAATGCAGATACAGGTTTCCATGTAAGTTTCTTCCATTATAACTCTGTCACCTGAAAGAATTACAGTATGCTCCACAATTACTCAGATTAGGATTTAACATGCATATATATGATAAAGGTGTTTGCATGTGTGGACAAATAGATAGTTTTTGGGTTCCCTCCACATCAAATTCTTGGACCATGACTCCTAACTATTATTATCAGTAGAAAGGCCAATTGAAAAGTGTGAGCACCTGGTTTAAAAAACAAAAACAAAAAAACAACCCAGAATAAAAAAAGCCTTTAACATCCATACCCAAAGATTAGTATGGCATAAAAACCACATATTCCTTAGCAAACTATACGAGTATCACTTTTCAGAATCATAGTGAGGAAAACAGAAAAATATTTCCTATGCTCCTCAGAACTAGATCTAAAGGAATGATATCTCATAACCTCTACCAAAAAGCAGGGCATCCCTACTTGAAGCAATACTTGGATGTTTGCTCCTTCAGTATCTTAATGGTGGATCAAAAGGGTTCAGTTGCTGCTTCAATCTGTTTCCACCCTCCCTGGTCATGTTCACATTTCAAGGACCAAAGGAGGCTGGGCAAACCATGGGTCACATTGCAATAGTTTAACAACTATACTGACCAGATGTATTGATCAGAATTCCTTCTATTTTTCTCATTTCCTCTTCTAATACAAGCAATTTGGGTCTCACCTAAAAACACATAAAAGACCACAGAGCACTACATGGACATTATCTAAACCAGTGTGGTCTAACCTTTAGTTACCTGAGGGCCAATCAAACTTTAGTATAGGTATGTGAGGGCCAGAGAAATTCCAAAAAGAAAAATATTTTTCCAATAAAAAGGGCAAGGGCCAACAAAAATGAATTGGTGGGCCGCATGCAGCCCACAGGCCGTGAGTTGGACCACAATGATCTAAACAATACATTTAGGAAAATGTTCTAGGATTGAAGGCAGAAACATATAATGCTTCCTTCTCATTTTGCTCCTCTGGATATCAGACCTAGCCAGGACCGGAATAGTTCAAAATTATTGTTACAGTTCCATAAAATCAACAAATGAACAGCTACAATTTTTAACCAACTTAGATTATTTCTTTCCATCATTCCTGTAGATAATCATCATCTGGGTCAAGACGCCAGAACTTTAACCAATTATTCACAAGAAGTGGCTGGGAATTCTACCAATAATGAATTTACAACCATTGTACTGCCTGTGCTTTACCTCATCCTATTCCTGGCAAGCATCTTGCTGAACAGTTTGGCAGTATGGATTTTCTTCCACATCAGAAACAAAACAAGCTTTATCTTTTATCTCAAAAACATTGTGGTTGCAGACTTGCTGATGACCCTGACATTTCCATTTAAAATCATTCAAGACTCAAGGCTGGGGCCGTGGCACTTCAATACTTTTCTTTGTAGATATACGACTATAGTGTTTTATGCCAACATGTACACTACCATTATGTTTCTTGGACTTATTAGTATTGACCGATATCTGAAAGTGGTGAAACCATTTGGTGATTCCAGGATGTACAGTATGACTTGCACCAAGATCCTATCTGCATGCGTTTGGATCCTGATGGCATTTCTAGCTTTGCCAAATGTGATCCTTACAAATGGTTACCCAACTTGTAAAAATATGGGTGACTGCTTAAAACTGAAGAGTCCTTTGGGAGTCGAATGGCACAAAGCAGTCATTTACATCAACAACAGCATGTTTTTGATTGTCCTGATAGTATTAATTGGGTGCTACATTGAAATATCAAAGTATATCTATAAATCAAGCAAGCAGTTTATCAGCTGTTCAAGTCGTAAACGAAAGCACTACCAAAGCATAAGGGTGGTAGTAGCTGTTTTTTTCACTTGTTTTTTACCATACCATTTATGCAGAATACCTTTCATCTTTGGCCATCTGGATAAATTGTTAGATGATTCAGCACACAAAATCCTTTATTACTGTGAAGAAGTGACTCTTTTCTTGTCTGCATGCAATGTGTGCTTAGATCCAATCATCTATTTTTTCATGTGCAAATCATTTTCTCGAAGATTTTTCAGGAAATCAAACATGCGAACAAGGAGCGAAAGCATAAGGTCACTTCAGAGTGTCAGGCGTTCAGAGGTGCGCATATACCATGAATATGCTGATCTATGACATCATCTTCAAAAGCAAGATTTTACTGACTTTTACCACTATGTTTTCTGATTGTAAATAAAATATTTGGTTATAAGTGCTCTACCATTTGACAGTTTCACTACTGTTCAATCAGTAATCATTAGAAAAACCGCAGAGAATATTTGTAGACTAAATTGGTATTACAGCATACGTTTTTGTGTTTGCTAGTGGCTCCCATGTCAATGGAGTTGTGAACCTGCTTTAGGTATAATCCTCAACTATAAAAAAATGATCCTTTTCAGAAACTGGGTAGTTCTTTTAATGTTCAGAGTAAAGCCTGAACTAGATTCATCATCCCACTGACATGAAAGCCACCAAACCTTTGCTGGTAGACACTGTCCACTTCATCACATGAATGAAATGTAATGTCAATATTCAGTTTTCATATGCTTGGTTAGAGGACACAGTTATAAGGTTAAGGTAAAGATTTTTACCTGACATTAAATCTAATCATGTCTGACTCTGGGGGTTGGTGCTCATCTCCATTTCTAAGCCAGAGAGCCAGTGTTATCCATAGACACCTCCAAGGTCATGTGGCTGGCATGACTGCATGGCGCACCGTTACCTTCCTGCTGGGGCAGTACCTATTGATATACTCACATTTGCATATTTTCAAACTGCTAGATTGGCAGAAGCTGGGGCTAACAGTGGAAGCTCACCCCGCTCACCAGATTCGAACTGCCGACCTTTGAGTTAGCAAATTCAGCAGCTCGGTGGTTTAATCTGCTGCGCCACCAGGGGCTCCTATAAATAGTTATAAATAGTGAAATCAAAAGAAACTGAAATGCAAATACACAGACAATGTTAACTAGCTTAACATAATCCATAAATAAAACAACAACTGGGCAGCAGCACAGATACTTGCACTGATGAGTTGATTAAAACATAGGCAATGTGATAAAAGTCTTTGTCTCTTATAAGCAACTGGAGATAGAATTGAAACTTTGGATGAACTCTTGCTCAGCTGTTTCCCATAGGCATAGCTTAAAAAACGACCATCTTGAAGACAATAACAACTATTCCCTCACTGATTTTCTGGGGGTCATCTTTAGACCTTAACTGTATTTAAAATGGAATAAACGGGCTACTCTCTTAGCAAAGGGATGTATTTATACAAATCTGACATTAGAAGGCTAAACAAAAGTGGAGGCACACACAACCAATGAATAGTGTTATCAAATAACACAAATAAATTCAGAAAATTAGAAGAGTATGCTGAGACACAACTTTTATGGATTTCAGAATCATTAGAGTGGTTATATTGTGCCATCTAGTGGAGAAAAGCTTATTTAACACTTGGAACAAGTTGACAAAGATCGCTAACTTGAAGTTAAAGCTTTTTTTACATTTCACAATTATAGCACAATGATTTGATATCAACTGTTCTATCCTGTAAAATTCTGGGAGTTGAAAATGAGGAGGGATATTTATTGTTCACAGCTGTAGACCAGCAACAAACCCCAGAGCAATAGAAAGTGTGAAAGTACCCTTACCAACTGTTTCTGAACTGTTCAAGTCCAGCTATGCCACAAAACATAAATTTTGCCTAAATTTGGCTGCAGTCAAGTTAGCTCAGGAATCTTCTCCAGAAGATCATTTAATCCTTTAAATCCCAACATTATAAGCCATTTAAATAGTAAGCAAGAGTTCAGGCTAGATAGAATTCACTATGTCTCAAGAGAGCCCACATCACATATTCTTCTTGAGGGAAAAATAAATACCAATTAGCATTAAATCCAGATAACATCTGCTTATAGCACTTCCTTCTAATCCTTTTCATGCATCAAGTGAGTGGGAAGTATTAAAACGAGACAATATGACACAAGGTTTTCTTTATTACGCCTTACTGAAAGCCATAAAATTCAAAAGATTAGAATATGCCATTTTGAGTATTTCTAAATGTCAGATCTTTAAAAATACATCTTATGAGATGCAGTATGCTACACAGTCTAAAGGTGGCAATACACTGTTGTTGAAACATTGAATGTTTGCCAATTTTATATTTTATGGTTGGAAGCTGCCCTGAGTCCCTCATGGGAGAATGGGTGAATTAAAAATAAACTATGATGATGATGATGATGATGATGATGATGATGATGATGATGATGATGATGATGATATACACGGTTCCATGTTGTTCATGCTAATAACATTAACACAAATGCAGTTCACAAGAGGCTTTGAATCACAAAGAATTATTTTTAAAATGTCTTATAATTATTATTTTTGCTTAAGACCCAAAGTGCTGGTGTTTTGACATCATGAGACTGCTGTATTTTAGAAAGCACAGACCACTTAGGTTCTAAATCTTAGTGGAGTGGATTATGTGCAGCTAACTAGACACATAAAGATATTTGCAAAGGTCACCAGATCCACAACTGCCACAAAAACACCAGCACGATTCACAAGAAATACAAAATGTGGGGAACGTGTGTCTCTTTCCTGACACAGTCGTGCTTCTAAGACCACAATTCTCATGAGAAGCTACAAGCACCCTGGTAGCATTGCATGCTTTCCAATGGTATCATGTTTTGCTCTGAAGTGGTGGAAAGAGCACTACAGTGAAGCATTGTTTGCAGTCAAAGCTGTGGTATGATCCATCTTACATATTACGGCCCTTCTGGGAAGATCAGCCATCCATGCACATGGGATTAAACAATGACTGCAATAAGATTACATATTGAGTTTGATAGGTCTAGATGCATAAATAAACTTCACAGCCTTTTGACTTTTTAAAGTGCTGAGCAGGATTTATGCCAAGGGTTTTCCGGGGTCAACAGCACTGTTCAAAGACTCATCCTGGAACTGTCAACACCCAGAAACTCTATCTTCTGAAAGCATGATTCTAACAGCTGGACTATGACACTGCCAGGCGTTAGAGGAACAGAAGAGTCTCACAGTCTATTTGCATAGTCTGTCAATGTTGTATTCTGTTATGCTTTTCTGTAACAAATAGGCCTGTCCACTGCACTTATCTACAAGTGTTTACACAATTCTTTTTTTCCCCTTTAATCTCCTCATAAGGACAAAGTCAGAGATTCAAAATATATTTGCTCCCTTGTTGTCAAGCAAATATGGTGGGAGAAAGCGTTCATGCGAGCTTTCCATGATGTTATTAGCTAGAACCATAGTCTTCTCTCTTCACTGTCTGACAATTCAGTTTCCTTGAATGGCTTATGTTTCCAGCAGGTTGAGGTAGGAAGAAAAAACCAGCTATAACATTATTTTCCAAACAATACATTATTAAAATTGAGATCAAGTCTAAGTAAGTCATGTGGCCCTTTACTGGCTTTCTGCCTGAAACTAAAAATCTTCTTCCCTTATATCTTTAATGCTGCTGTTTCCTCAATTTTTATATACAGGATTAAATGGTAGCCTTGTCACTTCCTATATTTATGAAAGGGTATCATGGTATTAGCAGTTTTAGTACTAATTTTTTCCTAGTGATCCCTGGGACAGAATTTATTTCCTTCATAATTGTTGCACAGGGATGGTTGTGTGTAGCATATGCATGTGCTTATACAAACTAAAATGCATTTTACACATAGACATTTACACCTTTCACACAAAATAAATTGCATACAAATCTTCAATAATCTATTTTGAATAATATCCAGGATGCAAGCACATGTAACAAGCATGCCATGTATCACTATTCTCATCATTCATCCTCTTTCTTCAATTACTTAGGTAACTATGTATTAGTAAGTTACTATTAAGTAGCCCCCCAGTGGCATGGCAGATTAAACCACTGACTGAGCTGCTGAACTTGCTGACTGAAAGGTCGTGGGTTCGAATCTGGGGAGTGGGGTGAGCTCCCGCTGTTAGCCCCAACTTCTGCCAACCTAGAAGTTTGAAAACATGCAAATGTGAGTAGATGAATAGGTACCACTCTGGCAGGAAGGTAATGGTGCTCCATGCAGTCATGCCAGCCACATGACCTTGGACACGTCTACAGACAACGCCAACTCTTTGGCTTAGAAATGGAGATGAGTAACAACCCACAGAGTCGGACACGACTAGACAATGTCAGGGGGAAAAAATTACCTTTACCTATTAAGATAAGCTATTAGAATAGCCCATCAAGAAAACATTAACCACTACGGGATTTCTCATAAACCCTACACATAGAGGAAGAGATGTCAAAGTTTCTGTAGACCTCTATCTTTCTCCTTCACAAGGTGAAACACATTTGCAGTAAGCACAGAAAGATTGGCTGATTGATAGGAAAAGAGGAAAAGGCCCATGCAATAGGCAACTGCTACCCAGTTATCATAAGCGGGAAATGGCTTGAAGGTACTCAGCACTAAACCATTCCTTTGCAGGATTCATGCAATTTATGCAAATGCCAGAACTCTCACTGATACTGGCAAACAACATCTTGCAGAGAAAAAATGTGATTCCTTTTTCTTGCACATAACAAGAAGACAAGTGAGGATTTATACTCCCAGTGCCAACACATTGAAATTACCCCAACCAAGCTGGTGAAGATCAAAGTTAGGTGTCAACAAGTAGAGATAAGAGAAGTAAGGGAAACAAGGGCAGACAGTACCAAATGCAGAAAAGCATATCAAGGATTTGTTTCAGTTGTGGATAAGGAACAAAGGATTAAAACAGTGACTTATTGGGAAAAGAATGACTAAAGAGGCAGATGGCCGCGCATCTGAGATTTGGTTGGTTGAGAGGTATTTTGGGGTTATCAAGCTGTCCTTTCAACAAAGTACAACTGTATGCATTCTGATACTTCCTCCCTATTGGCCTTTGAAGCTGTTATGCATTAAGGAGGCAACACATATCATAGTAGACCTGAACAATGTTGCAACCAGGACAGATTCTAATAATAAAGAGAAGACAAAATAATAATAAGAGAAGCACAAGTCTTTGATGCCAAGAATCCAGTGTCTTTAGCTTTGTAAATATGCACAGTAGAAAAATATATTACAGGGTCTTCAGTTCACACAGCAGGTTCTTTTTTGTGTGTCAGGAGTAACTTGAGAAACTGCAAGTCGCTTCTGGTGTGAGAGAATTGGCCATCTGCAAGGACATTGCCCAGTGAATGCCTGGATGTTTTGATGTTTTACTATCCTTGTGGAAGGCTTCACTCATGTCCCTGCATGGGGAGCTGGAGCTGACAAACGGAGCTCATCCATACTCTTCCCTAATTCAAACCAGCAACCTTCAGGTCAGTAGCCCGACCTTCAGGTCAGCAGTCCTGCCGGCAAAAGGGTTTAACCCACTGCACCACTGGTGGCTCCTACACAGCAGTAAAATCGGTATAAATAACCAATATGCATCTAAAAAGCAGCAAGACACAAGAAAGGCAACTAGCTTTCACTACCAACCATAGCTCAGGAAGTCATTTGATACAGTAAAAGTTTTCGAAGAAGTATTTGCATTATTCTCTTTGCAGAAAAAGGAGGAAGGAAGGCGAGAAAAAGGGAAACGACAGCACCTTTAAGATAACTAGTTTATATTTTAGCATGAGATTTTGTGTATGTAAATCCACTTCTTCAGGAGCAGTAGAAAGGGATACTAAAGTCTCCCACAGATAGCTGTGGGAGTAGAATGTAATAGGATCCAGAAAAAAATTGCAACTCATGTCTCTTGCTCTTAGTTTTCAAAGGGCTGGGTAAGTTAATACAAGTGGCCAGTTAGTGTTGACGCAAATCTCTGCTTACCAAAAGTCATTTTCGTTATATGTGTGCATTAACAAGGATTCCTGTATTAGTATATGTAGGAAACCTTGTGGGCATTGCCTTTGTTCTGTTAAAGGATTGGAATTTGTGAATAGAATTAAACTCAAAAGTTTATCTTTCTACCTTTACTTTGTAATTGTCTTGTTCAAGGACAGCAACATGTAAATTTTTTACTGTGTGTCCAGAAAGATTTTGCTACTGGTATTGGCATTTTTAATGTTCAATTTATGTCCATTTCTCATGTGTAGAGACAGTCCTGTTTGTTCAATATAGGATGGAATGAGGCATTGCTTGCACTGGGTGGCACATATCACATTATCTGAGGCTGCCTTTGAATACTATTTAAAACCTTCAGCTGGACCAAAGAGCTATAGGCAGACTGCTAATGGGAGACTCATCACAGGATGCACACAGCTCCCTTTTTGAAAGAGCTGGACATTGTTCACTCTACTGGTTTGGACATATAAAGCCATATATGTCAGGCCTTAGTTTTCCAGCAAGCTTGTGGAAAATGATTAAAATAAAAATGACTTTTATCATGACTGTTTTTAATTGTATTGGTATTTAATACTGTGTTGATCTTGGTTTTTGTGTATTTTAATTATACATATTTATCGTATTCTGTCTTTTCTAAGCTACTTGAGTCCCAGAAGGATATTAATAAAGAGATTGCAGGATGAATGATGTATGTGTTTGTGACAGAGTCTTGTCCCTGTATTACCATCTATGTTATAGGTTGCTTATGATTTGGGGGCGGTCTATAGGCTAATAAAGGCCTATCTCCCAGAGTTTTTGAAAGAGCTTTTGTTTTGTTCCAGAATTGGCTGTAATTCAATGATACATTTGAGTGGTCTCAGTTGAGGACTGTAGGTGACAACCAAGAGCATTCTATCATTTTGTCAATACACTGACAGAATGCTTACTCTCTCTTGCTTAAACTTCAGAGTTAACAAAATCTGCAACAGGAAAGCCCAAAGGAAATATAAACAACATTCTTCAGAAGCGGGTCTGCTCTTCAGGATTCCAGCAACTTTATTTCACATATTGCTCTGGCTTTCCATTTGCTCTTTGTAGCCTGTACAGGCAATCCCCAAGGTACAAACATCCGACTACAAACAACTCACAGTTAAGAATGGAGATGAGACAACAGGAAGTGAGATAAATCTACCCCTCAGAAGAGAAATTCACTCCTGGAAGAGCTTAAGGTGTCTCCACCAAGGCTTTACCATCAGTCCTTGTTTCCACAACAAGCCATTTTTTTTTCAAAATCCAGTGATCACACTGACAGAAAGTGATGTGATATCTTTTGAGCAGGGGCACAGAGAGCAAAACAAACACCACAGGGGTGTTAACCCTTCGTCTTGCTATCCAAGGCTTAAAAGTATATATATTTAGTGGAGTTACATTTTTAAAATGTACCTGTTCCAATTTACAAATAAATTCATCAATAAAACAAATCTACAGAAACTAACTTGTTCATAACTTGGGGGCTGCCAGTACAACACTTTTGTGTTCACTGGTCATAGTCTACATCACATTATTTTAAGTCCCTTCCCTTTCAAAAATTTTCCTCCCATGACTTTTGAACTTGTGACTATCATGGGGTTCCCACAGATCGTGTCTCTGTGTCTTGGGAGTTATGATGCCATTTGCCTACATCAACAACAATATCCATGGCCTCTTTACTTCCTCAAACACTACACAAAGGAATAGCGCATATATATATATAGTGTGTGTGTGTGCAATCAAATTGCTTATCAACCTATTGTGACCACATGAATTTCTTGGGGTTTTCCTAGGTAAAGAAGAGATAGTTTTGCAGTTCCTTCCTCTGAAACATAGCCTACAGCACCTAGTATTAAACCAACACAATACCCAAGCACTTCCCTTTTGTGAAGTGAAGAAATCACAACATGTGATTCGTTCATTTCAGAAAAAGCAGCAGGTCATTTCACATAAAGCGACTGCTCACCCATGCTTTGCTAGCCTCCAATGATTAAATATTGTCCTGGTGCCAGGAAAGTGGGGAGATGGGGCAGACCTAGGTTAGTTTGTTTAAAAGTGGCTCTGCCACCATCTCCCCTCTTTGGAGCTCCTTGATCCACATTCCCACCTTTTTTCGTGGTGTAAGCCTTCTGGTTACTTTTAAGCCAGGTTATAATTTCTCCTCCCTCATAAGGATTTTTTTCACCTACCTTACACTGTCATGGAGGACCTGACAGCTAGATAAAGTAATGTCTTAAATAGTACCTCACTCACTGGAAATTTTTTGTGATAAAAGATTCAGTGAGCACCTTTTGGCACACATTTAGCAAATCTGAAACTGTCCCTGAGTATCATGCTGTCAGTGACGGAGGGGGGATACTACCCATAGGGCTGGTCTCTGGGGTCTTGCCCTCTCCAAAGACCATGAGGCTTGAGGGTTGGCACCCTCAGGTCAGCCTTCTAGGTTTGTAGCTGGCATGGGAGCAACCTTGAATTGTATGACTCCCTCTTGGGGACTGTGGTGTTTTCGTCATGAGGAGGCTGTAGTCTAGGTGAGACTTACCAGTTCAGTTGCTCTTCACTTTTAGTTTTTGCTTATCACTAAAAACATCTGTGAAGTTCGTTTCCAAATGGTTCCAAAAGGTACAATGGATTTGGCACCTTTTGGAAACATGCTCCACATTTAAATGGGTAACAAACACTTAAATACAAAGCAATTAGTAAAGGTGCCCTTATTTTACCTTGTGTCTGATGTCGTTATTCCTTTGTTAGGTCAGCAAAGGTGGTTTATTTAAAGAACAAACCTGCAGACCATTATTACTTCTGGAAGAAGAGAATTTTATAATTAAACTCAGCACTAAAATAAGATATCCTTGTTTGGTGTCTATTGCATAACGAAGTATTCTCTGCTATAGTCTTAGGCCCTTTCCACACAACTGAATATAATCTCACATTATGAGCTTTGAGCTGGAATATATGGCAGTGTGGACTTAGATAACCCAGTTCAAAGGAGATGTTGTGGGATTTTATGCCTTGATATTCTGGGTCATATGGTTGTGTGGAACAGCCCTTAGTATGAGGTTATGGGAAATTATTTCCTGATTCTTTAAACTTTTTTTTTTACTATTTTTATGTTTTCTCCAATGAAGCTTCATGTTTCTGTATTAACACTTACTGGACTAATGTGATATGGCACAACACTTTGTATTACTTTAACACTACGCTAAGGGCTGATAAGCTGTGGTAAAAGAAAAGTAGTTAAAGAGGGAATCATAAGTATGTACTACGCTGAATTTTTGTTTGTTTTTTTAAAATAACAAAACATGCTAGTCCCTTGGGATTTGTTGGCTTCCTTTTTTCATTATGTTTATCAAGCATAAAAACATTTTCCTTTTCAGCTGGTTCTACAATATCCTATGAGTTTCATTAAAACTGAAATGTAACAAATGACGTCAAGAAACACCAATTCTCAGAAACACAACATTTTCCAGCAATAGACAAAGTAGGTCTGAACAGCTGGCATTTTTGCTCAGAGCTGACTAATGGCTTCATCTACGTAAACTCAAATCATTCTTCCTGCCAGCTCCCATCTGAAGGGTTAGTATCCAGAACCAACTGTGTTCTCATTACTGCATTTATTATACATCGGTTTATATCTAACATAAGGAAACACATCAGGGAGACAAACAGCCATTTATATTGGTGTTAGTATTGCCCTCATTCAATTATCTAGCGTCTCCAAGATCTATGTGCTGAGATCCTGTGGATAAGCTTCCTTGCAGTACTACAAAACCACCCAGTATATTATGTTCAATGGAATTTGCAGTGCAGCCTGTAAGAATTAGAGGCATTTATGAAACACTATGCCAAGGCATGGTTGGGAAAAAGGAAAAGTTCAGTGCCATTTCATCAATCATGTGAGGATCAGGATAACATATATGTCAGGGTTGAGTACCTTGTGGCCATCCAAGTGTTGTCAGACTCCTGTTTTCATTAGTCTCATAAAGCCTGAGTAGTTAAAATCTAGAGGGCCACGGTTCCCCAACAATGTTTCATCCCAATTCTGCACCACATGGAGGAAACAAAGACACATGACAATGCTCACTTACTACAGAGAAACTATTTAGCATACATCAGAAATTATAGAACCATAGAGTTGGAAGCAATCACAAGGGTAATCTAGTCCAATGCTCTGTCATGCAGGAATACACAATCAAAGAACTCCTGATAGATGGTCATTCAGCCACTGTTTAAAATCCTTCAAAGAAAAATATTCCACCACATTCTGAAGCAGGGATTCCACCATCAAATAGCTTTATTATTTAGGAGAAATCTATTTTCCTGTAGTTTGAATCTACTGATCCATGTCATTGTTTCTGGATCAGATCCCTAAACCACTTCTCATAGGACATGGTTTGTAGAACGTGATTGAAACAACATACATGTGCAGTTACCACAACATATCAAATAACTATCAAATGTTTTCTTTAGTGCATGGATTGTCCATTTAGGAAAACCATTCTAGTAACTTCCACAGGAGACTGGCTACCACAAAATCTCATTTTTCTAAAGTCCAAGTTGTGGTCATTATTCTTTGAAAAGTATGTTTGGTAAGAAAATGAACTACTACGCTACCAAAAGGATGAGCACAAATGTTTCTGTATAACTAATCTGTACTGAAAATAGTGTCAGTTAGCCAAATCAAGTGTTGAGTAAGTGAAATCTCTTGAGGAAAGAAACTGGGAGTAGGGGGAAGGATATCTGCCAACGCAAAATACTTTTGAGTCCTATACTGGAAGAAAGATGGGGCATCATTCAAATAACTAAATACATAAATACATAATCCATCAATGAACAGAAATTTGGTTCCCAGCAATGAATTCTGGAATAGCAGAGATGTATAATTTCCAAAGAATTCTAAAAGCATGACTACCGAAACTATGAAGAAGGCATGCCTTCCTGAGAACTCAACAAGAGTTCAACAATCCAACCCCCATGAAAACAGCCATTTAGAACACATCCACGAGTATGAGAAAAGAAACACAGAGGAACTACTTTAGGAACTTGGGAACTTTTAAAGTTTCATCTTCAGATCATTTCCTCTTTTTTGTCACTCACTGTTTATAGCTGCCCCTCGTGGATGAATAAGAGAGCTAGCCAGCTGCAATATTTGACACTTAACCAGTACTTGGCAGCAGTAAGAGACACAACTAATAACATATTCTTGAAGTCTAATTTTGGAGCTAAAGTAGCAGTTCTAGGATTTTTAAGTTAAGCTCTGCGAACACCAAGGAACATTATTCCTCCATGAATATGAAATTGAATCTGAATGTTTCTTAGAAACCTGGAATGCAACAAGACTTTGTATACTGGTAAGTACATGCAATCATGGCATTATTTGTTTTTAAAGACTATTTCATGTGGAAATGTGTAGTCATGGTACAAGTTCCTTTTTCAGCTTAAAATCATCAATAGGAATCCAGCAAGACTTTCTAATCATGCTACTTCCAGAAATTAAATGTATTTGCTTCTTTAGATCCTCCAGTATCCATACATAAAAGTAATGAGAATGTTTATTATTTATTGCTACTTAATCTAACTACTAAAAGTCTCTTGAAATACACTGTTGAGTAGGTTTGTTTTATAACTAGTATTTTAGCACTTCTCAGTTTAGAAAGAGCACTTTTACTTGTTATATGTCAGTATTTGTCAGGTTTCCACAAATACAAAGAATCCACCCTGAGTGCCTCTGGGGAGATAGGACAGAACAGAAATAAAGTTGTTGTTATTGTTGTTGTTGTTGTTGTTGTTAAAGAAATAGAACTCAAGTCGATTCAGCATAACATGCTATTTGGAAAAGATAGTAATTGTGAGAGAGAAGAAATCTTCCCCAAAAGAGCAAAACTGGGATACAAATATTCACCAGGTACTACGTAGATTGTGTGTGTAAATAGAGGCACTCAAGAAATGTGTTTTTCAGTTACATGAGCAAGTGATCCCTTCTGTGTTAATTGGGAGGGGGGATCAAAAAACGTCCAGCATTGTTTCTCTTCTTCTAATATTAGTATGTTGTCCTTTCACATCAAAAGATAGCACCTAATTGTATTTTTTTCCACTAAAGTATTAGTGGAAGGGGGAGACAATAAATGAAAGAATACTTGCATGGACAATGCCAGGCATTAATCTCCAGCATCCTCATAAGCAAAGATGGAGAATCGAGCTAATTCTCACAACAGAGATGTGTGATTAAAAATGTAGTTCCCCAAATGAATTCACATATTCCCAACTTCTGGTAAAGGATGGATATTCTCTTCCAGCTTTGTAAATTGTGAAAGTTGCCTATTCTGTCACCTAGCAAATATTTCTGTTACAATAATAATAACTTCATTTGTATAACCTGCCTCCATCTCCCTAAAGGGACTCGGACCAGCTTACATGGTGCCCAAGCCCAGAAGTCAAACCTGATAAAAATTAAAACACAACAACAATATAATTGAAACAGTTGAGCAATAAGATAAAACATTGGCGAGCATCAAGATTAAAAAGTGGGACTATTAAAATTGCAAGGGAGAGGCACGACATGTGCAAAATGCAGGACAATAAAATCAGGGGTGGGAGTAAAGTGCTGGAGATCTGGGCAGTATACAATTAGGACTGGGCTTTGTAAGAAATTACGAACTGATCTATTATTCAAAACACATTGAAACATCAATGTCTTCAAGTCTTTGTGGAATGTGGACAGGGTGGAGGCTTATCTGATCTCCCTGGGGAGAGAGTTTGAGCCAGGAAGCCACCGCCGAGATGGCCCTCTCCCTCATCACCACCAACCGTGTTTGCAAAGGAGGTGGGAGCGAAAGAAGGGCCTCCCCAGAAGATCTAAGAGCCCTCACTGGTTCGTAGGGGGAGATATGGTCACAAAGATAAGCAAGACCCAAACCATTGAGGGCTTTGTAGGTCATAACCTGCACTTTGAATTGGGACCGGAAAATTATCAGCAACCAGTGGAGCTGCTTCAGGAGAGGTGCCGTGCGCTCTCTGTAGCTAGCTCCTGTTAACAACCCAGCTAAAACTAATCTTATAGCTGTACCTAAATCTGACCCCTTTGAACTTACAAGGAATTGAAGATGCATAGTTTGCAGAAAATCATGCCTCCAGATACCCAAGAAATCTTATCAAACTGGGCTTTTGCTAGGAAGACACAAAGTTCCAGGCAGGCGCAGGAACCTGAGTCAAATTGTGCCTTCTTCCAGCATCAGTCAAAATATGAGTGGACTAAATGCTCTCTTGCTCTCTGACAGAGAAGGCATTTTGACTGTCTCATCACCCTAGTGGGAATAAATTATTTTAGAAAAAGATGCTGCTGTGTTCGGCGTTAAGAAAAGATCCTGTTCTACTCAACCTCTAATGTAAGTATGATATTACTATCCCAACCACAGAACTCCATATGTAGGAACAGATAGCTACACAGCACAGATACATATAAACCTTCTTGTGACCTCAGACTAGGGAACAACTGGTGACTCGGGCTGAACTGGGGACACAGAAGATAGTGAAAGTTTAGAAGGGAAGAAAAGAATGTTAGAACTATGGAAGTATGTCACAGCACTTGGGAATGGTGATTCTGTATACTTACAGTCTGTACCTTATGAAGTTATACTCCAAAGTCAGTGTAACTAAGTTTAGGAGTAGTCAGTGAACATCTAGTACTGTGGACATCTAGTAATGATACAGTCTTGAAAAGCAGGGGACATAGGTCAAGTCTATGGTGTGGAAGTTCTCAAAAACAAGTGTTTGTGAGAGAATCAGTATTTCAAGCAATAATAATAATAATAATGGCAGAAAAGTGTCTAAACAGAGCATAAAATAAAACACAATATAAAGTGCAATTAAATAAAACAAACAGGCATATAAACAACAACTTAAACTCAATTAAAACAGTGCTCATCTGGTGGTAAGCTACTGTGAACATGGCCAGGCTATAAACAATAGGCAAGGGAATAGGATAAGTGCAAAGGTGCACTTACCCCAGAGGTGGAACTTACTTCCCTTGCTTATATTGTTATATTAAACTAAATGAAGGAAACTAACAAAATCAACATTTTGTTCCATGATTCTCCTGCCTCCCAGAAAATTCTTAAAAGCATATATTTAAAGATGACCTAATGAAAAATGCATTGGTGCTGAAATAAACTATTTTAATGGTCTTCACAAATACACACAAACCTCTTATCGTATATGCTCTTCTGCAAGTCAACCTCATATATATGCTCTTGTGTATATCATACTTTTGTGTAAGTCAAGAGCAGATTTCGGGGTCAAAATTATCGATTCTGGTATAACCCATGGATATATCAAGGGTAACTGCAGAGAGAAAGGAAAATCTCAGGGGACCAGCTGCCCCTGGTCATTGCTGCTGCCACCTTCTTTCTTCCCAGGCATTCAGAAAGACTTTTCATCATTTTGTTCTAAGGAGATTATTCCTTTTTAGTTTTATAAATGTATTTGTTGTTAGCAAAAGAAGGCACAACTCCATACTCTGAGTTGAGTGGTGAAAGGGAAGAGCTTAATCTGTCCAGGAGAACCTTTAAAAAGTATTGACCTCCCCACCCCCCCACCTTTATCTTGATGCTCCTTTGAGGAGCCCAGTTTCTCCACTCAAGCTTCAAAAAGGTCAGGAGTAGCACTGCAATGGAGACAGTAGAGGGGAGTCAGTGTTTCTTTAAATTTTCCCAGGAAAGACTAAACTCATCTTTTGTACTATATATTTAGAAAAATGCAAGAGGGAGGGGGAAGTTTTCATAGAAGTTTAAAGTTGCAGCAGTGGATTCATTCTTATAACATTTACGTGCCTTTTGCAAAACTTTAAAAATATCACAGGGTGCCTGGAAATATTGTTTTATTATTATTACGTTATATTTTATCATATTAAAACTAAAATCCCATATTTTCTCTTACAGCTAAGCATTGCTCCTTCTTGAACGCAGAGACCTACCCACTTTCTCATGTTCCTTTCCAAAACATCACTGACTAAGGGAATCATCAGAACAACATGCAAATTCAAGGTTAAAAGGTAAATAAGGAAAAGTTGCAAACTTCAGCTTTACCATCCAATACAAGTTTTTGTGGCCCCTCCAGAACTGAAGCTTGACTTTACTTCAGCAGTAGTTCATGTCATAACCATTCTATTCCCTCACTCCTCATCACCCAAATGCCTGGAAAGATGTCATGGTGGATTACATTTATGCTAGATTCATGGATGAACTTTGATTTTCTGCCAAAGCTCATGTCAGTGGCTACATAGCTTTCCTAGCTACTTCCAATGTACATTTTCAACCTTGTTTAATGCCCAAATGGCATCCTGTCCCTTCCTCCTTAAAGCCAATGTGGCAAATCTCTCTCATCCTAAAGGCCAAATTAATTTTTAAACAGGTTTTTGGGGTGATTAGAGAAAAGACAGAAGTATAGGAGCAAATATATTTAAAACTCTTACTGTTGGTAATTCAGTCTTAGGAAATGCATTTCAATCTTTTAATGGGAAGAATGAGCTGCACAAAAGCTGGGAAGCATCTGAATTATGGGGAAGGGATGTGGACCTCTTGGGAACACCTAGGCCTTAATTCAGATTCAGAGTTTACATTTCCCACCCTTGATGTGCAACAAGAGAGCATAAATAATTTATAATAAAAGGGTGCTTATACTCCCCACCACCGCTAAACAAAGGATGTTTGTACATATAAATGTCAACAAGTACATCTGGCTATAATTTATACATTTCTCTTTTTAAATGAAGATTAATTTTCCCCATGAAAGTCTACTCAAACTGACATACAGCTTTAGACATTTTTTAAATACAGAAATGACAATGCACAAAGTGGCAAATCAAGTAAACTTCCTTTATCACCAAACAAAGTTTGTTATCAAAGGGTTGTTGTATGTCTTTCGGGCTGTGTGGCCATGTTCCAGAAGCATTCTCTCCTGACGTTTCGCCCACATCTATGGCAGGCATCCTCAGAGGTTGTGAGGTATGGATAAACTAAGTCAGGAAAGGAAAGAATATATATCTGTGTAGAGTCCAAGGTGTGGCAAGAGTTCTTTGTCACTGGGAGCCAGCATTAATGTTTCAGTTAATCACCCTAATTGGCACTGGAAATGTTTTGTCCCTTGCCTGGGGGCATCCTTTGTTCAGTCAAGTCCTCATTGTGTTGGTTCCCATCTACTGTTTTGATTTTGGAGTTTTGTAATACTGGTAGCCAGATTTTGTTCATTTTCATGGTTTCTTCCTTTCTGTTGAAGTTGTCCACATGCTTGTGGATTTCAATGGCTTCTCTGTGTAGTCTGACATGATAGTTGTTAGAATGGTCCAGCATTTTTGTGTTCTCAAATAGTATTCTGTGTCCAGGCTGGTTCATCAAATGCTCTGCTATGGCTGATTTCTCTGGTTGAATTAATTAAACATTAATGCTGGCTCCCAGTGACAAAGAACTCTTGCCACACCTTGGACTCTACACAGATATATATTCTTTCCTTTCCTGACTTAGTTTATCCATACCTCACAACCTCTGAGGATGCCTGCCATAGATGTGGGCGAAACGTCAGGAGAGAATGCTTCTGGAACATGGCCACACAGCCCGAAAGACATACAACAACCCTGTGATTCTGGCCATGAAAGCCTTCGACAACACTTTGTTATCAAAGGTTTCTACAGTACAACCCTGTTCATTGGGCGACTTTACGTTCCAGGACTTCAAACGTACCTAAATGTGTCCGTGTGTGTGCACACAGGTACATGTATATCCATGCAATCTTCAGGGATAAAAATGTTGTGCACCTAGCTTAATCCTTATAGTAAGCAAAGTGACAATTCACAGGGAATTAAAAGACTGATTAATGGAGACTTCCCTGCTCTGGCTCACTCCAGATGCTTCAGAAGACAGCTTCCATCAATGGAGCTGGTGCTGGAAATGATGAAATCTTTAGTCTAAATGTAGTGTTTTGTGTGTTTCTTTCTGCTGACATTTTCTTTCTCTGCTTCTAGGAAGTGAAAGTGTACTAGAAATGCTCAACTCAAGTACCACTTCAGGAAACCACTGCAATTACAGCAAGAAATTCATAAAAGAAGCTCTTCCATGGGCATATGGTTTCATCTTTATAGTAGGAATCCTATTAAATGGAGCGGCAGCCTGGGTTTTTCTACATATTCCAAGCAAGACCAGCTTTATTGTCTATCTGAAGAACATTGTTATTGCTGACCTCATCATTATCTTAACGTTCCCCTTCAAGATTTTTGCTGATTCAGAGATTGGACCATGGCAGCTCAAAGTTGTTGTCTGCCGTTTCTCTGCTGTTGTTTTTTACCTAAATTTGTACATCAGTATAACCTTGTTTGGACTCATAGGCTTTGACAGATGTTACAAAGTTGTGAATTCACAATTCATCAGCTCTGCTCACACAGTTCGTTGCAGCAAAATTGCTTGTGTTATCATGTGGGCACTACATATGCTTATATCACTTCCTAATAGTATTCTTACAGATAAAACTGCTACCAAAGAAAATTCAGGAAAATGTATGAGCCTCAAAAACACTCTTGGAGTCCAATGGCACAAGGCTTCGAACTACACATGCCTAGCGATTTTTTGGATTGTGTTCCTCCTCTTAATAATCTTCTACAGTTCTATATCAAGGAAAATATATTTTTCCCACAAAAAATTCAAGAAAAATTCCAAGTCAGCCAAGAAAAAAACCAACAGAAACATTTTCATCATCATGCTTGTATTTATTATTTGTTTTGTTCCCTATCACATTGCCAGGATCCCCTACACATTAAGCCAAGGTTCATCACCGTACAGCTGTGAAACAGAAAAGGTTCTGTTTTACATCAAAGAACTGACTCTCCTCCTCTCAGCTGCAAATGTTTGCCTTGATCCTATTATTTATGTATTCCTTTGCCAACCTTTCAAGCAAAGACTGTACCAAAAACTGCAGCTCAAAATGAAGATATCCGAGGAATTAGAAAACTCTAGATCAAGAAAGTCAAATGCAATTGGCGAAACAATTGTTATTTCATAAATTCTTATAGTGGACTACGTATAATATGCTGAGGAGATGAGCACATGGTTAGATCTGAGAATGATTTAAAAGAAACCAGTTCAATAATGCTGGTACACTGAAGTTGGATTTAAGATATATTATTATGGTACAAATGCTTACATTCACTTCTGAGCTCACTGTACTATCTTGCTACCAAGTACCCACCAACTATCCTCTTCCCATTGTCTGTTCCTTACAAGCACTGCACAATTCCTCAGAGTTTACACAAGTAAAATAAGGCGGGCCAATGCCATAACATCTTTTGCAACATTGTGTCTATTATTTGTCTTTAATGCTGCATTTTGATAGCCCCTATTTCTGTTGACTTCAGGCCTATACAAATTATGTCAATTCGTAATGAACACTATTTTCCCCAAGTCAGCTCCTATTGGGCAAGTTTTTCAGGCTTGTTCCTTTTACCAAAATCATTTTACATCTACTGCAGATTCCCTCTCTAGTTTACACTCCAACTCATCTTCCAGCATTCCTTTCTATCTTACTACACTTATCCATCTGTGAATTTTTACTTGCCTGCATTCACCTTTTCTTTCTGTCTCATCGGACCCTTCATCTATCCTGATCTCCACCCATTAAATGTCAAATAGCCCCATAGTATCTCTTTCGAATACTGCAATGTGTTCAAATTTGGCACCATCATTTTCATATCCCCATGTCTTGTTCCTTTCAGATTTTCCATTTCTTTGTATCTAACATAGTTCTCACTTTACTTTAAAGCATTGCAATGTCTGCTCTGTAAAGCCTTCTAAACGTTTTAGCACATATTCAGCTTACAACGAACCCTTCCCCCTTCCTTTTTCCAACTTCATTTTCTATCATATTGCTAACATACAACTCTTCACTCTATATTTGGCAAAGCTATCTTCACTTTCTTGGCGCCCGTTTTCCTGAAACTGTTCTCCCACAATTTCAGCCAATTTTTAAATATGTAGCAAAGACGTGTGTGTTTGCATACTCAATGTATTCGTAAAATAGACTGTGATGCTCTTATTAGAGAGTAGACCTTCTAATATAAAAAAGTGCTCCTTCTCTTATGAAACCCTGCACCCATATAGCATGTTTAATAACCCATGTTGGTCTTGATGCAGTCCCTACCAGCTGCGCTGCCCAGCTTAAAGTATTTCATACATCCATATTAGAGATTGAAATGTATTACTTTTTGGACAATTCTCAGAATCTCTCAATCAACATGACTAGTTAAAATCCAAGTAAGTGGTGTGCAAACAGGATGCAATAGATTCATTTGCTGATACTGGAACCAGTGAAATACTACTACTGTAAATAAATGTCATACTTGATATGAGTGGCTTATTTACTTATAATTAGATGCAATGAGCTCCAAAGAACTACTTTTGACTAGTGAGCCCAAGAAGTCATGCCTATCCAATGCCATTTTTCTTGCCCTTTAAAAATTGTATTGCCAATTACTTTTGATATCATCCTCTGCTTAACAAATGATCCTGTTTCACAGGTGGAAAGGGAATGCTGTTGTAAAATTAGAAGTCCAAGCTCACTTGATTGTATCAAAAAAATTGCACAGTTCTTTGGATTGTGTCAAACATTAATATAAAACAGGGCATTTGTGATCTTTGTTTATCTGTATCATGTCAAATTCTAACAGTCAGTTCTGCCTAGTTTCCACAGTGCAACATATCTAAACCAAGACAAACAGCCGCAGCTGCCCTAATTGACTTTTATATTGATATTCTGGATTAACTGAATTGTTTTCTTGAGTTCCTAGATTTTTGTGAATATATTTGTATTTAAAACTCATATAGACAAGAACATGTACTTTAGTTTGTATAAAAATAAACACCTTTATTTTTCAACACAGTTTTTTTATTTAAAAAAAATCTGAACTATAACGTGAATTTTAGAGTTTACTATTAGAGATAACTGCTTTTTTAAAATATTACAACCAGTTTCTACCAGCAGAGGTTTTTTCACTTCGCTTCATCATATCTTCTGGAAACAAAGTGCCTTCAAGTAAGATGGTACTCCCACAACTTTATCTCAGAGTAATTCCCAGCACAGCCTTGTCTACACTGTAGATCATAGCTGCTGTGATCTGGACACATGATGCTCTTGATAATTTGCTTGCCATGTTATCTTTGGACTCATTTTTGGGCTTTAATCACACCCCAAAAAACTAGCAGTTTTACAGAAAATCTGGATTTTTGGTGTGTGGTTGTCCATGCAGCATCACCTTGCTGTGGAATTAGTTGTGGGAAGAACTGCTAATGGAAAACGATCACTCTCATCCAGAAATTATTCCTTTCCAGCTTAATTTTTTGGCAGCCCTTTTTAAGAATATCCATTTGTGCAGACACTTGCAGAATATCAGTAGTGGAAGGCCCCCGCATAACTGAAAATACATTTATTCACATGAGAATAAAACCAGGTCAAATAGTTTTACATTACAAGATAGTCTATTTCAATTGAGCATTAGAAAAAACTCATTGATGATAAAACTGGTTCAAGCAATTGAACCAGTTAGCTGGAGTTCCTACACTGAAACAGAAAGATTCTACAGTTCTACAGATGTTCTCTTCCACGTGTACAGACTGATTTCCTGTTCAGTTTCCTTACTAATACAGTACTTGTGATTTCTGCCTTCAAAAGATTTATTTCAAAATAGTTTCCTTCCTTCTCTTTTTAAGAATACGTTTCTCCAAGAGCAAACACACAAACAATTTACTTGCAAAGATACACAGAATAATGCCAATTGGCTTCATTTCATCACAAGGGGAAAAAATAAGTTGCCATTCCACAATGCACTTTCTCCGAACAATTTTTACCAGTTTAATAGGCACACCCACCAACGCAGACATCCACCTACAGTTAATTTTTGGTTTCATATACGTCAATCAGCAGATCTGAAAGCCACAAGAAAGCCTCTTTTACAAAACACCAACTAAAGAGCAAGGAAGTCAGTAAAATAGTAGCAGAAAGAAAGAAAACAGCAGTATGCCATTTAACAAAGAGCTGGTCACCTGAAAACATTGAGGACAGAACCTGTAGCTGTTTCTTTTGATGAGCTCGACACTTAAAGCAGGTATGTAACTTTTTAAATTATAGCTATATGTCTGCTGTTGTGATCTAAGCTAATACAAAATACAGGGCATTTTGCTGATCAGGATTTATAACCAGGGTAAAATTCATATGAGTACTCTATGTTAATAGTATGGCAAGCCACTGATAGAAATGGAAGGATATTAAAGTAATCAAATAACACATTTCTGTATGGTGATAAAGTAATGTAGATACCATCAAATATTTGGATTTGGAAGCACAGACTGGCCCATAATTTTCCATCTGTGGCAAATTCATTTTCATTAGAAAGAGGTGGATAAACATTTTATTTATTTTTCACATGAGAGATCCATCCAAACAATCCACTATAAGATTTCTGGTATTGGTGTCTAGCTTTTTGTTTATTTCCTTTTAATTTTTCAACACAAATAACATTGGGAGCCAAAGAAGAAGCCCCCATTGCAGCAATTATAATCTAAACTACAAACACTTCTGAAACTGGAAACTTGGAATTTGAGGGAGGGGGAATAATAAAGTGGCCAAATTTTCTGATGACATCCAATTATTTAGGATTCAATGGATAACGATGAAATCCAGATCATATCACCAACTTGGGGAAATTGACAATGAAGTAGAATATGAGATTTGACATAAAGAAGTATAACCAGATGCCTGTGAAGTGACAAAGCTTCACTGATGGAATCTGTGCTGGCAGCAACTAAGCAAGAAAAAGATCTTAGGATTTTGACAGACAGTTCACTGAAAATGTTGACCCAGTTTGTAGGTTTGTGTGTGTGTGTGTGTGTGTGTGTGTGTGTGTGTCAGGAGCAACTTGAGAAACTGCGAGTCACTTCTGGTGTGAGAAAATTGCCCATCTGCAAGGACGTTGCCCAGGGGATGCCCGAATGTTTTACTATCCTGTGGGAGGCTTCTCTCATGTCCCTGCATGAGCTGGACCTGACAGACAGAAGCTCATTCTGCTCTCTGGATTCAAACCACCGACCTTTCGGTCAGTAGTCCTGCTGGCACAAAAATTTAACCCATTGTGCCACCGGGTTGTAGTTGTTGTGAAAAAAGGAGATTCCATGTTGGTCGCAATTAGAAACAGAATAGCCATCATCATGTTACCTGCATACAAAGTCGCAGAACAATCACATCTGAAATGCTGTGAAATTTTCTATTACTACACCTTTAAAAAATTAATGGTCTAGAAAAGGGACTGAAGAACTCTCCTGTATGGAAAGATTTCTGTGCATGGGTCTGTTTATTGTAGAAAAAAGATATTAAGAGGAGAATTATAGATGTGTGTAAATTATGACATGGAGAAACTAGACAAGGAAAAGCTTTCCTCCCTTTATCATAATGTTAGAATGTGGGGTCATTCACCTTGGTTGAACGGTGTGGTTATTCAATAAAGATAAAAATGTAATCTTCATGCAGCACAGAGTTTATCAATAAAATTCACTGTAACAATATATAGTTATGGTGTCTGACTTAAAGATTTAAAATAGATAGTTAAACTCATAAATGGCTTCTTATCATAGTGGCTATATATCAACTCCAGGATAAAAAAGTGTGTCTGTGTATATCAGATGCTGGGAAACATAACAGGGAAGGCACAATTATTGCACTCATGTCCTGCTGGTCAGCTCCACGTGGGCAATTGATTGGCCACTTTTTGAATAAAATGCTGAGCTACAGGTCTTTAGTCTCACCTGGCAAGATAGAAGCTTCAAAAGTGTGATTTTGAACAAGAGTGTGTCCTGAACCATTGGTTAGATCAGTGGTTCTTAACCTGGGGTCTCCAGATGTTTTTGGCATTCAACTCCCAGAAATTGGAACAGCTGGTAAACTGGCTGGGAGTTCTGGGAGTTGTAGGCCAAAAACATCTGGGGACCCTAGTTTGAGAACCACTGGGTTACATCAATACCAGAGTTCTTTTGGGTCTGAATTTTTAAATTTTCATTAAAGAGTCTTACAGTTCCATTACAGATTACCACAGCATATGCAGCTTGATCTTGGAAATCCCACTGATTAAGAATGAACAAATATGTTCCTTCATGGTGACCTACAAATTGTTTACCACTCAGGTTATGATTCAACAGTAGCTGAATGCTGCTAAATTTACTCACCAAAGACACCCACCCATCTCTCTGTGGGGCCACATTTACAGGAAAGAATAGAGAGAAATAGCATGGATGATGAACTGGCACCTCATAATGGGCCTACTTCATAAGACCAAGGAGCTTATACAGATATCTCTCACAAAAAGTCTATATACCTAGTGCAATAGACACTGGGCTTTGACTTCTCATCCTATACTGGAGAAAAGTAGGGGATGGATTTTAGGCGGCACATCCTCCAATTAAGAGCCAGCATAATGCAGTGATTTGAGCACTGGGCAATAACTCTGGAGAACAGGGTGTAAATCCCCATTTGACCTTAAAACCCACTGGATGACCTTGGGCAAGTTACAAATTCTTAACCTCAGAAAAACCCTACAGTAAGGTCACCTTAAAGCCGCCATACCTTGGAAACAACTTGAAGGTACATAACAACAACCTCCGCCTAAAGCAAAATGGCATTCTTACATTTTTCCTATAATACTCCTCACTCCGGGTGAGGAGTAGGTAATTGTGAGAGCCTTAGCTGTCTGCTTGTTTTACCAGTTGGTAAAACAAGGATCATAACTTTGGCAGGAAAACCATCAGACTGCAAGAGTAGAAGGGAACAGATAATCAGTGTGCTTAAGCACGTTGTGGAGAAGCCCTACTTCTTCTAACAATAATGCAAGTAAGGAACCAGTGCACCAACTCTATTCTTGTTGTTCAAGATTACTTGAACAAAGTTGTTGCTTATGTAACCAATAATTTTTGTGTATGTCTCTTTAGTGTGATGCAATATTCTTGCTTGTTAAAGAGTTGAAATCATTTAAAGAAAAGCCTGGCAAAAATGCCAATGAATATGTCTTTTGAATGCGGGTCATAAACCTGTCAATTCAATGATAGTCAGAATGTATTTCTCTGTTTACCCAGAACACCACAGCATTGATTGGGGATGGCAGATAATCCACATGAGATGCTTAACGGAAGCTCATAGTTTAGGGTTATTCAGCTGGCAACCACTATCTTGCTCTCATTTCTTAGAAAAGTAACTATTTCCTCTGCAGCATGCAAACAATAACAATGGTTAGACCCAGTACAGCTGCAGATTACTTCTACATACGATTAGTTTACAACAATGTGAAAATATATAAAAGCAAAACATGTTATCTTGCATCTTAATTATAAATCATCTAAGATAAAGCAAATATCTTATTTTGTAATGGATAATATAAGCATTACTATGTTTGACATTTTAGGCAATGTTCATTTCCTTAAACAAAACTGCATAGTCTGTAAAATAATCGTAATTCAAAACAATATACTCTAATCATTGCCTTCTTTTTTAATTCTTTCTTTCATCAAGTATGATGTACATTAATCCTTATTTGCCTCAAAATAAATAAGTACAACAAAATAAAATAAATACAAGCTACATGATAAATGGTGTACTTATGATCACAGCTTCTCCAAGGAAAGTTTTATTTTATTATTACATTTATATCCTTCATTTCTCCCAGGTGGCAGAATTACAACATCATTTTATTTTTGTTTAACAATATATTGTCCATAGATTATATTTTGAGTTTCAATTCTTTGGAACTGGCTGGATGAATGGAACAAACCTGAAGAAAAACTATGGAGATGGGATCCAATATCGTGATAGAGCCCATTTTAGATGGTGCTAAAGATCATGAGGCTATGGTAGTGAGGAGTAGTTCTCAGAAACTCACTAAGATCATTGTGCAATGCAGTTTATTTAGCAATTGCTTACCCACTATGGATTGCATATGGTGCCAAAGGAGGATTTTAATGAAGTCATGGAAGCTACTACTTGCCACATTTTGATGGGCACATTTCACTGTTCATTTTGAGAATGTGGGCAAGGTGATTGAAAATATAACGTCAGCCACTGGTTCAATAAATTCATATTCACCAACAGGATATCCAACTGGTCAGTGCAGGTTGCTAGTTTTTATCTAGAAGGCTGTTATGGTTCAAAAGAAGTTGATATGAAGCCATTTGTTTGATCTTACCAGCTAGACCAATATCCAGCTGAAGTCTAATCTTTCCTTCACAAAAGTATGGTCATTAGAATGAATAATGATTGCACCTATAGGCTTTTCTCAATGAAAGAAATTTAGACTCTTTCCAGTCTGAGTTTAGGCATGATTTTGGGATAGAAACAGTCTACACTGGGAACTTGTTAGGGAAATCTGTTCCTCCTCATTCTGCTGGACCTCTTAGTCAGGCCATAGAGAATTGCCTGTAACTAACCAATGTTGTTCTTGTGTGTCTTTCTTCAAGTCATTCCTGATTCATGATTATCCTAAAGTGAACCTATCATAGGGTCTTCTTGGCAAGATTTGTTCAGAGAGAGTTTGCTTTTGCCTTTGTCAAAGGCTATTAGTGTGAGACATGACCAAGTTTACCCAGTAGGTATTCATGGATACACAGGGACATTCAAACTCTTATTTCAAAAGCAAAAATCATGTCTGCAGCTGCGAGCATCTATTTGGTAAATTAGTTCCTTGACAATCTGGATTTTCGCTTTTCTATTTTAAGGAATATCTACATACATTGTATGTGTGTGTGTGTGTGTATATATATCTTATTTCAAGAGTCATAGTCAAGTGCCAGTGTGTTGTTATGGTATGGGCACTTGACTATGACTCTTGAAATAAGATATATATACACACACACACACACACACACAATGTATGTAGATATTCCTTAAAATAGAAAAGCGAAAATCCAGATTGTCAAGGAACTAATTTACCAAATAGATGCTCGCAGCTGCAGACATGATTTTTGCTTTGCATGTTCTGTGCTTCACGCATTACACAGAAGCAGATGTACTTGTTCAGTCATAAACATTATTATTTTTTAAAGACTACAGACACCTAAGGCCTGCTCTTGACCTTCTCAGTTACCATCAGAAAGATGGAAAGTTAGGGCAAGATAAAATTGGGATGATCATTTCTCATAGCATGGTTCAGAAAAAATAATTATTTTTTTGTTCTTTCTTTCTCTGCAGTGACCACAGATTTTTATCCTCATACCAGCTCACAGAGTTTCCTGCTCTTGTATGATAATTAAGATGTCCTTAACCAATTCTTCTGACTGCAATGTTTATTCTGAGATGGAGCCATTTACTTATTTTTATTACTTGATCTTTCTTATTGGGTTCATCGGGAGCTGCTTTGCCTTATGGAGCTTTACAAAGACAGAAGAAAACCGCAAATGCATGAGTGTTTACTTGATAAACCTCCTCACAGCAGACTTTTTGCTGACCCTTGCCTTGCCAGTGAAAATTGCTGTTGACTTAGGAGTTGCCCCATGGAGACTGAAAATATTCCATTGCCAAGTGACAGCTTGCCTCATCTATATCAACATGTACCTATCAATCATATTCTTGGGTTTTGTAAGCATGGACCGTTGCCTTCAGTTAATACACAAGTGCAAGATCTATCGTATCCAGGAGCCTGGTTTCGCCAAGATGATATCGGCAGTAGTCTGGGTAATGGTTCTCTTTCTCATGGTGCCCAACATGGCAATCCCAATCAGAGAGATCAAAGAAGCACCAACTGTGGGCTGCATTGACTTCAAGACAAAAGTGGGAAGAGACTGGCATGTATTTACCAACTTCATATGTTCTGCAATATTTCTAAATATTTCAGCCATGGTGCTGATTTCCAACTGTCTCATAATCAGACTACTCTATCAAAACAAATGCAACAGAAATTATCACAATGTTAAAAAAGCTCTGGTGAACATACTCTTAGTCACTGCAAGCTTCATAATATGCTTTGTTCCGTACCATATTGTTCGGATCCCATACACTCTGAGCCAAAGCAAAGCCATAGTCACAGATTGCTCACTCAGGCAAACTCTTTACAAAGCCAAGGAATCCACACTGATGCTTGGTGTCTCAAATCTGTGTTTTGACCCTATTTTGTACTTTTACCTTTCAAAGACGTTTAGACTGAAAGTAACGCAGACCTTTGGATCAAGTAAAGACAAAAGGGTTCTCCAAAATGATTGGGAGATGGATGGAGGGCAGACAGGGAATACTGACATTCAAAACAGATGACTCTAGATTTTTTTTTCAGACGTTGAATGTACTCTACATTAAAAATATAGTTGTCTCCTACATATTGTTCACAGTCCTAGCATCCTTCCTTTGTCCTTCTAAGTAGAGTTATATTTTGTACCAAGCAAAACCAGTGCTATATCCTCAAGGCAACAAAATAATTGCTGTGACTGTTTAGAATTTGGTTCTGCAAGCTTCATGCACAATGCTATGATAACAAAAAATGTAGACAATGTAACATGTTTTTAACCTTTTAAAAGAAGACTGAGAAGTTATTTTATTTATTAAAGGCCTGCAAGGAGAGCATAGAACAGACCAATAGATGCATACACGATGGGCCAATTCAGCTGTAATAACCCTGCTGTTGCACGAATAGTAGTTGTTTTTATTGTTTAATGCCCTGATTTTATTTTGCACTAAAATTCACAGAGTAAAATTACTGTACTGTACATCCAATTTTATCATTAGAAAGAACTAAAGCTCCAGGAAATAATATAATAAAGAGAATGAAAAGCACATTGAAGGCAAAATATCATTTTCATTTCTTGTTCCCAAAAGGGAACAGCCACCAGAGTAACGAATCAAGACTGAATGGCCTTTTCTCCTTCATCACCTGCTAGGGGCAACTAAGGCATTTCTGTGCAGCCTTGAGATACAGAACTGACCCTCATCTTAATGAATTCTGCTTCACTTGTAACATCTTTGCTCTTGGCAAAACCCAGTTTGTCAGTGCAGGCACCAGAGAAGCTATGGTTTTCCAAGAGCCCGCAGTCACTAAATCAAATAGCACATGGCTATGAGAAGATGGAACATGCAAGCATAAAATCCTCTCCTTATGCACCTCAAAAGACGTATTATTAACAATTTAAAAAATAAAGTTCAACTGTACTTAACTTTTATGTTCTCTATAGATATATTAGTACTGCTAAAACATAATTTGTGAGTGTATTTCATAATGTTTACTGTGGTGTTGTAGGGAGTATAACCTGAAAAATTATGCCTAGCAAACTCTAGAATAGATGTTTCAAATAAATTAATCCTAGGATCAGAGTCACAACCACCAATTTCCACACTTTAGAATTTTTTTAATCATGTTAAAAGCGACTTGAGAACATATTGCAAGGCGCTTCTGGTGCAACAGAATTGACGGTTTACAGAGACATTGCCCAAGGGACTCCTGGTTGTGTTACCATCCTGCTGGGAGGCTTCTCTTATGTTGCCACAAGCTAGAGCTGACAGATGGAAGCTCACCCCATCTCACAGATTTGAACCACCAACCTTCAGGTCAGCAACCCAGCCTTCAAGTCAGCAGATCCACCAGCAAAAGGGTGTAACCCACTGCACCACTGCAGCTCTTTTGAATTTATGTTATATAAATTCTTGGGTAACAAACCATGCCAGTAACTATTACTGTTATTCTTTATTATTATTTAAACAAGAAGCTAAAAGTAGTTGGAAGGAAAGGAATACTCTGTTCTTTTATTTGCCCATTACATCACTCCAACTTGACACTGCAGTTGTTTCCCTCTGAATACATCTTAAACAAAGAATTCTATTGCATGTGTTATTTTTGTTACATACAACTTATGCCTATAATAACATTGCTAAGACAAGGAAGAACACCATCAGTAACCTTAAGTAAATAAAACATCAAGTGTTTGAAAGCTAACTTAATGTGCTGATTGAAACACATTCATCATAAGTAACATTGGATCCTGATCCCAGTTTTCTCAGAATATTTCTATGGTTTATTCTTACTCTGATTTCTAACTAGATTTCAAAAATAAAATAAAAATAATCCATCCTGAAAGTTGCAAAATTGCAAAGTTCCTAATATGTTCAATATAAATGTCTTTCAAGGTATGCTTTCAGAGAGCAGAAAACTATACTTCATATAGGGAATTCAGCCAGCACTTAAAAAAGAACCTAAGAATGTATGCAGATAACCTCAGTTTGAAGACTGAGACTCCACATATACTATAGATTAAGGCATGAACTCTGTGTATGTATGTATACATGCACATGCACATCTATCCATCCATCCCTACACCTAACTAGACATAGGCTCGAAATCTGTCTCATCTGTTGGATTCATTTCCATTTCGTACCATCCATTCGGATGGCACATAACCGGAAGTCTCCTCCTGGAACAAAAATGAACTCAATATGAAAGGCAGATGGGACCAGGTACTGGTTCCAAGCCTGCTTTTTAGATTGATGTAGGCCCAAAGTGATAGGGCTTGGCAGGACCTGCAGCCAAGCACCAAGTAAGGAGCGCTCCTTACTTGGCGCTCGACTGCAAGCCCTGCCAGGCCCAGGCGCATAGGCCCAAAGTCTGCACCAATAGGCCCTGGCACTTTGGGCCTATAGGTGAAGCCCCCCCCCCCCAAATAATGGGATAAAAGAAATTGATCTTTTGGTACCAAAGACGGAGAACAATTTCGGGAGACTCAGTTGAAATGGATCAGGACCTCCACCGAAAGGCAGGACACAAAACTGATCAAGGTTTGCCCAAATACACACCTAACACTATATAAAAACCCAAACCAAGAAAGCTTGGTTATTATCAGGCCCACTGCACATAATTCAGCAGCTTTAGCTTGAGTCCAGTAAATTAGCATTTAGTATAACTAAGGCAGCAGAGATTTTAGTGGACTTCGCTTCCAAGAAAAGATAGATAAGATACGCATGTTACACATCAGCTCTTCAGAAATCGACAGTGATTACTTACCAGAGGTATAGGGAAATGTGTTGCATATTGCAAATGGCGAAGGAGATTGTAGTTTGATGGAAAGATCAGATCCCTCACTATCTCTCTCTTCATAGATTTTTCACTGTTAATTGAAATTCTTCTGTCAAGTATGGACACGGAATTCAAATTCTCACAAGGCTCCCCAGGCATTGGAGAAAAAATCTAAGCCATGTAAAATAAATGTTTAATATTATAAACAAGCACATCTATTTGATTTATGACATGACCAATTCTGTGTTTCTCTTTCTTTTAATCACAAAATAAATAATTTTGGCCATCAGATTTTTTTCTAATTTAGGCCAATAAAAATGAATCTCCATGTTTTGAATATGCAAAGGCCTATTTTTTTCTCTTTTCTCATAGAGCATATGGGAAAGCATAGCATAACAATACAATCCTTTATTTGTAAGCAATGACTGATTATACTTTCAAGCAATCTTATTTTGAAATAAAATTATTTTAGAATCAGAACTTCTTTGTTCTCTCTAGTACATGGCAGTCCATGTTACAGAACTTCTCCCTAGTCCTTGGATCAGCTCCTTTGCTACAAACTGGAGGAAGACAGGACAGATAACTACCAACATTAAGGAAGTGTGAGTTGCACATCCATTCTTCCTATTCCCTTAAGTAAATTTAGATTGAATATGCCTAATACATCTTTGAGCTTGGCCTATTAACCATATAATTACAAAGAAGCTGAGTATCCAGCAATTCACAAGCCATTGGTTAGATTTTAGAGGTCCAGTTCCTTCATTATTATATCTGCAGTCATTGCATAGGCTTGGCATTTGTTTATGTGTTCAGAACATCCCAGCCTACGATGACCTAAATATCTGACTGCTTTATCACACTGAAACAAGTTATGAAACTTTTCAATGGGTTTTATATATCTAAATATTATCTTGAGGGAAGTGGTGCAGAAAATCCTTCTGACTGAATAGGAGCCACTATTTACAGTACTCAGTGCTCAGAATACCTGTTCAATATACAGTGCTCATTACTAGAGCCAATACATTTCCCAAAGTACTTTCAAATCCTTCAACTATGAATGTTTACTATGATGATACAATGCAATAGCAACCACATACATACATACCAAGACATTGGGATTCTAGAATTCGACTTCAAAACCATTTTCCCTAAATGCTGATCCATACCACTTGAACAAATATGCTAGCAATAAAAACCAACATTATTCAGAAAGACTAACAAAAGTTGATTTAGCATTTTGAGTTCAACACAACAGCTCAGAAAGTATTAAAGATATGAGGTCATGCTTGAGTGCTCATGGTGAGTTCATGACGTTAAAGTTTTGATCAGAGTGGAAGTGAAAATAGATGACGAAGGTTTTGTAAGTCTACAAACATGATTCTGTTTTAAAGAAGAAAAGTTGACTATGAAGAAAAGAAGTGTTATATTTTGATAATACTAAAAGAAATGTGGGAAATACTACTTGAGTCTCTCAAGTGTTAGATCATGCTGGCGGGCGTAGCAAAATGAGGAATGGAATCCTTTAAAAAATATCAGAGATTAGACCTACTGGAAATTCCGAACCAAAGTGTGCCTTAAAGTCATTCTTGTCTACGTCATCAAAAATATTAGCTGTTCCTGCGTCAATGTACATATGTTCCATAATACTATGCTCCTAATGATCACCGAAGAGAAAAAGAAATGCCAGTCAGAGTATGATGTAAACCCTGGAAAACTGGTCACAAACTGTTAAAATAAAATCACCCAATTTTTTAAAAGTAAAATTGGTATTATTGATTATACAAGACATAATACATTTTACTACCAAAATACATAACAAGTAAATTACTCCATTAAAAGTCATTCTTAAAATATTATTATTATTATTATTATTATTATTATTATTATTATTATTATTTGATACATGGCTTTTGTATTGGATCACACGTTGGACACTTCCCAAGTGTCTAGGGCTATTTGATGTATCGGCGTATAATGTGTGCATTATTATTATTATCATTATCATCATCATTATACATAAAAAAGAGCCTAGAGTGGTGCTTCCTCCTATACCAATATTCCCATTTGAGAACGGGTAAGGAAGACAATGTGGTCACATTATACTACTGGCACAGAGATGTCATGCTACCACCACAAGATGAACAAAAATATCTTATTTAATGCTAGCCACATCACTTTTTTCACTGAGAATATGAGAAAGAAAACCAAGATTTTTAAGTGCAGAAACCAAACCATTTATTTTTCATTTTTGATCCAAGTGGAGGAAAGAAATACTATACAAGCTTTCTTACCTCGAGTTTCACATCATGCTCCCTAGCATACTGTTCATCCATATTTTCCTCAGTTGGTGAACGTGACCTAGAAGCTGTCGTGGCAGACAAGTCTCCGCGTGATATTAAGGTGCACATGTAAGCATCATGGGAGAAAACATCATGCCGTACAAATTCACAGAAAAGCAGCACCAGGTTTACAAATTCCATCTTCTCATATTCACTGTTTGGATCAGCTACCAATAAAGGAATTTTTAACATTTATTAATGCCCGCATAAAGATATACCCTCAATTAAAATTAAAATTATATTAACAGCTATTTTAGATACAAAATGTGCTTAATTTGTTTTTTCAGACCATCAGTACATGTAAGTTGAAACTGTACCACAACTTTGTCATGACCTCTTTCCTGTCCTTACCACACACATTTTATAAGATGTTCTCAAAAGTTTGTTGACAAAGATCAATTTATTGGATAATCCTGAGAAATTTTGCCAATATCTTGGTTGCTTTAATTATTGTTTTCTTCTACTTGGCCAACATAGCTGCAAACCTTTGTAAATAGGGGGACATGATTTTTTTCTGACATTTTTGGTTAAAAAATCATGAGTTGTCTCTTCAAAGGTAATTCCTTTTTCATGCTCACACTCAACCAACAAAACAGCTAGGCAGCTTGACTGTCCTTGGCCCCTTAGAAAATACTGAAGTTTTCAATGAGTATCTTCCTGTTGAGAATTCTTTCAGCTACAACACAAAAGACTTATGGTGCTTTGGATACTTCTCGGAAAATCAGTGGCATTTTTATATTGGTTTTATAACGTTCATAATAAAATGCAAAAGGGAGGAAAAAGCAGTTGCATGGCAACTTTAAGACCAATCAATTTAGTTCAACATAAGCTCTCTTGAACCAGCCACTTCTTCAGAGGCAAATCCACAAGAATATAAACAAGAACATAAACTGCATAATTTTACAGGTACCACAAGACTACGTTTTCCTTCTGTTTACTTTCTGAGACACACTAACATGGCTACCGCTTTAAAAAATTAATAAGTAGAACTAATTAATATTTTTCCCAATGGAAGAGTGTAAGTTTTCAGATGCAACATTTTAAAAGGAAAATTCCCAGTAATCTCCCCCTGAGAATGATAGAGTAACATATTACTGTATGTGTAATAATTGAAGCTTGTAAATCCTATTAAAATAATTGGCTCCCATCTTCCCTGGACTCAGTTGTGTCCCTTCTGCCAGCTGTTTCTTCTTCCTGATTATGCAGGAAATCCAGGAGTGCCAGTTTTTAATAGAATCTCATTGTTAGGGAAGTTCTGGGTCTCCTCAGATCTTAATTCAAACCAACAGGTAACATCTCTTTTCTAGAGAAGGGTATGACTCAGCAACTCATTTTGTTCGTTTTGTTCTAACACTGGTTCTGCTAACACATCTCACACAATCTGAACAATGTAGGTATAAAATATAAATTTCCATAAACATCTCCAGCTAATCCATAACACAGCCTCAATTATTTCCACATGGCTGGGGGAGGGAGATCTCTGTCTCCATTTGTAACCATGTCTGAATAAAATTACATGGTCAGAGTTAAAAATCTGTTTCTACTACGTCCAATTTTAGATCATTACAGCAGAAACCTATTCCCGTGTGCTCTAGGAAGTGTCATATATACATTTAAATAAAAATGTGCTTAATTTCCCCTCTATGTTGTAGCTAGCTAAATATGACAAACAATTTTCCCCTAGCTTCTAACTTGACAAGTTATATTAAGGAGTTCCTCAGTTGCCTGAAGGCAAAACTGCTCAGATTTAAGTTCCCAAAACAAAATGTTTTGGAAATATAAAGCCTTGTATTAACATACCCATGGCAATAATGAAGTAGAACTAATTCCATAACTGGACAAAAGGTCACACTAATTTGCCCTACTTGGGAACAGAGATAGTTTGATACTTACATAGTGATGGGGCTTGGGTATCTAAAAACCTAAGGAGGACGTTTTGAAAAATAGGAAGGCTGGATCCAGCAAGTGATGCTGAAGAAATGGATTCCTTTTCATCCAAGACTTCTATCTCACTACATCGCTATAAAAGGAGACAAGACATAAGCAGGCAAGGCAGAATTTCAGAAAAGAGCTACAAGTGTCATTGCGTTTACTCTCTTTTGCCCCATTATCCAGAAACCCAAACAACTCCAGTAAAGACAAGAAAGATTTCCTCAATTTAATTGAAATAGTTTTGTGTTGATCTTTGGTTGTTGATGTGGAAGAATAAAATAAATAAGGAAAATTAGGGTCATTTGAGCCCTTACTCTAAGAGAAATTTAAGCATTTCTTATCCTCACATTATAGGTTATAGATTACAAGTGCATCAGAGCAATATTGTACATGGATGTTACTTTAAGGTTGCATTCAAGAGCAGTAGAGTCTCACTTATCCAACATTCACTTATCCAACGTTCTGGATTATCCAATACAGTTTACCTCCCGCCCCGATCCACAGCTGTTTCTCTAGTCAGCAAGGATTGAACTTTTTATGGATTTAATTTCTGAAAATGTTGCTACTGTAAGTTCATTTTATGCAATCCTATCTTTATTTGTAGGCAATTTGTAAGTAGCCATTTTTTTTAGTCAATGTTTTCAATATATTGCAATGTTTTGGTGCTAAATTCATAAACACAGTAACTACTACATAATGTTACTGTGTTTTGGACTGCTTTTTCTGTTGATTTGTTGTAAAACATTATGTTTTTGGTGCTTAATTTGTAGGCTTTTCATTAATCCCTCCTTATTATCCAACATTTTTGCTTATCCAACATTCTGCTGGCCCATTTATGTTGGATAAGTGAGACTCTACTGTACTAGTGTTTCCTTTCCCTTCAGTTAAAACTACATAAGTTTAGAAAACTGTTCAGAATCAGAATCATTACACAAACACAAAGATTATCTACGTGCAGATTACTACTTTACTTAAGCATCTCCTTGAATGTTGTACACTTATGTGGGTAACAGCTAACCATGATTCTAAGATGCTGAAACTTCAATAATGCTCACAGTAAGTTAAGGAAAAGAATAATTTCAAATTTTCCATTGTAAGCTTATGTTTATTTATACTGGATGCTCTCAACTGTGAACTCTAGGAATGAGTTCAAAGGTGAATTATGGGAAAGAAACATGAACAACTACTTGTGTTCCTTCTTTTTTCTGTCTTAACCCTTTGTTCATTGGTTTCACACTACCACCATTAACATGCAAATATGAGAGCCATATGAAATATCCTAACTGTTTGATTCTGTATAAGGAGGCACAGCAGGACTGTAGTTGACAAACATTAGAGCTCATATCAGGGCTCTCATGGTCAAAGCTGTACCTTTCACTATCAGTTAAGAGCAGCAGACAACTCACTTCTGCCTCAATTTCAGCTTGTCTCTTCTCCAACAATTTGGCCACAGCCATTGCCCGATGCTTCCCAGATCTTTTACTGCTCACAGCCCATTCACAAAGCAATGTTACTACAGCTTCATCATTGGGTGCAACCTATTTTTTAAAAAAAAACAAAAAACAAAACAAAGAGGTTCATTGTTAAGAAGAACAAATGGCTATGAATTAGAAATATGATAAATATAAGTACCAAGGGCAGCATTGTTTCTCCTGTTCTAGCTTATGCCACTCCGGGACATTATAGCCTAAAGCTAATTATTATTCCAAACTAGAACAGCCCTACTAGATTAATGAGAATTTGATAATTTACAACACAACTTTAAATTCCATTCATTTCATTCACGTACTCTGGCTGGGACGAACAACTAGAATTAGACCTAAGTTTTTTTTCAAAGTGGCAAAAGCAATTTATTTTCAAGGCGATGCATAGGTACTCTAACTTTAAAAGACCTTATAAAACAAAGAGGAATAGATAACAAAGTGACAGATAAAATAACAGCAAGAAGTGTAAATAACAGCAGCCCCAAACTCGTCTTTAAAGTAATGCATATCTATTAAATGTAGCTATCTTTTTCTTTTCTTTTTTTGGTGTCAGGAGCGACTTGAGAAACTGCAAGTCGCTTCTGGTGTGAGAGAATTGACCTGGAGCCAATTGCTTGCAATACATGATATATTTCTCTCTTGTCTAACCCTCCCTTGACAGTGTGTTTTCTTTTCCAAGCAAGGTCAAAAGGGAGGGAAGGAGGGGAAGGAGAGATATTTCATTTCTTCCTTCATTTCTTCCATGCCACTTCCACTCATTAAATTCGTGTGGTTGGTTGGTTCACTTCAGGTGTCCCTATTTAATATTATTATTGAGCTATATTTTGTATTGGGTTGCTGTGAGTTTCTCGGGCTGTATAGCCATGTTCAAGTAGCATTCTCTCCTGATGTTTCACCTGCATCTGTGGCAGGCATCCTCAGAGGTTTGCTCAGAGATCTGTGGGAATGAGGCAAGTGGGGAGTGTGTGTGTGTGTGTGTGTGTGTGGAATGCTCTGGGTGGGAGAAAGAACTCTTGTCTGTTTGAAGCAAGTATCAATGTTGAAATTAGCAAGCTTGGTTAGCACTGAGTAGCCTTGTGGCTGCGAAGTCTGGCTGTTGCTGCCTGGGGGCATCCTTCGTTTGAGGTGTTACCTGGCACTTGATTCCTGTTACACTTCACTTGCCTCATTTCCACAGACTTCTGAACAAACCTCTAAGGATGCTTGCCATAGGTGCAGGTGAAACATCAGGAAATAATGCTACTGGAACACGGCCATACAGCCTGAAAAATTCACAGCAACCCAATGATTCTGGCCGTGAAAGCCTTCAACAATATTTTGTATTACTGGCCAATATTTTTTTAAAAATTAAATTGAAAACTTTTTCAACTGAAAAAATCCTCAGTTATTCCTAATATCAGCGGTGGGCAACTCGACACACAGTCCTAATGGATATGAGAGGGGTACTTTTCTCATGCCTCCTTCATTGTCACTTTCTTCACAATGAAAATCATAAGTCTGGAGAGGAGAGAAACCCATTTGTGTAGAAAGTCTCCATAAGAGCTAAGATGCTGGAAAATCAAGGATTTGGCTCATATGGGACCTCTCTTCAGATCTGTCACCTTCTATGTTCAGTAAAGCCCAATAAGGCCACTTTATATTGTTCTTCCTTTTCTCTGTAGAGGAAGAATTATGCAGCATGTACACAACTATTGTCTGATGAAGTGTGCTGAAAATGTATGTCAAATAAAAATTATTAAGCTTTTAAAGAGCCAAAGGGCAGGCTGCAAAACCGATTACTGTCCAAACAAATGAACAAAAAAACTTCAGTCTACTTCTCTATAAGGTGCCACAAGACCTGTTGCAAAGTCTATGACAGTTCTCCTTCCAAAAAAGCACTCTTCCCTTAACTGTACTTCCCTATACCATCAACAGACAATACAAACTCCAATAATAAGTCAAAGCAAAGAAGAACCAAAACCTGGAAAAAGGTATGCAGTATAAAAATATCTTTATTGTAAGAAAATGTCAAAATATCCATCCTTCTTCAGAAAGCTACAAACAATCACATGATACCCAAATGCTACTGGAATTCAGGAAATCCTTATAATTCCATAATTCTGACTTCATACCAGTTTTCCTCCTACTGAAGGAATTTTAAAGCTAAAATTAGAGCCAAAGCAGTAATAGTTCTCATAAGGCATGTGAATTATAAAACGCTTTAAAAACTTTTTCAAATGTAGGACCAGTTCAAGCTGATATCCATTATGGTTGAGGAACTCAATGCATGCTTTTGGACTGTGCAGATGAAAAGACAAACATCTTCACCTTCTAATATGTAGCACACAAGTTTTGTGCCCAGGATGGGAGTGAAAAGGAGAGCAAGTGAGAATTTCATTAACAGCAAGTGGCCAACAGCAGATCAGGATGGCCCTTACCCCAGTGGCCATTTATTTAGCAGTGGAGTCAGGGAAGATAAAGTTGCCCATCTCTTGCAGAGTTTGGGCAACACATAGGACCAGGTTAGAATATAACAGCACAGACATGAGGTGGTGAGTGTGCTAGAATGCAAAGACACCACCAAGAGAAATTCCCAATGGCCAGTGCTAACACTAAACTGAACCTGCTCAGGCAGCTCATTTTGGTTACATCAAATAGCAGCAAATTGTTACCTAGTTATTTTTTTGCTCTCATTCCATTTCTTTGGCAAAGGAACGAGGCACATTTGAGATTTCTGCATGAATTGACAAAATAACAGGGTTGGTTTTGAATAACATGCACCTTGAAGAGAAGGAAAAATTGTTCCATGCTTTGTTTCAGGCATCAAAAAGTCATAGGTCAACACTGGGGTTGCCTAAGGGCTTCTGGGCTTTGGTGACTCAGGCCAATACACCATAGAGAAGTCTACACTTGGTGCTTGGTCACTATAGATATTAACATGCCCGGGTCCCACAACCTGCTGCCCTAGATTAGTTTTCCTCCAATAGACTACTTAAGTAGAAAGGCTGGGTAAAACTGCAGTCACCAGACAGATTCGACATACAGTAAGCCTTCCATATTCACAAAATCTGCATTCATGGCACATGGGTTAAACCCCTTTGCTGGCAGGACTCCTGATCTGAAGGTTGGGTTGCTGACCTGAAGGTTGGGTTGCTGACCTGAAGGTTGCCGGTTCAAATCTGGGGAGAGCGCAGATGAGCTCCCTCTGTCAGCTCCAGCTTCCTATGCAGGGACATGAGAAAAGCCTTCCATGGGATGGTAAAACATCAAAACATCCAGGCATCCCCTGGGCAACGTCCTTGCAGATGGCCAATTCTCTCACACCAGAAGCAACTTGCAGTTTCTCAAGTTGCTCCTGAGACAAAAATAACCCATTGATTGAAAATATTTGGGGAGGGGGGGAATCCAAAATGCAAACCTTTATTTTACCATGTGCCAATGCCCTGCTGTAGTCTCCCATCATTTGACAGATCCTCAGATTCTCTTCAGAACTTGTTTGAGTTGTTAGCCATTTAGAATTGAACATCCACAGATTTTGGTATCCATCTTGGAAACAAGCCCCTGCAGATACTAAGGACTCCCCTGACAACAAGCATATTAGAAGTTGTAGCAAATAGCTACAGGGTGCAGCTGACAGCAAGCTCATTACAAGTTGCAGCAAATAGGTTCTTGGATTGTGTTGTCGAAGGCTTTCATGGCCGGAATCACTGGATTGCTATGATTTTTCCAGGCTGTATGATCATGTTCCAGAAGCATTCTCTCCTGACATTTCACCCACATCTATGGCAGACATAATCAGAGGTTGAGTTCTGTTGGAAACTAGGCAAGTGGGGTTTATATGTCTCTGGAATGTCCAGAGTGGGAGAAAGTACTCTTGTCTGTTTGAGGCAAGTGTGAATGTTGCAATTGGCCCAACTACACTATTTATCTGTTGCTGAACAGCAGATGGATTTGGGGTAGACTCAGCCACCCAATGTTCTTTGTCATCCTATCTAAAAAAGGGTTCGCTGGTTCCCTTTCTGTCCCAAGGCTAAGTCTCACTCCATGCTCCCTCACACCCACATAGTATACAGTAAAGCTCCTTCCCGTTATTTGACAAAGCCCTGGGAAATTAACTTTGTTTAGGCAACAGTGAGGAAAAGCCAGCTGGCCCGGCTTCACGAAAGCTAACAATTCTTGAGCTACTATTAGCACCAGCTGTGACTTTCTGCATTTGACGTTTGAATGTTTACACAAGCTTAGTTTAAATTTATATTTCAAAAGAAGCACACAATAGGATCTGAATACCAGCCAACAAAGTAATTGTCATTCAGTTAGTCACAAGAGTAAGGATTGTATTTTACAACATGCTGACAACTAAAATAAAACCAGTGAGTGTTTTTAACCTGAGTTTTAACAAGGTTTTAAAAAAAGAATGGTGGAACTGCTTGTTTCCAATTGGACACATATAATTTCCCCAAAAACAAAAGCATTTGCAAACATTTTACTGGCCTTTCATATTGGAATTAATAAAAATAATAATATACATACTGTGTTCAATTTTAAAAAAAAGGTGAGCAACTGCTTTTGTTTTCAAATTAATCAGATTGGCTAAAGACTATGCAGCTGCCTGGCCCACTACAACATTACATCCCATTTCTACACAGGCAGAAAGGGAATGAGGCTAACTTTAACAATCAAAACTGCTGGCTGACTGTGTATATGTTTACAAATCGGGAACAAGTACCCACAGTCAGGCTAGGACTAAAATATAATGCAGGCATTCAGCCAGGTGACAAGACAAGTCATATTGAAATGGAAAGAGCAGATTCCCCTTTAAAGGTGATTTTCTGGTGTATATATTTCTCTCTAAATCCATACATGTGGAAGTAATTGTTACTTCCCATTAAATTCTCTTATCATTTCTTTATTTGAATTATATCCTGCCTTTCTACCAATCCAAGGTGCAGTATTTTCAAATCATAAGAATCGCAATAATCAGGTGTGATGGGAGATTATACATTCCATCTCAAAACAGTATGCATCCAATCTTTTAAAAATATGGGATGCATAGTGATATAAATGTATTATACCCCTATGTGATAAGGCCCTTAGTGCACCAGCCTTTACTGAGACAGTTATCTATGCCTTGGTTATATCACACTTAGATTACTGCAATGTGCTCTGTGCAGTGCTATTCTTGAAGACCATTTGGACACATGAACTACTGAAAAATGCAGTGGCTAGGTGGCTGATTGATGCATGGTAAGATCATAGTACTTGTTTTGTAGACTTAGTTCAAGGTGTTGGTTTTAACTATTAATGGTCAATATATCTGATGACATGAATGCCTGCCTACTGTCCATATCCTTATGAATCTGAGTTATTAAGATCCTCAAGGGAAAAGTTTCTGAGAACAACACTTGGTCAAGGAAGGCTGTTTGCCAAGCATGTGTGAGAAAGAACTTTGGCATGTGTTGTTTCCTAATTCTGCCATGCAGCCCTTCAAGAATTTAAACTGTTCCCATTCCCTTGACTTTCAAAAAATGTTGAGATACAGCTTTTTATCCTTGCATTTTAAATTATGTGTAATGATCTATGACTTTACTAATTCCAGTGACAACTATCCCAGTTTGAAGGGAAGGGAGAAAAGACAAAACCAGAAAGCCAACCACCATTTCAGATTCCTAATTTTCCTAAATTTCACAGGTTTGCTAAACTAGGCTTTAAGATCATCAGAGATGTCTTCCTTAGATATATATTGTTTCTCAGATAACACTGAGTTGATTAATTCCTGTTGTACGGTAAGCAAACAGAACATTTTTTTCATTATTTGGTCCTAACTAAGCCTATGTTGCCTGTACTGGGGAGAGTTTGGGAATCTACTACTACCAAAGCACAGATACTACCTACTCTGGAGAAAGAAATACAATATAGTTAAACATGCAAAATTAACTGGCTAGTAATTCTACATATGAAATCCAAGGTTAAAAACATGATGCATGATCCACCAGCTTGTATGAAATCAAAAGCAGTGTTTATAGGCTCTGTCCCATCTCCATCCTATAACTAAACGTATGCCACAAGACTCCTCGTTGTTCCCTTTCATGGGAAGCAGCTCATCCACCATTCCTGTATATAGATGTGTGTAGGTCGTGCTACAAAAAGCCATTTAGTTATAAATTATCTTCGAGAGTTCTTGGAGAACGGGAGAAGTCCCAGCAGATTGGAGGAGGGCGAATGTGGTCCCTATCTTCAAGAAGGGAAAAAAGAACGACCCAAACAATTACCGTCCGGTCAGCCTCACATTAATACCAGGCAAAATTCTGGAAAAGATCATTAAGGAAGTGGTCTGCGAACACTTAGAAACAAATGCGGTCATTGCTAATAGTCAACACGGATTTACCAAAAACAAGTCATGCCAGACTAATCTGATCTCTTTTTTCGATAGAGTTACGAGTTTGGTCGATACAGGGAATGCTGTGGATGTAGCCTACCTGGATTTCAGTAAGGCCTTCGACAAAGTCCCCCACGACCTTCTGGCAAACAAACTAGTAAAATGTGGGCTAGACAAAACTACGGTTAGGTGGATCTGTAATTGGCTAAGCGAACGAACCCAAAGGGTGTTCACCAATGCGTCGTCTTCATCATGGAAAGAAGTGACAAGTGGAGTGCCGCAGGGCTCCGTCCTGGGCCCGGTTCTGTTCAACATCTTTATCAACGACTTAGACGAAGGGTTAGAAGGCATGATCATCAAGTTTGCAGACGACACAAAACTGGGAGGGATAGCTAACACTCCAGAAGACAGGAGCAGAATTCAAAACGATCTTGACAGACTAGAGAGATGGGCCGAAACTAACAAAATGAAGTTCAACAGGGACAAATGCAAGATACTTCACTTCGGCAGAAAAAATGGAAATCAAAGATACAGAATGGGGGACGCCTGGCTTGACAGCAGTGTGTGCGAAAAAGACCTTGGAGTCCTCGTGGACAACAAGTTAAACATGAGCCAACAATGTGATGCGGCTGCTAAAAAAGCCAATGGGATTCTGGCCTGCATCAATAGGGGAATAGCGTCTAGATCCAGGGAAGTTATGCTCCCCCTCTATTCTGCCTTGGTCAGACCACACCTGGAATACTGTGTCCAATTTTGGGCACCACAGTTGAAGGGAGATGTTGACAAGCTGGAAAGCGTTCAGAGGAGGGCGACTAAAATGATTAAGGGTCTGGAGAACAAGCCCTATGAGGAGCGGCTTAAAGAGCTGGGCATGTTTAGCCTGCAGAAGAGAAGGCTGAGAGGAGACATGATAGCCATGTACAAATATGTGAAGGGAAGTCATAGGGAAGAGGGAGCAAGCTTGTTTTCTGCTGCCCTGGAGACTAGGACACGGAACAATGGCTTCAAACTACAGGAAAGGAGATTCCACCTGAACATCAGGAAGAACTTCCTCACTGTGAGAGCTGTTTGACAGTGGAACTCTCTCCCCGGGGCCGTGGTGGAGGCTCCTTCCTTGGAGGCTTTTAAGCAGAGGCTGGATGGCCATCTGTCGGGGGTGCTTTGAATGCGATTTCCTGCTTCTTAGCAGGGGGATGGACTAGATGGCCCATGTGGTCTCTTCCAACTCTACTATTCTTTGATTCTAAGTGATTTGCAAGTAATCAAATATATAGAACCACCTTCTCACAATTGGTAGTTTCCAAGAAGGGGAGAAAAAGATATTCCCTCGCACAAATATTTTTCTGAATACTGAATTTACTCACAGGTAAACTACATGACCTTTTGCAAATAGTATCTTTCTGGTGGCTATGAGAAACTAAATGAGCCTAAACTATTGATTTCACTAAACTTTTCATTATTGAGAATAGAATGTTTTGTTTGTTTTGCAACAAAAAAATTGACATCACTGGAAAACTTCAAAGGCTTGTTTTAGTAAATACACAGCAGGAAAGAGGAAAGGCTGAAATGAATAACTTTTTTACTCAAGGGACTAATAACATCTTTTCTTGAAAACAGTTTTTAAACCCAACTCTCCCACAATGTAAAATAGAACATAACAACCCGTAAGGAACGGCTGAAATACAGAAATGGAAAAATCCCAGTCAAAATTAAGCTAAGAACTACAGCTTTACTCCAAGTCACAAACTGTGCCTGACATTTGATGAATATGTGTCATGAATTCATTTGACAAGTAAAAAAAAATCTAAGGATTTAAAAATATCCTTTATATAATTAATAAAATGAAAATTTATCTTCAGCTAGCAAGTAAAATAAATCTCATTTATACAAGTTTCTATCAAGAGAATTTAAGGAGGATCTACATCTTCAAAGTTAACTTTGTAAATTGCATCAGCGAGCACAAATATTTTAGAAGCTATTTAAATACAGATTCTGCCTTATTCCTAACAGACTTCTATACTTACTGTTGTTTGAGACTGCATGTTTTAAATACTTTATAGTACATGTTAATTTATAGATGGCAATGATGACATTAATAAATTATGAATGATTCCAACTATATAAGAGGTCAGTAGTAGCCATAATTAACAGTTTCTGAGCTAACACAAGGCAAGTTTTTATCTAGCTGTTTTTTGACAAAGAAAAAACTGCCATCTAGTGGCTCATCTACAGTTTCCCAAATGTTTTATATGGAGAGCAATAAGTAAGATTCTATCCTATCCTCAGTTTACCAGTATTTATTTGTGAATATATAATTTATACTCAGTGGTTAGCAGTACTTACTAGAAGCATATATAATTGTGTTCATGTTGCTGCAATGTCACTTTACATATTAAAAGTAAGCCTCTGGACCAGTGGTTTCTCAACCTGGGGTCCCCAGTGTTTTTGGCCTTCAACTCCCAGAAATCCTAACAGCTGGTAAACTGGCTGGGATTTCTGGGAGTTGTAAGCCAAAGGCATCTGGGGACCCCAGGTTGAGAACCACTGCTTTGGACTTTTCTCACATGTATATATTGAATAATAAATGGCAAAAAAAGCCCTAAGGGACTTCCCAGTCCAACAAGCAACGAACCAAACAGGAATTCCCCAGCACCACGTTATGGGCTCAGACTTCCAGGAAAGAAGAAAGCCATTGAAAAACAGTGCCTCCCAGTACCACCCCAGCAATGGATCCCAGAGAAGCACTGAGGTCACTGATGCTGAAAGTCATAGATCAACAGAATCAAGACGGACACACATTCATGGAATAGACAGGTCCATTTGATAACCATGCCTGAAACTAGACTGAAATAAACAGGTATTCCTGCTAAAGAACCCAACAAACAAAACAACTTAGTCCAGAATCAGAAAATACCTAATTATAACACTCTTCTTTATTGTTTATGAATTCTTTATTTTACTACAATTTTCGCTCACTTACAAGCTAAAACATTAGTAATTTTTTGACTATATGCCGTGGAATATAGCTTTAAACCATTCTAAAATTGTCATTTCCTCTGCAGCTGAGAAGAGCTAGCAACGCAGGAGACTGTGGTCACTGGAGCCAACATAAGCAGATACACAAATATAGCATTTGTTTTGTTGTCTGCAAGCCAAAGGCATTAAATGAATACACAGATTTTCAACCACTTCCACAAATCAAGCAAGTTAAGATGGCATTTGTAGTGACAGATGCATGCCAGTGAATATTTTTTTAAAAAACAGCAGCTGGAAAGAACATGGAACAGAAACCAACCATTTCCTATCTTCATGGATAGTGAAAGACAACTCGGGGGGGGGGGGGAATATATGACCTATGCATTGCCTATGACCATCAGCCAAATTTCTGGTGGAATTGAAAAGACAGAAAAATAAAACAAGCTATAAAGAGCAGCTTTGGCTGTACTCATGAAAGCATGTGGCTGGGCTTTTTCAGCAACAATAAAAACTGGTCTTTGGAGACAACAAAAAGGACAGAGAGGAAGAAATAAAATGAAACATGTCCAGCGAGACAATAGAAGAGCAAATAGGGCTAGTGACTTCTTCCACCTCTCCACAAAGAATTGCATGGTTGTTTTCCGGCACTATATAATACATTAATGGGACTAAGATGTGCCACTGTACAGTATTTGTGAACCATATAGGCCTGAAAAAAGTTGATGAAATTATTGCTTATCAATATGCGAGCCTGATCATTTATAGTACACACAGTGGACTCTTGGAATCTGCTGGACTTTGGTTCCAGGATCCCATTATATACAATGGCATTGAAAAATTGCATATTTTTCACAAACTCATGAACAATTCAGATAAATGCCAGAGAAAACCTGAAGAATGGTGAAATGGTAGGAAGCTACAGCCTACACATTGCTCAGCACACAACCAAATCAACCTTTCTGGATTTTTTTTCTGGATGTTTGAGCCGTGGGAAATTGAACCCATGGATGCAGAACCCTAAGCTATGGAAAGCCAAGTGTAAATTATGAAAATGTAGAGTGACTGATCAAGCCGCACAGAGTATAGAATTTTGGGATGAATTCGACAAAAAGCAACCTATAATGTAAGACATATTTGAATCACCAACTACTTACATTTAAAGACCACTGAGGTATTTTTCTCATTACACAGTTATACTATTTTAATGCCATTCTGACTATGGTAAGGTAAGCACAGGTCAGACTTTTAATCTCAAGGGTAGAGATCCAGTAAAAGTTTTTAAATATATCATAACAAATACGTGCATACATGCTCAGTAATTCACAAAATGCATTTAAGTTTCAATAGCAGCATGCAGCATGTCAATGTGATACTCAGATCTTTGATATTGGAGATGAGAAGAAGAAGAAGAGAACAAGTAAAGGAATATTTACAATTGTAAATTTAGACAGGAAAAATTCAATTACCTCCTGGTTATCCTTGTTCTGGTTTGGCCAGAAAATCTTATGATAAAGACTTTCCATTGAATTACTAGAATCTGATCGATCAAAGCAATGTCTATCCAACACTTCCAATGTGTGCAAAACCCGGCTTATAGTAACCCCTAGTAGAAAAAAAAACCAGAAAAGACATAGTACATTCAGTATATAATCAAGAGGATCTTTTTCTGAACTGTAGACCATTTACTCAAGGAAATGAATATTTTTAAAAATATTTCTATAGCACCCTTTTTATACTTACACTAAAGAAAAGTATGAACTTATATTCATTTTTATTATACCACCCATTTCTTCTATTCCCTATTAGTTTAGGGAGTTTAATTTATTGTTAGGTTTTTCAAGTTATTGTTAACTTTAATTTTGTATATTTTTAATATTTGTTGGATATGTGCTTTGTAGGTACTGAACAAGTGCCTGTGTAAGCTGCCTTGAGTCCCCTTCAGGGTTGAAAAAGGCAGGCTACAAATGCAATAAATAAATAAATAAGACAACTTAAATTCTTATGTTTAGAAACAGTATTTCCTCAAAATCAGGACTGTAAATAAAGAAGAACACTCAGAAGACAGGGGAATTCCAGACTGGAAACAATCAAGGCCAGTTAACACCTCCTAACAAAGGATTCATCCAGGCAGGAAGTAGATGGGCTTTGAAGTTGCAAGGCATTTCAATGCTAATCAAGGTGGTCAATTGCAACATTCACACTTGCCTTAAAAAGACTAGAGTTCTTTCTCCCACCCTGGACCTTCCACAGATATATAAACCCTACTTGCCTGGTTTCCAACAGACTTCACAACCTCTGAGGATGCCTGCCATGGATGTTGACAAAACGTCAGGAGAGAATGCTTTTGGAACATGGCCATACAGCCTGGAAAACTCACAACAACCCAGTCTTTCCTATTTTACCTTCATTTGAGTTTTTACATCAGTAGGATTGATCAAATGACATGAAAATTCTAACAGCCCCAATATAGTAAACAGTTAGAAAAAATATCTATTTATTTAATGATGAATGATTGCAAACATGTAAGATATTTTTGGCCATGAATGGAAGTTTTGCACAGTTGATTTGTACTACCCCTAAAGGACAAACTTTTCATCAATCCTAAATATGGGATAAAAATAATATTTTAATCATCCCTGTCCCGGAAATAAAAACTGGGGCAAAAACTTTGAAAGAAACACATAAATTAATTACCTTACAAATGACATAAAAATACAAACTGCATATTCCAAGGAAGAGAAAACTGCTCACTGACCAAAGGGCAAAGCTTTTCATTTTCAGGAGAAGAAAAACAGCACTTGTAAGTCATTCAGACTTTTCTTTCTCCTCAAGGGTGAGACAAAAGGTGGCTCCTAGAAATTTCCAAGTACTGAAAAAGTTCAAGCCTGACTCGCTTTGCAACTCCCAATTTATATAATTAGATTTTCTTTTCTTTTTTAAATGACTGGGTATAGTTCTAACAAGAAATCCAAAACTGAGAGGCAAAAAATCTTAATATCTAGATATTGAGTTATACTGCACAAAAACAGAAGAGGATGGATTATTTGAACATGTTCCTTTCAACAGAACAGGACTCTCTGTTTCAGAATCCTTATTATTCAGTTACAAATAGAGGCAGAACTCTTCCACTTTAATCAGCCAACTTTAAAATGAGTGCGAAGTCTTGGCTCTGCCTTTTCCTCTCCTTTGCTTTAGTTCTCCTATTTATAGGTTTTCCCAATAGTGTAGATACCTCCATTTGTATTAGTTTTTGAGTGGAGCATAAAACCTCCCTAGAGGCCAGCCTTAGTTAGTCTATTCATTTGCCAATACAGAGCTCTCTTGCTAGACTCCTCCTTCTTTCTGCAGCAGAGCTACAGTGACCAGAGGTTTAGGCATGGTCCGATAATCCTAGGCCCAAGCAATCCAAAACAGGCATCCTTAGCACCTGCATTCAGCCAATATTCATATACCACCAGTCCCAGAGACAACAGAAGCTTTTGACCAACTTAAGCTTCACAAGAAAGAAGATTGAGATAGTTTATGAGCACCAGCTTGTAAACCATCACTTTGCATCAGAAACAAAAGACTTCTAAAGACTCCAGAGAGATGACTGCAACCAGCAAAATCTCCTTTAGGAATGTATTGTTCTAAGCATAAATCAGCATTCCTTGGCAAAGCACTTGCCAAGCAAGGAAGAACAATTAAACTTGCATTGTGAAGTATAAAAAGTGATTTTTCAGAACCATTGTTTCTATAAGGTGAGAATTTGCTTTCACCAATGGCAACTTTTGTCTTCAAAACCTGTCAAAGTCTGGCAACACTCTTGTAATAACTGGGTTGTTTCAGCCCCAATTTTCTCTGTCATTCAGTTCATTATCTGTTCTCATAAGTCAGTATCAATATACTTTTAAATCCATACACATCATAAGCATCTAATTCGCTGTCAATATGTCTGATTGCATTGAAGTGCAGGCCAATAAAAACTTACAATTTCTGCAATATTTTTATCACTTTTATCTTTACCTGCAGTTGATTCTTGGCATTTGTCAAATGACCACCGCACTTCCACAGCACGGCCCCTTTGTTTTATTTGCTGTTCCACCTCATAAATCTTTGCACGAACCTGAAAAGAGTTATTCCTAATTATGATAAGTGTAGAAAAAGCAGGTTGTAAGCAGCTGTCAGATTTCTCTGAAAGTGCCCTTATTTCCTGACAGAAAGAAGCAATAACCATCAGAACATTTAGTAACGATTGCAACTGTCTTACACTTCTAGATGGGATTAATGGTGAATCAACACTAAGATACAAGATGTGTGGTGATCAATTCATTCACTCTGCACCACAAGATCAACACTCTGTTGTTGTTGTTTTTTAAGATGTTAAGGTTATCTATACCTGCTTAGATTGGAAACAATAGGATTAAGTTTGTTGTTGTTAACTGCCATCAGCTTATGGCGCTATGAATGAGAGATCTCCAAGTCATCCAATCATCAACAGTTCCTCTCAGATCCTGTGAACGCAAAGCTGAGGCCTACTAGACTGACTGCACATTGACAATAAACAGAGCAACCCAAGTGCATTCTGGAGTAGTCTGCTCCAGAACTGCCCTGGATACACCATGGGAACAGAATACATAAATACCCCAAAGACATTTTGCAGTCCAGGGAGTCAGCCAAATAGATAGTACATTGGCATAGGTGCCTCATCCTTCTGCGAGACTCCACTGCTATTTTGCCAGTCAGAAACAGCAGTGGTAGAGCCTTGCTGGCAATATTGCCTCTGGTGAAGTCACAACAGAGTACCACCCGTTTGATCAATGAGGAGGGGTTAGAGTGAAACAGCAGTGGGACTTTGGATGTGTGGATACTGGACTGTTCTGGATCAAGCATGGTCCAACCATCCAACCATGAAAAATACCAGTGATCAAGCCAAACTTTCCTGGAAGTTCTAACCTGCGGTTCTTTTGAGGTATTAAGGGCTGGAAGAAGCACTTTGATGGAAAGACAGCAGATTTCTCAGCTTTGGGGCATTTGGGATGGGAAGGGAGTGAAGGAGACATGAACTGTTATTTAGTTGGGTGAGGTTTGTCTTTTGAGTCAAAACTTTGGCCCACAAAAATCCAGTCGGCTATCCATATTCCTTTCTCTAGGAACATCTCTTTAGGAGTCTTTAAGCCCTCCAGCACAAGTCTCTGGTCATCTTTCGGCAAAGACTGACTATAGAATCATACTGAGGAACTTGCAGATTCCTACAGAAGGTTCTCTCTAGAAATCTCAGGTTTTCCAACATGACTCTATAGTTCGCTTCAAATGAAAATTGACCATTGAGTCACAACAGAGGACATACAGATTCTTCAAAAGAATATTGTAATTAAAGATGTGAATAAACAAATCTGCAAAAGTTAAAAAAAACACAAATATTGAGATTTGGCTTTATGTTTGGGGATGGCTTCATAACTTTGGGCTTGCAGAGCAATGTCCAGAAGAGACATGTATCCACATTTTTCTCACATTTCCTGGATACTGCTTAGGTTACATTTGGTAGAACCCCATTTTCACAGCCATGAGGACTAGACTCTTTATATGAAAGTTGACATTCTTAGAAAGCTAAATTCAATCCCCAGTAACCATATTTTGCCAGTTCTTCTATACTCTATGGAGTTATGGCACCATATAATACTTCATGTACTGACAGTTCCACCAAATAAAAAAATGAGAAAAGTTACACTTATGGTGAGTTCACATATAGTGCTTTTGGCAACATACAATCACTTTGCTGGTTAATTTTTAAACATAAGTGAGTCTTACCTGCTGATTGAAAGCTGAACTTCCTGACATAGGCAAACTAGATGGAGCAACTTGTAGTAAATCCAATGGTGAACCGGGATTGATGTTTTTATTTTCGTTTGTGGAATAATTCCACACCAAGGCACTTGGGCAACAGAGAGTTATCGTCTACAAAAGAAATAATTAGAAAGAATTTCATGCAATAAAGAATGCAACAGATTAAGATTATATAATTAGTATCTGTCCAATTCTTATTTGTATCTCATTAATTATTATTATTATTATTATTATTATTATTATTATTATTATTATTAAAGGAACAAACATCAGTATCTTTCTAGGGGGTAAAATCTAAGGATTTGAATGCTATTTGGATTCAACCTATGAAGGCTAATAATGCTACTTTTAAAATGTAGAATTATTTGAAAATTCATTTCCCCAAATTAAAACAAGCCATGGAAATGCTCCAGTAACCAGTATCATTGTGAAAGAATGGAAATCAATATACTTGTAAAATTCAGAACTCTATATTTGTTTTTGAAGACTTAAATTACTTTATCCTATACAGTTGGGATGAACCAAAATTAGTTGCTTGTTTATTATTCCTCTTCCTCTTCTTATTATTCCTATACAATTCATTTATTTTTCTTGTACTCTTTTTATGTTTGCTAAATCATCCCAAAATTTTATTGAGCACTGGAATGTACCATTTTGTTGTTCTTTGTTTGTTTCTTTTTCCCAATCCAAAATTCAAGGCAGTTTACAAAACTTGCAACAACTACAAGAGTAAACAATATAATTGAACTACCAATATATTACCATTATTTCGTTCAAACACATAATCTCAGAGTTGGTCTAATAGGGCATGCCTACTTGAAAGTAATCCTCCTTGAACTTAAAAAAAGCTTGCTTCCAGATAAAGGTGTGTAGAATGCAGCTTTAAACTGCAACCTCACATTTAGAGAGAAGGGAATAATCTTTACTGAATTCAATAGGATGCATTGTCATCAACACCCAGCCCGAAAGACACACAACAACCCTGTGATCCTGGCCATGAAAGCCTTCGACAACACACCGAATAGTCTCTCTATTTTCTTGTGGCTTTGAAAACTAAGGAAGAGATGGTGCTGTACTTTTTCCCATTAAATGTTTTAATCCACAAATGCAATTGAACCCCAACTATGAAATAAAGAGACCAGACAACAAACATATGATATAAAGGGGCCATTATTTATTTATTGGACTTCTACAACCTGATTAGTATAGTTGAGGGATAGGTGTCACTTCATAGACTCCCTCCACAGACCAAACTGTTTTGGTAACTCAGCCTGGCCAGTCTTAACAGAAAGGCTGTCCTGGGGACACTCCCTCCAAACTACAGGATTTTACAAGTGAGAAACCTCCATCTAGCCACAAGGGGAGGGGGGCTTTCCAGCCCACCAAGGTAGAGAGAGACCAGTCCAAAAGGTCAGCCTTCATTCAGAAAGGGGATGCCGTAGTGTTTACCAGGGGTGTGTGAAATAGCAGAAATCCATTCTGTTGTTGTTTCGGGTGCCCCCTTCTCCCCCACCCCTATTCTTTTTTTAGGAAGATTCTTCTCAAAACGGAACACCAGATCCCAAATGACGAATCCAAATAGTGTCCCTCCTAATCTCCCAGTATCTACCTAAAAACACCACCAGGGGGCACCCAAAATTTGAAATGGAAACAGAATGGATTTCTGCCATTTCACACACCCCTAGTGCCTACCGAATCTAATTTAAAATTTTAACATGTCAGTGACAATGTATTTAACAATGTAGAACCAATTTCCACCTTCAACAGAGACAGTGTTGAGTAGTCAAAAAATAAACAGATTAAATGTGTGTGGGGGGGAGGGATCCTACCTGGACCTTAAACAACCAGTTCTAAATTGATTCTATTCTGAGATGGGAGGATGGGTCATGCAAGAGTTATAGGTTCCTCCACCCCTTGCCATGTGCAGCAGGAAGGCCAATCCCACCAAAGCCCCATCTGGCCTTTTTTTTGTGGGCCTCCAACAGCCTCCCCTTGCCACAGGTTTTGCCTTTGTGAACTTCACATGCTTATTGGTGGTTCTACTTATTCTTTTAAAAAGTTTTATGATCATTCTGTTTTGTAAAAGTCCTACACATTTCAACCTTTATATTATTGACTGACCTTTTTATGAGACTACACATTTTATCTATCAATGACAGAAATTTCCGGAGTTGCTACAAATCTCTCTCCATATAACTGAACTGTTATAAAATGGAGGGCAGTCCCTGAAGAAGGCCAACCAATAATATAAATGCCAAAATGCTCTGGGCTTTTTGCAAAACAGAGTAAACATAAAACATTTTTAAAGAAATACTATACCACCATATACAACCATCAATAGCCATATGATGACTTCTTTCTTCTTTTGCCTGTGGATCCTAATGAATGTTTTCCAGTACCAGTCTGTGGTTTTAATGTGATAATCTGTTTGCTTGTGTTTCAATGCAATAAATTATTGTGTTTCATTTCTATTTGTTTTCCAATCATGCTTTCTGTTGTGTGGGTCTCAGCATGCAGGACATGAGGGATTTAAGCAAAATATACAAATACAAATGAAGCCACCAATATTAGAAACATAAGATTAAATGTTATGTTATGTTATAAAATAAAAGTAGAACATTACTACTGCTAGAAACTTTCAGGGTTGCCTGAAAAGCCAGACATCAGAACAAGAGACATTCACTTACCTGCAGCATACAACTGAGTCCATAAACAAGTGGACGGTGTTGGGGACAAGAGAGGAAGTCTGAACAGGCTACTTGTGCAGAATTTACCACGGAACCAGCTGTAGTGGGGCTGGGTGCTGCGAGAGGGGGATTATTTGGTCCAATAATCATATGAGGTGAGTGGGTAGCAATGAGGTTAGGATTGTCACTTATCAGTAAAGAGACCCGTCTGGCACAAAAATAAGCAAGGCGACGTGACAGGTAGGCTGACTGAACAAACTCTTCTGAATACTGAAACAGATTTTTTTTAAGCAGACAATTAGCATTAAAAGCAAAGTTCTCGTGAACATATCAAACCTATAACAACAAATCATCTCACTAAGTATGAACTTAGTAATGCTATTTTGGGAGGATTACGGCTCTCCAAATCTCCAGCCATTGGTCATGCTGGAATTCTGGAAAATATAGTCCAAAACAGTACTTTTCCAAATTAGAAAAATTCATACTTTCAAAAGCTATTAAATTCCAACTGAATTGTCCATCTTTTCCCAACAATTGCCATGCTGGTTGAGGATTCTGAATGCTGTAATCCAAAAAGTAACTTTTACAAACTCTGAAGGTGTATTTTGACCAATTTTTAAGCAAGAAGGAATTCTTCCAAGTCCTGCTCCATATGAACTTTTTAGCAGTCAGGAATTGAATTTAAGAGGATTTCATGCATAGGAACACTTCTCACTATTGAGTTACTGTCTCTCTCTTTCCTTTATAGATAACAGCAAATTAATAGGAACTGTTCGTTCTAGGACACTTTCAGTACAGTCAACAAAAAGATATATTTGACAGATGGCAAGACATAAACATGTTAATAAACAAGAGAAGTTAACAGTTTTCCATATTAAAAAAATCCACATATTTGAAATATTTTATTCAAGTGCTTAATCATATTCTGCACATATCCTAACACATAGCATCTCAGATCTATCAGATCCAGTTTGCCATTATGATAAACTTCTTATCTTATGATGCCATAAAACAAGTCAATGTCTGAAAGAGATTTCTCAACTGTATCCCTGTACATAAAGCTCTGTACCTGCAACATTAGCGGTAGGAGAAGTTTCAGAAGTTCATCATCAGCAGGCCTTATTTTTTCCAAGACATCCAGTATCCATGTTAAATATTCATGTCTTTCCAGCATTCCTTCCTTAATTAATTTTAGAACAATATAGTTTAAAAAAATTCCCTAAAAGGTATGAATACATGTTACATTACTGTTAAAAAAACAAATAAAAGTATTGTAAATCAGACGTTCTAACTATGAAAATACCACAAGTTTTTGACTAAAAGATCAATTAAAAGGGGGGAATACACAAATCAGTAATTAGAAAAAGCATTGAAACATCACCTGCAGACAAACACGTCAGGGTCAACACAAGGATTGAAACCCAATGAAACACAACAGCAGTGAATACTAGAAAAATGGCGTGAGAAAGGATGGAAGGGTAACCAAACAAGAACAGATAGAGATTAAGATTAAAACATACGCATGAAAACTATCTCATTATCTATCCATATGACCTCCTACCTAGATATTTTTTCCTAAGGTTTCCAGGGACAGAAGGGTGAATTCAATTGTCCATAAATGGACAGGATCAAAACATAAATATACTTTAGAAAGAGACTGTTTCTTTTTAGTGGTTTACTCTGGCTTAGTTTGTACAGTATTGGTTTCAACGCTACCCCCACAGCTAACAAAAAAAGTTGCATGCTCAAATGCCATATACAATTATGTCCCTTATTTTAAATGGCAAAATCAAGTATTTTGGGATTATTTATTTTAAATATTTTTCAAGCCATGGATGGTTAAATCCAAGGATACAGATGGTTGAGCGTACACCATTAACAGCATTGTTAGTCTGTATTTTAACTTCGTTTGTTTCCATTTGCTGTGATTGCATTTTTCTTCAGACATAATGAAATTGGAAACACATTAATATTCTAGGAGGTGGAGGCCAAAACAATGACCAACCTCAGTTTTAAAGACAGTTCAAAGCATGTGGTATTTGTTATCCTATAATCTTGTTAAAATCCAGCATTTACTGAAATTAATTTTAATTGATACAGTCTTGTAGTTGTTGACTCTGTGCTATTCCAAGTGGCAGACTGCTAAACTCAATGGTCATATTGATGGTTCTCCAAGCAATGGGAAAAAATAAGGAAATCCACTTTTTAGGACTACAGCTCCCAGAATCTTCCAGTCAGCAAGATTATGGAAACTATAGCCTTAAAAATAAACTTTCAGTGCTCTGAATATAGTCTAAACAATTGGCGAAAATATAAACATTTTGACTCAGAACAAATAGATATTACTTTGCAGAGCTACAACTTAGCTCATTACTGGAAAAGGTTACCTGGAACATATAAAATGCCAACTTTTCATTATATTCCCATTGCTTCAGGGCTTGTTCCACCTCAGGAGGCACAGCTACAGAGTTGCTGCCTTGACTTGAGGTCATGTGATAAAAGTCTGCAATCTTTGCCAGCTGTTCTCGAAGGTATCTGGTTGAAATCTGAGTCCATTCTATGAAGATACAAATTAGATGCAAATTCTTGGTATTTTTTTCTTCACAATAGAATGGGGGAGAAGGGGGAAAGGATACATTTACATTTACAATCAGCTCAACTGGCAAAATACAATTTAATTAAGTATCTGTTTAGTGTTGCGGCCAAATGTTATCATAAAAGTGACAATAGGATTTTTCATTAAATAGAAAATTAAAGTAGAATAGCACCGTCATATTGAAATAAATGTTAATTTGTTTGCTGAAAGGCAATGTATGAGCACATTATTATTTGAATGCTATTGTTGTAGTGCTAATTGTCATTATCCTGAGGTAGCCTTTCTCAGTGAGGAATTCCACAATGCAGAGTGTTAGATATACACCAAAGCCTTCATTCCTCAAATCATTTGCAGACTCAGTGGCAACTGAGGCTCTACTTAGCAATAATGACACAAAAAGGCCACAACTTCTGTTGTTAAGAGCAGCTTAGACTTGGGCCCAACACAGGTTCAAATCCAGAATTGCTCAAAACTCATCTGCAGCAATCAATCATCCAAGATGGGAATTAACTAGGCTTTTCCAAGTTTGTGCAAGCTCAGTAGTACTGGGAAATCCCAACTACTAAAAGCTATACTACTTACATGTTGTCTAGACCACTGCTTCTTAAACTATGGGTCCCAACTACAGATGGGGTCCCTGTAGCTCAATGTTGGGTTCATGAAATACTTGGCAACAGTGAAAAGTTTCTGAATGCTACCTACAAGCTGTTTACATTTACATATATCTTTCAGCAACAAAATGCAGTGTTTATAGCGGACCCTGCAAAAACTGCTTTAGCTGTACTTCAAAATAAGGAAAATTAACCTGTTGAGGCCTTACAAATGATGAGTTGTTATCAGTAAATGTTTGATTTTTTATACGTATTTTATATACCAATGTACCTGGGGGAACTCAAATATTTCTCTGGCAAAAAGGGATCACAAATGGAAAAAGATTAGGAAGCCCTGGTCTAGACAATATTTATATTCAGTGCTTCACAACTTCCCTGGGGCTGAACTGCTGTCAGATTATCTGGCATTATCTCACTTGCATCAAACCAACAGGTAACCATTAGCAATGGAAGGAATCTTAATGCTCATTCAATACAGTACAGGATAGACATCAGTAAAACTTTCCTCCTTGCTCTTCTCCAGCACTTCCCTCACAAGATCTTGGTTGCCTTTGTAAAAGCCAAACTTTTATACTGTGGCTTATACCACTCCATAATACAGGATGGGCTGAAAAAAGAGCTTTTAAGTACAGTGAATTTAAGTGATAGCAAGAACTGAAGTTCCAATATTCATGCAACACAATTTATCCTGGGAGGAGAGGGCATGAGTGACAGCAGCATGATGGATGATCAAGTATGACAGCAACATTTTCAGAACTCCAGAAAACCTTGGCCTTAGTGTGTGTTTTTTTCAAAACCCGATTCTTTTATTCAGCTGCACATCCACATTTTGCAGAATATGTCACTCTTTATAAATGTAGTCTGTGAATATCAGTTGCTCATCATCTCATAGGGTTCTCTGTTCTCAGAAGAGGTTTATAACCATGGGTCAAATGTACAAGAAAAGCAATTTCAGCAGTATGCTTTTTCAAAATCTAACTTTAGTACCTAGGCCCAAAATGGCAAACAGCATAAAAATCCATTATAACCATGTTTTTGGAGTTGTAACAATACTCTAAACGAGAGATGGAAAGAATCTCTATTATTCATTTCCCAATTGAAAAGTAGTCCTCCCAATACTCAAAATACCTCAACAGAGCAACACAATTTTTACAGTTTTCTCTCACTGTTCTAATGCATCTTTTGGAGAATTTTTCTGAATTTTTTCCTGCAAATTAAATATGTGTTTTCCGATATCAGAAATGTGTTTCCAACACACAAAGTTCCTAGAAAGATCCTCCCAAACACTCTGGAATCCTCAAATATGGAGATAATGCTATACAAAAACATTCACTTTCCCATACTGGGAAAACTGCAATAATTATTCGTCCTTGCATGTAAGGATGAAATAATCAATTATTTGTATTTCTCCTCATTTATTTACCAAGATTTGGATCAGCAGCCTGACGTTTCTTGATTTTAGCTTCAGAAATGGCAGCATAGTAGGCACAGGTCATTTTGATCAGCCATGCTGCTCGCAGCAGTGGCACAGAGTATTTTGCTAAATAAACGAAAACATCTTCCTTTTTACTGAGAATTGGAACCTGAGAAAGAAAAGGTGTCAAAATGTGAACTTGCTAGAAAATCACAATAGGACAACCATAGTAATTCATATTTTTAAAATGAGCTTTCAAAACAGTTACTGCAGTAAAATGGTAGGCAGAAAGAGAGAATGCAAGATGATGACTGGACGCTAGCCAGACTGTGTTTTTGAAAATAATATGGGATTCTGAAAAAAACCTGAACTCAGAATTCCTATTATATTCCTCTCCAGCAATTATTCCTTTGTTCGTTTAGCAGGTCCAAAAGAACTCATGTCTGCCCAGTGTGGGAGCACCTTTGTGAAATTATGTCTAACCTATTTGTTTTAAATGGGCAATTCAAACTCATGTACCAGTAAACCATAATAAAGCATTCTCATGCAATTCAATTAAAAACTTGCAGTGAATTTAAAGAAATTTTGAACAAATACTCGTACCATGATGCTTCCCCTTGAAAATTAAAAAAGGACAAAAGCAAAAGGATGCAGGCAGAGCTGCCAATCTAATTATTAATTAATAGTAGCCATCATATTAAGGTTTAGTTTGCTGTGTCATTTAAAAATGCAAAGAAAGAACTGGTCAAAGCTGCTAAAATGTGAACGAGATGTAGTGATGTGAACGTTGCAGTCTCACCTATTAAGAAAATCAGATCGGCCTATTTGATACTATGAAGCAAACTGAACCAAGAAAACTCTCTAGATTACAGCCCTAAAACCCTCCAAAGGTAGCTTTCAATATCATGCAGGACAGTAAAGAAAAGATCAGGGAAGATCTTGGCCTTGGCATGGCACAATAATAACCAATGCTCCTGGGAACTCCAGTTTCACCCAATTATTTATTCTGTATAATATGATCCATTACCAAAATAAGCAATACACTTTTTTAAAAAAAGAAGGTTTAATCTGCCTTCCCTTCCCTACAAATTTCCATGAAGTTTTCAAATAGTGTATACCTTTTTTGCTAGGATAGTCAGTGATCTATTTCCTGCTAAATCTGCAAACCAACTGTGAATTGCACTCTGAGAACGAGCAGTCACCAGCCAATAATTGTCTTTGGCATTGACTTGTGGTTTCTTCTTTCCTGTGTCCTGGAAAGTATTAAGTTTTAACTTCTCTGCTAATATGCTGCTAAAATAAGCGCCAATCTGATGAGAGAAAAAATAAAATAAATATACAAAATAAGGATTTACAAGCATTCTCACACTCATGATTCCCATTTGAAAAAAGCTAAGATAGTTTAAGCTATAAATTTAATAAAATAGTATTCTAAATACCATGAGGCAACAATTATGAAGTAGAGAGCTGTGACTGACAAAACCTATCCCTACGCTCAAAAATAATCTGGGAATGTAAACCAAGAGCAATTGTCATATGACCACAATCCAATTGCTAGTACTGTACTAAAAAGAGAAGATTCATCAGAATAATGGGAGTAACCTAATTCCTGCTTGGTTCACAAATTTGAGCCTACTGTATTTGAGACTAAGATTTAGACCAAGAGGTCTTAGCAAATTCAATTTGAACTGGATTTAGACCAAGAGGTCTTAGCAAATTCAAAAAAGAAAACTACATTCCAGCATTATAGTGACTGTATGGATGGTTTACAAATATTTCTTCAATTAAAGTTTCTGCATAGCCAAACAATCTAAAGAAATGGTTCAGCCTGAAATACCTGGTTCACTATCTTCTTTGAAATGTATTACATTTTAATTCTTTGCTAAACATACTATGCAATGAAATGAAGTCCCACAAACACACCCAGAGGCTTCATAATTGACTAATCCACAGAATAAGAGATACAAAATGTGTTTCAACATATTTAAATTACAGCCATTTGCCATGATTTCGACCCCAGGTCCACTCTATCAACCATGTGCTACCTCTTTATTTCATTCTCAGTCAACTCAACACCATCTTGTCTTGCATTTGCAAGTTTTAAAAAGTCTAGGTTCTGTTTTCAACCATTTTCAGTTTTTGACAGTTCCCTGGTTCCAACCTTTCAAATAAGTAGTGAAGAACTACAGTATATATACATATTAGCCCACCAACATATATACACTTAGGAATCTGTGCACTTCCATCCAAGTTGCACAGAACTTCTAACTAAAGAAATAATGCATTTTACATACAACTAGTTAAGAATGAAGTGGAGATTGTGAAGAATAACATCTGAAATTAGTATTTCTTTTCTAAAAAGCAGTTTTCATCATATTTTAACCCCAAGCTTACCTTTGATGGGTTAATGACAATATTTCTAGCAGATCCATGTTCATCCCCAGAGAAAGCTGGCTGATTACTGAATCCTTGTTTTACATTCACAGCAGTAAGTTCATCCTGAAAAGAAAGTTTGAAGCTGACATTAATTATTTGTAAACAATTTTGGCAGGAAACATAAGAAATAGCAGCAGAAGATGGGTATAGGTAGAACTTAATCATTGAAAGAGGACAAAGTTTCTCAAGTGTTTTATAATGATTGTGATTTTTAATGCCTTTTAAATTTATTTGTGTTTTTGTATTTGATATTATTGTATGTTGGTTTTATATCTGTAAGCCGCCCCGAGTCCCTCTGGGGAGATGGTGGCGGGGTACAAAAATAAAATTATTATTATTATTATTATTATTATTATTATTATTATTATTATTATTAAAGTTCCCCAACAACACCATGAAGTGGTTGATTTCTGGTTTGCTCTCACCACTTATGTCTTCCCACATTCACCACACAAAGTGTAGAAACTGAAAATGTCTGGTTTTATAGAAACAACTGCTTTCTGCTCTAAAATCACATTTGTTTAAAAAAGTGGAAGGATACAGTCTTCTTGAGTCCAGAAAAGGAAGATGAAACGCGTACTGGAAAATAGACAAACCACTGCTCGACATTAAACCAAAACTTTTTAGAAGTTATTTTTTGGATTACAATACCCAAAAAATAAAAGTTCTAATTTAAAAACATATCGTGACTCAAAATTAGGACCAACTGATTTAGAAATACCTCAATCCCAAGCATCTATCTGAAAAGCAAAGAAGACAGTACCAGTGCACAGGAGATCATAAAAGAAGAGCATTTTTGGGACAATTAATTTCTACATCAGTAGGGAAGTGAAATTATCTTGTTCCAACACCACCTCCTCCTTCTTCCGAGCATAATTATTATCATCAGCAGCATTAATATAAAGTTTTAAACTTCCTTGCCCCTTGCCTCACCAGAGGATGACTCAGATTTTAACAATCAACCTGCTCTGGAAAAAAAAAAGCTGACAAGGAAGAAGTTCACATAAATGTCAAGTTCAGTTAAGTGAAGAATAAAGACTGAACATGCTATCATTTGGCTTGACTTGATTTTGAAGCTGCTTCCCACTGAACAGAAACAGAGAGATTGAACAGAATTGTCACTTTCAATGTTATGCAACACACTTCAGGTGACACTTCACAAATTAGGCCGTCAATATTGCTTCAGGATCATTAGGTTAGCCTATATTTGCCTCGCTTTCAAGGTTAGCCAACTTGCAGCTTCTTTAAAATATTTATTTGTCCCATGAAAGGACTTCAGAAACTGCATCTTTGTATGTAACTAGTAGTTGTGTGCATTTGTATGGAATCATTACCCATTTCTATTTGTACCATTTGTACGGCCCCATTTCCATCCACCGTTTACAGAAATGGGCGCCTATACAAATGAGTTTTTCGGACCTTGGGCAGCAAAGCACCACGGCCTGCCAGCCACGGCCTACTTCAAGTGGGCTTGGTGCTCAACTGTAGGCCCTGTGAGCTGGGCCTACAAGCCATCGAGCGCTGGATGCTCATAGGCCCTACCTGCCAGGCCTACAGCCAAGCGCTTGACGCTCATAGGCCCAGCAAACAGGGCCTACAAGCATCGAGCACTCAATAACTCGTAGGCCCTGCCTGCTGGGCTTATGAGTATCAAGTACTTGGCGCTTGACTGTAAGCCCTGTTAGCCAGGCCTACGAGCGTTGAGTGTCCAATGCTTGGCTGTAGCCCCTGCCAGCCAGGGCCTACAGCCAAGCACCAAAAATAATCCAACCAAATTGCTACCCCCTTTTTACGTTTCACTGTTTCTTTTGTTCCTGAGGGGGTTGTACCATTCTGTGCCATCCAAATGGATGGAACTGTACAAAACCACGACAGAAATAAATGAAACAGGATTCGGGCCCAACTCTAATAACTAGGTACAACATTTTGAAGAAGAAAAACCACAGTAGTATCAAATTCTGAATTTATGAAGTCCTGCTGTTTGGCAACATGTTCTGTACAAATAATAGTAAAGCTGAAAGATCTTTTGGGTCTCCATTGCATAAAACCAAAATCAACAAAGCTACCTTTCCCTCCTCCTGCAATCCTCAGATTTTATCAAAAACACCCTTGTTTGTTTGTCATTCTCCCATCTAACCAAAAAACAGACAAAGCGAAATGACATCAACTGAGCTCCCCAATGCACGGGCAGCAACAAAGCAGTTCATATAGCAATGTTTAAAGAAGACATTTTCCTTTGCAATTAAAAAAATAACTTATTTAGGCAAAAAGGATATGTCCTTTTCATACAAATCTAGAGGTTTTCCGCTATCTATTGCCTGGCTTCTGAGAAAATCTGAACAAATTCATCATTTCCTCATGCTGAAAAGTCACTATGAAGGATATCTTGCCAGTACTGCCTTGATATTGCCTTCTAAACATGTTCCTAATATCTGGAAAGCTAAACAGAATTAGACACATGAGATAAAAAGAAGAACTGGGATCATCCAGCTGCCATGGTATAGGGATGTTAAACACATTAATAATTAAAACTTAATATTAAACACTTAGTTTTATATTATTTATCATATCCCGCATACAATTACCAAGCACATTAGTATAAAAATCACACACACACACAGGAGGATTCACAGGTACACTGGGTGGCAAGGGGAGAGCAACCCTTGGGATTTTGCTGGAGTCTGCTTTTTTTGTCAGATGAAGTACAGTCCTGTGCTTTTAATGTTTGGAAGTTATTGGAGTTCTTATTGAGCAATATGACCAAGTCAGCAATTATGTCCTCAATTAGACCTATGTTTGTGAAATTGCATTTAGTTCTTGGCCTGAAATCAACCAGGTAAATCCTGATTGTTGTGAATACTGGGATAAATTAACTCCAGACCAAAATGATAGAAAGAAAAGTACTACATATTCCAAAGTTGAAGTGGAGGAGGGAACACACAATCCCACGACTTCCTCCATACTACTTATACAATCCGCAGTTTTTGGTCAGTATAACGTCTTTTCAGAAGTCTCTTCTAATTAGTTAGCTTAACTACCTTAAATATTGAGAATCTGCACAGTTATTTAAAAGAATGGCTAAAAGAACTGTTTTGACTCCCTTCTGTATTGCTTCAGTGATGTCCTGAGTGGCATAGTACAACAAAGCTTTTGGACAGCAACACACCCTCTGTTCATTGTTGCATGTAACAGAAGTGACATGTTATAGCCTAGATCATGTCAGTTTATATACAAAAAAAGTGTTAGGCAGAATTACTGTCTTTTATGGGTTTTTACACATGGAAGGGGGGGAAGGAATTCCTGTTCCACAAACAAGACAAGAGTTGCTACACACTAGAATTCTATATACAAAGTTCAATCCAATGAAATCTTGTGGATAACATTATGGGATATACTCATTTGTTTTGTTATTGCCAGTTTTCTATTATGTGGTTCTTCAAAAATTATAGATGCTCATTTAGGAAATACAGACCAAGAAAATTATCTGCATTCAGCCTGTCTGTAGAGAATGAGCTCATCTTTTGCAAATGCAGCTCCCCCCAGTTACATCCCATGTTTCCTAAAATTAGCTTTATACATGCCATCACCACTATATCCCACCATCAGTCTCTGTCCATAAATTAGCACTCTTGTGAGATGCCTCATTTTCTAGAGAATTATCTTAACAAGTATAGACAGTCCTACGCATAAGCCAAGATATCATTAGATTTCCTGGCATGATTCCATCTTTGAAAAACAGAAGTTCATGTTGGTGAGTATTGCACATCTGGCCAGCTTAGGGAACCATCACATTCCAAAATTATAGTACAGTTTTGTGATTATACTTTAACTGCTATGAATGTTTCCTCTGTACTTTGATGAAGCATTAGAGATATCTGGAAAAGAATTCTCAAAACTTCATGAAACTACAAATCCTGGGATTGCATGAAATGGAATCGTGTCAGTCAAGGTGAAACCAACATACTATCACTATGATGGATGAAAAGGCCCCTGCTATATCCTGCCCATCTGCACATTTAGTTCCTGTCAGTACTGGAAACTCACACTATTCATATCTTTATTACTAATTAAATATTAAATTTAACATATGAAAAGGTGATTAATATTGGAAATGTATTTGTTTATTTATGTGTCTTCTCTCTTCCTTAAGTGATCAAAAGCAGCTACAAGCATCCTTAAATGTGCACTATAATGTTTATAGAGAAATGAACAATAAGAAGCCATGTATGATTGAAATTTGGTTCATCCGAACAACATGAATAACCAGAGGATCCTCCATTCAATATTTGCATATACGTACTTCCTATAGACCAGCAAACATGCAAATTAACAATATGAGACAACATTTGCCAGATTCACAGCAGCAGGTATAAAAGAGGCTGAAACATTTATTAGGTAGTAAAGTTTCAGACAATAAACTATTTAACCCTTTTGACACTTAGTAAGTTTCTTTATTCAACAAAAGATAAATTAGGGATAAGGAAGAGGAGAGGCAAAATCACTGGAAAATAAGTGAGAATAAGGCCCCTTCCACACAGCTGTATATAATCCACAGTGAACTGGATTATATGGCAATATGGATTCAGATAATCCAGTTCAAAGCAGATATTGTGTATTGAGCCTTGAGTCCCCCTTGGGGTAGAGAAAGGTGGGATATAAATATGGTAATTAAATAAATATTATCTGTCTTGATATTCTAGGTTATATGGCTATGTGGAAAGAGCCCTAGATGTAACTAGAGTCAGTGTGGTTTCTAGAGCCGGTGTGGTTTGAGCACTAGACTATGACTCCAGAGATCATGGTTCAAATCCTTGCTCAGGTATAGAAACCTACTGTGTGACCTTGAGTAAGTCACATACTCTCCGACTCAGAGGGAGGCAGTAGCAAAACCCCTCTGAAGAAGTCTTGGCAAGAAAATTCTTTGAAATTTAGTAAAGGTAAAAGTTTTCCGCTGACATTAAGTCTAGTCAGGTCTGACTCTGGGGTTTGGTACTCATCTCCATTTCAAAGCTGAAGAGCCGGCATTGTCCATAGACACCTCCAAGGCCATGTGGCCAGCATGACTGCATGGAGCACTGTTACCTTCTCACCAGAGCAGTACCTATTGATCTACTCACATTTGCGTGTTTTTGAACTGCTAGGTTGGCAGAAGCTGGAGCTAACAGCGGGAACTCATGCCACTCCTGGATTTGAACCGCTAACCTTTCGGTCAGCAAGTTAAGCAACTCAGCGGTTTAACCTGCTGTGCCACTGGAAACTTAGGGTTGTTTAAGTCATAAACAACTAAGAAAAATCAACCAAAACAAATGTAATTAATAAAAGAATCCCAGAAAAACTTGAACATGGCCCCAATAAAACAAATAGACACAAAAGACATACCCTTCATTATAACTCCGAGCTGGACAATTCCTTTATTACAGCTCCAGTATGGATAGCTGCAGAGCCCATTGTATCCACAAAGATTCTGGCATGACCCCCTAGTCCCCAGGCATGTATTCGAGCTTCACTCTACTAGACTTCAAATTGCAAAATATATTTTGCTTTTTCTTTATCAGAAACCCAAGACCCAAAATGATAGCCTTAGGCTGTGAAACATCCTTTGCTTCTCAAGACCCACCCACTAGAGCTTGGAGCAAAAGACACACTTTAAATTTATGTATGTATTTCTATCAATTCTAAAAGAGAATGGAGTGCATAGTCTTCCCGCAACCCCTCCTGATATCCACATGTCAACAGTGTAATTTAGGCAGTGCAGGAAAATATTCTCTTGCTGTTGTTGCTTAGAAGAAAGCCAGAAAATAAAATCAAAAATCATTGCATGCAGCTTGGCACTACCTACCTATTCAGTCATGGGTCAAAGCTATGGAATCCTGGGATATGTCACTTGATGAGGCACCTGCACTCTTTGGCAAAGAAGGATAAAGAGCTTGGAAAACTTCAACTCCCATTATTTCTTTGTATTGATCCACTGCAGTTAAAGTGGCATCACACTGCATTCATTCTACAGTATAGATGCACCCTCAGAGCTCTATGAAAAAACCCCCATCCATTGGATAACTAAAATTATCTCCTGTCCTTTGCCCTTCTGTCCCCCTCACCCTTTCCTCTGTTATTTCTCTTAGGTCTGCAAACTCCTTGGGGCAGGGACTTATTCAGCACAGCTGGATCTTCGAACCCATCTACTCTGCCACAGATTTATAAAATGCAATTCAATGCATTTAAACTGCATTGAATGACATAGCTTTCTGGCAAGTATTGGAATGAAGAAATTATATGGGAAATTATTCAGGCCTCGTCTATACTAACCATTTAATGCAGTTTGAAACCAACTTCAAACTGTGGCAGCCAGACAACAAAATCCCACAAAAGTGGGCCAAAGAAAGCCCTTAATGTCATCAATGCTCTGTGGTTTGTGTAATAATTATCTGAGCCTTAAACTGGTTCCAGGATTTCATATGTAATCATCTGCACAGCCAAACACTTTCATCAATACCTGTTTGAAACTACATTAAATAGTCAGTGCAGATGAAGTCCCAGACATGAGAGAAAGTAATTGAGAAACACCTCCAAAATTTATATGACTCCTGCCACCCCCACAAAAAGTGGAAAACACATGACGTTGATCATAAATAGTTTACATGTGAAGAAACAGTTTACACCTGACTGTAATCTTCAGAGGAAAGAAAATTGGTACAACTGGGTAGCAGGTGATTTAAAGGAAACAAATCCCTGGAGAAATTTCAGGTGAGCTTTATAATAAGTTTTTTCCTCCCTTCCCTCAAGCAATTACTTGTTAATTGAAGAATAACATGCCTGGATAACATCATGGTTACTACTGGGCACAGCTAGCAACAAATAATGATGAAAGAAATATATAGTCATAATAACAATGATACAGATTGAACCTTTATCTAAAATGCTTGGGATCAGAAATGTTTTGGATTTTTTTTTTCAGATTTTGGAATATATCTATTTGCTTATATGTTCATCATGAAACATCTTGATGTACATATATACACTAGAAGTAAAATAGTTGGATGCCAGTTTAATGGCACAATGCTATGGATTTATGGAAGCTGTGGTTTTACAAGGTCTTTAGCCTTCTCTTCCAAAAAGTACTGGTGGGTCATGAAACTACAGCTCTCATGATTCCTGTGTTTATCCATGGCAGTCAAGGTAGTGTCAAACTGCATTAATTCTACAGATGGAAATGGGACACAACTCTAAACACACATTACTGTATGGTTCATATCCACAAATAGCTTAATGGTAACCTCATACAATATTTTTAATGATTTTGTGCACAGAACAAAATTTGTGTACATTGAACCATCGGAGAACAGAGATGCCACTCTCTCAGACACCCATATAGACAATGTTGAAGTATTTTGAAATTCTGGATAAGGGATGCTTAATCTGTAATAACAAACAGATACTAAATGAGTGATCTGTTGTTAAAAAAAATCAGGAGCTTTTGCTAGCATCTTCCCATTTTCCAAGCTAATTAGTCTGTGACTGGCACTACCTGCTTGGAGAAAACTTGGAAACAGGTGTGTACTGTACTGCACTTCAGTCTTTCCCTTTAGATTTTGGATTACCTGTATTTGCATACACATTCATCATGAGATATTCTGGAGATGGGACACAAATACAGAACTAATGCAGGATTCAAATGCATAACCTGAAGGTACATTCATATAATATTTTTATCATTCTGTGCATGAAAGAAAGTGCATATAAGGTTTAGTCGTTAAGTCTAGTCATGTCCAACTCTGGGGGTTGGTGCTCATTTCAGTTTCTAAGCCAAAGAGCCAGCATTGTCCGTAGACACCTCCAAGGTCAAGTGGCTGGCATGACTGCATGGAGTGCCATTACCTTCCCGCTGGAGCAGTACCTATTGATCTACTCACACTTGCATGTTTTCAAACTGCTAGGTTGGCAGAAGCTGGGGCTAACAGTGGGATCTCACCCCGCTAAATGGATTTGAACTGTCGACCTTTCAGTCAGCAAGTTCAGCAAAGAAATATTTTAAATAAAAATTAAATAAGTATTAGAGTATGCGGGCTCTTCCAACACAAAGATTCTATGTTAAGTTTGTCTTAATTTGTTTTGAATTACTGTGTTTTAGTATCAAATCAAGACAGCATTTATGGCATAGTATAGTCCAGGTATGGGCAAACTTCAGCCCTCCAGGTGTTTTGGACTTCAACTCCATTATGGGAATTATGGGAGTTGCAGTCCAAAACACCTGGAGAGCCGAAGTTTGTCCATACATGTATAGTTGTAGTAACTTTCAAGCAAGAAGAAACAACATTACTCTGGCATCTACCAGTCCCCATGGGTGCTGGTGAACTGAGAGCCTAATGTATATGCTGAACTATTCAAAAGCTGAGGCACCACTATCTCAGGCACCCATATGAACAATTTGGGGGTATTTCAGGATTCTGAATAAAGATACGCAACCCTCTATAGGAACCCCAGTGGCGAAGTGTGTTAAAGCACTGAGCTGCTGAACTTGCAGACCGAAAGGTCCCAAGTTCAAATTCTGGGAGCAGAGTGAGTGCCCGCTGCTAGCTCCAGCTTCTGCTAACCTAGCAGTTCGAAAACATGCCAATGTGAGTAGATCAATAGGCAGGAAAGTAATGGTGCTCCATGCAATCATGCTGGCCACATGACCTTGGAGGTGTCTACGGACAACGCTGGCTCTTCGGCTTAGAAATAGAGATGAGCACCAAATCCCAGAGTTGGACATGACTGGACTTAACATCAGGGGAAAACCTTTACCTTTACCTAAAAGACAAAGACTCAATGCAACAATAGTTTTAACTGCTTGTCGGAAACTCAGTGAAGATGGAAGTCAGTCAAATAGACTTCTCTTTACGGGAATTCTGGACAGAAAATAGCCCAGTCCTATACTTACTTACTAATCTAACCACTTGGGCAGATGTGACATACTGAAGAGCCTCTTCTGAAGAGCCCAAACAATAATGTTGAGTGTCTTCATATATTTTCTGACTTATGGTGACTCTAAGGTGAACTTATCATGGGACTTTCCTGATCGAACTTGTTCAGAAAGGGTTTACATTTGCCTTCACCTGAGGCTGAAAAACTGTGACTTGCCAAGGTCTGCCAGTAGATTCCCATAGCCAAGCAGGAATTCTAACCTTGGTCATCCAGTGTCCCTAGTCTCTCAGTATCCTAATCCAACACTCAGGCCACTAAAACACGTTGCCTCTTCACCCTGCTTTCCCCTCCTTGCCACCTTGGAGGAGGGGAAGCGTGCCTTTCTCTCCCGACGTCGGCGTTTTGCAAAAGTTTCGGGGTAAAGGGGGAGGGGGGAAGATGGAAGAGGGGGCGGGGAGTGCGCCAGGCCCATAGAAAGGCAGGCAGCCCACCCAGCCACCCACGAGGGCGCCCTGCTGCTGCCAAAGCCACGCAGAATGGCTCCCAAGGTGGAAACAGCGCCCCTCGGGGGGGGGGGCTCACTGGGGCTCCCCCACATGCACCCCTCGATCTTCCCTTTGCCCCTCCCTTTGAGGTTGCCTCCCTCCCCCCCCCCCCCCCGCCTTTCTCAGGTGCCAGCCGGCCAGGTGCGCCCGAGGCCGGGAGAGGAGGAGGAGGAGGAGGGGGCTCCAAAAGCGGGGTCTCACCTCCTTCTGCTTGGGGTCCTGCGGGTAGACGTCGGGGGGCCCCAAGCGGGAGCGCTTGAGGGGTCTCTGCTCATAGCTCAGGAGCCCGAAGGCGGCCATGATCTCGCATGTTAGCCGGCGAAATGAATGAGAGAGAGAGTTGGAGAGATGGAGCAGGCTCTGAGCACCAGGGAGCAGCACTTGGCTGGCAGACAGGCACCGAGATAGACAGGCAGGCAGGCAGGCAGGCAGGCTGGCTTCCCCTCTGGCTCTTTTTTTCCCTACAGGGAAGACGACAGGCACAGAGGGAGGGGGGGGGGGGGGGGGGGCAAGGGATGGGATGCTGCTGCACCAATGCAACCCAACCCACCCACGGAGGCGAAGGATGCTGCCACCCCCACAGAAGTGCCCAGCAGCAAGTCAAGAAGAAAGAGAAAGGAGGGGGAGGGAAGGAAGGAAGGAACACGTTGTATACTGTCTTCTGGGGAGGGGGGTCTGCTTAAGGGGACCTACATACAGAGAGGGAAAGAACATATTATTCCTTCCTCCCTGCAGCTGCAACCCTCCTGCTCTTTCAACCTAGGCCAAGTTTCACTGCAAGCTTGGTCATCATTAATACCGTAGACTCAGTTAACTGGCACCCAAGGGGATTGGTAGGTGCTGGATAAATGTAGTTTCTGGTTGTTTGAGAGTTACTGCTAAAAATCAGCCTAACTCATATGATGCTATATCATACACTCTCGGTTGACTCGATAGAATTAAAAACAGTAATGGTTGCTAAAATAAGACATCCCCAGAAAATAAGACCTAGTAGAGGTTTTGCTGAACTGCTAAATATAAGGCCTCCCCCGAAAGTAAGACCTAGCTGTGGAACTCCCTACCCAGTGACATTCGGCAGGCCCCATCCCTTTTGGGGTTCAGAAAAAAACTGAAGACCTGGCTATATACGCAGGCATTTGAAGAATAAGCATGTGTTGGCTTCGACATGGTCTGAATTACGGCTCTTGTATAAGGTCTGGTGGATGAATGGCATAAGCACTTTGCATTGTTTTAAACTTGTATATTGTATTTTATGACTATTTTATGACTGTTTTAACTGTTTTAATCGTTTTAGTTTATTGTATATCAGTGTAACGGCATCAGTTGCCACTTGTAAGCCGCCCTGAGTCCCCTCGGGTGAGAAGGGTGGGGTATAAACAATTGAAATAAATAAATAAATAGCAAAGTTTTTGTTTGGAAGCATGCCTGCCGAACAGAACACCAGAGCATGCAGGATCGGTAAATGTACGTACCATAAAGTGTTGTACATGGAAATATTGGTAGTAACAAGAAATTCTTGATAGGATTCACAGTTTGTCTGGTTATGCTGGTTTGTGATGACAACTACTGTACAGTATATAATAAATGTTCGTTTTTTTGTTCAACAATAAATGTGAATTCTTCTTCATGGAAAAATAAGACATCCCCTGAAAATAAGACGTAGAGCATCTTTGTGAGCAAAAATTAATATAAGACACTTATTTCCGGGAAAACATGGTATTAAAAATCAGCCTAACTCATATGATGCTATATCATAAACTCTGGGTTGACTTGATATTAATACTGTAATGCAGTAATTAAAAACAAATAATCATAAGTAAAGGTTTTGCCCTGACATGAAGTCTAGTCGTTTCCGACTCTGGAAGTTGGTGCTCATCTCCATTTCTAAGCCGAAGAGCCAGCATTATCCAGGGTCATATTGATGTACTCACATTTGCATGTTTTCGAACTGCTAGGATGGCAAAAGCTGGGGCTAACAGCCCCTTCTCACCCCTTTCTCCAGATTCAAACCACCGACCTTTTGGTCAGCAAGTTCAGCAGCTCAGCGATTTAATTCACTGCGCCACTGGGGGCTCCTAATCATAATCATACTTTATAACCTCCCCTATCTCCCCGAGGGAGTTTCCAGCAAAAGGAATAAAGTGGCAAACATTCAATACCAAAAACAAACAACTAATCAAAACAGAGGATAAAACAATCTCAATATAAAATTAGAAAACTAACTGAAAAAATAACTAAATATTAATCTAAGTAAACATAACATGGAGCCCCTGATAGTTCAGCAGGTTAAACCACTGAGCTGCTAAACTTGCTGACCAAAAGGTTGGTGGTTCGAATCCAGGGAGTGAGGTTAGTTCCCCCTGTTAGCCCCAGCTTCTGCCAACCTAGCAATTCAAAATCATGAAAATGTAAGTAGATCAATAGGTACAGCTCTGGCGGGAAGGTAACAACACCTCATACAGTCATGCTAGTCACATGACTTTGTAGGTGTCTACAGACAACACTGGCTCTTTGGCTTAGATATGGAGATGAGCACCAACCTCCAGAATCGGACACAACTAGACCCTAATGTCAGGACAAAACCTTTACCTTTACCTAAACATAACACATAAAGACCCACTTGATGTAACATTTCCACTAAAAATTGATTTTGTATTAATTTTTATTTAAAGTGCAGTATAATTTCTTCAGTTTTTGCCACTTGTTTGAGAGTTCCAGAAACTTGAAAGTCTGCTGTATTAATATGATCATTGTTACCTTAATTGTTCTTCATATTATTGTCATCTCTCAAATTCTGCATCCGAAGATTCGACCAATCATAGCTTGGAAATATTTGGAGGGAAAAAATCCAAAATGCAAACTTTGATTTTGTCACACTTTTGAGCATTACATTGATGTGTAGACGTGCCCTGATATTATCTCTCACCATTTCACAGATCATCGGGGTCTCTCAAAGGCTGCATCTACACTGTGGAATTAATGCAATTTGACACCACTTAAACTGCCATGGCCCATGCTATGGAAACATAGGAGTTATAGTTTTACAAGGACTTTAGGGTCTGGGGTTTTTTGGGGGGGGGGGTTGCCAAAGTGTGCTGGTTCCTCACCAACCCATGAGTCTATTGCATTTAGCCATGGCAGATAAAGTACTGTAATCATAAAGTGCATTAATTCTACAGTGTTTGCTATTTTATATAAGGGATGCTTTTTTACTGCACTGCTATATATAATGGGACTTGAGCATCCACAGATGTTGGTATCCATGGGGGGGGGGGTCCTAGAACCAAGCCTGAGCAGGTACTGAGGGCCCACTGTTTTATTATTGTCATCACTATCAATATAATCTTCTGTCAGAGACGTAATTCCATTGGCAGCAGCAACATCCTCCCCATGAGATGGTCCTTGTGGGATAATGTTGTGAGAATTTTATATCCCAGTTGAGAAGGGAAACAGTACACAATGTTCTACAAACACTCTGATACACAGGATCATAGCCATGCTGTCACACTCAAAAAGAACTAGCTCACCCAGCTTTATACCCAGAGTTGCTAACATGGCCTAGAGATAGATTTTCATTTCATCTATAAATTGCTCCCAGAGAGTGTTTAAAAGACCTGCCTGCTCTTAAGTGCAATAGTATTGTTAAATTATAGAAGAACTAAGCCCACATAAATGACTGAGCTTAATGAAGTGCCTATACTGGGGAAACTGTTTGATGTGTGTTTGTTTCAAACCAATAATATATTTTCACCACCTGGAAATCCATGTCAGTCCAAAGGAACAACTGTGAGATGAGTGTGCATCTCTTTAGATGGATAACAGGTCCAGGACTCATTTCCCCAAAGTATACAAGGGAGTGTGACTGTTAACGTTTCACCCAAACTCTGATAATGATATGATGATGGTGGTGATGTGTGTGTGTGTGCACGCATGCACAGTAAATTCTCAATTAACCGGAATCCATGTGGATTTATAGATGCTGATACGTTTCTGGTTGCTTGAGAGTTACGTACTATTAAAATAAACCTAACTAATACTGTATCCTCATACTATTCCATACCATAAACTCTGTATTGACTTCATTATAATATTGAAATACAGCAATTAAAAGCAAATAAATACAGACTTAATGTAACACAGTTTTACTTTTTATTTAAAGCATTATTTCTTCAGTGGTTTTGCTTGAAAGTTACTGTCTTGAGTTACAGTTAACAGAGGCCCCGTCTACACAGCCATACAAAATCCAGATTATCTGCTTTGAACTGGATTATATGGCAGTGTAGACTAATATAATCCAGTTCAAAGCAGATAATCTGAATTTTATTTGGCAGTGTAGGAGGGGCAGAGAGTCTAGTGTAACAGGAAGTCTACTCCACCCTCCTTTGAATATACAGCATAGTTCAGTTAATAAAGCTCCTTTTTACAATCTTTTTACGCTAGCTAATGCCCTTTCCCCCTTGTCCTCTGTCTAGCTGGAAGTTCATTAGCAACACTGACAATGGAAATATGGTGGAGGGCTGTAGAAATACATATTTTCAATGTTGAGTTGTAGCAGTGGCTGAGCTAAGAAAAAAAATGGGATTCTTCCCAAAGGATGTATCTACACTGCAGAATAAATGCAGTTTGTCAAAACTTTAAATGCCGTGGTTGAGTGCTAATCATAGGAGTTGTAATTTGACGAGTCACCAACACTCTTCAGCAAAAAAAGCCTAAAGACCTTGTAAAACTATAGCTCCCATGGTTCCATAGCAATGTGCCATGGCAGTTACAGTGATGTCAAATTACATTAATTCCACAGTGTAGATGCACACTCACTGAACCCACTGTAGCTGAGTGTGCCTGTCTATAACTGGCATGGTAAACAGTAACTGCCTCCAGAATTTCCTCCTGAGAATTTATTAAGAGCAGAGAGAAATGGAGACAACAGATAATCCTGTCTCAGCAGCTACCTTCAGCATAGAAAAACGTCTCTACTGCATATATTTTAGAAGACACTTTCAAGTGGTCTCCAGAAGATAAAAAAGTTATTGTTTACTTAGTCAGCGCTTGGCCCACATAGCTGCCATTTACATGTGCATATTGTTTTTGAATTTAAACATCTGTATGTGGAATTGCTCTTCTTTTTTTAGTGCAGGAACTCATCTTGATTGTTCCCATGCTATTGCTGCGCTGCTACTCAATTTCTGTTAAAGATGCAATGGCCAAGAACATATCTACTTTTTTAACTGAGTAGATCTGTATGTAGTTCAGGAAATGAAGGGAAGAATGGGTTTCCTCCATGCTATAGAACAAGCATGGGTAACTGTGGCAATCCTCTGACCCAGCCTCCTCTGAGGTCTCTCAACCTGCAGAAATCTGCTTCTGGTTATTTTTAACAAGAGGACTCTAACCTATTTAAGTTTTTAATTGTCTTCCCTGTAGGATTCCAGGAGAAGCAATTCACAGGGAAAGGTGTCTAGGTTGTCTGTAGGAAAATGCTAAGGGCTATAAAACAGAACTGGGGATAGCACTCAGCTCCAGTAATGCTCTTCGTCGATCCCTACTCTAATATTACGCAGAGCCGGCCCTAGGTATTTTTCAAGTGTAGGCGAACAGAATTTTGGCACCCCCCCCCCAAACCAATTACTGAAAAATAAAAGTGTTGGATAAGTAAAAATGTTGGATAATAAGGAGGGATTAAGGAAATGCCTATTAAACATCAAATTACATTAAGATTTTACAAATTAAGCACCAAAACATCATGTTTTACAAGAAATCAACAGAAAAAGCAGTCTCGACTACGCCCCCGTGTGTTTTGCGCCCGAAGCGACCGCTTAATTTGCCTCATTGTTGGATCGGCCCTGATTTTATGTTGTGGTTCACAGCTGAGGAAGTAAATGTGATCATGTGAAATATTGGGCGGGATCCTATGGAGACACTCCAGCAGGTGGATTTCAGTTGAACATTAGAAAGAACCATTGCCGTAATTTAAAACGTCAGTTCAGCATTTTGGATATATGGTTTAGGTATCTAACGTAAAGGGGAAAGCAAAGTCAAGAAAATATAGTAAATATATAGTTCTGGATGCTAATATCAATGTGTTACGGCAATGGTAACAATTTGGTAACTGAAACAAAATTTTGTTTGAATGGAACAGAATTCATAGTGGGTAATGCCCTATTTTTGCCTCTCCCCAAAACTACACCCCTGAAACAGGAGAGGTTTTGAAAAGGTACCACTTTCTGCAGCACGGATTTGATGAGGCTGCAAGAATGCTACTTACACAATGTAAATGTCACTGAGTTAAGGATTTACACTGGTGCATGAACCACTGTGATATCTGTTAATTGTTGTTGATCTAAGGCAAATTCTGAAATGAATTGTTGCATCTGGCATTACATTCTATAGCACATAGGGCTATCGATTTCCATGAAACATTCAGGGGTATCTGGACTGATTACGCATTTTCTTTAATCAATAAAAGTTTCACTCTTTAGTGAATATTTAAATTTGAGTTCTGTGAAGAAAAACGCTATTGATTAAGAAAATGTAGACAAGAAATGAAACATGCTGTGCTCTTTCTCTTTTTGTTTTGCTTGAGGTTTTTTGTAATTGGAATATCAGCTTTAAAAATTCCTTAGCATTAGATAGGATCCTTACTGCTCATACGAAAAAAGGTGATATAAGAAATTTCGTTTCTATAAATGTGCTCAAGTTACCTTATCTTATGATCCAAACCATTGTTGTGAGTGAAGGTCATGGGCCTATTTTGCTATGAATAGAAAGCATGCACTGGTGTAAGTTGTAATCAGTAGCTCAAAAGAATCAAATTGATTGCATTTCATGGCAGGAGATAGTTACAGCATCTTTGCCTTAATATTTCTGTAACTGTTGTCTATCTCTATTATCTTCTAGGACAGTGGTTCTCAACCTGGGGACCCCAGATGTTTTTGGCCTTCAACTCCCAGAAATCCTAACAGCTGGTAAAATGGCTGGGATTTCTGGAAGCTGTAGGCCAAAAACATCTGGAGACCCCATGTTGAGAACCACTGTTCTAAGAATTACATTTCTATGTAAGAAATATGATTCCTGTAGTATTTCTAGCATGTAACTTTAATAACTTAATGGGCAAATCTAGCCAAACATTGGCTTCATGTCTACACTCTTGTGATCAAGGACTTGTTAATTATGTCACAATCATAGTCCAATGCTCAAATCATTGCACCATAGGTGCCTCTTTGTGTCCATGTGTGATCTATTCTCCACATGGGGACATGGAAATTAGATAAAATAATAAATAAATTATAAATTACGGATAACAATTAAAAAATCTTCCATATGTGAACCCATTTCCCTCTTCCAGCTTCAGAACAGTTAACAACCTGATACTACGCCTTTTTATTCACTTATTCAAGTAGCACAAAAAGTGATGTTAACAAAAGAAGATTGACAAAGTGATTGTGAAGAAAAATGAAAGAAACCATATCTGTATCCATCAGAACTAAACTTCAACCATTGCACCAATTGAACTGTCCAGCTTGCTAGACGGGCAATTACAGAGTTGCCATCTGAAAAATAAACTGGTCCAAACTCAAGGAGAGGCATGCAATTAATCCTTTAAATTGGTGGATTGTTGCACTTGTGTATTTTGAGTTTTGCCAACGTAACATGGCTGCAATAAATTCTGTAGCCTTTCAGTCAATGTAACAAAGATATAGGAGGCATCTAGTCATAATGTTAACTGTTCAGCGTTACCATCATCTTTTGGAATAGTGTAGCTAGAATATTTTTGTGGGTTCTGAATTATGTAATTGTTTTCTAGAATATAAATGCAATTCAAATGGCATTCAAAATCCACTTAAAATTAGCATGTAAGTATCAAAATAGTCCTATTAAAATTGTTTTGTGTTTTTAAGTCATTTCCAACTTATTGTGACCCAAGCAAAGTTATCACTGGATTTTTGTAGCACAATTTGTTCAGAGGAGGGTTAACTGTGCCTTCCTCTGATGCTAAGAGAACCCTGGTTTCCAGAGTTAAATTACAATGCATCAAATTCCAATTCCACTACACCATGATGACTGAACTGAAATTACCAGAGTAAAAAAAATAATGTTTAACTATTTCCATTCTAAATGTTGCTGATATAAATTATAGCAGTCTTATGAAGAAATGTGTCAACATTGCCCTTAACCATTCAGCATACAAATGGCATTTGCTAAATGCTGTTATCTTCTAAATGAAGATTAGTGGGGGTGGGAGTAGTGGCAATGAACTAATGAGCTACTGGGATACGCATATGAGTAAAGCACAAAATCTGATGAGTCTCAAGAAAATGGTCCCTGAGCTGTATGTCAAGCCTTCAGCTGCCTCATACTTGTTGATCCTTGGCCCTTTCTTTGAGAGAGGGGGACTAAAAGAATTTTGCTTGATTTTCAAATACAGTATTAAATTGGTCCAATGCAACTTCATTTGAGGAATTGTTTTGTCAATTTCTACACACACACACACATGAGAGTTTATGTAAGGCATCATTGCCAAGGCATGATACTACAGGAACAGTGTTTGACTAATATATATTTATAGAGCACTATGCTAAGACAGCCCCTTTGCAAACCACCCACTCTAAAAGCAATTCACTTCACTCTGATGAATTACCCCCAGGGATTAGGTATCCGTTCATCCATTAAGCAAGGGTGCTATTTTCTGATTTGATAGACTTGCACACATAAAAGGGTCTTCTTCACTGAAGTGAATGCAGAGATCATGTCCACACATTCTAAGTCATATGGTTCAGAAATTGTAGATAAGCTTGTGAAGTCAGGTTTCTTGTGCCCCAAACGATATTTAATAAGAGTGCTAGCAGATGAATGGCATGGATTTCCTATACTGCAAACACTTCGGCTTCTAGTAAGCACAGTTGCCTGCTCTCTGGTTCTGAAAATACTAATTATTGATTTGGAAGTTAGTTTTACCTCCCCATTGGTATAACATTTTAAAATATTTTTAAAATCTTACCAAACTGTTGGTTGCTATATTGAGAATTCCTAGCTATATGTGCAATGGATATAAACTTTTAAATTTTTTCTTGTTGCAAGACAGGAAGATCAAGTAGAGGTAGGAGCAAAGCTGTTTTCTGGGGCTCCAGAAAATGGAACATGAGCCAATGGATTCTAATTTCAAGAAAGGAGATTCTCCTTAAATATAATGAAGAATTTCTTTACAGTAAGAGCTGTTTGACAATGAAATAGATTGGCGACATCATCAAATGGGCTGATTTATTCGTCGTGTGCTGCTTTGTCTCCCCTTTCACCACGGAGCCCATTACACAACATACATCAACTTCTGTTTGGGCTTTGTGGTGAAAGAGGAGAGAAAGCTGCACATGCTGCCACCACAGCAACATGGAATGCTCCCCATGTTGCCTTTGAAACAATGGGGAAAAGCCGGGCAGCAACACTTCCCCCTGTGAGATAGGGCCAGAGGTGAGTCAGGCAATGCGAGGCGTGGAGTGACTGGTTCTCCATGCTCCCCACCCTGACCCCCATGGATTTGCCACGATATGTGGTGAATACACATTCTAATGTAAATCCTCAACTCACATCCTCATTCACATCCAGATCCCATGGATTTGCTACAGTGCATGACGAATCCTCATTCTAATGTGATAAGATCCCGAATCAGTGGGTAGAGGACAGTGTTTTGGGGTATCTGTTGAGAGGGGTTTCTTTTACACATTACTGAAAGGCAAGGGGTTAAACTATGGCCCCTTCTACATTGTCATATAATCTTGATTATCAAAGCAGATAATCCAAATTATCTGCTTTGAACTGGATTATATGAGTCTGCACTGGCAGTGTAAAAAGGGGCCTATATGGTCCTTGTAGTTCCTTCCAACACTAAGAGTCTATTATTGTGTGTGCCAAATAACCTAGATGTTTACAGGTTAGGGTTTTGCATTCATTTGAATACTGCCAGTCCCAGTTGACATAATAATCTGGACAGAGCTTTTTGAACCAGCTGAAGTTTTCAAGCATTCCTCAAAAACAGTCTCCCATACATCAAATTACACTCATCCAAATAGAATTCAAGCATTTTTTTTTCACAGCTATTATCTGATTTTAAAAGATTCACTTTTTACAATAACACTTTTAACCTGATGTCTAAACTTTGTGTAAAAGCATTGTCTGCAAATATCACATCCTGCTAGACAGATGAACTACAATTTTATTTCTATCAGTAATGATCTACTTGTGTGAGAAAACTGGAGTATTGCATCTATGTCTTGTGCCCTAGCTGAAAAATCTCCAGCTATCCTCTAATATGTGCACAGCATAATTTTAAAACAACAAAAGCTGTATACATATTCTATATAGAATTCAGTGACAATCCCTGGAAACTGTATGGAGCATAGCAAGCATGCAGAAACAAAAGGAAAAAACTTTCTAGTTGGAAAACAATGTGCAGTTAGAAAAATGAGTGAATTCAAGCATTTTTTTTCACAGCTATTATCTGATTTTAAAAGATTCACTTTTTACAATAACACTTTTAACCTGATGTCTAAACTTTGTGTAAAAGCATTGTCTGCAAATATCACATCCTGCTAGACAGATGAACTACAATTTTATTTCTATCAGTAATGATCTACTTGTGTGAGAAAACTGGAGTATTGCATCTATGTCTTGTGCCCTAGCTGAAAAATCTCCAGCTATCCTCTAATATGTGCACAGCATAATTTTAAAACAACAAAAGCTGTATACATATTCTATATAGAATTCAGTGACAATCCCTGGAAACTGCATGGAGCATAGCAAGCATGCAGAAACAAAAGGAAAAAACTTTCTAGTTGGAAAACAATGTGCAGTTAGAAAAATGAGTGAAAAATGTGGCACATGTTATGCTTTGGGAAGAAACCAGTGGAATGGAAATCTGTAAAAGCAGAAGCATGCCAAAGGTTTTGCATATGCTTTAAATGCATTTGAGTATTTTATGAACCTAGCTGGGGAAAACAATATTTCAGAGGCACCCGTTTTTGCTGTACATGCTTGATGAAGCAACAGGATTGTGTAAACAACTATTATAGAAATATGACCATTCTGTAGATTTGATTGTCACAGTATTCCTGGACAAGTCACATATGACAGGTTTTTTTTTAAATCACAAATTGAAAACGACTTAATTTCACTCTATAGTAGAAAGGAACTATTGAATCATATGGAGGAACTGTCACTGATGCAGGGTGTAAGTAAGCAGCAAAATGTGCTTTTTAAATTAGTTATTCTGGGATGTCTGCCCACTTGTACAGTTAGAAAAATATTTTTTTTAAAAAAACATGGGAATGTCATATGCAGACATTTTTTTTCCTTTGTTGGATCAGAGTTTTGTGGGAGGGATTAAGTTTGTACAAACACATAGGTGCAGACTTGTTTGTAGGACTCTGACATTTACATATTTATTTTTAATGTTGATAAAATGCCGTAATGCTGTTCTGCCACCACCAGAATAAAAAAGTAATATTATTGACTTACATATTATGCTGAGGCACATTCCTCAATCTACGCCCTGCTTCCCTTCCATAAATCCTAGGGATCAACTAGTAGCATCAATCAGCCAATGGATGCACCGAGATTTACATAGCATGTGGCAGAGCAATAGCCATGCAGTCTTTATGCAAATCAAACTCTGAGCTACAGTAAGGAAAACACAATCTCTGGGGAATACATTTGCAGTTCTGGGTCAGTAAGTACCCAGCACTTTGAATTCCTAAGATAATTCTGTACTAGGATATTTCTAGAAACAAAATGGCCTAGGAAGACAATATAATCCTCTTTCTTAGGAAGTAAATGTATCCTTGCTGCAATTTACCCTTTATCAGTTTCTCCTGGCTGAGCTTTGGAAATAAGATTTACTTATCTCAAACTCCAATAATATGGTGACAGAAGAAACAACAAACTTGCCATGCTTGTGAAATGTATGTCAGAAGTCATACATTAAAGACCTTTGTGTGGTGTGTGTGTGTGTGTGTGTGTAAGGAGCAACTTGAGAAACTGCTTCTGGTGTGAAAGAATTGGCTGTCTACAAGGATGTTGCCCAAGGAATGCCTGGATGTTTTGATGTTTTTACCATCCTTGTGGGAGGCTTCTTCCATGTCCTCGCATGGAGCTGGAGCTGATAGAGGGAGCTCATCCGCGCTCTCCCTGAGTTGGATTCAAACCAGCAACCTTCAGGTCAGCAACCCAACCTCAGGTCACCAGTTCTGCCGGCACAAGGGTTAATCCACTGTGCCACTGGGGGCTCCAAAGATCTATAACAATGTTTTAACAAAGACCTATAACAATGTTAAAATAGTTCTGTAGCAGAAGACTACATGCATTTTCAGATATCTTAATGGATTTTGGTCTCATCTGTGTATTATTTATTTATATATTTGATACCTTCTTTTGCTATCTCTCCACCAAGGAATTTTAAGGTAGTTTACAATTTAGAATACTAACTTTAAAAAAACAATAACAGCAAAATAAGGAAACAGAATACTCTCAGGCAATTGATGGTATCTTCTGACATTCATAACTCCAAAGGTCAAGAACAGAAATGGTGAGTGGAAATCGCAAGGAACCAGAGTTAAGGGATGAGTAAGAAAAAACTTATAATGATGACATCAGTTCAGCGCCAGAGCAATCTGTGGGTGCATCTATTCTGCAAAATTAATGCAGTTTGACTTCACTTTAACTCCTTGGCTCATTGCTATGGAATCCTGGAGTTTTGTAATTAGTTGAGGCACCAGAACCCTTTGGCAGAGAAGACTACAACTCCCATGATTTTGTAGCATACAGCCATAGCAGATAAAGAATATCAAGCTGCATTAATTCTACAATGTTGTAGACGCACCGTCTCAAGGCCCTTCTACATGGATCCAAAATGCAGGACTGGTTAAGTGTATTGGATTCAAGACTGGGTTCACATGGAGCCCAGAAAGGAACTTCTTCAGCTGCCTTGGAGATGGGAGTGAGCCCTACTGCCCAGCTATGCTCCACATGACAGGATATAAATTTACACTGACCTTATCATGCAATTTCAAACTTCATGGTATGGCAGTGTAGATGGAGCATCCATTACTGAGAATCCACAGCAGTAAAGGCCCTCAGCCAAGTCCTCCCACAATGTATTTCTCCTACTGATGGGACAAAAACCATAATTATTGGCCAGGGAAATATAGAATTTAGAATGCTGATATGTATGCAAAGTATATGCTTTGTATATAGATTGTAAATGGTATGTTTTCCTTCAAAAATTAATCAATGGCATTCATTTCATAATGAAAGATAATATATTACATCACCTTTGCTATTTTCACACTGCTTTGGTCACTTTGCCGGGCTGTGGCGCAGGCTGGTAAGCAGCTGCTGCAATAAATCACTCTGACCATGAGGTCATGAGTTCGAGGCCAGCCCGTGGCGGGGTGAGCACCCGTCAATTAAAAATAAAATATAGCCCCTGCTCATTGCTGACCTAGCAACCCGAAAGATAGTTGCATCTATCAAGTAGGAAATAAGGTACCACTTATAAAGTGAGGAGGCAGATTTAACTAATTTACAACGTTGGAATGAGGAAGTGAGGAAGTGCCGTCAGAGTGGAGGATGAAGCAGCTGCTCCCCCCTGTGGCTGGAGTTGAACATCCCCTCAGGAGAAGGTTAAATTGCCTCTGCGTCTGTCTGTCTGTCTGTCTCTGTCTCGGTTCGAGGGTGAGAAGGGCAGAATATAAATGCTGTAAATAAATAAATAAATAAATAAATAAATAAATAAATAAATATATATCTGCCCTTAATATATTTAAATTGTATATACCGTATATACTTGAATATAAGCTGAGTTTTTCAGACCCTTTTTAAGGCTGAAAAAGTCCCCTTCGGCTTATACTCAAGAGAAAGTTATGGGAGTTGTAGTCCAAAACCCATAGAGGGTCCACGTTTGCCCGTGCCTGGTCTAACCTGGAAGTAGTTGTGGGAGTTGAAGTCCAAGAACCCTGGAGGACCCAAATTTGCCCATGCCTGCACTATGGCGCTGGTGTAAATAATCCATGGCGATGGCAATTGCGCGTATGCCGGCAGCACCCTCCTCCTTTTTTTGCCATGCGCTTCCCTCTTCTCAAGGCAAATAACCCACAATATCTGCTTTGAACGGGGTTATCTGAGTCCACACTGCCCTATATCCCAGTTCAAAGCAGATACTGTGGATTATCTGCCTTGATATTCTGGGTTATATGGCTGTGTGGAAGGACCCTCAGGGTCTCCAGGTGTTTTGTCCTACAACTCCCAGAAACCCCAGCCAGTTTACCAGCTGTTAGGATTTCTGGGAGTTGAAGGCCAAAACATCTGGGGACTCACAGGTTGAGAACCACTGTCTTAGAGTCTCTCCTGCCTGCTCTTGGTCCCTATTTAGCAGATCACTTCAGGCACCTAGGCGGCTTGTTAAAATCTCAGTATGAATGTCCTTGATTGTTAAGCCTGTGGGTATACAGAGAATTTCAAATATCTTACTTGGTGTCCAGAAAAAAGTGGCAATTTTTTAAAACATTTTACATTTTATCAGTAGCTGCTGCATTTCCCACCCTCAGCATATACTCGAGTTAATACGTTGTCCCAGTTTTTTGTGGTAAAATTGTGTGCCTCGGCTTATATTCGGGTCGGCTTATACTCGAGTATATACGGTAAATGTTATGTTACTGTAGCAGCAGCAGTTATGACTTTTTTCTACTATGAAATACAGTATACATAGTGTACAGTGAACAATTGCAAATTGTATACTTTCTTTTTTATTAAAAAAAAAACTTTCAGTTCATAATGAAAGAGAGCATGTTACAGATAAAGTCTGGTCTTGCCATGGATTTTAATTCTGAACAATACAGGAAAGTAGTATTATATGTTCGTATTTCTTGTCAGATTTAGAATGAGCTGCAATGCTGTAACATGATTTAAGAGGGAAATTACTGTTTTTAAAATGGTAGCTTTGGGGTTTAGAGTGCCATAAAACATCCCCGCCTGACAGATTGTTTAAATATTAATTTAGTTTTTTAATTAGTACATTCAAGGTTTGGCTGGGTTGCCTGCTGTGCTTATACAAAGTTGCAGCCACGTGGATGCGGACAGCAGATGTTTCAACAGAATCACCGGTTAAATAATCCTATTATCTTCCGTTTCTACCTTGTCCGCTTGGTTTGCCCTCCACTTAAACCTAAGTAGATATATGTGTTCACTTACACATACATAAACATCATTTTCTCAGTTCACTTCATGTTTCTGAGAGACAAAACTGTCACCTAGGAAACCTCACATGTTTCTGTTCCCTGCACTATCTTACCTTGACTTGCCATTCTTGACTGATAGAACAAATTTGAAGGGCAAAGTCATAAAATTATATTTGCATGCAGGTTCCAATGCTCAGTTACAAAACATATGAGCTATGCATCATTTATGAAATGATTGGATCAATCTAGTTTAAAAATATATTAGTAGATGTTACGTGTACTATCATACATAACTAGGTACAAAATTACTTCATAATCTAAAGGTAAAATAACTTAGATGTAACCCTTAGAAAGCTTCTAATTAACTAGGAGTACATCTACATTGTAGAAGTAATGCAGTTTGACACCATTTTAACTATCATTTCTCATGGCTATGAAATCATTGGAGTTGTAGGTCTTTAGCTCTGGCAAAGCACGTGGGTGCTTCGTGAAACTACACATTCCAGAATTCCATAGCATTGACTCATAGGAGTTAAAGTGGTGTCAAACTGCATTACATTTATAGTGTAGGTGCACCCTGGGTTGCTCTCTGTGAAATCTCATAAATAGGATAGCAGAGCTTGGAAAAATAACCTTTTGTATAGTGCACAATTCTTGACCTTTGTTTTCTTCCTTCTGCCATGTTTTCTCTTGCTAGCATCATTGTTCTGCAGTTTTTTTTTTTAAAAAATGTATATATTTGTCTTACTTCCATAAAGGAGCATTGAGTTCAAGGAGTTGAAATGAAATGTTGGTGCAATTTAAATGCCTTGAAATGCCTTGTGCTGTTGTCATATGCTAAGGTTTACCCAGCATGATTTAATCAGTGAAGGTTTGCTATTGCCTTCTCCTTAGGTTGAGAAAGGATGAGTTGTCCAGTGTCACCTACAAGTTTAAACCTTGGTCTGTTATAGCATAGCTTCTTAAACAGTGGGTTGAAACCCCATTTGGGGTCCCCTAACTGAATCTGAGAGTTGCAAACAATTGTATAACTTGCCACCTAGTGGCTTTTTATAGACCTTTACATACATCTGTAAGCAAATGCTTCAACTGCCACTTGAGACTGCAAACCAAGCATCCCAGCATGTTATGAAAAATGTTGAAGATGCCTTATGTCCTGCAGTATCAAATATTCAGCCAAGATTTGATTCTTTATGCAGAAATAAATAAACACATACATCTCATTACTATGCCAATTTTCTTTCATCTTTAATCAATGGTAAAATGGTATGTAGGAGCCCCCGGTGGCACAACGGATTAAACTGCTGAGCTGCTGAACTTACTGATGAAAAAGTTAGCGATTCGAATCCAGGGAGTGGGGTGAGCCCCTGCTGTTAACCCCAGCTTCTGCCAACCTAGCAGTTATGCCGGTGTGACATTGGAAGTGTCTACCGACAATGCAGGCTCTTTGGCTTAGAAATGGATGAGCACCAACCCCCAGAGTCAGACACGACTAAATTTAATGTCAGGGGAAAACCTTTTCCTTTACTAAAATGATCTATATATCAAAGGATTGGGTTGCTGTGAGTTTTTCGGCTGTATGGCCGAAATGCACACAGCAACCCAGTGATTCCGGTCATAAAAGCCTTCGACAATATATCAAAGAATTGTTTTAAAATAAATTTCTTTATGATTTACTATTAGTACATGTTTGATTTCTATACCTATTTTATATCCATTGAGTAAAAAATTTTCTGGCAAAAGGGGATTGCTAGTTGGAAAAGTTTAAGAAGCCCTGCATTAAATCCCATCCAACACTCAAACCACTGTACCACCGATTTCTTGTGAGTAGAAGTGTAGTTATTGTCTTGTCTGCCCTCCATTCTAATGGCCTCTGTTGATAATACAGAAGAGTTGTGTCTGCCACATTTTAATAATAAAAATTGTGAGAAGGGCACAATAATCTACTTCCTAATAAATACAGTGTCATTTTGCATTAACAATTCTACATGATGTAGAATAGCCATCTAGCTATGAACACCCTTCAAAACTGAAGCTTGCATCATTTCTTCACACGTTTGCACATTTAATCCAGGAGCCAAGTCTCTTTCTGGAATTTCCTGCTCACCCAATCAGGCAAAAGGCTGTGAAAAAAGGGAAGGCAATCATCAAATTACACAGAGGGGTCCATCTGTTATCTTAGACCGTTGTTCTCAAGTAACACAGAGAGGAGATGCTCTGAAAAACACTCTGCTCAAGCTTTTCTTTGAGACTATATTTCCATGCTGTTGGTGCACTGTCAAGGGTTTATATATGCCAACCCCACAGAAGAAAGTTGTTTTCTGCATCGCTGGTGTGCTCTGTTTTGCTTGCGCTCTGGGCATCGCAGCAGCCATCGGAACTCAGCTGTGGATCAGAGGAAAGATTCTCTGCAAAACTGGAGCACTGCTTGTCAATGCCACTGGGCAGGAACTAGATAAGTTCATTGGTGAAATTCAGTATGGACTTTTCTATGGGGAGAGAGTCAGACAATGCGGGCTCGGAGGGAGACCTTTTCGGTTTGCATGTAAGTAACAATGGCATCTGAATTATTTAATGCTTTCGTGCATGTTATCGCGATGTGACCAAAAAAGTGAATAAGCATTCTCCTTTTTCTTCCAAAGCATTCACAAATGCAAATTATAAAATTATATTGCCATAGTATGTCTTATATGATGCATCTACCAACATTTATTTAATGCTATCATTGTGCCTTGTAAGTTGAAGGAATGGAATTGCACCCTATTCTCACGCATGCATTTAATAGGGCCTACTTTCAAGTAAGTTTGCACAGGATTAAAGCTTTATAATTTTTTAACTCTTTTTTCAAGTTTGTGCTTTTTATCATCTATTTTTTCTAAAGTGGGAAAGAGCATAAAATAGAAACAGGGATATTATCTGAAAATACAGAACATGCCAAATTAATAGCACAATCCAATTTGTGTTTGTTTAGACATAAACCTATTGCATTTCTGGCAAAAAGTCTACATTATGTAGCTTAGACTTCTGCAGGTATACGTTGAACAGAGGTAAGGCCCATTGCAGTTCTGTAGATTTACTTATATATAAGGAAATACAAAACAATGCCTTCTTTTAGTAAGCAATGGGTTTGTTGTGCTACTGTGTTTCACTAGCTATCAGTACTGGATAGAAAAGTGTATGAAATGACATTTTTTCCATGTATCTGTTTTTTGGGGGTTTTTTTCCCAGGAGCAATTATTGTTAAAATAGTCAGTGGCACACTTGATGCATGCAAAGTACTATACAGCAGTAAATAAAAGGTTAGCTGCAGAGTAACTTATAATATGCCACCTAACATTTATTTTATTAGCAAAAAGGGGAAAGGGGGGAGGGAGAAAACCATCTCAGAAAAAAGTGCCACTTCCATGAGTCATTTCTGGCACATTTTCTGAACTGTAGATATGGATATATATATATGCAGAGGTAGTAGACCAAATTCATTTACGTTATTACTAAGGATTGCGTAATCTAATTAAATTCTACAGCTGCTATCAGCAGTTTGCAAGACATCTTGAAAAGTCCTCTTTATTACTTCCCCTTTGTGTCATGGTGTGTTGATCTTCTACTTCTCAAATGACAGGTTGCTATGAAGTTTTGAAAGGGCAGACTAAAGTTAAAACAGTTGCTAAACTTTGTTTTTGCTTATTTAGAAATTATATAACAGGTTATGAAGTTAGTAGAATGCCTAGCCAGTTATTTTCATGAGCTGCTGCACTAGGACTAGGAACTAGTGTGCATGCAATCCTAATTGATGAAGATAATAATAACAGTGATGATTATTAATATAATTATTATTAATCTGATGTTCTTAATTATTATCTAAATAAATAATCAGTATATTATGCCCTGCCTTGAAGGAGATCAGGATGATATATATCACTCTCCTGTGAGGAAGGTCAGGGTGAAGCAGATGCCCCCATCTACACTGCTATATCATGCAATTTGAACTGCATGATATGCTCAGTGTAGACTCATATGATGCAGATTGACAGTTCACTCTGCACTATAATGGCAGTGAAGATGGGACTGGAGTGACTTATACCACACAAAATGTTGCAGTACTTCTATTCTCGCTCTAAATAATGGTTGATCCCAAACATGCTTACTGGAAATATGTCAGTTTGATAAACTGTGGTTTTATGTTGGCTTGTCTCCACTATTTTCTTTAAAAATCAGTGAGGTGTCCTTTTGAAGGAACATTATTGTTTTCTTTCTCAGACATTTTGATGCAAAAAATATTATAGGAAAACTATCTTGCCCAAATTTTCCTTTCTAACTCTTCAAAGTAAAGAAGTCATATTGAACATGATGGCACTCCAGATACTACACAACCAAGTGTTGTTGTGGCATATCAGTTGGGAATCATGAAATTTTGCAGGTTCTTGGAGGAGATAAAAGTCCTTGCAGCAGCAAACCAAGAACTGAGCAGATTCGTGCTCTTATGAAAAAAAAAAAGGATCTGATTTTGTGATGTCTGTCCAAATGAATAGGCTTCAGGCATCTTCAGGAACAGAGGAGAATGGACAAGCAAGACAAAGGTGTGTTTACCACAAGAAGTGGGCAAATTGCAATTACAACTGGACAACAGTGTCTTTGGCTAGGATTGAGCACATTTCACCCCTCCCCCTTTGGGCTCTCCTAGTGGGAAAGTGTTTCTTTTACAAACACAAACGATCCATTAATGACTTCCTTTTGTAAAAGAAAGGCCTTCCAGTGGTCTCTCCACCCAACCCATGACACAAGAGAGGAATTCCATGTGTTAAGTCCTGCTGTTATCCTTCTGTAATTGTGAATTGCCTGCTTTGTGTGATGAACTCCAAGACTGAAGTAAAAGCATACTGTAGACAGACAAATGGCCCACTTAGCAGTGAATGAACAAGTTTTCATCATAATTAACCTTCTGCTATATTCTCTTTGTCTTATGGCTTTTTAACTGGCTCATAACATCAGTGCCTTGTTGCTTATATTCGTTTTCTATTTAGGTAGAGCAACATTCTGTTTTATATTTACAGCTTATGTGTGGATACTTTGTATCCTCAGATGTTCCATTCACAGAGAATCCAAAATGTGTGTAGATTCTGGTTGAAACGTTCTGTTTCCTGACTTCCCACCGTGCCTCTCTTTGCTTCAAAGATTTTGATATCAAATCAACCCACAAGAGGAGTGGACATGTATGATGGTGCATCAGCCAGTTTCCATCCCTGAAGATCTTTACTGGGCTTACTTCACCCTAGAAATAATGCTTAGAAGTGACCAGAACTCTACTTACAGTTTTGACTTCAGGGTGTTGGAGGTGAGGGGAATGTTTAAGTATCAAGGGATATTTGGGGGGGGGGGGGGCTGCCACCCCAAGAAGTTATTAGACTAACAGTTACAAAGTTAGGGAGCTCTGGGGGCTTTGGAGGGATTGTCAGGATTATAGGGAGCCTCCAAATTGTGTTGAGGGGTGCACATTCTCCACCCATGGCTTATACACTATAGCAGTGGTTCTTAACCTGTCGGTCCCCAGATGTTGTGGCCCTCAACTCTCCGAAATCCTAAGGCTTGCTGGAATTTCTGGGAGTTGTAGGTCAAAACACCTGGGGACCCACAGGTTGAGAACCACTGCACTATAGGGAACATCTATAACATAGCCTCCACCATTTCACAAATAATAGTGTATACGTCCATGTAGTGCCATATTTAGGACAAATGAGGCTTTCTGCTAGTTAAGTTATGAGGCCTCTTACTTGGGCCCTGAAGGAGGTAAATCTACACTGCCTGATTTGTGGCACACTTCCATAAACTATCAAGTCTGTCATTATGTCTAGAATCGCTCAATAACTGAACACCTTCAAATTTAGAATTGCACCCCATAAGCAAAATCCAGTGTAACTTTTTTTGGCAGAAATATCCCCCACATACACACCAGCCAATGGAGATCTGTGCTTAAGCACACCAGTAAATTCAACACTGCAGCCAGGCAAGCAAGAGTGTGGTCAAGATGCCAAAAAAGTTAAGTAAGAGCACACAAGTCAGGAAAAACTGCAGTAGTCTGCTTTTCTCTGGGTCTGCTGGGAAGGGCTCCACCAAGGGAGGTAAAGACCTGCAAGTAATGATCTGCTGGAGTTGTCTGCCTGACCCAACTGCAATGTTGCTGGACGTGTAGGCTGCCTTCTTCTGAATGGTCAACTTGGGGTGATGTATGAGGTGTGGGAGAACTGACAACATGCTGGCATCAATGGCCATCTGGATCTGCTCATCTGTCCCGGTGGTAATGTTGCCCATGGCATGCAGGGCAAGACTGCAGAAAGGCATCTCAGAGTCAGTCATGAGCTGAATCAGGCGTGGCAAGATCCCAGCCTGCATCACAACCTGGATGTGATCATTGGAGCCATCTGTTAAGTAGGAAATAGCCCGGTAGGTATTTTAGAGGATTTCTTTGTCTTCATGCTGCAGGAGGTAGATCAAGGAGGGGAGGATCTGCTTCACAGCAGACAGGGGGTGGGGAAAGGGTTTTTGTTTCAGCAGAGTTTGGACAAGGTCCATCTGAAGTTCCTCAGGAACCCAATGGGCGTTGTAGGTGCCACCAGAGTCAGAAGGAGGGGGATCACATTGAAGATGATGAGAGTGTCTCTATACATGGAATCATCATCCGCTATGTTCCCAAGTGCCCACACTGCCTGCTCACAGATGTATAGATGGGGAGAAGACAACAGGACCACCAAGCCCAGAATGCTGTTGACCTCCACAACAGCCCTGATCTGGTCAGACATCCCTAAAGCTATGTTTGTGAGCACCCAAGCAGTCTGGAGCTGCAAGGCAGGAGTATCGTGGTGATACAGGAAGTCCATCAGCTTTGGAATTATCCCAGACTCAATGACTGAGTTGGTGGGTGGATTTTGCGGCCTAGGCAGCAGTTTACTGACTGTTTGAGCAGCCTTCAGTTGGAAATAAGGATTGTCTAATTTTATCACTTCAGTAATTTCTTCCAAAGAAAGCTTGAAAACCACATTCTTTTCATCTATCTCCGGAGAGAAACTATCCTCTGCCGGAATAGACATGTTCCTTCACTTCAAGATGGCCTTACATAGTTCAACCACAACTTGGATTCTTTGCTTCCTCATTACAGCAAGGTCTTTGCCTTTAGAATGAGAGAGGGAGAAAGAGAAAGAAAATGCAAAATTAGGGTTGTCCCTGCAAAAGCTGAACAGTTTAAGGTTACTGTATTTTCTGGCATATAAGATGGGTTTTTAACCCAGGAAAAACTTCTCAAAAGTCAGGGGTCATCTTATATGCCCAGTCATCTTATATGCCGGACAATACAGTATGTTATAACCTGTTTTATTAGATGTTCTTACATTGTGCACTGTTAGGGTTAGAATTTTTGTTAGCTAAAATCTGAAACACATTATTTCTTAATTCCCACCTACTAATTGCAACAGCAACAGAGGAAATCCTAGAAACTGCTCATTCCCATCTCAGAACTTTGACAATAAATAATAGGGCAGCCCTATTATTAAACAAAGTTAAATAGTTCATTTGCTTCAGCCAATCAATTCTAGATGTATAGAAAATAGTTAATTAATTTTAATTGATAGACAGGAGCCCCTGGTGGCGCAATGGGTTAAACCCTTGTACCAACAGGACTGCTGACTTGAGGTTGGGTTGCTGACCTGAAGGCTGCCGGTTCAAATCTGGGAAGAGCGCAGATAAGCTCCCTCTGTCAGCTCCAGCTCCCCATGCAGGGACATGAGTGAAGCTTCCCACAAGGATGGTAAAAACATCAAAAACATCCAGGCGTCCCCTGGGCAACGTCCTTGCAGACGGCCAATTCTCTCACACCAAAAGCGACTTACAGTTTCTCAAGTCACTACTGACACAAAAAAAATGATAGACTACTATTCTTGTATTTTGTTATACTCCAAAAGGATAACTTGCCCCTAGTTCTGCTTTTGGAGTCAGAGAAAAGTAGTGTCAGTCTGAAATGTCAATTGCATTTACTTAGGAAAGAGGTCTGCTTATTTTTCATTGTTAACAGGATGAGCACACGCTTTCTTAACTTTATATAAAATTCAATGGTTTAAATTCAGCTGCCTCCAAAAATATATAATTATCGGGGAACAGTAGTAATTTATTACTTCTGCAGGGAAGCTCACATCATGTTGCATTCTCTCTCTTTCTCTCTCATTCTTTCCGTGAGTCACTAAAAATGTGCCCGGAAATGGTAGTGTTTTCACACAGTACATATGTTTGCATTTCATTGCACTGTGGCACAGTATGGCAAGAAAGAGCTAAATCATCTGCCTTGTTTCTGTCCTGTGTTTGCTCCCATTAAGTGTTCTCCCTACTGGCCACTATATCTCATTTAATTGTAAAATGAATTTGCTCTGCCTGTAAAACCCATTCAGGCTCAGGAAGGCCTTCTGCTTCATTTACTCTGGCTCTTGTCAGTTTCTGGGTCAGCAGTTCATTTTCTAAAGGCCACTGGCACACAGTTTCCATTCGTTATAATGAAAGGCAGCTTTTGCTTCCAGGGTAACGTTGCTGCAGGATTTTTTTTCCCTGAGAGACACCTATAAAACTTTAATGTTATGTAAAAGTTCTGAATGCAACTATCGAGGAAAATCGCATGGTTATGTGTGGGAGGGCTGACTGGATGCTAAACAGCACAAAGGTGCTTGTACAGTTTTTAAAAACTGAAATATTGCACCAAGAAATTTAGATTTTGCACCTGCATGAAATATGCACATCTTTTCTCAGGACAAGTGCATTCCAATGCAAGTTTACTAATTTCAGTACCATTACGTTCATGGTACTTCGTGGTACCCCAGTTCAGGATTGCAACCTGCCACGTAATTTTACGTGTTAAATTAAAACTAAAAATTGCTGAGTCCAAAAGGATTTATTCACAAGCAAATGTATACAATTGCAGCCTTATCATGCAATCCCTTATATACTCTAGTGAGCCCCCTTTTCCACTCATATAATTTTCCTGCTGAGTTCATTGGAACTAATTTCCTGGCATATGTGTGTAATCTGTAGTTTAGTTTAACAAGAAGGGAAAGTTATTTATGTAGGTCACTGGTGTCCTCATGACAATTGCTAGATATCTGAGACATTCCACTAGCTTTGAACACTTTGCTAGACATTGCCTGTCCTTCTAAGAGTATCTTTGCTATCATTTTCGTTCACTGTCGTTAGATATAGGCTGAGATCCCATACCCTCCAAGTATCCAAATTTGACAATTTTGTCCCACTTTTTTTTTATATATTTCTTCATCTCTTGTCCCACTTTTTCATCACCCATTCAACTAGGGGTGTCAAACTCATTTTCACCAAGGACCACAAGGGCCGGTTGTAATTGTAAGATTGTATAAATGTAACTGTGGGAGCCCCGGTGGCAAAGTGTGTTAAAGCACTGAGCACTGAGCTGCTGAACTTGCAAGTTCAAATCCCGGGAGTGGAGCGAGACCCCACTGTTGCTCCAGCTTCTGCCAACCTAGCAGTTTGAAAACATGCAAATGTGAGTAGATCAATAGGTACTGCTCTGGCGCTCCATGCAGTCATGCCGGCCACATGACCTTGGAGGTGTCTACGGACAACACTGGCTCTTCAGCTTAGAAATGGAGATGAGCACCAACCCCCAGAGTCAGACATAACTGGACTTAACGTCAGGGGAAACCTTTATCTTTACCTATAAATGTAACTATGTTGCCATAGCAGGTTAGATTCAGCCTGCAGGCTTTGTGTTTGACATGTGTGCTTTAAATTCTGCCAGTCTCTCTTTCCTCTATCCATTTTCTACCTTACCTCCTCCCAGTAAGCTCAGGCAAATGCAAACTGCCACGGCCTCTCCTAACCCATGTGTACTTCCTCTTTTAGCACTTTTGCCATTTTGACTACACTCTGATGTCTCCTTGTGTCTCAGTCTTCATTTGTAAAATGTAAGGGGTATAGGACCCTACAGGACCATACTGCTCACATTACTGCTGTCTATTACACGGGTGATGTTGCTTTCTCAAGATGTTGCAGAAAGTGGGGAAGGCTGATGGATTCTATGTCAATAAGCCAGTGAGCCACTATATATCTTGCCTGGAACAAATAATCAGTGAAGGCAGCAAACATTGCTTCAATATCAAATCTTGCCCGAAACCAGACTGAAGTGGATCCAGTTAACTGGTCCTCCAAGAACATTGGAACCCAGTTACCACATATTAGCCAATTTGCCCAGAAAAGGGTTATTAGTGATGGGGTTCTAAACCTCACATAGGTCTGTGTCCGGAGAGGTCCTCAAAAAGGCTCTTTCGGGGGGCAGGTACCTTCTCCTTGAGTATTGAAACATTTTTCCACCTCATGGACCCACCTAATTGTTCTTCTCCTTCTACATCTTTTCAGCAAGTTGGGCAGATGTCAAGGTTATGTTTATTGGGATAGACTGTTTTAAGCTTCCTATCTGCTCAGTGGTTCTAATCTGTGAAGCGGGGTGAGCTCCTGTCTGTCAACTCCAGCTTCCCATGTCAGGACATGAGAGAAGCCTCCCACAGGATGATAAAACATCTGGGCGTGCCCTGGGCAATGTTCTTGCCGACAGCCAATTCTCTCACACCAGAAGTGACTTGCAGTTTCTCAAGTCGTTCCTGACATGAAAAAAAAAATCTGGTGCTGGATAGAATAGAACAATGAAGACCTCTCCAAATGCTGTGTATACTGTGGAGTCAAATTTTGAATGCCTACAATTGTCTTTCTCCTCGCAGTGTCTAGCAAATTTATCACAGCAGGTAACCAAGGTGTCCTTGTCTCACTGAGCCTGATCCTACTTCTCACTGCTCAGAAATATCTGGATAGTTTATGTGAATGGACATGCTGTCAGGTAAACTGGATGTAACCAGGCCTTTGATATTTATGCATGGATGCTGCTACCATGTTGGAATGGGGTCGATCTCCTTTATAATTTGTTTGTTTGTATTTTAGACAAATGTCAAGAAATAGGTTCTCCTTGGGGTTTCCATAAGTTGAGAACAACTTGAAGGCACAAAACTATTAAAATGTTTAACACCACGATCAATTATTTACAAAAATGTTTAACTATCTACATTGCATTTCATTTAAAATTCTACACATAAAGCCTTTGGCAATGAACTATCTTGTCCAGCCAGCCAATCTAATCAGAAAAGAAAAATTTCCATATATAATTCAGTGTCTTCAAGTCATTTCCATAGTTTGCCCTTGCCTTTCTCTGAAGTAGAGATAGTGTGATGGCCAAGGCCAGGCAAGGATTTGAACCCTCGTCTCCATCGTTGTCCCATGCTCAATCCAATACACCATTCTGGCTCTCATAATTCAATTTAATATGTGTATATTTGTATTTGTTTATTTTGGCCAATGATCAGGAAAAAAGAAACAAGATAGAATAAATCAAATAAAATCTAATGCAATACTATACTAAATATAGAATTAATAACAACATTAAATATAAGTGATTTATGGTATGTGTATTCTTCAACGTTCCTATTTGGTTGTTGTGCATCTGAAGAGAAAGGTCAAAATAGATCACATAATTCAATAAAATTGGGTATAAAAGCAATGATGGCCAAATGAAGACATTCTGCATTAAGTCTTGGGAAGGGTCTGACCTTGCTGACTGACTGCAGCTATGCTTCAAGCACCCTTACTGGTAATTGACATTTTACATGGTAGATAAATTTATTTGAAGTGCCCACATAGCTTTTTCCCAGCATGTTCTAACCACGGCCAAGCAGTTATCAGGAGTCATTTATACTGGTTTAATCATACCCCTGTGGACTGGGAGCAGATTCGCTGTATTCTAAAACATCTGCTATCACAAACTGTGCAGACTTATTTGAAAATCGCCATTTGGTTTGTAAGCCTAAATCACAGGCTACTCTATTTAAATATATTCTGGTTTATTTAATTACTATGCTCATATAATTAATAGATTTACAACTGAACAGGAGGCATACTTCACTCTCACGAAACAATAAAACCTTGAAAAACACACACACACCCTATATTTAACTGATAATTTGGAAGTGAAAATGTTCTCCCGTATGGACGAGGGTCATTAAAATGTTGCCTTCTCTCTCATCAAGGGAGTAACCCTAGAGAAACAATATTTGTCATGCTTTGTGGTATATCACTCCCAATCTGATTTAGATTGGGGAAGTTGTTGACAGGGAAAGTTATTTGTGCTTCCATTCCTCTGCTGTCTGTCACCACACCTGGTCCAGATACATGTCACTTGTTTCAAGACTTGGACCTACTAACCTTTGGATCTGATAGCATTTACATAAGATGAGCTCATGATCAAATCCTGGTAAGGATCTTCGCTTCAGAAAAGGGATAATTTGTGGTTTGTTTCATTTTATGTACACTGGAGCCAACATGTCTGTGGAGATTCGGTTTTAAGTCCCACATATGGATATGACTAATTGTGTATGATCACCCTCCCCCTATTATTAAATGGTGGTGATATGGACACACTAAAGTATGACCACCATTTAATAAATTGCCATCAGTTGAATTTGCAAATATAAAACCTGTGGAACTGAAAGGCTCACTATATTGGTATGTTGCATATCATTAATGGGTTTTATTTTCCCCCATATAACTTCTCCAAGCTTGTGTGAGGACAACTGTGAACCAGGGTGTGTACACAGACAGGGGCCATTCATGCCACCTAGTGGTTCATGTCCAAAAGTGGTATCTGTAGGGCTGCTAATTGTGCATCTGTTCAGCCCATGCTTCAGTAGAGCACTAAATGCTAGCCAATGGATCTTCTTTGTGGTTCTTAATCCCTTATTATTGTAATACCTTCAGCCCTGTTCTAAATGTATTTGGAATTCTCAGCCAGTTAGTTCTAGTGGTACACCAAAGAACAAACTCTAGGATTACAAAGATGTAGCCATAGCAATTAAGGTGATGTAAGCGAAAGCTTTCATGGCCGGAATCACTGGGTTGCTGTGAGTTTTCCAGGTTGTATGTCCATGTTCCAGAAGCATTCTCTCCTGACATTTCACCCACATCTATAGCAGGCATCCTCAGAGGTTGAGGAGACTGTTGGAAACGAAGTAAGTGAGGTTTATATATTTGTGGGATGTCCAGGGTGGGGGAAAGAACTCTTATCTGCTTGACAATTCCCCCAGAATTCCCCCAGGCAGCTACCAGTCAGGCCTTGAAACTGCGGGCCATTAAAATGCTAATCAAGGTAGCAAATTGCAACATTCACACGTAACTCAAGCAGACAAGAGTTCTTTCCCCCACCCTGGACATTCCATAGATAGATTCACCTCACTTACTTAGTTTTTAACAAACTCTTCAACCTCTGAGGATGCCTGCCATAGATGTGGGTGAAACGTCAGGAGAGAATGCTTCTAGAACATGGCTATAAAACCCAGAAAACTCACAACAACTCAAGGTGATGTAACTTTGTGATGTGAATTGGCTTTCAGCCCTGGTTCGGTTTTGAAGAGGCTTTAAATCCACATTTAATTTTTCTCAAACCCTAACAATTCAAAACAAAGTCTTGGTTACAAGGTTCATATGAGTGGTGATTGATGGTTTGATTTATTCCTTCCTGCTGCATAGATAGAATTTCTTTAAACATGGTACAGACAACAATTCTTTAAAAAGATGTCAAATGACTATAAAACCCACAAACAGTTTTTAAAAACTAACATGGATAAAATGTACAAGAAACATACTGGCATAAAATCATAAAATACACTATGAATTAGATGAGTAAAAAGAGTCACCAGGAACAGAAGCTAAAACCAAACCAAGAAGATTAAGATTTAGGTCTTAAGAAATTGTGAAAGAAAATAAATATTTTGGCCTGGCATTGAAAAGGCTTCAATATAGGGTTCCCTGGGTGGAATAGTCCAAAAGTTGGGGCTACCACTAAAGAAGCCCTTTCATATTAGCCACCCTCTGAATGTTGTATTGAGCAAGCAGTATTTTACTCCTTGGCAAATTCATAGGTATCTGAATGTGATTTTGTATAATATACCCTGCTATTAGGTCAGTATTACTATTTTCACACAATTCTGTTCTGCTCCCATGTGTACTCTATCTTACAATTTTCTTTCAGCTCTCAGTTTGAATTAAGTGCATGAAATCACTGCCTTGCTTTTCAAAGATAACAGCCTTTCCTAATCTGATACTCATACACTCGTCTATCATTCACCAAGCTTCATGAATCTTTGGGATGTCATGCACACACACACACCCATTTTGTTTTCTGCCTAGTCAGAAAGAGTTTTGCATAATCTGAAAAAAATTCATACTATTTGGAACTTTTTTGTTGTTCAAGTCATTTCCAATATAGGGCAACCCCCTATATTGGGTATTCTTGGCAATCTATATAGACCCAAGTGTAGTTAGGCCTAATCAAGTGTAGCTGATGCCTTGTACAGTAGAGTCTCACTTAACCAACATAAATGGGCCGGCAGAACGTTGGATAAGGGAATATGTTGGATAATAAAGAGGGATCAAGGAAAAGCCTATTAAACATCAAATTAGGTTATGATTTTACAAATTAAGCTCAAAACATCATGTTATACAACAAATTTGACAGAAAAAGTAATTCAATACACAGTAATGCTACGTAGTAATTACTGTATTTATGAATTTAGCACCAAAATATCACGATGATGAAAACATTGACTACAAAAATGCATTGGATAATCCAGAACGTTGGATAAGTGAGACTCTACTGTATCTCAATGGGACATCAAATCAATTCTAACTTATATCCTAAACTTTAAATGCAGTCCAAGGTATCCACAGAACCAGTTCTGGAAAGGATTCAATACCTTGGAAAGATCCTTTAAAGTTTGGACTAAAACAGAGTGAATTCACCATACCATGAACATGAAAGTCACCTGAATCCTCTAATAAAGATATTGTTTGCTATGTCTTTTATATTCTTATATACAGTCATGGCTACTCTATTATTGTATTCTCTTTGCACAAAGTTCTCAATTGTTCTTTTTTCCTGTTCTCCTTTTTTAGTTTTTCCAGATTTGTTCAAAATTATCCCTGCAAGCATCCACGTTAGTGTCATCCTCTTCTGCTTGGCGTTATTAGTATTTGCCCTCATTGGAACAGGGTTCTTCATGTACAATGCCTTTGGCAAACCGTATGAAACACTGCACGGTCCTTTAGGACTCTACCTGTGGAGCTTCATTTCATGTAAGTCCTCTAGTACAATTTTTTTGTATATAAGCGTCTTACCATCCTCCTATTTGTCAACATACCAGGAACAGAAATAATAACTTATTTGGAGATTTGGTGGGCATCTCCCTGCCAAAGAGCTTTGTTTGTAAACTTCCTCCTTTTGATGAATTGCTGTCATTTTTTCTGGGTTCCTTTAAAATACCTCCCCGCTTTTTAAAAGTGATACCTATTAATTTACTCACATTTTTGCTTTCGAATCACTAGGTAGGCGAAAGCTGGGCTAAAGGTCAGGAGCACACCCTGACCCAGGTTTTGAACTGCCAACCTTTTGACTGGTAAGATTTACTGCAACTGGTGGTTAACCTGTTATGCTAAAGCCTGGCCCACCACTTACAAACTCTGAACTCAGCCACTAGCTGTTGTCCCATTTGGTGAAAAGGATAGATAGTCAACACAAGATCTGACATTTGGACCAATTGTCATCAAACATAAAGAATAGAAACCCAGCAGGGAAGGATTAGTGTGTAAACAGTGGGATGCAGCAAAAAATAGACACCCTATGTGGATTATAAAACTTTGTTAGAAACAAGCAAATGGTAATGATGTATTTTCTGATTCTTTTTCAGTTTCTTGTGGTTGTCTCATCATGATCCTCTTCTCATCAGAAGTGAAAATTCATCACCTCTCCGAAAAAATAGCTAATTATAAAGAAGGGGGGTTTATTTTTAAAACTCACAGTGAGCAATTTGCAAATTCATTCTGGATCATCCTGGTGTGCTCATTAGTACACTTTCTGAACATTTTGCTGATACGCCTCGCTGGATTTGCATTTCCTTTTTCAAAGTCGAAAGATTCAGAGACAGCAAATGGAGCAGTCGATCTAATGTATTAGATGGGTTTTGAATTATATTTCCTGCAATTGGTTCAACTGGGCACCACCAAACCTAAATGGGCTTCAAGGGCAATATAGTCCAAAAACTCCAAAAGAGAGATACCAGCACACACAAAATAAATTAATTAAATAATGTTTGTGTGAGGATTACATTCAATCCTTAAATTACGTTAGTATGTGCTTTTTTTTCACTAAGAAAATACATGATTGTTGACATAATGTCAAAGAATGGGTTGCATTATGTGTATTTTAGAATCCAAACTAAGTTTATTAGTTCAGACATGCAGGCAAACCATCTTTTTTCACATCTTTATTTAAAATCTCTTGATGTTATCCTACACAACAGAGTCTAGAGGCACACTATATATTGAACCATGATCTGTCAATTTAGATGCAATGGCAAATCAGTTTGCTCAAACTGTTGTTTCCAAACCAGCTTCATATCTTGATGATTAGGTCCTTCTCTGGTGTAATGGGCATACTGTGGTGTATTGGAGTATATCTTTTTAGACATGAAAACAAACATGAAAATGTTTGTTTATCTATCAATCATAATACATCATGGCAAACCATGTTTTAATATTATGTCACAACTACTTAACTGTTTGTTTAAAATGATTAGAGACCTAGAAGAAAGCAATATGATCGAAGTAGTGTAAGGAAATAATAGAACAAAATGTTAATTTTTAAAATGGAAATATAGTTTTTTTGATAACATGTCGGCGCATACCTTTATGTATAGAGATAGTGATATACAGTATTGGAATTGTTTCCCTTTAAAAAAAATATTTTGTGTATATCAAAACAAGAAGTAGATGTCATCATCCTCCTAGAAAATTGAAATAAGGCTACATTCAGGAGAAGACACTAAATTACATACATTTAACAGCTTGAGTGACATCCTGTAGTTACTCCATCAACAGAAGGAAGAAGACCAGGACTCATGGGACAACTTCTGTTCCCAAAGTAATTCCAGTTTCAGAGTAAAAACATCAGATACCTCCTCATACTGTTTATTTACATCAGTGGTTCCCAACCTTTTTTTGACCAGGGACCACTCTCTAACATTAGTACCAAAAGGGTTACTTGGTTTTTGGTCAGCTTTAGATTCAATTTGGTTAATTTGGGGTGCCGATTCAGAAAATTGCATTGGATAGACCACATCAGCTGTAGTTTCAGATACAGAACATATGCCATCCAATAGTTGCCATCAGCTTGCCCACAGAAAACTATATGTAATAATCTAGAGCTGATGTTGTCTATCCAATGCAATTTTCTGAATCAGCACCCCAAATAACCCCAGGAACAGGCCTAAAAACAAAAACACAGAAAAAAATATTTTTGGTTGGGCTGCTATTATCCTTAGTAGTAACAGTGAGACCATGGATCATATTTTAGTTCTTGCAAACCACTGGTGGTCCACGGACCACAGGTTGGGAACCACGGATTTACATAAAGTTGGTTCCTCATGTTGAATTACTTCCAAACCAATCATCAACACTACCAAAGATGCCACTTATTGTTATGTATGCTTAATGTCAACTCTGCCGAAATGGAGTAACCGAACATTTTTGGCCTGTTTTGCTTTCTTTGTTTTTAATTTTGGTATTCACATTTATAAGCTTTGATTTTAGAAGCAGGGTTCTGATTCTCTTGATGTGCAAATGGATGCTTCAAACATTAAATAAATTCTACTCTTTCTAACAGAGCACCTCTGTTGATTGTCTGTCAGAAGCATGGGCAAAGTGAAAGAAGAGAATATCTGTGTAGAAATGTCCAAATCATTTATTCATTTGTTACATTTGATACAAATGAGTGAGAAATTATTTCCCCTACTGCATCCCTGCCATTTCTCTCATTATTTCCTTACCTATTGATCTCACGTCTTCCGTTTTTACAAAGTAGAACAGTACACAGCTATCTCATTTTCGCAATTTGGATCACATCAAACTATATCAACCCAGATCTAATCCATTCTGATCTGGGCCTCAAATTCAAATTAAGATCTGACAATTCAACACTCACTGATTTGAATTGGTAATGTAGTTATAATTTTTTTCACATATAATCTGGAGATACATCAAGCTTTATAGAGTGGGCTGGACACCTCAGTCAGGTAATTCAGATGTCTTAATCTATATTTAAAATTGTGTTGGACATTTGTAAGATTTAATGTTTTTCAAACACAACTTTACATTTACGCACACTGTTGTTTACTGAGGAGTTTTGGCAATTCATTTCATACTGCTTTTTATAGTACTGTCCCCTTGAGATCAATGAACAGAGGGTGCATCTACACCATAGAATTAATGCAGTCTGATACCACTTTCAATGCCATGGCTCAATACTATGGAATCAATGGACGTTGTAGGGTTATTATTATTATTATTATTATGTCTTGAACTTCCTCTGCCAAAGACTGATGGTGCCTCATCACCCCATAGCACTGAACCATGGCAGTGAAAGTGGTGTCAAACTGCATTAAGTTTATAGTATAAGTGCACTTTTAACAGTCTAAGATATGTAGGGAGAGGGGGAGGGTCAAATAACAGTGTACTGTACTTGAAAAGAGAATGCTCCTCACCTTCTTCTACCAGCAAATCAATTGGTGAAATTTAATAATGTATCATAAGGAAGCAAGGGATGACAAGTGGAGTCTCCTTGATGATCCACTTGCTCCCTCTAGAGGCACATATTGATCTGATCTAATATTGGGAACTTCCATCTCTTCCCCACACCCACACCCCACCCCAGCCCATCTCTTCCAGACTTGCCTGCCTGATAACACTTAGGAAATGGGGAAGACTGAGACACCACATACCTCATATATGGTGCCTGGCTACTAGGATTCTCCCTGTCTCGGAAAGAATACTTCTTGCTGCCTCTGAACATATAAGGGCAGATTCCTGGTCATCCAACACTTTGCTGTGAAAGCAGATAATAGAATGGTCTGCAACCATGATTGTCTCTTCTACTGTATATACATTAAATACTACCTACATAAAAACAACAAAAAGAATTAATCAAATCATTTTTTTTCTCACATTGCACTTGGAATGCCACTGTTCAAAGAAACGGAGTAGGATAAATATTGGAAACAAGCTCCTGTGGGCTGGCTGTGCAGATCTTATGCTGCCTTTCAAAGGCTGTATCTGCACCAAAGTCTTAGACTAATTTGATACGCATTGCCTCAGAGCATTCCAATTATGTGGGTGGGATTGGGATCTCTTACAGAGACCACACAGCACTCTCCCCAGATTATTATTCTAATCTTTTCTATTTAATCATTCAGGTATCTGCCTTGAGCCACAAGGGATTATATGCAACTGAGTAGGCTGTGTGTCGCTGGATGACAGATGGGGTGCTCTGCCTAGGCCCTCTGCTTGATCTAGAGAAGGGTATTTTGCTCCCACTGTGCCATACACTGAAACCTAGGCTAGAGATTATTCCAACAGCCTGTCTTTTGCCCAGAAAGAGAGATCTGCTTTTGTCAACTTCTCTTACAAGTAAATAACAGGCTAACAACTGAAGAGTGATGAGGCTGATAACCTCTGTGGATTTATTAACAAGGCTGGAATATTTGCAATTCCTGATAGACAACAAAATGTAAAATCCCCTTGTTTGACATAATAGATAAGCACTGGTGTCAGTTTTGAGTGTACATGTACTCTTGGAAGACAGAAAAATGCATATTACTTGTAAAAGAAAAATAGTAACCCCAGGAATAATTAGTTACCATCATAGTTACCATATTCTTTCTTATGTATCCAAAACTATTGTTTGGTTACTGTTAAAAAATCTGAATTTTATAAGCTGCTGACTGTGGATTGAGGTTCAGTAGGTAAAGTGTACACAGGTTGGAGTTTTCTGTCCTTGTCAATATAGCTAGCCTCTGAGAACTGAAAATATACTGTTCATAGTAACTGTGTCTGTCTACACACAGCTCTCTCATGTGGTCAGCTACTGAATTGCAGGTAATAACTTGTGATGTATCTTCCAGCTTTGGACTTAATGCAATGCATGTGAATCAGCCAGTTGATATTTCAGGGTAGAAATTGCTTTAAAAGCCTTCTTGTGCTACCTAAGCTTTGCTTGAACAACATACAATTCATGGTTCTGCTGTTTTCCTGCATCCTTGATTATTTATTACAGTAGTTTTGACTCCTAGAAGTACAGCAATGATTAGATCAGTGGTTCTCAACCTGTGGTTCCCCAGGTGTTTTGACCTACAACTCCCAGAAATCCCAGCCAGTTTACCAGCTGTTATGATTTCTGAGAGTTGAAGGCCAAAACATCTGGGGACCCACAGGTTAAGAACCACTGGGTTAGAGCTGAAGCGTTAAGGATGCCATAATAATAAGTTGAGATACTCTGAGAGGCCCATAGAGTCCTCCTCCTTTTGCTATATAAACTTATACTCCTAGCTATCATCTCCCATCTCTTCTCTTTTTAATCACCTCTTCTCTATAATGAAGTAATTCTCCTAACTTCAAATTGAGTTCCTGTAATAAAAGTATTTAGCTTGTTTATCCAAGCCATTGTTGTCTTTGCCATTTAATCACAATCTCTAATGCTATGCCTTCTTCATTGCTATATACTGCCACCTATATTTATTTTGCTTTGCACTTTTGCTTTTTGTACTACTTTATTCCACATTTTCTGCTCTAGCTGAGCATACATAGATGCCTGTGACACAGAATATATCCACTGTTGGCCTGTACTGAAATTACAGAGAATAGCTAGGTTCTCTGAGCTATCACTTAATAGACATGCCCCCCTATTATGGAACCCTGAGACTTGCAATTTAGGAAGGAGTAATCAGTATTCACAACCAGAGAAGCTGAACAAGCTTCAGCGTTCTGTAAGATTAGTCATGGCAGTTAAAATGGTATTGTGTTGTTGTAGTTGTGTAATGTGAAATGTTCTCTGATACAGCAATTCCAAACCAGATGTCCACTCCATATGCTCTTGTAGCCAGGAAGATGCAAGTGACTGGAGGAAAAGATGTTAACACTTTAAGAAAATAAAATGCAATGCCCCCCACATACACACACATTAACCTAGAGATGGACCTATCTGTTGCTCTATACCAGTGGTTCCTGAATTTTAGTCCTCCAGGTGACTTGTAATTCAGAATTCCTAACTACTAAACACTGAGCTTCTAGGAATTGAAATCCAAAATAACTGGAGGACCATTTGGGAATCCCTCTGGGCTAATGCTGAGGTAGTTTCTTGGGGCAACTTTAGCTGCATGGTTACTAGCCATGGTCCTAATGTCAAGCTAGGAATTTCTGGGCCGGCAACGGCACTACTGTCCAGGGTCCTGAAAGTGCCCCAGTCCAGATTTGCACCAGTCAGTTGGTTTCCAATTCAGCCTTCTTATCTGAGATTTTTAGTCATAGGCTGATGAGATCCAAGATGAAGCAAGACATTAGCTACTGTTGTAAATTTTGTCAAATCATATTAGTGACAAGTACTGGAGTTTGTGCATATTATGAAGACTGGCTGTTTGTCTGTCTAGGCCTCATATTTCCAACAAAGCTGGGATTCATGAGCAAAAGAAATACATGTAAATGATATATTGCTAAAAACATTGAAAGAGATACAACTAAAATGTTATTAAATGGTATATACAGTGGCTCTTTCGTATCTAGGCTCTAGAACACACACACACACACACACACACACACCATAGATACAATGCTCCATAGATACACAAGACCCATTATATACAATGGTGATCCCATAAATTTGTAGAGTTTTCTTAGACAAGGAATATTCATATGTGATTTGCCATTGCCCTTCTCTGAAATCTAGCCTGCAGCACCCAGTTCTCTAGCAGTATTCTGTCCTCATTCTAACCAGGGCTAACCCTCCTTAACTTCTGAGATCAGACATAATCTGATAACTTCAGGATATTTAGACAACAGCTAACTTCCTCAGTTATGTGTTGTAGTTAATGAAAGTTTATTGCACAATAAAGCCGAAGTGAACTTCAATGTACAACCTGTGATGCAAATTATTCAGGAAGGTATGTAAATTGGTAGTACATATTTTAAACAATGTTGTTTACCTATTGCCACATTACACATTATATCCCTGGCAGGCAGAGAAGTGTTGACATTTCCACAGAAACGCCAGGGAGGTGCTAACTTCACAGGCAGCTAGACATCAAACTACAAATCCAACTTTTACCTGCATAAAGAAAGGAAAATCTGATGGCTTTCTTTGATGTGGAGTGGTAAGAAGGAAAAGGAAAATTAAAGGGATGATAAGTGAGAACAATTAGAAAGACAACCAGACAATATAGAAAGTATGGATAGCTTACGCTTGGAGCACATAGTAAACTGAACATAGAAACCTTTCTAACAGGAGGCTGTTGTGTGCCTTCAATTCATCTCAAATTATGGTGACGCTAAAGTGAACCAGCTTGGTGTATGTGTGTGTGGGGGGGGGGGGGTCTTGATAAGATTTGTACAGAATATGTTTCCCCTCAAGTTGAGAGTGTGTGACTTGCTCGAGGTCATTCAGTGAGTTTTATGGCTGAGAGGGTATTTAAATCCTGGTCTCCAGAGTCCAGTGCTCAAACCCCTGCACCATGTTGCTAATTCATGGGAAAGGGTATGAAGCAGAAAGCAATATTTATACTAAGGGAGCATCAGGACATTGAAGAACTATAACACACTGACAGATGACATTGCTGTCAGCGGGGATGATGGGTAGCAGAGTGAAATCCAAAAAATTCACCATCCCGGTCTTCCTCCTTCTCTCCAGACTGTTTCCCCGTGTGGAAAAACAGCACTAGACAAACTCACTCCAGCAGATGAGGGTTCAGTTGGTAGTCCAACGGCAAACAACTTTATTTACATGATCTATTTACAGATAGAGCAAATTCAGTCCTTTCCCCTCCATGAGTCCTTTCCGAAAGACTCATGCACACACACGCTGCTCATCGCTGTTCTCCGCTCTACACAGGAAAACTCCCACTACATTCCACAGGAACAAGATAGTAAGTCCTGGTCAAAACACACTTGACCCCATTGGTCCTGTGATACATCAATCATAGCAGACTCTCATTAACTCCATAATTGCTGAATCCAGATTGATTTTAACATTTCACAATACACAATACCCTGACAATTGCTATGCATACAAATAGTTCCAAGTTCAGTTTCTAGCATGTCTTAGAAGATAGTTTCCTCTGTTATTTCGTTGGCAAATACTAGTAACAAGACTGGTAGGTTAACCAGCATAGAACACACTAGGCATTATAGCTCAGGGCTGTCATCTTGTACAATCTTCAGAACACTTAAGTATCAGCTATTCCTTCAACAGTTTAGCAGAAAAAAGATCCCATACAATTATTTCTCTATTTTCTGGAAACTCATCATGGACCAGCAGCCAAAGGCTCTCAAATTGTCACTGGTCCATTGACCACCAATTCTTCAAGTGACATTTGAGAATAAAAATGGGTGGCTACAAGTTTGGAAGAGCAAGTGGATGTCTAGAATAAACACCAAGGTCATCTATAGAAGGTCTGTCAACAATAGTCTGGATATGTGTGGAATTTAGTACTGATTACCCAAAGCAAAAGAAACAATTTTTTTGTTCCTTCAAAGGATGGGTCTATGAAAAACCATCAGGCCCTTTTCCTCAACAGAGAAGGAATTCCTGGCTAAAGTTAGCCTATCAATTCGGTCTTTTGGCTAGTTAGATTGGCTGCCATTAAGGCTGAAAGAGACCATAGAAGAAGGGTCAGGTTATCAGTGGTTCAATTGAGGCAATTGACCCAAGGACTTTACTGGTTAGGGGGCCAATGCTAGAGAATGGGTCCCCAATGAGGAATGTAGCTTGTTTCCTGTTCTTCCCAGGACACTTCTTGAATTTTCTGGGGTTTCTTTTACCATCTATATTTTGCATGTTAGCTGAGCAATCAAATACTCTCCAATATCTGTGGATCAGTCAGTTGAGAAGCTATATCCTTTGCTTTCTCCATTTTTCTTGAAGGGTTCCATATCCTGCCCTTCTTTCTAATTTTTTTTTAGATGCAAGTTTATATAAATTAGTTTCTGGTCAGACCTGAAATTAATTAAATTTTTCATATATTCTAGTCAAATTAAAATCCTCTGGAAATATACTGTACTCTGCTATTAAGTGATATTTTTATATGCTTCTAATAAGAATTTCAATTCAGTATTCCATCCACACCATAAGAGGACGACATGGAGGAGAAGAGACAAAGCCTTCTGTTTATCTTTAATAGTTACGCCAAATAGCCTGTGCTGCTTGCCATTGAGAGTTCAGAAGAGAGACCACCTAATTCCTAAAAGTAAATGAGCTGCCTTTTTTGGCATTTGGTCATTGCAACTGCAGCTGAAACACTAAATAAAAAGTATTACTTGCTGCAAACAACCTCTGTTTGCCTTAGCTTCACATACGCCAATTTATTAATTGAAAGAAGAAATGCATCACTGCCACAAAAAATTTAAAATACATTATCTCAGGGTGTGACAGAGCTAAATCTCCACTTTAGACTGAATTCACTTCAATAAAGTCTATTTTCGGCTCCTTTTACAGCTTGTTCAAAAAGCAGCCTGCCCTCTTTCACTGTCCAGACCCCTCTCCTTTGCATGTCACCCTCTCAACTTCCAAATCCCAGCTGTGCTTTTAATGACTCCAGTTCTCAAGAAATCTCATTATAGTCCACAGCAGTTCACAGTCTATGTCATTGCTAATCATAGCAACTGTTTTTTAAATGTGCTTTCCCTGCAAAGAATACTGTAAGCCTCTATTTCAAGGGCAATTACAGGCAAATTAATAAATAAAAGCTCTTTAATGCATTTTGAAGTTGTTTTATATTGTTGATCAAATACATGCAGAGATGGGATAAGTGCAAAGGAAAATCAGTAGCTAGGAAGCCATTCATAACCCCTCCCACTGGACCAATTTCCTTCTGCTATTCTTAATAGGTCACTTTTTAAAAAAAGAAATTCCCTTGGCAAGCTCTGAAACTGCACGTAAGCCTACCGTTTCTAGGGAATTATCACAAAGGATGGCAGAAGCTGAAAGACTGACCCTCACATCTGTTAATCTTTCTTTATAGGATCTGTTAATCCCTCTTTATGACACAATGTTTACATAATCCTGTCAGGCAGTGGTTTGGAAAGCTGAAGTTCTTGAGATAATGTATAGTTTCACACTGAAGGTGCATCTAGACTGTAGAATTAATGTAGCTTGGCTCAATGCTATGGAATTATGAGAGTTGTAATTTTATAAGGTCTTTAGCCTTCTCTGCTCTAGAATTCTGGTGTATCATAGAAGTTCAACTCCTATGGTTCTGTAGCATTGTGCCATGGCAGTTAAAGTGGTGTCAAACTGCATTAATTCTCCAGTGTAGACACATCTTAAATGTGCCTGAAAAACTACCAAAATTGTGTGCTGCAAGGGGAAAGCAGAAATGGTTTTATGCAGCAATCTTGCTACAGGGTGATCTGGGATGGATTCTTCTTTTGATAAATTATTTACCTTAAATTCCCACCTTTTAACATGTAACTATTTTCTCGGGTTTCTGCTGGCTTTTAAGGCTGTAGTAATCTTAACTTCAGAACTCCCAGATGGTGCAGCGTGTTAAAGCGCTGAGCTGCTGAACTTGCAGACTGAAAGGTCGCAGGTTCAAATCCAGGGAGCGGAGTGAGCGCCCACTATTAGCCCCAGCTTCTGCCAACAGTTCGAAAAAATGCAAATGTGAGCAAATCAATAGTGGGAAGGTAACAGCGCTCCATGCAGTCATGCCGGACACATGACCTTGGAGGTGTCTATGGACAACACCGGCTCTTCAACTTTGAAATGGAGATGAGCACCAACCCCCAGAGTCGGACACGACTGGACTTAATGTCAGGGGAAAATCTTTACCTTTACCTTAATCTTAACTTCATTAACAGGTAGCAATTTTCCCCTAAAGACATTTCACAATACAGCATGATTTCCAGATATGGCTTTACTTTCATTCACTTATGGCCATTTCTCTCTTATTCCTTGCAGTTTGTGTGTCTGTTATAGACTGTCTTCCATGGTTCATTCAGTACCATATAATTACAGTAAGGGTCTTTTAGGAATGCCAGAGTAAGGTCAGAGGAGAATATCCATGTAGCTGTGTTTATTTGAAAGTGTTGAGCAGTAGGCTCGCCAGATCATGACTTTTCCAAGGCGAAAACCTAAGATCTAGGGATGACGCCTTGTAATGTCACAGGAGGCAGGTGCTGATGGTATTACAAAGGGGAAGAATTTGATAATGTCATTAAACACGTTGCATTGAACATTGATTACAAGGGTTACCAGATCTCAAGGTCTGGGACTGAGCTCCAATTTCTGTGGGTTATCTCCAGACAGCAGACAAGGGTGCAGATTCTCCAAGGGGCTGCACAAGAGGAATGACTTGCATGTAAATGTGCAGTTTAGTTAGGAGAATAGTAGCTTGCTACTATTTCCAAGGCTTATTTGATTTGTAGGTGTAATTTGCAAAGACTCTCCAGCGGGGTCTGTATAGTTACTAAGTTAGCTTTCTCCTTGCCTCCCAGTCTATCCTCACTCAGGTTTTGACACACACACAAAGTTGCTATGTAGGAAGGAATTTGCAGATAATGACAGTTAAGACAGGGCCAATAAATTGAAAAGCTAACTTTTCTGGTAGGATTTACATGCAAAAATGAAGATGTGCAGGTCAGAAGTCAAAAGCCCTCTTCTCCACCATTGGGCTTGGAAGGTACATCTCCAATTTCCAGTTGTTCTAGTACAGGCATGGGCAAATTTGTTGGCTTGGGGCCGCATTTGGGCCTGGCTGGGAGGGCTGGTCCAGGCCAGGAAAGAAGGTAACCAGACACATGCTGGGTGGGATGGACCCGGGAAGAGGAGGGCCTGGGAGACAGCGAGGTGGGGGGGGGGGGGGCGCGGATCATTCTCAGGTTATCATCCTGGCATAAGGATGGTACTGCTCACCCCAACCTTATGCTGGAAGAAAAACGAGACATGTGGCAACCAGCTGCCCCAATACTCTTCCCCAATACTCCTCCCTCAATCTTCAGGCTGTCCTCTTGGCATTATGCAGGGAGGAGGATGAGACAGGCCATGTCACAGAGCGCTCTGGGGAGCTCTCAGCCACTGCATGCCTTCTTCAAGCCATCCTCCTTGCATAAGGACAGAGCTGCTCACACCGTCCTTATGCCAGGAGGAGGGTGAAACACATGGTGACTGAGAGCACTCCTTTCTGCATAAAGATTTGGCGGGCCACCATGGCTTTATGCCAAATGGACAGGGGAAATGAGGAGGAGCCTGAGGTAAGCACCTAGGAAGCGCATCTGGCCCCCAGGCCTAAGTTTGCCCATGCCTGCTCTAGTGCTGTCTTTGTCTGATCAATTTCAGGTGAATCTTGGCTCCGTGTATCTTGAAGTTGCCATTCCACAGGTTGAGCTGGAAAATCATCTTCATCAGAGTTTGAGTCTTGGCCCATGACAAAGTCCTATTTCCAGGCTCATCCTTCACTCTGTGTTACATCCACCTTCTGGATAGCAGACATAGGCTAGATTAACTGCTTCTTATCCCATCTCCTTGAGAAAATGAGAGATGATTTTGATGCAATAGCACTGTATATGATTCTTTATTGTATTGTTGTAATTGTATTATGATATGTTGTTTTTATATTGTGTTATATTGTATTTTTCCCGGGCATGGCCCCATGTAAGCCGCCCCGAGTCCCCATTGGGGAGATGGTGGCGGGGTATAAATAAAGTTTTATTATTATATTATTATTATTTTGTCTGAATTTATGACAAATATCTACAGGAATCAATACAGAAGTTCTATTGATTCAGTAAATGACATGGTATAGTGGTTGAACTAGGATTCTGGAAAATCAGAATTTGAATCCACATTTAGCCAAGGACACCTACAAAATGATATCGGGCACCTCTCAGCTTAAGGGCAAGGAAATGGAAAGCCTCCTCTGAATAAATATTGCCAAGAAAACCATATGATAAGGTCCCCATAAATCAGAATCAACTTGCACATGTCAACTCCAAGGAGAACTAGCAAATAGATTTAGGCCCATGACTTTCACATTCAGCTCTGTTGATGAATCTTGGGGTCACAGTAAAAACAATACAGACCTGAGAAATCCAAAGCCCAATGACCACCAGTATACCCAATAGCATGTGCATTCCAGCTGCCATATAAGCACATGCCCATCAAAGATCAAGTACCTGGCTATGGTTTAAGTTTCTTCTTTCCTAAACTGAACACTACCTAACCTTTACAAAGTATATCGTGTTTTGTAGAAAGGAGATCTTCAGGAAGTGTATTAGTCCAATTGCTATTCATTTAAGGACAAGATATGGATCTCATTCCATTCCATTCATCATTCTGCTATCAACTTGAACAGACTCCAGCATTAACCCTTTGGGATGCCAACCCCTGTCATGTTGTATAAAAGCAACCTGTCACCCTTCTTACACGATATGGAGGCCCATGCCATCAATTATTAAATAATTCCGATTTCCCTGAAACAGATATGTAATTGCAGGCTCTTTTAATATAAATCTGTGTCTTTAAATTAAACATTTATGCTGAATATACAATAGACAGAAAAACATGGGGCTACGTCCAGCTCTAATGAAAGTTTAATTGTAATGTGACAGTCTTGAGTTTACAGTAGGCGCAGAGTGGAGATAGAAAAAGAACTGAGCTTCCTGCTATTCAAACCCAAGTTCAGAACACTTTATCTAGATGCTTATATAAAGAGAATGAGCAGGAGAGTAGACTTCTATATACTGGAGACTTGACTTTGAATGTTTACTTAACGCTGTGTTCTGCAGTATACAAATGGACAAGGAAACATTGGATGATCCACAGAGCCTGAAACACATGGAACTCGAAGAGATAACCAGCAAAATATCAGATCTAGACAAGTGGAGGAAGATATTTAGTTTTCATGGGTAAGGTCTTCCTTATTTATGCTTTGTATGTATCCTAAATACTAGATCATTTGACAGTCTAGAGTCCTATGGAAATTCCCATAGGAATTTAGTAAAAATTACATGCATAGAATTGGGAAGTTCATGTTATGCTCTGATCATTATATACCATAGTGATGATGCACTGTTTGGTTTTCTATTTCTGTCGCTTGTCTTATAAGCTATTCCTTTGTTAAACTGGAGTTCTTAGCTGCCTCAGCTGTGTATTTTTCCCCCTTTTCATTCAGGTTGGAAATCAGTCATCCTACCCCTCAGGTAACTTTTCCATATATATTTTACATGTTGTGATCCTGTCAGTTGTCAAAAGTAATTGCTTTTTACAGGGCTGTTTCTCTAAGACAGTAAGCAAACTCTAAAGATAAGCATAGCTGAAGATCTGTTCACACTTCTCACATATCCTTTTAACCATTCAGTTTTTCAGTGTACAGTGTACAGTATTTCAGAGGCATTTTCATATAAAGGTATCTGACAATACAGGGCAAACAATAATTTTTAGAAATAAATGTAAAAATCCAACTTTTCTTTGTCAGTTTTCAAATCCATGAACAGTATAAAATAAAGAAATTTAGATATCTTTCCATGAAACTTCTAAATGGGCTTTCTGGTTGGTACAATGCCACTACAACATGTAATTCGTGAAATTAGGCTCACCTCTTTTCAGAGATGTTACTACACAAAATGCTTCTCATCGCCACATAGAGCTCCTCCAGATGGAGAAAATCTGGTGGAAAGTTGTAGGATAAGTTTTTTGTTTTTAAATTCCGTATGTGTGTGTGTGTGTGTGTGTGTGTGTGTGTGTGTGTGTGTGTGCGTGTGTGTGTGTGTGTGATATATACACACAACTCTAAGCCATATTTTACTTGTCCCAGACATTACTCGCATAAGCTGTAACTTTTTATTTCAATCTTTGAGTAAGTTTCTTTTTAATCCCATGACATGTTGGAAAATTTTTAAAAAACTCTTTTTTTCCTCCTTTTATTCTTGTAGAATTATTATACATCAAGGCATCTGTGAAACTATAATACTATAAGAGAGTATAGTTCCATTATCCAGGCCAAGGCCAAAAGGGGGGCTGGACTAGACAGAGAAAAAATAGTTCATTTTACGAGGGGAGGGAGGGTTTAAGGAGTTCAACCAATTCCCCTATTTTCCTGTTATTATCCCTATTCATGCTGCTGTAGAAACAAGCCTCATATATGACATGGGAAGGGGGGGGGGGGTAACCAGCAAAAATGGGGAAAATTGTTTTCTTTTCTCAACTCCCCCTCCCCCAATAAAATGGACTATCCTTCTCTGTCTATGCCCCCTTTTGGCCCCTGCCCGGATAATAGAACAGTACCGAAAAATATTTTAAAAGGATAGATTTTGTCTTTGCAGGGTTGTCTTTCAAACTACCAGACCATATTAGCAAACACACACCATATATTTTTTTAAAAAAGAAAGCTTTGCAGGAGCCCTTTTGCCAATCAGATAAATTGCTTCAAATAGTCCCTCTCCAAAATAATAATAATAATAATAATAATAATAATAATAATAATAATAATAATAATAAATTTATATTCCGCTCTATCTCCCTGAGGGGACTCAGAGCAGATTACAGGTACATATATGGCTAACATTCAATGCCGTTATACAATTGACAGAGATAGTTCTGAGGAAATCCATTGGACACCTTTTTTGGTCGGATTTTTGCCGGCATGTTTTTCAGGGCATCTCTTACCTCCCCACCAAAGCAGTACTTATTTATCTACTTACATTTTTGTTTTCAAACTGCTAGATGAGCAGAAGCTGGGCTGATAGTGGGAGCTCACCCCAACCTGGGCTTGAACTGCCAACCTTCCAGTAAGCAGGATCTTCTATAGTGGGTGGTTTAACTCGCTGTGCTGGCCCGGCCCAAATAATGGAATGAGTCCAAACGGAGGTGACTAGAACCAGCAAAATCTGAAAACTCCATGAAGAATGTAGATTTCCTTAAAGTAATATGGAAGAGCCCTTCTGTGCCTTCCAGAGCTTAGAAAAGATGTTTCTTTAACAGGGTTATTTCTTTAGATTCTAACTCCTAGAATCTTTCAGCAGTTGGTAGAATTTGGGAGATGTAGACCAAAAAAGATATGCTCTGCTTTCTGTGAGGGAAATCTTCATTTCATGTGCACACAGTTTTTGTAACCCAAGAATTATAGAATCAAAAATGTTGAAAAATATCTTAGAAGGTCATCGACTCTGACCCCCTGCATAGTGAAAAATCAACAATCTAGCATGCAACCACAGCATGATTGGCAGGTGTAAATGTAAATGCAAATGAGGTCTTAATAAAGTTTGATGATGATGAAGTGTACATGCAACATCTGCTTTATGCCTCCAACAATAGAGGATCTGGCTGCTAAACCATAAACTTGTTTTAATTGCTGCAACCTGGGTTCAAAGTGCAAAAGTAATTTGCACTGAATAACAGAGTGAGGTGGACAGAGGGGGGGACAATATTTTTATTTTGTATATTATATGCTATTTTCACATAACATAATAAAAATTTATATCACAAAAAATAACCCAGTGAGGTGAGAGGAATGGAGAAGGCACAAGCTTATCCTTCTCTGTATATTCAGCCAAAGCAAACTGCTGCAGCTTCTCCTGCTTAGTGTCTTCTTCAACTTTAATAATTTTTGCCAAGTTGAAAACACTCTAGTGTTGCCTGGCCATACATATCCTGGGTTTTGTCTATAAAATTTAGAAACTACAGGACAGGGTATCCATAAATTAGAAACATCTTTAAGACACGCAGTAACATCAGTATCTGCTAGTAAGATTTCAGACATGATTAATTATTTGTCGGATTTACCATTTTATTTTATTACAATCAAAGCAATATATGTGCATGAGGTTTAAAAAACTTAAGAGTCAATCCCATTAAAAGGCCCTTTAGCCAGACCCAGTTGAAAACCAAAGGCCTATTTTAATAAAAAGCTCTTTTCCTTCCAGGTAAAAGGTCCCTGGAGGAAGTAAAGTCTTATCTCTTATGGCCATTAAACATGATCTTATCATTTGGGCAAGATTGTATTTGTCATGTTTAAAGATGTGGAGAATCCCCGAACCCTATCTCTCTGTTTAGAATTGCCATATAAATTGGCCATAGCCGATATTCTTGGCAATGGCTTGCCCTAAAGTAATCAGAGACAAATAGCCACATGCAGATATCTATGAATCAATGAGGGCAACTCTAGCCAATATAGGCAATGTCAAGGGATGCTTCGAGTTGCATTTCAACAACATAAGAGCATCCATACTTTGCCTCGTAAACTGCTATTAAAAACACAGAGGCAGAAATCACTAAAATAATGGCAAGATTATCTCAAAGTATGTAAGGGAGAGTTTAGAATAATTTATCCTTCCTTCTATGTATGGTAGTTTGTATTACAAAAAGTATGCTAAAAATCCTTTGAACATATTGTTTTAAGTATTGAATTATGATTACGTTGGACTTCTGTTGCTGGACTAAGATAACAATGTGTTCTGAATGAGTAGTGATTAAATTATTATTATTTTAATTTCCAGGCAGTACATTGGAAAAAGTAAATGGAACCACTATTGACAGATAAGGAAATGCTATAAAACTATCTCAGAAACTGTGGCAAAACAATGTCCCACACATTACATTAGGACTTCTTCTCCATCTTGCTGCATCCATGTATACCAATGACACATCCAACATATACAATTATTGCCCAATTGCTGGAGATTTGCATAATTTTATTTACTAATCACATGTAGAGTTGCAATGGATATCTCCTAATCAATCTAGATCCTAGAGGCTGTTAGGAATTGTGGGAGCTGAAGTCCAAAACACCTGGAGGGCTGAAGTTTGCTCATGCCTGATCTAGAACATACGACACAGAAGGGAAAATAACTATAACATATGGAAGGAAAGGGGAATATTTATAGATTCTGTATATAGGCTAGGCTAGGATATATATCTTTATTTCCAGTCTCTTTTTTTTAGTTCTGTAGCCTTGACAAGAGCCATTTAATTTCTAAACCTGAACAAGAGCTGCTGTGCAATGATAATCTGGGAGACCGAGCCAAGGCAGCTCTACTTTTCGAGTCTCACCTGTCGCCAGGTAACTTTCCCGGCAACAGCTTTCATTCTATTGGTGAGCTATGGATCCTGGACCAAAGCTGCAAGAAGTCAAAAGATGGGTTGGTTCCAAGTTGAGTTACATAGAAATATTGCAAGAGGAAATAAAGAAGAGCCAGCTAGTAAGTAAAAAAAAAAGTGTTTGTCTTTTCTGCCACAGAAAAGAAACCTGCACTTTTTTATCAGGCATGTGAGTTGGGAGGGTTTTCTTTGCTTATTAATTGTCTTATATAAAATCAATCAGTCAATCCATTTTATGCCACAATACACTAAACAGAACAGTAAATGAAAAAGATGTTTGACTCTGAAGTCACCTTGGCAGCTCAGATATTTCCCTGGGCCACATTTTCATTGGATTTGCTCCTAAGAGAAATGGCTGTACTGCAAAAGCTATCGAATTCTCAGTGGCTAAACTATGCTCTCAGCAAAACTCCTAGCATTCCTTCCCTCTAAATGCCTGATATTGTTATAACAATTAACTGTTGTGGAAGAAAAGAAGGACTTCTGTTCCTGCACAAATTTTGAAACAATATTTTAAAAACCATTTATCTCCTTGCAGATAACAGACAAAACATATTGTAGTTTTGCTACAGTTTCTTTGCTTAGGAGAACATGTAATATACAATATATAAAAATTACTGAGAAAGGGGGAAGCACGTTAGGAACAAGATCAGTAATATTGCTGTACTGCTTGGTTTCTGTTTGTTCCCCTGTCTTTTTTTTTTTAATAGAAGTGCCAAGACCACAAACTGGACGATGAGAAAGAAGATGCAGCTGGAGCATCTCAAACTACTACTGCCCTAACACACAGCCGGTTTCCATCCAATATTCTTTATTCAATCCCCAAAGCTCTCATTGTCTCATCGAACCTCGGCGGGCAGCCCATCACACTGGAAATGGCTGCGGTAAGCAGACCTTGTCAATTAAGTATGAGCTGAAATTTAATCTTGCCAGAATTAAAGAGACACAGAAATCTTATCCAGGAGCACTATTGGAATCTAGGCTCCAGTTTGCTGCGCTTGTTATAAGGAAGTGAAAAGGAATATAGGGAGGAATGAATTTGCACTTCTGAATGCTTTTCAAGGATGCACATGATGCTTCAATGCACAAAACTAATGTTACATTTCTTATAGTGCAAAAGCACTATTGATACAATGTGACATTTTAACTTGCTTAGTTCTAATGTATTGCTATTTTTAAGCTCCTTATAACTTTAGCAAATATTTATTTTAAAGTTATAGACAGAATCAGATCCTAGGAAAAGCTATGTTTTGAATTAGGTAAGGTAAAGGTGTTCCCTTGACGTTAAATCCAGTCATGACCAACTCTCGGGGTTGGTACTCATCTCCATTTTTAAGCCAAAGAGCCGGCATTGTCCGTAGACACCTCCAAGGTCATGTGGCCGGCATGACTGCATGGAGCGCCGTTATGTTATGTTTTGAATTGCTGTTCCCAAAATCTGCCAAAAAGGATAGATTTCCCATGCTTTGGAAAGTAACATAGACGTGGTATAGAAAGATAACTGAATGCCAGGTCAGAATTAAACCATTAAAAAGATTACTATCCTAGTTGCAGTCATTAGATGCTTCACAAGTCTCCCCAAGCTCTGGAAAAGTGGTGGACGTAGGAAATATTGCTTTCTGGAGTAACAATTAAAAGACATGACATGGAAGACCAATGATGACATTTCCTGACATGAAATGTAATTATGATAGGCTCTGGTTTTGAATACAGCAATGACATTAAAAGTGCAATTATTTATTTATTTTTCGTTTTGTTTTGCTGATCTAAAATTGCCATTAGTGTTGCAGGTTGAGCATCCATTATTTGGAAATCTCAGAAGCAAGGGAATGAACTTGGCAAAATCTGAACTTCAGTCAGTCTCATGCCTCCACACACACATAAGATCAAACAACCAAAGAAATGATCTCAGACTTCTTCTCATAACTTGGAAAACTTGCTTTACTTGCAATAATCATTCAAAATCAAATGTATGGTCTAATGGAGGATAGAGAGAGAGAGAAAGATAAATGGTTGCAGGCTAGAATAATATAGGAAGAGAAAAGATATGGTAAAGGTGTGTCAACCAGTTTTGGATGGGTTTACACTTCCCCTGAAAGACTGTTCACAGCTTGGGAGTGCTCCTCGATCCATCTCTCCAAATGTCAGCCCAGATACCAGCTTTGGCTGATATGCCAACTGTGTATATATGAGGGAAGCAGTATCTGTTGGTATATTAATGCTCTTGTGCTTAGGAGTGGATTAGTAGCAGTGCCGGATTTAGGACAAATGAGGTTAAATTATGAGGCCCCTTACTTGGGCCCTGAAGGAGGTCAGCCCGGTAGACCTACACTGCCTGCTTTGTGGCACACTCCCATGTATTATCGAGGCTATCATTATGTCTGGAATCTCTCCCAAAAATGCCTTCAAATTTGGATTTGCACCACATAAGCAAAATCCATCATAAAACATTTTTTGGGCAGAAAGATGACCCCCCCCCCCTCCCTGGCCAACGGGCCCTGTGCATAATAAGCACACCTAAGCACAATGGTAAATCTGGCACTGATTGGTAGATAAATGCAATATACTCCCCCAAAAATGCTACAGCCCCCCAGTGACCCATGTAGAGACTGAATCCTAGATAAATGATAGAACCTCTGAAATGTGGTCAGACCTCTCAGTGTAACGAGTGAGAATGTAACATTACGCTACTTTTTAAAACAAAATAAAAATATGTACTATTCTTCCCATTTGAAGGCTCTACGAAGAATGTTATTTGGAAGCACATTTCAAGTCTTCAGCTATGACTGGAAACGATCGTATTTCAGATTCCATGATCCACATACAGACTTGGCCTATGCTTTAGTGACAGATAAGGTAAAGTCTGGGCTCCTCCAATGAAGTAAATGTATTGGGAGATTCTGGTATTTGTTGCTGTAGTTTTTTTTAAAAAAATAAACAAGCAGTGTTTCTGTCACTGTAGATTATTTTCCATCAATTCCCAGCATCAGCTGCAATATTTTATTACATTCCTTAAATGGGTTTCTTTTTCATTCTGAGATACGTTGGAACAAAACATATAATTCTCCTTTCTGTTTAATCAAGAAAATAGAAGTTTTGTGCTATAACTTCATTCATTTCCCAGATACCTTCCTAAAATAGGGGAAAGGGAATTAAGATGATGATAATGATAATAATATTGTTCTTAAGGTAAGGTATCTCCAGTCCCAACTGCTATAAGTTCTGTTCATCACAAGTTTGGCACTCTTGACAAACTTCCTTTTAAAAAAGCCAAAAAGTTGCCTGTTTTTCACTTAAGCAGAACCTGCAGCTTTAGATGCATTTGTTTTCCACAATTCCTAGTACTTTGTATGTGTTGGAGGGGATCACCCTTCACGCTTCAGTTAGACGGCAGCATGATGAAGCCACATTTACACAGGGCAATTCACAAGTTCTTTGTTTCAGGGAGGAGCAGCAGCAGTTCAGATGGCTGTTCAGGTGAACATCATTAAATACTTATTATTTGTTCGAAACCAAGAGGAAAATGTACAACTTCAAAGGTAAGAAAATATTTCTGAGGTAGAAGGAAATGTTCCAAAATGTAGTCCATGCTGGTTTTGTTATTGTTATTCTTTTTGTTAACATTTACTGTCTAGTTAATATAGAATCCAATAATCCAATTTAGTTACATAGGACACCGTGATCACACTAACACATTGCTTAGAGTGCACAAGCTGAAATGAGCTCAAGCAAGCTTTGACCTTACAAATTGACTGATTTCACTCTTTTCCTGGAATCAATATGGAGTTCAATGGCTTTCCCAGAATCTACAACTATCCAGCCTCCTACTCCTGATTAATTATCTGTCTTCCTATTGTTTTAACTGCTTTTAAAATGCCCTTGTTTCACTCTCATCCTCCCACTTCCTTTCTCAATTGGTCCAGGAAACATCAAACCTGCTGCAGCCTCTAGTTCAGTGGTTCTCAACCTGCGGGTCCCCAGATGTTTTGGTCTTAATAATATAATAATAAATTTATTTTTATATCCTGCCTCCATCTCCCCGAAGGGACTCAGGGACCAACCTGGGGACCAACCATAGATTAAAACATAACTCAATAAATAAATTACAAAAGACAACAACATAAAAACAGCAGCATCAACAACCAATAATCTGCACTGTAATGAGTACTGAAATTCAGGGGGAAGGAACTTGTGCAATATACTTCCAGAATAGGACTGGTAGACAAAATGAAGGACAATAATAAATTAGAACAGAAAGAGCAATGTCATTTTAATGCTAAACCTATAGGATGAAGGACAGGGATAAAGTGCGAGGACTGATAGTAGTTATGGTAGGGGTCAAATTTCCTTTATGGAACATCCACTTATTAGGTTTTTACAGAAAGTGGACAGGGTGGGTGCCAGTCTAATCTCCCTGGAAAGAGAGTTCCAGAGCCACCACAGAAAAGGTCCTCTCCCTTGTCCCCACCAAACGTGCTTGAGACGGTGGTGGAAGCGAGAAAATGGCTTTCCCCACGGATCTTAGAGCCCGTGCGGGTTCATAGGGGAAGATGCGATCGCGAAGATAGCCAGGTTCTGAACCATTTCGCAAAGGAGAAGATGTGATCACGAAGATAGCCAGGTCCAGAACAATTGCCTCTACGTCTGTCTCTGTCTCTGTTCTATGTGTATATGGGCATTGAATGTTTGCCCTATATGTACCGTATATAATGTGATCCGCCCTGAGTCCCCTTCAGGGTGAGAAGGGCGGAATATAAATAAATAAATAAATAAATAAATAAATTTAGGGCTTTGTAGGTATAACCTGCACCTTGAATTAGGCCCGGAAACTTATCGGCAGCCAGTTTAACAGCTGGTAAACTGGCTGGGATTTCTGAGAGTTGTAGGCCAAAACACCTGGGGACCCACAGGTTGAGAACCACTGCCTAGTTTGTGTGATCTTCCTCATTAATAATTTTTGCTGTGGTGATCATACTGATGTTGCTTGGTCATATGTATCTATTTTTTATCAGTGAAATGTTGAACTGTATGGTTTGCTACACATGACCTTGGAATAGTGATTAGCATCATTGTTAGTTCCTGTAAATCACTTTGGTGAACAATGATTAAAATTGTCATGTTTTCAATAATCCACAGTTGTGTTAACCCCTGTTTTTCACTCCAGACAGCATAGCAAAATGCAAATAAACAGAAGCGAAAAAAAAGGTTTCTGAGCTGCTTTTCCTGGCCATCTTGGGAAAGTATGTGCACTAAGGCTTATTCCACAAAACACATAGTGTTAAACCAAAGTTGAAGACAAAGTGAGCCCATTGATTTAATGTGTTTACCATAGTAGTTTTTGCCTAGAATCACCACTCATGGGTTTCAGGAAGCTATAATCTAAAACAGTAATCTTTCCAAAGTGTAGTCATGTCATCAAGCCATAGCATTCCAAAGATGTAAACCAAGTATGTATTTATTGGCTTCTTGATGTGTTGGTGTGCTTTCCATCACAACCTTTCTATCTGCCTTTGCAGTTTATGTGAAATCAGCCAAAAGGATCAAGAAAAGGCTCTTTCAGCAGCTTTGGCAGATATTCTGTGGACAGCAGGAGAATATCAGAAAGCCACTGTCTGCCTTGTTACTAGTGACACCTATTTTACTCCAAGCAAAGACTTCGAACTCGATCACTTTACTGAAAGTGTGAGTAAAGAAGTCACATACATGAAAGTGTTGGAAGGGAGGGAATATCTGGTTTGATTCTTGAAGGAACAAAATATAAGAATCTTAGAAATATTTGCAGAGCTGCATGCCACAAATTCACCACTACAAGACATGTCAATGGCCACAAATGTCAATTTTCTCTAAAGGGGGTCTGGCGCATCAACAATATTGTGCAGGGTTATCAAGGATTGTCAGAGACTGCTAGTTGTATCAAGTGGATGCTGCCCAGGGTCAATAATTCAGTGAATTCCAGATGGTGGGTGTAAAATTAGGGTGGAGTATTTTCCTCCTCTCCTTTCAGTGGGCCTCCCTTGGACAGACCTGGTTAATTACTGCAGTAAACAGGATGCTGGTCTGATCTGGCAAAGTTCTTCCTCCATTCCCCACCTGGCATCAGTGTCTATCCCTTTTTCTAACTAGTATGCTACTTAGAAAGTAAAATAAGATTATGGATTATCAGATCCAAGCAGTGTGTGGGTGGGAGAAGCATTTGATGCTCATAGAATCCTTAATCTTAATTTGCAGGTCCAACTATTTGACTTCTTTGAGAAAGACACAACCCAGCAGTTTCTCTATGATCATATACACTGTGTAAGTGGAAAATACTTGTTGTTGTCGCTGTTGTTGTGTGCCATAAGTCATTTCTGAAAGGAAACCCTAAGGTCAACCTATTATAGTTTTCTGTGGCTGAGGATATGTAACCTCCCCAGGTTCACCCAGTAGGCTTTTACGACTGAGCAGGGATTCAAACCCTGGTCTCCAGAGATGTCATTCAATGTGCAAATTACTACACCTTGCTGGATCTAGAGGATATATCATCCCTTACACATTTCTGTTGCTTTTCATGGTAAATAAACCAATGTATCATTAGGTCTTACTACAGAAGGCAAAATGAGGGAAATACCCACCTCAAGTAAGAATTCATCCCCCAGAATGAAATCTGCTCTTCAGATTTCAAACATTACAGTAACTTCAATCTTGTGCTAACATTTAGCAATACAGTAGAGTCTCACTTATCCAACATAAACTGGCCGGCAGAATGTTGGATAAGCGAATATGTTGAATAATAAGGAAGGATTAAGGGAAAGACTATTAAACATCAAATTAGGTTATGATTTTACAAATTAAGCACCAAAACATCATGTTATACAACAAATTTAACAGAAAAAGTAGTTCAATACATGGTAATGCTATGTAGTAATTACTGTATTTACGAATTTAGTACCAAAATATCATGATGTATTGAAAAATGTGTTGGATAATCCAGAACGTTGGATAAGCGAGTGTTGGATAAGTAAGACTCTACTGTACAATTAGGTATCTGGAGAATAGGAGTAGTAAAAATACTAAAGGAATTTTACAGCAAATGTAAAAGAGTCACACTTGATCATTTTTCATTGTCTAATTCAAAGCAATACTCTTAAGTCAGAGGTTGAAGGGAAATTACATTAAGGGGAAAAATTTTAGAAAAGCAATACATCCTCATAGGCACTCCCCTGTATCACCGTTTCCAATAAAACTTCCCATTTCGTCCTGACTGTTCTTCAACAATATTATAAATTAGATCTATATTTTGTTCGGGTCCAATTTTGAGCTAATTAATCTATCTTGCATTCAGTACAATACCTTCACTTCAGCTACAGTGAGATAGACAGGATAGGGGAAAACTATGAATGCCAACATGACCCCAAGTAACATTCATCCCTTCTTTTCCAGATGAAATGGGAAGGAAGCCATGGAGTGATCTTATTTCTTTATAGTTTACTTTTCTCAAGAACGTTTGAAAGGTAAATACAATGCTGGATGGTTGAGAAGGGAACTATGGAAAATGGGGGCCATGCACTATGTGGGGAAGGTGACCAGGAACAGGAGGGGCTTTGGAAATGTGGATCCAATCCACAGAGAAGCAAAAGCACTACTCTTTTTCCACCCAACCCCTTGATAAAGCCAAAGGCAGACCTGTGCCAGAGGGGATTGGTGCTTGTTTTAGTTTCTCTCAGGACAAAATAAGCTCCTGCCTTTTGCCAAATTGCCGCTCTGTTGGTTTCTTTTAAAATAACAGTTAAGATACAGTACTCATATTGACCAAATATATAATGTAATAGCATAACTTTAGATGGAATAATTTAATTATTTAGTTTAGAGTTGATAATTTACTTAATTTAAATGTAAGATATTGATTGGCGGTTGAGTTGATAGGACATGTAGTTCAGCTCAACTGTAGGGAACCATGAAGATATATGTGGATAGGATGTTCTACATTCTCTCCCTCTCAGGGATGATGGTGATGATAATGATATAAGGGGGATGGGTAATATATTAATATTTAACTGCCATTTTAATTTATTGAGATTTCTTTGGATAGGCTTCAGAAAGATCTAGACTTCACTACAACTCATTTGTTGCAGTGCCGGCTTGGAAACTTCATCTGTCGACAAGTAGGCTTGTGTGTGTGATATCTGTTTTAGTCTGTGTTTAGCTTTTACTCAGTTATTAATCAGTCATTATAATAGGAAAACCCTTAAAGAAGCCATCAGTTTTCAGTGATGTGCAGCATGCAAACACTTTACACAGGTCTCCCTTTATAATCTGAAGCACTTTGCACACTCTGGCAAAGTAAAAACAGGAAGAAGACAGGATTATGATAGCCGAAGTATTTTATCATGGTTGGTTTCAATGCTTAATGGTTGGTTTTAACGCTAAATATTGACACATACATTTTTAATATGTAACCACATAGTCTGAAGGGGGAAAAGAGTAGTTATGTAATTTAGTAATATCTAGTTAGCAACCTACTATGGCTGAGAAACGTATTATACTTTACTGTGTATTACATCAAAGTAGGGTTCTATGTTTAGTCATCTGTCAAGTGTTTCTAACTTGCTAAATATTTTTGCTGTCAACCTAATGTATTATGGACAATGCCACAATTGCATGATATTAATATGTAGTCATGTTAAAGGCCCATTACAGTTCACAGTGACTAGATGATGAAACTGGAGAGGTAAGACGAGACTTAGGAATCCAAAAATCCCATCTCCTTCTTTTTGCCAACTAGCCTGAGGAATAGTCCTAGAGAACTCAAAAGTTGGCACACTAACTGTGGGATTGTAGCTACAGTAGAGTCTCACTAATCCAAGCTAAACGGGCCGGCAGAAGCTTGGATAAGCGAATATCTTGGATTATAAGGACTGATCAAGGAAAAGCCTATTAAACATCAAATTAGGTTATGATTTTACAAATTAAGCACCAAAACTTCATGTTATACAACAAATTTGACAGAAAAAGTAGTTCAATACGCAGTAATGTTATGTTGTAATTACTGTATTTACGAATTTAGCACCAAAATATCACGATATATTGGAAACATTGACTACAAAAATGGCTTGGATTATCCAGAGGCTTGGATAAGCGAGGCTTGGATTAGTGAGACTCTACTGTAGTTGTAATAATGATATTAGTCCCCCTTGGTATTTAATTCGTTTTCATAGAGCAACATGGTAGCCCTTCTTGTTGTAAACTATATAAACATTTCTTTGATGTGGCTCTTGAGGCAACTCAACTGCTCTTAAAGATGACATTAAAAAGTAACTTCCAAAAGGCATACCATAGACAATCCATGTTCAGTTCTTCTGTCCTGTTATTTCACCCCTTTCAAGCCGCCGTAGAGAGTTTTCACTTTTATTGAAACAATGACTATAGGGGAAAAGCATTGAAACACTCCTTTATTGAATTTTTTTTAAATCTTATCTAAATTTCCTTTGAGATGTTGTTAGATTTAGGGAAGTGGACAGGATCCAAGTATTCCTAGTGCCTTTTTCTGATCCAACAGCAGCTTCAGGGGCAGTTTAGAGTCCAGAAATGGAGCTGTGCTCTTCCTATGTTGGAAACTGAAGCATATTCCTTTTTACAGGTACTTTGAAGTAAAACAGTAACCACTGAAATTGCATCATACTTGTTTTGGCCTTTTGTAACATTTGATGGATACAGTATTAATTCTGTTACCTGAAGCTGTAATTTAGATCCTTTTCACTCTTCAGGCACTTCTGAACATAATTTTAACAGGCAGAGCTAGTCCGCACGTGTTCAATGGCTCCCAAAGGCTGGACAGTGAAGGCAACATGCAAAAGGTACTACATGGAGTCTCCTCCCGTAGTGACGTGGGCTACTTACACTGGAGCAAGGAAGAGGTGGAACATTACAGACTTCTACAGGTAAGATCGACATTTGGTTTGATCTTGCCTTGTGCTTGGAAAAGCTACTTTATTGAACGATAATTTGCAGAATCTCTGAACTGCTGCTTCTGCTGAGTGGATGAATTTAGGAGATGTGGTTAAATGACCTTTCTAAGCTATGATCTTATTCATTATGAATGAAAGAATAAAATCTGGTCATGGATAGGGCACAACCGAGACATCAATTTACAAGGAAAGGCCTTGCAATCTTCAACCTTTTTTTTTGTGGTCAAAGAAAATTGTGTAATTAGAGAATATATTGCTTAGGTGTGCAACACTCTGCAATAGATTGTGTTAATTGTGCTTCGTGGCTTTAGCCATGAATTTCTCTATAGATGACCAGACAAATCGGCATTTGCTTTCCTTATTTCTAGTCTTTTTATCTACCATCCCTCATCTCAGCTTCTCTTTAGGATAGACTGCTTGGGAAACAAGCCAAGGATAGTCATGGCTCTGTGGTCAGAGATAATGAGAAGCTACAGTTAAAACAAAACTGGAAAGTTGGGAGCGCCACATAGAGAACTTGCTTTACAATTATTATGGAGACAGATAGTGGAGATTCCTGGATGAAAGCGTTAAAGGTGTCTGTACATTGAGGATTGGATATACTCTGTGAAAATACCATTTTTGTTTGGGTTATCTTTTAAGAAATACAATTTCAAGTTGTCCTAACAGAAGTACTGTGTCCAGATCATGAGCACTGTAAGGGCATTCTCCTGAGCATCATATACCGTGGGGTTAAATTTCTGTTGCAGCCATGTGTGTAAGCCTTATTCCTCAGTGACCCCAAACACACATGTATTAATCACCAAATTCTAAAGAGGGCTCTGCTATAGCCATTTTTGGGTGAACACCTTTACAAAATTCTCATGGGTGGGAAATCAACTTTGACAGAGTTTCTATTCATAGGAATTTTGTAATTATGTTCAGCTGATGCAGTCACAGATCCTCCTTCAGGTGTCCACTCAGTATATGAACATCCAACTGACTTCCATATGTTTGGGGCAATGGTGGAGCAAGGCTTAGACTCCGGACCCAAATTTTAGCCCTACATGTGTTTAGAAAAGTGCTTTAAAAAGACTGAAGTGGCAGTCTACATGCCTTCCAACATTTCACTGATGAAAACTGGGACATGTGTGGCCAAGCAACATCAGAGAGAGTCAAGATGGCAAAGATTATTAATGAGGGAAAACTCACAAGCCAGGAAAGGCTAATTGTTTACTTTTGTTTGTCTGCCCCTCTCTCTCTTTTGCTCAGTTAATGGAGTACAAACTACCTTTATACCTTGAACTCTGTTTATAGCAGCAAAAGTAGGCTAAGGACAAAGAGAGAGTGTGTAAGAAGGAGCCTGAATTAGCTGAAAAAGGAGGATGAGGGAGGATTCATAGAATCATAGAATAGCAGAGTTGGAAGAGACCTCATGGGCCATCCAGTCCAACCCCCCACTAAGAAGCAGGAAATCACATTCATCTGGATGGTCCCTGCCAAATTGGGACAGTTGGAGGTTATGAATCTATTCCATGCTGGTCATAATCCATCTGGAGTATGAGGTCTGCTTCTAAGGATCATGTTAAGAAACTGGAACATATTCAGAGGAGGGAAGCAAGGATCAGGGTTCAGGAGGCCAAATCCTATAAGAAATTGTTGGAAGAGCTCGAAGGAAATGAACTATTCTAGTTCCTGAGCTTTTATTGTTTCAGAGTTTGGGAGATAAGATTGCCAATACAATGAGGATTTTGGACCTTTTGCATTCATAGCCTCCTCCTTTATGCTCCCAAATTGACCTGAGCTTCCCCTCCATAACCTCATAATGGTACAAGGAAAGTTTGTGCAAGGAAGGTTTTTTGCCTGTGTACCTTCTTCTCCACCTGTGGAAAGAGACCTGTAGTCAAAGCATCCCATGACTCCTCAGCCAACTGGAAATGTGATTCCTCTCTTAATGACTACACCATAAGATAAGTATATATCCTCATAACATCATAAGAGATAATGCCATTTATTTTCACAGTTATCTTCAGACTCTTATTTCTATTTAATGGCAAACTGAAAACTGTTTTCTGAAGTTGAGGGTTTTTTAAAAAGCTTGGTTTCAAAAGCACATTTAAAGAATGAAAAATCTTGTTTTACTGCTCTATCCTAGGTTGGAAGTATGTTGAAGACCCCCAAATTGCCTATATGGCTGTGTAACATCAATGGATCGTACAGTGTTCTTTTCAGCACTAACAGATTACTCTTGTCTGACTGGAAAATGGAACATCTCTTCGACTTATATTTTTATAATGGGCATCCCTCAAAGAAGAGAACGGTGCATTTGACAATAGGTAGGCACTTACATTTGCTGGAAGAGGACTTTTAAATGAATTAGTATCTCCCTCTCTCTAGTATCAAATGTCTATTGAAGCTTTTTTCCACAAAATAATGCCTAAACCCACTTTTGCGCATTTTCCCACATGCCCTCAAGCCAAACAGAGGGGAAACTTGTGTTGATATGTATTATTCTTCTGAATTTCAAACCGATTCTCATTGTATTAATAATATCTAGAAGTGATGAATGCCACAATAAAAGTGTTTTCCCTATGAAATGACTCCATTATGAGATGTCTCTCACACACAAAAAGCCCAAGAACACAGCTCTGAGAGTGGACAGGATATAATGCTCCAGTGATTAGGGACAATAACATTTCTAAAAGAGCAGTATATCCCCAGAGAATATGCTGAAAGTGTTGTCAGTGGGGCTGTGGTGGGGATAGGGATTGCTCTATCATTTTAGACCATATAATCCATTAACATCTCTCACCCTATCTATCTGTGTTGATGCTTAAGTGCCAGTGAATGTAAAGGGGGAAAAACATTGTGTGCATACTTTTGGAAAATGTAGGTATGTGGGGCCCAAAATATGGGGAATCAAAACCACAAAATCATCCAAAAACATAGCAAATTTTCTATCTTAAGATGTGTGAGTGAGTAGACATAAAACTGTGAAGTCAGAAGTGACCATATATGGGATTGGCAATGGTGGAGTGCTGAGGAGCCTTGGAAGGCCATTGTTTGGTATCTCTCACACAAAAACTGGAAATGCCACAAACACCCTTTGCTATGTTTCAGTAGTCTTTAAAACAGAATGAATGGGAGTCATTTCTGTTCACTTTCTGTTTCAAAAATGGTTTTTAACTGGGCAAAGAATCCTCAGGGATGACATGACTGCATTCTTCAAATATTTTAAGAGAGGAGGAGGCAGGGTAGGACCAAGTGTGATGATGTGAAGCTACCGCAGATTATGGTTGAACATTAGAAAAAACTTTTTGACAGTGAGAGTTTTTGGCAAAGGAACTGATTGCCTAGAAAAGTGGCGGAGTCTCCTTCTTTGAAGTCTCCAAAAAGACACTGAATGCCTATCTACTAAGGAAGCTTTAACTGAAGACCCTATATTGAAAGGGGATTGGACTCAATGGCCCATGAGTCCCTTTCTAATTCTATTATTCTAAAGTTTTAATTATAAAGCGGGAACTCAAAAGCTTGTTCATGGCTTCTTGGTGAGCCATTGAAGCCATTACTCAACCCTGAATTTTGTTTCTATTTATCAATCACACGGTTACTTTTTAACCTTCTTGAAACCTCAATTAATACTGTGTTATTATTCAACTCTTGCTGCACTACTTTCAAATTCTGAGTGAACTCTGGATGCTTATTCAATAGGTTGGTGGCAGTCAATATTTCTCCTCTTCCAACCAATCTTACATAGCTGGGAAGAAGATAACATACGAATGGGGCCCTTAGGTATTTTGGTAAGGTAAAAGGTAAAGGTTTCCCCTGACATTAAGTCCAGTCATGTCTGACTCTGGGGGTTGGTGCTCATCTCCATTTCTAAGCCAAAGAGCCGGCGTTGCCCGTAGACACCTCCAAGGTCATGTGGCCGGCATGACTGCATGGAGCGCCGTTACCTTCCCGCCGGAGCGGTACCTATTGATCTACTCACATTGGCATGTTTTCAAACTGCTAGGTTGGCAGGAGCTGGAGCTAACAGCGGCCGCTGATGCAGCTCCCGGGATTTGAACCTGGAACCTTTCGGTCTCCAGCTCAGTGCTTTAACGCACTTCTCCACCGGGGCTCCTTAAGAGGGTGATATAAAAAGATAATGCAACAAATATGAAAATACAAGGCAAAAGGAAAGCAACAGATAGTCCACTACATATATATCAAGCTCCAACTGGATCTAATAAAGCTTCTCCCTCTCTATATATAACTCAGTCTCTGGTTCAGACTCTCTGAGATGAGAAATCCATGACTGCATTCCCATATCTCCAATGTTTGCTTTTAAAATTGCGAGTCCTAAGCTGTACTGAGATTGTAGAAAGGAGGAGGCGGAATTTCACCCTTTCATCTTGCACAATCCCCGCCATACTCTGCCCACCTCCTGCTGCTATTTGCCCCAGAAAGGAAGCTGCTATTTGCCTTGATTCAGGGCCAGTTTTGTCCCAGAGAGAAATATAGACCACAGAGAAAAAAGAGATTGAGAAGAGTAAGTAAAATAATGGGTTAGATCCATAGTAAGCCATACTTAGAACAGACCCATTGAAATGGTGACTAATTTAAGTGACATTGGTTTCCCCATATCTATTTTCAGTATGGCTAAATCTGGATCCAACTGTACGTTAGCTTCGATTGTATATGAGCCACTACAGAAGACCCTCCCCTTTTGGGCTGGCTTTATATGAATGTGTTTGTTTTCCCCTTTCAGACACTCACTCTCATCACTGGGAAGGAAACCACTGTGACGAGGTCAGTGATGCAGACAAAAGATTCCCTTCAGTGGAGATGGCCATCCGAACTAAGTGGGAGGGTGCTGCCATCAACTGGAATGGGACCGTCCCGTTCTTCTAACAAAGGTGACTATGGACATGGATGCAGACTTGAATCCATCACCTCCTTTCACATGAACCCTGAAACCTAAAGGAGGGAAGGAAAAGGAACAGTGGGGATCTGATCAGGAGGAAGTTCTGAACAGCGTAATAAAACTGCTACCTTTAATTTCATTTACATTATAAAGTGAGTGTAACTTTGTGCTTATGATAAGCAAAAGACAACTCACAACACATAAATATGTGAATATTACCAAGAATTACAGCTGTTTCTGCCAATTGTGAAGTTACATCTTGGAATGATGCTTCCTGTGAAATGATTGAGTACAAGTATTTTATAGTTTGCATTTGTTCTTGTTTTATACCTTCAAGTCGTTTCCTACTTATGGGTACCATTTACAAAGTTTTCTGGAAATGAGAGTATGTGACTTGCCCATGATCATCCAGTGGGTTTCTATGACCAAGTGGGGAATTTAACCCTGGGCTTTAGGATCGTAGTCCAATGCTCAAACCTCTTACTAAACATCTAAATGTGTTCATGGGAATATATGGGACATCACTAGTTTCTCACGACATGTGCTTTGACCATGTTCCTGTTTGATGGCTGAGCACCATCAGTCTGGAAAAAGGAAGTGTTACATATTTATGCCTTGATATCAAATGTGTGGAATAGAGTTAAATGTCAAGTAGGCATGCTGAATATTGGAAGCGTCAGAACAAAATCATGACCTTGCCCTTTTCATATATTCACAATGCTTTTCTGTCTGGTCTGATTTGTCATTGAAATTAATATTATTTTGAGCAACAAAGCAAGTAGATAGCAGAGATTCTTATAGATATGTCGCAAAATACATAAACCGATAAATAATGGGTTGATTTCTATGATCTGTTAGCTCAAACACAGGTGGGACTAGGACCTCTGTGGATCCAAAAGCAAGGTTCAATTCAGTCCTGCCATCATCATTAAGAGTTATTTTATATTAATCACTACAATCATCCAGGTTAGGCTAGGAATAGATGGGCATCTGTCAATGGTTCAATTTAGTGATTAAAGGGTACTCTTATTATATAATTTGCATTTGAACAGCTCTGTCTCTTCTTGAATTGTGATATTTCCCAGTCAAGTTGGGAAGAGCCAATATTCTGTTCTGCTGTATGCAGATACTATAGTACTATAGTGATCTTTTATATTCAGATATTTAAATCAGTTTATGTATTCTGCAACAAAGTTATAGCCTTTATCTCCAAATTAAACAGTTGAAAATAAATTACCATATAATAAAGCCAATATACATATATGACTTTTGGATGATCATGAGATTCAGCAGATCAAAGTTAATTCAAATAGTTGAGACAAATATTTCATTCAGCTTCTTCCTCCAAGAGTTAATGTCCACCTGAAATGCTAATCTGCTACATCGTCCACTATCAATACATTTTATTTTATAGCCATGATATGTATCAGGGTTTGGTATTAAAGTGTTGGGAAGGCCTGAAGTTTCAGTCAGTACTAGGTCAGGAGAATCCTTAGAAATTATATAAAATTTAAATATTGGGTTGTTGCACGTTTTCCAGGCTGTATGGCCATGTTCCAACAATATAAAATATTGTTGATTTTTCCTGAACACATTGGAACAAATACTTTGTAAGAATCACTAGCTGAAAATCTTCTCCTTCATGGAGATAAATTTCAGATTATAATTTCTTTTGAAAATAATATGGGAACAGACTATCAAATCTATTGTTTATATTAGCAGAGATATAATAAAGACAATGGTTTCATAGCACATTCCATATATTGAAACAAGAGTCCTTACTACTGCATATATAATAAAAGGGATATTCTCTCAAAGTTTTGCAGTCTGAGAAACTGACTTTTGGTAAGCAGATGTATTTCTTTCGCTCATCAGCTGATCACTATAAAGATCTGAAAGACCTGTATCACATCATGCAGCCCTGGTGCAAGGGTCATGATTTACATAGTTCTGGACTCTATTACATTCCATTGCAATCTCACAACCTGAGCATTTATTATCACTCTATCCTGCATCTAATGAACTGGATTCATATCCACAAAAGCTCATGCAAAAATAAAAATATATGAATAATCAATATTATTGGAGGGTTAATTGAACAGTGAAGTGCTTGCTCACATCAATTGAAAGGACTATGACCTACTACTTGAAAAGGTCACATGAACCTAAATTGTACAATTTGCTGATAAGAAACTGGGAATTTACAAGTATCAATCAACATGTTTTATATTTGCTGGGGAAGTCAGGCAACTTTATCATCACCTTCTTGAAATAAAAAAATTAAATAGCTTATTGGGATGATAAATACAACATCACTGCAAAAAAAAGTATCACTAAAATCATGTCAGTGTGTACCTATCTCTAAAATATTTCCAAAGACAGACAGACAGACAGAGAAATTGGAACTGGAACAATATTCAGTATGGATGCCTGGGATAGATGTGGGAGAAATGTCAGGAGATAATGCTTCTGGAACATGTTTGACAACACAATATTCAAGCAGATACAGTCTAGAGACCGGTAACCCTGTCTTCCTACATTCACAACCACAAATCAATGAAATCTGCACCATCACATCTAAAAATAAGGTGCACTGCAGGAATTTACCTTCAGAGCAATATTTCCAGATGATTCAAGCAACTTATGTAATAACTAATATGCCATTACTGCCCAGTGTTATCACCAAGTGTTATACAAATAATCCACAAGATGGCGCTAAAAACTGATGATTTATCTTTCAGGAGGCAAGGACAAGTCAATGACCAACCATTAACAATTCTGGTTCACCTGTTTAAAAAATAATCCATTAAAAAATATTTTTGCTGCAGGTTGACTTATTTGCATGGGCAGGGCAAGGTACAGTTGAGCTACAAATCACACAGGAGGATGAAGATCCTGCTTTTCCTACAAATATATTCCCTAAGAGGGTTACAGGTGCACAGAATAAAATTTAACCTGGGCCAGCAGATGGGGTTCACCTGATTTTTCAAAAAATGCATAAAATAAACTGGCAGTTTCAGCAATAACAACTGTACAGCTACCCAACATCACATGTAATACTAGCAGCTGCAGATGAAGGCACATGTCTCCCATCACACACTGATCATAAAAGCAAGCGTCCTTCCAAATGTTTTCCACTCCAAAACAATTGTGCTGCTGTTATTTGACATGCTGGGCTTGATTTCCCAAAAACAAAGGTATTCGGGAAATTACACATGATAAATATAAGCTGATCGAAAATGATTATTGGTTGCTATTTATTTCAGGACTTGCAATTGGATGTTTGCATCTGTCGTGCTTGGTTAGCAGGTTAGTCCTTATCAATAAGAATCAGCACACCTGAACATCAAACCCATTGAGCAAATGTGCTCAATATTCATAATGTTTTGTCCAGCAGAGGTTAGAAAAATCCTTTTCAGCCTACAACTCCCAGAATCTTCAGCCATGCCATTTTGGATATCTTTATAGTTGGAATCTGGAGGGGAACTTTTCAAGCTCTGATTTCTTTAAAAAATACGATCTTTTTCAACACTTTTGTTACATGATTAGTAAGCTATGTTTCTCTGTACATTCCCTTCTGCCTCTTCTTTGGCTATACACATATGCAAGTGGCATATAAATAGCATGACAAGTACCTAACCTTTGAAGTGCACCAGCTTGATTGTTAGTCGGGACAAAAATAAAACAGTTTGGAGGTAGTTTTCTATATTTGGAAAGTTTGATATGAAATTTCAGAAAATTGTTAGTTAATTTGTTATAACTAGATGTTTTCTGCAAGGGACGAGTAAAAGTGCTTGAGGAACTTTATGTTAACTTGTTATTACAAACCTTGGTTTCATTGGATAAGAACTATCACTTGCTACCTTACCGTAAGTACCATTATCTTTTGGGTCAGGCCTGATCCTGTCTGGATGCAGATATAGAGGGAACAAAAGTGGTAATGAAATTCTGAACATATCTATTTTTCAGTAAGTCTTGCAGACTTTGATTTTTTGCACTAAGTCGGGAAAATGTTGAGACTGCATTCACTTGAGTGACTCTTGTGTCTCTATTATCACATGCTCCATTTGGGTGTTTGTGGTACTGTGCACTACTTATCCAATAGGCTCAGGTTGGTGGTGAAGAAGACAAGAGGGCAACAGTTTACATCAGATATGAATAATATAGTAATTTCTATTTATAGATTTGCAGCAAAGAAGGGAATTTATTGGATACTAGTTTGTTTCACAGCACATTGCAAGAAATAAACCTTTAGGAGGATCCCTTAAGCAATAAGGATCCCATTGCTGATCCTAGGGACTGTATCCTTCCCATCTGGACCTGGCCTGAAAAATAAAATGAAAATATGAGTGCGCAGAGTGTAGACTGTGGTCACTGTGTCATGAGAGATTATGTTTCTCTTTATGTAACAGTAATAAATTATAAATTTGTTTCTAATTACAGAATGAAATTGAGCATGTTGCCAACAGTTATTGGCATGGGCTTGAACAGGGCAGTAACATTTTCATAACTTTTGACCAAGAAGTCTGAAAGCAATCCAAGGGAGAGTTGCTTTATTCAACAAATTGGAAAACCAACATTTGACAGAAATAGGATATGCCTGTTTCTAAAAAAAATGGAGTGAAATATGAATGTGTCAAATTTCAGCACAGTGTGGCGTGTGCCTATGGCAATGCTTATTGGTTCAGTGTGAAATCTGGCACAGCTGTAGACCTTTCCAAATAAATTATGTCTATTGAGATGCAAGATAAAAGTTGATAGGGTATCATTTTTAATAAACAATGGGGCTTTGAAGTTTACAATGATGGAAACTTCTATTACAGTACAGCCATGCCTACTTATGAGTGGACCTGAACTGGACAGACATTCAAACAGAAAATTCTTCTCTAATGTTACCTGCAAGACATACTGCAAGTTGCTTCTGGTGCGTTGCAGCACACCAAAATACTTGAGATTTACTCTGGACTGTGCTCTGACCTACAAGAAGCACTACTTGAATATCAAGCAAAAAGTGGGTGCTAGAAATAATATCATACGAAAGCTGACTGGCACAACCTGGGGGTCACAACCAGACACAGTGAAGACATCTGCCCTTGCACTTTTGCTACTCTGCTGATGAATATGCATGCCCAGTATGGGATACATCTCACCATGTTAAAACAGTGGATGTGGCTCTTAATGAGACATGCCACATTATCAGAGGATGCCTACACCCTACACCACTGTTTAGCTGGTATTTAGCTGGTTTAGCAGCCAGGAATGAAAGGACCAAGGCAGTGACATCTCCAGCCCATCCTCTGTTTGGCTATCAGCCAGTATGCCAACATCTTAAATCAAGGAATAGCTTCCTAAGATCTGTAGAGATACTCGCAGGAATACCTCAGCAATTGAGAGTCCAAAAGTGGCAGGCTAAAACCCGGAACCCCAATCCATGGCTGATATCGGATGAGAAACTCCCTCCTGGGCACACAGAAGAATGGGCGACTTGGAAGGCGCTGAACAGACTGCGCTCTGGCATCATGAGATGCAGAGCTAACCTTAAGAAATGGGGCTACAAAGTAGAGTCCACAACATGCGAATCTGAAGGAGAGCAAGCCACAGACCACCTGCTACAATGCAGCCTGAGCCCCGCCACATGCACAAGAGAGGACTTTCTTACAGCGACACCAGAGGCACTCCAAGTGGCCAGCTTCTGGTCAAAGGAAATCTAGTATGATGCCAAGTTTTTAATTGTGTGTGTGTGTGTGTTATTGCTTTTTAAAATACATTATAACTGTATCTTCAATTAACTTCTGACAAAATAAATAAATAAACTGTAAGACTCCTGTGGCTTTAATAGAAGTGGTAGAAGTGGCCCGGGCTGTGGCGCAAGCTGGTGAGCAGCTAGCTGCAGCCAGCTGAGACCAATCACTCTGACCAAGAGGTCATGAGTTCGAGGCCAGCTTGGAGCCTATGTTTGTCTTTGTCTTTGTTCTATGTCAAGGCATTGAATGTTTGCCTTATATGTGTAATGTGATCTGCCCTGAGTCCCCTTTGGGGTGAGAAGGGTGGAATATAAATACAGTAAATAAATAAATAAATAAATAAATAATAGAAGAAATTTCAGTAGGTGTCGCTTGCATGAGAAGCAAACCATTTAAAAGCTGCAGAAATATGAATGATACAGAAACCTTCCACACAGCTGCTAAAGATACAGGAGCCTGTCCCTTATTTCACCTAGCAATCCTCCACTCTTCGGATGCATCTGAACTATAGAATTAATGCAGTTTGACACCACTTGAAGAGCTGTGGCTCATTGATATAGAATCATGGGAATTCATATTTTGCAAAATATTTAGTCTTCTCTGCCAAATAGTGGTGGTCTCTCACCAAACTACAGATCCCATGATTCCATAGCATTGAGCCATGGCAGTTTAAAGTGCTGTCAAACTGTGTTAATTCCACGGTGCAGATGGCCTTCAATAGAGGACCATGTTCTGTAAAGGACACATGGCTCCTCTAGTTTTACTCCTCCAACATTCAATCTGAGCTTTAAAATATTTAAATTTACATTAACAGCCCCCTTAGTAGTTGTGTAACACATCATCACTTTCATAAAAGGATAAGACCAACGTGCAAAAACTGGCAGGATCTCAGCTATTATATTTGCACAATCAGACTTTCAGATACACAACGGCATGTCAGATTGTTCCTGCATGGAAGAAGTACAGCCACAACTGATTCCCTTCCCTTTTGTAATCAATGCTTAATTCAAAATGAATTTATTAACATGGATGTTCTCATCATGTCTATCAAAATCTATGTAATCAAAGACCAGGTGATTTGTTGAAAAAAATGGCTCATGACAAGTATCAAAGCTGAATTATACCATCCTATAAAGTCTTGTTGAGTAAAGCAGTGAACTGCAGATTGAAGAACTGAAGTTGAAGCAGCATAGTCCATATTTCTTGTCACACATTTATGTATTTATTTATCTGTTGATACTGCAGATACTTAATGATGCTGTTCCAAGACAGCCTTGTCCTGTCCAGATGAAGAGTCAAGTTGCAGGATCTATCGTTCAATGTAATGGCCTAATAATGTAGCTTCTGGATATAGCAATTCTTTGTGATTGACCAGCATTTTTGTTGTTTTATGTGAACTGTGTTGGTGTAAACATCATCCAGGAGGAAGTAGCTCAATCTTGTTGTCGGTCCCTGAAAACTGAAAAATGAGACTTGCAAGACACATTACTAGTCACAGCTGAATGAAGCATAAATTTTGCTTATTACTAGAAATGTTTTCCTGCAGTTTTATTAGATGGTGATTCATAAATAATACAATATTCAGCAGACCAACATACTGTTCCTCTTCAATTTCTAGGTATGAAAGAGACATTATTGAATTTTTCCTTAAAGCATTCAAGTTGTCTTCTTCAGAAGGGTGTAGTGAAAGAGCAGCTTTATAAAATAAAGCTTTACCTGCATAAGTTTTGTGGGCTGCAGTTCACAGAGTCTGTCTTTATTTTCTGGTATTTATATTATATTCTGTTCCAACTTGTCAGGGACATTTCCAATTAATCCTCTGTCATCCTGCTTTTCCAGCTGCTTTGAAAATGCCCCAGATTCTCTCCCCTACTCACACTTGAAATGCACTATATTAATAGTGATAATTAACAAACAGTAGTCAATGTAAAACATGCATGACACACTAGGTTGACATCTGCACTATAGAATTAATGTTTTGATGTACGTGATAAGAAGTAGACTGTTGTCCTTGCTGTCATTAAGGCAGCACCACTTTTCAATGCTCTGAGAGATGTAGTTTTACAAGGTCTTTAGCCTTCCACCCTCAATCCCCCAAATGTTCTGATGCCTTGATAAACTACAACTCCTAGGATTCCATAACATTGAGTCATTGCAGTTAAAGTGATGTAAAACTGCATTAATTCTACAGTGTTAATGCAGCGTAACACAACTCCTTCTCCTACAAAGAACTGTTCATATTTCTTCACTTACTGTATTCGCTTTTAGTGATTTACCCCACTACAGCTTAAAAAAAATAGCAAGTCAGTGTTGGCATCTGTATAATGTATGTGATTTTTCTTTCTTGTTGGATACTCTGATATTGCTACTGGAAAATTCTTTATGTTAAAGTTCCCCACAACTTTTCTGCACTACTTCACTCTCCAAAAATATCAGCTACAAAAACCAAGGTGGTTAAATGCAATCCTGAGTTAAGAGATGTTCTGCCTCAAATGCCGAAAGGACTTCGTCAGTCTTGAGTGCAATGGAAGAAGGTGTTCTTGTGCTAGTATTTACTGTTCTGCCTCAATCAGTGAAACATCTGGCCTAAAGGCTCAGATCTAATGGAAAATACGGTCCTCTCCATTTGTTTCCTCATCTTTTCTTAACAAAACACTCAACAGAAGCAAAGGGTTTTATTGCTAATGGAGACAAACAAACTGTTCTCTTTCTCAAACTGAGGTGGCAAGTATAGAGAGTTTTCACTTAGCCTTCTGAGCAAATTTTGTGACCTGGAAAGCACTGAGTGCTTTCTTATCAACTGCCTTAATGACAACAAGGGCAACAGTCAACTTCTTATCACTTACATCAAAACAACCCAGAAGTAGACAGTCAGAGAAATGCTCCCTGAAGGTTTCAATTAAGGAAATAATATCCAGATCTGAAATGTGGACCCACATCTTAACAGAAATACAGTCAAAATTCTCCTTTGACTCAGCAAACCCATAGGTAAGGGGTACATCTACGCTGACCACTTATTGTGGAGAGAAGGCAGCTCAAAAACACAGTTTAAATGACACATAGCGCAAACGCACATAGGAATGGAAATTAGATACCTTAAACCAGGATAAGCAAAATCAGGGGCTACTCTGAAATAGGATCCGTAACGTGCATCATCCAAAAAAAAAAAAAAAGACCCTGAATTTTCTACAGGCATGACACCATGGGCAGTGCCGGTTCAATATGGAGGCCAATGAAGCCCCCGCTTGGGGCGCAGGTCCCCAGGGGCGCCATTGAGCGCCCCCCCCCCCCCCCCGCGGGGACCACTGGCTCCGTCGACGGCTAATGCGATAGGCCTCAGTTGAAGCCTTCCATGTTCGGCAGCGGCAGGCATGGCTTTTTCTTCCCTTCTCTCTCCTCTCCCCCCCCCTCTCTCTCTCTCCAAACTCTGAGGCCTGGATCCGCCCTCCTGGGCCTTCTCCCGGCCTCCGAGGCCTGGATCCACCCAACGGGGCCTTCTCCTGGCCTCCAGGCCCTTCGCTCGCCCTCAGGGGCCTGTGGCAGGCATCCTCAGAGGTTTTGAGGTCTGTTGGAAGCTCAGTAAGTGGGGTTTATATATCTGTAGAAGGTCCAGAGTGGGAGAAAGAAGTTGGATGGCCATCTATAGGGAATTGTATCTCCTTGCCTGGGAGTCTGCTTATCTACTTATCTGGTGCTTTTTTAAAGCAGAGGCTAGATGGCCATCTATTGGGAGGATTCTAATTGTATCTCCTTGCCTGGGAGTATTCTTATCTGTTTATCTGGTGCTTTTTTAAAGCAGAGGCTGGATGGCCATCTATTGGGAGGGTTCTAATTGTATCTCCTTGCCTGGGAGTATGCTTATCTGCTTATCTGGTGCTTTTTTTAAAGCAGAGGCTGGATGGCCATCTATTGGGAGGGGTCTAATTGTATCTCCTTGCCTGGGAGTATGCTTATCTGCTTATCTGGTGCTTTTTTTAAAGCAGAGGCTGGATGGCCATCTATTGGGAGGGTTCTAATTGTATCTCCTTGCCTGGGAGTATGCTTATCTGCTTATCTGGTGCTTTTTTTAAAGCAGAGGCTGGATGGCCATCTATTGGGAGGGTTCTAATTGTATCTCCTTGCCTGGGAGTATGCTTATCTGCTTATCTGGTGCTTTTTTTAAAGCAGAGGCTGGATGGCCATCTATTGGGAGGGGTCTAATTGTATCTCCTTGCCTGGGAGTATGCTTATCTGCTTATCTGGTGCTTTTTTTAAAGCAGAGGCTGGATGGCCATCTATTGGGAGGGGTCTAATTGTATCTCCTTGCCTGGGAGTATGCTTATCTGCTTATCTGGTGCTTTTTTTAAAGCAGAGGCTGGATGGCCATCTATTGGGAGGGTTCTAATTGTATCTCCTTGCCTGGGAGTATGCTTATCTGCTTATCTGGTGCTTTTTTTAAAGCAGAGGCTGGATGGCCATCTATTGGGAGGGTTCTAATTGTATCTCCTTGCCTGGGAGTATGCTTATCTGCTTATCTGGTGCTTTTTTTAAAGCAGAGGCTGGATGGCCATCTATTGGGAGGGTTCTAATTGTATCTCCTTGCCTGGGAGTATGCTTATCTGCTTATCTGGTGCTTTTTTTAAAGCAGAGGCTGGATGGCCATCTATTGGGAGGGGTCTAATTGTATCTCCTTGCCTGGGAGTATGCTTATCTGCTTATCTGGTGCTTTTTTTAAAGCAGAGGCTGGATGGCCATCTATTGGGAGGATTCTGATTGTATCTCCTTGCCTGGGAGTATTCTTATCTGTTTATCTGGTGCTTTTTTAAAGCAGAGGCTGGATGGCCATCTATTGGGAGGGGTCTAATTGTATCTCCTTGCCTGGGAGTCTGCTTATCTGCTTATCTGGTGCTTTTTTAAAGCAGAGGCTGGATGGCCATCTATTGGGAGGGTTCTAATTGTATCTCCTTGCTTGGGAATCTGGGGAAGTTTGCTTATCTGGTGTTTTTTTAAAGCAGAGGCTGGATGGCCATCTGTCGGGAGGGTTTTAATTGTATCTCCTTGCCTGGGAGTCTGCTTATCTGCCTATCTGGTGCTTTTTTAAAGCAGAGGCTGGATAGTCATCTGTTAGGACAGGTCCTTTTTTCTCTCTCAAGTCTCTCCTCTTTTTTTCTTTCAAGTCATCCTGCATAAAGGTAACTATCATGTCTCCAGTGGGTTAGTGAAATGATGTCCTTTTGGATTGAAAAAATATTTTCAAGCTATTGATGGTTGAATTTGTGGGTACAGAGTTGGTTCAGATAACTTCATATAGCTTTATCAAACCACTTCTTCTTCTTTTTCTTTTAAAATATTTATTCAGGTTTTACATATATATGATAAAAGAAACATGGCAATGCCAAAAGACAAAAGAAAAAGAGAAAAAATAAAAAGGGGGAAAATGTAAAAATAAAATAAAATCAAAAAATAAAGTTCCCTACTTCTGGTCTGTAGGATTCAGGAAGAAAGGCAAGTGGGGTTTATTTATCTGTGGAATAATGTCCAGGGTGGGAGAAAGAGTTCTTGTCTGTTTGAGGCAAGTGTGAATGTAGCAATACAGTAGAGTCTCACTTATCCAACATAAACAGGCCGGCAGAAGCTTGGATAAGCGAATATCTTGGATAATAAGGAGGGATTAAGGAAAAGCCTATTAAAAGTCAATTTAGGTTATGATTTTACAAATTAAGCACCAAAACATCATGTTATACAACAAATTTGACAGAAAAAAGTAGTTCAATACGCAGTAATGCTATGTAGTAATTACTGTATTTACGAATTTAGCACCAAAATATCACGATATATTGAAAACATTGACTACAAAAATGTGTTGGATAATCCAGAACGTTGGATAAGTGAGACTCTGCTATACTTTTATTTTTGAGCTATTCGGTTTTTTTGGGGGGTGGCAAAATTCGGGGGGGGGATGGCAAAATTCGGGAGGGGGCACCAAAATTCTGTTCGCTTACACTTGAAAATTATCTAGGGCCGGCTCTGACCATGGGTCTTGGAAATGGGTCAGAAATGACCACTCCAATTCATATAAGCATTGCCCAGGTCTCAACCTGGTTCCTGAGCTCGATGTGTGATCAGGTGCTTGTTCGAATTTCTTTCTCCTTTGCCACTTTCATCCCACATTAAGAGGTCAGAGAATGTGTGCCCTACATCAGCAGATATTTCCAAGTCTCGGTTCCCAATTGTTGTTTAATGACAGCTCTTTGCCAGTATATCTAAAGATGATAGTTCGAAGTTGTGTTAGTGGTTTAATTGGAAAACCGTTGAGTTTGAAGACACCAAAAGAGACATCTAGTCCAACACCATTATGCAGGAATACACAATCATGGTACCCCTGAGAGTTGTCCATCCAGCCACTGTTTATAAACCCCCAGAGAAGGAGACTCCACCACGCTCTGAGGTAGCAGCATATTCCACTGCCGAACAGTTCTTACCGTCAGGAAGTACATCCAAATGTTAGGTAGGATCTCTTTTCCTGAAGCTTGAATCCAAAACAAGATTGCCCTCTCCTCTATGTGACATGCTTTCAAATATTTTAACATGGCCATCATCTCCCCTCTCAGCCTTCTACATCACTATACAGCTTGAAAATACCCAAACACTCCCCCCCCCCAAAAAGCAAACATTGATTTTGTCATTTGCTATAAGAAATATCATTTTACTACATCATTGTATATACAGGCAGTCATGAACAAGATAGGTTCTATAGGTTTGTTCTTAAATTGAATTTATATGTAAGTTGGTACCGGTACATTTTTTAAGTGTAAATATATATATTTCAGCTCTAGATGGTGTAGGGAAGGGTTAACACCCCTGTGGTGTTTGCTTTGCTGTCAGTGCCTTTGTTAAAAAGATTTCACCTCTTTCTGTCCCTGTGGTCATTGGATTTTGAAAGATTTGGCTTGTTGTGGAAACCAGGATTGGCGAGAAAGCTTCAGTTGAGACACCTTTTCCAATGGGTAGATTTATCTCACTTCCTGTTGTTTTACCTGATCCTAATCTAGCAGACTTGAATTTTTTGGGACATGGAGAACCACTGTCAGTAGTGGGCAGGGTTTTTATATCATGTCAGAAGCGACTTGAGAACAAACTGTAAGTTGCTTCTGGTTTGAGAGAACTGGCTGTCTACAGAGACGTTGCCCAGGGGACGCCTGGATGTGTTACCATCCCGCTGGGAGGCTTCTCTCATGTCCCCGCAAGTTAAAGCTGACAAACAGGAGCTCACACCGTCTTGTGGATTTGAACTAGCAACTTTTGGGGACCTCATCACACTGCAGCTTGGATCCACTTTAAAGCCCCTTTCCTAAAATGGATTCAAAGTGGATTTAAACAGCACAGTCAGACAGGTCCTAGGCTTCACCAATCTACAAACCCCAGAATTCTGCAGGAGGCAGAAGCTGGATTTAAAGCGAATTCATTCTGTAGTATGATGAGGCACTAGGTCAGCAACCCAACCTTCAGGTCAGCAGTCCAGCTGGCACAAGGGTTTAACCCAGTGGCTCTCAACCTGTGGGTCCCCAGATGTTTTGGCCTTCAACTCTTAGAAATCCTAACAGCTGGTAAACTGTCTGGGGGTTGTAGACAAAACACCTGGGGACCCACAGGTTGAGAACCACTGGTTTAACCCACTGCACCACTGCATGGTGAGCTGGGACTGATGGGCGGGTGCTCACCCCGACCCAGGCTCGAAATGCTGACATTTCAATCGGCTGGATTTTCTGTAGCAGTGGGATTGTGGAAGCCCAAAACACCTGGAGGGCTGAAGTTTGCCCATGCCTGTGTCGTAGTAACACTTCAGCTGTTTGGGATGGAGCCTCCGTTGGCCTAGGGGATAAAAGCCTTGTGACTTGAAGGTTGGGTTGATGACCTGAAGGCGGGCAGGTTCAAATCCCACCCAGGGCGAGCGCGGATGAGCTCCCTCTATCAGCTCCAGCTCTGTGCGGGGACATGAGAAAAGCCTCCCACAAGGATGGTAAAACATCAAAAACATCCGGGCGTCCCCTGGGTAACGTCCTTGCAGACGGCCAATTCTCTCACTCCAGAAGCAACTCAGGTTGCTCCTGACACGGGGGGAAAAAAGCTGTTTGGGAAGCCTCTGGACAGGCAGGCAGGCAGGCAGGTAGATGGCCACCAGGTAGCGCTCAAGGAAGCCTTGTCGGGACTCCGCTGCGCCACCCGACAATAGGGGATCGCTTTGCCTCTGGCGCAAAGGACCAACGGGGAGCAGGAGATCGAGGCTGCGTGTTGCGGTTCCTCCTGGAGACAGAACCTCTCTCGGTGGCGTCGACGCCGCCCCTTCTTGCCTTCCTTCCTTCCTTCCTTCCCTCCTCCCTGACGTCAGATCCAGGATCCGGGGTGGGGAGAGAAGCCGAGAAGTGGGCAGAGAAGCCACGCGTAGTGGGCGCCTTGGCTCCCTTCCCCGCTTCTTCCGCGCCCTTCGATGGTTGGCTCCGGACGACATGAGCCGCCCGTCCTCCGCCGGACCCAGCGCTAGCAAGACCTGCGGCAAGCAGCAGCAGCAGCAAGCACACGCTCCATCCCCGGCAGCGGCAGCAGCGACAGCGGCGGCTGCGGCTCCTCCCGCGAGCAGCAACGCTGCCGCCATCTCTGCGGCCGGAGGCGGCTCCTCCGCCGTGCCCAGCAGCGCTGCCGGGCTCCCCAGCCCCGGAGGAGGAGGAGGAGGAGGCGGAGAAGGCGGCGGCGGGGGCCCGGTCTCGTCCTCGTCCTCGTCCCCGCAGCACCACGAGCTGACCTCGCTCTTCGAGTGCCCCGTCTGCTTCGACTACGTGCTGCCGCCCATCCTGCAGTGCCAGGCCGGGCACCTGGTCTGCAACCAATGCCGGCAGAAGCTGAGCTGCTGCCCCACGTGCCGGGGGTCGCTCACCCCCAGCATCCGCAACCTGGCCATGGAGAAGGTGGCCTCGGCCGTCCTCTTCCCCTGCAAGGTAAGCAAGCATCGCCAGAGCCTGCGCTCACCACCACATACACCTTCCCACTGAGCCTGAGTCCAATGCTGCAGCTGTAGCAGACCTGGGCCAACTTCAGCCCTTGTTCCAGATGTTTTGGACTCCAACGCCCACCATTCCTAACAGCCTCAGGCCCCTTCCTTTCCCCCCTCAGCCGCTTAAGCCTGAAGAGGCCTGAGACTGTTAGGAATGGTGGGCGTTGGAGTCCAAAACACCTGGACAGAGAGCCCAACTTTTCCCAGGCTTCATGGGGTCTGATGCAGCCCCCTGGGTGCCCACTTCAGGCCCTCCTTATTTTCCTCCTCCCCTTGGCATAAGGACGTAGTGGGCTGGGCTGTAAATCACCAGCAGTAATAAGATCTGCTAACCAAAAGTTGGGCAGTTGAAAGCCCGGTCGGGGTGAGCACTCGACCGTCAAGCCCAGCTCACCGCTTACTTAAGCAGTAGAGAAATTAGATACTGCAAATTGTGTGGGAGGTATTTTACAACACCATAAACAACAAGACCAGAAATGCAGTGACCAAAAAGGAAGGTGGAAGGAGGAAGTCCTGGACTCTTTGTCATAGAGGATGAAGCAACAGCAGCCCCTGTGACTCAATCTGAGCACAGCCTCAACCTCCAAGGCACAAAAAACTGGACTTCAAGATGACATACCTCCTTCTGTTGGTCTTATTCTGTTTTCTCCTGTCTCCGAACAGCATTGAATGTTTGCCATATATGTGTACTGTGATCCGCCCTGAGTCCCCTCAGGGAGACAGGGCATAATATAGATCAGGGGTCCCCAAACTAAGGCCCGGGGGCCGGATGCGGCCCTCCGAGGTTATTTACCTGGCCCCCGCCCTCAGTTTTATAATATAATATATTGTGTGTGTGTGTATGTATGTGTGTGTGTGTGTGTGTGTGTGTATATATATATATATATATTATTGATAATAATATTATAATGTAATACAATATAACACTAATAATACCATATAATAATATTAATTATATATTCTATATTACATATAATATTACTAATAATATTACAGTATAGTGGTATAGTTCAATAAAGTAATATATAATGCTAATATTGTGCTATGCTAATAATATAATATATTGTATGTACATATAATTTATAAGCCACTCTGTGTCCCCTTTGGGGTGAGAAGGGTGTGATACAAATGTAGTAAATAAATGCAGTAAATAAATAATAAATAAATACATTTTAGACATTGAAATCCTGATAAATGTATGTTGGTTAAAATTATTTTTATTTTTAAATATTGTATTGTTCTTTTGTTGTTGTTGTTGTTGTTGTTTTTGCACTACAAATAAGACATGTGCAGTGTGCATTGGATTTTTTTTTTAAATGATAATCCGGCCCCTCAACAGTCTGAAGGATTGTGGACCGGCCCTCGGCTTAAAAAGTTTGGGGACCCCTGATATAGATCAAGTGTTGTTATTATGTTATTATTATGCCGAAAGGGTGGGGGATTGGTGGAGAAAGGCATGCAGCAGCAGAGAGTCCTCTGGAGTGCTCTCAGCTACCACATGTCTCATCCTCCTCCCGTCATAAGGATGGTGTGAGTTTGCCCATACCTGATCTATAGGCTCTCTAGATCTAAGAAGTTATCCCCATCCCCCTGCTCTGTTACTTCCTCACTTGGAATACTGTTTCACCACAATTCAAGAAGGATGCATAGGTGCTCCCTGAGGTGCAGACATTAGACTTCTGAATGACTCAAAGTTAAGAACAGGATGTGAATAACAGAAAGTTAAAGAGAAATCTACCCCTCACCTCTGAAAGAGTTAGTATCGTGGGGAAAAGCACTGAAGCTTTATCACCAATGGCTTGCTGTGAGTTTTCCAGGCTGTCTGGCCATGTTCTGGAAGCATTCTCTCCTGATTCTCTCTGAGATCTATGTCAAGCATCCTCAGAGGTTGTGAGATTTGTTGGAAACTAAGCAAGTGGGGTTTATATATCTTTGGAATAGTGTCCAGGGTGGGAGAAAGAACTCTTCTCTGTTGGAGGAATGGTGCAATTGACCACCTTGATTAGCATTGAATAGCCTTACAGCTTCAAGGTCTGCCTGCTTTCTGCCTGGGGGAATCCTTTGTTGGGAGGTGTTGGTTGGTCCTGACTGAAATCCACAAGCATGTGGACAATTGCAACAGAGAGGAGGAAACCATGAAAGTGAACAAAATCTGGCTACCGGTATTTTTAAAAAATTCTAAAATCAGGACAGTAAATAAAGAACACCTTGAAAAAACAGAGGAATTCCAGACATGAATCCATCAGGGCCAGCTAACACCTCCCAACAAAAGATTCCCCCAGGCAGGTAGCAGCCAGACCTTGAAGCTGAAAGGCCATTAGATGCTAATCAAGGTGATCAATTGCAACATTTGCATGTGCCTCAAGCAGACAAGAGTTCTTTCCCCCACTCTGGACATTCTACAGATATATAAACCTCGCTTGCCTAGTTTCCAGCAGACCTCACAACCTCTGAAGATGCCTGCCATAAGATGTGAGCTTAATGTCAGGAGAGAATGCTTCTGGGACATGGCCATACAGTGTGGAAAACTCACAACAACCCAGTGGTTCTGACCATGAAAGCCTACGAAAACACATAGAAGCTCTCTTGTTTGCAATTAGGGACTGCCTGTATTGGCAAGAAAAAAGTGGGCTGGACCATGCTACTGTCAGGTGGATTGGAGATTGGTTGAGCGACCAAACGTAAAGGCTGCTCACCATTGGTTCCTCTTCATCCTGGAAAGAAGTGACCAGGCCAAAGGGTTCTGTCCTGCTGTTCACCATCTGTATCAACACCTTTGGTAACAGAATACAAAGCATGCTTATCAGCTATGCAAATGACACTGAATTGGGAGGGATAGTGTATGTGGTTGGGTCACAAGGTTTTGCTTCCTGTGTCATAAAAACATTATGAATAAAGTTTCTACAGATCATAGCCTGAACTATAATCTATGCAAAACTACAGTTCAGTATAGTCACCATCAATTTGTACACATTTGCGCCATCGTTTAACCCAGGCATCAAAACCATTTTGGAAAATTCAGGATCTTGCTTCGTGACCCATGATTTTAAAGCTGTTTTAACATCATTCAAGTCATTGAATCTGAAACCATATAGGTTGTCTTTCAGAGGTTCAAACAGGTTAAAGTCAGAAGGGGCCAAATCAGGGCTGTAGGGTGGGTGAGGCACCACTGACCAGCGCATTTTTGCAATCTCCTGGGTTGTGAAACATGTGTGTGGGTGTGCATTATCGCAATGAAGCTTGATGGAACAAGCATCTTTTAGTGGTATATTCTTATTGCCTCCTTAAGTTTCTTAAGTGTGGTTAAATAGGTTTCACTGTTGATTGTGGCACCATGTTGCGGAAAATCAACAAGAATAACACCCCGTGTGTCCCAAAACATAGTTGTCATAACCTTCTGTGCTGATTTAGTAGACTTGAATTTTTTGGGACATGAAGAACCACTGTCACTAGTGTGACACCCACCTTACAGCCTATGTGGTTTCAGACTCAATGACTTGAATGACATTAAAAATCATGGGTCACAATCAAGACCCAGCATTTCCAAAGTGGTTTTGATGCCAGGATGAAACGATGGCAGAAATGTGTACAAATTGATGGTGACTACGTTGAACGGTAGTTTTGTGTAGATCAGTGGTTCTCAACTTGTGGGTCCCCAGATGTTTTGATCTTCAACTCCCAGAAATCCTAATAGCTGGTAAACTGGCTGGGGTTTCTGGGAGTTGTAGGACAAATCTGGGGACCCACAGGTTGAGAATCAGCCTATACAGGCTATGATCTGTAGCAACTTCTGCTGTTATATGTTCATTCATAACGTTTGTATGACACAGGAGGCAAAACTTTTTGACGCACCCTTGTATAACCCAGAGGACAGGGTCGGACTAGAGAGCTGGGCCAAAACTTAACAAAATTTATTTCAACAGGAAGAAATATAGCATGCTACACTTAGGCAATGAAAATGAATTGTACACATATTGGATGGGTGGCACCTGGCTTGAAAACAGTCCATGTGAAAGGGATTTAGAAGACTTAACAGACCACAAGCTGAACACAAGTCAACACGGTGATGTGGCAGCTTAAAAAAATGTCCAAATCTAGAGAAGTCCTAGGCCCAATCTATTCTGCATTGATCAGACCTCACCTGGAATAACACTGTGTCCAGTTCTGGGCATCACAATTCAAGAGGGATATTGACTAGCTGGAACGTGTCCAGAGGAGGGCAACCAAACAGATCAAAGGCCTGGAAACCAAGCCTTATGAGGAATGGCTTGGGAAGCTGCATATGTTTAGCTTGGAGAAAAGAAGGCCAAGAAGGGACATGAGAACCATGTTTAAATATTTGAAATGCTGTCACATTGAGGAGGGGGCAGGCTTGTTTTCTGCTGCTCTGGAGACCAGGACTTCCTGATGGCCAGAGCTGTTTGCCAGTGGAATATGCTGCCTCAGAGTGTGGTAGAGTCTTCTCCAGAGATTTTAAATTAAAGGATAGATGGCCATCTGTTGGGAGTGCTTTGATTGTATTTTCCTGCATGGCAGAATGGAGCTGGACTGGATGACCCTTGTGGTCCCTTCCAATTCTATGAACACCTCCTTGGGGGTGCTGTCAGTTTATTTTGTGTGTGTTGTGTTTAATGCTACTTGTGTCAAAGGGCTGTTTCGTTTTAGGGAGTGCTCCGTCTATTCCGAAAATAAGCAAGGGTGGACAGATCCTGACCTAAATGTGTCCTTTTTCACACAGCATGTGGCTAAGCTGTTAGATTCTCTGCCACAAGATGTAGGAATAGCTTTTAAATGGGATTGCATGACTTCATGAAGGATGGGCTATCAAGAGTGGAGGCTTTTAAATAGCATCCGCCATCAGAAAAAGCGTATCAACTTCTAGGAAAGTGAGATGGAAAGCTTACCATAGGCTTTCCATAGACAACTGGTTGGCCAGAAGTAGGTCATTGGTCTGAGCTAGCAGAACTGTGCTCATATTCTTATATTCATTTCAGTCAGCTCACAGATATCACCATGTACCACCTCTGAAATTGGTGAAATTGCTCAAGTGGTAGTAGGCAGTGTCGCCACATTCCCAAGAATGCAGATCCTTCCTTGCATATGTGACTCTTTTGCTGAAATATTAACTTAAAACAAACTTGTTGCTACAGTTCTCTGAGTTTCTATTGTTACCTATTCAAAACCTAGTCTAGGCCAGGCAAGGTCTTGGTTTAAACTCCACTTTAGTCAAAAAATTTTCATCCTCAGTATTTTTCAGTCTCAGTTCTTTCAGTCTGTGAAATGGGATTGCAATGCCATATTTTATAAGAGTATTGCAAGGATCATTGAGCTAAATGTATGGTGGCCACTTTGAGCTTTTGAAGAAAAAAATACATACACTGTTTGGTTGTTGTATGTTTTCAGGGCTGTATGGCCATGTTCCAGAAGTATTCTGTCCTGACGTTTTGCACACATCTATGGCAGGCATCCTCAGAGGTTGTGTTTGGTCTTATTTACTAGTGGTACAGTAACTTGAGGGTAGGTTAAACTGCTGAGCTGCTGAACTTGCTGACCGAAAGGTCAGCAGTTTCAATCTGGGGAGCGGGGTGAGCTCCAGCTGTTAGCCCCAGTTTCTGCCAACCTAGCAGTTCGAAAACATGAAAATCTGAGTAGATCAATAGGTACTGTTTCAGCGGGAAGGTAACGGAGTTCTATGCAGCCATGCCAGCCATATGACCTTGGAGATGTCTATGGACAATGCCGACTCTTTGGCTTAGAAATGGAGATGAGCACCCTTCCCCCCCAGAGTTGGACATGACTTAAAGTCAGGGGAAAACCTTTACCTTTTAACCTCTATGATGCTTTTGTAGAACCCAGGGTTCTGCTGAACATAGTTTGGGAACGGTCGGTCAGAGGAATGTAACGTCCTTTCTGCTTAAAGTTGCCTTCCACTGGATTCCTGGTTGGCCTATGCAATCAAAGCAGGTTTGCAGTTTTCTGCCTGTCCATGACTACCATGTGTCTTTCTTACATGGCATTGTATAGGTGTTTGGCCTGGGGGAGGGGAAAAGGCTGAAATATATCAAAATATAGAATCAAACTGGTGGTTACTGATGAAGGACCTAAGGGTCATCACAATTTAAAAAGAATAACTGAAATAACATAAACAGCTATAAATTGAGGTATTTTAGATCAGAGACTCTTTATCTTTTTTGTTCAAAGAAAGGTGGCCATCCAGATTATCTTGGACTATAGCTCACATCATCCCTGGCCATTAGACATTGTGCTGATGCTTGATAGGAGTTGGAATCTGGCATCTGCAGAGGTACAGGTTCCCCAGCCCTGTAAATGCAAACACATATCCCACACTGTATGATTCAGTAGCGTCTTATCAGAGTTACGATACACAGCATATGTCTGCTCTTTGTTAATCTACACTGCTCAGTATGGGAACTGTGGCATCAGTCTACATGTGAGAAAGAAGGGCAGGGTTTCATGCAGCATGGTTCCTTTTCGTCACTCTCATGCTTTCAGATCCTGTTTAAACCACAAAGTTCCTTGTAGCACATTGTTCATGTTATGCACATTATAGTGTTCCCCTATAGCATCCTACATCATAGGTATGGGATGTAGCTTAAGTGTGTAAATGTTCATACGTTTGCCCTATGTTTGGCATGTGTATGGACTCAGAGAATGGGGTATAATCTATGCACGGAAAGAAAGCAGCCTATCCCCCCCTTTTCCTGATTGTTGCTGCTTCTGCTGACGAAAAACAGACAGCATCGGAAGATAAAAACAGAAGCAGCGCCTGCAGCAGGGAGAGTTGTTTCCGCTGTGTTTTTTGTCATGGCTGATCTGGAGACCCATATCCCTCTAAAGGAGATATACTGGTGTTGGTTTCTTGTCTGTTTCTCTCCCAAGACGCCTGTTTAAGCTGATCCATATGCGCTCTAAACCATTCTAAAGTGACATTGAGGCAGATCTTAAGGTCACGTTGATAAAAAGCGAGGCTCGGAGGCAGCCTGTGGCTCACATTAAATTTTCCAACAGAAGGCCTCTGGAGAGGGAAAGCAAAGTATATATATATATACATACATACATACATACTTAGGTAAATAGAGCGTTGTCTCATTGATCCACTAATGCCATCAATCAACTCACCAGATTTGGCAGATGCAGTTTTGAAAAAGAGTAGAATGGAAGATGTGTGAGAGAGAGCTGCTCTCCTTATGCTCACTGAAAATAGACCTGTAAAAGACTGACTGGATCAGGATGAGGAACTATGTGAATCCAACATTTACACACCCACCCTGCAGATTGCACCAACACTTTGTTGATATGTTACCCATCCACTCAAAATGCAATTTCAGAAAGAGGATCAACTGTAGTGCTTGACGGCCACATAAACAGCCTTGGAAGGCCACATATAGTCCCATGGCTGCACTTTATCATCCTTGATTTCAACATCAGCCCAAAAGCACATGCAATCAGAAAAACAGTTTTAAATGGCTGTTGTTAGTGTCCTCTACCATCAACTTATAGCCACCTTATGAATGAGAGACCCCCAAGTTGCCCTACAGCCCTGCTCAGGTCAAGTTTTAGTTTTCAAGCATTACAATTTGAATCATAGAATAGCGGAGTTGGAAGAGACCACATGGCCATCTAGTCCAACCCCCTGCTATGTAAGAAAAGCACAATCAAAGCATCCTGGAAAGATGACCTCCAAGAAAAGTTTTGAATTCTTCTCCATTGTGCACACTCTCATTCTCTTACACACAAAGTGTTAAAGTAGAATCACAATGCTGTCATTGTAGAAGAGTCCCCAGGCCTACATACTTCAGGGGAGGAATAGCAGTCCAAGGGGCTATGTTTGCCAAGAGTGGTAGACTATCAGATGGGAGGGCTGGAACATAATGTCAAATTAGGGACCCAGTGCTAGATGGAGCAGGCTCATCACGTGAAGCCTCTTTCTGGGTGCATTTACACTGTAGAATTAATAACCATTTGACATCACTTTAACTGCTGTGGAATCATGGGACTTCTAGTTTGCTAAAGCACCGGCACTCATTGGCAGAGAAGGCTAGAGACTTTGTAATACTACAACTCCTGGAATTCCATAGCATTAAGTCATGGCAATTAAAGTTTGTTAACTGTACAATGTATGTGCATCCTGGATGCAGAGTAGTTCTCAGGCACAGTGGTTAGCAAAACCAAAAATGCCAGTATGGTTGAGTGCAGAGTTCTTACTACCAGTTACTAAGCATTAGTAGAGACGTGGGATATCTTGGCTACCACAAAGTAATGGCAAAGGGGCATGGACATTTGGGAAACCTCAAGAGGAATAGATTCATTCGCCTCGTTTTCCACCTTTGCTCCTGAGCAGGATTGAGAATTGCACTGTCCCCAGGCTATTGTACAACTGAAATTCCCTGCACTCCTCACTATTGGTTTTCATGACTGTGGCTGCTAGGTCATGCAGTCTGAGGCCTTTGGAGTCCAGCATGATCCCCATCCCAACTGTACAGATTTATGTAGTCTTTTTTTCCCTTAGATTATTAAGAAATAATATATCACTTTTGCTCAACCCCCCCTTTTTTTTTTAGGGGAGGGGAGAAGGTATTTATTTTGAGGAAAGTATCCTGAAACAGCAAGGGATAAATCTACAAAGGGCATTTATTCTTTAAAATGTGGTTTTGGTCAAGAATCACAGTTTTCAACAAAAAATTGGGGAGCATCAAGGATATCAAAGGGTGCCCCCAAAAGATAGCTGGACGGCACCCTCTCATATGGCTGCCCATGGGACTTAGATCCAATTATCCAGATTAATATATAACAAGAGACATGTCCTGCTGTATAATCTTGATAGGTTTTTTTTTCCTTCTGTATGGTTGGAATGGAGCCCCTGGTGGCACAGCAGATTAAATCACTGAGCTGCTGAACTTGCTGACCAAAAGGTCGACGGTTCAAATCCGGGGAGCGGGGGAGCCCCCGCTGTTAGCCCCAGCTTCTGCCAACCTATCAGTTCGAAAACATGCAAATGTAAGTAGATCAATAGGTACCGCTTTGGCAGGAAGGTGATGGTTTTCCATGCAGTCATGCCAGTCACATGCCCTTGGAGGTGTCCACAGACAACGCTGGCTCTTCAGCTTAGAAATGGAGATAAGCACTAACTTCCAGAGTCGGACATGACTAGACTTTATGTCAGAGGAAAACCTTTACCTTTACCTTTACCCATGGTTAGAAATAACATTACAGTATTCTAAATCTCAAAGGGAGCAATCTGTATTCTTTTTGCTTCCTATGCATTCTGTGTTTTTCATCAAAACTATATTTCTCTCATCTAGCTTGCATTTTCCATTTTTGTCTCTGTCCCTACAAAAACAATATTGTTTGCATTGTTCTTTTTTTTTAAGCCTCCTGTCATTTTCCCCATTTGTCTTGCTGACTGTATTTGTTTCAGCATTTGAATGTGGCAACACCATGAATTACAGCCGTTTCCTCTGATCAGAAATGAAAGATTTCCTCCTCCTCACAGAAAAAAAGAACTCAATTAAGGACAGGGCTGCCACGCTCTCTGTTTTTTTGGTGAGGAAAATTTGCTGTGTGTATTTTTTTTCCTGCTGCTGTAAACAGTTGCATGCTCAGCTCACCAGTGGCTTCCATATGGTGCACATTTTTTTTAAAAAAAGAAGAAGGTAGAAACAAACAATTGTGTCTTAACTGCATACACATGCTAAATGCCTGGAAAATGTACTTTAAGAGTAATCAATTATGTTTATCTCTGTAGGGTTTAGGAAGCAACTCATAGTTGTTGTTATATTATTTTAAAAAATAATACACTGATTTAATCTTCATAAACATACCTTTTTGGGGATGAAAAGATTAAGATCAATGAAAAAATGGTTTTAAGTATGAAAAGAAAAAAAATCAAAATGCATCTAATGATTCCTTTTAGATCAATTTCTGAAAGTATAGGTTGAGCATCCTTTAACTGGAATTCCAAAATACTCCACAAAGCAGCCAAGCAGCATGTAATAACAATATATGTATGCACACACTGTACGTTCTTCCTTCCTTCTACATGTCTCAAGAATGTGCCTGATTCTGCTTTTTTCACAGCTGTCGCACATTATAGTTGAAGTGACAGTGATGTTCCAAAGACCAAAGATCAGCAACTGAATGTGGTGCAGTTGTATTTGAAATTTCATGCTTTGTATGCAATAGCAAGGTCCCTTTTAAGCTGTCATATAAAATCCAGATTATCTGCTTTGAACTGGATTATATGGCAATATAGACTCATGTAATACAGTTCAAAACAGATAATCTTGATTATTGGTTTTGATAATCTGGATTATATGGCAGTGTAGAAGGGGCCTAAATCATAGGCTCGATCCCCAACATCTCCAGGTGTGGCTCAAGAAAGGAGCCATCTTAAAATCTTCAAGAGCCATTGTTGGTAATATTGGTTAGAATATATTCTGCAGTTGCCTGATTTCATGTGAGACGATGTCTTGTTTTACGATGTATTCAGCATTCCCATCCAATACATCTCTTTTTTTCTTACAATGGACCAATTTCTTACTCTATGTAGAGGCAACCCAGTTTTTTTAATTGCTCACTGTGTCCTGAAAATCCCAACTCCCATTTTTAGTCTAGAGACTATAGGATATACACAGTGAATCAGTAAAACTTACATAGTGAAGATGCAAATTCATTCAGTGAGTCAACTGTAGTTGGGACTAATCGTAGAATTTAGGGCCAACTTATCTGCAGGCAGTTGTGGCCTCTAATGAATACATGTTTGTTTTGTTGCCTTAAAAAAAACAATACACTTATAAAATTTGAAGCAGATCTCTTGAAGTCATCATGGAAGAGGCTATCACTTGGGTTATTTTTTTCATGTTCAAGAATGACCATGGGAAGGATACTTCCAATTATTATTATTATTATTATTGATATAATGACATAGTATGACACAGCAAACAAGATAGATATGCTGGATTTCGTATCACAAAATCACAAGTCGAACACTTCCCAAGCGTTTAGGACTCTGTGATGTATTTTCGGAGATGCGTGCAGATCCCAGTAGCGTGGCCTTTTGCAGTTGACAGATCGTAATTTTGTCAATGTCTATTGTTTCCAAATGCCGGCTGAGATCTTTTGGCACAGCACCCAATGTGCCGATCACCACTGGGACCACCTGTACTGGTTTCTGCCAGAGTCTTTGAAATTCAAAGGTCCTTGAGGTCCTGATAGGGGCTGAGTTTTTCCGGTTGTTTTTCATCAATTCGACTGTCACCTGGTATGGCGACATCAATAATCCAAACCTTTTTCTTTTCCACAACTGTGATGTCTGGTGTGTGTGTTTCAGAACTTCAGTGTGGGTTAGGGTTATTATCATTATTATTTGAAACACAACAAGATGAGTCCACAGCAGACAGTCTGCTGGCTGTTGTATTAGATCACACATCGGACACTTATACCCCGTCTTTCTCCCTGTGGGAACTCAAGGTGGTTAACAATCTCACACTTTGGTCATAGTTTAAAAAGCGCAATACAAAATATGAATAACAGTTAAATAGTATAGTGTAGATTAAGGTTAAAAACAGATTAAAATATAATAAACACATTTAAAACAGCCTTTAAAACTCACAACCCCCCTCTCCCCAAGAATCCCACCCAGACTTCTCCAGCAGCATGCCCTTTATCCTTCCCCAAATGCCTGCTGGCAGAAGGTCTTGACCTGCTTGCAGAAGTCCAGCAAGAATGGGGCCCTACTGTGGAACTTTCTCTCTCTCTCTCTCTCTCTCTTGAGAGAGAGAGAGAGAGAAAGTTCCACAGTGTGGGAGCAGCCACTGAAAAGGCCCTCTCCCATGTTCCCACTTGAATGGGACAGAGAGAAGGCCCTCCCCAGTCCATCGTGAATGTCTTCTGTTCATAGAAAGAGATACAGTCCTTCAGATAACCTGGACTGGAGTCAGCACTTTGTATTGTGCCCAGAAATACGCTGGCAGCTAGTGGAGCTGTTGCAACAGAGGAGTTGTATGCTCTCTATAGCCAGCCACAGTTAGCTGCTCTTTGGACCAACTGAAGCTTCCCGGCACTTTTCCAGGACATCCCCACATAGAGCATTATGATTATATACTTAAATGTCTGAAAGGCACCAGATGCTGTCAGATCTTAGAAACTAAGCAGGGACAGCCTTGGTTTAGTACATGGATGGGAGACTACCAATGAATAATAGTTGCTTTAGGCTACATTTCAGAGGCAGGAACTGGCAAAACCACCTCTCAGTATTCCTTGCCAAATAAAACCCAAGAAATACATGAGAATAGCCATAAATTGACAGACAACATCAAGACACAAGAAGTTCATCCCAGTCTTATGTTGATTAACTATCTGGCCTTTAAACTGATCTGCATTACTAAATATAAATTAATTAACATTTCATGAGATCAGCAAACCAATATGACCACCTTGAGAGAGAGCATGGGGTCATGTAGTTCAAGCATATCTGTCAGAATGGGGAAACATGATTGGGTTGCATCTCACTGTAGAATTTATGCAGTTTACACCACTTTAACTGCCATGGTTCCATGCTATGGACTCATGGAGCTGGAGTTTGGTGAGGCACATTCTTTGGCAAAAACAGTTTATCAAACCACAACCCCCATCATTCCATAGTATTGAGCCGTAGTAGTTAAAGTGGTGTTTAACTGCATTAATTCTAAAGTATAGATGTGCCCTTGGAGAACTTAAGACAGTGCTGTTTCAGTTCATGTCTAAGAAAAGTCTTATTTTTGGACCAAAAGTTATCCAGAAGTTGATTTTCAAATCACTTATTGTTGAATAAATATCCTTCTTGGACTCCAAACAGCTTGGAAAAGGTGTTGAAATGTGGCCCATTTACCCCATGTCTCCTTAGAGGCATTGGGTGGATTTTTTTCCATAATAGTTTTTGGGTGGTCAAGGGAGTTGCCCAGTTCAGCCCTATAATGAACAATCACAATTAGCCTGGACATCTTTCCTCCTTTCTATTTCAGACTATTTATGTAAAAATGCTGCTTCTTAACCTGATGTTGCCTTAATGCTAAATAACCTCCCAAGAATTTCATCAACTGGGTGGGGAAATTTTAAATCTGGGGAGAAGGAATATTATAATCAATCAGATACCTGTGAACTGATGTTAACCTTGCAGCTTTGTGTTAGAATTTGAGAGCAAGGACTGCGTTTGTCACTATGCTGTCACTAGAGTGATATGGGAATAATGTGGTTTGCAATTATGGGCAAATGCTGCTAATCCAAAACAAGCAACAGATTTGCTTGGCAGTTAGATGGGGAAATTGCTGCATAGATTTTCCTTCCCTCCAAAATGTAAACAAACAGGCACCACTGAAATTGATGACAGAGGCACCGATTTTAATGGCTTCGGGCTGTTCACGGTGTCAGTACCAACATGTTTCTGTTCCAAGAATTGATGGTATGAATGATGGTCAGTGAGGAAAGGAATAATAGCTATTAAAATGGAGAGTGGAGGTCCTTCAAGGCTGCAGTCTCGTACCAACTTCACTGAATTCTAGGGTTTGCAAGAGAGGCCTCTAGATGTGCAATAATATAAGAATAAACCCTGCTCTCTTCTTCTCCTACCTCTTTTTTGGGAGATATAGGCCTTGCTCATCAATTTCTACTATTCAGTAGCCTCTAGTGCTGTGGTTCATCTAACTGAATTTCAGCTCACTCACACACAACACACTTGGAGCAGAAGACAGGAATCCTCTCAGGCCCACAGGTATCTAGAGACTCATCTTCCTTCTGGTCCTACCCACTGATGAGACTGTATTTCTTGCAGCTGAGTTTTTTATACATCTGGCTTTCATGTGGGAGGACGATATGAATCACTTGGCTGGGTGGAGTGCCCATATCAAAAGTGATGGTATCAGCGTGATGGAGGGGAAGCTGGTTCTCTACTACACAAATGCTGGACGTGTGTGGTGTATAAATTGGATGCAATCTGGTTGTTTTGTCTCCCTGCAAATGTGGAAATTCAAGGACCAGATATAATCAGCTTGCATTGTTTTTTATACCTGACGCACATTTGCCTTGACTTGCCTGCACTTCCTTTGTGTTTCTCCAGTGTCCTAGGTGCACTGTCATATTTAATTTATTTAACATCTTTGTACTGTTTTTCATTTTAAAAATGCAAATCATAAAATACACTAAGGTCAATAGCTTAAATTTTGAAAGGAGTAACAACAATGCAATCCATTAAGGACTGGTCATTACGTATCATGGAAACTGATAACATTATCAGGAAAATGAGCAGAAAATGGCTAGGCACAGCCGAATCAAAAAAGATTTGTGTCTTGGTTTTTAGGTCTGTTCCTGGAGCTTTTTGGGGTACTGATTCAGAAAATTGTATCTGATTGACCGCATCAGCCGTAGTTTCTTACATAGGGTTGAATTTATAAAATTTATACAAGTTTGTATCTTAAATCTGTGCTTTTGGTAAGAATAATAATAAAACTTTATTTTTATTACCACCCTATCTCCCCGAAGGGGCTCAGGGTGGTTTACAACAAAAAAATAGGCAAATATTCAGTGCCAACAAACATAACAAAACTGATCAAATCATAAATAATAAAATGAACAACATCGAAGTATACTTACAAAACACTGAAAATAACTAAATTGAAATTTAGATATGCAAATAAAACAAGTTGGGACATGTTTAACTAATAAATCTAATAATAATGAACAATTAAAACAATAAGAGTATAATGCAGTTTGCTGTAAGCCAGCAGGGCTGAGATAGATTTCCATTATCTGAGTCAGAATATACGCTAGAATACATAGATGAGTTTTTAACAGCTTCTTAAAGAAGAAGAGGAAAAGGGGCTGTTTTTAGTTCTTTCTGGAGGGAGTTCCAGAGGCGGGGGGCAAACACAGAGAAGGCCCCCTCTCTCGTTCCCACCAGCCACGCTTGAGACGTGGGTGGGACTGAGAGAAGAACCTCCTCCATGGACCTCAGTGCCTGTTCAGGTTTTTTTTGCAGATATGTGATTTTTCAAATAGTCTGGGACTGAACTGTTTAGGGCCTTATAGGTAATAATCAGCATTTCGTATTTAGTCCAGAAGCGGACCGGTAGGCAGTGGAGTTGCTGTAACATGTGAGTGGATCTCTCTCTGTACAGTGCTCCAATTAGTAACCTGACTGCTGATCTCTGAACTAGTTGCAGCTTTCAAACTATCTTCAAAAGCAGCCCCATGTAGAGAGCGTTGCAGTAGTCCAAATCAGAAGTAACCAAGGCATGGACTACCATGGCCAGATCTGGCATCTCAAGGTATGGACACAGCTGATGCACAAGTTTTAATTGTGCAAAGGTGCTCCTGGCCATCGCCAAGACCTGAGGTTCAGTGTCAGTGATGAATCCAGGATCACCCCCAGACTGCTGTGACTTTAGGGGGAGTGTAACCCCATTCAGCACAGGTTGTAATCCCACACTCTGATCTGCCTTCCAACTAATTGGAGTACCTCTGTTTTGTCTGGATTTGCCTTCTTAGCCCTCATCCAGTCCATTACTGGAGAAATAGAGTTGGGTGTCATCGGCGCAAATTTGACAATGAGCTCCAAAACTCCAGATGATCTCTCCCAGTGGTTTCATGTAAATGTTAAACAACATGGGGGACAGAATTCAACACCACAGGCCACTGGCCAGGGAGTCGGAACAGGAGTCCCCCAGCTTCAACATCTGAGTACGGCCCTCCAGGAAGGACCAGAGCCACTGCAAAACAGTGTCTCCCAATCCCATCCTGGAGAGACAACCCAGAAGGATACCATGATCAATAGTATAGAAAGCTGCTGAGAGGTCCAGGAGAATTAGCAGGGCCACACTCCCCCTGTCTAGCTCTCTTCATAAATCATCCACCAAGGCAATCAATGTCGTCACTGTCCCGTGGCCAGGCCTGAAACTAGATTGGGATGGATCCATATAATCAATTTCATCTAAAAAACTTTAGTGTTGTGACGCTTTCATCCAAGAAATAATTAAATTTCATGTTTCCTTCATGCTTAAAATATATTAAATATTACATTTAAATATCCTAATTTTTTTGTTGGCAAGCAAAGTGAAGAGTGGTATATGGCATATGTTCTGTATCTCAAAATCTAGAACTGACAGGGGAAAATGGGTGCCATTTTTGGAATCCGCAAATTGAGTATACCCAGAAACAGGTCTAACATCTGAGGCACCAAAATGTATGTTGGCCAGTGAATTCAGTCGATGGTGAAAAAAACCAACAGTGAAAACCCTCCTAATTTCAACAAGGAGGCCATTTCGCATCCTAGGTGGCACAACAATGCAGGTCTCCTTCCATGCTACATCTAAACAACTAAACAAGGTTCATTAAACTATGATCTTGTAAGCAGAGCACCCACCTCCTCACACACATACAGTGATATATATATTGCTCTAAATGAGAAAAGACAATATCTACAACAGTGTTTCCCAAGCTTTGGCCCTCCAGATATTTTGGACTTCAGCTCCCACAATTCTTAACAGCTAGTAAGTTGACTAGGGTTTATGGGAGTTGAAGTGCAAAACACTTGGAGGACCAAAGTTTAGGAAACACTGCTCTGGGAGAAACAGGTTCTGAATCACCAGATTCCAAAGCACCCCCCCTCAGTTTTGTGTGATTTTCCTTTTTTTAAAAAAAAAAAAAAACTAAACTAAAATATCCCTTCCCGTCCCTTAAAAGAAACTCAGAACCTGTCCTACTCCAGATACATCTGTTTTCCTCTGCAGCCTCTCCCAAAGAAGAGGGCCAATTGTGGTTGGGCTTATGGAGGGAGGATGTGGCCTGTGAAGGAGAGGAGTTTGCTCCTGGTCTCCGTTCAATTTCTTTATAACCAATAACACCATGATTCTAACTCCTAATTGGCAATAAGTGCTCATTTTTCTGCAGCAAAGTCATATGCAGACATTGGGAGGCCTAATACCTGCCTTTTGCAGTCCCTGCAATCACCAAACCAATCTATTTACTTGGTCCAGTGCTGCTGTCCTATTTGATCTTTCAGTTTCATTATCCTTGCATTATGTCTTTTGCACTTGAAACCTCCCTTAGACACCTGATTGTTCTGTACTGACTCTTTTTCTTTGGCCTTCATCCTGAAGCAACACTGCTCATGTTTATCTATGCCTTCCTCTCTGAACTTTCTGTGTTCTACCTTTACTTACTGTTTAAAACAGCTTGCACAGCTTGTCTGATTTCAGCTTTGTTTTCCAGGTGCAGATTGTTTTAATCTATTGTTAGCTTTAACTGAAAATTCTGTCTAGAAAGGGCATGAAATAAAATGTTTTGAGTACAGATACTTTTTGTTCCAGTTTCATTAGCTCCTCCCTCTAGTATGGTTAGGGGGAGATCAGGTGCTTCAACTTCCAGTTTACATTAAATACAGTTCAATGTGTCACCTGAATGAAGCAAGTCAGCTTCATAATACATAGGTTGTATAGTCATCCGTCTATAATTTTGGCTTGACTTTGAGAAATAGGGTGCTCACAGATTTAATGTAAAATGTTATCTGTGGGAATCTCTAGGTCTTCCAATATGACCCTATGGTCAACTTTTTCTAGTCCAGTGGATCTCAGTCTGGAGTCCCCAGATGTTTTTGGCCTTCAACTTCCAGAAATCCTAACAGCTGGTAAACTGGCTGGATTTCTGGAAATTGTAGGCCAAAAACATCTGGGGACCCCAGGTTGAAAACCACTGGACTAAGCCTTTGGAAGATCTAATTTTTAAAAACAGAAGACCAGTTCATGATCCCTCAGACTGATGGAGGGACCAGACTATAGTTTGAAGGGAAAAAAACATGAATAAATTCCTATGCACATACAGTAGAGTCTCACTTATCCAACGTAAACGGGCTGGCAGAACGTTGGATAAGCGAATATGTTGGGTAAAAAGGAGGGATTAAGGAAAAGCCTATTAAACATCAAATTAGGTTATGATTTTACAAATGTAGCTGGCTTATTTCCACAAACCATAATTAAAATTAGCTCCCGTTAATTAGGTTTGGTTGGCTGTGTCAACTATGATTAATATAAAATAGGAAATCAAATTGTATGAACTCCATCTTTGTAGCAGTGCCACGAATGACAGAATTCCATAAACCAGAGAATATATGTGGCTTCCTCTTATACCAAACTGTGGTCTAACATGTGGAAATCATTAAAGTATGATGGTCTGTTGTGTTTCTGGCTTGGAAGAAGCAGAACACTGCATCTCCACTCTTGCCCCTTCACTCCTGTTAGGGATCACTATTTCCTCCCTGTCAAATGTAACCAATTTGTGTGAAATCTTTTGTTGGGAGAGGAGGCAATTTGGCAGCAGTCCTTGAAACTCATGCTGCCTTCCAGGGCTTCCTTAGCCAAGTGTTATATACTGCTTGGTTTAGCTTGATAACTTATATACTGCTTCGGATAGCTGGACATCTGAACACGATCAATATGAGATAGCAAAGAAGGTTTATTTATGTGTTGCGTTCCACAAAACAAAATAACAACTCACCAAAATATTTGAAAAAAATTAAAGAATGTTTTACAAAAAATAAACAAGTTCAAATAGGATAAAAATAAGCCAGTAAATCTAAGAAAAACACAAACTTTATAATGAAATAAAGAAACCAATGCATACATACAGAGTAAAGTCAAAAGAAACAAACCAAGCAGGATCCAAACTCTCATTTGGTCCCCTTTTTCTTGCTGCATCCAAAACAAACCAGAGAAAATGCCAGGTTGTCACTGAACTCTGATGTTTCTCAACAGAGTTCCTCTTTTTAAACCTTGGAGAAACTACTTAAAAGCCTAAGGAAAAAAATAACCCATTTAGAAATAATACCCACTTAACTGCAGCAGTTTAAAAGCAGTTGAAACGTTTAAAGCAAATTCGATGGATCAAAGCATGCTAAAATAAATAGTTATGTGGTGTTCTCTCCAAAATTATTTTTAGCAGGAAGCCCTTTTGGCTTATCTTGGCTGTCAGGTCCTTCAGACATGACTTGGAAGAACAGGGGAAACGCTTCTTGCATTGTTCTCTTCTAAAAACTGCTGTGAGGTTCAGATGTGGGCAGGTTTTATTTTGTGCTTACTAGGAATTATCTCTGAACTACAGGTTGATATCCTTCTTTGAGCCACTACTCTTCACCCTTAACTCCATTATGCTTGATTTGGACATATTGACAAGTGATGGGGAATGTACCTAGAAAACTTGCTGGCAAAGAGAAAGTTTGAAGAGGAAGCAACCACATCTACAGCGTATTCCCAGTCCTCCAAGTATAGTGCAAAGTATCAGGAATGGTATATTGACCTGGTCAATGTGTTTAGAGTACAGTAGAGTCTCACTTATCCAAGCTAAACGGTCTGGCAGAAGCTTGGATAAGCAAATATCTTGGATAATAAGGATGAATTAAGGAAAAGCCTATTAAACATCAAGTTAGGTTATGATTTTACAAATTAAGCACTAAAACATCATGTTTTACAACAAATTTGACAGAAAAAGCAGTTCAATGCGCAGTAATGTTATGTTCTAATTACTGTATTTACGAATTTAGCACCAAAATATCACGATATATTGAAAACATTGACTACAAAAATGGCTTGGATAATCCAGAAACTTGGATAAGCGAGGCTTGGATAAGTGAGACTCTACTGTACTTTTATTTTGGTTGCCCTATCTGAAATATTTTCTCCTAGAAAAATGCATGTAATCTTTTTAATCAGAAGGTGGTTTGTGTACATGATGTTTTGAAAAACATATCCTCACTAAGGAATGTGTCATCTAGATATATTGCAGACTTGCTCCATATGTTCACATCTGTTTGTGTTTGGTTCTACTCGTGGCTCATTTTCAATCTCTAGCCTCATTTGGATTATTGTTTGTACTTACTAGCTTCTATTCCTTAACTTTGAAGAGACACTTGAAATAGTGAAAGGAATAAAGGAGGAGGAAGAGGAATATAGCAGCATCCAAAATACCAATAATATTCTTCTTTTTGATTAGGATAATATTATGGCATCTAAATCTAGATTTTCTGCTTGCATGGCACAGTCTTAGCATATGCTCAGTCTTAGTAAGAATGAGTTAATTGTTTAAAAAACAACTTCTGCATTTTGGAACTTATGTCTATTTGCAGTGTAAGGGAACAATATTTCACAAACGCAAATGTAATAATATAGGCAAGCAATTAGTTGTGTGCCCAGCACAGCATGTGCTGACCTACAGCTGCTGAGGCTGCAATTAATGGCGATTTGGGGGTTGGAAGGAGAACCAGTGATGCATCACATAGAGTAGCTTGGAATAATTGCAAATTGCTGAGAGGTTGGGTAGGTCAAAAATGTTAATAGGATTTAGAGCTTCCCACCTTCAGATTTCAGGGATTCCTACTTGTATAGCTTGGATAGTAAGAATGTTAAAAGTAGGAATCTAGATTTTTTTTTTGTGTATAATAAACAGACAGTTTTCCACATGTTTCATTTCTGTTGAGATTTGGGATCAAGTCAAAACCATTGCTGGATTGAAAGGGGTTCCTCAAAATAGCTCACAGTGTCTGGGAGGGTACTGGAGGGATCAGGATGAAAGGGAGGAAGCCATGGACACCCTGTGAATTTTGAGCACAATGGAGATTTGAACCTGGATATTCTGGATCCAGGTCAAAATCTAGTAAGTATTACACCACATTTCATGGAACCCCCTTTCCACTGCAACGATATTGAAGCTCCAATATGGTTGTCTAGTTTCTGTTTCAATGCCTCTTGATAAGGAGAGTCCATCATTCTTCCAAGGTAGACATGAAACCTTCGACATCACACAGTACCCAGGGAATATTGGTACAAATGGGCAAGCCTTGGAAGGGAAAATCTTGATTTTATCATTCTTCTTTGTCATGCTCACAGGCTACATTTAAATACAATGATGTACTGGAGGTAGATCTCATGATGATTTGCAGCCTATTGACAAATGCTGTCAGCAACACCCTGATTGAAACTGAAGTTGAACTTGAGAAAGGTTGGTTTCTCTTTCCTTCCTTTCTTCTTTTCTTTGAGCTTTGTTTAAGTTGTAGTAGTTGGCATAATTTTCCAGGGTAAAAATTATCTCGTTCTGACTGTATTTCATTTGTATCAGGCTTTTTTTAAGGATCACTGGATCCCCATTTTTTTAAAAAGCAAAGAGCTTGCAAACCTGAAGTCTGCCTGCCACTGCTCTGGTAGTTCTATAGTGATTTTTTTAGCAGTTATTCTTCCCAAAGAAATACAGAAGATAAACTTTCCTATGTCCACTCATTTCATGTGGAGTATGTATTTATTTATTTATTTCCCATTCTTATATCCCGCTCTTCTCACCCCAAAGGGAACTCAGGGCGGCCTCTCAACTGGCAGCAATTTGATGCCTAACATACAAATTCCAAAAATACAATTACAATTAAAATTAAACATTAAAACATAAATTATTAATTATTATTGCACTGCTATGATTGCTCAAATGCTTGGTCACATAACCATGTCTTAAGTTATTCTCTAGAGCAGGGGTCCTCAAACTTTTTAAGTGGAGGGCCGATTCATGGTCCCTCAGATTGTTGAGGGGCCGAATTATCATTTGAAAAAAAAAACACGAACAAATTCCTATGCTCACTGCACATGTCTTATTTGTAGTGCAAAAAAAACCAACCCACAACAATCATTTATTTGTATATTTATTTGCTACATTTATACCCCACCCTCTCTCTCACCCTGAAGGGGACTCAGAGAGGCTTACAAGTTGTATGTACATACAATATATTATATGATTAGCATAGCACAATATTAGCATTATATATTACTATATTTTACTATACCATTATACCGTAATATTATTAGTAATATTACATTTGATATATAATATATAATATAATATTATTATATTATACAATATTATTATATTGTATTATTATTATTAGCTGCCCTGAGTCCCCTATTGGGTAAGAAGGGCGGGGTAGAAATACTGTAATAAATAAATAAATATTATATTGTATTACATTATAATATTTATTATCAATATTATATGTATACACAATATATTATATTATTACCATATCATTCATTTACAATATTTCATTTACAATATTGGTAAAGGAAAAAACAATACAATATTTAAAAATAAAAATAATTTTAACCAACATACTGTAAACTTACCAGGATTTCAGTGGGAAGTGTGGGCCTGCTTCTGGCCAGTGAGATAATCAAGTAGGATTGTTGTTGTGCTTTCAAATCATTTCAGACTTTGGGCGAGCCTAAGTCTAAAACTGAGGGCAGGGGCCAGGTAAATGGCCTTGGAGGGCCGCATCCGGCCCCCGGGCCTCAGTTTGGGGACCCCTTCTCTAGAGTCTTAACTATATGTACACTATATGTGATGGGAAGAGCACTGTTGTTGTACACAGTTGTTTCTTAGAGAAATGAAATGCAGAAATTACTAGCATGACATGCATGTAATTGTCACTGTTGGTTTATGGTTGGCATCCTATTGGTCAGTCCCAGCCAGAGTAGACCTATTTAACAAATTTTTGAAAGCTGAGTCAACATATAGCTAAATTCAGTTATTGAGTGAGATTATTGTAGTCAAGGCTTACAACAGAATTTAGGCCTGTTTTTCCAGTGTGAGTTTATTCTTTATAGCCTCACACACACAAACGCTTTGTATACTCGTAACACTATATAGTTTTTCATGCATCTGATGAGTGAACTGTAGTCCATAGACATTTCTTAGTTTTTATGTAGGAAGTTATGTTATTAGACTTTGTAGACCCAACTATTTTTGCATAATTTAAGATCATTCTAGAAGAGCTGGTGGTTTAAGTCAGAGTTTTGGGCTATAACAAAGGATATCCAGATTCAAGTCTCAGTCAGTTTGAAACTCACTGGGTGACCTTGGATCAGAGAGTAGTGTGGTCTGCCTCACAGGATTGTTGAGAGGATAAAGTTGTGGGAAGATGGCCATTCATGTGGTCTTGAGTTTATTGAAGGAAGGATGGGATAAAAATGCAACTGGTGAATAAATAAATGAAATAGCTGGCATTTCCCCTTTCACCCAAGACACTTGGGGATGTGGAGAGTCTTACTGGGTCATGCCAGTCTCTTCTACACCCTAAATGACCATCAGCTGACAAAGTTCTTGGTATCTAGCCTCAAATATTTCATTCCCAAAGCTGTTGCTCGAAGGGAATAGCTGTCTAGACTTTCCTCTCTAGATCCTTCTTTCTAGGCAGATGAGTCACTGTAATAATCACTACTGTGGTTTGCAGGCTGATGAGAACGACATCAAAACAGGTCTCTCCAGTCATTATGTTGTTTACGGTGTCATGTTGGGATACAGGGGCTTCCTGTCTGCAGAACCACAGGGAGCCCTTGCCAACTACATCCTTCTGCCTCCATCTAAACTGCACATATTTTTGGCAGCACCTGCCAAATTCTCTACAATCTGTGTCTCAGCCTTTTCAGGCAAGCAGTTTCAGAACGAAAGACACAAATGTTACAGCTCTTTCCCAAGGCTATGAGAGAATCTCTTAAACCATTGATATACAGTGTTTGGTAAGGCTTGTAATCCAGGCTTGGTCTGCCCTGCACCAAAAGAAATGCATTCTGAGGAAAGGTGAAACGTGTTTCCAATACATTATTTATGAGTCCATTTTCTTTTTTAAAAGTAAATTGCACTATTTGGATTCTCTCATTTTTCCTCCAGTTGAAATAAAGTGGGGATGGCAAAGTCCAGGGGTCAGTGACACACACACACAAAACTAGATGTCCATTTGCATTGTTATAGAAACTCCTTGGGGAAACTTTTAATGAAAGCAGAGGGGGACTGTACTTTTTGTATACAAAATTGCTGCTGGAGGCTCCAAAAGTCTGCAGTTGATTCCTGATAAACAAACCAATTTGCAGTAAAGAGAGGACAGGGTAACTAGGTGGTACTGTTAAATGGGCAGGGACTGCATGCTGTCCATATATAGTCTTGGTCCACTTATATATATTTTTTCATGTCAACATGCAGTCTGATATGCAATTCGCTTCTGGTGTGAGAGAATTGGCATCTGCAAGGACGTTGCCCAGGGGATGCCCAGATGTGTTACCATCCTGTGAGAGGCTTCTCTCATGTCCCTGCATGGGAAGCTGGAGCTGACAGACAGGAGCTCACCCTGCTCCCCAGATTTGAACCACCGACCTTTCAGTCAGCATTCCTGCCAGCACAAGGGTTTAACCCATTGTGCTATTGGGGGCTCCGGTCCACTTATAATGACAGGAGATGAAAGGCAGAGGCTGGATGAGAAGAAACGGTACTGGAAGCACAGAGAGATGCAGCAGGAGGGATTTTTAGCAGGTTTCACACATATTGCATAAATGTCTAAATAGTCATTTTTATTGCAGTTATGAGGCCTAGAAACTTAGGTGTCTAGCCTACATAAATACAATTGTGACAGTAGTAATCTTTTTTCCATATAATTTTTATTGCAAAGATATGAAGAATAGAGAAAGTACAAGAACAGGAGCATTTTTAACATCTTATATCTTAGTCTTCTTCCATTGGTATCTAATACAGAAAAGGTTGCTATGATATTAAAAAAGAAAAGACAAAAAACAAAGGAGAACATTTCTTTTCTAATGTAAAACAGAAAAATAGAAAAGCAGGTATCCAGTGTTTTAAAACAAAGAAGAAAAGCTGAGAAATGAAAAATAGAAAGCCCTTACCAATGCTTCCTGCCCTGTCTCTGATGTCTTCTTCAAAATAATATATATATATGCTTTTGGTCATAAATCTTCCTAATGTATTTCTTTTCTTGTTATTCCTGGATCCCTGTACTACTAGTTTTCGCTTAATAATATAAAACCCCAATATTTTAATTTTATTTTCTTCTTTTAAATAGTGATTTTAAAAGGCTGCCTTTCTTGTTCAAATTTGGAAGGATCTAGCTATTGTATAAGCCTAATCAAGTTTGTCCATCTCTGCCACATCCAACATTTTGGGTAGGATATTTTCTTATTTTCAATATTTAGCATAAAAAAATCCTTACTGCAGTCAAATGCAAATTGGGTTTCGAAGAAACAGAAGGATTCTGGGACAAAGTGATGAAATTAGAAAGAAAACAAATATCTATAATATACGCAAAATTAATCAAATGGGAGACAGAAACGGTACCAGTAAAAGACAGTATGATCAAATGGGCCAAAAATTTAGGTTAAAAAATCTATTTAGAAGAGTGGGAAAAGGCCTGGAACTCCAGATTAAAAATAACATACGCAACAGAATTGAAAGAAAATTGGATTAAAATGTTTTACCATTGGTATTTGACCCCCCAAAAAATATCAAAATATTATTAAAAAACCCTCAAACAAATGTTGGAAATGTGAAGATCAAATAGGAACGTTTTTCCATTGTTGGTGGACTTGCAAAAAAGCAAAGAAATATTGGAAAGAAATCCACCAGGCAATACAAAAGATATTGCAAATTAAAATAGACTTATATCCAAAATACTTTCTCCTGGGAATGCTCAACATTGAAAATAATAAAAATAAAGAAATGCTTTTCAATTATCTCACTACAGCGGCCAGAATTATATATGCCAAATATTGGAAAAAGAAAGAAATTCCGGAACTAGATTGTTGGTTAATTAAGGTCATGGAAATAATGAATATGGACAAATTAACATACTTACTAAAAAACAATTATAGTATCCCAAAAAAGCAAACAAATTGGGAGCCGATTAAAAAGTACTTGGTAGAAATGCAAATGAAGGTGTTAATATAACTTATATTACTTAAATAAATTATATAAAAGGCTTGTATGCTAACAGAAAGAAATATGAAGACGTGGTCACCAAACAGAAAGAAGGAAGGAAAAAGAAAGGAAAAAGAGGTATAAATACAAACTTCTTAAAGTAGCTGTGTAAGAGATGGAAGTCACTCCGTTGGATTTTATCACAACACTTGCTCTTGTTCTGTGTTTTTGTTTATATGTTATATTATATGTTTCTACCTTTTTTTTTTCTCTTCCCTTCTTTATTGCATTTCTTTCTCCTTCTTTCCTAGAACTCATTGTTCTCACACTTTCACTGTAATTTATTTTAGTTGCAAAATCAATAAAAACTAATAAAAAAATCCTTACTGCAGTCACCATGTATAAAAATAGTATCTGGGTTTTTTGGGTTTTTTTTTGGGGAGGGGGGGGTTTGGTAGTGTTGAATGTGTAAGTCCCAACAGAAAGGCTCCTGTCTCTAGTGGTACTTAGTAATTCTAACTAGGCTTGTGAATTTTGGCTGAACCTCAATCAATTTCTGCTTCCCAAATTCCAGGCGACCCACAGATCAGTTTTCGTGTGCCTGCCAAAAACGAGCGGGTGCCGAATAGCCATTTCTGGTCCACACCCAAAAGATTTGGGAAGATCCAGCCCACTGGCAGGAATGGGGAACTTATGGGGCTCTCCTTTCCGTTCCTGGGATCCTTTCCTTTCAAGAGAGCCTGGGTTTGAAGAACGAGATTAAGGAAACATCCTTCCTTGGACCCTTTCCTTAGCTTGTGTCATGACGTTCTTCTATTCTGATTGGCCGGGCTCACAGGGAAACCCCATGCGAGCAGCACGTGGCAGCTTCTCTGCGGCCGGTGGTGCCAAATAGGGGAGGAGGAGCCATGATTGGTTACCACATGGTCCCGTAACGGACGAAAAAACATGACAGCTGAGCCCTTACCGTTACGGCCATCCAGCCAAGCCGAACAAGCCGGAGTGGCCAAAGGGAACCAACCACTCCGAATCTATGCACAAGCCTAATCTTAACTCTAAATAGTAATTTTAACTGTAAAAGGATTGCCTACATTTGAGTAGCTTTCACAAGTCTTCTGTCACCTGTTTTATCTTTTCTGTCTTCTGTTCTTCCTATATCTGCAATTTTATGTACAAACAATCTCACCACTACTGTTGTCAGGTTTTTGTGAAGTTTTGGAGCTGCACAGTTTGGGGCTCTTGGAGGTAGCACACAATGCTTTAGCTTAGCAGAGTTGCTGCTACTGCTGCACAAGAGTTATGTGATCTGTTTTTCAAATTGACTAATTTGCCAATCCTTCCTGTGGCTTTGTCATGGTTTATAGGAAAAGTCCCATTTGCTCACCTTTGTTCAGAGCTGGAATGTAGCTTTATGTTGCGACAACCAACAACCAGGAGTTTTACCTCTTCCTGAGATGATATTGCAAATGAGCAAGCAGGAAAAAAAAATGCTCTTTACCTTTCTTTTAATGTAGAGGTATTTATTTATTATTTATTTATTTCCGATATTTCTACCCCGCCCTTCTCCCCTGGGGGACTCAGGGCAGCTTACAAATTGGCAACACAGTGCCATCACATCAACAATACAATCCAAAAGGCATTAAAAGCTAAAAACATTTAAAACATCATAAAAACCAATATACAATAATAAAATATTACCATGCACCAAGGTAATGTCCTTTCATTCACTAGACCTTGTTAATCCAGAATCTTAAAAACCAACCATGCCAAGCTAGAAAATTCATTCATTGAACACTTGAGCACATAGCCATGTCTTTAGTTTTTTTCTGAACCCTAGAAGGGAAGGAGCCTGCCGGATGTCACTGGGGGTAGATGTTATGTTAACTTCTGCAATCTGTCCTTACCTGTATAAGCAAAACAGTTGATTGTTAAGCATTGCACAATTATCAGTGCAGCTTAGCAAAGAACAGCAGGAAATGCTTTGTTCAGTTACTTTGCAGTGTCTCTGTGCAGAGCAGAAAGGTAACTCTTCTAGGCTAAAAGGAACTGGACATAAATAATTTGGCACGGGAATAACAGCAGCAATTCTGTGTGCATCCAAGTGCATGAACCACTTCACATCCAGGATCATAGTGCAGAAACCTACAAGTTAGACCAGCATCAGAAGCTGTCGTTCTGTATTGCAGTTATGGATTTGTAATGTAGAGTTATGGCTCCATATTAACACTGCATAGCCACAATTATAGCACTAATGCCATGAACATAAATGCCCTCACAAGCTATTTTATCAGGTAGCAGCTTTATCAATAGATGGAGGTCTTTTCAACAGGAGATAGGAGCATAGGAAGATGACACGTACGCACAGCTTTGCCAGCAAGCAAGGCTGCAACAGTGATAAGCAAGACCTTATTGCAATTCCTTATCGCTGCCTGGCTTGCAGGGAGGGGCATACCTCCTTCTGGACGCAGACTGCCATATTAACCGACCTTGATTGCTCGTGGAGCTACTGTCTAGTAAGTTTGTGAGATTTGGGCAAGAATTTGATGTAGTTCATAGAGTCATACAAATTGGAAGAGACCACAAGGGTCATCCGGTCCAACTCCCTGCCATGCAGGAACACACAATCAAAGCACACCCAACATATGGCCATCTATTCCAAGTGACATCTGACCAAAGCAGAATAGTTATGTATATGTAACTGAGTAGGGGATGTAAATCGTGGGAAATACCTTTATATTGTTGTTAGATTAATGGCTGACTATGGCAGCTCCAAGCTGGCTTAGCTAAAAGGAGCTGGATGCCATATCTTCATCTGAAAATGGTGTAATTGTTTTGGCTACATGTGTTACGGCATTTGCCGTCTGCACACTGAATACTTACAGGATGGCTATTTACATGCTGCATTTGCAAAAATCATATTACGTTTTTGCACAAGTATGCAAAAATTATGGTTACATTTAAGCCTGTTAGTGCTATTAACTTCTCAAACCAGTAGAGGGTATGGCCAGAGGTCCAGAAAGCTGCACTGTTTAATTGAGGACTCCAGCGGGCTTCACTGCCATAGGTACCATTCTGATCAACCAAAATTAATTTCGTATTATCCCCAATTGCCTTCAAGAAGCTCTATGGGAAACTTCTTGCTGTTTTATTGTTGATGACCTCAAAACATAAAGAAAGGGGCTTTCCAGTGGATTTGCAATAATCCTTTGGTTGTTTTGTTCCCTAGCCAAAATATTGCAGAGATTTTCTTTTTTAAAATTATGGTGTGGGATTTGGGAAAGGGAAACTGGTTGATTCCAGTCTTCAGGTTACATGATTCTTTTGCTTGTCCTAACAGAAATACAAATCAAGATTTCCTTCTTTAACAACATGCCGAAAACAATTCAGTGCTTTCCTTTTAGAAATTGTTGTTGTGTGCCTTCAAGTCATTTCTGATTTATGGTGATTTGAACCTTTTGTGGCAGAATTTGTTCAGAGAAAAATTGCCCTTGCCTTTCTCTGAGGCTGGGAGAGTGTGACTTGTCCAAGATGAGCATCCATGGCCAAGTAGGATTTGAACCCTGGTCTCTCAGCCACCTAATCCAGACTCAAACCACTGCACCACAGTCCCTGTCATAATCTTTACAAATACACAGCTGAAATCAATGGCTATGGTAACGCTTTCAACAAAATTGATTTTAAAATCCAAATGTGGGTGGAATGCAACGTATGTAGGTTACTGGATGCTGTGCATTGGACCTTGTGACCATTTCTGAATTGTTGTTAAAAATTAATTAAGTTCTGGAGTGTTTGTGCAAAGTGCATGGCTGTTGTGGAATTGCTCAGGCAGCTAAATCTTGGCAGTCACCTTCTCCTGAGAAACAGAATCAGGCTACCACTGGAATTGCTGTCTTAAGTGCTTGCCATAAAACAAATGGGAGTCTTTAAACTGCCACTTACTGAATGACAAAACAATTACAAGTATCATACAGTCGTACATCAATCAGCATTGCTTCCTTATTAGTAGGGTGTCGTGGTTTAATTGTAAAGCTGGACCAGATCCAAAAATTGGATTATGTGAATTCGGGACTTGGATGACATGAGTCCTGCTGCCCAAACCAAATGTTTTACATTACATTCTCCTCCTCTGTGACAAGCAGTTAGGCTTTTGATAAGCAATAATTCTGTGGTGATGTCCCTGCTTTTGCCTGCAAAAAGTCCCCACATTTTGTCTTGGCCATCTCCTGTGTTGAAAAGTTTCTGTGAAGAACACTTCGGGAATTGCTGTCAGAATAGATCAGGGGTCCTCAAACTTTTAAAGCAATCCTTAAGACTGTGGAGGGGCCAAATTATCATTTGGGGGGAAAAAAGAACAAATTCCTATGCACACTGCACATGTCTTATTTGTAGTGCAAAACAACAAAAACAATGAAAGAACAATACAATATTTAAAAATGAAAACAATTGTAACCAGCATAAACCTATCAGGATTTCAATGGGAAGTGTGGGCCTGCTTCTGGCAAATGAGATAGTCAAGTGAATTAGGATTGTTGTCGTCGTTGTGTGCCTTCAAATCATTTCAGACTTTGGGCAAGCCTAAGTCTAAAATTATTTATTTATTCATTTACTACATTTATTTATTACATTTATATCTCACCCTGAAGGGGACGCAGATTAGCTGTATGTACATACAATATATTATATTATTAGATAGCACAATATTAGCATTATATATTACTATATTGAACTATACCACTATACTGTAATATTATATGTAATATATAACATATAATTAATATTATTGTATGGTATTATTATCAATATTATATGTATATACAATATATTATATTATTAAAATGATATAAAAATATAATATTATAAAACTGAGGGTGGGGGCCAGGTAAATGACCTTGGAGGGCCGCATCCGGCCCCCGGGCCTTAGTTTGGGGACCCTGGAATAGATGGTTCTAACTGAGAATGCATCTACACTGCAAAAATAATAAATTTTAATTGCCCTGACTCAGTGCTATGGAATCATTGTCATTGTTTTTTGACATGGTCTTTAGACTTCTCCACCAAAAAGTACTGATGCCTTGCCAAATTACAACCCCGTTATTCCGTAGCATTGAGCCATGTCCATTAAATTGATGTCAAATTACATTAATTCTACAATATTGATTCACCCTAAAATATACCACATCTAGAGCAATTAAATCCCAATATAGCTATCATGGCATTCTAATGCAAAATCTAGGATTGTGTAGTTTAGCGAAGACCTTAGATCATGTGGATGCACCCTTAGTTTGTTTTTTTTTAAATATAATCTTTATTGAGATTTCTTCCAATATTACATTTATCTATCTAAAGGGAAGGATGGGGTAGGAAAAATCAGGATAGATGGGAATGGGAGGGATGGGGGAATAAGGGAATAGCCCTATCGTGGGTTTGGGGATGTGAGGGATGTTTCGAGTGGGACAGGGGTATGGTTCTGGAAAGGTAGGGAAACAGGGAAACCCTAGGGAAAGGAACGGGGAAGGGAGTCGGAAATCAGCTCCCGGGTTGGATCCCTATCTAAAATGGGAGGGGGGTTGGGGGAGATGGACTTCCACTCTTCTTTCTTCCTTTCGTATTCTTATATTTCATTTTCCTTTCAGTTCTTCCTGCAGGTAATCTTCCAAGTCCGACCAGTCCGTTTGTTTCATTGCTTTTCCTGTATTTCTTTTATCAAATAAGTTAATTTGTCCATATTTTTTATGTCTAATAATTTTTCCAACCACATTGTTACTGTGGGGCTCTCGGGGTTTTTCCAGTTTTTAGCTATGACTAATCTTGCAGCTGTTACTGCATATGTAAAAATCTTTATCTTATTTTCTTTTTCCTTAGAAGGGTCTAATTTATCTTGGTTTTGCATTTCAAGTAACCCTAACAGGTAGTATTCAGGTTTATATTCCAAATCGATTTTTAAAATCTTCTTACATTCTAAATGGATTGATTTCCAGTAGCTTTTAATATTTTTACAATTCCACCACATATGGAAATATGACCCTATTTGTTCTTTGCAGCGCCAACATTTATTGTCTCTATTTTCATACATTAATCCCAGTTTTTTGGGGGTTAAATACCATCTGTGGATGGTTTTTAGCCCGTTTTCTTTCAGATCAGTTGAGTAACAGTATTTTATTTTTTTATTCCAAATATTTTCCCATTCAGCCATAGTTATAGATCTGCCTATATTTCTTGACCACTTTATCATTGAATCCTTGATTATTTCTGATTCTGTATGCCATTCTATTAGTTTATTATATAGAATCGTTATTAATTTCTTATTTTTCTGGAGTAAATTATCCCAAAAATTATTATCCAAATTGAAACCGGTTCCTTTATCTCTATTGCACCCTTAGTTTTTGAACTGTACTCGAAAGGCTAAATACAGGTTTAGCATCCCTTAGCTGCAATTCCAAAATTCGGAATTACTTCAAAACTTTAATCATGTGTGGCTGAGATAGTGACACTTTGACTTTCTGGCTGTTCAATGTACGCAAACTTTGTGTCATGTTTAGAGTTGGGGCCCAGCTCCACAATATCTTATTATGTATATTAATGCAAGTACAGGTATTCCAAAATCCAAAACACTTCAAGTCTCAAGGACCTTGGATAAGGGATACTCAACCTGCACAATTTAGTTGCTGCTAATCTGGGCCCATTAATTCAGTGGGATTTTTTTAGAAATGTTAACATATTTCAGTGATTCGACAGGTCTCCACTGCTTGGACTAGCCATTCAATGTAATGCTAGATGAGATTTAGGGCTGCAAAGGAAACATTGGGAATCAACAAAATTCTTTTCCTAAGTTTATTCTGGTCTCTTGATTTGGGGCTTTTTTAGACGCATTCTTTAGGAAACAAGCTTAGGGCAGGGTAAGGAAAAGCAGAACATTGTGACTTCCAGATGTGGAAAATTCTACCATAGATGTAATTGAAAGAAGGAAAAACAGGACATGTGCCTGCCAGCTTTAGCAGCAGTGGTTTATTTAATCCCATGCCTAATTTTAGCTCCTAGATTTGCTAACTTTTTAAATGTAGGAAATGTTTTCATGTTTTACTCAGTCATGATAGTAATATTCAGTGCCTCAGTGTCAGAACCCTGGCTGCTGGGCACCAATAACCTTACGCGGAGGCCAATCTCTATCTAATATCTTTATTAAGGAAATATATAAAAGCAATAAAAACAAGTGAAGTATATAGTTCAGAAGCAGACCTTTCAAAAGAGGTCAAATATAGTCCAAAAATGTATTGTCCAATAAATGATATTAGAGTTCAAAGTTTTAATCCACGGAAACGTCAGAGTCTTGGAAGTCCAATGAAGCTTGATAGCAAGGCTGGAAATAAACTTGGTTCTTGGCTAGGTCCGTGACTAGGAACAAGGCAAAACGTGAAGCGTGGAGCAGGGTCCATGGTTACACAGCAAGGCAAGGCAAGGCTTGGAAGCTTGATCCGGGAAGCAAGGAACTGGGGTTACGAAGTCCACACACGATCTCTCTCCTGAAGCTGATCAATTGACTCCGCAAAGAATCTCCCGTGTCAACCACCTATATTGGGTCTCGTTTCCCGCCAACAAATCTCTTTCCCTAGAGAACAAGAAACGAAACCCAACTTTGTCCAGATGCAAGACTCCTTAGATTTTCCCAAGGGAAGCAGGCCTAATCAGTCTGTTGTTTGGCAGCGATCCGTAAACTCCTCCGTTGGGCTTCTCTGACTCCTCTGTCCTTAGAATAAAATTCTTTCCTGGGAAACGGAGGGGAGTTCTGTCCAAGGCCTGTTTTACTGAATTCTTGAGGGCAAACATCAACATCCGGCAGGTGAAGAGACTCCGGCTCTTGTTGAACCGGCGAAAACCCCATGTTTTCATCTTCATCTGCCACAATAATACTAGGAACAGGACTACAGGGCCCATGAGGCATCACACTCAGTGATGATTTGCATAACTATCCGTATGCATGGATGTTACTCGCTCTACGCTTGTGACAGAAGATGGTAGAGAGGATGGCTGACCATGAATTGTTTCTCAAATACCTGGCTTCTTGGGAGTCAGTTGTGGCTTCAGTAGTTGCCTGTCACAGGACAGGTGATTGTTCAAGTCACCCTTCCAATTGGGTTTTGGCTCCATAGATATGGGTCAGAGCTAAGAGCTTTCTATGCAGACTCTTTTTTCTTTTTTGCCTTGTCATCAGTGCCATTTTTTTCTTCTTGCTGTCACTTAGGCTTGTTTCTTTGGTGTAACTATACAAACAGAGGTATAGGAAAGACATGGGTAATATTTTAGTGATGGTGGTGATAGATAGTTTCACGGATGTATGGAGTGTCCAATTAGTCCTTTGGACTGAATTACAAAAAGTAGAGGTGACAACCTGAACTTGTAGTAGAGGTGTGGCCATACTCAGTGATGACACTAAGTTCCTGGCCAAATCAACAGGTGAGATTTCCATCTGACATCGTCTGTTTTTCTTTCTCATCCCCCTTCTCTATGGATACAGCTGAAAGCTACATTCCCTTCCCTTCCCTTCATGAGAACAGAAAGAAAATGGAGTTAAAACAGAATCCCTGCTCTTTCTGTTTCGTGTCAGAAAGGGAAGGGCTTGTGGGCCAGATATATATGATGCCTTCAAGCTTTCACAAAATTTGCTATTGCCTAACTCCCTTCCTAGGGAGATTAGGCAAGCACCCATCCTAACATCTTTTTAAAAGGAACTAAAAACTTGGCTCTTCCAGTGCGCTTGTGAATAATCTAGTCCCCAAGATCAAAAAAAACTCCACCTAAACGAATTCATTATACATCACACTTTATTCTACTCTCTCCTGGATTTAACTTGACGTCCTATCTCACTCCAGTGTTGAGAATGTTTGAGCACTTTGTCTTCTTCGCCCCCCAAATGGCATCACAAAACATATCACTGCACTTTCGCCTTCCCATTTTACTCCATTCTCCTAAATGGTGACATTTTTATGTCATTATTCCATGTTTTAGATTGGTTCTTACTGTTATTGTATTGTTATTGTATTGTATTATCTGATTTTAATGTATTTTATTTAGTCGAAGATACTGTTTCTATCTTTTTTACTTTGTTTGTATTCGGGCTTGGCCCTGTGTTAGCCACCCCGAGTCCCTGCGGGGAGATGGAGGCAGGATATTAAAATACAGCTATTATATTATTATTTATTATGACACAGCAAAAAAGATAGACATGCTGGATTTCATATCAGAAAATCACAAGTCAAACACTTCCTAAGCGTTTAGGACTGTGTGATGTATTTTCGGATGATGCGCGCAGATCCCAGTAGGGTGGCCTTTTGCAGTTGGCAAATCGTAATTTTGTCAATGTCTGTTGTTTCCAAATGCCGGCTGAGATCTTTTGGCACGGCACCCAGTGTGCCCATCACCACCAGGACCACCTGTACTGGTTTCTGCCAGAGTCTTTGAAGTTCAATCTTGAGGTCCTGATAGCGGCTGAGTTTTTCCTGTTGTTTTTCATCAATGCGACTGTCACCTGGGATGGCAACATCAATGATCCAAACCTTTTTCTTTTCCACAACTGTGATGTCTGGTGTGTTGTGTTCCAGAACTTTGTCAGTCTGGATTCGGAAGTCCCATAGAATCTTTGCGTGCTCGTTTTCCAATACTTTTGCAGGTTTGTGATCCCACCAGTTCTTTACTGCTGGGAGGTGGTACTTGAGGCATAAGTTCCAATGGATCATTTGGGCCACATAGTTGTGCCTCTGTTTGTAGTCTGTCTGTGCAATTTTCTTACAGCAGCTGAGGATATGATCAATGGTTTTGTTGGTTTCCTTGCACAGTCTGCATTTTGGGTCATCAGCTGATTTTTCGATCTTGGCCTTAATTGCATTTGTTCTGATGGCTTGCTCCTGGGCTGCAAGGATCAGGCCTTCTGTCTCCTTCTTCAGTGTCCCATTTGTGAGCCAGAGCCAGGTCTTCTCCTTATCAGCTTTTCCTTCAATTTTGTCAAGGAACTTTCCATGCAATGCTTTGTCGTGCCAGCTGTCAGCTCTAGTTTGTAGTGCGGTTTTCTTGAAATGATTCTTTGTCTGCTTTATTGTTATTATTATTATAGTTGTTGTTGTTGTTGTTGAAAAGAGTGGTTTGACTGCATTTGCTCAATAGTTTTCCCCACAAACTTTCTGTTTTTCTCAGCTTAGCCCTATTTTTCTGATAAATTTAGTTAAAGGCTCAAAGTGAGTTCTACTTGGTAATTGGATGAGAAATAGCCAGTCAGACCTCTTAAACCTTTAGCTTGGATTGCACCTTTCCTGCATGACTAGGGGTTGGACTACATGGCCTATGTGGTCTCTTCCAGCTCTATTGTTCTATGATTCTAGCTGCCACGTGCTTTCCACAAGCAATAGGAAAGGAAAAATAGTTTCACCATCTTAAAATGATAATGATTATACTAATGTGTTAGATAACAACTAGCATTATCACATGGTAGGAAGTGACTCCCAAGATGCTAGTGAATGGACTTTGTTTCATTTGGGACCACAAATGAGTACCATTGGTATATGTGGGCAGAAAAGTTATTGCCTCTTTTAATGTGCTCATAATGATTATGGCCACATTTGCAAAGCTTTGCTGAACAAGAGTTCATAGCTTTGGGCTTGCACTTCACTAGGGGAAGGTGATCGTACTTATTTATTATTTATTTTATTGACTGAAATATTTATACCTGACCCTCTATCTAAAGAATTCAGGGCAGCATAAGAATGAATTTAACTGACCAGTTTAAAATAACATAAACAATAAAAGGCTAAAACAAGTTAGCAAGTTAAAAATAGGACGGATTAAAACTGGTTAAAACAGTTTCAATGTTTAAAATTATGTGTTTAAAACCAATAGGCTCAAAAGACTTGAGTAAACAACCATGATTTGTTGGACACTGGAATAACAGCAACATTAGCACCAGTTGGGTCTCGAAGGCAATGTTCTTAACTTAGGGTTTGGGACCCCTGGAGAGGTCGCGAGTGGGGTGTCAGAGGGGTCACTAAAGACTATAAGAAAACACATATTTCTGATGGTCTTAGGAACCCCTTTGGCAGAGAAGGCTGAAGATCTCTCTGCCTGTCCTCCTCTTCCTTTTTGGAATCCTCCCACCAAAAGCCCTCATCCAGCTGTGATTGGACAGCCTCTCAGCTGACCTCTAAGTCAAGAGGAGGGCTGTTTCTGAGACTCCAGGCAGACAGAGGAGAACAGGTATGCTCGGCACATGGCTGCATGGTGCGCATACAAGGAAGAGCATGTGAGGGTGGAAGACAGCTCACGCCAATGAGTCCCTTCAAGACAGGGGGACTGAGAGTGTCCCAGCAGCATCAGGAGGAGGAGGAGGAGCAGAAGTAGCGTAGGTAATTTGTAACACTATTTATTAGGAAAAAGTCATTTTCCTTTTGTTTTTTATTAATGCTCCCATTAGAAAATGCATAAGGATGTGGGTGAACTACAAATCCCACCAGTATTCACAGTTGGCCATGTTGGATCTGTGTGCCAAGTTTGGTTCAGATCCATCATTGGTGGGGGTCACAGGATTCTCTGGATGCAGGAAGAACTACAATTACCATCGTGTTGGGGTAGTCCCCCCCAAATCCCACCAGTATTCAAAGTTGGTCATATTGGGTATGTGTGCCAAGTTTGGTCCAGATTCATCTGTTGGGTGCACACCACTCTGTCGAGGTGGGTGAACTAAAACTCCCAACCTTTGAGGTCAGTCCCCTCAAATCCCCGCCAGTATTCAAAGTTTGGCATGTTGGATATGTGTGGCAAGTTTACTCGTTCCATCACCAATTTTGTACAGAGTGCTTTCTGAGTGCTGGTAAACTACAACTCCCAGGATTCAAAAACAGCCCCTCCCCAACTCCACCAGCATGCTGGCCATGTAGGTAGTGTGCCAAGTTTGGTGCGGATCCATTGTGGGTTGGGTTCTGAGTGCTCTTTGATTGTAAGTTAACTATATATCCCAGCAACTACAACTCCCAAATGACAAAAATCAATCCCTCCACAACCCCACCAGTATTCAAATTTGGGTGTATTGGGTATTTGTGCCAAGTTTGGTACAGTGAATGAAAATGCATTCTGCATATCAGATATTTACTTTACGATCCATAACAGTAGCAAAATTACAGTTATGAAGTATCAACAAAAATAATTTTATGGTTGGAGGTCACCACAACATGAGGAACTGTATTAAGGGATCACAGCATTGGGAAGTTTGAGAACCACTGCTCTAAGGGTGCCACAGAAGAGAAGGCCCTTGGGGGCTACTATATCATTTTTCGTGTCAGGAGCAACCGGAGTTGCTTCTGGAGTGAAAGAATTGGCCGTCTGCAAGGACGTTGCCCAGGGGATGCCCGGATGTTTTGATGTTTTGACCATCCTTGTGGGAGGCTTCTCTCATGTTCCCGCATGGAGCTGGAGCTGATAGCAGAAGCTCATCCGCGCTCTCCCCAGGTGGGATTCGAACCTGGCAGCCTTCAGGTCAGCAACCCAACCTTCAAGCCACAAGGCTTTTATCCCCTAGGCCACTGCAGGCTCCTACTATATCATATAAAATTAGTTGCATTTCAAACTATTCACCCTAATAATCTCCACTGCTATACCAGATGCCAAGTTTCATGAAAAAAAAAAGATTAATACTCCTTGCTTCAGACGAGTGGTAGCTTTTCTGTAAGATAGCTAACTTATCTTATGTGCGAAATAACTTACATCCCTTTCCTTCCTTTCTTATCCTAAAAAGAGTGCTTTTCTGATTACTCCACTTAAAGCCAGATGTTTGGCAGCTCTGTGGAATACCAGAAATAGAAGCGATAAAGTCATAATTGCTAAGAGAGAAAATAGGAGTGTCACATTCTTATGACAAGAAGGGGGGAAGGCAGTGCAGGAACATCACTATATCATAATGGGAAAATGTGTATCGTAGCATTGGAAGAGGCCACAAGCATCATTCAGTCCAACTCCCTGTCATGCATATATTCTTTTTATATACTGTAAAAGGGAAAATGGGGACAGCTGTAGGAGAACCCAAAACCCCACTTGTAGTCACTATAGTTCTCTCTTTGGATGTTACAGAAACCATATGAGGAGTGTATGTGTGTGCCATCTAATGTTGAAAGACCTCAGGCAGTGCTACTGAACTGTTGAGCCTACTCAGGTAAACATTGTATGATAGGACTGGCACAGTTCACCCTTAACAAGTAGTACTGGACCCTTTCAAAAATTACAGTGATGTCAGAAGATGAAAATACGAAAACTGACTTGGATGTCACTGCCGTGATATCTAAAGGATTTTGCCATACATGCAGTTTAACTTTGGCTACCAGAAGTGTTGCATCTGGAAAGAGCTGATGATCAGACTTGAGCAGACACCCTAACAGCAGGGAGCCCTATTTTTTTCCTCCATGGAGATATCTTGAAGCAGAAGAGTGTGTGCTTTGCATGCAAAGGCTCCATGTTCAATCCCCAGTGTCTCTTGGTAAGGCTGGGGAAAACCGCTTTCTGAAACCCTGGGGAGTAGTTGTCAGCTCAATGCAAACAATACCGAACTAGATCGTCAGTGAAAGGCAACCTCTTGTCTCTCTGAACGTTGATGTCATTGTTTAATGTTGTGGAGGACAGTCAGAGGTATCGTTCTTGTTTTGGATAGAAAATAACCCATATACAATCCTTGACATTTTGAGTTAAATGGCTGAGTTTTAGGTGATCAGAAAATATTTTGCCCGAAGCACTAGAGATCTGTTACTAGGTAGCTTAGACAGCATTAGCCTTTACAGTAAGATAATCTGAGCTGATGTAAGGTAGCTTCGTGACGTTTCTGTTTTGAAGAACTAGACACAAAGCAAGCCAACAGCATTGTTATTTATAATCCTATTGTCTTTTTGTCTCCTTTCAGTATGCAACCACAGGCTGTTCTTTGACTCTCCATCATACAGAGAAGCCGGAACATGAAGACATTTGCGAATTCCGCCCTTATTCGTGCCCATGTCCTGGTGCATCATGCAAATGGCAGGGCTCGTTGGAAACCGTCATGTCACATCTCATGCACGCCCACAAGAGCATTACCACCCTCCAAGGAGAAGATATTGTCTTTCTTGCCACAGATATTAACTTGCCGGGGGCCGTCGACTGGGTGATGATGCAGTCTTGCTTTGGCCATCACTTCATGCTGGTGTTAGAGAAACAGGAGAAGTATGAAGGCCATCAGCAGTTCTTTGCCATCGTCTTGCTCATTGGCACCCGCAAACAGGCGGAGAACTTTGCGTACAGACTCGAACTGAACGGCAACCGGAGGAGGCTGACTTGGGAGGCTACCCCGCGCTCCATCCATGATGGTGTAGCATCCGCCATCTTGAACAGTGACTGTCTTGTTTTTGACACTGCCATAGCACACCTTTTTGCAGACAATGGGAATCTTGGAATCAATGTGACTATTTCTACGTGTTGTCCATGATCTTTCTGTGTACCTTTGTGCGACCCCGCAGTTGTCTGCTTTTTGTTTGTTTTTGTTTGTTTTTCTGACTTTTTTTTATAATGGAATTCAGCTATAGCCCTTATATGGCTGTTCCCACTAATGCGATTAACAATCATATGAGAGGAGACCAAAGTCACGCACACGTAGATGTGCCATTGTGGGCCCCCATTCATATCGTTGGCTGGAAGTCAGTGGAGAGGGGCTCCTGTCCCATACACAAAGACCCCTGAAAGACAGTACCCCAGTGTGATGGTTAATTGCATAAGGGGGAGCATCTAAATAAGAATCATGTCTTCATAAGTGGTTCGTTCTTAACCTACTATCTTGGAATTCCCTATTCCCTTATCTGGTGTTTCAAAAACACTGTTAATAGGAAATTAATCTAAGATGTTTTTGTCCTATTAATTTGAAAGGAAGCAAGGAGTTACATTTTCCAGGAAATATCATTGGATGTTTGCTGGAGAGGGAAATTATTCTCTTCTTAAAAGGCAAAGTTTCCATAGGTCTATGAAATTGGCAGAGAAGGGGTCTGGTAAACATGTGAGATAGCTCTCTCATGCTAAAGAGGGCATTTACACATGAAGAATAAAGCAGTTGAGTCTTGGGTTTCAATTGGGTTGACTTGGCTCTGTAAGACTGCAATAGGAGAGACCATATGTCGAAGAGGCAATCCTTTTGCCCGGCCCCCTAGTAATTCATGGTAAATGGACACATGGAACATGAGAGAGAGCAGTTCTAGCTCAGCACCTCCCCAGAGGTGGGCTTATTTATTTATTTTTATTCAAAGGAGCTTTAAAAAAATGACGTTTTACCTCTGTCCTTTAGCATTGTGTGCCATTTCTATCACTTCAGAACTTGTTCTACTGTGTTTGTAGATGAAGCCACATTAAACCACTTCTGAGGTGCAAGTGGTTCTCAATAAGCTACTTAACTGGCCTAGTACCAAAACCATAGCTTGAAAGAATTGCCTTTTTGGACTGCAATTCCCCAAATCCCCTCACCTATTGTGTCTGCAGGTATTCTGGGAACTGTGGTCCAAAGAAAATGTTTCCATGGTGTGTACAAAAAAGGAAAGAAGAGGAAAATAATGGTGATAGGGTTGTGGTTAGATTTGTGTTACTATATAATAAGACTTTGAAGTCGTACCATCACGCACAGGACTTCAGAGACTTAACAGTTACACACTGTCACAGCTTGGTATTTAGGTGAGAAGGTACATTTGTGAATTGGTTGCACCTGCTTCTGTGCTTCTGCTAATAAGTTGTCTCTCCTTTTTTGTTAACTGTTACGTTCATTCTGTTACAGCAAAAGATCTACAAAGATGTCTGACCCCCTTTGCCATCCATCCCTTTCAGCAAGAGCTGAAGAGGCTCAACAGATTGTGAGAGAGCTGCTTCGTTATGGGGTGGCAAAAACAAAGATGCTTTTGAGCAGCTAAAAGCAGGCCCCCTCTATAAATATATCCAGGTTGTTTACATGTGGCTTCCTCTTTGGGAAGACATACTGACCATACTTGATACTAACCTTGTAAAGACCAACTTTAATTACACACAGAAAAGAGATACGGTGGTTGTCTTGTCTTCTGCTATTTAAGTTGGGGTTTGTTGATGTTTGTTGCCATATTTACTTTAGTTTTTTAAAATAAATATTTTGCAAAAATAACTGTGCATTGGCTTTCCAACTCACTCGAAAAAAACAATTGAAGTTGTCAGTCACAGATGAGCATCAGCACACGTAGACATATACGCAATCCAAATATAGCTTAGGTGTAAAGCAAACTCTTACAGTTTTATGTGTGCCCCGAATCTGATAGGATGTGTGCGCTGAAGAAGAGTTGAGAGGAATCTAATTCAGCCTTGGAGCTCTGACACTATAACAAAAAATACTGGAAGTTGGAGGCCAGAACAGCTGGAAGGTTGCAGTTTGAGGATGCCTGGTCTAGAATGGCTTGGATAATCCAGAAGCTTGGATAAGTGAGACTCTACTGTATTCAGATTTTGGCATACATAATGACAGATCTTGGGATTGGGGCCCAATTCCAAACACAAAATTCATTTATGTTGCATATACAGTAGAGTCTCGCTTATCCAACGTTCTGGATTATCCAACGCATTTTTGTAGTCAATGTTCTCAATACATCGTGACATTTTGGTGCTAAATTCGTAAATACAGTAATTACAACATAACATTACTGCGTATTGAACTACTTTTTCTGTCAAATTTGTTGTATAACGTGATGTTTTGGTGCTTAATTTGTACAATCATAACCTAATTTGGTGTTTAATAGGCTTCTCCTTAATCTCTCCTTATTATCCAACATATTCACTTATCCAACGTTCTGCCAGCCCATTTATGTTGGATAAGTGAGACTCTACTGTATATCTTATTCACATAGCCTGAAGATGATTAGTATACCCCAAATATAAAATTATGTGCATGAGATGGAAGTTTTTGTGCGTTGAACAATCAGAAAGCAAGGATGTCATTCTCAGCCACCAATGTGGATGATTCTGGAGCATTTCAGTTTTTAGAATTCCAGACATGCTCCACTTTTATTTGTTTTTCATATGCATTTATTCATTTATTCAATTATATCATGCCTTTCCTCCAGTGAGTGAAAGGAAGCCCCCAGTGACTTCTGGCCTTCCACAGTTTAATCCTCATTACAAATCTGTGAAGTTTGTCAGATTAATGGACCACTTGCTGTCTGAATTTCAGGACTCTGTGCTGGCTTGAACGTGGATATCCCCAGTCCTCATATGCAGATTAGGGAAAGATGCATCAGTTACACTGGCACCAGATTTCATGTCAAATGTCTGCTTTATCCTCAGAGTTCTAAAGCTGCTCTCGATAGTACTTGATCTAAGCCATGCCCCATTGTTCAGCATCCCATCTGAGACTAACCATTATCTTTTCCCCCCTCTCTTCTTGCAACAGTGATTGGGTTTCCTTAAATAGCTTCAGAGAGCTGCTATAGCAGTGTGGTCAAAAGAGTGAAATACAAGTCGGAGGCGTTTGGTTGAAAACTTGTGCATGAAGTGAACTCAAGAGGTGACTATAGCCAATCCATTGTTTCTCAGCTAGCCAGAATTGTGCAGAATAATTGTTTGTTTTTCCTCATGTAGCATTTTTGCATTGGAAGAAAAACTTTGTTTTCTGCTGTTAATGGACCTCACACAACTGGCACACAAATGGAAGATTTCTCCAGCTGTCATCTTTCTAGGCATAGAAACCTCTAAAAGCTTAGTTCTCCATATCAGGCTGCAGCGCTTGTTCCGAAGAAGTCTGTTTTCTTATATTTTATTTTATTTCTCCTAGTAGTACACCTTAAAATCCCTTCTAAAACAGAACTTTGCAACTTCAACATTGGAGATAATGTGCCTTGTGAAAAGAAGAATCTGTCCTGCTGTCCTTCACTTGTTTCCTGTGACAGGTGACATGTTTTTAATTCTTTGTCTTCCTACTTTTCCTAGGTCTCACATACCATTTTCTATATATGCATCTATAGTTTTAGTCTTGTCAGCTGTCCATCTACATCAACTACAGTTAGGCTTCCACATTCACCAGGGGACCCCACAAAAGGGGGGGGGGCACAAATGTCTTAATTCCACCCCCAACCAAAAAAAACCAGTATTCAACACAAAAAATATAGTACCATTTGTGGAGTCAACCCACTTTCCTTCACAAAGCAGAAGTGGATAGCCAAGAGGCTTCATTTCGCCATTGCTGCTGCAATTAGGCTTATTTTGCTAAGGATATATAAGCTTCATCTTTGTGTTTGCTATCTTGCTCAGGGTACATCTACATTGTAGAATTAATGCCATTTGACAGCACTTTTAACAGCCATGGCTCAGTGCTATGGGAGTTCTCATTTTGCATGTTCTTCAGCCTTCTGGGTCTCAAGAAACTACAAGCCCTATGATCCCATAGCATTGAGCCATGGTGGTTAAAGAGGTGACAAACTGCATTAATTCCACAGTGTAGATGTACTCTCACAAGGTTTGCAGAGAGAACGACAGCCCAAGACTAGACTCATAAATCCTTAGTGAAATGACATAGGGCAGTAGTGGGAATGGCATCAAATAATCCATGAATAATCTAATCCACAACAGTTAAGCCCATGGTTGTGGAGGGCCAGCTGTATAATGTTAATGGAGCCAAATAATTTCCTACAAAAGCTATCTTCTGCAAAACTTTTTGCTGAAACCCCAAACTCTGTACTGCTCTTATAGCCAAGATACATTCAATAACTTGGTTTTCCACTTTTTCAGATTAATACTATTAAATACATACAATTATTATACATACTACTCTTACAAGATATTCCCTGTAAGACCACAACTACATTACTGATCTGATAGTTTACTGTTTAGCTTCACTACTGCTGCAACATTATTGTTTTCAGTTCATTTTACTGAGCTCATTGTATATCTCTGAATATAATTTGTAACACACTCTTTGTGCTATAACTTGCCAAGCAGTAAAGGGGTGGTTATTCTCTGTTTTTATTTAGCGCTACCTCAGTTTCTGATAACACAGAAATACAAGTCAAGGAAATACAATCCTTAGTAATCCATTACGACAATAGAATCAGGTACTTGATACCTAATGTAAAAATTAGATTAACACCTTAAATGGATTAACTTGAAACATATCCTCTTGAGATGGTTATGCTAGTCTAATGCTCTGACATACAACGAAAGAGCCTCTTATCCTTGTATGATTAACAACAATACAGTTGTATTATTAACAACAAGAACAAATCACACTTAACATTTGTATTACAATTTACAAGGTGCAAAGTACAAAGTACCTATACATATGTTATATGTACTTCCTAACATAATCCAGGAATTTAAAATGTCCCATTACATAACAGATTGTCAGATTGAATATTGAACCATCTGACCTGGGGGGAAACAACATGACAATTCCCAAATGCTTTGGAGCACACATCCCATCATCCTTTACCACTGGCCATACTAAATTACTGGATCTCAACAGGTGTTATAGTCCAGGACATCCAGGGAGCATTATCTCTGCTCTGATCAGTTCGTTCCTATATTTGTTTGTTTAAGTTCTAAACAACTCTGAAACTGACTATCAACAATCACAATTTTTGGAGGTATTTTCTGGAATAAAGCAGTACCTGTAAAAGCTGAGAGCCCTGTCTGCTGAGTGAGATTCTGACCAATTGTTAGCAAGGTAGAAAGTTTTGGAGCAATTCATCTGGATGTAATCCATTTGTAAAAACAAGACATAGTCTAATAAGGAGTGGTTCTCAACCTGTGTGTTCCCAGGTGTTTTGGCCTACAACTCCCAGAAATCCCAGCCAGTTTACCAGCTGTTAGGATTCCTGGGAGTTGAAGGCCAAAAGGCCAATCTGGGGACCCACACATTGAGAACCACTGATCTACATTGTACAATTAATGCAGATTGACACCACCAAATGTCATGACTCAGTGTTATGGCAGCATGGAGGCTGTAGGTTCACCAAAGAGTGCTGTTGCTTCACCAAACTACAAATCCCAGGAATCCATAGCACTGAGCCATGGCCGGTTAAGTGGGGTCTAACTGCATTAATTCAACAGTGTAGATGCACCCATAGCTGCTAGCTTGGCAGTTGTTCTGCAACTTTAAACAGTTCAGCAGGCAATGCTGGAATTATGTTGGTTTCACCCAGAGCTCACAGAAGTTAATACGTTTGAATTAAAATTCCTTGATTTCTTCTACCAACGTGGCCAAGGGGATTCAAGGAGATATAGACCCCCCCCCCCCAAAATAACATTTTAAAACTCTGGTTTCTTCATATGAGATCAAACCCTTTAATGAAATGCATGTGTGGCTTCTCATGGAGCATTTGGTAAAGCTGTTACCATATTATTTGACAAGCAGCAGACTGGACTTCCAGATTGAAGAGCCATTTCTCAGTTGTGAACTGCTTCGGATTGTTCACACCATGCAAATAGCAGAGATTAAATGGCAGTGTTGATACCTGGGGAGTTGAAAAAGAGACTTTTTAGGGCATGTGCTGTGAGGATATGCGTGTGGCTGAGTGTGCATGAGACAGATTTCCTTGGTATAGATTTACTGGACCGTGAACACGCAAAGATTTGGATTCCTAGAGCTCCAAAGCTGGCTCAGGCCCTTTCAAATTGTGACACTATGCCCCTAGAATAGCTATTGTACATTCCAAAAGTGAGCTCACTCGGATATTGGAAGCCAAATATGCCAGCACAGCAATGCCTACAGCTGCTTTTCGCTGTCACTTCCAAGGATGGTGTTTTTATTTCTCAGTTGGAAGGGCCAAAGAGATAAATATGGAGGGGTGTATAAACATCACTTTTTGACCATAAATCTCTTGCAGAGTTCCACCCTAGGAAACAGCTGAGCAATAGCTAAGACAAGAAAATAATACCATCATTTCCTCAGCAGTGTGTTCAGACCAGAACAAAAATTGAGGAAGCAGAGATATTGCTTAACCATATATTCTAAGTTCACAAAATTGATTTTCTCATTGAAAAATTAAAACAAGGGGTCCTCAAAGTTTTTAGCAGAGGGATGGTTCACAGTCTCTCAGACTGTTGGCAAGCCGGACTATAGTTTGGGAAAAAAACATGAACAAATTCTTACGCAAACTGCACATATCCTATTTGTAGTGCAAAAAAATGAAAAATAAAATACAATTTTTAAAATGAAGAACAATTTTAACCAGCATAAACCTACCAGTATTTCAGTGGGAAGTGTGGGCCTGCTTTGGCTGATGAGATAGCAAAGATTGTTGTTATTGTGTAGCTTCAGGTCATTTTAGGCTTAGGATGACCCTAAAGCAACCCTATCACAGAGTTTTCTGGTCAAGATTTATTCAATGGGGATTTGCCTTTGTCTTCCTCAGAGGCTGAGAGAGTGTGACTTGGATAAAGTCACCCAGTGGGTTCAAAGCCACAGTCCAAGATTTAAACCATTATGCCACACTTTCTGAATTCTTTCCCCTTCCTTCCTGAATCATAGAATCCTAGAGTTGGAAGAGATGTCATGGGCCATCCAGTCCAACCCCTTTCTGCCAAGAAGCAGGAAAAGCGTTCAAAGCACTCCCAATAGATGGCCATCCAGCCTCTGCTTAAAAGCCTCCAAAGAAGGAGCCTCCACTACACTCTGGGGCAGAGAGTTCCACTACTGAACACAGCTCTCACAGTTAAGAAGTTCTTCCTAATGTTCAGGTGGAATCTCTTTTCCTGTAATTTGAAGCCATTGTCCCGCGTCTTAGTCTCCAGGGCAGCAGAAAACAAGCTTGCTCCCTCCTCCCTATGACTTCCCCTCACATATTTATACATGGCCATCATGTCATCTCTCAACCTTCTCTTCTGCAGGCTAAACATGCCCAGCTCTTTAAGCTTGTTCTCCAGACCCTTGATCATTTTAGTCGTCCTCCTCTGGACACTTTCCAACTCGTCAACATCTCCCTTCAATTGTGGTGCCCAGAATTGGACACAGTGTGATTCCAGGTGTGGTCTGACCAAGGCAGAATAGAGGGGTAGCGTGACTTCCCTGGATCTAGACTCCTATTGATGCAGGCCAAAATCCCATTGGTGACTCATGTTTAACTTACCCACGAGGACTCCTTTTCTCCTTCTTTGCCATTACTTCTTATGCTTGGTGGGTTGGATGTGTGAAGTGACAAGATTTAAAAGTAGTGTCTGAGCTGAATAGTATTCACGACACATGGAAGATGGACTATCATAAGGAAAATGTATTCATATTGCACAATCCTATACAGATCCATTGAGAAGTAAATCCTGCACATAACAGAGAAGTGGGTAAATGTCAAGAGTGGGGAAAGCAGGAAGGCACACACATCGTCAAAATAAAATATCTTACCCATGTATGTATCTATCTCAAAGAACAGCAATGGAAGTGTCCTGGATTACATTTCTGGTTCAGAAAAAAATTGTTATGTCTTGATTTTTAAAGAATGCAAGGCTGAATCATGCCTTACCTAAAAGGTGAATCGAATCTCCCAGAAATTCACCCTTTTGGCATCTTGGCCACAAAAAAAAAAAAAAACTTTCGGAGCCTCATACGATTATCAGGATGCACTTTTACACCACAGTCTGATTTGAGATGATTGTAAAAGCTTTTTTTTCTTTTGTCAGAGGCTTTCATGGCTGGAATCCCTGGGTTACTGTGAAGTTTCTGGGCCTGACGTTTCACCTGCTTCTATGGCAGGCATCCTCAGAGGTTGTGAGATCTGTTGGAAACTAGTCCAGCGAGGTTTACATATCTGTGGATGGTCCAGGATGGAAGAAAGAACTCTTGTCTGTTGGAAGCCGATGTGAATGTTTCAATTGACTGCCTTGATTGGCATTGAAAAGCCTTTCAGCTTCAAGGCCTTGCTGTTTCCTGCCTGGGGCAATTCTTTGTTCGGAGGTGTTAGCAGCTCCTGATTGATTCATGTCTGTAATTCTTCTGTTTTCAGAGTGTTGTTCTTTATTTACTGTCCTAAATGTAGAGTATTTAATACTGGTAGCCAGATTTTGTTCATTGTTATGGTTTCCTCCTTTCTGTTGCAATTGTCTACATGCTAGAGGATTTCTATGGCCTCTCTGTGTGGTCTGACATGGTGGTTGTTAGAGTGGTCTAGCATTGCTGTGTTCTCAAATAATATGCTGTGTCCAGGTTGGTCCATCAATTGCTCTGCTAAGGCTGACTTCTCTGGCTGAGTTAGTCTGCAATATCTTTCATGCTTCTTGATCCACTCAGAAAACAGAGAAATTTCAGACATGAATCAGTCAGGGCTAGCTAACACCTCCCAACAAAGGATCCCCCCCCAAGCAGTAGGCAGCCAGACCATGAAGCTGAGAGGCTTTTCAGTGCTAATCTAGGTGGGCAATTGAAACACTCACACCTGTCTCAAACAGACAAGAGTTCTTCCCCCAGCCCGAACATTCCACAGATATATAAACCCCACTTGCCTCGTTTCTAATAGACCTCACAACCTCTGAGGATGCCTGCCATAGATGTGGGCGAAATATCAGGAGAGAATGCTTCTAGAACATGGCCATACAGCCTGGAAAACTCAGAACAACCCACTCTCTGTCTTTATTTACAATATGTGTCTTTTAAACATACATCTTGTGTCATTTTGGAAAGATGGCTAACGCTGCATTGGGTTGAATATTTGTATAGCGGCCATGATGAGATTGTGATGGGTGTTCAAGTCATTTGCAACTGATGGCAACCCTAATATTGACCTATTGTGGGCTTTTCTTGACATAATTTGTTCAGATGAGCTCCCCTCTGATGCTGAGAGTGTGATCCAATAGGTTTCCAAAATGGGATGTATCTACACTGTAGAATTAATGCAGTTTGACACCACTTTGACTGCAGTGGCTGAATGCTATGGGATCATGGGAGTTATAGTTTGGTCACTCTTGGGCAGAGACTTTTTGCAAAACCATACAAAAATTGCAACACTCATGATTCCATAGCATGAGGCCAAGGCAGTCAAGGTGGTACCAAACTGCATTCATTCTACAGAGTAGATGCCCCTTTAAGCGTCTCGCCTGAAAAGAATCACAGCAGGGGAAAAAACGTTTTTTTTATCCTAGTAGAGGTCAAGGAAAAATCAGCAGAGAGATCCTAAAAACAGCCACGAGGCACGAGCATGCGCCACCAGCAGGAGGCGGGGCTTTTGCAAAAGCGTCAGCATCTTTGCAACCCAGGTAGAAGCCCTCGCGGGCAGCGTCTCCATGGAAACGGGATGCAAAACACCGCGCGCGCGCGCGTCACAACTGGGCTTCGAACGCTGGTCCTCTGAAAGCGGTCCTTTTGGTTCCTCTTAAAGGGGCCGCGGCCCTTTTTGCAAGGAGCATTTTTGAGCAGGATGGAAGGAGGAGGCGCTGCCGGGAACCGCGATAAGAGAGGCGATGGAGGCGAAGAGGATTCAGGTGTCGGTCGAAAGTCAATGCACCACCGTGGGAAGAATGGGTTTCAAAGATGAAAGGGTACCAGGCTGCATCTACACTGTAGAATTAATGCAGTTTGGCACCACTTTAACTGCAGTGGCTCATTGCTATGTAAGGCACCAGCACTCGTTGGCAGAGAAGGCTATAAAGATCAAGCAAAACTACAACTGTGATTCCATAGCATTGAGGCATAGAAGTTGAAGTGGGGTCAAACTGCATTAAAACAACAGTGTAGATGCAGCTTTAGTGGAAGAAAGGAAGGATGAGAGAGACCAAACATTCCGCAAAAGTTGTCCAATTAAACAATAATTTGTGAATGGGATCTGGACCTCTGGGAGTAAGAGCTGTCAGTCTGCTTTATCTCCAAAGGTAAACAAACTAAGGCCATATAACCCAGAATATCAAGGCAGGTAATCCACAATATCTGCTTTGAACTGGGTTATCTGAGGAGTCCACACTGGCATATAATCCAGTTCAATGTGGATTTTATACAGCTGTGTGGAAGGGACCATAGAAGCTGAATTTCTTCTTCTTACGCATACAGCAGGAGTATGCACAATAAGAGGAAATTCAGTTTCTATGATCCAAAATGCTTAGATTCAGAAGTGTTTTGGATTTTGGAGTTTTTAAAAAAAATATTTTGGAACACCAGTATATTACATACATAATGAGGGATCTCGGAGATGGGACCCAGGTCTAAACAGAAAGTTCATGTTTCTGTTTTGTATACTCCTTATTAACATGTTCTGAAAGTAAATTTAGATGATATTTGTAATACTTTTGTGCATGAAACAAAGTTTGTTTACATTGAACTCTGAGAAAAGCAATGGTGTCACTATCTCAGCCAACCATGATTTTAGATTTTGGAATATTTTGGAATAAGGAATGCTCAATTTATATTTCTAAGGCTCCATCTACACTACCATATTTTTTTCGTGTCAGGAGCGATTTGAGAAACCGCAAGTTCCTTCTGGTGTGAGAGAATTGCCCGTCTGCAAGGACGTTGACCAGGGGACACCCTGATGTTTTATCATCCTGAGGGAGGCTTCTCTCATGTCCCTGCATGGGAAGCTAGAGCTGACAGATGGGAGCTCACCCCGATCCCTGGATTCGAACTGCAGAACTTTTGGTCAGCAGTTCAACAGGCACAAGGGTTTAACCATTTGCACCACCAGGGGATCCTCACTGCCTTATAAAAAATCTAGATTGTCTGCTTTGAACTGGATTATAAGAGTCTATACTGCCATATCATTCAGTTCAAAGCAAATCTGGATTGTATATGACAGTGTATATATGCTAGTATATATGTACTTAATGAGAGATCTTGTAGATGGGATCCAGGTCTAAACAGAAAGTTCATGTATGGGGCCCAAAATGGAATAGACTTTAAAATAATCCAAAAGATCATGTAATTTCCATCAGTATAGGAAATTATTAGCTGAAGCATCCCTATCATGGAAAGATCCATGATATATTACCATATTTCTTCTATTCTAAGACGCCATCAATTGTAAGACACACACTACTTTAAGTACCATCAAGAACAAAAAATATACCTTAGGTGCACCCATGAATTTAAGACATACCCCATTTTTAGATATGTTTATTTGATGGAAAAGTGTTTCTTGGAATTGATGAAATACAGCCATTCTGCCATATATTTTAAGGGGCAATCACCTCCATTTTCAACTTTATTTATTTATTTATTTACAGTATTTATATTCCGCCGTTCTCACCCCAAAGGGGACTCAGGGCGGATCACATTACACATATAAGGCAAACATTCAATGTCTTGACATAGAACAAAGACAAAGACAAACGCAGGCTCCGAGCTGGCCTCGAACTCATGACCTCTTGGTCAGAGTGATTGGTCTCAGCTGGCTGCTCACCAGCTTGCGCCACAGCCCAATTCTATCTGACAACTAGCTACTTGGTCTACAACAAGCGTTCAGTGTTCAAATGTAAATTATGACTTAATAACATTTAGAGGTGAGTTCCCCATAAGATAAAGAGCTTTTTGCAACTTTAGGCTCTCTTTGTGTGCCCCAATAATATAAAAAAGTGTGAGTGTCAAATCCCCAACACAGAGATTGACATTGCATTGTGTGTTTTCAGAACTGAAGGAGAAAAAGAAGTCAGCACGATGGATTCTGCCAATGAATCGTATCCTCCTGGTTCCATTTTAGCAAGAGCTAGCTTGGTTAGGCTGTTGCTAGCCAACCAACAAGTATCCCTTGGAGGTTAAATGTGCATTTGTATGACTTATAGGAAGCATGGGAAAACTTGGGCCTACCAACTGTTAGGAATTGTAGGAGTTGAAGTCCAAAACACTTGGATGGCCCAAGTTTGCCCATGCCTGGCTCATAGCCATAAATTTAAATTCAAGACAGTTTCTACGGAGTCCTTAAAGTCACTGATATCACTGTGAACCAACCTGATGCAGTGGTTTTAATGCTGGACTATTGGTGCATCTACACAAGGCATGGGCAAACTTCAGCCCTCCAGGTGCTTTGGACTACAACTCCCACAATTCCTAACAGCCGGCAGGCTGTTAGGAATTGTGGGAGTTGTAATCCAAAGCACCTGGAGGGTCGGTTTGCCCATGCCTGATCTACACTGTAGAATCAATGCAGTTTGATACCACTTGAACTGCCATGCTTCACTGCTATGGAATCGTGGGAGTTTTAATTTTACAAGGTCTTTCACCTTCTTTGCCAAAAGAGTCCTGATGCTTCACTAAACTACAAATCCAGTCATTTCATGCAATTAAACCATGGCAATTAAACTTGTGTAAACTGTATTAACTCTATAGTATAGATGCATCCTATGACTCTGGAGACCAGAGTTCAAATCCATGCTGGGCCATGGAAACCCTTTTAGTGACTTTGGTCAAGGCACACTCTCTCAGCTTCAGAGGAAGGCAAACCCCTCTGAAGAAATCTTAGCCACGAAAAGGTTTGCCTTAGGGTCACCATAAGTTGGAACAGAAAAAGCAAAAAAATAATATGTGAGGTAGTTTTCTTATGCAACTGTAGTATCCATAGAAGCTTAATATGGCCAACAGATGTAAGAGCTATCAAAGCATAAAAGAATTTGGAAAAAGATAATGTGAAGGCTTATCTTACGGATGTGGAATCATATGCTGGCCTCTTTGAAGTTCTTCCTAAGGAATGTGCATGTTCTGTAGTAGATATACCACCCTTCCTTATTTTCATTATTTCTGATTGCAATTCAATGGGATTTATTAGCTCAAATCCAACTGAATATCATGGTGGATTCTTTCCAAAACAGAACAGCTGAGTCTATGCAGGGCAATTTGGAAGCAGGTGAATTCAATTGCAGTCTTAAACACATTTGCCTTGAGCTGGAATAGGGACACTTTTCTGCAAAGTTTTCAAGGTTATGCTTCCAGATCATAAGATTTTAAAGGAACATTTTGAAAGTCAAGTTATCTCCATCTGTTTGCATCCAACAGACAATGAAGACATTGGAAAAGGACAATCACCCCCAGCAACCAATGATCCAACCAGGTAAGTTATATTGAGTCTATAATGACTTGGTTTTTATTTTTCAGTTGTGGTTTGTCACAGTGTTACAGTGTATTGGCAAAAGAGAGGGAGAATGCCCTCTTAAAGCATGTCTAGACATCCAATAAAATGAATTAGCAACAAATTCAGTACATATGCAAGACTATACTTTCCTTGCAGCGCAAAACATAACATATTTATTGTCTATGGTATGATAATAGCTTTTAAAAGAGAATGAGACTATATATTATCAAAGGGAAATATAAAAGAGAATGGCGATGCCAACCTAAGTGGAAAGTGGGCTGGTTCAGATTGAAGCCAGTACTGTTTTTCCTTACTTTGTGTAACATGGGGTAAAAACACACTGCATTTCCTTACTTTGTGTAACATGGGGTAAAAATTGGTTAAACTAGAAGTCCATAGAAGGCTTTGGGGCATGGAAGTTTCAGTTCAAACGAGTAAACATCTCCAGACTCTTGTTTTCTACATCCTCCATTTCTAGTCTTCATTTTCTGTTTAAGTATCAGCATTAGATGGGATGGAGAGAAGTTGTTTGGGTCTCACTATGGATTGGAGGAGGGAATAGGATGTATCTTTGCCCCCATCATCTCCCATTGCTCCTGTTTAGCATTTCTGTTGCAGAGCTTCATGAGTAACACTACAGTAACTTCTTGATTGCTAGGGGGGAAGAGGAGAGTGTAGCCTTCTTCCTATCACAGTGACCTGATGGGTCATGCAAATAACCTTTAAGGATCATAAGCCCTGTATCTTGCTTTGTCTGGTAACCAAGCCTTTATGCCACTACAGTTAACAAAGGATGGGAAAAATAAAGTACCAATTCTGCCAGTTTGTCAACTCCCTTTAGATCAATGGTTCTCAACTTGTGGGTTCCCAAGTGTTTTGACTTACAACTCTCAGAAATAATAATAATTATTACATTTATTATTATTATTATTATTATTATTATTATTATTATTATTATTTATATCACTCCATCTCCTCGAGAGGACTCAGGGCGGTTTCCAACATGAACATAACAAACATTCAATTGTCAAAAAACACCATCCAACAAAGTTAAACATAGTAAGCATAATAGACAACCTCATAAGACAGAACCAAAACAATTATATTAAAAACAGACATAAAATTACAAATCTAAATCAATATACTCCATCAAGGATTCAAATACCAGTAAATAGGACATGGTCAATTATAAGGGATAGGTAAAACTTGTGCATCGGAGTATCATAGGGGCAGGGAGTGGACAAAGTGCAAAGCAGGGTCTTAGTTGACAGCCAGTCTACCAGCTGTTAGGATTTCTGCGAATTGAAGGCCAAATCATCTGAGGACTCACAGGTTTGTGTGTGTGTGTGTCTGTGTCAGGAGTGACTTAAAAAACTGCAAGTCACTTCTTGTGTGAGAGAATTGGCCGCTTGCAAGGATGTTGCCCAGGGGATGCCTGGATGTTTGATGTTTTACCATCCTTGTGGAGGCTTCTCTCATGTCCCCACATAGGGAGCTGGAGCTGACAGAGGGAGCTCACCCACTCTCCCCGGATTCAAACCACCAATCTGTCGGTCAGCAGTCCTGCCAGCAAAAGGGTTTAACCAATTGCTCCACACACACAGGTTTAGAACCACTGCTTTAGATCCACAAAATCCATTAGAACCCATTCTAAAAGCTCTCCCTCCCAATGCAGCTGATAACCACCCTTGAAAATCTGAAATTCAGGAGGAAAAGATATGGCTAAAACAAGAAAGCACGTGCATAATTACTCTCTTTCACATCAAACTTCTGAAAAGAATACTAAATATCTTATGAAGCTAGGCAGCTGTCTTAATTTATGCTCAGTGCTTTAAAAGCAATATCCTTTCTTCACTGGCTAAATGTAATTTATTTTCAACACAGGGCATCCGAAGATAGCATGGCAGATCTGCAGCATGAGAGCAGTGATGAAATGGTACTGGCAGAGCTAGCCATGATCACAGGTACTGTCTGTCTGCTATATTTGAATGGAGGAAGAAAAGTGAATATCTGGATTATTCAAGGGAAGGAAAGCAATGATTTCAGACTAATCTCTTATAAAAGAGTTATATATTATAATAGTCATTCTTAGACCAGTAACATTTTGCTTGGTTTCTTGCTATTACTACACACCCAGCCCAAAATAATGGTATTTTTTTTCTGTCCCACTTGGTTTCTAGAATGTTTTACCTTTCTTTGAATTGCTTCACTGGTGGAACAGATATAACACAGGTGCAGAAATAAGTACTTAAGACAGTACTAATGCAACAGTACTTCTAATTCAGCATCTGTTTTATGGAGTAAATGTCTGTTCTAGCAATCTGTCCACAGATCAGATAAAAACTTTTCAGCACTTATCATACCCCAAGTGTTTAGAACAAGGCATTTCTTGCAACAGCTGGTTACCCATTAGAGACTGTTGCCTACACAGCCCATCAGTGCTCTGCCTATATTATTTCCTACAAGAGGCACATTTGAGATACAATTGAAGTCAGCTTTAAAAAGGTCTTCTCCACCTGACATTGAAGCCTAAATGGTCCTCTCTTTAAAAATGCCCTCGATGCTGAAATATATTGCTTTATTGCAGGGAAACTTTGGATGGGGTAAAGGGGTGCATTCTCCCCACCTCCAAGGCCTGGGAAAACTGTAGGCCATCACAACCACCACATCAGCTTCTTTGAGGAGGGAATCATTCCCACAAAAGCCTTCTAAGAGATATAGAGGGCATTTTCACCATGTTTTTGGGCATTCTTGGATCATGTTTTTAAAAATGCTTCTCTTGGGCCTAAATTGGCTGGGGGAGGGGAGCAACATATGGTGGAAATGCCATTAAATGGCATTTTGGAACAAAAAAAAGTTGGACATTTTTGAAAAAGATTTGTTTGATATGGAGGGCTCCCTGAGAGGCTCCACATTTGGTCAAAATGTCCGCTTTGCCCCTTCCTCTATGGGGTATTCTGGAGCAAAAAGGTTTAGACCTCTGTGGACTCCAAATACAGTGCTTGTAGATCTGTGTGGTCTGCAGATCACACTTTGCCCATCCCTGCTTTATTGCAACCTTTTTCAACCTTGTATTCATGCCCAGTTACCATGCCAGCTGGGATTCATAGATATTGTAGTCCATCACTTCTAGAAGGTATAAGATTAGGAAACGCTGTCAGTACAAGTCTTGAAAGATACAGTGAACAGATACAACTGTAAAATGAGCTGGGTATGTTTTATGGAAGATAGGAAACATTTTTCTTGGATTCCTTTCATTATTTTAAGAAAAAAATGTCTCACCCTTATGCTATTTTCAGCATGAGAAAAAGTGGTCGTTTTCTTTGTTTCTTTTTATAGTGTAAATTATGTAATGGATGTCTGTATTAAAAATAGTCTGTGTTCCCTTGGAAGAGAACAGGATGCAAGCTTTGTGTTTATTTAAGCATGCAAATACCATGCTTTTTGGGTGTTAATGGTGTTTCTATAAACAGGTTTGGAAGATGAATCAGAAGCAGTTGAAAGTATAACTTCTATATCTTCAGCTAAGTAAGAACAACAATATCAAACAATCCTTACCCTGCCCATGATCATTCATAATGGGATTTGCCGTATTACATTCTGATTAGTTGCAACTAAGTTGACTAATTCTTGGGTTGGTGTTACTGTTGTCATTGTTGTGTGCCTTCAGGTTACTTCCAACTTAAGGCCACCAAAAGGTTTTCTGAGGCTGAGGGTGTGTCTTTCCCAGGATCACCCAATGGGTTTTCATCCCAAAATGAGGATTTGAATTCTGGTTTCCAGAGTCATTATCAAATGCTCAAACCATTATACCATACTGGCATTCCTTTAAAGGTTTAAAGTTGTATATAAGTATTACAGGTTTCATAGTAAAGGTAAAGGTTTTTCCCTGACATTAAGTCCAGTCGTGTCCGGGGGGGGGGGGGGGGGTGCTCATCTCCATTTCTAAGCCAAAGAGCCAGCATTGTTCGTAGATGCCTCCAAGGTCATGTATCTGACATGACTGCATGAAGCGCCGTTACCTTTCTGCCAGAGCTGTACCTATTGATCTACTCACATTTGCATGTTTTAGAATCATAGAATCATAGAATCATAGAATAGTAGAGTTGGAAGAGACCACATGGGCCGTCTAGTCCAACCCCCTGCTAAGAAGCAGGAAATCGCATTCAAAGCACCCCCGACAGATGGCCATCCAGCCTCTGCTTAAAAGCCTCCAAGGAAGGAGCCTCCACCACGGCCCCGGGGAGAGAGTTCCACTGTCGAACAGCTCTCACTGTGAGGAAGTTCTTTTCAAACTGCTAGGTTGACAGAAGCTGGGGCTAACAGTGGGAGCTCACCCTTCTCCCAGATTCAATCCGCCGACCTTTCGGTCAACAAGTTCAGCAGCTCAGTGGTTTAACCCGCTGCATCACCAGGGGCTCTATAGGTACTGTATATAAGTAGGTCTATACACAGATGGTGTCCTAGGGCAGGACCAAACTCTGGATCAATAGTGGTGGAATATGAGAATCAAGCCGAGCCCTTCCCAGTGAATTTAGGCTGATGATAGAGACTGTGAGAGAGGGAGTCCTTTCTTTCTACTTTAGCCCACTATGCCCTGAAACCTGTTCCAAAGGGATGGAAAACCAGCTTATTTTCAGATGGTATCGAAAAAGAGAGAAAAGTTCCAAAACTTCTACTGTTGGAATGTTAGAATTAAATTATAACAGACTGCACTTCGTTGATGTGAAATTTCTTGCCCTTGTTTTCAAAGAGTAATGCATTTTCATTCTGTCGGCTAAGGTCGTACAAAGAGAGCCAAGAGGAGATAACGGATAGCAGCCCAGAGACTGGATCAGATGTTATCTCTTCTGCAGGAATGACGGCATTATTTCCCCGTCAAACCACTGAGACCCCATCAAAAAGCACAGGTACTGCATTTTAACGTACTCTTGAGCCTGTGAGTCCCCAGGTGTTTTGGCCTCCAACTCCCAGAAATCCCAGCCAGTTCACCAGCTGTTAGGATTTCTGGGAGTTGAAAGCCAAAACATCTGGTTGAGAACCACTGTCTTAAGCAAATCTATTATGGATTAAGAAGGTTGTTACATGGAGCTGGTGGTTAAAAAAAAAAAACAAGTTGCGAGAAGCAAGAAGATCTTTGCATTGTAGAGGAAATGTTTTACTTTAGCTGCATAAAGGAAGTCTGTTGAATCGAGCAAAACGGGAACAACTGAAGGTAGCATTTTAGGATTTGATTACACTAGGAAATTAAATTAAGAGTTGGAATAAAGAGGCCTCAATATGATTTGTTTTGGGTTTTTTTTTCCAAATTAGACAAGTAAACAATAATAAAAAAATAGCCTTGCTCAGGAAATGAAAAAAAGGCTGGGCAATTTTGCCCTTCTGCTGTAACTGCAAATAGTCCAACTGTATGTATAACTACTTTGGTTTGGAGGTTGGAGTGGATGGCCCATGAGATCTCTTCCAACTCAATGATTCTGTGATTCTATGTGTTGTTGAAGGCTTCCTTTGGTTTATGCTCAGCAGGACCCAAGGCTCACCCATCAATATTGGGCAGCATTAGAAGAGAGCACCCTGCCATTTCCTATTTAAGTGGGTGAGTCATTGACATGTATTATTTTCCAGTTTGTTCAAATCTAACAATATCAAAAGCCCCTATGCAAGGGAGAAATGATGTTATAGTCTGTTATATATCTTGCCATTGGATGTAAAGCAACCTTCCTTTACCTGAGATGACCAACCCCATAATTCTCAAATAATACGATTTAGATAGTGCTTGTAATCCAAAACAGCTGGAAAATACCTGAATGAAGAAGACTGGGACTTGCAGGGATGGGAGGTAAATTTTTGAGACTGAAGGGCAAAACAATCCATATTTAAACACTTTCATAATATCCTCAAGCTTTTGTGTGATTTTCCTTCTTCCCTGTAATTTTTTTTAAAGATGCACATTTATCAGTTCTCTTTTCTATGGTAGACATAACAAATGAGTGGGTGTTTCCAAAACAAAGGGAGTTAGTGCTCCCAGTGATAACAGTGGAATTTTTACTGTCATGCTCATTAATACATTTCTTCTAGTAGTTTTCTTTTCCACTGCTTACAACAATGAGAAAGAGAGATCACTTATAGTCATCAAAATGATAAAAAGATTTTAGAGTTTGGTATGGAAGATAAAGTAATTATTTAGCTCACAGCAATAATTAATAATTAATAATAGCTTGTTTATTACAATGTATGTTCTATCTATTGAAAGGGGGGCATTGTATCCTATTGCTGCTGATACACATCAGGAACACTTGGAAGTGTCTGTTGCAGTGCAGACAGAGGCAAGCTGGCTGTATGAACACGCCTTCAGGGAAAGTGTTACCAGTAAGTAGAATAACAACTGTATTGTACGGAGCATTTTTTTTAATCACAAAAAGAACGCTTCCATGTTACAGAACATATGAAGCTGCCTTGTGCCAGCACAAATTATTTGCCTACCTGGGCCGTTATTGCATACTGTAATAACGTAATGGCATAATGATAGCTGATAGCTTCCCTGCCAGTAGAATGGAATTCCATTTTGGGTTTAGAGATTCCATCTAAACATTAGGAAAAACTTTTTCAAGAGTGGTATACGATGCCTTTGAGAGTGACAAGAGTCTTCGTCTCTGGAGGATTTTAAAACAGACACTGGATGCCCATCTGTTGGGAAAGCTTTGATTGGCTATTTCTACATGGCAATAGGTTGGATTGATTGGCCCATGTGGCCTTTTCCAACTCTATAGTTATAAGATTCAAACTTTAAATAAACCATCTAAATAAAACTGTCTAATGAAACTGTCCAAATGTTAAGGCTCATCTCTGACTTACCCAACATAATATCTATATATTTAATTTATAATATGTATTATTTATTTCATTTATTTATACCCCGCCTTGAGGGGACTCAAGACATCTAACAATCACACACTTTGATCAATTTAAAGTGAATACTTAAACTAAAAAACAATTAAATAGTACTGTGTGTGTTAGGTTAAAATACAGTAAAAATATAATAAATACAATTAAAATGCATTTTAAAACACACACACCCAAATCCCACCCACAACCTCCCCAGCCTGCTGGCAGAGAAAGATCTTGACCTTTTTTCAAACCTGCTTTTCTCCAGCAAAGGACTCAGAAAGTGGTTTACAAAAATCTTAAAACAAAGTCCAGTTTATTGATAGATGTCGGACTAATACTGATCAGAGAAGAACCTTTTTGGTTTTGGCACCTACCTTTAGAACAGTTTCTGCAGGGAATTTTGTGCTTTTTTGACACAAGGCCTTTTCATTTACAGCCATTTTTTTATGGTTGTATGACACATTAATTGAAAGGTTTTCCCTACTGAAAAATACAGTTAGTAATACATCAGCAGAATTTAGGTGCAAGGGCCAAGACTTGGAGGAGTATCTAAATTCAGCTTCTGACCACTTTTAAAAATGTACGTGGCAGAAAGTGTTATTTTTAGAGGAATATAGCAAATCTTCTGTAAGGAATACTTGACAGCATACAGAGACAGGTGAGTATTTTATTCTTGTAGCAGTACATAGGACTGCCTTTGTGAAGCATTAGGAAATGTCCTTGGATTGGTATAAGAGATTTGACGTAATACTGTACACTTGTGTATTTTATGAAATATATGTATTTACAAGGTGACAAAACAGAAGCTCGACAGCAATGCTTAAGGTTCCTTTTATCATCAAGGTCTAAAATGGTTCAAAGCCAACAATCCCTCCCCTACCAAAGCTAGTTTATTGATCAGACTGAAACTTGCATAAAAATGTCCAGGATGTTAAGTGTGAATGTCAAATTTGAGCAAAAAAATTAATTTTAAGTGTTTATTTAGAGATGCTAGATTTAAACCCTTACTACAATCTTGAGTATCATCCCATTAGATAGTACAGCATGTTTTGTGATTCTGTAATTAAGCTTACGGATTTATATATCTTGACAAGCAGAAAGGCACATGCTTTAAATTATAGTGTAAATGTTTTGTTTGGCTCCATATTTCTTCTGGCCTCACTTAAGGAATACCCAAAATCTCTTCTGTTTGTGCTAAAGAAGTTGGCTCCTTTATCAAATTCCATTGTGGCTTCTTCAAGATTGTCAAATATCACCAGTAAGTTGGAATTCTAATAGATGGTCATGGAAATATCCCCACGATAGTTATAATCAGTGGTAACCAAACTGAAGTAAAAATTGTCTACTTTGGCAGAGTAAATCACGCTAAATTTGTTTGGGTTGTAATGGGACTGTTTTGTTTGTTTTTAAATTGCAACAAGGACACAATGTGCCTTTCCAGGAAAAAAAAATATACAGTTCCAAAATAAATGTGTGCAGTTCAAAAGTGAAAGCCATGCAATGTTAGCTAATGTAAAAAGTAACTGACAACATAAATAATAATGAGAATAGCTGAAGTGTTTCAAAGAAATCTAATGGTTGTTTTTTTACACTAGATAAGTGTTTTCCTTCTCTTACCGAGGAACCACAGGCTGCCACTTTCTTGCAGGCTCTTCATGGTGTTTCCAAGATGGAATAAATTACTCCCAATATAGTACCTTCCAGATATGTTGAACTAAAGGCATCATCTTCCAGAGCTCAATAAGATGAAAAACTCTGTTCTAGAACAGGGGAATCGTTTTCCTGACCAGTTGTATGAAGTTCCCTATTTTGTGATGACTCATAAATACCCAATATAACATTCTGAAGAATGACTTTGTTAGGACTAGGCTATGTGAAACATTCATTTCTGAAAGTAAAGCACAACAGTTAGTCTTATCATCAATGAAAAAGCCTCATTAAAGCTATTTTGAGATTCTATCATATAGAACAGTGGTTCTCAACCTGTGGGTCCCCATGCGTTTTGGCCTACAACTCCCAGAAATCCCAGTCAATTTACTGTTAGGATTTCTGGGAGCTGAAGGTCAAAACATCTGGGGACCCACAGGTTGAGAACCACTGATATAGAACAAACTCTGGTCTATTTTGGACTTCCACTCCCAGAATCCTTGATCATTGGCCAAATCAGCTGAGGCTTCCAGAAGTTGAAAACACCTGGATGAGTAGAGTCACTGACACAGTACAAGAGAGTTCTCAGGGACAAAATGATTGAGCTTTGGGATGAAAAAAGTCTCTTCTCTAGATTTTGTATTCCAATGGCAAAGAGGCACACTTTGGAAGTATACAATCCCACAAAATTTCCCTTTATTCTAGGTAAAAACGCAGCCTCCAACTCTCTTCATTTGTCACGTCAATAATAGTTCATTTCCCAGATAGCACACATTTTCAGAAAACATCTTGTTATGGGTTGGCTATCTCTGTATTAGTGCTGTCTACTATATTCTTTTACATTAGTGCTGTCAAATCCTAAGGATGTTGTCCTACTTTGTGTAAGTCAACTTTCATACTATAAAGTTATAACGCTTTAATACTACTTGGTAACAATTGTAGTGCCATTTTCTGGATTAATAACATTTGTGATTTTGAGAGGTATTTAGAATTCTATGCCAATAGGGATACTGCCTTACCAAACTACACATCCCAAGATTCTCAAGGGCAGAGCCATGGGAATTAAAGTGCTGTAATTGTAGTATGAGATAGACCTAGGCTTCTTGATGTTGTGACACTGAATGTGACACTATGAAATGACTATATGTGTACATTGTGGTGGTGCACACTTCATTTGCACATTGCAGTTGCATTCTGCTCTGCTGCTTTTTTATTTTACAAAGTCTCTTAAGAACATTCTGCTCACCTTCTGTTGCTTATTTTCATGCTCTCTTCCACATATGTTTATTCTTCTCAGCAAAATGAACTTCATATTTCAGGCAAGTTAAATGCTTCTTTTGCTTCTTTTTCAGCTCCAAAGAAAAAAAGAAAATTTCCTCGTGAGAATGGTAAATGGATCCCTGAAATATGAATTTCTTCTTCATCTTTTATTTCTGGGCTTTTGTGAACCCACAGAATGCTGCTAAGAATTCTGTCAAATAGAATGACTGGATTCAGCAATAGACTCCCAGAGAAGTCTTAAGAATATGGCTTTACCACTGTGTTTATTCCTAATCTATAAAATGAAAATCTTAATCCTGTTTACATTGATGCCATAGAGATCTATGAAACAAGAACTGTGAGACATATGATGTGCTTAAGTCAGAGACAGACTTTCTTCTTAGACGAGCAATGGGCAGATTGAAAGAGAGAAATTGCTCATAGTCTGTTCAGTACCACAGTTGCCTCTGGCAACGAGTTTTACAAGGGGCTTTATTGTTTCAGAATTGATCTGAGACAACAGGGAACAAAAGACATGTGTATTCTGGGAAAACCAATGACTTTATTACAAACCACTTCAACTATTCTCAACCTGATTTCCTCTGTATAACACAGAAGCGAGAAATGTGTTAAACCGCAGCTTCCAGCATCCTTCAGCACTGCATATGCTGGCTAAGGTCCCTAGAGCACCTAACAGTGTTTTGCAGTTCCCATCCCTTCCTTCTGGAGGGCAGTAGACACATGATTTTCTCTTTTGCATGTTGCTGAAACCGCTGGGAGTGGTCATTTGGAATGGTGCCACCTATATGCAGATAACACCCAACTCTACTACTCCTTTCCACCTAAAGCCAAGGAAGCTGTCTTGATCCTAAACCAGTGCCTGTCATCAGTAATGGGCTAGATGAGGGCAAACAAATTGAAACTTAATTCAGACATGACAGAGGCACTCCTGGTCAGTTGGAAGGTGGAACAGGGAACAGGGATTTAACCTGTGTTGGATGGGGTTGCACTCCCGCTGAAGACACAGGTTCGCACTTTGGGTGTTCTCCTGGACTCAGCATTGAACCTGGAGGCCCACATGTTGGCGGTGACCAGGAGGGCCTTTGCACAATTAAAATTTGTGCGCCAACTGCGCCCATTCTTTGAGAAGCCAGATCTGGCAACTGTAGTACATGCCTTAGTTACATCCCATCTGAATTACTGTAATGCTTTCTACATGGATTGCCTTTGAAGAGTGTGTGGAAACTTCAGCTGGTCCAAAGAGCTGTAGCCAGGTTACCAACTGGGATTGGCTACAGGGAGCAGCTCCACTGGCTGCTAATCTGTTTCCAGGCACAATTCAAAGTGCTGGTTATTATCTCAAAGGCCTAGATCGTTCAGGTCCAGGCTATGTGGCCTGGACCTGAACCCTTGTATGAACCTGCCTGGGTCTTGAGATCTTCAGGAGAAGCCCTTCTCTCAGTCCCAGCTTCATCTCAAGCTCGGTTGGTGGGAACGACCCTGGAACGACCCTGCCTCTCGACCCTGGAACAATCAGCCCAGGGAAGCCAGAATGGCCCCCTCCATGGTGTCCTTCATTCAGCGGCCTAAAACCTTTTTATTAAGAAAGGCTTTTAAAGACGAAGCTTTTTAAGATTATGTTGGGGGTGTGTGCTGTGGTTTTATATGTTTTTTATGGATTTAATCCAAATTGTTTTAATGCTTAGGATGTTTAATACTGTTTTAAAATTTGTATATTTTAAATTGTAGTGCAATGCTTTTAATTTAAATAAATTTAAATAAACATGATGATAATCAGCAGCTTTCTGTTGATCAAAGTTCTTAAAAGCAAGTCTATGCCTATCAGAAACATGGCATTTTAGCCTTCTATCATGGGGAGCTAACAGTGTGGTGAGACCTGAAGACAGATGAACCATCCCATACAAATCCCTAGGAGGCTGATGATGGCAAGGCAAAAGTGAGGCAGGAACAGCATTGGCAGTTTCATTTCATTCCCTGCTCATTTAGGGGCAGGGGGAGGAATGCACACAAATACTTTCCCATTGAAAACAAGCAGGAAAGAACTAAGCTATGCCAGCTTTAAGGGCTGGGGAAGATCTGCTTCTTCATTGGAGTAGGCTGTTTAGGTTGTCCTGGCACAGAATTGGGGACATGCTGCCTTCCCTAGTTTTACATGAGCCAACCAACCATGGGGATGTGATGGCTGGATTTCTTCCTAAGTGTGGATTTTATCCTCTCAGAGGAAGATATCTAACATATTCTATAATTCCTGAGGCATCTTGATCATAGAAAAAGGATAATGCTGCAGAAATGAGTTGTCCGCCAGTTGTCCACAAAGAGGAGAGTTCATGCTGGATTGGTCCCTTCCACATTACACAGTTAGAGCACCATGATTGCACTTTATCTATTATGGCAACAAACTGCAAATCCCAGAAATTATTGGATGTTGCCATAGCAATTAAAATGCAATACAGTGCCATGATTCTGAAGTATGAAAGGGCACTTGAACTTTCAATAATTTCATGCCTATCTTGGAATGAAGACCCTGCCCTTTGGTACAGCTAGACTTGAATGCCATGTTGGGAGAAAGGCGAGGTATTAAATGCACAGGGTGTTTCAAAACCTATGGTTCTAAATAAGAACAAAGTAGATGTGTCCTAAAATTCAGATCTAAAAAGCAAGTACACAGCAATTGTTTCCTAATTAATTCTCTTTGTTGATGTCTAGATATCTATACAGTCCTGTCCCAAGATCTCAGCAGCTTAGACATTTTGTGCGATACAGAGGTACGACTCACTCACCTGTAATTATCTACACATTTCGCTTGGAATATATGCCCTATCTGATCTGTGTCCATCTCTTCACTTCAAACTTTAGTGTGTAATTGAAGCTAAAGACAGTCATTGTGATCACTGGCTACAGGTCATATTTTCCTCCAGAACCAGTAGAAATTGCTCTCGTGTCCTGCTGGTGAATTTCCAATGGACAATTGTTTGGCCAGCATGTAAACACAATACTAGATATAATAGGCCGTTGGCCTAATCCAACATAACTTTTCTTAAATTTCTTTTCTTATAAATCTTATTATTGATTAATTTCATCAGGAGATTGTATATAAGCGGTTTGAGCTTTCAATTGAATTGTCTCTTTTTTGTTTTGTTTGTAGTTTAAAGAAAACTTCTTAAAGCTTTTTCAAGAGTCACTGCGTACCCTGTCCAGTGTTGGGCCACCAACAATCCTAGCCTACAGACCAGAAACCTCAAGAGAAGATGTTTATATAGAGGTGATGGCTCTTTCCATACAGCAGTGATGTGCGTATAATACTCAGAGAAGTGTGTGCATAGAATAATATATGGGGATACCTCTCTTCTGTTTCATAGGCCTCCAACAATCTTTTGGTCATTGTGTTATTGAAGGCTTTCATGGCCGGGATCACAGGGTTGTTGTATGTTTTCTGGGCTGTATGTCCATGTTCTAGAAGTATTCTCTCCTGATGTTTCGCCCACATCTATGGCAGGCATCCTCAGAGGTTTTGAGGTATACCTCACAACCTCTGAGGATGCCTGCCATAGATGTGGGTGAAACGTCAGGAGAGAATACTTCTAGAACATGGCCATACAGCCTGGAAAACATACAACAACCCTTTTGGTCATTCTTTTCTTATTTACCTTCATGGTTTACGGTTTAGCAAAGAACTGTAAATGAGCTCTCTCTTTCTTGTGGAACTTTGGATATATCATTGGGGTAAGACATCTCCATCAAAATCAAAGATGTAAACACAGTTACTTTCAGGTGTCGTTACACTACAATTTGCCTCACCACAGATCACATTGACTGATGTTGATGGGAGATGAAGTACTGTAGTAAAAAAAAACTTGCAAACATACAACTTCCCCATTCTCCTGATCCTGCTGGTTGCATTTCCATCAGCTGACCATTTTAGGATAGCTGATGGTGTTGAGTCTTAATAACACATCTTTTACCAATACCTTGCTTTAAAAATACACTGGAGGCTTTCAGCATCCTAAATGTTGTTTACTTTTACTTCTTTTAATTGGCAAAAGCAGAATCTTCTTATCTGTTACAGCCTGCCATTGGGCTTTCCTTATTAAACTTTGAACCAAATGTCCTAATTCTCTTTGAGCAAAGAGAATCTTTAGGAGAAAATTAGAGCATCTTCAATATATTTAAATCAGTGGTTTTCAACCTGGGGTCCCCAGATGTTTTTGGCCTTCAACTCCCAGAAATCCTAACAGCTGATAAACTGGCTGGGATTTCTGGGAGTGGTAGGCTAAAAACATCTTGGGACCCAGGTTGAGAACCACTATCTAAATGGATCCATTCATGTTATTTGCTGAAAAGATACAGTGTGGGTGGCCCATGTCTTTGCCAAAACAGGTTGAAAAGCAACTTTGAGGATACTTATAAATGACAGGGAAAGAATTTACCAGCCACTGATCTTCTGCTGACAGGCAACTTTCTCAAGAGTTCAAGACTCCCATGGATAATTCCCATAGAGGAATGATGGAGCTGCCAGGAAAAAAAATCCTGCAGCTATATTTCATGTTTAGTATGGCCATGAGAACCAACCAGTAGGTTTGCTAGTAGAAGCAAAAATGGGGCATGGTTTTTCTGAAATCCTACTGCTTCTGAAAGCATGAAGAAATGGGGAAATTGTATGGTTGAATATTCCTTATCTAAAAACCACTCTCTGAAAACAGTAAGAAAGAACACGCAACCTATGGCGTGCTGTGGTTCTCCATGAATGCCTTGACTCTGCTTCTGCTGCTGAATTTTTCCCAGTGAGTAGGTTTCCCACCAATTTCATATAATGGGAATACCATCAGAAAAAACTGGCCTTTGTCAGGTCAAATTAATTCATGCCACATGCACTGAGAAGGCTTTCCGCTTCCATGCTCTCAACTTTTCAGAAGGAATTGAAAACCTGGCTGTTTAAATGCAATATCTAATGGCCGGAGAACTTAAGTGGGGCTAAGTTTAAATTGGGCATTCACTTTTAACCCGACCATTGGCTGGGATGTTTAATTGTTTGATATAACATCACCACTGTTTATTTTCATTTATGAATGATGATGCTGTTATTTTCATTTATGAATGATGTTGTTGTGTCAATATGTTGTTTTGTTTTTGTATTCTTTTGTGTTGCTTTTGCTGACTTAAGTAATTTTGTTGTTTATCTTAAACATTGTTTATGGTTTGCACTGTTCTTGCGCTGTAAGCCACTCTGAGTCTCCTCGGGGGGTGAGGCAGGATACAAATAAAATTATTATTATTATAATATACCAACATTATGGCATATACGTTATGCATTTAATTAATATACCAGTGTATCCTGCTTTTCTCCAAACACGGGATTTAAGGCAGCTCACAGCATGGATTCAAAGAAGGTACATCTAAAAAAAACAACTACTAAAAAGTTTAAAAAACAACCATGCTCAAACAGCTAATCTAAAATGTAGCCTGATTTAAAAACATGACAATAATAATATTATACAATACAGATATCCCATCCAAGATCTTGCTAAATAGTTAGTTAATCAAGTAAATGCCTGTGATTTGCTGGTGAAAAGGAAGAAGCTAATCTAGTTTCCCATGGGTAACAGAAGGAAAAATCCACAGTCCTTAAAGCAGATTCCAGATTTTCCATCTGTTTTTCTAATCAACCTATTTTGAGGTTCTGGATAAAAGTGAATGCTGCACAATGAATTGCCTGACTTCATTTTCTTATATTTTAACTCAGAGATTCTCTGTCTCCTTCTTGAATGATGCCCATACACAGAAGCATGTTAGAATTCCAATCTTTCTTGCTTGATAATCATCACTGAAATTTGAATGTTTGTCTATGTTTGTCATACTTTTCAGAGATGCTCTTCTGAGTGCTGGTAGCATGTTTTTCAGTATTTGTATATCCTGCATGTTTCGTTTCATGATTTATCACTGGAACTCTGATGACTGAGACATATATTTCTGAGAAAATTTATCAGTGGAAGGGGAAATGGATTAATTGCATGAACTACATAATTCCCCTTAATATCTAGTATGACCCTCAGATTTTCAAAACATTGTGCTATTTTCTCTCTGCAGGTTGAAAAGGACTTTCAATCAACTTGTGAGTTTTGTGGAAACCCACTGAAACACTATCCTTCCTTTGAAAGTTTAGAAGAAATAGCAAAACGTGCATATGTAAGTAGCAGGAAAAGGAAAGTATTCCAAAAATATTTCCTTTCCATGGTGTCTCTCCACAAAGCAAAGACTAGATCACGACCACCAGGTAACAGCAGGACCTTGCTTTCCAGCTTTTCTGTTGCCAGGAGTGTAGAGAGCTTCATGAGTTCATTGTCAGTATGAAGAAGCAGTACGCAAAGCCTGAATACCAGCGAATAGACATATCTCCCAATCAGGAACGTGGCAGTGAATCTGAGAGACGGCTAGCCAGGGAAAGAGCCCTGCAAAGGTATGTAAAGTGGTTGATAGATGCTCGTTTAATCATTATTGAGAACATATGTCTGTTTCTGGGCAGAAAGGTGCAAAATAAAAATTTTAATGCAACACACAACATATTACATTGTCTTGGATCCTAAGATGAGTTCATTCAAGATATAGTTCATAGAAGAAATGTTTCCAGATCTGAGACCCTTAAATAGCCATTCTGGAAGGTCTTGACCATGGCAGATGACACCATGGCTAAAACAGTGTCTTGTTTTTAAAATAAGACAGAATGTTCCTTTCACTTTTCCACTCCACATCCTACCACACATAGCTTAGGAGGGACCCATAAACCTCTAGAGCAGTGGTTTCCAATCTTTGGGCCTCCAGGTGTTTTGGACTTCAACTCCTGGAAATCCCAGCCATCTTACCAGCTGTTAGGAATTGTGGGAGCTGAAGTCCAAAACACCTGGAGGCCAAAAGGTTGGGGATCACTGCTCTAAAGATTGTGGTGGAACACATATAGAATCAAAGAATCATAGAGTTGGAAGAGACCTCAAGGGCCATCTAGTCCAACCCCTTGCCAGGAAGCAGGACAATTGCATTCACAAGGCAGTGCAGGAGGAAAGAAGATAGTAGACATTCATTCTGTAAAATTATAAAAGCCATTAAGGTTCCACACATTCCTTTTAATTCAAAAGCTCACATCTTTTGGGAGCTCTTTCAAATTGAGCTAAAGAAATCAGAGTTCTCATGATATAGCTCCTGGGATATTGCCAGTTGTTTCCATCACCACACTATTTGTTCCATTATTTTGGGGGCTTTTTGTAGTGATTTTTCCAGTCTGTGCTAGGGCTTTTCCAAAGATTTGCTGAGATGATTCTGTGAAGGACACATTTTCTCATTTTAAAAAAAAACTCTTAAGAGTTATAATGCAAAAAGCCTCTCAATGCAGTATAAGATCTCTTTTTTAAAAAAAGAAGTAGGGTGGTTTTGTTCCAAGATATTTCAGGATTAAAAAGTCTTTTACTTGAGGACAGGAATAAAATACTGCAACTGGAGTCAGGAATTGCCAGAAAATAGCCTGAAATAACAGAAATATTGTTTGGATTTTTTTTAAAAAGTCAAGAAGTACTGCAACAAATACCACAACCTCTGAATATCTTTGCCTCATCTGACATCCTCTCCAAATGAGAAAAAAAGGTCCCAGGTTTTGTTCTGCACAAATCAGTTTTATCTTGGTGGTGCACTTAACATTTTTGCTATTCCAAAATATTCCCAGAGGGCTCAACATGGCCTGAAATGAAATATACCCACAATAGATATGTTTCTGTGTGTGTGTTCAAAACACTGTTTGACTTTTGGCAACCCCATGAATTTCATGAGTTTTCTTGGACAACAAATACTCAAGTGGTAGCTTTGAAAGTTCCTTCCTCTGAAATATGGCTCATGGGACCTGGCATTCATTGGCAGTCTCCTCTCCATGCATTGACCAGGGCTAGTCTCTCTTAACTTCCAAAATCACTTTTCAAGTGATCTAGAAATCATTAAGGTTGTCACTACCAATACATACAGCAAATTTGTTCAGGGCCCAGATTCATACAAGAGAAAGTAGAGTGCTAGCAATGAAAGATTGTGATCCTGATCCTTAAATTGCATAATATTGCTAAAACACTTTTACATTTTGACTATAACCCCTGCATAATAATTAAAAGAAGTCAGTTTCTGAGTCTAGATGTACACATTATTAGAAGCAGAGGAGTAAAGCTGGGAAAACCTGGATATTTCAAGAAAAGGTTTGGATTCCAAACTATGAATAGGAATCAAAACAAAAAGAAAGGAAAATCTTGATACTTCTGGGGAACTCCTTTTTCCCCCTTTTTGGAAAGGGTCTGCAAAATTTAACTGTAAATTCCTGTTAAATGTATGTCTAAATCAGGGGTCCCCAAACTTTTGAAGCAGAGGGCCGCTCTACAATCCTTCAGACTGTTGAGGGGCCGAATTATCATTTGAAAAAAACAAAACAAATTCCTATGCATACTGCACATGTCTTATTTGTAGTGCAACAACAACAATGAAAAAACAGTACAATATATAAAAATGAAAACACTTTTAACCAACATAAACCTATCAGGATTTCAATGGAAAGTGTGGGCTTGCTACTGGCCAATGAGATAGTCAAGTTAATTAGGATTGTTGTTGTTGTGTGCCTTCAAGTCATTTCAGACTTTGGGCGAGCCTAAGTCTAAAATTAATTATTTATTTACTGCATTTATTTACTACATTTATATCCCACCCTTCTCACCCCGAAGGGGACTCAGAGCAGCTGTATGTACATACAATATATTATATTATTAGCATAACACAATATTAGCATTATATATTACTATATTGAACTATACCACTATACTATTATATAATATGTAATATATAACATATAATTAATATTATTATATGGTATTACTATTAGTATTATATTGTATAACATAATATTATTATCAATATTATATGTATATACAATATATTACATAATTAAAACTGATATAAAAATATTACATTATAAAACTGAGGGTGGGGGCCAGGTAAATGACCTTGGAGGGCCGCATCCGGCCCCGGGGCCTTAGTTTGGGGACCCCTGGTCTAAATGATACACATGGACTGATAACAATAATCTGACAGCTATGCTGTTGTTAGAAAAATATATGTTAGTGGTGCAATGAGTGTTTCAAACCAAGCTTTTCTACAAAAATGGATTAATTGCTAGTTATGTTGAGCCTCCAAGATTATCTAAAACTCAGATTCTGCATGAGGCAAATATGCCATCTGTGTTTTGATTTTGCAGGCTGAAAGAGAGACAAATGGCAAAACAGTTGGCCCTCTTGGCAAATGAGCAAGATAAAGGCATCGCTCCAGTACATGGCCTTGAACGTGAGTTGGATGTAATTTGTATTTTCAGCAAACAGTACTTTTTAATACAGGAATGGTTCTTAAATAATAAAAACAGAAAACTGTCCCACTCACTCTTGTGCTGGAACAGGGTCAGGGCAAGTGAAAGCCATGAGACATACACAGGATTCTAGCTTCCATATTACAGAAGCTTAAGCCTCCCTGATACTCTTAGTTTTTCCAAACACCACTTGAAGCAGTGTTTTCCTTCAAAACATCCCCATCCTTTCAAACTCTCATTCTGGCTGAGAATTGGCTCAAAGAACACAGAAATATAACTGAAAACAGACATATGGTTACTTGTGGGAGCATTCTTTCCTGATTGCTTGCCAAAAATTCCACACTGAAGCCAGCCATACAAGCCAAAATAAGTTGTGCTTGTTCACCTCTGTCCTAGAATTATGCCTTATCACAGATATCTTCAGCTAAATTTGGAGTCACGCTGCTATGCTGTGGTATTATGGAAGAATGTAAGTATTTTGGTGCAGCGGAAAATAATCCACTATTATGTGCACGTTGGTTCTCCTTCCAAGGTCTCATTATCTGCACATAATGTTTTTTTTCATGCAACAGGGAAGCTGCTGTGATGTTCCCAACTATAGAGCGTTAAGGATTCAGAAATGGTTCTGAGAAAAATAGTCAATTTTGCTTTCTCCTTGTTCATTTTTTTATTTTAAAAAAACCTTTACATTCTTTCTGTTTGGGGGAAATTTGGAGATGTGTGACAGGTAGTTCAAATTTGAATTGATAGGAGGAAAGTTCCATTTGCGCTAGGGAAATGCAATAAATATAGCTAGCATAAAGAACCCTCTATATATAATGTATTTGTTAATAAGTCTTTATTAGCCACTTAGATCTGCCCTTTTCAAAGTACTGTAGTATGCAACAATAATCAAGCATGCAATCCAATGTAATGCATAAAACAAAGATTCATTGATCTTGGTTGTCATCAAGTTGGCTTTGACTCACTGAGATTTTGGTAATGAGATTTCCAAGACACTTATTAATAGTCTGGCTTAGATCTGGTAAACTCAGACCTGTGTCTTGCTTGATTAAGTCTATTTACCTGTAATGTGATCTTCCTTTTTTCCTACTGCCTTCAACCTTACTAAGCATTGTCACCTTTTCTAATGAGTTTTTTCATCTTGTGATACAAAGTATGGTATCTTCAATTTAAACGTTTTGGCTTGTTTTGCTGTCAAAATCATGTTTCTGAATGGCTATCTGTAGTATCTACCAGAACTCTCTTCCAACACCACATTTCAAATAAGTTGATTCTCTTCCTGTCAGCTTTCTTCTCTGTACAGCTTTCACAGCCATATCTGGAAATCAGAAATACTATGGCAAGGATGTTCATGTCTTTGGTATGTCTCGATATGTCTTTACATGTTTTTACTCTTTGTAATCTTACCCAGTTCCTTCATAAAAGCCTTTCTAAGCCTTCATCTTCTTGCGATCTCTTGTATGCACTTTCCCTTTTGAATTATGACTGAGGCATGGTATTGAAAGCATTTAACTACTATTGTGATGTCTTTTATCACCCACTTCAAATTTATCTGAATCATCAGTGATCATTGTTTTTGTTTTCCTAATGTTCACCTGTAAGCTTGCCACTTTTATATTAACCATAAAACAGATGTTAAAAACTGAACTAATCCTGGAAGGCTTATGAAAATAGGCAAGTCTTCAATTTGAGGAATTGCCGGTGCTCGTTTGATATCAAAGGGAAGACAATTCCGCATAGTGAGAGCCACCTGCTTGCCATATGTTGCACCTGCTTGTTATGTTGGTGTGAATTATGGCAAAGTTTTCAAATTAAAAAGGAGTTTGCTTCTTTAATTCAGCACTAACATGATTAAATATAGTCAGTCAGCCCCAGGCTTTAAAGATGTAAACACGCATACCTCTTTTCCTGGATGGACAAATTTGTGAATTTCAGAAGGTGGGTGGGAGAAATCTCTGTTGTACTTCCCCACTCATTTTGCTGTATTTAGTTGCAAAGTTGCAATTGGGGGAAGTTTATTGCTCCTGCCTCAGGCAATGACAGAGGTTTGTCCAATCTGGGAACATTATGTGCTCTCAATGTGTACTCAATCATGGGGTCTGTAAAAACCAGTACTACAAATATTGTAACCATGGACTTTGAGAATAGAGATGCTACAGAAAGTTAGATTGGATGGAAAGAAATCGCAGACCAGAGCCAGATTTTCAAATATGCATACGACAAAACATCAGGGACATGTACAGAAGATGGACCTCCAGTGGTAAATCTACCCAGCCTGGGGAAAAAAGATGCAAAGAACAAGCATTATATTTGAAGGAGAATGCATTGAGGCCTAAGAAAAACACTTCCCATTAAGAGGAAATGTGTCTATCGGAGGAGCCAAGACTTGGCAGAATCCACTGGTGCATGGGTAACACGACTGCAATTAAGACAGCCTCATAGATGCAGATGATAGACTAAAAGCCACATTTCCCCGTGGGATCAAACTCCAAAGAGATACAGTAAACATTATTAATGGAAGAGTGTTTAATACATTATACAGTGCCATCAAAATGGCCAGGGTACACAAATCATTTCCAAGCACAACTAAAAACCAGAACCAAATAGTAGATCTTGTACAGTATAGAAGCAAAAATGCTGTGGGATGTAATATTTACAAGTCGCTTCCTGGTGTTAAAAAGGACCTCTCTTGAACCTAAAATAATCACAAAAACACATCCTGTAAGGGGGTATTTAGAAGCAATTTTTAAAAAGGGGATGTAGGATTTTTTGTGGGGAGAGATATTGTCACGCCCTAGCTTCTGACAATTGCCCCTCTGCATATAAAACAACCCAGAACTCTGGCAAAAGTGCAAATTGTGCACACCTGCAACACACAGGCACTCAGAACAAATGAAAGAAGCTCTGTTTTGCCCAAGGACTTCTTGGCATGAAATGCCATATGAACAATTGCTTTACACATTCTTGCTAGTCAAATGGGCAAAAAATTAGAGGATACTATGGCTACACTGTTAGGGACAACGTGCAAACTGAGGAATATATGTCAGTCATCAAAGGACTGAACCCACCCACAACCCAAAGCTTCTCTGAGATCACTGAAAAGATTTGAAAGAGAAAGGCAACAAGTGGAATTGGAGCAAAAACTTAGACAAAGCATTCAATAACGTGAAAAAATGCTATTACCTTAGAAGGCACATGTTGATGATTGTAAGGAAACACATTTCAAGCAGACTTGCCTGAAGTTGCTGGGTCAGCACTGACATTGGATGGATGCCTATTGATGAGCACTAACACTGGCTCAGCAAAACTATGCACAAATAAAGAATCCATTGGCAGAAATATCACCATTATATCAACGGGAGTCTGACACTGGTAGAGACAGATGTCTAACCACTTAAGCCCATCCTCCAAAAGCCCCTAACCTTTGTTTCATGCTGTTGCTGTACAGGTTGACTTTGTATCTGAAATGCTAAAGACCAGAAGTGTTTTGGATTTCAGATTTTGGAATGCCTGCATTTGCATATACATACATACATAGTGAGATGTTTTGGAGATATGCCCCAGGCCTAGACATGAAATTCATTCATAGCCTGAAGGAAACTTAATACAACTGATTTTTGTTTTGTTTTGCATGAAACAGCATGCATTGAACTATCAAACAGCAAAAGTGTCACTATTGCAATCACCAATGTTCATAATTTCAGATTTTGGAGGATTCTGGGTTCTAGAATTTTGGATAAGAGGTAATCAACCTGGGACCCAATCACATTAGGAAATATTCTGTTTCTGAGACTGTTTGAGAATAATTTCCAACAGGTCCCATCACATGATGTTTTCCCCATCCCATCAGTAATCTGTCAAAATCTATCTGCTGAATGTTGCAGAATCGGAGTATTTCCAGACGGGATTCTAATCGTAGTATTTGAAATATGATTGAGTTTTCCATCACTGAAATGCTGTTTTTGTGTGTGATCAGGATTATCAGTATGCATCCCATCAGCCACAGTATGATTTGACATTTGGGGGCGTGTCTGGGGGGGGTGGAGTCTCATGACAGAAGCGGCTTCTGTGTCTGTTTGGGACATTGGAGAAAGGTCTCCAGAGTTAAGTAAGGAATTGAATGAATCAATTATTGTTTAGAAATCTGATAAGATTCGATTCCTCCGAACTCCTTATTAGATTCCTCAGAACTACTTATTTTGCACCAAAAGGTAGTGATCAGGTAAATGCATTTACTGCACAAATTCAACTACCCTTAGAAGGCAACCATGAGGCTGATGTGGCCCTCCAGGAAAATAAGTTTGACACTCCTGCATTAAAGCTTCTGGGAAATATTGACCTAATTATGAAAATACACTGATCCTGAAAGGAGAGAGAATAATCTTATCAGCAAGTTATGAATCCAGAAATGTTGGACAAGATTTATAAAGGACACCTTAGAATGATGCTATGTAAACACTGAACCAGAAACACCCTCTACTGGCCAGATACAAATGCACAAATCTAAGAAATGGTGACCCCCATCACACCCAAAAAGAATTGCAAAATACACAAGTATCCCAGAAATATATAGTAGAGTTTCATAATGAGAGATCACAGCCTCGTTTTCATTAGATGAAATGCATTACAGTCCCTCCAGTTAGTGGTTTTGACTTTTGCAGATTTGATTGTTCACGGATGTAATTATAATGTTTTTTTCTAGGAATCTCTTTAAGTTCTCCAATGTGATTCTATGTTCAGCTTCCAGGGGAAGTTAACTATAGAGTTGTGCTGGATGGCCTACACATTATTATTGGTGTTATTTCAGATTTAAAAAATAGCCATTTCCTTATTTGAGGTTTTTTGTTTTGATGGGCCCGCGAAGAGTATGGATGAGCTCTATCAGCTTCAGCTCCATGCGGGGACATGAGAGAAGCCTCCCACATGGATGGTAAAAACATCCAAAAAAAAATCAGGGCATTCCCTGGGCATCGTCCTTGCAGACAGCCAATTCTCTCACACCAGAAGCGACTTGCAGTTTCTCAAGTCGCTCCTGACATGAAAAAAAAATGGATGGAGGTCCTGTGCTGCTAGCCCCAATTAATGTGAAGGACTGACCGTGCTTCCTTATTGTTGACATACATTAGCATGGTGATATATCACATTTTAAGCATTTTTGGTGAAACATGGCATTTATCATGATTTAATATTAGACTAGGGACCAGACGGGCAATAAAAGGAAGACCTAATAGCTTTGGAAACACCATGTGCTGTCCTTTCCTGTTCTAACTTGTTAATTCCATTTTTGGAACTTTGCTGAATTAACTGCAAAAAATGATTTGATTTTTTTTCCTCTGAGCATTTTTAAAACAGTTACGGTGTGTCAAACTGAGTGACAGATTGAAAATGTAGAATAATTTTTAATGCAGTCCTAGTTGTAATTTTTAATTCTGTGTACTGAATGGCTTTGAAAACTGTTCCATCACATTAAGTGTCCAGCTATTTTCCCAATGAATAATTCCAATATATTGCTGCTGTGTTCTGTGATAATTTGGATATTCTTTAAAAACTGTAATAATGCAGTATAAAAATACTAAACCAAAAATTTGTCCAGCAGAGTTTGCATTGTAATTTCTGAAATGAAATTCTGCTGTATTTTGTAATAATTAAGGCATTTATTTTGAATTTTCTTAACCTGCTTTTCAATTTTATATTTTGATCTGCTCTGAGTTCATCAGTCCCATGTACACGGCTTGCAATCATTTATTGTTGAGATTTAACTTCATTTAAAACTTTATTATTGTTGGTTCATTTTCATTTATTTATTTGGCATTTGGTCTGAGAATGTGCCCAACCCATATGATTTGCATTGTAATTTTGCCGTGGTTTTTATCCAGTTATTATGTTGCAGCTATATGAGTGTTCGTCTTCATTACTGTCCTTTTAATTTTTTAATTGGGATACCGAATTGACAATGTATCCAGTCCTTTGAACTTACAGTGGAATTTTGAGCTTGCCTTTTATCTGGTAACATTGTTGGTGAATTCTGCTACAAGTTGGGCACTTGGTTTTGACCTCATTTTTGTAGTTTTAAATTTTGTATTATAAATTGTTCTAAAAGACTTGCTAACCCATTGGAGGAGGTGGCATAATTTTGGACATGGATTTAAGGCATTATGCTATTGCTGTGTTTTCCTATAATGAATGTATTTGTTATGAACTTTGTAACAGTAAGGTTTCATCTTATAGTGGAATTCACTCTGAAAAGTTGTACCAAAGAATCAGAGAAATTCAGATAGATGAAAGCTGCGCCATTCAGCAAGCACCAAGCGATTCCATTTTGTTTGCACACTACCTTGAGTCCTGTGATATATGTTGGGGTATAAACATTTTAATTAATACATAAATTAAGCCATTATTTTAGTTCTGCTTGCACAAACTGTTGTGCAAGCCATTGCTCAAATCTGCTCACAACTCATTACCACTTTGTTATAGTATGAACGGAATGGGTAAAATGTGACCCTGGGGACTCATAGAGGCACACACAAAGAGCTGCTTCTGAGTTGCCCCCCTTTTCTGGCAAAAAAAATTAATGAGTTGCTTTTGCAAATGTCTGGAGACAGCAAATCATCATCTAAGTACATTGCAGCAGTGGAACTCTCTGCCCCGGATTGTGGTGGAGGCTCCTTGGAGGCCTTTAAGCAGAGGCTGGATGGCCATCTATCGGGGGTGCTTTGAATGCGATTTGCCTGCTTCTTGGCAAGGGGGCCCATGACGTCTCTTCCAATTCTAGGATTCTGTGCAGGGGACCAATTTTTCAAAGGCACAGATGACCTTAAAGCCATTCTTATTTTTCCTCACATTTTTAGCATTTTGGCATTTGGCCGATTCCCTGCCCTATACTTGCTCAAATTGCTAGTTGCTCTACTAGTACTTGCACAACCTTTGGTAAAATAATGTCACTTCTTGTAATTTCTCCCCTCTAATGTTACAATGAAACAACCTGATAAGTTAAATCCAGCATTTATCCTAGCTCAAGTGAATCCATTAAAATCAATGGGACATATGTACATAGTGGCTAATTAGGTCCCAATCAGATATAATACCACTGTTATCCTCCTCATGTGCAGTTCTGTGTCCAGTTCTAGGTACTGCAGTTTAAGAAGAGGATTACAAAGCTGGAATGTGTTCATCCAGATCAGTGGTTTTCAAACTGTGCCCCCCCCCCAGATGTTTTGGTCTTCAATTCTTCTTCAGAAATCCTAACAGCTGGTAAACTGGCTGGATTTCTGGGAGTTATAGGCCAAAACACCTGGGGACCCCCAGGTTGAGAATCACTGATCCAGATGGTGAATGGTCTAGAAACCAAACCCTGCAAATAGTTGAAAGAGATGGCCAAAATGTGATACAATAATCATTAATAACTATCTGGAGGTCTGTCATGTAGAAGAAAGAACCAACTTGTCTTCTACTTCTCCAGAGGGTTCAAATTACAAGAGCTGAGAATTATGATCAAACATTAGGAAAAACATCCTGATTGTAAGAGCTGTTCAACAGTAGAATAGAATACTTCAGAAGATGATGGATTCTCCTCATTTTGAGATTTTGGAACAGAGCTTGGATGGACACCACGTAAGATTGCTTTAGGATTAAATTCTTGCACAGGCAAGGGATTGAACTGAATGGTCCTGTTGTGGTTTGTGAAGAATCGAATGCTTCAGAGGATGAGGAAGGGGATTTTAGGGGTCTCTGGTGGGGGCTTTGGGGGATGGAAGTGGCAGGGAGAGATGTGTTAATGAATCTCCTGGGAGTTTTCAGGATGTCAGAGAAAAGGAAATCTGTTCCCATGAGAATCTGTTAAGAGTTTGCTCCTGAGAGGAATGTGGGGGGGAGTGTAAGTCTGTTACTAGGTCGGAGGGGCTATAGCTGCGCTGGGAGAATGTCAAAGACAGACTCACTTTTCCCAGTGGCTTTGAGATAAGCAGCGAAAAAAACAGGTATATGAGGAGTGATGTCATGGGAGGGAATTGAGGCTTTTAAGTGGACTTCAAGCATACAGCTGTTTGTAAGAACAACGTTGCCTTTCAAGTGGATACAACTCCCAAGTTCTATAGACTTGCTCCAAGTGTTCAAGTTTTGAATTGTGTGTTTTGTTCATGTTTTCTTGATTAAATTTCAAGCTTCTGGAATATAATTCCTGCTCAGGTTTTCATGGTTTTTGGTCTGGATTATGCTTTATTTTGTTCTCAAGTTCTGGATATCATTTTGATCAAGTATATGGATTTTCCCTTGTTTCCTTGTATCGCCTCCAAGTACAGTTCCAAGTTTTTGCATTCCTATGATTTGATTCATGGAACTGAATGTCACCTATACTCAGCAACTGTGGAGTTTCTGGATTTGTCTTTTGGATTGTACTTCTTTATTGTGCTTTTTCTTATCTTTAATGTTTTTCTTAATAAACTTTACTTAGTGGATTCTCTCGTCCCTGCATGGTGTCTGGGTGAATGGGTGTCCCATGGCTGGGGCACAACAGGCCCTTGGGTTCCTTTCCAAATGTGTGATTCTATAATTCTGAGATTTCAGTGGCTCTCCTCAGTTTCTCTAACAGATCTGAATGTTTAGTATATGCCTTTAAAAATCTGAGTTCAGTTATTTGCTAACTTGAACAGCTTTGCTTTAATAACATGCTTAACACTTTTGTTTCCTTAGACAATAAACTACTTAAAACAATTTCCTTCACCCTGTCCCAAGAGTCAGCCTGGACACGGAGGCCTATCCAATATTCTGCTAAAAGAGAGAGCCAAGATGTCAGCTATAGTATCTCTTACTGTGATTTTACCTTGGCTGGTGGAAAGGTAAGCACCTGGATATTTCCTATATTGGGACTTCTCTTTCTCTGGACTCTCTGCTTCCAGGATGAAGCTCTTTCCTACAGACCTAGGTTCTTACATCTCTTAAGAATATCTGGCAGAATTACTATTCCAAGAAAAGATTGGTTTCTTGAACACCATAGTTCAAGATCTGGTCTGACTTTTAAAATTACACATTAAGGTAAGGTAAAGGTTTCCCCTGATGTTAAGTCCAGTCGTGACCAACTCTGGGGGTTGGTGCTCATCTCCATTTCTAAGCCGAAGAGCCGGCGTTGTCCATAGACACCTCCAAGGTCATGTGACCGGCATGACTGCATGGAGCGCCGTTACCTTCCCGCCGGAACAATACCTATTGATCTACTCACATTTGCATGTTTTCAAACTGCTAGGTTGGCAGGAGCTGGGGCTAACAGTGGGCACTCATTCCGCTCCCAGGATTTGAACCTGGGACCTTTTGTTCCGCAAGTTCAGCAGCTCAGCACTTTAACACACTGTGCCACCAGGGACCCCTTACACATTAAATCTACGTGTAATTATATAGAAGTGATATAACATCTTGTGTCCGAATCGATATGATCATCCAAAGCCACAGCATCTATGTGTGCAGTCCCACCACCACCAATTGTAGTACCACACTGTTCATACCATTTAAAGAGGATGAATTGTAATACAATGTAAGTATGTATAGAAGCTGGATTCATCAAGGCAAAGGTTTGTCTTATGACTCCCAGAATGGCTTTCCAGTGGATTTTGAGAGTTGTAGTCCAAAATTTAAGATTTCCCAGCCACAAGGCTACAGGATTACAGAGTTTATAGAGGTAGAAGATTTGAAAAAGGTAGCACCAATGATCAAATTTTCAAATGGAATCGATTATTGTTTAGTTTTACCCTATTCACTTAATATAATTTAACACCTTGATCTATTTTCTATTGATCTATTTAATTTATTATAATTTGTTTTGATCTCTGGTTTTAACCTTTTTTTTCTTTCATGTGCAGTTAGTGAAAAACCAATTCTTACAACAATACTACAAAAATGGCGTGAAGTTTCTTACAATGTTTCCAAATGGCTCAGCTCAAATCTTGTATCCTTTTGTGCTCATCTACAAGGTTGAGTGCAAAGGACTGCAGTAGCAGACTTGGCACTAAGGCAACCAAATAATCTTTAAAATGTCAAGGAAATCTTCCTTTGTCCAGGTTTTAGTCTCTTAAATCTTTGTCTTCACTGTGCCTGGTGTTTGCTGTATAGTATTCCACAAGAGATATGTTCCAAGAGACGCGCACACCCCGATGCCAAAAAATTGGATAATAGTGAACTCTATATTTGAGTATACTTGGGTGAAAAGCAAAACACATAATGGCTTTAAAGGACCTACAAACACTTCTGAGATAGAAGGTGCGGTAAGCATAGCATTGGATCTTAGATACGTGGGTTGTACTGTATTTTTATAAGCAATTTTTCTGCATATTTAAGAACATTTTATCGTACTGTTTATTCTGAAAACGTCTCAGAGTAGTAAAATAGATACAGAGAAACCAGTAACTAAATATAGTAAAAGCCCGCTCGTCCGAGCCTCCGTGCAATCCGAGTGGGTGAACGGGGCGAGCGCCGTGTGCATGTTGCTAGGTAGCTTGCTATCTACCTAGCAACACACACGGCTGGCTCCTTCACCACGCCGGGCACCGGTGTTGCCGGCCCCTGGCGTGACGAAGGAGCCGAGGCACAGGCGGGTGGGTGGGTGAACGGGGAGGGCTTTAGCGGCCCTCCCCTTCCCTCGCTCAATGGCTGGCCCAAACGCCCGTCGAACGGAGAGGTTTCCTCTCCGTTCAGTGGGCGCTTGGACCCAGGGAAGTGGGAAGTGTGCCGCTTCCCTGGCTCCAAGCGGCCACCAAAGGGAGAGCAAGCCTCTTCATTTGGTGGGTGCTTGGAGGGAAGCGCCCGCTAAATGAAGAGGCTTCCTCCTTTTGGTGGCCACTTGGAGCCAGGGAATAATAATAATAATAAAACTTTATTTATATCCCACCACCATCTCCCCACGGGGACTCGGGGCGGCTTACATGGGGCAGTGGCCCAAACAACATAAAAACAAAATATAAGCAACACAATACAATCACAATATAAAAAGATAAAACAATAATACAATATATCAATATAAACAACAATAGAGGATAAAAATTTCATTTAAAACACATAAATGGTAAGACTGTAATAAAAACAGGATAAATTATTAAAAACCCACTGGGGCTGATTAATTAATGACTATCTCCGAAGGCCTGCTGAAACATCCAAGTCTTCAGTTGCTTCCTGAAGGAAGGTAGAGAGGGGGGGTGTCGCTTCCCTGGCTCCAAGCGGCCGCCAAAGGGAAAGCAAGGAACCTGGTAATCCGAGTGATCCGAGTTGACTGAGCTGAGGTCCGCCTGTTTAACTCGGACTACCGAGGTTCTACTGTACCATAAAGGAATCATAAAATGATTAATTCAATAAAGTAAGTAATAATATTAAAAGAACTGACTCTCCCAATAGGGAAATTATTGGGAAAATCCCTGGAGGAACAAATATATTTTTAGTTGATAGAAATACCTAATACTTGGAATCACTCTAGTTTCAATGGGAGATCACTTCATGTAGTAAGTCCCACAACAGGGAAGGCTTTTCTCCATTCTACAACCAAATTTAAATTATCAGCAGGGTGGTAACCGGGGCATCTCTTTCAGTGCATTAAGGTCAGGACATTATGTGCAAATCCCCCCCCCCCCAATCCTTCATTTGCTGTGTATATGCAAATATAGATGTTCCAAAATCTGAAAACAAATCAAAATCCAAAAAAAATGTTTTTTGAGATAATTAAGATACGTATTTGAGATACTAAGAGTGTGCAAACATAAATAACAAATTCATCAAAACTATCTGCATGCCCTGATAATATGATAGAATTCTTAAGCAAGTCAAAGGGTCAGAAAAGCCTTATCAGCAAGCAGCTATCCATCTGGAAATCTGGCAATAATGCTTATACCAAAGAAGGAGAATGCACCCTCCATTTGTATAGTTCAAGAAGACAAGTCTGAGAATGCAGAAATTCAAGCAGTATTTGATTCAAGTGGTAGAGGGACTTGCTATCATCCAAATGGAAATGTGTGGTAAGTTGATTTAAAGTTAATGTGGGGAAAATTCAGCCTGGAGTTCGCTGTATTGTATTCTCCTAAACTATGTAAGTTGTGTCATTTAATGTGCTGAGGAGGAGAATACCAGTGAGTAATGCACAGATATCTATAACAACATAAAACAACAATGTATGTGCGTATACACTCTTACATTACTTGCAAGAAATGTAACAAGGATATACGTTCTACAACTCTGAGAGTAAGTCACTTCAAACTGTATTATTTATAATGAAATTACTTCCAAAGTATCAAAAATAAAGGTATAAATCTTATATCAAAATCCAACAAGGGGTATCATGTTCAAGGAGTAAGTAACAGACATAAAGCGAAGCATGTGGATACAACCAAGCCCATATTATCTAGTGTAATCAAGCATAATAAGATAAAGACAGGCATAACACCCGAAGAAGTTATAACGAAACAAGGGGAACAACCCAGGAGACATTGTTGTGTTCCCATTCTTGGTGTTGTGAGTCAAATGAAGAATCCCTTTTAATATAGAAGTAGTTATTTTGGAAGCTGAATTTCTCTACTATGATTGGGATTGGACTCAATACTTTATGCAGCTCCAGGACTAATATGGGCTTAGTTGTATCCACATGCTTTGCTTTATGTTTGTTACTTACTCCTTGAACATTATACCCTTTGTTGGATTTTGATGAGATTTGTATCTTTACTTTTGATACTTCAGAAGTAATTTCATTATAAATAATACAATTTGAAGTGACTTACTCTCAGGCAGAGTTGTAGAAAGTATGAGGAAAATACCAGACCAAAAAAAAAAAAAAAAAAAAAAACAGTCTTTACAGTTTGGAATGTATTCTGCAGAAAAAACAGATTTGGGATTTTTGCACAGGAAACATGATTTCTACGCAGAAAATGCTGGGTTTGGACATAAAAAGTCCACATGTGCTGCTTTGCACTAAATAAGTCCCAAGGAGCAAAGAGTCTTGGAAAATTGTGCAGTTTTTGAACACATCCTTTCAGAAAGAAGAAGAATAGAAATTCATTCCCACCTGTGAGAACAACGTTTATGAAGATTTGCATATCTATTTTTGCTGCTGCAGACTAACACAGTTACACTTATGGAAGCAATTAAACATTATTCAGCTAAGCAGACAGTGATCTTAACATTTATATGGGATGACTGCATAAGCAAGTGGTCTTAAGCAGGAGGGAAATGAGCATTATGGGGAAATCCAAATTCTATAGGTTACTGATAGCTTAAACCTGGCATCAATTCAGCATCGCCACAGAGTAGTGTAAATGCCATCTCCTTAATTACTTTAAAGCCCTGCAGCTGCCTTGGAGAAGCATCTGCCAACACATGCCTCTGCCCCCATGGCCATAGCCAGCCATAGCTATAGCCATACACAAGATGAAGATATCAGCATTGAGATCAGTGGGGGATCAGCACTTCTGCTTATGGGGGGAATTGCCAGATGCTTCTCAGATCCTCGTTGCAATGTATAAAATGGCCATGCAAGGTGGCTTTGGAGCCGTTAGGTACATTTTAGGAGGGGGCTATGAAAGCTGGAAAAGTAGGAATACCAGTTCCAGCAATGCCCAGAAAAGGACCTCTGAAATCCTATATTATCATTATGTAGCTTTGTGCCTAGCTATATAGCTAATTGAACACCTTTATGGAATTGTAAAGGTGCATAATGAGGCACTGGCAAACACCCATTGCATATTGGGCACTCTGCTACATAGTAACAACAGCAGCACTCTGCTGGATACAGATGTTACACAACTGCACAATTCTATTTCTGGTAGATAGAGGTCGATTTATGATGATGTAAAGGAATATCGAAACATATACACACATATAAGTGACAGGCGGATGTTTCTGACCTCTAGCTCCCAAATGTGTTACACATTTTTCCATTCTTGGACATAGGTAAATCTGTGGCTGTAGTTGTTCCTGTTTCCTATCTAAAGCTTTCCTGAAATGATTGTTTTCCACTTTTAGGATTAATATAACAATTCGTGGAGGCCATTATTCAGACCAAGATGGCAGCAAAGTGAAAGCCTGGATCTGGCCAAATAACTTGCAGAAGAAGAGTCCTAGAGCATTGTTTAAACCAATTTTTCTTGCCTTGAACCTGAATGTTGGTGTGAGAATACTAATGCAAGATAAATTAGCCATTTCTTTTCTTGCAATGGGGAAGCAAGCAAAAATCAGCATCGGAACAAAAATAGAGGTACTTTATTTTGTAGGGAATGGAGGGAATCAGGGTTGTTGTGTGTTTTCCGGGCTGTATGGCCATGTTCCAGAAGTACTCTTGAACATGGCCATACAGCCCGGAAAACACACAAGAACCCTGTGATTCCGACCTTGAAAGCCTTTGACAACACAATGGGGGAAATGTAGAGTGTATAATTATGCATAATTGGGCAAGAAATGAAGGATTACTTTGTGGGAGAATGGAAAATATTTCAAAGAGAAAGACACATATGGGGCATCTTGTCCCATCTGTCAGAGGACAAAAAATTAACCCTACATCACTAGAAGCTGTTCATTTCGATTCTACAGAATATTTACTATTAACAGTCAAATTGGCTTTGACTTACGGTAATTATTATGAATGAGATCCCTCCAAGAGCCCCACTCATCAAGGACCCTGTTCAGTTCTTGCAAACTCCAAGCCATGGCTTCCCTCTTTTTCCTCCTCCCGCTTTCCACTTCACTGATCATTATCTTTTCTACTGAGTGACATTGACTCATATGTCCAGAGTACAAAAGCTTCATTTTAGTCATAAATTCTAGAGTTCAGAGTTGATTGGTTCTAAGACCAATTCATTTGTAATTTTTAGCAGTTCATAGTATTTTATTTTCTCCTGCATCCCATTTCACGTGAGTTGATTTTCTAAAGAATATAAATGTATAGAAAAACAAGTGTCATCAAGAAACAGAAGAAAAAGAAGTGAAGCATTTATTAAATGTAAAACATTCAGGTTGAAAATACCTAAAGGTGCTCAGCCATACATACATACATACATACATACATACATACATACATATATTTAAATATATATATATTTAAAAAACAAGTATTTCTGCAGCTGCTCTGGGTAAATTTGTGTCTTCATTGATTGCTATGCCTTCCATTTGAAGGTGATGCTTTTGGTTAAATGATCAATATAGCTAAGTGACCGATAATCTGTTTTGTTGATTCTAAATTTTAGGAATTTAGCAAGAGACTGAATGACAGGTGCTGATGTAAAATGATATGACCATCAACTGTTAGGAATATGATTGTTATTAATTATATGCTATTTGTTCAAGGTATCTTTAGTAACTGATGGTTATGGCTGTAGATCAATTTGACTTGTTTTTGAATTTAAGATAACTTAAAAATCACCAGGAAATGATTGGAAGATCAGCTGTTTCCACATCAAAAACATTGTTTTTAAAAATGTGTTGCTATTCTGGTTTTATTTTTAAACAAGTTATTGAATATCTATTAGTTGGAAGCACATAAGCCTTAAAACATTGTCCATTTCTTTTTGTTTCCTTTAAGCTACTTCCTGGTCATCATCCGTGGCCAAAGTATGTATCTGAAGATGATTTGCTACTATTTGCCAGCAGAATAAAAATTCTCCGTATCTTTGCAAAACTGCATGGATGCTTAGATTTTCCAACCAATGACTGGGGGCCAAAAGTCCAACTCCCTTCATACATTTTGAAATGGGCTGCAAGATTAACAAATCTCTGCAAAGACTGTGAAATAAGCACAGCTCTGGACAATTTAATTGCAGAAATAATAAATTCACCAGCGTGATCATCATCAAATTATATGAAGATACTAGCTTCATTGTTGTAAGGAGTATCTATAACTATGTTGGATTCTGTATGAACAGAAGATCAGATTGAAATATTTAGTAAGCATTTTGTGTATCTTGGACACAAAACATGATAAACTATCTGGTATCTTCCTGAAATATCAAGAACATACTCGGAATGCCCTCAGAAGTCAAAGTGTTTCAGCAAAACATCTTAAAGCCAATAAATGAAGGAGCCAAATACGGGAATGAGGAAAGAGCTTCAGTGTGTAGTCACGACTCATTTAAGATGGACAGGGCATAAAAATAACCTGAAGGAATGTTATAGCATTACTTTAGCCAGTACATCTCCTAGTTTTTTCCTCTTTAAAAATGATGTCTGTACTTAAAAAATAAGAACATATATCTAAGTAATATCCCCATATAGCTGATGATTGGTTGAAGGTGAGTTTATTAGTTTGGCTTACGTTTATTCAGTGAGACCACTCACCGGTTTCCTGCAGTATCTGATGTTCCTGCTAACTACCACATGCAGATAGTACACATCTAGGAGCCGGCAAGTTACTTGACAAAACTAATCTGATGCAGGGAAGAGTAAGCAAGTGGCACTACACTACAACCAGCTATACTTTTGAAAATTGTTTTTTGGCAGCAAGTAATGGTTTATAAAATCACCCACTAATATTAATCATTCCTCATTAATGGAGAGCCATCCAAGGCATATAGTTTACAACTGAGATTTTCCTCACAAAGCAAGTTTGTGTCAGGACCACCTTTCTGAACATATGCAGGCTTTTGAGCATCAGAAAGCTCTTACTCTTAACCTGAGAAAAAGCTAGCTTTAATCTGTCTTTCTCAACACAGGAATGAGGAACTGTTGATCTTCAGATATTTTAGACTACAATTCCCACAATTTCTTACCATAGGTTATGGTGGGCAGTGCTGATGGGCCTTGTAGAACAAAGCACCTGGTCTCCACCCTTGTTTTAAGAAAAGGGACCTACCAAAGACATACCTGATTCAATTGCTTGCTGAAGAAAAAGAGGACTTTATCGAAGAAACTGAAGACAGACTTTACCGCTTTACACTGTGTCCAAGTCATATGTAAGAAAATATTCTGCTTTTGGCTGTTTATCGACAGTTTCCAAAAAGTACAGCTGTTGTAAGACAATAACTGTTTTTCCAGTTTTAAGCTATTCATTATACCTTTACTATTTAAATCTTACTGAATCCATCTTTGTGTTCTTTGCATCAATGGCTGACCAGCCAGTAAGGCAGGAGATAAAATATACATCCAAATATTGGGTCACAATTTTATCTATTCACCGATTATCAAAATACAGGAACTATCCACTTATTCAAGGCTGAGTCTTGCTCATTTTGCCTGGGTTCAGGAAATCGAGAACACTGTTCTGCAGTCTGCAGAACTCTTGCCAGGAGCCGAGTCAGAGGCTTGATCCTCAGATGAATCTTGTCTCATGGATCTCCCAGAGGTTGAATCACTATGGTTTTTGATGTTGAAATGGGCCACTACCTGGCCAAAAGACCTGTAGGGCTTTATCTGTCCTTTCCCTTCACAGTTCATCAGCCTGGCGAGCTGAGTTCTTATATCCTTACTGTACAGTGAATAAACAAAAGGATTGATCAGAGAGTTTGTTTCTCCAAGAAGGAACAAAACGTTCTTCAACACTGGGGCCACGGTGCAAGATGTACAAATAGCTTTCACGATGGCAGTCAGGTAATAAGGGCCCCAGAAAACGATGAAACAGATGATCATGATAAGGACAGTCCTCAGTGCTTTGAAATGGCGAAGATGAGCAATAAAGGTATCTGCACGCAAGTACGCACGCTGGATCTGCTTGTGCTGTAAATATGCTATCCTACCCACTGCGATATGCAAACAGACCAAGGTCAGCAAGGCAGGAACAAAAATACCAAAACAGATTATGTATAAGTATTCATTCTGAGCAGCAGACAGAAGACCACACTGACCCCCTGTATAATTGCTCTGCTGCAGTTGTGGGGAAATCAGTGGCAGGTGTCCCACCAAGAAGGCAACAGTCCATAAGACAACAAGAGAGAAGATTATACGTTTCTTGTTCATCAGAGTATGGTAATGGAGGGGCAACCTCACAGCTAAGTATCTGTCCAGAGAAACCAACAGCAAGGTTAGGATGGAGCCAATGCAAGGAGTAATGCTCATGCAGATCCGCAAGAGACAAAGAGAAAGACGTGTGTCAAATAGTGCATCTGTTGCATCATCCAAAGCATCCCCAATGCACATGACACCAACCAGCAGATCAGCAGCTGCTAAATTAAGTATGAAGACATAGTTTCTGCTTGGACGCTTCTTCTTCAGCTGACAGATGACGATGATGACAAGTAGGTTGGTAGATGGGATGCAGATACTTAACGCAACGTGTAGCACTGCATATGCAATAGAGGGCATCTTCTTTAGCAAGCTGAGAAGAACATTGGGTTTAAGGTGTTTCCTGCACATGCAATATATATTTAATCCACAAGAAGCAACATCAAGTTGGAAGCAAATTTGTACTTCTGTTACCAAGTTGCTGAAGTCACAGCAAAAATAAAAACCTAGTAGCTAGAATTCTTGCTCTGCTCTCAAGATGATTCTCTTCAAGTTGATGGGAAATTGTCCAGAGAGGAATTGGTAATGCTGTTGCAGCTACCAGCTTCTTGTTTTCTCTTAAGTCAATACTGGTTCTTCCTCTCAGAGAGATGTGTTTGAGGATGCACAGAGGACCCACGTCCTGTCAGCTGAAAGCTTCCAGCAAAATGATTTCATTTGCCAGGATGAAAGGAGGAAACAGCTAGGAAGAAAAGCTTGTTTAATCAATTTCTGAACCTGTCTTTGACGCAGAAAGATAAGGATGGACTAGCAAACAAAGCAGATGTAATGTTATCCCACCCCACTCCATTAGGCATCTCGAATGAGCATGCAGTAAGATCATTTGCTTTGTGCATGCAGGAAAATGATCCAATGTCAGGAGGGTATTAAAATATAAAACATGTCAATGAGGCCACTGATTATTTGATCCTGGGAGGAAAACATATTTCAGTTATAATAAAAATAGGCTTTTCCCCAGTTAAGTGGCTGATGGATGTCAAACATATGGCTCAGCATGTAAACAAAAAAGCTCAACAGAGTTGAAGCTTTATTATCCTTGTTGGCTTTGAAGATTTGTTATATGGTATGAGAAAATGATGTGAATGTACCATTTTAATCCTCATACAGCAGGATACCTATGAACACTTTTAAAAATCAATTGTTATCTGTTCTTCAGGGTTTTTTTCTTGAAGAGGGCAGCTATATTAAATGGAACAGTATTATGACCAATATTAGTTTAACAGAAAATGAACTATATCCAATTGTTAATCCAAACGTTTTGTTTATTAGAAACACTACTTCATTGGGATTTATGCTGAATACTGATTTACCAAATTCCCATTAATTTTGTTGGTCAGCTCTAGTTGGGATAACAACTGAATTTATACTTGTTTTCAGATCAAATGCTGGTGTAAAACATGTAAAGATTTACAGTATAGTTGTAATTTATCTTTTAAAAAGGGTACGACTTTACCGATACATCTACTATTCCCCTATAAAAACCCATTTTTATGTCAGTCAATTACCTTAACTTAAATAAATGCAGATTTACACAGATTTGAGAAACTAATATGGTATTTCTATTGTATTTTTCTAGATACACAAGAATTCATGTTGTGGGTGTGTGTATATAAATAACCATATGCTTAAAACTTATGGCTTATGTACTTTGTCTCATGAGTCGTGGAGATGAAAGCAATATAGTAACTAAAGCAGTTCACTTGGTTCCTACCCAGCTTACTATCTCATCCAGTGTTTTTTCACTATTGAAACAATGACTTTTGAACAACTCCAGATCATGCACCTACGTTACTTTCTCTGCAACCATGAAATCTTAGTTTGATGGTTTCCTTACAGTCTCCATTGTCACACCAATGTTCATGAATGAAAAGCTACTTCATACAAGTGAAACATTTTCAAATAGGACCCATTGCCATCCATCATGATTCCATGTTTTTATCCATCAGGTATACAATGGCTTTGTGGACTAGGCTACAGAGCACCATTCTGAATAGTGATGGTCTTAATTCCTTAATTACTAGTTAGGAAACGAGTCCAGACATGTGTTGTATAAACATGACAGTGTAATAGGGTGATGAACCAATTTGCATAAATCTTCTTTACCTGAGACAATGGTGGAAGCTGAGGTAGGAAAAGGTGATTTCAGCTGTTACTGAGATTAGACTTATTCCTGGTTATTGGCATCATCACATTTACAGCAGAAGTAGGGAAGATGTAGAGGACTGATATAGTTGGGGTTTGGGCAGGAGATATAAGATTCAAACTGCCCCAAATGTACAGGTACATCTATCTATATAAATGTCAAAGTACGTTTGTCTGCCTGCCTGCTTGTACCACAAAGGCTGTTACTAGGTGAAGTGGCCCTCTGTGATGTCGCTGGGAAAGAAAAGTGACGTGTACGAGGGGGAGGTGTGAGGGAGGATCCACACTGAGAACCTGCCCACCATTGCGAGAGTATTGTCATGAAGACATTTTGCTGTAAGCCCTCTCAGAGCTGGGGGACAGTGGTTCCAACAATACCTGTGCATATACACTAGTTAAAAATACTTGAAGTTTTTTTCAGTGCCGCTCAATAATTACCATGATAGCTATTAAAGGAAGAAGGTAGGAAAACAGTTCAAAGTGTCACAAAGAGATCCATTTTTCTCAATGCACAGTTAAATTATCTAAAGTGGCAGGATTCAATTAAATTCTCTGAAGTTGTGCCAGAGCAAGGTGTAAAGGTTTGGCTGAATTTGTTTGGGGGAAATCCACATCACCTGAAAAATATTCCATTTTTGTGACTCTTGTAAGCAGAGAAAAATAGAGAAAAACAGATAGAGAAAACTGGGTGCTTAACAGAAAACCAGTCTGTATCTAGTACTAGAATCAGTTAAAACTACATTCACCGTCTTTGGACAAAGTGTTCTGAGGAATGATAAATACATATAAAATAACTTTAAAAGGGAGACATTTACTGCTCACAGCCACAAGTGTGTTTTACTGCTATATTTAGCTAACCACATAGAACTGCTTTAACTCAGCCTTGCTGTAATACGATGCCAATTTATCTTCTGTCCAAACAGTCTATTCATTAAGTTCACATTTATTGCAGATTCTGATTGTATGTTGACCATCCCAAGATAGACATCACTAGGGTTTCAATAATAGCTCTGCAAACAGTGTTTTAAAGGAGTTTGTACCTTTCAACAGTTTCTAAGCAATTTCCACAGTACCAGTTGGCATGTTTTAGGAGGCTTTGCCTATGCCTTGAAAAGGTTAGCTATTTTTGACCACAGAAATGATACTACAGTATAAGATGTATAGAGCCATTCTGAAGAACTTGGTAATGCTTTTTGTTAGTAATTGCTCAAGAGGTTCCAGATGCCTTTTTATTTATTTTTTTTAGAAAAAGCAGTGAGATGAAATTAGGGAATGTTATCTAAAGTAGTGGTTCTCAACCTGGGGTCCCCAGATGTTTTTGGCCTACAGCTCCCAGAAATCCCAGCCAGTTTACCAGCTGTTAGGATCTCTGGGAGTTGAAGGCCAAAAACCACCTGAGTACCTCAGGTTGAGAACCACTGATCTAAAGTATTTGGAAGCTAGGAAATGAAGGTGAGAAAATGAAGGCTCAACTTTATTTGGCATTTGAAAATGCCAGATGTTTCTACATTTTTTAAAAAAATGTAAACTATTACATATCTAGTATGGTTTGGATTATGTCTGTCCACACCCAATTAGAGCTGATAGTTTTCATAGTAATAACTATGTAACCCTCTATCTGCAACTACATCAATGTAACAGAATATCCTTCTAGAGCTGGCAGAATACTGTTAATATTTGAAACTGACCTCTTCCAGACAGATAACAAGGCATCCTGTACTGTTCTACAATATCCTCCATCAAAGTAAATATTTCACTGCCTTTACCAAAAACACCTAAAAGCTTACTGAAGAGCAAGAAAGTGTAAAAAGTTCTCAACAGGTCATTTTCCTTAATATTTATCTTTTACTTTTTCCAGAGCATTTCCCCTGCTTCTAATTTTTAATTGTGAACAGCTCACCAAAAAGTGACAATTCCTTCTAATTCTGCCAGAGAAAAAAATGGAGGGATCCAATGTACACTATGATAATAAGAATAAATGCTGGCAACTAGGTGTACAAAACAGGCAAGCGTGTTTCCATAACAAATGGCCTTGCCTCCTATTTCAAGAACACAAACACAAATTACAATATAACACACCTGTTACATTAAGAAATGTTTTAAAAGGTGATTAAAATGATATTACCTATGGAAGTGTCATTTACAGCCCATGGCTAAGCAGGGCTCCCACAAAATAAGTATTGTGTTTTACAGACTGAGAAAGGCTCTTGGGAATTCTGCAAGGAAACCAAAATCTCTACCACATTTGAAGGAAGATTTTGGTATTGCTGGTGGTCCTCTGGCTCTGGCTCACAGTAATCTCTATGGGAACATAACATTATGCTGGGCAAAAGAGGAGATCAATTTGCATCCTAGTGTGTGCATCCCCAGCAGCCTGCATTAGCATGTCAAACAACTGGACTATAAACCTATAAAATATTTGACCACATGCCTAATGGCCACATTTTGCCTAATCTTGTGCCAGTGCATCAGACAGTCAATTGTTTTAGGGAAGAGAGTTTAAATCATTTGAGATGTTTGAGAACACAGCTACTATTGCTTGAGACAGCACCAAAACAACCTGTCTCCCATCAACTCTTCTCTGTGGTGAGAATTTGAACCACTCTTCAACACTTTTAAAAATCAAAACTTAATGCACATTAAATGTAACTTTCACAACAGTTTTAGAGTAATTAATAGCAAAGCACCAAACACACACCTCTATTGGAGCTCCCAAGAATTCACTCCAAAGAGTTGGGAGATCTGTAAATGTATGACGGAGGTAACAAAGATTACTTTGCAGGAAATGGACAACGTTGGCTCCTGTATCTTTAATGTTTGGGTATATCTGCTATATCAAAAGGGACAGCATTCTGTTCAGCCCAATAGTTTTCACACTGCTTAAATGTGGAAACTGCTGATTTTATGGTTCTTTTCATTTTATGTAGGCCTTTATTCTTCCTTCCATCCCAATAAGCACACTCTTTTGTTTACCTTCTGTGTAATGAAGGTGCAAAATTATAGTTACCTGCAGACCCAGACTAAAAGCATTGTCTTAGGCAGCATAATGGATTGCATATTGGACACTTCCCAAATGAAATGTACATTGTAAGGGTTTAGAACAGTTCAAGAATGATGGGAATGCAGGATTGGAAGCAGAAAAATGGCACAGCATTTACAAATAGTTTTTTTTTCAAGAAGTTAAATCAGGCAGACAAATTCATAAAGTCAGGCTTCTTCACACTCAGTAAATGAAATTTCTTTATTTAAATTAGTCCGCTTAGTTCATATTCAGGACAGCATAAAAGCCAAGATACTTGATCGTTCAGACTGGCCCAGAAAATAAGACTTCAAGCTGCAGAGGAAATCTGAACAGCGCTTGGTCTTCTTTGAAGTCAGGATGTTGAAGGTAGTTAACTCTGCATATAATTTTGTTTATATAATTTAGTATACAATGCACCATTCACTCAGCAATATACTCTGAAAATATACAAAACTTACATAACCAAATGAGCAATGTTTGACAGCCAACAATTACCATCCAAATTAGTTTAAAAGCACTCCTAGAGCTCCACAAATAGAACATGAATTCCACATAAAGCAGATCAGACATCTTTTTTCCAGGAAAAAATATGTATATTCACTTATTCAATCATCTTCTTCAACACGAATATAAAGGATGAGAGCCAGACTCAGTTAGATGCATGTAAGGCTCACTGATTTTCAGTGGGATGTGAAGGCAACTAACTTAGCGGGATTCAATCTCAAACAAAGAGTTGTAATCAGATAATAACTATATTGTCTAGTGCTGAACTGGCTGAATTAATTTTTTTGTAAAAAAAATCTATACAGTATTATTGCACTTCTTGAATGTGCAGTATTTGGAAACATACCAGTACTGAAAAGTGGTCTTGCATTAAGATTTTCAGGAACAACAACATGAAGGCGAGGAGAAGTATCCAGTCTGCACCAACAGCATGCTGTCTTCAGTACAGACCTTCATTATTTCGTTCATGTTGCCTTTCAAAACTGTCTCTTAATGTCTGAAAACACAGGAAGACAAATTTATCAAGTAGCTCCACAAAATAAGATCAAAGAAAACTGTCCAAAACTATTCTATTTCAATTGTTGTCCAACAGACAAGGTCACACACAGATCTGGAAATATATGCTGCAATATTAATGAATTTGCATACTTTTAAATGCTACTTTACTTTTAAATGCTACTTAAGCAGGTTGGTTGATATCTCGGAAACTTAACATCTAAATCTAATGAATTACAGCTTCCAAAATTTCCAGGTGGAAGCTTAGTTCTTTAATGCTGTACACCTGTATGATGCATTTACTATATATTTTTTTAAAAAATCAAATGAGTAACTGAGCAATCTTCAATGTAAACTTACAAGACGTTTTCAGTACTGATAGATGGGGCTATGATCTATGATGTGGCATTTGCTCCATATGAACGTTGAGTTTCATTTCATTATCAAGGATTTGAACAAGCTGTTGCATGGAAGGAAGGTGTCCAGACTCCAGTTTTGACCACACAGGAACATCTAGTAAGAGGTTTGAAAGAAAAAGTAAAATGTGTAATTGGCACATTGATGCAATATTTGCAAAGAAAAAAAACCCAAAACAAATCTTGGAACAACTAGTTATGGTCATATACTCACCAAGCCCTCTGTGAGTAAAAAGCGCTTCACAATGCTATACATTTTTATTTATTTTTTAAACTACTTTGTGTCCTCTTTTGGGAGAGCAAAAATAATATATACAACTATTAACTCAAATAGAAACTATCAGATAGTATTTCTAATAAATTCACGTAATTTTTGAAAGATGACTCTGTGCACAGGGCTTCTGTGAACAATTCATGTTCCAAGATCTTATTGCCTTGTTATCAAACAAGATAATAATACAAGAATGACCCTTTAAAACATAAAATGAAAGCATATCATTTTGCATCATATAGCTATCATTTTGCTCACCACATGTTCTGTAATATTTGAGAAAATTTAGGGCTCATTCTGTTTCCATCTTTTAATGCTGACAGAAGGACTATAGTTCACAAAGACTTTCTATTTTGGTCTTAAGCTGGTTCCACATGGGAAAAGTCTGCTCCGCCCCAGGCTTAAAAATCTGAGTTGGGGCGAATGTCTGTCCCCAAACCAGCTTGAAAAACCCGTGCTTTTGGTGGGGGGTATCTAGATGCCCTCTCGGAACCTTCCAGAAGGACAGAGAGATACCCCCTCCCCAAATCGCCCAAAAAGAAAAAATAAGTTACCCAGCCGCCATTTCCCTGCTGCCAGCCCTCTCCTGGTGTGTCATTTTTGTACCTTACCCCCCTTCTCCTGGCACATTATTTCTGCGCGCCAGGAGACCTCCGGTAGCAGTGTAATGGTGGCCTGTAAGTTGTTTTCTCTTTTGGGGAGTTTTTTAGGGGGGTTCTGGGGAGGGGGTTGGTGCCCTTGGCGTTTTCTGGGCTGATTCAGCCCAGAAAATCTACAAAGGCTGTGCAGACTACCCCTTCAGTAGTTCCAGGACTACTGAGGGGGCAGTCCAAACAGGGTCCATACTGGATTAGACCCGGGTGTTTAGGAAGACCCAAGGCTAATCCAGTACCTAATTAATTGGGGACAAAGCATGGTTTTCCTGCTTTATTCAAAATTAATTTGCTTTTACCTGAGGCATCATTTCAACGTCTCAGGTAAAGGTCCGAGAGGGCCCACATTTGGGCCCTGTGTGGATGCACCCTTTGTCTCCAAATGCAACCAGTAATTTCACAGAAACCTAATGACAAGTAGAAATCCATTTAAAATTTGGATGATACAAATGCTTTTTACAACTCACCATTAAAAGTTATTTCAAATGCACCTGTTGACATACACTGGTTCTCAATCATGTTGCTAAGGAAGAACACCATCATACAAGCATAGACCTAAAAGTTAAAATAATTATTCTATGTTATTATATTGAAATCATGTAACACATTTCTTAGTTTTCATGTATAAACAATTGCTTAAACAGCAGCAGTATTTGGCATTCTCCCTATTTATGGATGTTTAATCAGAAAATAATCAAATTTTCTTATATCTCTTAAATTAGAAACATTCATTTGAAATACTTCAAAGAATGCTTGCAAGCAACAAAAGAATTTAGCTTGTATAAGAAACACGTGCGATCAGAATTTTTTCTTCATTTACTAACAATGCTATCACAATGTTTACAGCAAAGAGGAGAGACTTTCTTAAAAACAATCATACTTCAACTATAAAGCAAGGCTGCTGCATTCTGCTCCCATCAGTCAAAAATGGAGAAGCCATGCTTTGAGGTGGCAGTTAAAAGACTAGGTGTGCTCATGCCCCAAATTCTGATTTGCAGATCATATACAACTGTTTCTTAACAAATAAACATTTTATTTTTCATTCCCAGCTAAGCTCTTTTGGTTTTTATGATTATGTTTGCAATTAAAGCAAGGGAGAAGTCTTCTGTAGTCATTTTCCTTTTTCTCACTGTAAGAACATGCATTTAGTCCAGTAAAAACACAAGCCAGGGTCTTACAAAATATAATAAATCAGGGTTTATCAAACTCTGCCCCTCCAGATGAAGTCCAAAACATCTGGAGGAGCACAGTCTGAGAAACACTGGAATAAATAATTACTATTTTCACTTTCATTAGAGAACCAAATATGTTAAGTGAATGCTGAGTTTTATTTAATACTAGCTTGGGAACCCGGCAATGCCCAGGTTATTTGATAAAGGCATTATTTGTCTTTGTTTGTTAGGTATTCTCAGTTTGGAGTGGGTGAACTACAATTCCCAGAATCATGGGTCAATCCTCCCCAAACCCTACCGGTATTCAAAGTTGGCCATTTTGGGTCTGTGTACCAAGTGTGGTCCAGATCTGCCGTTGGCTGGTCATCGCCTGGCTGCAGTGTTCTCTGGATGGGGGTGAACTGCTGCAACTCCCAGATTCCAGGGGCAATTGTCCTGAAACATCTGTCAGTATCCACAGCAGGCTATGAGTCTGTGCGCCAAGTTTGATCCAGATCCGTCGTTGGCTGGGTTCAGTGCTCTTTGGATGCAGGTGAACTACAGCTCCCAAAATCAAGGCCCATTCCCACAAATCCCTGTAGTATGTTCAGTTGGTCATGAGGCTTCTCTGTGCGAAGTTTGGTCCCAGTCCATTGTCGGTGGGGGTCACTGTTTTTCTGGATGCAGGTGAACTATAACTCCCTTCCCCCCAAACTTATCCAATAAGCTCTTTAGGTTATGGGGGCTCTGTGTGCCAAGTTTGGTCCTGGTCCATCATCAGAGGGGTTCGGAGTACTCATTCATTGCAGGTGAACTATAAATCCCAGTACCGACTACTCCCAAATGTCCAGGCCAATTCCCCTCAAAACCCACCAGTATTCAAATCTGGGCATATCAGGTATGCATGGCAAGTTTGGCCCAGAGCCATCATTGTTTGGGTTCATAGCATTCTGGGTGTAGGTGAACTACAACTCCTCTACATTCCCCAGTAGGAGTCACAGTGCTCTGACTTGATGCAGGGTGAACTACAACTTCCACCATGTGGAGTCAATTCCCCAAGCTCCTCCAGGAAGTGTAGTTGTGCTGTGTTTGTTCTGCAGACAGATTTGAAAAGGAAGGGCAGTAGGCGGGGTCATGCAAATTTCACACCAATGGAGAACCCTGGGGTGTCTGCCTGTGGTGGAGGACAATGCAAAATCTAGGATGAAATGGTCCCCAAATGAAAGCATTCCTTGGGTGGTGGGCCGTAGTGTTTGGGGAGGACATTGGCAGGGTTTGGGCTACATGTTCATGGAGCTCGCTGTAACCTCAATGACAATGGAAAAGAGTGACTTGCTGGCTCCTCAGTACTGGGAAATGTAGCCTGTTTATGGAGGCCGGAGGCTGTCTGTGTGAACAGACACCCGTGCCACATACACACATAAGGGTTTTCACTTTTATTATGGATATAGATATAGATAGATATAGATGTCAAAATTTTGACTTTTCTCTCCATCAAACAAGTCTGCTAAATTCACACAATAGATTGGGGTTTGTTCAGTTGCTGCTCCAAGCAGAAGAAATTGGAAGCCAGGAGCCAGACCAATAGCTGATCCAAGATAAACCAGAAATCATGAAAAATGGAAGTTGGCAAAGTGTGGGGCATACACTGCATGTGGTCTTCAGGGCCTTGCCCATTTTTAAAACCATCATTTCAATGTTCTCAACTAAAACACTATTTGATATTTTTTTGTGATTCCTCACCAAAAAATCCTGGTGGTTTCAGGCACAGAAGAGACATTTAACTGACAAGAAAATAAATTCAGGTTGAGTTCGGGTAAATTTCCTGGATAAACAGGCCTCTTCTGGGTCTAAAACAGCTTGGAGGGATAAAACATAATAGAATCGCCCTCAGAACCTTCAACAGATGTCAGAAAATGCTTTGAGTGCAAGTGTGGGATGTGTACCCTCCACAAGTATCAGCTGCCCATCCCTGTGATATTTTAATGAATACACATTTAAGAGGAAGACGTACCTTATTTTCTTGGCCCCACTGCCAGATGCTTGGAGCTTGCATGCCAAAGAAAGCAAAAGGATCCTTGCCAACAATAATGAAGCCTATTAACACTAGTTTGAAGACTGACAGGAAAGATGCTATATGCCTGGTAGAAGAAAAGACAAATCAATCACTAAACATGACATCTTTGGGGAGAGAAAACTTTATCAGTAAATCAAAAATTATGTCACACTTCACTGCACATCACTGGTTTTCACCTCATCAACAAAAACTAACTGGAGTACATTTAAAATTTACAAGTACTGATGGGTAGATGGAATTTAAGAATTATCAAGGACACTGTTTCTTACATTGGTTACAAATCAACAAAATGCCACTTTGTGGGATTTTGCATCATCATCCTTTCTACAGCAAAATTATTTTTTAGAAATATTCTATCATTGGCAAAATTATTATATCATTACTTGCAAATATGATTGGAAGTGATGTACCAAGACACATGAACTGATGTACCAATGAAATTCAACTGCGGTCACTAGAGCCAAGTAAGATTATTCTTCATGTTTTAGAATCTGATCCTTTCAAACTACTGGAGATATAATCATAGAGTAGAAAGAAAGAACAAGGGCCATCCAGCCCAAATTCTTGCCATGCAGAAATGTTCAAGCAAAGCACCCTGACAGATGGCCACCCAGCCTCTGCTTACAAACCTCCACAGAATGAGACTCCACCACACTCCAATATTTAGTCTATTTTAAAACATAAGTAACTCACCTATAAATAGGTTGAGGAAGGTAGTTTTCCCCTTCAATGCGGATGTCTGGGTACCGCTGGCTAATAACCCGCATGTACTCCTCAAACACCCGCCTGTATCCTCAGGAAACACTGAAGAGAAATATTTTATCACATTTAAAGTTTTACCACAAATACTGAGTTTAATTATTCATAATAAAATATAAAATTTTAGGGAATTTGTATCTACTGCTTTAAGCCTACCATTCTCATCTATGTAAAAACTTTCATTTGTCATCACAACTCGCCTTACATCTCTCTTAGCTCTCTCTCGCACTCTCCATTCAAAGCTCTTTTCAAAATCCGGTGTTTGCATTCATGTGCATGTAAATATACACATGTTCACAGAAGAATGTGATACACCTTCCAGTACAATTTTTGGTGTGGAAAAGCAACATATAAAGGAACATCTAAGCTAATTTTAAACTGGAATAGATAAATATCCATTTTTATTTGATTATCTCTTTAATTTTCATTCTCAATTGTAACCAACCTGCAATATGAGCAAACCCATCTGCTTATATGTTCCCCTTCCAAGTATATTTCAGATCCATGAAAACCGATGAATGTATAAACAATAAATGACTGCTCTTGCGCAGGTTTATTATGCAAGTATCTTAGGAAACATAAGTATGTTGCAATAACAAGTAGCAACAACAGTCAGCCAGTAAAACCTGCTAACACTCTGCTCTAGTAGCCAACTTTCTTCTAAAACCCAAGCAAAAGGAAGCAGCTAGTTTTGTCTATGGAATATAGTAACAACGTTCATTAGGACAAAGTGACACACCAGGATAAGAAAATACATTTTATTTTGATGTCAATATAGAAAATTTGCATGAGAGTGCCAAAGCACTCTGATGAGGGAAATGATACACATAATGTCAACAAAAACTTCCAGTATTTATTTCTTTATCATATTTGTACCACACCCTTCTCAACCCTAAGGGGGACTCAGTGCCTCACATATTGGCAACAATTCCATGCCTTAAAACATACAATTGGTAAACATCTACATTTAAAACTAAAAAATTAAAACATATAAAAACAGTATTAGAGCTGCTGGCTTGGATTCCTTGTAATTGCGCCCTAGTGTGATTTCTCATGTGAACTTTATTTCTACATTTTGTTTTGCCTCACAGCTGTACTCTTTAACCATAAGATTTCACTAAGAAATAATTTAAAAGAACTGTAAGCTAAGATTTTAAAAAATAATCCACAGGTTTATTTATAAAAATTGTTCAAGTGAAGAGTTCCTGTACAAAATCATTGCTCAGATCTTAACAGCTACTGCAGCTCACAAATCTTAATAAAACAGTGAGCATTGAAAACCAACATGAAATGATCTCTGCTTTTCTTTCCCTTTGGTCCCAACTGTGGCATGTTGCTATGCTGATGTTAACACCAGTATTGAAGAGAAACATTGCCTGTTAAAAATAGTAACAAACAGGTGGAAACACTGTTGATTTTAAGGATACAAGCAACATCTAGTGATTTTACAAAGAAACTGTGGAAGGTTTATGCAATTAAGAGTAGGGAAGAAGCTGAACTTTGAACTAGATGTATAACTATTAACAAGTATGCTTCAACTTTGAAATGCAAATCTACTCCATTAAATAATTACTTCTAGAAGCAAGCACTGGAAATTTAAACTCAATGTTCCCATTTTACATTCAAACTCTGAGATTCATAATCAGAGTAAAATCATTAAAAAACAAGTGTATTACTTTATAAATAATAACTTCAAAATGAAGCAAGATAATTCAAACAGTAATGTTTAATTCTTACAAGTAACCTGGGACCTTGGAAATGTCACACTAAAGCCCTTCAGGAACTACAGACTGTGACTTGGGGTGCATCTACACTGAAAGATTAATGCCATTTGACACCACTTTAACTGCCATGGATCAATGCTATAGAATCCTGGAATTTGTAGTCTGGTGAAGCCCCAGAACTTTTTGGCAGACAAAGCTAAAGACTTTGTAAAACTACAAATCCCATGGTTCCACATCATTGAGCCATTGCAATTAAACTGCTATCAAACTGCATAAACTCTACAGCATAGATGCACCTCGAGAAGTCCAAATTAATAGCTGAATTACAATGCACTCTTAAGTATGTTTATTAAGAAATACAAGCAGTCCCCAAGTTACAAACAAGATAGGTTCTGTAGGTTCGTTCTTAAGTTGAATTTGTATGTAAGTCATAACAGGTACTTTTTAAAGTGTAACTTCATCCAAATGGGTTAACACCCCATTGGGGCTTGTTTTGCTGTCTGTGGCCCAGTGCAAAAGATTTCACCTCACTTTCTGTCCCTGTGATCATTGGATTTTGAAAAATCTGACTTGTTGTGGAAACAAGGATTGGTGAGAAAGCTTCAATGAAGCCACCTTTTCCCCATGATAACTCTTTCAGGAGTCAATGTCCCTTCCTAGGAGTAACTTTTTCTCACTTCCTGTTGTCTCACCTCCGTTCTTAACGATGAGTCATTTGTAAGTCAGATGCTTGTAATTTGGGGACTGCCTATACACTGTTTGGGCTGCATGTTATGGGGATGTGTGGTTACTACCAAATGAATAATCCTCTTGGTAATATGTGGACAATTCAGGAGAATTTCAGAATCCCAATAAATGTGTGCGCGCACAGGGTGTATGTGGATATGAAGTACAGTAGAGTCTCACTTATCCAATGTTCTGGATTATCCAATGCATTTTTGTAGTCAATATTTTCAATACATCATGATATTTTGATGCTAAATTAGTAAATACAGTAATTACTACATAGCATTACTGCATATTGAACTACTTTTCCCCTCAAATTTGTTGTTAAACACGATGTTTTGGTGCTTAATTTGTAAAATCATGACCTAATTTGATGTCTAATAGACTTTTCCTTAATCCTTCCTTATTTTCCAACATATTCGCTTATCCAACGTTCTGCCGACCCGTTTATGTTGGATAAGTGAGACTCTACTGTAGTAAACATCATTTCCTATGCATTTTCACTACCCCTCATAACTATTTCCTGCCTCCCCCAAATTATCTGACCTCAACTACTTTTTGTGATACTTTGAAAACATCTTCATCAAACAAATCTGTGTCTTGAGAAATGCACCATCCAGGTTATAATCCCATCCTCAAGGGGTAGAATTGATGCAGTTTGGAACCACTTTAACTACCATGGTTTAATGCTGGGGATTCATGGGAGTAGGCTACGGAATAATGTGCTGGAAGAGATCTGAGAGCTAGATGAGCTGTGAGAATTTAAAACAGGATTAAAGACCAATGTCATCTGGCAAGCAGCCCAGTTTATTTTAAATAATGAATCTTAACTTTACATTGTATTAGTATTGGTGCTTCAATCTTTCCCCCCTCTATGTTGTTAACATACAGTATGTTGTTTTATCTATGTCATTTAACAGTGCTTGAATCTTGAATCATAAAGAGAGGAAGATAGCAAATAATAAATATATTTTTTTTCCTGCTTCTCCTCATGGTTTGATGAGAGTTGAGTAAAAATAATAATTTGTTGGTACTGTTCCATTATCTGAGTGGACTCCAAAAGGGAGCCTAGACAGAGAAGGATAGTCCATTTTATGGGCCGAGGGGAGGGGTGTGTGTTGAAGGAGAAAAACAATTTACCCCATTTTTGCTGGTTATTTCCATATCTGCAGATGGCAACATGCGTATGTGTGTATTGCAGGTTTTATGGCAGGTTGCCCCCTCTTTTGCCATATCATATATGATGGTTGTTTTGTCAATGGCGATATGGGTGGGGGGAATAACAGGAAAGCAGGGGGAAATGATTTAACTCCTTCAACCCCCCCCCCCCCCCCTAAAATGGACTAGCCTTCTCTGGCTGGTCCCCTTTTGGCCTCCGCCCAGATGATGGAACAATACCATTCAGTCTTCTCACTAAGAAGGCTGCGGTCTCAACAAACTACAACTCCCATGATTCCACAGCATTGAGCCATAGTATGTAAGGTGTTGTCAAACTGCAGGAACCGAATATCCACTGCTTACACCACTATACCACGCTGGAATGCAAATGTAAATCAATTGCTGGAACAGTCGTTTCATTTTTCAATTTGTACTGAGTATCCCATAAGGCCAGGAGCACATCTACACCGTAGAATTAATGCAGGTTCTGACACCACTCTAACTGCCAGGGCTCCATGCTGTGAGATCAGGGGAGTTGTAGTTATCAGAGGTGTAGTTATTTCCGAAATCCCATTGTTTGCTGTATACAAGGATTTGTTCCCCTTCCATATATACAAATTCTATCAATTTTCCCCATGTCTTCCCAAAATCATCCTTTTTCAATAACCCTCTTTTAATCTTACTATTACATCTCAATTTATCGTTTATTGCAATATCCCAAATCTCACTATGCCATTCTTCCAATTGGCATGCCTCCCCTTCTCTCCATTTTTTTGGCTATTAACAATCTTGCTGGCAATTAATTCATTTAGCTCTTTTGATATTTTAATATTATCAATAAATGACAGCAGTGCTTTTTCAGGTGTTCCTGTTATCTCAGAAAAGGGCCTGAGGCTGTTAGGAATTGTGGGAGTTGAAGTCCAAAACACCAGAAGGGCAGAAGTTTACCCAAGCCTGGCTTAGAGTATTTCTTACCGATTTGGTGATTCCCCTTACTTCTTGAAATACCTTTTCCCAGAATTTTTGAACATTTACAGGACCGCCACATGTATATGTATGTACCAGTTTCTTGACAGCCCCTCCAGCACTGTTTAGAGCAGGCATGAGCAAAGATGAATGTTCTATAGTATTGCACACGCATGGGCAAATTTTGGCCCTCCAGGTGTTTTGGACTTCAATTCTGTTTTGGATTTTACCTGTCTGAATGCATTTCCTTTTACAAACCACCGTGAAGACTAAGATCTTTCCGGGGAGGCCCTGCTTTCGGTCCCACCACTGTTACAGGCGCGATTGGCAGGGACGAGAGACAGGGCCTTCTCAGTGATTGCCCCCCGGCTATGAAACTCCTTCCCTTGTGAGATTAGATCAGCCCTCTCCCTCCTGTTCTTTGGAAAGATGGTAAAGACCTGGGACCAAGCCTTTGGGGCAGTGCAATGAGGCAATAATAGGAAACCTATGGTGTCCTGAGTTGGTTTAAATTGCTGATTTTAAAGCAGATATACACAAACATTAAAATCAGTTATTTTTATAATTATTTTATGTCTGGGCATGTAGTACTTGCCCTATATATGTTGTGCTCTGCCCTGAGTCCCCTTTGGGGCGAGAAAGGTGAAATATAAATGTTTTAAATACGTAAATAAATAAAATTTCCCACCTCAGCCGAAAAGGAAAGGGCCTGAGGCTGTGAGGAATTGTGGGAGTTGAAGTCCAAAACGCTCAGAGGGCCCAAGTTTGCCCATGCCTGGCTTAAGAGTATTTCTAACCGATCTGATTTAGTCCTTTTTCCCCAAGGTTCAGGCCTGTTCTTGACAATATCAAGCGTAGGCCCTTTTCTCCTTCCTCACCTCAGGATTTCCCCTCAAAACACCCACCCACCATGCTACCAATTTCTCTGTGTCCCCCCGCGTCCTTCCAGGCCTGCCTGGATTTCCCTCCCGCTCCCTGAGGCCTCCTCACCAGATCTGGAACTTGAGCAGCGGGCCCGTCGCGTAGGCCATGCGTAGCTTCTTCCCCGGCGGGAGTCCGCCCGGTTGGGCCCAGGCCCCGCTCAAGCCCACCGCCAGCAAGAAGAGCAGCGCCGGCCTCATCCTCCTCCTTTTCTCCTGCGGACCCCAAAAGCAGCGCCGGAGCCAAAGATGGAAACTTCCGCTCACGCGCCCCGCCTCCGCCTACCACCAGGCAAGGAGGTCACGCGAGCCGGGCGGCTTCTGCGCCTGCGCAGTCGTCAAAGGGAGAAAGAGAGAGAGAGAGAGAAGCTGGTTCCAACCGTCGTTATGGTGAAAACTAGGGGAAGGGGGGCGGGGCGGGGCGGGGAGTGAAACGCCTCTCTCGTCGTCAGCGGACCGTTGGGCGCGCGAGCGAGCGAGTTGAGAGAAGGCAGTTGCGCATGCGCGGCAGGGCAGAAGTGTCGCTTCCTCATGCTGTTCGCCTCCTTTCAACTTTGCTGTAGGATTACAGAGCCCTTGGATGGTCACGGCTTTCCCTGCCATGGCTCATTGGAGTTGTGGTGGCAGTACAAAACAAAATTGCCGATCTAGAAAGGGTTTGGATGAAAGGGCTTCCATTAACACACACACAGGAGATAGCATTGAAGTTGGTATAGCAACCACATTTTGGCTGCAGCTGCTAGAGCCTTAGCACAGCCTTGAGGCTAAGCACACCCAATTCAAGGTGCAGGCCCTACAAAGCCCTAAACGGTTTGGGACCCACCTACCTTAGAGACCGCATCTCCCTCTATGAACCCACACGTTCTCTTCGCTCGTCGGGGGAGGCCCTTCTCTCGCTCCCACCACCCTCACAGTCGCGGTTGGTGGGGACGAGAGAGAGGGCCTTCTCCGTCGTGGCCCCCCGGCTTTGGAACTCTACCTAGAGAGATCAGGCAGGCCCCTACCCTCCTCTCCTTCCGGAAGAGCTTAAAAACCTGGCTGTTTCAAAAGACCTTCGATGTTTAGTTGTTGCTGGATTGATCTATCTGTCCATTCCATAACAGTCCCATTGTTGTCTTGCCATTTTATACCGCACTTTATTGTCCAACTGTGAAATTTCCTTTTCCCATTTCGTATCACTCTGCATTTCGCCTGGGATCTACGAATTAGTCTCCTGTTTTTAACACTGTATCCTGCTTGTTGATTTTAATGATTGTTTTTATTGATGTTGATGTTTTTTACTGGGATAATTGTTTTATTGCTTTGTTACTGTTTTGTTTGTTTTATCGGGCCTGGCCCCATGTAAGCCGCCCCGAGTCCCTTCGGGGAGATGGGGCGGGGTATAAAAATAAAGTTATTATTAAGTTATTATTGAGCAGGCATGGGCCACTTGTTGTCGTTTATTCGTTCAGTCGCTTCCGTTTTCTCCCTCTATTTGCCAGTTATCAATAGGTGTGGTTGCCATGATCTTGGTTTTCTTGATGTTTAACTGCAACCCAGCTTTTGCATGGGCCACTATATATGTGTTATTTGGAAAAATCAATAAAAAAGGTAAAGGTTTCCCCTGACGTTAAGTCCAGTCGTATCCAACTCGGGGGGGTGGTGCTCATCTCCATTTCTAAGCCGAAGAGCCAGCGTTGTCCGTAGACACCTCCAAGGTCATGTGGCCGGCATGACTGCATGGAACGCCATTACCTTCCCGCCGGAGCGGTACATTGATCTACTCACATTTGCATGTTTTCGAACTGCTAGATTGGCAGAAGCTGGAGCTAACAGCAGGCGCTCACTCCGCTCCCCAGGTTTGAACCTGTGACCTTTCGGTCCGCAAGTTCAGCAGCTCAGCGCTTTAACACACTCAGCCACCGGAGGCTGAAGCCAATTGGTTGAGTTTGCATGGACCTGGGAATCGGTCCATGCGAACTGTTGCTGTCCTGCTGCTGGAGAACCGGTTTGAACTGGTTTCTGTATGTGAGAGAGTTTACTGAGTACTGACTGGAAAGAAGATGTCTCTGTACTCAGAGAGGCCCTCCAGTTGGGCCCTCCAGTTGTTTTGGACTGCAAGTCCCACTGTCAGGGCAATGGCTCACCAGCACTCTGCACGAAGTCAGGAGTCCCCTTTAGCTCGAGAGGGTGATGTGAAGGAAGGAACACCACAAGTTGAATCTCAACTGCAGAAGTTGTTTTATTACAGGCCAGCTATGGTGACAAAATGCATACAGTGATGCATGAAAAGGTTTCGCCGCAGCCCCAAATTGAGTTGCAAGGGTTTTTATCACTTTTACAGAAAGTTAAAAACACATTCTTGTTGGTATACAAAGATAAATTATTTCATTGGTCTAAACCAGTGGCTCTCAACCTTCCTAATGCTGCGACCCCTTAATACAGTTCCTCATGATGTGACCCCCCAACCATAAAACTGTTTTCATTGCTACGGTAGATTCTCGCTTATCCAACATAAACGGACTGGCAGAATGTTGGATAAGTGAAAATGTTGGATAATAAGGAGGGATTAAGGAATAATAATACTTTATTTATATTCCACACTACCTCCCCGAGGGGACTCAGGGCGGATCACAATACGCATACACGGCAAACATTCAATGCCATTTGGACAGACAGGACAGAACAGACAGAAAGGAGGTATGTTGTGTCAAAGTCCAGCTTCGGTGCCTTGGAGGTTGTGCTCATATTCATCCATGGGGGGTGTTGTCGCCTCATCCTCTATGACGAAGAGCCATCAGGACTTCCTCCTTTCTTTTGGTCGCCGGGCATTTTCTGATCTTTTTCTTTTTTGTTGTCATAAAATACCTCCCCCTTTTTTTTTAGCAGTACCTAATTTCTCTACTTACAGATCTAGGCTGTTTTTGAACTACAGTACTTAGGTAAACAGTGAGCTGACAGTCGGGCGCTCACTCCAACCCAGGCTTCGAACTGGCAACCTTTTGGTTTGTAGATCTTATTGCTGCTGATGATTTACAAGCTGTGCTAAAGCCTTGAAAAGCCTATTAAACGTCAAATTACATTATGATTTTACAAATTAAGCACCAAAACATCATGTTTTACAACAAATTGACAGAAAAAGCAGTTCAGTACACAGTAACGTTATGTAGTAATTAATTACTGCATGTATGAATTAAGCACCAAAACATTGACTACAAATCATTGACTACTAAAAGGCAGATTTGGTTGGATAATACATGTGCTGTCCTACTTGGCTTTCCTATCCCTTGCTTATTTCCTGGTTTCTGTTCTTGGGAGAAATGTTCCATTGGCTCCTGTTTTGGGGGTGGAGCTTGGGACTCCCCTGTAGGTTTGGGTGAAATGGTTCAGCCTGTGAGCTTGCTTCTAAGGCTTTTCCCCCTCCTTTGGCTTTCCAGAGAAAAACCTTAGAGATAGGTCTTAGAATTGGTCTGAGTTCTTTGACCTGGCAAATTCAAACAGGCAACATAAATCACGTACTTACCTTACAGCTTATGTATTTACCTCAAAGATAGCAAAGCTTATAGTTCACCTTGTACTTACCACCATAGCTTTGTGTACTTACCATCATAGATAGTACTTACCATACAGTCATTATAGATAGTATTTACCTCATAGCCTCATACTTACCATTACAGATAGAGTTCATCATAGCCACGTACTTACCTTACAGTTTACCTCATAGCCTTGTACTTACCTATAGCTTAGATAGTATACCTCATAGTAAAGTACTTACCTTATAGTCACATTATAGTTTTATGTACTTACCTATAACTTAGATAGTTTAGCTTAGTGTTTATTTGGTTTGCAGTTTTCTTAGCTCTATGTACTTAAAGCAGTGGGAGGGACTGCAGACCATGTGACTGTATAGAATGCAGTTTTAAAAGGACTACAGTTGAGGAATGACAGTTGATCCTTGAGTCTGAGTACAGAAGCCAGTGTTAAGGGTTAGAAGACAGTTGAGGCTTGAGTCCCTTGGAAGTAGACTGTTATGAAAGAGAACTGTATACAGCAATATAGTTTTGAAGAGACAGTTAAAAACTATAAGTTAAAGATACAAACAGAAACGTTTTAAAGTTTAACCTGACAAGAAATGTACTTAACTTTATGTATGTAACTTTATGTACATAACTTTATGTATTTAAATACATAAAGTTATGAGTAAAACAAACATGTTATTTTAAAGAAGTCTAATTGAATCTTTGCTGAGAGCGACAAATAGAAAAAAGATGTGCCTAGTGATCTTTCATTACCCAATAAACTAAACGAACATCTCTGAAACTCTGCTACCCAATAGGTTATGATTCTAACAGGCCATAATCCAATAGTACCACAAAGGCTGTTGTTAGGTGAAGTGGCCTTCTGTGATGTCACTGGGAAAGAAAGATGACATAATAATAATAATAATAATAATAATAATAATAATAATAATAATAATAATATTTTTATACCCCGCCCCATCTCCCCGAAGGGACTCGGGGCGGCTTACATGGAGCCAAGACCGGTCATCAACAATATAAAAACAAGCAATAAAACAAGTCAAACAACAATAAAACAAGTCATAAAAATCACATACAACACATACTGATAAAATCATGGATAAGATCTAGAGGAAACTGGGCCAAACGTGCTAGTTATGTCGATATCATGTATATGTAGAGGGGGGAGGGGGGGGAGAGAAGCGGTGAGAAAGAAAAAGGAGGAAAGGAAGGAAGGAAGGACAGAAGAGAAATGAAAGGGGGAAAGGAATGAGGGATGAGAGTAAGGAAAGAGAAAAGAAGGAGATGGTGTAAGAGGGAAACAGGAAGGAAAGAAAGAGCCATAAAAATGGGCAACCCTCATTATTGATGCAATGTCATGATATTACTATTTTTTATTATTTTAATGTGTTGCCGAAGGGTTTCATGGCCTGAATAATTGGGTTTCTGTGAGTTTTCTGGCCTGTATGGCCATGTTGCAGAAGCATTATCTCCTGATGTTCCATCCACATCCATGGCAGGCATCCACAGAGGTAGGGAAATCTGTGGGAAACTAGGCAAGTGGGGTTTATATATCTGTGGAAGGTCCAGGGTGGGAGAAAGAACTCTTGTCTGTTTGAGGCAAGTGTGAATGTTGCAATTGATCACCTTGATTGGCATCTAATGGCTTTGCAGATTCAAAGCCAGGCTAACACCTCCCAACAAAGTCTTCCCTCAGCCAGAAAGCAGCCATAGGTGTGGGCGAAACGTCAGGAGATAATGCTTCTGGTACATGGCCGTACAGCCCGGAAAACTTAGTTCTATCCCACTTTCCTCCCAGGATGGGGTTCAAAGTGGCAGTCTAGTAGTCTAGAGTGCACAAGTGTCCCAAGGTGTGGATTTCAACTGTAGTAATAAATCAGCCCATATTTTTACCTGTAGAATTGAGCCCAGAAGAATATGGACATTACAGATAATGCAACCCCATAATTAGTCTCAGAGGCATCACTTCAACAAAAACCACACCCCAGAGTCCCTCCATCCTTTAGATACAGTAATGTCATTGTACATAGAAATAAAACTAACGAAAGAGCATGCTGTAAGTATCCATGCATCCTCTCCATGTAGAAGTTTTCCAAGTGGAAAAAGGTAAAAGCAAGAACCTAGGCTCAGGTAGTGTAGTTTTGGTATGGACCTGGCATTCATGTTTACATTTCTCTTGTGTTGAAGTGCATATCCTGTTTTTAAAAACATGAGGAAAAGACACAGTCATGATGCAATACATGTAATTGGAATGCAAACTTCTAACAATGCACTTTCCCAAACATTCAAGGATGAACCTGGAAAAAAATCATTGAGACAAACATCTGGTGCATGTGAAGGATATAAAAGGTAAGGCAGATTTATTCATGAATTTTTGTGGTATGGTAAAGGTTGAGCATCCTTTATCCAGAATTCTGAAATCCAGAATACTCCAAAAATATCCACATGTGAAGGCCAAGGTAGTGACACCTTTGCTCTCTGATAGTTCAGTGTACAGTGTTCCCTCACTACTTCGCGGTTCACTTTTCGCGGATTCGCTGTCTCACGGTTTTTCAATAAACTCTAAAAGACCATTATAAATCATAAGAAATTACAATTTACAGCCTAAGGAAGGGAGGAAGGAGAAGCCAAAGGGAGAGAAAAGGAGTCCAAGCGGCAACGGAAGGAGGAGGAGATTTATCATCACACGATTGGTGGATAAAGACTTAAAATAGTGTATAACTACTAAAATAATGTATACATATTAAAATATAGTACCCCTACTTTGCAGATTTTTACTTATTGCGGGTGGTCCTGGAACGTAACCCCTGCGATAAGTAAGGGAACACTGTACAACACTTCGCTTCATGAACAAAATTATTTAAAATGCTGTATAAAATTATCATTATGATATGTATATAAGAGGTGTGTGAAACATCAATGAATTTTGCATTTAAATTTGGGTCCCATCTCCAAGTTACCTCATTATATACATACATGCAGATGTACAGTAGAGTCTCGCTTATCCAATATTCGCTTATCCAATGTTCTGTATTATCCAACACAGTTTGCCTTTTAGTAGTCAATGGTTTTGTAGTCAATTTTTTAATATATTGTGAAGTTTTGGTGGTAAATTCCTAAATACAGTAATTACTACACAGTAATTACTGTGTATTGAACTGCCTTTTCTGTCCATTTGTTGTAAAACATGATGTCTTGGTGCTTAATTTGTAAAATCATAATGTAATTTGATGTTTAGTAGGCTTTTCCTTAATCCCTCCTTATTATCCAACATTTTCGCTTATCCAACGTTCTGCCGGCTCGTTTATGTTGGATAAGTGAGACTCTGCTGTATTTTGAAATTTTAAAAATAAAACCTAGAACACAAATTTTCAGGCATTTTGAATAAGAGATACTGTCAGATGACTCCTTCTCTCTCCTACCAGTGGAGAGGGGCTCTTTCCCTAGACAAACAAATACATTTGGAGGCTCTCCATCCTTGGACAGCTGACTAATCCCTTCAGAAGGCAACCTCAATCAGCCAATCCACCAGGGGGAAGAGGGTTCACATGGGTGGGGCACCATCGAGGTGGTGTGGGGGAGGAGGAAGATCGGTCAATTGCTGCCCAGGGAGAAGCGCAACAGAGTTCTTGCGACCCTGGAGAGGAATAGGTGTGGTAGTCTCCAGGACAGACCCCTCGGTCTTAAGGTTCTGCTTTTGAACGCCAGATCCGTCAACGGTAAGACAGCTGTCATTCAGGATTTGATCCTGGATGAGGGGGCGGATCTGGCATGCATCACCGAGACGTGGTTGGACGAGCTGGGTGGAGTGAATCTCACCCAGCTGTGTCCACCAGGTTTCGGGGTGCATCAGCAGGCCAGGGCTGGGGGGCGGGGAGGAGGAGTCGCGGTGATCTTTCGGCAGTCCATCGTCCTGATCAGATGCGCTGTTCCGCAATCCTCGAGGTTTGAGTGTGTCTTCTTGAAGGTGGGAGCCCAATACAGCTTGGGGATTCTGCTGGTGTACCGTCCACCCCGCGACCCAGCAGTCTCTCTGTCTGAGCTAGCAGAAGTGGTCTCCAATTCGGCCCTGGTCTCCCAACAACTCATAGTTTTGGGAGACTTTAACATCCATGCCGAGACCACATTGACAGGTGCAGCTCAGGATTTCATGGTTGCCATGACGACCATGGGGCTGACTCAAGTTATATCTGGGCCCACACATCAGGCAGGACACACGCTGGACCTTGTCTTTATTGTGGACGGTGGGACAGTCAGAGTGGAAGAGGAAAACATCCTTCCATTGTCATGGTCTGACCATCATCAGATCTGTTTAAGTTTCGCCGTGTCTTCTAACCTCCGCAGGGGTGGTGGACCCACTAAGATGGTCCGCCCCAGGAGGCTGATGGATCCGGATGGACTCCTGAGGTCTCTTGGGGATCTTCCTGTTCTGGAGACTGGTGATCCTGTCAATGATCGCTATAATAGTGAGCTGACAAGGGCACTTGACACGATCGCTCCCGAACATCCCCTCTCGCTGCGTAGAGTCACGTCGACTCCTTGGTTCACTGAGGAGCTGGCTGTGATGAAGCGTGCGAGGAGGGGACTAGAGTGCATCTGGAGGAAATCTCAGGATGTGTCTGACCAAGCATGGGCTAAAGCCGCTATTAAGGCTTACTCCGTGGCTCTGCGAGCAGCCAGGAAAGCTTTCACGACTGCCCGCATAGCGTCTGCAGCCAACAGGCCATCGGAGTTGTTCCAAGTTGTTGGGGAGCTCCTGCGGCCTCCTGAGACCCAGGGGCTTCCTGATGACTTGGCAACTCGGTGCAGCGATTTCGCGCACCATTTTGCAGGCAAAGTTGCTCAGATACGCCGTGAGTTGGACTCCAGCTTAACTGTAGTTCCAGCGGAGGTAACCGAGGTACCTGTCTGTCCGATCTTGTGGGATTCTTTCCGGCTTGTTCTTCCTGATGATGTGGAGGGAATTCTTGGGTCTGTGAGGGCGACCGCTTGCGCTCTGGATCCTTGTCCTTCTTGGCTGGTTAAGCTGGCCAAAGATGGGTTGTTGGATTGGTTTGTGGCTATTATAAATGCCTCCTTGGGTCAGGGGTCAGTTCCATCCTGCTTTAAGCAGGCGGTAGTAAAACCATTACTAAAAAAGACCTCTTTAGACCCATCTGTATGTAACAACTACAGACCAATTTCCAACCTCCCATTTTTTGGGCAAGGTTCTGGAGCGGGTGGTTGCCACGCAGCTCCAGGGGTTCCTCGATGACACTGATTTTCTGGACCGCTCGCAGTCTGGTTTCAGGCCTGGGTACGGCACCGAGACGGCTTTGGTCACCTTGGTGGATGACCTCCGCAGGGAGCTGGACAGGGGGAGTGTGACCCTGCTGGTTCTCTTGGACATCTCAGCGGCTTTCGATACCATCGACCATGGTATCCTTCTGGGGAGGCTCTCTGGGATGGGGCTCGGTGGCACTGTTCTGCTGTGGCTCCAGTCCTTCCTGGAGGGTCGTTCCCAGATGGTGAAGCTGGGGGACACCTGCTCGGACCCCTGGCCATTGACCTGTGGGGTCTCGCAAGGGTCTATTCTATCCCCCATGCTATTCAACATCTACATGAAACCGCTGGGAGAGGTCATCCGGAGTTTTGGAGGGCGTTGCCATCTCTACGCAGATGACACGCAAATCCACTACTCGTTTCCATCTGAATCCAAGGAAGCCCCTCGGATGCTGAATCAGTGCCTGGCCGCTGTGGCGGACTGGATGAGGAGGAACAAACTGAGGATCAATCCTGACAAGACAGAGGCCCTCCTGGTCAGTTGTGTGTCGGATCGGGGTATTGGGTGGCAGCCTGTGCTGGACGGGGTTGCACTCCCCCTGAAATCACAGGTCCGCAGTTTGGGGGTCCTCCTGGACTCAGCGCTGACGCTTGAGGCGCAGGTGTCGGTGGTGGCCGGGAGGGCCTTCGCACAACTCAAGCTTGTGCGCCAACTGCGACCATACCTCGTGAAGTCTGACTTGACCACGGTGGTGCATGCCTTAGTTACCTCTAGACTGGACTACTGTAATGCGCTCTACGTGGGGCTTCCCTTGAAGACGGCCCAGAAACTACAATTGGTCCAGCGCTCGGCTGCCAGGTTAATTACGGGGGCGAGTTACAGGGAGAGATCTACTCCCCTGTTCAAGGAGCTCCACTGGCTGCCTTTTATTTTCCGGTCCCAATTCAAGGTGTATACCATCACATATAAAGCCCTAAACAGTTTGGGACCCACCTACCTTCGTGGCCGTATCTCCTATCACAAGCCTACACGATCCCTTCGTTCATCAGGGGAAGCTTTCCTGTCCCCACTCCCGATATCCCAGACCCGCCTTGTGGGAACAAGGGAGAGGGCCTTTTCTGCTGTGGCCCCCCGATTGTGGAATTCTCTGCCCGCTGAGATTAGGCAAGCCCCCACACTAGCAGCCTTCAAGAAAGACTTGAAAACATGGCTCTTTCGCTGTGCTTTTGGAGAGTAACCATTTTATATTTCTTTTCCGTTGCTCCCTCTAATATCTATCCTCCTGAATACCCCACTCCCTTATGACCCTGTTCGCTGTGGTTTTTATTTTTATGTCTTTCTCACCCCGAGTTTTAACTTAATGTTCATGTGGTCTGCCCTTGTTTTTATTGTCTTTTTGTTTTATTTTGTAATGGATATTATTTACTGTATTGCTTATTGTATTGTGTTGTGCTGTTCTTTTATATGCTGTTTACATTGAATTGTTTTGGGCATGACCCCATGTAAGCCGCCCCGAGTCCCCGTTGGGGAGATGGTGGCGGGGTATAAATAAAGTTTTATTATTATTATTATTATTATTATTATTATTATTATTATTATTATTATTCAAACTGTTCTAGTTACTGTGGAGAAACTGGTACATTTCATGGTCAACACTTAATATTTGGGGCATTTGTGCAAGTGGAAGATCTCCTAAATTCCTTGCATTCATAGCTACTAAGAATGCAGAGCTAATCTAATTTACCACAGTATCTCAACATGCCCACCCAAGCCAGAATGCTGACTCCCAACATATCTCGCCCCAACTGTATGGATACATTGAATTCTTCATCTACAGTCACTTCAAATGATGTCCTAAGCACTTTATTGAAAAGCAAGGCATACTGCAAGAATATGAATGGCATTTGGCGTCCATTCATTCCTTTTACCCACATGGTTTGAAATTATGGCTTGGAGGGAGGCACCATATTAACCTTTACAAGAGCACAACTCCCATATGCAAGATTCCTGAAACTAACCAATTCTTCATGAACACTGGATTGCACCTTTTGGAGTTATCTGGGCATAAGATGCATCATCTGAATTTCAGTATTATTCCTCATGTCCTTTATGACTATATATAACTGTATATAGACAATATTGCTGTTGCATTTTGCATAATTCTAAAGTGATCCAGTTTACTATTGATGCAACTAAAACTGCTCCAAATTCCTTTTTTTTCTTAGGGAGAAAATTAGCCTCATTGCTCACCCTTTTTAAAAGATCCCCTTTGGCTCCATGTCTTATCTTTGAAAAATAATTCTTGCTCAGTTTTTCTGTATTTATTTCTTCTTTCAAACTTTGGAAAATTCTTTCTAAATTTAATTCAACTTTGTCAGCCAGTCCTGCTGCCTGGATTTATCTATAGTAATCTTATTTTCAACATTGAGCTCTAACCTAATTTCCCTAGGAATGTAGTAATTAAATTGGTCTAAGCCAAACACTTTCCCTTGCGTATCTGTCTTACATCCTGCAGCTACCCTAATTCCCAATTCCACCTAATTTTCCCTCTTATTTGGGTTATAAGATTATAAATATATATTTTTCTTTTAAAACTCAAGTCTCAACCTCCAATTTAATACACAATAATTTATTTGCAATAAATTACAGCACCCTCTTGTGGCACATATTGTATGTTTCAGTCAAGCCTCTTTTGATCAGATCTGGAATAAATTTGTTAAACAGCAGAAGTACAGGAGCAAGGTCTTTCTCAATGTTGGATAACTTCTGCTGTTTAACAAATTTATTCCAGATCAGCAGGAACAACAGGAGTAAATTTATACAGAGACCGAGGCCTCTTCCATACAGCTGTATAAAATCCACATTAAACTGGATTATATGGCAGTGTGGGCTCAGATACTCCAAAGAAGATATTGTGGATTATCTGCCTTTATATTTTAAGTTATATGGCTGTGTGGAAGGGCCCTGAGGCAATCTGGATTCTTATCCCTTTGCAGCTATGACACTCACTAGGTGTCTTTGGACTAGTCACTCTTTCTAGTATATATTCATTTAAAAAAATAGGAGTAATTCAGTTTGAGTATCCCTTTTCCAAAATACTGAAATCTGAAATACTCTAAAATTGTCCACCTGGGTAGATGATATAGTAACACCTTTGCTTTCTGATGGCTCGATGTACACAAACATTGTTTCATGCCATAAGATAATTTAAAATATTGTGGATAAAATTACGTTCAGGCTGTATGTATAAGGTGTATACGAAACCTACATACATTTCATGTTCAGACATGGGTTCAATTTCTAAGATATTATGTATATGCAAGTATTCTAAAATCTTGGGTGAAAATATAATTATAGAATCCAGAGCCTGCCTTGGAAGATGAGACTAGGCATACAAGATTAGAGGGAAAGCAGTGGAAAATTGGATCATCCTTGAAGTTGGACAATGCAGGAAGCTAACACAACATGCTAGGGAAATGTTTCCCTAGTTAATAAAACAATAATAAAATAAAACAAGATTTTATATGTTGTCTTGGTTGGGCTAAGGAATAAAAGAGACTTCCTATCCTCATTTGTATGAAAAAGAGAAAGGGAGCACCTACACTGTAGAATTAATTTAATTTCACTCCATATTAACTGCCATGGCTCAATACTATGGAATCCTGGAAGTTGTAGTTTTATGAGGTCTTTACTGCCAGTACTTCATCAAATATACAAATCCCTAATTCCATAACAATGACCCATGGCAGTTAAAAGTCAAATTGCAACAAACGTACATGTGAGACAGCGAACATACATCTGTAGTCCTCTTTATGGCCCCCAAAGTACATATCACAGGTAACATGCTGCATTCAAGCCCTGTCACTGAAGGCAGACAAGAGGTAAAGTGGAAGCCAACCCCAAGCACATTTTTAATACAAACTGATGGACCAATATGCTTACAACAGTTCAATATTGTCCCCACCCCCTGCCCACAAAACCCGGATTTACTGAGAAAAATTAGTAAGAGCCAAGGCCCCTATTCTGATTTGCTTTTCCAGAAACATGAGTAGACATCTAACATTATGGAATATGCTGGCATGGGGATGGTTGAACCATCCCCCAAACTATGTTTCTGTAAAAGTGTATGAGGATTGGGAAAGGGCAGTAAAGTGAAGCAATTTCAAGAGAGGCAAATGCCAAGGCAGTATGCTACTAAAGAATGTGCTAGGGCGTAAGCAGCAATTTGTAATCACCTCTTGCACTGAACTGTAAATGTCATGGAACAATTCCTACTTAAACATTTGAAATATCTGTATTGAAATAAATAATGGATTGCATAGCTCTTCCAGTAGAGGGCAGTCAATGAATTCATAAATCTATCCAAGAGCCTAGGGGCCCTTCCAGACAGCCTCTTAATCCAGAGAAGCCAAGTGGGTTTAAAAATCCCAGTACCTGATGGACCCACTAGTCCTGATCCCACAGCACCTACAAAGGTCTGGTTAATGTGAATGGAAAAGAAATGCAAAAGCTACGGTGGGACAATTCCTTTTCCTTTCATTTCCCTCCCTAATGATACTCTGACATGTGTTGCATCTCATAAGCATTTCTCCAATGTGGATATAACAAAGTGCACACAAGCAGATTTTCCGTCACCATCTCCTCATCCTCACTCCTGGTACCAGGTTTGCCCTCTTGAACCCTTTTTCCTTTTGGAGTCACTTGCCTGGGACATGCTGCTGTTCACTGTGCAATTTCAAACTCTGTTTCCTTTCAGTAATACACAGGAAATAAGAACAAAGGAATAGTTGGAGAAAGTTTTCATCAGAATTGCTTTCCTCTTGTGCTTCCATTTAGTCACCTGTGTGTCCATGACTCAATCTTTTTACATCCCTCCAACAGCTGTTTTGGGATCTTAGAATGAGGATAAGTGCTGGAGCAGTCTACATCAGCGTACCTCAAGGAATTCTCATTTTTTTGGGAGTGCTGGGGTATACAGTGCTCCATAGCAGCACATTTTTGCCTGGTATTGGATTTTATTCAAACTTTTAAAAATCATGTTTCTATGCTGTACCACAATCAAGTGCACATTATGGGTGTGCATTTTGTAGCCACTCCCTCTTTTATCCCACTTTCATCTGAGTTTTCAGCCCTGTGTGGATAGATCATAGGTCAAGTCTATATCTCAAACCTTGAGTCTCTATATCAGGAGAAATGCGGGATAAAATAAAATAAATAAAATATCTCAACTACCTTGAAATTTTTTTCCAGCTGCACTTTTATTAGGCACAGAATGAGAATGCTCCTAACATTATTTCTAAACAATGCTTTTTGCCATCTTCAGTTTTGATTAAAGAAGGCAGGTGTTGAATTTATTGAGAAAGTATTTTATATTTTTAAAGTATTGTTTTCGCTAAGCCAAATATCAAACAAACACATATATTCCATTTTTTAAAAGATGCCCTAAGTTGTTTATTGGAGGGGAAGTATGTCAAGATCTACTGGTGGATTTCTGGGAGATTTGTAGATCTCTAAGGCCTTCTAATTTCCCACTATTTAAATAGCAGCAATGTTTAATGAGCTAGCTACCTTTATTTAAAGGTAGCTAGCTCATTATTCATTTGGAATAAACTCTGAGGTAGATTTTTTACAAGGTACTGGAAGCAAAAATATTCTTAGTCTGAGTCAAGTGCTTCAAGACACCCTGTTCCTTAATTCTATTAGTTATGCCTTCCCTGAACTACTGTTTTGCACCCAATTTTGGTTTCATTAAAAAAAAAAACCAACAATTTGCGGGTGCAGGCTGAAGAGGCCTGGTAAAAACATAGGGTAGCTGTGATGCTGCTGGAGAGACAGGAATAAAAGTGTGTTAATACATCATCTTTTGATGGGTCCAGACCAGTGGTTCCAACCTTTGGTCCTCAGGTGTTTGGGATTTCAGTTCCCAGAGACCTCAGACATCTTGGCCAACAGTCGGGCATTCTGGGAGCTGAATTCCAAAACATCTGGGAGACCAAAGTTGGGAAGCACTGGTCTAGGCAATGAAAGAAAGCAGTCACAACTCACAAAGTTTTCTGAAGTAGTGCAATAAGACTCAGTCCATAAGATTTTATTGAGATATCAATAGTAAATTATATCACATAGTATACCATAAACCACAGCACAAGGCAGGAAGATAAGGCTCTCTATAAGTTGTCTGGTTGCAGCCTGCAGCAGCTGTAGCCAGTCCAGGTAGAATAAGAATTGCAAGCTGACAATATTTAGAGTGAAAGGGTCAAACTTAAGGCTCACAGTCTGAATCTGGCTTGCCATGTAATTTTATGTAGCCCTCCAGATGCTGAATTACAACTCCTGAATTCATTATTAGACATCATGAGTAGAGTTGATGGGAGTTGTGATACAGTAACATCTGGAAGGCTGTGGTTTGCTATTTTTAGTCAGGAGAGTGGGGTTTGGATTTCTACACAATGCTTCTGGATATTACATCTGACTTGAAATTTTCTGTTAACCTTTCCCCAACTTCTGAGCAACAAGTGCTTTTGAGTTGCAATTCCCATTATCCCCAGTCCTCATGGCAGTGATGGAAGTTGTCATTCAATCACATCTGGGGACCCAAACTAGGTAAAAGCTAAAGAGCACCAATCACTATGTAAAAAAATATAGTTGTTCCTCTGTATCCTGATTCTCTGACCATGGATTCAATGGCCCTTAAAAGGCAACTGTAAGGCTGACGTGGTCCTCGATGAAAATGAGTTTGACATCTCTGATCTAGAGAGCCATATGTTCTGTATGCCTGAACCATTTGTGCATGTGACTTTAAGTCTCCTCCTCATTGTAGTCCCATAAATATCATAGGTTTTTCTTAGGTAAGGAATATACAGTGGTTACTTGCCATTGCCTCCCTCTGAAATATAGCCTATAGCACTTGATATTCCTTAGTAGTCTCTCATCCAAGTACTAACCAAGGCTGACCCTGTTTAGCTTCCAAGATCATATAAGGTATGATACATGCATAATTATTTCCTCTATCTTTACAAAGGAACTGGTGAGAACACTTGCAGAATAATCAGGTTCATTCCTTTTCCTTTACATGTAATTCATTTTCTTATTTTCTTTAATTCTTGTTCATAGCAAGATAATAAAAACCCATTCATTTCTAGGAAAATTTAGCCTAAACCTATTTTTTTAAAAAGGAAGCTAGCTAAAACAGATGTTTAACAGGCTTATTTTGGTGGTGTTTTAGAAATGTATAAGATCTTAAGACCTTAAAAGAAAACCAAAGTCTTTAATTAACGACAAATTCTCTTTTATTACAATCTGCATCTTATTGTTGCATAAGGTTCTTATCTACAGATGAAACAAGAGTTCTTGTCCAAAAAAGTAAGAAGACCCCTTGTACTTTATTAGGAATTCATCAATGTGTTTTGAAACACAGTAAATGGTTTGCCTGGTTCTAAATTACATTTCTTGTTAAATTCTGCAATTATTTAGATATTAAGGGGAAATAATAAAAAGCATCTGTGCTGTATGCATTTAAAAATGAACATTCTGAAGTCATTTACTATTCAGTGATTCTGTAGAACAAAACTGCAATTCTTCTGTAGTTCTAGAGTCCCAGTTCCAGATTTTCAAGCTCCTTTAAAAGGGCAGCCTCTTTTTGAATCTTCTCCAGCTGGAACATAAACAAAGGGGAACATATGATTTTATGTAAGATGCACAATGGAAAAATAAGTCATGTATGTGAATACAGTACACTCTAACCGAACTGTATAGACTTAAAATTTTACCAGTTTTATCTTGATTTTCCTCCAACCAATTCCCTTACTTTAACATGAGAAGCTTTGCTACAACTAGCAGTGAAAGAACAACTTTAACAGACAGCAAGGACAGACAACAATAGATGTTTATAAAATTAGGCATATTTTAGAGAAAGTGGTTAGAGAACATTCAGCTTCCTCTCAAGTAATACTGGCACTGGGGACACCCAATGGAATTGATGGGTCATAGAGACACAGCAGATCAAAGCGAGGACTCCCCCCCCCCATCCCGTCAATAAGTACATTTATGAGATTCATTGGCAGAGGTTGTAGTGACAGGTAATGATGTGTTTATTTGAGAACATGGAATCCCAAGTCCTACCCACTATCAGCATGCAGCCCTGATTAGGGGTCATGTTAGCCAGGGAATTCTGGAAGTCGTAGTCCAAAATAGTAACTGTTACAAACTTTGTATCTGACCAGCCACTCTTTGTTACATACATCCCACTGGAGCAAAAGACTACCAGCTTCTAGACAAAATTGAGTTTGGTCAGTTCTAGCAGGCTTTTTCTTGCATTCAGAAGAATACCATCATTTGAAGAGCTCTATAGTGAAATAGTTTTTGAACTTTTAATCAAAAGGGAAAAGGTGTCATATTCTGGCAAACTGTTTCAGTAACAAAACAGTAGTTTCTATGCTTTAGAAGTCATATGTATTAATAACATACAGAAATACGATAAGAATACCTGGTTTTTCTCTAGTTGTTTGCCTGTAGCAGCTTGATCTTTCAGCTGTTCAATTGCTTTTAGCTTCTGCAGACAAAAAAGCATGTTTAAGATAAATGGGAAGACATCAGAATTTATAAAACAGTATATGGGTGAGGAGGAAAGAGAAAAACAGTGTATCTAATGATTTTTACAGCTCTCTAAGGACTCCTTGAGTACAATGATGCCCCTACACTCATCCTGAACTTAATATGTGCCTTCAAGTCAATTCTGACTTATTGAGATCCTAATACAGGTAGGTGTGTGTGTGTGTGTGTGGGGGGGGGGGGCTTTATTTAGAAGAGGTTTGACATCGCCTTTCACTGAGATGGGTTTCCAAGGCTGAGCAGTATTTTTAACATAATCTAGAAACCTAGCCCAACACTCAAACCACTACAACTCTTATGACTTACTTTACGTTTAGAAAAAATGTAGAGTCAGCATACTAAAAAAAAAAAAATCTGAAACTCAAGCTTAGATCTACAATCAGGCAAGCCATGCCATTCGAGCAGGGCTAGGAACCTGGAGCTCTGCATTAGACTATTGGATCCCCTGATGACTACCTTCTTTCCTGAAGTGGGAGAGTGACAGCAGACATTCCATGATAGCAACAGCAGGTATATAACTGTTACATACATGGCTCCATGGTCAGTACCTGACAGACACAGATAATTTTGTACAATTAGAGAAGCTTCTAACAAGATACACATATATACATGAGAGATGAGAACAGGTTTCATCTGAAAAGGGCAACTGTACAAATGAAACTTAGCCTGACTTAGAGGACTAGAGATTAGACTATTTCACTGCTAAGTTTGGTTTCCCAAACAAAAATGCCTTCGAGTTGTTGTCACACCCTGTCTTTCTTTTCTATGGGAAGAAAAGCAGCTGAGTGTATTCTGACTGGGAAAAGACCAACAGGTATGAGATAATCACATGTATACATTCCTGTTCTGTTCAAACATCCTCTGCTTCTCCTTTCTGATTTTAAAAAAAATAAATTAGTAAAAAAGTCAAAAGTAGTCTTTCAGCCTCTCAGCGATTCATTAAGTTGTAGTCAAAGGAAATAGTGTTCCTAGATTCTGGTCATGTGAAACTTCTTTAGGAACTCTTAATGGTGACACTATACTTGTCAACAAACTCTTAAGGGCAGACAGAAGGCTGCCAAAGCTTCTTGGGACACTATTCACTCACAGCCACCATATTTGTGGGAAGAAGCTGGAAGAGTTCAACTGACTAGAGATGTATTACCTTCCTAATGCTCCCTTATTAGCTTCACAATACAGGGAAGGTATTATTAAAAAAAGTAAAATTAAGAGAACAAATCTGAAATCCCTCATCTGTCATCAACAAGATGATGGCAAGAATTACAGTTTTGTGGCTGGAAAATTTTTTATGTAAATTTCTTCAGTGCAAGGATTTCCCCCACCTTCCTCAGATTCTTTATCTTCTTATCCACTTCAGGATCTCCCGATGTTACAGCGGGTGGTATATTGTGCAATACAGTCTGCATGGCTGGGGCTGGAGCACTTTCCTGGTTCCCTTCGGCCCTGGCCTCCTTTGAACAACAAATATATAATCAAGTAGAAAAATAGATTTGGGATTATCTGTTGAGCATTTTTGTTAATAATGCAATCTTTTTAAAACAATACTTCTTTAGATCCTCTTAATTCTGATTATTAATAAGACGACATATTATGTTCCACGCAGAAAAGCACAGTAGCATATAGTAAACAAGTTCACAAAATGTGAACAAAACATCATGCGCAAGAGAATTAAAACTTTAGCCATACCTGTTTAGCAACTTTCTTTGCCTCGTGCTTCCTTTGATTTTTGAGTGCTGTTTTAGATAACGGCTTATCATCACTTTTTGACTGTGACCTCATGTTCTGTGGTGGTTCATCCTCATGCTAAGAGGAAGTGTGGGTGGAGAAAGAAAAAGCAAATACCAGATGTTAAAAAAAACAACTTGAAGAGCATATTAATACTTAATATCAAGAATATATTAATATCTGAAGATTTCCTGAAAAACCTGCATATTCACTTCTAGAAACGAATGTAAGAGGGCTTGTTTTCTTTCCTCACCTTAGGAGCATGTAACAAATTAAACTACTTAGACTTCCATATCAAAATTATGTGAAACTGGTATAGTACACATGTGTATATTTATCACATGGGATTATTAATGTATTATTCCCATTGACTGTGATACTGTCAACTATCAAGTTTAATTGCATTGACTACAAAAAAGCCCATCTGTATAAAAATGGCATAAATATAAACACCCCATACCAATAAAGGCATTGGGGCGGGTGGGAAACACTTTATTTCTCAGGAGTTGACTATTCCATATTGACTACTGTATTTTTTCTAAAATTACTTTTATATCTCAGCTATTAAAATTAATTTAAAGCATACAATCCTTAGCCATAATGCTAACGTCATTACTGTTTGCCTTCAAATCATTTCTTACCTATTGTGACCATATCATGACATGTTATTGGCAAGATTGGTTCAATAGAGTTTGCTATCACCTTTCTCTGAGGTTAAGAGAGTGTCCCAAGACGGTTGGCCTGGTTGAGTGAGGATTCAAACCCTGTTGTCTCAAAGTCCTAGTCCAACACTCAAATCACTACACCACACTGGTGTAATAAATTTTGAAGTATGTTTTAAAAAAAACCATAAAAAGGCTTCCCTCCCATACAGTACAACATTTAAATTATTTTATAGAAATAAAGTATTTGGTATTCTACTTGCTTCGTAGACACTCATCTTTAGCACAATAACCAAGTAATTTTTTAACATTTCCTGTCCACACAACTAATTCTGATACCTGAAACAACTGGGCAGACTGAACTGCATTAGTCATCTTTCTTAATGAATCTCATTAACTGTGTTTAATCAGTTAGTGAGAACAAATTACTAACAGTATGTGAGAAGTAAATATTCCTTTAAATGAAGCAGTCTCAAATGTTATTCTCTTAAAGCAAAGCCAAACAAAAACACGAAAAGTTGGCCTCACAGATCTGGTACTAATGCAGGGGCAAAAGGAACACAAAAGGAAATTGAAATATAAATGGTTCTACAAAACAACAGTAGTATTATTATGTTTGTTTATATCCTGCTTTTTCTCTCCATACGGAGACTCATACGGAGACTCCATACGGAGGCTCACAACTAAAAGTATTGCAATACACCTTAAAATATACAAATATACAAGTATTAAGACAGTATCAAACATCATTAAAAGCATATAATATCACAGCAGCCACTGACAATCTTAAAAAAAACTTCTTTGTAAAAAGCCTGCCTGAATAAAAAGGTTTTAACCTAAAGTACAATAGGGAAGGGGCCATTCTGGCTTCCCTGAGCAGGGAGTTCCAGAGTTGAGGGGAAACCACTGAGAAGGCCCCCTCTCTCGTTCCCACTAATTGAGCTTGAGATGGAGGTGGGGCCGAGAGAAAGGCCTCTCCTGAAGATCTCAGGGCCCAGGCAGGTTCGTACAAGGGGATGCGGTCGGCCAAATAGCCTGTAATAGTACAGCTGTAATACTGGTTATCTCCAATCCATAATTGGGTGACTACCTCCCTGGACTAATATCTCATCTCTTGTATGAACCCCAAAACGGGAAAACATTGGCATTTATTATGGAAGTAAGGAAGAAAAATTCAGAGAGGCTACAGAACATCAAGACCCATTTTGTAGGAAAATATGAAGAAATATGGAGACGAGAGGAAAAGGAAGACCTCACTGCAGATAACGAGTCAGCTTGTACATAGTTGGATTTTACTCCATAAAACCAGTCTTAGGAGGAAATACGATGATCTCTGTACATATCCAGATTTAGAGGCATGGTCCAAACAACTTGCCTTTGAGAAGTTTTAAGATCTAGGGTTTTTTTAAGTCTCTCAAAGTGCAGCTGATTCTGTCAGTGCCTTATTAAACATTTTACGCATCCTTTGGCAATTTCACAGTGAACAGCACTGATCCTGTATAATACTTTTAGTTACTGTGTATAAGTAGGTTCACAGCTGTTTAGAAATAAGCCCCAAGGAATTAATGGTTAATCTGCATGGGAAAGAGAGTTCATTACCAGAATCTGCTTGTGCAAATGGGATCTCTTGCAAGCATATAATTCTCCACAGTGCAATAAGCAACTTACTTAATCATGGAATAGTCTACCCACAATGTTATGTAGAAAGTAGAAAAACTTTATATTTGAGATGTGTTAACAAACTCTCCTACAGTGTCAGCAGGTTTTTGTATTAGGGTTTCTAGCTTAGCTTATCCAAAAAACTGGTACAAATTGCAAGTTAGAGGTGCCATTTCCATAGAAGTAAGGTCATGTTAACATGTCAACTTTGGATGTATTACAGTGGGCCCTTGGTATCCAGGGATTTGTTTCCAGGAAAACCCCTGTGAATACCAAAATCTGTTAAGTCCTATAAGGTATATAGAATTGCATTGTAAAATTGTATCCCTAACATAAAATGGTAAAATCAAGTTTGCCCTTTGGACTTTAGATTTTTTTTTCAAACTATGGCTGGTTGAATTCTTGGATACATAATCTATGGATAATAAGGACTGACTGTATTGAAATACAAATTCTATGTTAAAGGATTAGGACTGGAAGTATAAGTTGAGTATCTTTATCCACTAAAATGTGCAATAACATATTTTCCATCTGCTTCATTTCTAATACCACATGCAATCATTCCATCTGGTTGAAAGAAATCTAAGGTTGAATTCAGGCAAGGATGTATTTAGAACAGACCCATAGCTATTAGGAGTACTTAAAGGAGGTCATACAAAACTAAATGTCATTTATTTCAGTGGGTCGATCCAATATATCCACATCTGGACATGTAAAAACATTTGTCTCTGTTCCCATTCTTTCCTGCTTTGTAGTCATTTATATATATGCACACACCTTGCTGTAACAGGGGAAAACATATTTGCAAACTGATGCGATATATACATCGCCTATACAGGCAGTCCCCAAGTTACGAACAAGATAGGTTCTGTAGGTTTGTTCTTAAGTTGACACCTTTTCTCCATGATAGCTCTTTCAGGGGTAAATTTCCCTTCTTAAGGGTAGATTTCTTTCTCTTCCTATTGTCTCACACTCGTTCTTAACTGTGAGTCACTTGTCAGTCTGGTGTTTGTAACTTGGGGACTGTCTGTATTGGCCTCAATCCTATTATTACTCAAGTTATAGTAGACATCTTGAATAAATGAAATTTATTTACCTACTGAATTAATACTGAACAACTTATTCAATAAATCTACTCTAACTGAGAATAACCAACAGGACTCCAGCCATTATGTGTATATTTAATTTTTTTTTTTTTTTTACACAAAAGTGTACTTGTTATTTGTTTAGGGGAGAATGGGATCCCATCTAAGAGATAGGGTTGCACTCATAGAGCCCCATTGTTAAGGGGCTCTATGCTAGTGCTTATCCTGTGCTTATATAGAACAACAGAGAGTTGAATTTAGAATTACTATGTCACCATGTCCAGAACAAAGAACATATTTTGTAGCAACACATTTTACAATAGAAATAACTTGTTACTTACAAGTTTAGAACTAGTTACTGGCTTGTTTCTCAGAGCAGGAGGCCTATAAGCTTGGCCTGGCTTTGGTTCATCATTCGATACTTTGCTCGGAACAGCATGATATTTTATTGGCTTTGCTGGAAATACTCCATTCAAAAAGGGTTGCCAGGCAACTTGCCAAAGTTCTGTGTTTTGCTCAACTTCATATTTATATAGTACAGAACCAGAGTAATGCCAGATCTTGTACCCATTCCCAACTCGAAGCCTGGGGGCACATGTTGCAGTTACAATGTGTTCCCCATCAGGGCACCATGCAAAATAAGTTGAATCGGGGGCCTGTGGCTTGGCAATCAATTTGTAGTTTTTAACATCCCACACATCCAGTTGTCCATTAAGATTCCCAAATCCAGCTAATACTAAGATATGCCCTTGGGGGCTGTAGTAAGCAGCATTGTGTGGGCCAGTCCCAAAGTCAAAAACAGAATCACATTTCAAATTGAAGATAGTAGCTTTGGCAGGCATAAAACCATAAACAACACAGAACTCTGTGGCATTGGGATTCCAGGCTACATCATAAATAGGACCATTTTTCGCTAGAAGAAAAGAAAACAAATCATTAATAAAATTATTATCTACATTTTTCTGGAGATAATGAACATGAGATATGATTCTGCAGCACAATCACAAGCAACACTGATTTATAGTAAGAGGTACTTCTTAACAAAACATTTTAGACCAATTATAGACTCAGATGAATCTTGTCCTCTAGCTACATATGGCTGCTTGGCAAGGATTTAATAAGCTCCTGGTGTTGCTACTTATTTTTCGCTATCAAGTTCACTCCCATCCCAAACAACAACATGCATTTGTGGACTGAATGTTGAAAATCTGAGATCACAGTGTATACCTGATGGGTTGCACGAGGGCACAAGTGGTGCAAGCCTACATAAATGTAAATATTTTGCCACAACAGAAATTAATCACATCTCGCAGGCCGATATTCAGCAACACCAGCTTGCCAGCAAATTAAGGCATAAAAAGGAAAACACTGGCCTGTTAAGTGGCTGGAACATTTCCTTGAAAAATAACTAAAGGAGATGTGTGTCTTTTTTCATCTAGCTAATTCATTAACATGACAAAGTGTCATTAGAAGAAAAATGTGGTCACATTTACTGAGGCAACTTAAAAAAAACACACACACACATTCAGGACACCTGAAAATCTTACAGCCTGGCCAGACATTTTGTCTTACAAGCCTTTTCTCAATTACATTTCACATAGAAGCTATTGTATATTCGAGATGGCTAATGAATTCAAGTTCTGCAATGTATACAATTTAGTGACATTTAGTAAAACAAATCCATAAAAAGGAATTAAACAATTTGGGGGAGGGAGACATTTTAAAAACTGATAAAACAACCCTAATTTCAACCAGTTTCTTTTCCCACTTTAAGATTTGAGGAAGGCGATCCTTATTTGGATTAGATAGTCCTTCCTGCATGTCTTCTCCACGATGTCAGCATTTGGTTCAAGTTCACTTCAATTAATCAAATTGTCAGCCAGAACTCCACAGAAATTTAATCAATCCAGTTTGGGAACATAACAGATTGATGTTTGTTCACAAATAATAATAATATTTAGCATATCTTAAAAAGGATTTCTTTTCTGCATCTTATCAAAATTCTAGTTTAACTATGAAAAATACTTACGCAGTTGTACAACAGCACTTTCCCCATTTGTTGCAATGTAGTGCAGGGTTTGTTCTCCATAATAGGATGCTCCTGTTTTATCAACTTCAGTACTAGCTACCACAAGCACTGCAGTGGCTACTCAGATGTTCAAAAGAAACACAAACATTTAAAAAAAGAAACCAATAGTAGCTGCAGTTAAGCTTCTACAAAAAGAAACTGCAATTCATTACTATATGCAAACACTTGGGTTCAGGCACAGCATATAGCCAGAAAAATCAGACTGAATAAGGCTGATGGAAATTGAAGCCCAACAACATTGGTAAGGCCACAATTTCCCCATCCTAAGGCTTCTTGCCTACAATCTGTTCAAGGTTCAGAGGCCCAGAACTAATCGCTATGGGAACCAAGTAGATAGACTATATGGACCACTGTGATTCAGCAGGATCTTTCTGTTTTATATACTTCTTCGTTAGTCATTTTAAAAACTGAAGAATTAGTATCTTTATTCTTTCATGGCTTTACCAATTGGTTCACAGTCTTATCTCCCACAAAAGAAGAGTAGGAAATGAATAGTTCTTTATTTGCTGTTGTACTGCAACACTCATCAGCCCAAGCCAGTACAGTAAATAAGAGGTGTTAGGAATTGCAGTACAACAAACATCTATGATGACCACAACAACTTGGTTTAAAGCATTACGTTACAATGCAAATGTATCTGCCATACTATTAAATCAGCTGTCACATGATGATTTGTTAATTTGGACATATTTTATTTATTTATTTATTTATTTACAGTATTTATATTCCGCCCTTCTCACCCCAAAGGGGACTCAGGGCAGATCACATCACACATATAAGGCAAACATTCAATGCCTTAACATAGAACAAAGACAGAGACAAACGCAGCTCCGAGCTGGCCTCGAACTCATGACCTCTTGGTCAGAGTGATTTGTTGCAGCTGACTGCTTTATCAGCCTGCGCCACAGCCCAGGCTATATGAGCAACATAGATATGTATACACCCAAAAGATGAATAGCATGTGGTTGCTCTGCTGCTGCATCTTCTACAAACTTGCTTGGAGCACTAGGAATTCCAATGTAAAGCCTGAGATTACTTTAAAGCAACAAAGAAAGGAGGCAACGAATCACCCTGCATGGATACTACCTGCGAATAATCTTGGATGGACTCTACCTGTGCTTTCTATGTTTATTACAGGATTATAAAAGGTGTCATTATATATTGGCAAGATGTTCAGACAGACTGCACCCCTAGAAAAGAAATTACTTCTATGGTGAGCTATATTCATTTATTAGTTGTAACATTTTGGAGTGCATTCTGAAAATATCAGGCCAATGTTTCTAGAAACAGAGAAGAAGAGAAGGCATGATATATCTAAACTTCTTTCTGCAAGCCCCACTAAAATGGGAGATATGCAAATTTTTGACACTCCCCTTCCCTGGAAATCTAATCCTATGCACAGTAGATCAGAAATAAACGCCACTGTACTCATTCAAAATCCCTCTCAAAACCCAGCGTGGTGTAGTGGTTTGAGCACTGGACAACTTTGGTTCAACTAGGCTATGGAAACCCACTAGGTGACCTTGGGCATGTCACATTCTTTCAGCCTTAGAGAAAGGCAAAAGCAAGCTGCATCTGTACAAATCTTGTCAATAAACCCATGATACAGTCTTCCTTAAGGTTGCCATAAGTCAAAAAAGACTTGCATATATACAACAACAAAAATATTTAAGCTGTGAACAAAGAAGCTATTATTTCTAATGCCTTCTCCATTTTCATGAATCTTTACTGAAAACCGATGTCCCTCAGACGCCGTCATTATAAGCCTTCAACCAGGTTTCCAAAACTCACTATTTATGTTGGCCTGTAACAGTTAGGACATTTCTAAAGTTATACTATTTTTAATTATTATGTTTTACCTTATCATTCTTTTTTGCTTTTCTTGCTATCAGCTTGGTGTTAAATCCTGTGGCCTACTACTCTGAAAGGGTTTACGCAAAGATGTGGGTCATAGTTTTTACATTAACAATTCAGCTAATCACAGAGAATTCTTATATCCACAGTTTTAGAAATATAAAGAGAAAATGTGAAAATTGATGTACCTTTACTATTCCATAGCATTGTTGCCTTATCAGCTTTAAAGAAACTCTTGTTGGCCAACATGGATTGTGGGCCTTCAAATTTAGGGTATTCGTAGAGTCTTACGAATGATGGGGCCCCCTTGCTTCCAGGAACATACACAGCAACCTGTATTAATAACATTTTGCCCATTTCAGAATACAGTTCTCAAAAGGATTATGTAGACAGAAGTAAAGTGATTATATTAAAAAGATTACAATATGGAAACATGAAAAAAATATTAAAAGGATGCACCTTGGATGGCTGATTGCCGGGTGACAACACAAAATCAGTGACTTTCTGTAAATGAAGCTTGTTCACAATTGTACCTGAAAAATCACAATGGTATTCAATTCAAAAAATGCTACAAGATATTTTTTCAATTCAACAAAACATATTGTACATTGTTGGGCATGATCCAATACAGCCTTGAGTAAATACGAAAGGACTAACAAATGCCTATGCTAGCAGTTGTATACCTTTGCCAGCCACTTCTTAATGACTGCTTAAAAGATATACAGTGACAATCCCAGTTCGTTGGGCCAAGTCTGCCTATATTACCGGGAGCAAACACAAGATTCATGCAACATTTTTCATACACATACAGGTGAAAGTAAAAGCTCTACCATCCTATACAAACTATGGTAGTTACTGGAAAAGTTCTATTAAACATAGTAAAAGCCTGTCCAAATGTTTATAAGGTTGTGCTCTTTAATGTTTTTCAGCCTATCCATTATCCTCTTCCATATACATTTAGCTGAGATATTGGAGCAATTTGTTTATCTACCTCTCTGTCATTATTGTAAGAATCATTGTTTTTAATCATAATAAACTTCTGTTTGTCCAGCTAGAAGCAGACTTATGTCCACTTCTCATTTTGATACAAATGCGTCCTGCATCCAAGTGCTGCAGGTGGGAAAACAATCCACAGAACTTGCTTCCTCAAGTCCCATTGTATCAATGACTGCATGTGGATCTAAGCCCAACCCATGTTTCGTATTACTGAACAAAGTTTCCGCATGTGTTGTAAAATACTATAGTTCCACAGATGTGAGCAGCTTAAAATGCAAGATAGTTTATTAAAAGGGGGTCAGACAGGAAACCTTATTTAGAGGAGAGAAAGGGACTTGCATACTGAAGTCGTTGTTTTCAAAGAAGTGCAGTTCATTGTTAACACCCCTGGCACATATACTTTCATCATCTGACCAGCAGGGACACCTAATTTTTAGAGAAAAGGTGATGGGTGAGAGAAAAAGAACGGTAATATTACAAACTCAGAAAAACAACACCATAGCATAATCTTAAGAAACATATTCAAAAACATTAAGGTACCTGATCTAAAAATGGAGTGATTAAAATGATATTGAAGATTGTATTTTCAAACATTTATTAGTGTCTGTTTTATACACTACAGGGCATTTGCTCTGGTTCAATAACAATATACAATTATTAAAGCAAAAATGAATTTACCATGTGATAAATAGTGCATGCTTATATACAACTGAATATAAAAGTTCCAGATTTTCAAATCACATTTTAGGAAAAACACATACATTCATTTAAAAGCCACTTACCAGTTCTGCATCTTTTTCTGGATGAAAGACTTCAAACACTCTCCAGTTTTCACATCAAAAAGCTGTAAGTTGGGTATCCCTGCAGCACCATCTTTTGCAGCTACAACAAACATACAGACATTGCAGCAATTGTCTCCAGAGTCTTGCCTCTTTTACTGTCCTGTACTTTTTATATACTCTTTATTAACTACATTGAGATATTTTGTTCAACCTCTTAATAAATGTACAAGTGAATACACAAATAAGCTACTTATTGCAATTAGCTTCCATTATTCCATATATTCAGATATAAACAACTATTTTCATTTTTTTTTAAATCTAGAGTTAACAGGTTTCTCACCTTGAAGTAAAATGCTGAAAAAATGAAGCCTGTTTAGCAAGCCTTGAATATGCTGATTTACTACTATAAATTTTAGATTTTTATACCTATATTATTTTATATACTTATATACCCAGAGTCACAAACAAATTTCTTAGATGGAAAGGGGTCATGTGTTGGAAAAATTGAAGAAGTCCTGCTCTATAACATATGATGATCTATGAATGAAGGCCTTCCAAAGAGATTTGGGGTAAATACTTCCTTGATTTAATCATTCCATCTGTATTGTGGTCTTCCTTGTACATAGCACATGTCCCCATGTTGAGAATTTAAATCAGAACTAAGGGGCACATCAGCGAGACACATGAAAAAACAAAGGGGGAAAACTAATGCACATAAATTGCTTTCATACCTCTGAATAAAACTTTCTTCATTTTCATGTTGGGGAGCTGTCCTTTAGGTTAGCAATAGGTAAACTGAATTTATTGGGGGGGGGGGAGTCTTGCAGCAGGGATATGCAGCTTTCAAAAATCTTCTAGGGCCAATGCCGGACTTCTGCTTTGGAGGATACTCCCATCCCATGCTGCTGCAGTTCAAATGGTGGCTCACTGACATATAAAGGTAACAGTACGTTCTCCTACATGAACAGTCCTAACAAATTGCAGAGGAGGTAGGGGAAATACCTGGGGCGCTGAAGTTTGCCCATGCCTGCGTTAGAGGTTGGAACAGGGTTCAAGGGCTGCATAGAAGCTGTGTGTTGCCTGTCCCTAATACTGAGTCCTGTTTTAGAGCTGTATCCATGTTTTCAGTGAAGGTAGAGTAGACATCTGAAATACTTACTTGTATAGGGCTGCCACGTTACTAGGACATTGCTCTTTGGCGAGAATTCAAGGCAAACAGTCTTTGGCAGATCAAAGGATTGTAGCACATTGTGGTTGGTGACATTCACAATGTTTACTCTGGAACCAAAAGAGGTCACTTCAACAAAACTTGATTAGAATGGTTAATTAATAGCTATGTTCACCTTCTTTATTTTGAACCACCAAGAAGAAAACTGAATTTCCCATGATATTCAGTATTTCACAAACATACTATTTCAAAAACATAGTTACAGGAGCCAGTCATTGAGCTCTAAGCCCTCAAACACTAAAGTTCATGTATCTCACTACAATTGCTTGCAGTGGTGGCATACAGAAGTCCCATTTCAACCAAATCTATGCTAACTTTAATTTAAAGATTTTTTCATATGCCACTTTACCTCCCATGCATCCTATTCTGCTCTGAATTTCTATAAATGATTAATATGTGATTGAGAGAAGTTTTCACAATAAACCAGTCACAGTTTCATTTAGGATATACTGATCAAACCAAGATGTTAAAGACTGATTGCATCAATCAAATAGCTCCCCTCAAAACAAAAAGCAAACAATCAAAATAACATCCATTTTAAGGCACTAAGACAAAACAGGAATCTCAAGGTAAAATGTATTTGATCATTATTTATTTATATGTTTATTCCACTTCTTCTCACTTGAATGAAGACTCAAAGTGACTAACAATGTTAAAAATTAAAAATGTACAATTTAAAACTAAAAACATATAAACTAGAAATAGAATTAAACACAGCAGAGTTAAAATAGTTAAAAACATTACATCATTTAGCCTTAAAAGTTGCAGTACTACCTGTAGTTATATACAATTATTTCAATGAAGCTAAACTCTCCTGTGTACAAGATGGGGATCTCAACAGATGCAAAACTAACCATCCAAATATATCCTCTGACAATGAACACGTAAGATTGAAAGAATCATAGAACTGGAAGAGACAACATGGGCCATCCAATCCAACCCCCTGCCAAAAAGCAGGAAAATCGCATTCAAAGAGATGTATCTGTATTCCTATTTGCCTATATGCAAGTCCCATTTTAAAAAGAGTGAAATTATCTGACCAAATATGTTTACGCAGTATCAGAAAATTCTCAGCTATGAACACTGATACTGAAGTCAAATGGATATTGTTTCTGCCAGAAAAGTATTGCTGAGTGCTGTGTTATGCTGGGAAAAGATTCCAAGTGTGAAAACTATGCCAAATCTGTCTTTCAAGCAAAAAAAAATGGGTACATCCCCCTGGAAATCATATGGAAAAATGTATTTCTTTGTTTGCAAAATAACAATAACTAATTTGATAAAGGAAGCACAAAGTATTCTCTTGCTTGACTGGCTGAATGAATAATTGGCTAGCAAAAAACATCTAGAGTTCACCAAAGATTTATATGTATAATACATATTATAATATGTGCCTCAAATTTAACAGATGTTCTTTGAAAAACAGAACTTGTGTTTTTCATAGACATCAACCCCATGGAAATGTATTGTTTGGATAAACTGTAAGATTGTAAGAGTATGTGCCTAGCACATATTGATATCCTATGCATGCACACACACTTCTTTTTTTCTTCATTCTCTTTCACTTTTCCTTTCTTTTTACTTATATTCAAAACTATCAAATTTTGTGTGTGTGTGTGTGTGTGTGTTATACTGACTGTTCTCCGTTGCACCAAGCAAAAAGGGATCCATCCTTGCTGAAGGCAAAAACCTTGCTGTTTTTTCCAGACTCCCTGAAAAAAATGAGGACGATTTTTGATTGCAATTCAAATATACTGAAGAAAGAAGAACAAAAACATCAATATAATATATTGATCATTTACATTGAAAAACACATGTGGAACAAATTATAATGCCATTAAAGATCACAGAAGCTAACTATCAAGCAAGACATATTATAGTAAGACAAACTAAACCTGAAGCTTTATTTCCATCAATTCCATATGGTTTAAAACAGGAGTATTTCATCTAACAGCCAAAAAGACACATCCATGTCTATAGAATATGAGCCCTGTTGAGACCATTTTTATTCCTGTAATTCACTGAATTTAAAAGTCAATTGGAATGCTGCAATACCTTTGAAATGATGTATTCTCTGTAAACTGTGGAGGCCCATTGACCATATAGAGTCCTTCAGATCCTCGCACTGAAAAAAATAGCATTTATTAATTTAATTTCTAATGAAATTTATTTTAATTTTGATAGTCATTAAGACCTGGTTATGATAAAATGCCATTAGTCAAGTTATGAATAAACCTTTTGGTGGAAAATACAGCCTTTAACACTTAAGCAATCTAATCAAAAAGTTTCTGATCAAAGCAATGTAATCAAAAAGCTTTCCCATTCATTCAAACTGACATTTACAGTTACAAGGCCTAAAAACCACAGTGAAGAAGCCAGTGGAAGCAGTCACAGAAGATGTGGAACAAAGTCTCTTCAGCATGCTGATAACAGATACGAATTTTATATCTGGATTGGGCTTGGCTGTGCAATTTCAGGATCAAAGCACGGCTGCAGTAAAGGCCTAGATGAGGGCCGCTAAATTGAGGCTAAATCTTGGCAAACCAGAGTCTGTATGGGTGAGCAGTTTCCATGCCCAGCAGGCAGGAAATCTATCTGTTCTGGATGGGATTGTGCTCCCTTTGAGGATCAAGCTTGCAGCTTGGAGGTACTCCTGAATCCATTTTTGTCACTAGCGGTCCAAGTAACATCAATGGCTTGAACTGCTTTTATCAGCTTCAGTTTGTAGTATAGAAGATGCAGCTGTTCTTGGACAAAGATAATGTGGAACCTCAACACAATGTGCTCTACATGGACTGCCTTAAGACTGATCTAGTAACTAGCTTGTGGAGAGGCTTCAGATTGACTTCTGAGTGGGAACGTCTATGTCAAGACCCAGGCTGCAGAGCACCAATAACCATACACAGAGGCCAGAATCTATCTAATATCTTTATTGTGGAAATATATAAAGTTAATAAAAACAAGTGTAGAAAATAGTCCAGAAGTAGACCTTTCAGGAAAGGTCAAAATTAGTCCAAAGAAACAATGTCCAATATGAAATATTAAGGTCCAAAGTTGTAATCCAGTAACCGAAACACTCACTTTGCCAAGCAAAGTGAGGGGAGATGACAAGGTCCTTTAGTCCATGAAACTTAAGCAAGGCTAGGAAGTAAACTTGATTCTTGGAACACTAGGCTTAATTCAAGGCAACAAGAAACGAGGAGCAAGAACAGGATCCGTGGTAAATTCGTGGCGAGGTCCGGAAAGCAAGGCAAGGTCCTGGGAAGCAAGGCAAGGCTGGAAACGGGAGCAAAGGACTTGAACGCGGGAGTAGCGTAGTCCACACACAACCTACTCCCGAAGCTGACGAATTGACTCCGCAAGATTCCTACGTGGGCAAAACACCTAAATAGGGTCTCGTTTTCCCGCCAAAGAACAATTCTCTGGGGAACCAGAACCGAAAGCCATTCTCTGTGTCCAGATGCATGACTCCCTAAAGTTTCCCATGGGAAGCAGGCTTAATCAGCTGAATGCCTGGCAGCAATCCTAGCGCTCCTGCGAGACGCCTCCTGAGCGCCTTTCTGTTGTTTATAATAATCACGGCGAGAAAATGGGGGAGATTTCGGCTCAAGGCTTGTTTGGCAGACTTCTGGAAGGCAAATCTCCTGCAGGTGCAAGGGCTCCAATTCTGGCTGAAAAAGCTCCAATTCTGGCTGAAACGGTGGGAAACCTAAGTTTTCCTCTTCATCTGTCACAACAGTGCTAGGAACGGGACTACATGGCCCATGAGTCATCACAGTCTACAAGAGGTACATTAAAACATCTGCTGAGAGAATTGCACTGGTTACCTATTTCTTGTTAGTTTCTCAAATATCACTATCTTCTCTATTATAGATGGTCCTTGAGGTCATCTAGAGTGTCATTTTACTAATAAAATATACTCCTGGGATCCACTAAGCAATTCTTCTGAGTAGAGCATTTAGTGTGGTGGCACCTATGAGGAATGTTTTCCCCTTTGAAATTTTGAAAGGCTTCCCTGTGTAGTTCAACCAGTTCTGTGAAAGAGTGTAGGAATGCAACTTTATCAAGTGGACAATATATCCTATACAACTCAGTGGAATATAGTTCTGAATGGAACAAACGCTTAGGATGCATCTACCCTATAAAACAAATGCAGTTTGACACCACTTTAACTGCCTCCGCTCAGTCCTGGGAGTTATAGTGTTAACCTTTAACCTTCTTTGCCAAAAGGCATTGGTGCTACAACTGTCATGATTTCATAGCATTGAGTCATGGCAATTAAAATGATATCAAACTGCATTCATTCTACAGTGTAGGTGCGTCCTCACACACACTGAATACAAGCCGGACTGAGCACAATGACTGGCTGCAGAGCTCATGAACATAGAACTGTACTGTAAAGTAATCATCTCATGAAAACTTAGTTGGAATTAACTCCTCTATAAACACAGTATGGCTTCCTCCTGAGACACAGCCGTAATTATACCAACAACCTATTATTCTATTTGGCTTACTGTTGTGTACTTTACAATTGAATACATCTCTCCAAGGTTTCAGACAATAGTGTCTTCCCACTTGACGTGGGAAGACTGAGGACAGAACATCCTGTACGAAAACAATGCCACTGCTTCTGCTCAAGAGACAGTTCTCCCACTCTGCCTAATTCCTTGTACCACCTTACAAGAAAAATCTTATTAATGCAGAAGCCGTTGTGTGTGAACAAATCAACCCAACAGATACAAAGGGTACTAACCATAATTGCAAGTCCATGGCGCTTCCCCAAACACTTTTAGAATGCCCTCCCTATAGAGACTGAGTAGCCTTGGATTTCTTCAGACTGTGGAATATTTGCATATACATCATGATAGATATTGGAGATGGGACCCAAGTCTAAGCACAAAATTATGCTGTTTCATATATGCTTTAAACACATGAGCTGAAGATACATTGATCTACCTATAGATATAAAAGTCCAAGTGTGTCTGTTCATTTGTTTGTTGGTTTGTACCACAAAAACTCCTACATAGATAGAAGATTAAATGTATCTATATACTTCTATCTATATTTATATTTCTATATACTGTATGTAAAAATCAAAATATGTATGTATGTATGTATGTATGTATGTAGGTTTGTACCACAAAGGCTTCTATTTGGGCATGAAGATGAATTTATATGCAATATTTTTAATCATGTTGTGCATGAATCATAGGCTATGTACACTGAAATATCAATTGTCCAAATAAAGTTTATCTATATACTTCTACCTATATTTCTATATATTGTGTATACAAATCAATGTATGTATGTAGGTTTGTACCACAAAAGTTTCTATTTCAGCATGGACTGAAGATATTTTTATACACACTATTTTTAATCATGTTGTGCATGAAACAAAGGACCATTCGACACAGCCATATAGCCCAGAATATCAAGGGAAAAAATCCCATAACATCTCCTTCTATGAACCATCACGAAAGTCAAGATCTTCTGGGGAGGCCCTGCTCTCAGTCCCACCTCCCTTGCAAGTGCGGTGGGTGGGGATGAGAGACAGGGCCTTCTCAGTGGTGGCTCCTTGGCTCTGGAACTCCCTCCCAATGAGATTAGAAAAGCACCCTCCCTCCTGGCCTTCAAAAAGATGACAAAGACATAGCTGTGGAAATAAGCTTTTGGCCAGTAAAGTAGTGCAGTGCAAGAAATAAGTAGGGAATATATGCAATTAACAATTAGAACAGCCCATGATTTGAATGTTCATATTAGGTGTTTAATTTTTTCTTAATGTCTAAATGTTGTTTTTATCTCATGTTTAATAGTCTTATTGTTTTTATGCCAGCATAGTTATGTTTACAGTTTTATGATTATATGATTTGGTTTTACACGTATGTGTGATGTTTATGCATTCAGTCGCTTCCGACTCTTTGTGACCTCATGGACCAGCCCATGCCACAGCTCCCTGTCAGCTGTTGGTCAAGCCAGTCATTTCAAGGATACCATCCATCCATCTTGCCCTTGTCTGCCCCTCTTCCTTTTTCCTTCCATTTCCCCCAGCATTATTCTCCTCTCCAAGCTTTCCTGTCTTTTCATTATGTGGCCAAAGTACTTCATTTTTGCCTCTAATACAAGTGGAACTCTCTGCCTCAGAGTGTGGAGGAGGCTCCATCATTGGAGGCTTTTAAACAGAGGCTGGATGGCCATCTGTCTGGGGTGCTTTGAATTAGATTTTCCTGCTTCTTGCAGGGGGTTGGACTGGATGGCCCGTGAGCTCTCTTCCAACTCTACGATTCTATGATTCCCTCCAGTAAGCAGTTGGGCATTATTTCCTGGAGTATGGACTGGTTTTATCTTCTTGCAATCCAAGGCAATCTCAGAATTTTCCTCCAACACCACAGTTCAAAAGGGTCTATTTTTCTTCGCTCCGCCTTCCTTATGGTTCAGCTCTTGCTTCCATAGGTACATACGTACATGTATGTACAGCATTGAATTTTGCCATTATTCTGTTGCAAACTGCTTTGAGTCCCGCACAGGTTGAAAAAAGCAGTGTATAAATACAGTAAGTAATAATAATCTGCTTTGAACTGGGTTATCTGAGGCCCCTTCCATACAGCTGAATAAACCCCACATTATCTGCTTTGAATTGGGATATACTATATATATATATCCCAACTGAGATATATATATATATATATATATACACACAGTAGAGTCTCACTTATCCAACATAAACGGGCCGGCAGAATGTTGGATAAGCGAATATGTTGGATAATAAGGAGGCATTGAGGAAAAGCCTATTAAACATCAAATTAGGTTATGATTTTACAAATTAAGCACCAAAACATCATGTTATATAACAAATTTGACAGAAAAAGTAGTTCAATACGCAGTAATGCTACGTAGTAATTACTGTATTTACGAATTTAGCACCAAAATATCATGATGTATTGAAAACATTTGACTACAAAAATGCGGTGGATAATCCAGAACGTTGGATAAGTGAGTGTTGGAAAGTAAGACTCTACTGTATATATATATATATAGAGAGAGAGAGAGACAGAGCAGTATTTCTACCCCGCCCTTCTCACCCAATAAGGGGACTCAGGGCGGCTTACAATGTAAAACGCATATATAAACAATTACAATAACACTTCAACTCAATTTAAAAATTAGATTACATTAAAACATTCATAGATACACATATAAATATAAATTTAGGAGCATTTCGAGTTCAAGCCAGGTCTGTCACTTATATCCTAAAACATGTTGTAATTGATGCTGCCTCTATTGTCAGAAAGCCTGGTCCCAAAGCCAAGTTTTAACTCTTTTATGGAAGGAAAGGAGAGAGGGAACCTGCCTGATTTCATTTGGGAGGGTGTTCCATAGGCGGGGGGCCACCACTGAAAAGGCCCTGCTTCTCGTTCCTGCCAGCCGCACCTGTGAGGCTGGCAGGACCAAAACAGGGCTTCCCCTGAGGATCTTAAATTACGTGGTGGGTCACAGCGGGAGAAACGTTTGGACAAGTAAGCTGGGCCAGAACCATTTAGAGCTTTGTAGGCTAAAGCCAGAATTCTGAATTGTGCTCGGTAGCTAATTGGCAGCCAGTGGACCTGACGTAACAGAGTCGTGCTTTTCTTAGATATATATCCATCTTGTCTCCTGTGCCATCAGCTGGAGCCCCCCCCCCTCCCTCCCTCCCAATCATCAACTGATGCTCTGGGGTCAGAGCAAAGAGGGGGAGCCCGGAAGACAGTTCCATTTTGTCTCCTGTGCCATCAGTTGGGGGTCTTCCCTCCAGTAACATCCTATGCTAATAATATAATATAATATATATTGTATATAATATATTATATACAATATAATATACAATAATATATGATATGTATATACTATATAATACTTGTAATAATAATTATTATATATTACATGTAATATTACTAATAATATTACAGTATAGTCGTTTAGTACAATATATTAATATACTAATATATACACCCTAATATTGGGGGGCCCTGGTGGCACAGTGTGTTAAAGTGCTGAGCTGCTGAACTAGTGGACCAAAAGGTCCCAGGATCAAATCCCGGGAGCGGAATGAGCGCCCGCTGTTAGCTCCAGTTCCTGCCAACCTAGCAGTTTGAAAACATGCCAATGTGAGTAGATCAATAGGTACCGCTCCAGCAGGAAGGTAATGGCGCTCCATGCAGTCATGCCGGCCACATGACCTTGGAGGTGTCTACGGACAACGCTGGCTCTTCAGCTTAGAAATGGAGATGAGCACCAACCCCCAGAGTCGAACACGACTGGACTTAACGTCAGGGGAAACCTTTACCTTTACCTAATACTAATATTGTGCTATGCTAATAATATAATATACTGTATGTACATATAATTGAGTCCCCTTTGGGGTGAGAAGGGCGGGGTATAAATATAGCAAGTAAATAAATAAATGGCAGGGGGTTTTTTCGTGTCAGGAGCAACCAGAGTTGCTCCTGGAGTGAGAGAATTGGCCGTCTGCAAGGACGTTGCCCAGGGGACGCCCGGATGTTTTGATGTTTTACCATCCTTGTGGGAGGCTTCTCTCATGTCCCTGCATGGGGCTGGAGCTGATAGAGGGAGCTCATCTGCGCTCTCCCTGGGTGGAATTCGAACCTGGCAGCCTTCAGGTGAGCAACCCAACCTTCGAGTCACAAGGCTTTTATCCTCTAGGCCACTGGAGGCAGTGTGGGCTCAGATAACCCAGTTCAAAGCAGGTATTGTGGGGTTTTCTGGGTTACATGGCTGTGCGGAAAGGCCCTCAGTCCACACTGCCATATATTCCAGCTCAAAGCAGATAATGTGGGGTTCTAATGTGGGCCATTGAAGTATCACGTTGTCTGGATGAGGTTTACCAATTTATTAACACGAAGCTAGAAAGAACTGCCTGAAGAGTCCTGGAGTGAAGACAAAATTATACGATCAAGAATACACAGGGATACACGTAGAAAACACACAGCCATATAACCCAGAACAGGGGTCCCCAAACTTTTTAAACAGGGGGCCAGTTCACAATCCTTCGGACCGTTGGAAGGCCGGACTATAGTTGGCCACCGAGCAATTAATAATAATAATAACAGCAATAATAATAAAAAAGAGTGTTGGAAGAAACCTCTTGGGCCATTGAGTCCAATCCGCTTCTGCCTTTGTGCACCGAAAGCACAAGCAAAGCACCACTGACAGATGGCCACCCAGCCTCAATGTTAATAATAATAATAATAAAGAGGGTTGGAAGAGACCTCTTGGGCCATTGAGTCCAACTCCCTTCTGCCTCTGTGCACCAAAAGCACAAGCAAAGCACCCCTGACAGATGGCCACCCAGCCTTAATGTTAATAATAATAATAGTAAGGGTTGTAAGAGAAGAAGAGACCCCTTGGGTCATTTAGCCCAACCCCCTTATGCTCTTGTGCCATGGGGGCCGGATAAATGGTTTTGATGGGCCGCATCCGGCCCCCGGGCCTTAGTTTGGGGACCCCTGACCCAAACCATCAAGGCAGAACATTCCACAATATCTGCTTTGAACTGGGTTATCTGAGTCCACACTGAAATATAACCCAGTTCAAAGCAGATACTGTGGGATTTTATTCAGCTGTGTGGAAAAAAGAGGAGTGAAAAGGAAGCCTATGCGTTAGCCTTGGACCCACCTGCCAGGAGTGGCGTGGGAGGCGCCATCTTGAGCCCGACCCGAGCCGTTCTCTTCCGGGTCGCGCGGGGAGGAGGGGCTGGACACGTTTCTCTCTTTCCTCTGCCGCCAACTCAAGAGCGTGGTGACGTGTACCAACCCGAGGGGAGGGGCTACCGCTGATTGGACAACGAACGCTGATTGGACAACGGTCGGGCCGAGCGCAGTTGGGGAAAGGCGAGGAAATAGGAAAAGGGGAAGGTTAGGAAAGAGACCTTCCTTTGACGCGCTTCCGGAAGGGCGTGGCCTGCGTGAGAGGGGCAGTTGCTGCTTACGCGGCGCCTTGGCTGGAGGCGAGTCCCGCTCGGAGGGAGCAGCAGGGAAACAGCCGCGAAGATGGTGGCCAAGCAGCGCATCCGGATGGCCAACGAGAAGCACAGCAAGAACATCACGCAGCGCGGGAACGTGGCTAAGACCTCGGTAAGGAGGGAGACTGTCCTAAGCAAGGCCTGCAGGAGGGGAGAAGCCACCTCAAGCAGGCCTGTGCCAACTGGAGGCCTCCAGGTGTTTTGGACTTCAACTCCCATCATTCCTCACAGCCTCAGGCCCCTTCCTTTTCCCCCTTAAGCGGCTGAGGGGGAAAAGGAAAGGGCCTGAGGCTGTGAGGAATGATGGGAGTTGAAGTCCAAAACACCTGGAGGCCTCCAGTTGGCCCAAACCTCCTTTAATCCTCTTCTTCTTTCTCCTGATCCCTCTTGCTCTTCTTCCCACAGAGAAACGCCCCAGAGGAGAAGGCCTCGGTAGGGCCCTGGCTGCTGGCGCTCTTCATCTTCGTGGTCTGCGGATCCGGTAAGTGGGTCACCAGCAGGGTCAGGCCAGTGAACGTGTGTGACAAGGCTTTCAAACTCCCACAATTCCTAACAGCCTGAGGCCCTTTCCTTTTCCCCTTAAGTAGCTCAGCTAAGGGCCTCAGGCTGCTAGGAATTGTGGGAGTTGGAATCCAAAACACCCAGATGGCCCAAGTTTGCCCATGCTTGCGTTATAGATTGGAACAGAGTTCAAGGGCTGCATAGGAGGAACCTTTTCCTCAAGGAATTCTAATACTGTATTTGATAAGTGTTCAAAAGAAACTGCGTGTGAAGGGAGAAGACAGGAGCAGAATTCTAAACAATCATAACAGATTGGAGAGATGAGCCAAAGCCCATCTCTATCACTGATGAAGGACTACAAGGCATGATCATCAAGTTTGCAGACGACACCAAATTGGGAGGGATAGCTAATACTCCAGAAGACAGGAGCATAATCCAAAACGATCTCAGCAGATTAGAGCAGTAGTTCTCAACTTGGGGTCCCCAGATGTTTTTGACCTTCAAGCCCCAGAAATCCTAACAGCTGGTAAACTTGTTGGGATTTCTGGAAGTTGTGGGCAAAAACATCTGGGGACCCCAGGTTGAGGACCACTGGATTCGAAAGATGATTGGCCAAAACAAATGCAAGATACTCCACTTGGGCAGAAAAAATTAAATGCAAAGATACAGAATGGAGGACGCCTGGCTCGATAGCAGTACGTGTGAAAAAGATCTTGGAGTCTTCGTGGACAACAAGTTAAACATAAACCAACAATGTGAGGTGGCAGCAAAAAAAAGCTAATGGAATTGTGGCCTGCATAAATAGGAGTCCAGTGTCTAGATCCAGGGAGGTCATGCTACTCCTCTATTCTGCCTTGGTCAGACCACACCTAGTATCACACTCTGTCCAGTTCTGGGCACCACAATTGTGGGGAGATGTTGACAAGCTGGAATGTGTCCAGAGGAGGGTGACTAAAATAATCAAGGGTATGGAGAACAAGCCCTGTGAGGAGCAGCTTAAAGAGTTGGGCATGTTTTGCCTCAGAAGAGAAAACTGAGAGGAGACAGGATGGCCAAGTATAAATATGTGAGAGGAGGGAGCAAGCTTGTTTTCTGCTGCCCTGGAGACTAGGACACGAAGCAATGGCTTCAAACTACAGGAAAAGAGCATTAGGAAGAACTGTTCATCTGCAGAACTCTGCTCCAGAGTAAGGTGGAGGCTCCTTCTTTGGAGGCTTTTATGCAGAGGCTGGATTGCCATTTTTAAGAGGTGCTTCGAATGTGATTTTCCTGCTTCTTGGCAGCGGGTTGGACTGGGTGGCCCATGGAGTCTCTTCCAACTCTATGATTCAGGAGGCTTGACAGAGAGTATTCTAGGGAGAAAGTGGCAGGTGAGCAAATGTATCCCAGGATCTTATTTAGTGACATGGACTTACAGCTTCAGTGTGAGTTGCAACAGCAATGACTGCTTTGTTACTCAACCCTGTTTTAAGAAATTTGCCCTTTATACATCTTCATCTGTCCAGGTTCTCCTTGTAATCACCTTCCCTATCATTGACCTTATGTAGGTCGACAGGAATACGTTTATGACGGAGACTTTCATGTAAGGATTGTAGAATTTTCTATCATTGGAAGATGTCTCAGCTCAGTGGAATTCACTTCCTAATAAATATGTTCATATTTGTGCTCATTATGATTTGAGGCTTGCCTGTTTAAATAGCCAAATCACCTACGAGGTAGTCTTCCTGCAATCAGATGCCTTTGAAAAAGGCTTATGCAAATCAAGTGCTCTAAACACTGTCATTAAGAGTGTCATGTGCTTAGCTGATCTCTTTAACCATAGCAACTTCAGCTTTGTATATCCATAGGGATTAATAACAGTATACTGTAGTAATATTGGGTTTTATTATTTCACTCTTTGGTTTTACACACATGTTTAAAATAAAAGGCCTAACAAAATTATGTTAAAGAAAAAAACTTGATATCTTATGATAAAGTTTATTTTAGCAGCTGACATTCGTGATAAGATCAGAAACAATTATTTTTAAAATAATAGATTGTAAGTGAGCTATACATAGTATGTCCATATTCCATGGTAAGGAAAGAAATAAAGCCTTCATCTTTGGGAACCTTGCTAGCTTTTTAGAATAGCAGTCTTGTTTATGTTCCCCTTCTAAGTAAATATATATCAGATGGAGTCAAAAGTGACGTAGCTAGCATCACACTGATAGCTAGAATGAGTTGCTTTCAACCAGGAAGATGAAACGCCTTGCCATATGGTAGAATTCACTACTTCATAATGTTACGATAATGTTTACATAGAACAAGAAAACATGAAAGTACATCCATATATAGTATATCAATGCAGTTTTCTAATATTAATTGAAACTTGTTCATGGGCTTTTTGAAATACGTTGTATTGACTCTTGTCTTAATGAAAATGCCTACAATTCTCTAACTTTTGACAAATTCTGTTGTTCACCAACATCTCAATGTTTTTCTCTTTGTAGCTATCTTCCAGATTATTCAGAGTATCAGGATGGGAATGTGAAGGATCAAATCTTTATACAAGATAGCTTCATTTCTCCTGTGAACTATGAACTCTCATTCCTGATGTTTGATAACTCGGAATTTAAATTTGCTGTCATCTTGCTTCTGAAGAACTTTCCATGTTGACCATATGTCATTCCAGGTTCCTTCACAAATCATTCCAAGTTTTCTAGTCCATGCCACAGTGCCTTGAGAAAGCACCACATGTATAAAGCAATAAAGAATTATTGTTAACTTACAATCGTGGACCTACTTATTCTGTGAATCAAACTCATGCTTTCTGTTGAGATATTAAGTGTAAGCAGTGTAGATACTTAGTGACCACATCATATGTAAACACTGATCTTTGTTCATCTTCTGTATAAATGGAAGTGGTTTTATTTAAAATTAAGAAGTTAAGCTTATCAGATAGTGACTGTATGGCTAGTTGGAAGCACACTCATGCAAGGCAGTTAACATGTGTGCTGTGGCTTTTGTTTATCTAAAAAGAACATCTTCTGTATGTGTAGCTTAGTTTTATCATAGCATGTGGCAACTTAACTCTTAAATGATTCTGATAAAAGATTTCATTCAATGCTTCCTGGGAGATTGTAAACAATGTAATTTAAGACCAATGGCTTTATAGATTATATAAAGGAGCAGAATTCTTCAGTCTTAATGTGCCAGAAATTTCACAGAAAATGCTTAGTTGTTGTATTGTACTTTGAGTGTCAGTGATTTTATACCATAATTCCTTTGGGGCAGTATGGGCAATAGGAGCAATTCCAGTTAATATGGTAAAAGTGCAGAAAAATCATTTGGTGATTTGTTCCATAATATTGCAGTGTTCACAGTAACTCATCCAGAGAGCACTAACATGCATGCAGCCTGAATAGCGCCCTGCTTGTGCTGAACACATTAATAGGTTAAATATACTGCTGAATCCAAATTTTTATATTGCTGTGACTCGAGCCATTTTTGTTACTCTACAGCATGTTAATTTCAGAGAAGTCTTCAGCAGAAAGGTGTAAAGGAAAGTGGGTTACATTTTCACAGGGTAGTAGACTCAAAAATGAAATGTCTTTGCCACTTCTAACAACATCTTGTTAAATAGCATAGCAAGAATGTGGTGAAATTTGGCGCTCTTTCAGGAAATGCCTTATAAACAGGTAATTGGACCACAAATAAACTATTTAAAGGGCTGAGTGAAAGGTTAGCTAGGTATATGACTCTGTAATTTTGCAGGGCTGTATGATAAATGACTGGAAGGCTATGTTTTTACCATGAGCTGTCAGTACATTCTGTAAATGGGAATCGCTTGTTTGTAATCCAAGAATTATTTCCAATAAATTACTTCAAAATCTGATATGTGTTAATTTTGTACGTTTTTGACACACTAGGATTTAATTTAAGAATTAATTCATAAACTGGTTTTTGTTAGACATTACAGGCCTGTTTGATGCAGCACTAAAATTTAGGGTAGCCCATTATGGTCAAATTGCCTATTTGACCATAATATTGGTATATCGGCAAAAGCACAAGGCCAAAAATGGTGGTGATTGGAAGGTTGGGAAACTGGCTTAGTCTGAATTGTAAGCTTCCTCAAAGCCTGTTTGTGATCCATTTCATTATAAAGTTACACAGAATAGGTATCATATGACAAGATTCCCATTGAGCACAATGGAGAATCAAAAGCACACTGCTTAACATTTTGGCTCTAGTGTCACAATAAGGCATAACCTGCAGTTGAAGATAACATATTGAGATTTGACAGCTCTGTCTCATGACACTCAAAGCAGACATGGAAGGGCATAATAATGATAACAATGATAAATGAGTAGGAATGAGATTGCCGACTGTGAAATATCTTTGGGACTCCACATACAGAAAAAGGCTGATAGGAAGATAATAAACTAATTTGAGAGATGGTGCTAGAGCTATATCCTGGAGTCCTGAAAGAACAAATTGATGGATTCTAGAGCAATTCATGCCTGGGCTCTCCCTGGAAGTTAAGATAACCAAACAGAGAATGTCATACTTTGGACATGAGAAAACATGGATCTTGCTCTACAGGACTGCCAATCTTAATATTTTAACAGGTCCCTGTGTCTTTGCAATGTGACCTGGGTATCTGTAAAGATGTATCCTTTCTGCCCACAAAATGTTAGGATAAATTACGTAAGTGGTGCTGTAATTCAAAATTCAATGTCAAAAATTTTGCTGGAGTGGAAAACTTGATAAAATCACCTTCAAGCCTTTTGGGACCTGCCCCATTTATGATGCAACTTCATTACTGCTTTCATTGTCTCAGCTGTTTTTAGTACAAGTAGGCAGAGATTCCTTCTGCCCATTCTAGATCTTGTTTACTTCCACAGGTCTTTGGCTTGGGCTATTATTAGAAACCCACATTCTGTTACAACTCCAGCTTTTTGGGATCTTGATAACTCATCTCATTGTCAGGGGACAGCAATTTGGGTGACCAAGCTTATACCTTAAGTGACAGGAAAAGGATGCTAGATTATCTATGCAAAATGAAGATCTTAACCAGTGTTAAGAAGTTAAAGGGTTGTATTAAGATAGAAAAAATATAAGACGAATGATCCTTGGCAACAACAGTCCTGCAGGTTTAGAGAACCTGTACATACGTATGAATCAGAGTGTGCTGTGATTACTAAAAGGTTTAGTGCTATTCTGTGATTAATATCAAATACAGTGTCGATATCTCAAGAATATATTATATTCTTGCTTTGGTCAGATCTCACCCTGGAGTATTGCCTCCAGTTTGTGGAGAATGACAATCTGAAATGTGTCCAGAAGAGAACAACAAAAACGGACCCAAGTCCAATGGAGACTAGGTTATTAGGATAACTGTCCCATGATGATCAGGGGGCTGCTGTAGTCGTCTTGCATTCTTCTCTGGTATCTGATACAACATTCTTTGCAAGGCATTTATAGGTTAGTTTTAGTACTTCTATCATTCTGGTGGATTTCAGACTTGACCCACCTGTTTTGCATGCCTGAATTCTATGACTTTTTTGAGAGCTGTTTTTATTTGTCATGTTTCCTTCACTTTGAACACTGGTTGAAGCTTGCTTCTCATTCCATGGATGGATTTTGATCCTGTAATCTGCCTTGGAGCCTTATTCCAGAGAAGCCTAATTATTCTATATGCAGGCATCCTCCTCACTTCTCTTGGTAATATGCTATATTTTCTGTCCTCCCTTCTCTTTCACTTAAGCAGTTTATTAGCAGTATTTTAACTTGTGTGAATATATTTCCAGGGCTCAAGATTAATTGGATTTTAGCTGCCTACCTTCAGTGGAAGATGCTGAGATATCTGGCTTGTAGTTGTATGTAGAGTAAGACAGCTGGGATGCTGTATGTTTGTTATATGTTCGGTAAGACAGCCACTCAACAGGTTTCCCCCACTGTCATGAGTGAAGTGGCTGAATTCTTGAGTAACAGTGTGTCATGGGCACTACTCTATGATGGATATGTTACTGCTAGAAAAGAGGTTACCAGTGTGGCTTTGTTCTCTGCAGTTGAAACTATTGTTGTTTCCTTCTCAAGAATCATGTTGGTGTATTAAATAGCAGAAGTTTCTTTTTATATCAGATATGGGCTGCAGCCCAACATCTCCCTCCGCATAGACTAAATATCTGTGTGTGGAGATATGGTGTGTTAGCACTATGCAGCCCTCAAAAATAATAGCAACATTGCACAACACATTTCAATGACGGGTGCCATTGTGCAATGTGCAAATGCACAGCCACAACTCTGTTTTTCCAGCAGCGGAGGGGAAACATCCTGTACTGATGGGTTGCTCCTCCCATTCACTCTAATAGGCAGGAAGAAGTTTATGGTAGCTATCCATTTCCTGGCTCTGCTGTCTTCTTGTCACTATTCTGTCAGAAGAATATAGTACAATCCCTGTTTCAACAGGACTGATATCCGCAGTGTCATTTATCCACATCTCACAAAATATGTCATCTCTAAACATTTTCTCAGGTCTCCTGTGACTCTATGGTATTCTCAAGCCAGAAGTTCTTCATTTCAATAGAGATCACTATTGTGTATCCACACAATGGAATCCAGGAAAATATCTCCTGTGGATACAGGAGTCATGCAATATATCAATTGGCAATGGTGAATAATTTGCTTGACATGCTTATGTTACTAAGAGAATGTTTGTATGTAGTTCAAGGTTACAAAAACATAGTTGCACATATGGTGTCATTGCACATGAGTATATATTACCATTGGCAAGTGGAGGTGCACTGTACATTTTGCTTGCACGTTTGGTGTCCTGGTTCAGTTGCCATTCAACACAAGGGTCGTATTGTGAAATTGATGTGAACCCCAACATACAGAAATGTACAATGTGCAACCTGAGTTAGATATACAGTAGAGTCTCGCTTATCTAACATAAACGGGCCAGCAGCACGTTGGATAAGCAAAAATGTTGGATAGTAAGGAGGGATTAAAGAAACGCCTATTAAACATCAAATTATGTTAAGATTTTAAAATTAAGCACCAAAACATCAAGTTTTACAACAAATTGACAGAAAAAGCAGTTCAGTACATGATAACGTTATGTAGTAATTACTATATTTACGAATTTAGCACCAAAATATCGCAATGTATTGAAAACATAGACTGGTCCTGACCAAGATTCGTAATATGATACAAAAGATGCTACAAATTAACATAAAGATGGAACCCAAATATTATCTATTAGGATTGCTCAATATTAAGGAAGATAGAAACAAGGAAATTCTTTTCAATTATTTAGTCACGGCTGCAAGGATGGTGTACGCCAAGCTTTGGAAAGACAACGAAACCCCGCAGATAAACAGCTGGTACAAAAAAAAATACTTGAGATAATGAATATGGACACACTGACATACTTACTAGCAAATAATAATGGCAGACGAAAAAAGCAAACAAATTGGGAACAAATTAAGAGTTACTTAAAAAAAAGAGAATGTCAAGATATTGATCTAAATCCCTGGAGAATTATATAAATATTTTAATGGTGGGGGGGGGGGGGAGAGAATAAGGTAACTGGGCTATCACTATACGATAACTCAAGGAAGCTTTAATATGTAAAGATGTGGGGCATTTGATGGAAGTCACATAAGGGATTTGGGGTTGTGTTTGTGTTACTGTTTACAATGTGATACACACACACACACACACACACACACACATATATATAGAAACATAATAGTAACATAATCCCAGAATATATATATATGTGTGTGTGTGTGTGCATCCATTCATAGGATATCTTATGCAATCTGTTCTTATTTTATGTATTTACTTATATACTAGATAGATAGATAGATAGATAGATAGATAGATAGATAGATAATCTCTTTTTTCTTTTTTCTTTTTTTTAATAATAATATTATTTTCCCTTTTCCTTCCCCTCTCCTCTTTTATGTCACTTGGGTCAGCACCAGTTCTGTTTGGTTGCCATATAATATGTAGTCTTGTCTGTCTCATTGCCACTATGTTTGTGTATTACAATTGTAGAAAAGCACTAATAAAGACAATAAAAAAAGAAAGAAAACATTGACTACAAAAAGGCAGACTGCACTGGATAATACAGAATGTTAGACGAGCGAAGGTTGGATAAGCAAGATTCTACTGTACTAACATAGGATAATAAGGCTGTTATGCTGAGACTGCAAATCTGCACACATTTACTTTTAAATAAATATTTCTCAGTACAGGAGAATTTATCTCTAAGTAAATGATCAAATCACACTGTATAAACTAATGACTAGCTTAAAATATCTAACAGACCTACCAATACACATATGTGTGGCTTAAAATATATTTTTCTGCAAATTACTTCCAATGAGGAATGCACACATTAAATACAAGAAAATGTCTCATATGTTCACAGGCTTGCCATGTGAGCTAGTAAGAAACTTGTTCAGAAAGATTTATTACTTGCCTTGAGCAAATAATAAACTGTATGGTTGAACTACAAGTTCTACTTGTATGGATTTCATCTGAACTTTAAGCCTTGTTCCATCTTATTAAAATTGATGTCTCATCTGTCTTTTCAAACACTATGGATGTTATTTGTATCTTGGACTTTATCCTTTCATTAGAAGCTTAAGAAACGAAAATTAGAAATCAAAGTTGATTAAACAGTTATATATGTCTGAGGATACATCTCACCAAACAATAAATTATTTGCTTACATAGCATTGAGCTATGGTAGTAAAAGTGGTCATCAAACTGTGTTTATTCTATAGTATAGATGCACCCTTAATTTCCTACAACAAAGTTACAAATATAATTACAAGTTCGTGTAGGTTGTTAGGGTTGTCTTTAGCAACAACAACAAAAAAATACAAACATGGAAGGCATAGGAATAGGTTCCTACATCACAAAAAAGAAAAGCAGTTTAATATATTTTAACTAAATTTTCATACCAAACAAATCAGATACATATATAAAATATCCAAGTAATTCTTGAATAAAGAGGATTTTTAGTCCATTAGGTTCAAGCCTTGTCATTGCCTTGCTAATGATACTTGATTCTGTCCAGGAAAGACAAAATCTTAAGAATTCCCCATAAGATAAATAGATGACACCAGATTTCCAGATTACATACAGATAGTTCAAAGCTAGGTGGGAACTGTGTGGATCTTCACATACTTAAACTCACTTCGTGGATCAAGTGGCATCACTAGACTTTGGAGGGGAGTGCAGATCATGCTGGGTGAAACTATCAGGAGTGACACTTAAATGGCTATCTATAAACTTTTTTGAAATTTCCTAGCTGGATTTGGCACCTTTGGGCAATGCAGAGCCAGGCAGGTCCATCAGGATGCTTGCTGGCCATGTCCTCACAATGATAGACAGGTATCCCTGGAATTCTGGGCTCTGGATGGAAAAGAACCCATGAGGATGACACTAGAAGTTACAGCACTGGGAAATACCTATCCTAATAGCAGCACTGAGTGTATCTCACAATCCCCACCCAGCTTTGACCTATCTGTATGTTGATATGTGGCATTGAATTATTGCCAAACTGGAAGCCGCTCTGATTCCCCTTTGGAGTAGAGATAGAGTGGGGTAAAAATGCAGTAAATAAACAAACAAATAAAATATCTGCCACTTCCAGCAGCCCTAGGTACAACACCCAATGTTGAGGAATTCTGAAAGCTACAGTCTAGCAACATATGGAGGACCTGATTTAAACTGTAGACTTGAAAAGGGAGATTGTTAGCATGTTTATTCAGAAATCTTGTGAAATAGATTAGACTGAGGCATAATGACTGGACTCAATCACTAGGAAGCTTTAATCAAGAATGGATTTGATCCCAGACCATATAGTCACGTACACCTTACTGACTTGATTGTTTTCCTCTCTGCTTGCCTAGTCAACATTCCTCTAGCTTGGTTATATTTTAAAACCTCATGACTACCTCAACATTAGTAACAATAAGTGTATGATATAATTCATCTCTGATTCGAAAGGGTCTCAAGAATTTTGGTATTTGGAAGGTCAAATATTTTGAGATGCTCTTCAGACAATAGAAACAGCCATTCCTAACTGAAGAGTGCAGTCTGGTAATAAATAGTACAGTTATGTATTTTAGAACTTCCAGTGTGCTGACATGTATTAGATTTCCTTAACTACACTCTCATAAGATATTTTGCAGGGTAGCTACTCGAACAGCTCATGTCTGGGATTTTCCCCATCTTTTTCAAAGCGCCACGTCATTAGCAAAGCTTCCCTGAACCAGGGGAGTTTCATTTCAGCTGTACCTCAGCTGCTGTTTATCTTCTGTTTTGTAGTGCCGATATGCCCACAGGTTCTGAGTATCAACAATGGTGTCAGTGTTTCCCTTGATAAACCATGCAATGGGTGAGGAAACCTTCATTATTTTGTGGTTTCTTGTTAAAAGGTTATAATTTCTAACCATAACAAAAAAAAAAACAGCTGCTCTGTTGCATAAGAAACTCTACCTCACTCCCTATCCAAATTTATTCTTTTGTTCTGATCTATAATATTGTAGATTTTGCTGTAGTAACCACTACATTCTCTCCGGGGGAAAGAGAAGACAGGTAAGTGGTCCTAAAGCACACACAGCACTATATTTGGGCTTTTAAGAAGTCTGGCACTGCAAACCTGTTTAGGTCTGAGCTAGAGCATGCTGGGATAACCACATTTCTTATTGGGCCAATCAGTTCTTCAAGTGCTTGAAGAAACTTGCAAGCACTTTTCTTTTACTGCAACCATTATCATTTGTTTCCTTCCAATCCATGAATTGCCCCTCTTCATCCATGCCCCCCAATCACAGATGAATTGCACAACTCATGAGTTCACAACATTGTGAGACTGGGTCTTTGCAATTAATTACTTCCACAAGTTCACAAACACTGTCCCTTTAAACACTTTAAATATAAATAAAAAGTAAAGATGCATTACTAGACTTTTTATACTTTGTGTAGTTTGCAAGGAGTGTGGGGACTATTCTGGATCTCCTTCTCATTGCCAAAACAGCTCAGGCTGCAGTTTACAGCAGTTTACTTCCAACAAACGGCTGAAACACCTGCAACATGACAAAGGATAGTTAGTAAACAGTTTGAAATGGCCTAGTTAAGAAGCGAAATCCCTATAAATGCCTGGAACTAACAGTGTGAAACTATGCAATTCCACGAATTAATTTTGTTTTGTTTTTTAAAGGAAGCAAATGGGGTGATATAGGAAAGTTATGGCTTTGCAGTCAGAAGTCCTGTCGATCTGATCACCACTATGACCCTGGGGAAGTGAAGTAGTTCAAATTAACCCCCCCCCCCCAACCCACATACACACACACACACAACATGTCCACAATAACACAATACAGTCCCCAGATTCACTGTGCTCTTTTGGATCACTGCAACACCTGGGAATACTTTTGAACACAGATTCAAAGCACTTTCAGCTGCATAAAAACATGAATTCTCTGTTTTTTGAAAATACTTCTTCAACATGAATTATTGACTATTTTGGAATGACTCCACAATAACATCATGCGAGGGTAAGCACTTCCGTTTGTGGCAGGGGAGCCTCAAACATGCACCATCAGCTACGTGTGGTAATATCCTTGTACTTTCCAGCCATTACAGGTGGCTTAAAAGCCATGGTTTGGCTTTCTTTGTGTTATAACACCCATCGACTAATGGTTATTATTCAGCCTTGTATGTAAAATAAATGGAATGTATTGCACAATCGGTGCATGACGTGGTTACAACTGAAAGAAACATGTATGGGTAGATGCAAAATATTATCTGACTCACATATGGGTAGCCTTAACCGCCTTCTCGTGAAACTGTTTTATGAAGTTTTGGGCTGCAGGTTTGATCTGTCTTCCCACCCAACTTTGAAAAAACAATTTCTTGGACTTTCAGTATTATAGCCATACTGGCCTGAGGAGATATTGGAATTTAAGTCCAATAAATGAGCTGTCCAAGTTTTCCTCCCTCATACTTTAACAGAAATGGCCCTAAAATAACATGTTGCAGTACAAAAACTCCAATAACACTTTCATCATAGACTATCACTTGTTGACGAGTATTACTGTCTTCCAAGTGTAGAGTCTTGGTGGTGAGTCTGCAAGTGACTGTAGAGACTATTCTGGGTATGCATAGTCTTTCGCAATGAGAACATTGATTCCAGATGGAAGGTGGTCCCAAGAAGGGTTGGCTTGTTGCACCTTCAACTTGACACGTTTCTTCCTTTTGCCCTCCATTCGTGCCTCTTCGAATTCCACAGCACTGTTGGCAACAGCTGACCTCCAGTTAGAACTCTCAAGAGCCAGGGCTTCCCAGTTTTCTGTGTGTATGCCACACTTTTTAAGGTTAGCATTAAACCCATCTTAAAATCTCTGTTGCTGTCCGCCAACATTCCTTAACTGTTTTGGGAGACAGTGATCGGGCATTCGGACAATGTGACCAGTCCAGGGAAGTTGATGGCAGAAGATCATTACTTCAATGCTGGTGGTCTTTGCTTCTTCCAGAACACTGACATTTGTCTGCCTGTCTTCCCAAAAGAAGTGCAGGATTTTACAAAGTCAAAGCTAATGGAATAGTTCCAGAAGCTGAGAGTGATGTTTGTAGGTGGTCCATGTTTCGCAGACACACAACAGAGTTGGAAGGACAATATCTTTATAAACATTATAAACAAGCATCTTGGTATCTCTATGGAATAACACTACACTTTAATCTATCTGAAATGAAAAATGTCGCCATATCTATGTCAAACATGTTGAGTCCTGATTTTCGGTTATGATCTTTAAAAGGAGATGGTAGTCTGTGAAGCCCAAACATGTGAATGTGGAAGCAGAAGGTTCCTGCTTCAAATATCAGTTCATTCCTTCTCCTAAAAATCAGTGAAATTGGCATATTATGGACTCAGGTTGCTATGATAAAAGTTACTAAGGCCCCTTCTACACTGCCATATATTCCATATGATCAAAGCCGATAATCCACATTATCTACTTTGAACTGCATTATATGAATCTACACTGCCATACAACTCAATTCAAAGCAGTTAATCTGGATTTCATATGGCAGTGTAGAAGGGGCAAAGAGTGTTTTGAATGCTCAAATACCATATAACGATACTATTGCCGAGTGTTTGCTAGACGAAGGCAAGACATAGGCAAATTTCAATGATTCTACAAATCTATTCTAATTATAACTAACAATAGGATTCAGGCAAAGGTATTTTAGTGCAATAGTATTTTTGCACATGTTTCACAACTATCATCTAAATTTGGAGTTTTTCCTGGAACGAATAAATGCTTTCCCTGGGTGAACCCAGCTACAGGGTTTTTAAAATTACATAGCCAGTCCCCAACCACATCCACTGGCATGCAATTTGTTTCTGTTCAGGACCCACTGCTGCATAACAGCAATGAACAAAATTAATGCTGACCAGCACTGCCATCTACTGTCAAGATCAATCACACACACATAAATGTATATTTTCTTTTGGGAATTTTCTTTCTCTCTAGGTACTATTTCAAAATTCTTAAAAAAATTCCTGTGTATGTTGCAGGACAAATCAAGACCTGCACAAACGTCTTCCACTTTTTATACAGTGGATACCTTACCAATATACTTGTCTCAGGTGCTAAGACATTTGAAAACTACCCTACTACAGTCAGCCCTCCACATTCACTAGGATCAAGGTGTACAAGGCCCTGTAAAATGAAAAAACAAAAATTAGCAAAATGCAGTGGTCCTTTTTTTTTACTGACAGAACCGACTATAGAACTCTCTAGATCTGCCAGTTTGAAGTTGGCCAGAGAATTTCACTGGAGGACCTAAAAATATCTAAAGAAATATCCCCCCTAGAGGGTTGTTGTGTGTTTTTTGGGCTGTATGGCCATGTTCCAGAAGTATTCTCTCCTGACATTTCGCCCACATCTATGGCAGGCATCCTCAGAGATGTATACCTCACAACCTCTGAGGATGCCTGCCATAGATATGGGTGAAATATCAGGAGAGAATACTTTTGGAACATGGCCATACAGCCCGAAAAACACATAACAACCCTGTGATTCCGGTCATGAAAGCCTTCGACAACACATCCTCTCTAGAAATTTCTAGGTCTTCTAGCATGTCTCTACGGGCAGCTTCCAGTGGAGGACTTAGACATTCTTAGAAAAAAAAACATTTTAATCACATCAGTGAATAATCAAATCAGCAAAAGTAGGTCTTCATTGCAGATTCAGGACCCTTCCACACAGCCATATAACCCAGAATATCAGGGCTGACAATCCTATAGTATCTGCTTTGAACTGGGTTTTCTGAGTCCACACTGCCATATATTCCAGTTCAAAGCAGATAATGTGGGATTTTATTCAGCTGTGTGGAAGGGGCCTCAAGTCCAAGCCACATTAAAATGCTTTGGGTATAACACAAATAATTAATGGCAATACATTGTTGCTTGGAAAATCAATTTCTGTCCAACTACTGTACTAGGAAAATTGAGGTAACTTCAGACTAAACAGGGGAGTCTAAAGGGTATTGCAGATGATCCCACTGATAACCAAAAAGCCTGGAAGATCTGAGCTCAAAGTTCCTGGGTCCCATCCACCTCCATTAAGGGAATGGGAGACATTTATTTTGCACTAACAGCAATGTTGTTACTTTTCCTGTGTGGTGGATGGGTAGCCTTTTCTCCCTTCATGTTTGTTGCTTCAGACAGCTGCAATATTTGGGGAAAGATTTTCTCTTTGCTTTCAGTGTCTTCCTTAAAAGGACAGAAAAACAACGAAAAGTGTTATCAAGTTACTAAAACAAACAGAACCCAAAACTTCAGCAATTCTTACAGTAAGGATAAAAAACAAATAATTTTCACCATTGCAGTCTTGACTCTGACAAATAAGACAGAATTCCCCGTGTAGTCAGTGGCTTCTATATACAGTAGAGTCTCACTTATCCAACATAAACGGGCCAGCAGAACATTGGATAAGCGAATATGTTGGATAATAAGGAGAGATTAAGAAAAAGCCTATTAAACATCAAAATAGGTTATGATTTTACAAATTAAGCACCAAAACATCATGTTATACAATAAATTTGACAGAAAAACTAGTTCATTGCACATTAATGCTATGTAGTAATTACTGTATTTACGAATTTAGCACCAAAATATCACAATGCATTGAAAACATTGACTACAAAAATGTGTTGGATAATCCAGAACGTTGGATAAGCGAGGCTCTACTATATCACTAAACACAGGAATGACTGGAGAAACTAAGCATCCTCTTCTTATAGTGGTGCAGGAATGAGTACTAGTGGTGTGCACTGGATTTGGAAGAAGCCAGAAGCCTGTGTTGAAATGGAAAGATTCTAGTGGTTTGGGAGATCTGTCAAATGGAAAGTGAAGGTTCTCTGATTTATTCCAAAATGAGTTTGAGTCTTGAAGTTTTGTGAGACAGTTTAATGAGAGGCAGAGACCATGCATCTCCAAAAAAGAATGCAACCCAGCCATCTCATCCCATTCCAACTTCTGCAGTAGGAAAAATACCAGGATGTTATATTACGAGGTACAGCCATACTCTCCCACCATGCTGTAATGATATAACAGGCATTTCTTCCTAACTTTCAATCATAGTGTGTTTTGATTGGAAAGGAAAGTAGAGAGAGAAATTCCACTACATTTTGTGATCATATTAATGACAGAAACAATGTATTATGGGGTTCCCATATCTTAAGGCCCACATTGTCTTGTCTGGTCCTGAGAGCACAAGCACTACCTTGAAAGGTGTGTGTGCATGCATATTTGATTCCCTTGTAAGACTTGGTTTGCCTCTCTTTGATTTCAATGGTATATCCTGAGAAACTGTGGTTGATGCTTAATGTGTCACGCAGAATGAGATAACTAGCACATCCCTGAAACCTCAAGGCCTGGAATGCTACTTAATTTGGCAACCCTTGCATTCAAGTCTTTTGGGTGATGTCTTTACCTGGGAGCCAGGACTTACTAGGAGATTCTGTCCCCATTGTGCCCTGACATCAGCTTCCCAAACAGGTATGTGGAGTTTCGCTGAAATGCCTGCAACCTGAGTCAGCCTTCTCCAACAAGTTCCCTGTAGCTCCTGGTATTTGGAGACAATATGTCAGAGATCATATCTACCTGCGCCCTATAATAGGAAACCATACAGGAAATCCAAGCAACCAAAGGGTATCAGTGGAGCTAAGAGAAAACCGAGCTTCAGTTGAAGTACAACTCCCAAACCAGAATAGCCACTGGGAGTTGTAATACATTTTTAAAAAATTCTGAGCCCCAAATATCTGTATTCTAGAACTACCATATTTCTGCTCTTCCAGTTGTGTTCCTGACCATGACTTCTTTAACAGAAATTTTGGTACCAGATACAGAAATAACACAGAAAGAACAGGGATAGATTTCTTAAACATAACTGAAATTTAAATCCAGCTACACCTATTGAAAATGCATAGTAAGGCTTCATAAATGAAAGAGGAAGAAATTGTCCATGTCAAATACATAGTGTTCAAGAATATATGCTCTACGGTGATAGATTAAAAATGGGGAAAAAATCATAAAATCACAGAGTTGGAAAGGATACTATTTGTTATCAAGTCTAATCTTTGCTCAGTGTAGGATCTCCAATTAGAGCAGTGGTTCTCAACCTGTGGGACCCCAGATATTTGCCCTTCAAGTCCCAGAAATCCTAACAGCTGGTTAACTGGCTGGGATTTCTGGGAGTTGTAGGCCAAAACACCTGGGGACCCACAGATTGAGAACCATTGCGTTAGAGCGTCCCCACCAGGAAGCTGTCCAGCCCCTTTTTGAAGACATCCAGAGAAAGAGTCCCCAAGGCAATTGATTCTATTGCCAAGACGCTTACATTGTCCAGATGTTCCTTCTAATGTTTAGTCGAAACCTGGTCTTAACTTAAAACCATTAGATCTCATTCTTTCTTCCAAGGCAGCAAAGAACAACTATTTGTCATTGTCTTTGTGGCAGCCCTTGAGATAGTTAAAGAGTACAATCATGTCATTCTTAAATCTTCTCTTCACCAGGCTTAACATGCTTGGATCCTTCAATCTCTCCTTGTGTGACTTGTTCTTCATACCTCTTATCATCCTCATTGCCCTTCTCTGAACTTGCTCCAACTTGTCTATATCGGTTTTGAAATGCAGCATTCAGAACTGAATGTAGCATTCAAGATGATGCTGGACCATTACTTCCATTGACCTGGAAGACCATACTGAACAAAGATGTTCTGCAGACTAAGACAACATTTGCTCCCCTGATGATATGATATATTTGCACTTTTAGCACTTTGGCCTAGATTCTTTGAATCCAATCCATGATTTTAACATTTTATCTTGTATGGGGTTCCTTTTTTATGACTTGCTTTTATTGTCTGATTGATTGGCTTTATTGTTTTGTTATTATTGTTCTGTTCGGGCTTGGCCCCATGTAAGCCGCCCTGAGTCCCTTCGGGGAGATGGGGCGGGGTATAAGAATAAAATTATTATTATTATTATTATTATTATTATTATTATTATTATTATTATTATTATTATTATTCCTTCTGCTGGCTCCTGTTCAACTTAAATTAAACAATAATTGTCTCAAGGTACATTTCACATGTAGTCCTGTTGAACAAAGTATCTCCTAATCTATACTTGTTCATTGTTTATTGTGGCCTAAATGTAGAATTATGCATTTATCTCTGTTGAATTTCATTTTATTATTTTCAATCATCATGTAGTTTATCAAGGTCCCATTGAATTCTATTTCTATTTTCCAATGTATTGAGTTACCTCTCCCAGATTTTTAGCATTTGAAAATTTGATAAGGATTCCTTCCAACCCACCAATTAAATCATTGATAAAAAATATTGGAGAGTATCAATCCAAGGACACAACCATGTGGTATTACATGTAGGATGTTCCAATTTGAAGCACAGCCACTGATGACAACTCTCTGGGCATGGTTTCCCAACCAAATATGAATTCATTTGTTGATGTTTCCATTTATTCCACATGTAGTCAGTTTGCTAATCAAAATATCATGGAGAACCTTGCCAAATGCTTTACCGAAATCCAGATAAATGACATCCACATTATTTCCCTATCTACTAAACTAGTGACTTGGTTAGAAAAAAAAGATTAAAGGTACATTTGAAATAATTTTTATTGACAAGCCCATATTGGTTCCTACTAATCAATGCATTGTCATCAAGATACGTGCAGATGGACTCCTGAAAAATCTGATCCAGTACTTTTCCTTGTATTGACATCAGACTGACTGGCCTGCAGTTTCTTATATTGTCTCTTTTTGCCATTTGAGAAGAGAGGTACAGTGTTGGTTAATCTCAATTCTTCTGGCACCTCACCTCTTTCCCAAGATTTAAGAAAAAACTTTGGTTCTGTGATCATGTCAACAAATTCTGTCAATACTTTGAGATGCAGTTAATCTGGCCCTGTGGATTTAAAACTAGGTGATTTCTGATGAACTCCTTATCAATCTTGACTTGAAACCCAGATTCCTTGTACCAAGGTCTCTGCTGATACATGGAATCTCACAGTCCTCTTGTTGGCGAAAAACCAAAGCAAAATAGATATTGAGCAGTTCTGCTTTTTCACTGTGATTTCTTGGCATTTCACTATCCTTGATGAGAAGCAGTCCTACCATTTCCTTCATTAGTTTCTTGCTTTTTGAAAAAAAAATGTTCCTCACTCGCCTAGCCAATCTCAGCATATTTTTTGCTTTAGTTTTCCTTACATTATACCTGTGAGGTTTGTGTTACATATCTATATGAATTCTCAGTGATATGTCACTTCTGCCATTGCTTTATATATAACCTTTATTTTTTCACTTTCTCCTTGAGTTTACTTTGCAACCACATTGGCTCTGAAACATCCTTATGATGCTCCCCTGGAGTTGTATTAGTGTGGCTGAAGAAGGGAATCTGGAGTCAAATAACAAATCTGCAGACTTTTCATCTTGGGTACAAAACATTCTCCTATCAGTTATATATGAAGCACATTTTCTTGAGTTTCTCTCAATGAGCAATGCTGGTAGCATAACTTAAGATTCTTGTGCTGAGAACAAATAAGTATTGTTCTCATTTGTTCTCAGCACAAGACAGAAAGTGGAGATTTTCAAGAAAAATCTTCATTCAAGGAAGTGCTGGCAAAGTTTAAGCCTATTGCTATAGTGTGGCTAAATTTGCATCAAAATGTGAGTAAATACCAAGGAATTATAATACAGTTTCTCAGAAATAGATATTAACATGCAAAGGGTTCTTGTAGCACCTTAAGAGGCAAACTGAGCAAATGAAGGTGATAGCATAAGTTAGGGGTGCATTGACACTGTAAAATTAATGCAGTTTGACGCCACTTTAACGGTCCTGTCTCAAGGCTATGGAATCACAGAAGTTATAGTTTTACAAGGTCTTTGATATTCTCTGCCAAAGCATGCTGGTGCCTCATCAAACTACAATCCCAGATTTCCACAGCATTGAGCTATCCCAGTGAAAGTGGGATCAACAGCATTAATTTTACAGCATAGATGCACCCTAGATCTATTTTTTTAGATATAGAGAAATGCCAAGGAACATTCTTTATAGGCAACTACATATGTGTATGGTCAGAGAAATGCAAACCATGTGGTCATGGTAATGAGATGACAAGTTTGGTTTTAGTAATGTCTGTTGGGAGAGAAAAACAGAAAGGTATTGCCTAAAACCAAAATGAGTGGATAACCATATGAATGGTAGGAGAATTGAAATGTAGTGTGATATTAGCTGGAACCAGAAAGGAGGTAAAATAATCTATCCAAGAAAGTCCTCATGAGGCTGGGTTGTTAACTAGTTTTATAATAAGTATAGTGTGCCAGGAAACTTTTGTCTCTGTTCAATCCCCTGTTGATGGATAGGATTTTATGGATATATTCCAATTCCCCTGTTTCTATTTCCAATCTTCCTTTGTAGTTTTTTTTTGTTCAAGGACAGCTGTTCTGAGGTCAGAGAGGAAAAGGCCCAGGAGGATAGAAGTGTTTTGCAACTAGTTATTGTATATTCCCATTCAAATGTCTGATTTATGTCTATATGTATCCTCTGACACAGCCTGTTTGTCCATTGTAGAGAGCTGACACAGCATGGCATATATCACATTGCAGGATGTACCTCTAAGATTGTGAGTGACGTGTTTAAGCCCTGTGATTTGTATGGGCAGAGTTGGCTACAGGATTTGTGTTAGGGTCTTGGACCCATCTCCCTATGAGTGTGTTGTGTTCTCTTGTAGGTAAGTAACCATTTAAGATTGGAAAGCTGTCTTTTGGCAAGCAAAGGCATACCACAAAGAGCTTTTGAGAGGGCAGTGTTATTGCTCACAATAGGCGGTACAGTAGAGTCTCACTTATCCAACACTCGCTTATCCAATGTTCTGGATTATCCAATGCATTTTTGTAGTCAATGTTTTCAATACTTTATGATATTTTGGTGCTAAATTCGTAAATACAATAATTACTACATAGCACTACTGTTTATTGAACTTTTTTTAAATTTGTTGTATAACATGATGTTTTGGTGCTTAATTTGTAAAATCATAACCTAATTTAATGTTTAATAGGCTTTTACTTAATCTCTCCTTATTATCCAACATATTCGCTTATCCAATGTTCTGCCGGCCCGTTTACGTTGGATAAGCGAGACTCTACTGTAGTTCATTGATGATACATCTGAGTAGTCTCAGTTAGGAAATGTAGGTTATGACTAGTGAGATTTTTTTATTTCCTGTCTTCAGAATGTTCTGTAATAGATTAGTCCTGGACAAACTCTTGCTGTATTGGTTTTTAATATACATAATACTAGCTGTGCCTGGCCACGCGTTGCTGTGGCTAGGACTTAATTTTACTTTTCTTTTTGTTGTATGAACGTAGAGGCGTGGATGAGAGATTGTGCTGTCAATTTTCAAGGTTGTGGGGCGTTTAGTTTAGTTGTTTTGTCCGGTGCCGTGATTCCATTACCCTTTTATATATATAGATGATGAGCTCTGTATCATGAGCAGTCCTTGTTGTAATTCCAAAGAATTTAGCATTCCTGTATTGTGGGTCTGAGCAGATGCGCTTCTATCAGAGGGATTGCATCTATACTCTGGTTTCTCTTCAGATCGTATAAATCTTTCGCATCTAAACTATGCATTTGGTACTGTGTTAAGGGTGGAATCTGGAGGCAGGATTTACTCTCAGAGATCCAAGAATATGGAAGGCTGAAAGGTGCCATGAATGTGAACAAAGACAAGTGACATTAGATAGTCACTTGTCTACCAGTTCTGACCCAGTTTACCTGTCTGAACGTATCTCCCCCCTATGAGCCACTTTGGAGGTTAAGATTCTCTGGAGGCCCTGCTCTTGGTCCCGCCTGCTTCACAAGTACGGCTGGCGCGGACGAGAGACAAGGCCTTCTCAATGGTGGCCCCTCGGCTGTGGAACTCCCTCTCCCCAGTGACATTCAATCAGCCCCCTCCCTTCTAGCCTTCAGAAGGAAAGTAAAAACTTGGGTCTAGAATCAGGCTTTTGGTGATTAGTACAGTGCAATAATAGACTTATTATGGATAATTGACTACGGAACGACCTTGGACTATGATTTTCGGATGATGTGATTTTAATATTGAATATAATGTTTTAAATGTTTAATATGTATGAATTTTAAATTTAATTGTCTCTGTATGTATTTTAAGGCATCTAATGTTTTCCATAAGTAAGCCGCATTGAGTCCCCTTTGGGTAGTGAAAGGCAGGGCAGAAATAAGGCAGGTAAATAAATAAATAAATAAATAAATGGTATGATGAAAGCTCACAAATGTATATATTTCTTGCTCCCATTGCCTGAATTCCGCAAAGTCAGGAGCAGAAATTCTATCTTTCTCCTTTGTTCAGGTTGCTCAGAGATGGAAACAATCTCAAGGGTGAGCAGAAGCATAATGGGATGGAACATACTTCTTATTCATAATGCTCACACACGAAAGGTTGGTACACTCTGCATACTTTCTAAAGTCTTTCACTTCTACTCTGTGAAAAACCTCAAGGAAATGTAGGTGGATCTGTCCCATTTGCCTTTCACAATTCCTCAGTGGGGTAGAATATCATCATCATCATCATAATCATCATCGCCATTATCACCTTGCTTTTATCTCTTAATTGAGATGCAAAAGAGAATAGATATGGAGAGAGTAGGTTTCCCAAGGCTACCAAGTAGGATGTATAGCACAATGAAGCCGCCTTGAGTCCCCTCGGGTGAGAAAGGCGGGGTACAAATGCTGTAAATAAACAAATAAATAATGAAGACTTAAACTTGCATCTCTCTGTTCAAAGGATATGTTTCAGACTTTACTATCACTACAGCAGACCAGAAATAACCCGAAGGATATATGTTAGCTATAACTACCTTAAGATCCCATTGATTTCATTTGATCTGCCTTTCTGAGTATCTTACTGGTTGATTTTATATCTCACCTTTCTAAGTCTGGATGGAAACCATTCAATGTAAATGTAGCGAACATTATGTTGAATGTGGTCTTCTAAAAATAAATGATTGTCCCCCTGAAACTGTAGCTCTTAATAAAGAAATACCATTCTGAATGTGGATTTGTCAGCTTTTTCTACCAGCAGGTGGAGGTAAAGCACAAGAGAGGAAGGTAGTTTGGGAATTTCCCAGCAAGAACCTATTATCTGGGCACGGTATAATACCATGGAATGCATATTTAGTATATTTGCACATCTAAAACTTTTAGCTAGCAATAACATGTATGGGCCTCAGATTTTAAATAAGCTCTGCAAATCTCTGCTGCACGTGAACAGATCTGTTTTTAGCTATTAGCATATGACTTGGTTTATTGCTTGCTATTTTGGGACTGTAATTCTCAGAATCCTCTTGTCTGAGGGATCCTGGGAGATGTAATCCAAAATGCAATTTTTCCATGCTTTAGCTACTAATTGTACTGATTAAAGGTTCCGAAAGCAGAATGTTTATTGTCTCCAAGACCTTCTGGTTAGTTATTAGGATCACTGGCTGATAGATTAGGTAGGACGTAGCCTGGTTCAGATGGGTTCTTTGTATGTTCTTAACTCCCTAATCTAATCTTATAGAATATCATTTTCATTCTTATTTTGATACTTATATGTCAGTGGTTAAACTATTATTAAATTTGGGGAGAACAGCCTCCTTGTTGATGATTCCAAACATTTCTGCATCTGTTTGTTAATCCATAGTTTCACATTTTATTTTTCAATGTCTGATAAAGTTTCCACTGATTTGGTGAACATTTCAAAAGATATTTCTATATTATTCTGTTTCAGGAAAAAACAGAACATGTAAAGCCTGAAGAGCATATTATATGAATGAGCTTCATAAGCTATAGTCCACTTTATCAGATACATGATGTGTTAACAGAATTTCAAACATGGTAGGAGGTGGTAAAGTATATAGCAAGGTCAAATTAAATGCAGAAAATACTGTCAGCGGTCCTTCATACATCTGACAATGTGGGTTGGAGTAAATGAAAGTTCATGCTATAGTACAGTAGATTTCTTGGTTGTTAAAATTCCCCAGGACTCTTCGTTGTTTTTAACAATTTCAAAGACAACATAGATTATAACTATAGATGGAAAATTATCTCTAATTTCAGTCAATCCATGAAATTAGGTTTTGGAGTCATCTTTTTCTAAAGCAAATCCTCTGTCATTCTATCATAGAAAAAATAGGAAAAATGAGATAGTGGGGGGAAAGGAATAAAGTAGCACCTTTAAAACTAACTGGTCTATTTCAGCTTGAGCTTTTAGGTATATTAATCCAGTTCTTCAAATTCTGTGGATTCTAAGGAAGTGAAATGATATCCATGAAAAGTCATGATGAAATAAACCAGTTAGTTTCAAAGGTACTACTAGATTCTTTTTTCTCACAATCTTAGATCAACAGATATATGGCAGAGTAACCCCTCTCTCTTTCAATATGCCTCACCTACTTGCCATAGAGATGCTGTTAGATTTAATAAGTAATTTGAGATTCTTAACAAAAAGGAATTATAAACATTTCTTTAAATACAGTTCCAAGAAATGACCCCCCTCACACACACACATACACACTTATAATATCTAAGACCTTTTTCTGATGGAGACAACTCTTTTGGTGCTACCATCAAGACAATGTAGAGCTATCTAGTTTTTCCTTCTTAGCAAAGTTTCTCTCCTGAGAAAAGAATCAAAGTAGAAAAACAGAAACCCATAGAAAATTGCAAATGAGAGACAAGGTCATATGAATCCCCTTATAAAAATCCATGAATGATGGCAGTGTATCATCTGGAATTGCTGAAGTGGACCATATGGAGAAAAGCCACCGGAGTGCTACTTTTTGCCATTTCACGATTTCAGCATGGAAGGCAGGCATGGCTCTTGAGCTTCTTCAGGTGTGCAGTGAAGTTCTTTCCATTTCTGCTGCAATAGAAATTCTGTCTCTTCCACTCGTTGTTCCTCCTCTCAAGAACAATCAAGATATATATATATTTAAAAATCAGCAAAGTCCAAGCTTTCAGTTGAAAGAAGGAGGATGAAGATGAGGAAAATAACAACGAAATAGCTTCGTGCATTTTCTCGGGATGGATTTCTACCTAATCCTTGTGAGCTCAGTCTTTTGGGTTTGTTTTGGCTCTTTTCATGCCTGTGCAGGCACCTATGAAGTATTGCTGAATACTGCTAAAAATATAAAAAATAAAAATAGACCAACTGGCAGACAGAGCCAGCAGCAGGGAGCAGCTGGCATGGCTCCTCTCCTAGGCATTTATAGTGCCAAACTCCCTCCCCTCCTCCCCACTTTCAAAAGGTTTTGTTTTCTTTGTTAGCTTGCTATCATGTGATGCAAACACTGACTGCAGCAGTTGATTGACTAAGCTGGTGCTGTCACATAGAAAACAAAGAAGGGGCTTTGCAGTCAGAAGGAGATGGCTGATGGAGTGCATAAAGGCTAGCAACAGCACATATAAACAAACAATGACATTTCACACACACACACACACACCACACTCTATAGGCCCATTTCCCCCAGTTGGCAAAGAAACATTTACAACTGTTTTTGGATGGAGAGAGAAATGTTGGGTTAATTGCAATGTGTGCTGTACTCTTAACCATCCCTGCCAATCCAGCTTTTACTGCAAACAATTTATATAAAAGACAGTTAAAATCACAAATGCCATGTATCTAAACTAATGGATTTAGGAATGTCTGTTTCAAGGTCAACAATAAAAGACAAATCAAACTGTCAAAACTTGTAAAATATGTGTGGCTTTAACTGGCACCTCAAAGACAAGAGTATGGTGAACAACTGGATCTTTAATGAAAGACAGCTTTAAAACAAGGATGCCACCACAGAGAAAGTTTATGTTACATATGGTAACACATAAACCCTACAGCATGTGGTAGCATGCTAAACCCTACAGAACACAGTCATTCGGGGCACCATAAACATGCCTCCTTGGCAGATCTGAAATTCTGGGTAGGTTCCATATTAGGTGTTTAAAATACAAAAGAGACTCATTGGAGAAAAACTATGAACAGGAATAGGGTAAAAAGTCATAGATAGTTTCTATTCAGTTCATGCAACTCAGCCAAATTATGCACTGTTTTAAATCAACATGGCAGGGGGCTGGACTGGATGACCCATAGGGTCTTTTCCAACTTGTGATACTGTGATTTGGCAATGGAATACACTCTTTGTGACATCTCATTCTAATTTAAACAACAAATGGGAAAATATTAAATTGATAAGAATGTAAAGAAATGTCCAGCATCCACATAATGTTCTTGATCTTGAGTCAATGTGCAAGATTTCTTTTAATCTTGCGTTCTTTCCCTATCGTGAGGAATAGGGACTCTACCTCTGGAAGACAACCATTTTCAGCCACGGGTGATCGCCCCTAATGATGAGGTGGAGAACATGTAGCTGCTAACAAGTTCCTGAACTACATCTTCCATCATTTTTCACCTTGGCCATTCTGATTAGGGCTGAAGGAAACTGCAGTCTCACAACATCTTGAAGCTACCAACATTTTTTGCTGGTTTCATACTTAAGGTAAAGGTTTCCCCTTGACATTAAGTCTAGATGTGTCCGACTCTGGGGAGTGGTACTCATCTCCATTTCTAAGCTGAAGAGCCGGCCTCCAAGGTCATGTGGCTGGCAAGACTGCATGGAGTGCCATTACCTTCTCACAGAGTGGTACCTATTGATCTACTCACATTTGCATGTTTTCAAACTGCTAGGTTGGCAGAAGCTGTGGCTAACAGCGGGAGCTCACCAAGCTCCCTGGATTTGAACCACTGACCTTTTGGTAAGCAAGTTCTGCAGCTCAGTGGTTTAATCTGCTGTGCCACTGGGGGTGTATAAATGCTAACTGGTTATTAGCAACCCACAATGGCAAGAAATAATGGGTTTGAGACCAATGTCACATTATGGCTTGAAGGCAATCCTGGCTAGCCAAAGTTAGCTAAATTGGGTTATTGTCCATGGTAAATGAATTAGTTATTAAATTAAAGAAAGGGAATGGGACATGCTAAAGGAAGAGAAAATTGAATATTTGGACTTGGAACACTAAGAACCATCATAGTGGAGGAAACCAATGTATCATGTTAAACCATTCTAGACAAGCCAAACTGAAAATATGATGTCTGAAGCAAAATGGCATCTTTCTCATTCCAAGTACAAGTCAGTTCGACCAACATTAACACCTTTCTTCAGTACAGAGAGCCAGACATCACCTTCCTTTCTTGCTGAAATTCACAAAATCTGGGGTGATTTCAATTGATTTCTCAAAAGCAATTTTGGTCATTTGCAACAAGGATTGGAGCATAATCAAGAAATGCTATACAGAACCATATAATTTTTGGCCCTTCAAATATTATTAAACAAGTTTTAGAGAGCAGAACAAATGGAAAGAGATCATTGTAAGTATAGTTCACTATTATCTGAAAACCTCAACTCTTGCACTAGTATCATTACAATTCCATCTGGGTATGCGAGACGTGCAACAACTGTCAATGAATAAAAATATATATTCTGTGGGTCTTATATGAGTAGAAAAACACAGGATTGCCTTAAAATTAGTCCATTTATCCATTCCATTTTTGACAGGGCAAAACTGGGGATGTCATTCAGTGCTCACAGTAGCATGACAATCTTTACTACTTGTGTTGTTGCCAGGGCTGTGTCAAAAGATTCAGCCAACTGTGAAAATGAAATTACAAGAGTATTTTAAGTGTTACCTACCATTTAATGCTACCATATTTGCTCATTTTTAGCTTGTTCCTATTCTTGAGTAATCTCAGGCATGCGTTTGACCTGCAGAAGCTGTTCTGTGCGTATTTCCTTCATGAATATTCCACATGGAAAAAGCTAACAAATTGAATTCAGTATTTCTCCCAAAATAGGATATGGCTATGTACATATGTTACTTCTTTCACTTGTCAAATTCTGTTATGTAAAGTACAAAAGATGTTGACAATTCTAATGTCTGGATAGTTTTCTCTGCCATTTTTAACCCAAAACACCTAAAAGAGAAAATGGATTATGGAACTCATTTTTTAAATCACAAATGGTAAATTATAATGGATGAAACAAAGAATGATTGTCTTTCCAAAGCGGAGCCAAAAATAAATACTAATGGAGAATACTTGCTTCTCTAATACTCAATTTATTCCTGCTGTTCAATGAGTTCTTTGCCCTTGCAATTGCAACAGGCAAGGACTGGATGATGTTAGTAGCTCATATTACTCCATATGAATTCACAAAGCCTTCTCTTGTACTTGCCCTAGAAGTAATTTCCCTTCCCCATTACTCTCATCAAGTGGTCAGTAGCAAGAAGCAACAGTTCTGCATTTATTAATACAGCTGTCATGTCGAAGGTAGAATTTGTGGCTTTCAGCCTGATTTCACATGATCCTCAGCATTATGCCTACATTACGACCTCACTCTTGCTTTCTGAACAAATAGCGTGTGCATGGGCACACATTTAGTGGCATGGAAGTGACAGTCCAGAGTTGTGCAGTCCTGCAATCTCTGCCTACTTTTGAAACCATTCTTACTCCAGCACAATTAACTTTTCAGATGGCTCAAGTATTCTATAGGAAAACGTACCAACTCCTGCTCTAGACTCCTAGGTGTATGATTATGTTCTGGGTCTGCTCTAAACTTCTGGGTAGAACTTTTATTCAGTTTTGTCCACTCTAGACAGCTCCACAAAATACAGGAGACCATCAGTGCAAAAGCAATTTGCGTGCCTGCAGTATACATTATAGGTAATCAAATCCAATTTTCCACATATACTTTGTATTATTTAATGTTGAGACACTGTAAACAAACACATCCAGTGTATGACAAGACAAAATGTCTTCAACCTGCTACTACTCCCATGCAAAGCTTTTCCAATGGAAGTCATTTGACGAGTGAGATTTTGGTTTTAATCTGTGCTGTCCTATCCAACTTTATAAAGGTGCACCACAGTTGTCACTTGGTTGTGTCAATGTAGTAGAACTTTTAGCCTTTGAAAATTGTTGGGTATTATTAGGATTAATTTTCCTCTTACAAGTTTCAACAGGCATGGGAAACATTCCCCTCTTTATTTTGGAAATCAGCTTCTAGAAGTCCCCGTCAGCATGGCAAATAGGAAGGGATTATGCGGGTTATATTTCAAGTCATCTGGAGGATCACATATGCTGCCGCCTCCTCAACTTTGCATGGAGTTTACTGCTATTTCTTTGTGGGAACTCTACTCAGCTAAAACCAAAGTGATTTAAGTAGAAATACTTAGTATTAAAATTGTAGGTATGATGTCATACCACTTAAGCAAATCAGGATCTTTGCTTCACTCTTTCAAATGATGTAATATGTAGTACCACAATAATACAAAAGAACATGAACATTTTATTTCAACTTTCATATACTAAATTAGATTGGGATTTCAACTGTAAAGAAGGACTATGAATAACCATCCCCTCATTACTTTATCTGAGAATAACTGAAAATGAGGTATCCATTCTATTTTGCAGGATTAAACTCAAAGATTCCACTGGTGTTCAATAGGAGGTGACTTTGTAAAGGGCTGTAGCCACTGTATGTTTATCTAATATTTTCAGATAAATTCTAAACATCTTCACATTCTGAACACATGTTGAGCCAGATCTTTCAACAAAACTGCAGTTTAATTTCAGAAAGTGTTAAAATATATTGTACATCAACTTCTGACATACTACGTTAATATACACAAATGGTCTCTTGAAACTGTATTTATGAAATGTACATTTTAATTTAAATACTCAGTATACACTGCACTTAATCTGCATGTTGCATTTATTAAATACATTAAAATCTGCAATGTAACAAAACGTTTTCTGCATACGAAATTCAAAACACCATTTTCAAATGAACAAAAGATGGCTCACTTCATTTTTAAACTAGTGTGTGATACACCAGCTCAGCTCCACCAACACTAGCTGTTCTTTCTTTTTTATTTGACATTGTTCACAGACTATTACATATCACAATAAGAGTGCTGGATAAAACATGAGGTAAGAAAGTGGTTCAAAGATTATAGTTCATGCAGATCATGCTAGACAGCAAAGAAAAATGTGAATGAGAACACTAAATAAAAATACATAAAGAATGTGCATTATAAAATAAAAACTCAATTACACAGCTTTGCTTCTTTGGTTACAAAGTAGGTTGAACAATTTCACAGCTTTTTATTCCCACCCCAAAAAAATCATACGAAATGTCAAAAAGCAGAGGAATCATGGCAATTTCTCTATTAGAAAGTAGAAACAGAAATGAGCAAAGTTTTCTTCATCAAAATAGCCCATCAATTATTATATCACAATGACTGGAGACTACCTGTACAGATGCACTATGTCTTCATACTTACACTATACAAAAATTTACATTCAAGCTGGGTCTTAACTACTGAAAATAAATACCAAAAGGTAAATTGCCATTAGTGTTAGAAATATGCCAGGATCCTTTTGTTCAATTATTGCCTAAACATTTTATCTATTAAACTCAATCCTGTCTATTAATTTTTGCTGATACTTACATTTATTTTTTAAAAATTAAAAGTTCTGTGACATTGTTCATGTACATTATGAATAGCAGCCCTGTAATAAATAAAACACAAATAAATGAAACTAATGTAGGCAAACGTTACTTGTAATTAACAGTGGCTCTAAAGATGGATTGTTACTATCTGAAAAAAGCAAGGCTCAAAGTAATCCATGAGTAATGGAAAACTTTAAGAGCCTCACCAAAGCTCTTAAAGACCCCACTCATGTGCACCAAATAAATGCAGACTTTTGCATTGTAACTCCTATCATTTCCCCTTGCGCACAGCACAGTTGGTGCAACAAGACACCAATTGCGTGGCATGACATTTCAGTGAGGGAAAGTTCTGGTAGAATGATTGTCTAATACTGAAAAGGCCGAAACACACAACTGAAGCATGGCTACTAGCTTTCATATAAAGTGGAAAGAACACCAGTGGCACACAAGGACAGATTGCTTTCAGTTTCTTAATGAGGCAAGAAAGCTTTATGCTGAGGAGACATTCGGCTGCTGCGGAGGTTGCATTGGCTGCTGAGGCTGTGCTATCGCTGTTTGCTGTTGTTGAGAAGTGCTACTAGGGTTGGCCTGTTGGGTTGAGAGCTGGGACAACTGATCATTGTTTGAGAGAGATTTTAACAGTGCATTTTCCCGTTCAAGTAAAGAGTTTCTTTCAACTAATTCTTTTATTTGTTCCTTCAGTACTTCCACTTCTTCTCTGACTGCATACATCAAATGGCTTTTCACCAGATCCTGTAAAAAGGCAAATCATTAATTGAAGCATTCCAAAACACCATACAAGTAAAATGCAGTTTTTAAGAAATCAGTCATTAAGGATTAAGTATGCACGCACACTAGCACAGGATAAAGAGGCCAACTCACAAATCACTTTTAAACACCAAGTGCTGCAGTCTATATATTGCTTTCAAGAAGTCAGAATTGATATTATTAGGGTCAAACTTCTGTTACATTCAAGGCATAAGTTATAGTTCTTTATCGTTTTAAGCAAGTGACCTCTGATTTGGATCGCAAATGTAAGGAAGAATTTTAACCCTTCTTTCTCAGGAGTGACACTGAACCTAAAGATTCCTTTCACTGAGCAGCAGGTACTGAAACTTAAAAAGCTTCAAAGGTGTCAGCAGGATGGTGTTAAAAATGAATCATCAGTCTCCATTATCTAGGTTGGATATTAAGAGGAGAGTGGAGCATTAAACTTCTCTCCCCCATGCTTTGTGGTTCTAAACTAGATCAATACTCCCTTGCTCACTCCTGAGTAAAAAAAAGTCTGCATGCTATGTACCTGAAGCAGTGTTTGGCACTTACTCTCAATTTTATTTTATTTTTTGTAGAAACAGTGATATTAAGCAATGTTCTAGTATCACATCTCTAAAATGGCAATCAAAGACATGCATGCTTTAAAATACTACCTCATTAACATGCCACTCTTTCTTCAAGAAGCTCAGGCAGTTGTTTTAACCTCAACACCAATATAAAGTTGATTAGACAAAAAAATATTCAAAGAAACCAACATGGTTTCCTGGCAAAACAGCGACATAACTTTTTGGTGTCAAGCAAGCCACACTCAAGGGGACTTTTTAAAAAGAGATCAAGATTTGTTCTTTTTTGTATGTTTTCCATGGGGCTGAACTCACCACTCATAACCATTTAGGCAAATGGAATGAAGCTGCCAACTGAACTTCTCATCTTGGTTAGCACTGTAAAATTTAGTTCTTTAAAGACTGATAATCCTCACAGACAAGTTATTAGATAAACTCTCTCATGTTTAAGACTTAATCCTTTTTATTCTCCAGTAGTTATTTATAGCTATTCTAATGTGACTGTGAAATCACCCCCAAATTTGCCACTGTGTTTAGCTTTGAATTCTGTACATTCCTTATGATTATGCATGAATGCAGCCTTTGTCTACTCTTATTTAGAGCAATGACACTGAGGCCAACAGAACTGGTAGTCAGGAAACTAATCCACTTGCACTGCAGGGATCCTCAACAACTCTTTGAAAAATACCACATGGCAATAAATACTACTGGTGATCACCAGACTTGTCCTATTTGGACTGAGTGGAGTAGGAATATCTGTTTTATTAGATAATCCTGTCTGAAGTGCTACTTTCTCCTGTATAGGTATGTCTATTCACTGGTAGTTTTGAAGGCTCTATTCCAGAAGGATTTGACCATTAGAATGTCAGTGAATGACACCAGGTTATAGAGCCTAAAATATTCAGCTGTGGTGGTCCTGCTTTAGAATCGTCTCAAAAAGGTCTACTTGACACCCACGCTTTCACATTTCAGTAGTCTTGTGATGATAGCTGTTTTTCTGGGGATTTGCAGCTGTTGGTTCTTTGGGGCTAAATGTAACATTTTGTTTATTGATGTATATTTTAAATTATATATTGCCTCTCTCCTAGGGACTCAAGGTGGTGATGTTTGTCCTATCTACAGTAGGCCAATCCATTGAAATAAATAGAATTGAAGTTAATTGTGATTAAGAAGTTTAGTTCACTTCAGTGGCCCAATTCTAGAAGTAAAAGCAAGTCAAATAGTACTAGTATAAATTTATACTGTGAACAAATTGACTTATACAAATGGGAGAAAACATAAATAAAAGGAATTTGGAGAAATACAGATATTGCCACTGCTCATTAAAGCAGCTTCATATAAATTTTGGTGGGAGCTGATACATCTAGGCAGAAGTTTGTCATTAAAGAATACTCAAGTCTACAGTATGTACATAGTTCTTTTCTATGTTGTGTCGTTCTGCAAACATTCACAGGTACAGGACAAGAAGAGATAAATAAGATATATGCCTAGCATTTTTGAATGCCTTTGATACTAGATGCTTTCATTTCTCCCCTTAATGTGAATGGTTGGAGAGCATGAAAATGTAAGAACTTACCTTCCAAACCTTTGATAAACCAGAAATTTTATAATATATGTGCTTTTGAAATTAGTGATTTGAAACGTTTATGCTGTTAACCAAATCAGAAATATGACAAAGTCGGAAGATTTTAGATACCAATACCAATATCAAGCATGGAGATGCTTTGTACAGGTTGAGTATTCCTTATCTGAAAATCTGAAATGCTCTAAAGTCCTTTTTTTTTCTCAACCGACAGATAAAAACACTTGTGTTTTAGATGGGTTAATGTACACAATTTTATTTAATGCTTAAAATTATATGTTGTATATAATTACCCTTAGGCTATGTATATAAACCCTATATGAAATGTAAATGAATTTCAAGTTTGGATTTTTATCTCATTTTCAACATCTCATTATATCTTTACAAATATTCAAAAATCCAAAATCCGAAACACTACTGGTCCCAAGTATTTTGGATATGGGATACTCAACCTATAAGATACCAAATACACTACAGAATCTGAATTTCTTTTGTGTGAGCTAACTACTTAAAAGGATGTTAGCTGCTCCACAAAACGTGTTTCTTTTTCATTAATATACTGAAGATTAGAATACATTAGTTTGTGAACTTCAATACTGGTACTCTGGTATTCATAAAAAGTGCTTACAGGAACCAACAAAAAGCAGACAAGTCTGCCATGATCATGCTACAAATTGTATTCTACTCTTTGTATGAAAACTGTCCACTATTCATCAAACACATGAAGCTCTTGGTCAATAAATAATAGTGTGTTTTAGGTTCTTCTTTTGTAAAACACTCTGGTAAGTGACTTACAATTCATCAAAGTAGTTTGTGCACAAATGAAGACAATCAGTGGAGCTGTAAGAATAAGTACTTGTTCAGTTCTCAACTTACCATTGCCTGTTCTATTTTGTTGTCAATGGCTACAACACTCGCACCAGATGCACTGTTTGAAAGAAAGAAAAAAAAGACAAGTACATGAACTCCAATGGCCACTGGAATGTTGCAGAGCACAACTAACTGAAAGGCAAACATTACTGACGTCTTTTATTGCTGTTTCCATCATGTTTAACTAGAGAACTTTGCATTTATATAGTGCTAATACCTTAGTGATAATTACAAACCTTTAAGGTTGACTGGTCTTGGTCTCCATATACTTAGAAACAAGCAAACCATAAGGATTATATTTCAGGGAAGTGAGACATATTTTAATCCCAATAAACCCAGTGGGAACAGAGCATTTTAATGCTTTCAATGGAACTCAGACATAACTTGTTCCTGACTGATTTGGCACAAGGTAAACCTATTCAGTATATGGCCTTGTGAACAGATTTCTTGAGAGTACAGGGAGAGAGCTGTTGCCACTGCTCACTTGGTTGCCATGGTTTGATACATGTGAGCACCTTTTATGTGCAACTAGAATAGTTCACAATCATAACCAAGCCAACCATTAAGCTCCTACTGTGTGACTGCAAGTGACACTTTGATATATTTGTTCTGGTCAATATGACATGTTAGACAACCAAGGTATTATCCAATATGGTAAACAACAACAACAACAACAGTCTATAATAAAACCACATTATAATTTGGACACTCCAACTGAGCCAAGAAATGAGATTTGATAGATGTTTTTTTAAGAACACCTAGTAAAGGGTTTATTTAATAGCTAATTTTCAGGGCAATATAAGGCACATAATTCCCATTGCTTCAAATGCAGTAATACATTATTGTTTTTCTCTACTGAAAATAAAGGAAGTTGAATTTAATTTAGTCAGTACTACTATGCTAGAACGTTAGTCCTTTAGTTCAAGATACTAGATGGTTAACTCATATAGTACAGAAGATCCTTGATTCATTTGAAAATGTTTAGCCCCTGCTAGTAATTTTCTCCAAAAGTCCAATCAGAGTATGTAAAGTGGGTATTTTGTACGTTCCTCACCACAAGAGGCATTTAATCCTTCTGGATACCCTATATTCATGTTCTCTAACCACTACTTAGCGGCCATCACTCTGAGCCAGTACAAATAAATAATGCTACTTCTCTGTAATTAGAACAAGATCTGCAACTTACTACATTAAATTAGTGTTAGCAGTTTCAAAAACCCATTTTTCTGAAGTAAGCTTATCTAAAGGTTTCAAAAAGCGCATTGGAATTCAACAATTACCAAAACTTAGTTAACCGTAGATTTTTTTTTGTCAATTTTAAAATGAAACATTCAGAATTGACTGCTCAAAGAAGATGGAAACTGCTTGTTGTTTCTAACAATGAATTCACCTGATTTTCCACAGCAGAAGGATTACCTTTTTTTTCAATATGCATCTATGACTTTTTCTGACATGCGCGCAAAAAAACCCTTAATGTTCATAACTCAATTGCAAAAATATTTAATTTTCAAATGATGCCACCACAGAAGAGAAAAAGTGATGCCGATACAGGGGTGACCAAGTAGTATTGCATTGTTCAGCATGTATCAGGGACCAACAGTTAGTCATGGAATTATAGAGTTGGAAGAGATCTTGTGGGCCATCCAGTCCAACCCCCTGCCAAGAAGCAGGAAAATTGCATTCAAAGCACTCCCAACAGATGGCCATCCAGCCACTGTTTAAAAGCCTCCAAAGAAGGAGCCTCCACCACACTCTGGGGCAGAGAGTTCCACTGCTGAACAGCTCTTACATTTAGGAAGTTCTTTCTAATGTTCATGTGGAATCTCCTTTCCTGTAATTTGAAGCCAATGTTCCACATCCTAGTCTCCGGGGCAGCAGAAAACAAGCCTGCTCCTTCCTCCCTGTGACTTCCCCTCACATATTTATACATGGCCATATATATGTGTTAAGAACTGTCATCTGTCACGTCTTATCACACAGAAACTTTAAACTGTTCATGGTTTATAGATTAAATCCATCTAAAAAGTCCATTGGTGAGGTGGGATATAAATGTATTAAATGAAGTAGTGAGAAGTATAGGTTGCTTACCTGTAATCGTATTTCTTCGAGTGTTGATCTGTGAAATTCGCACATATGGTTTACCCCAATGCGCCTGCGCAGATTTCGGAACCTTCTAGAAGCTTTAGATGAAACTTTTTTTTTTGGCGGAGGCCCCGCCCAATCTCCCCATAGTATAAATATGCCTATAGGCGGGGCTACGCCTCAGTTCTCCGCCGCCGACAGCAGCTGAGAAAAACGAGGCATGACATCAGCGGGGAGGCTGGGCGGGGCTGTGCGAATTTCACAGATCAACACTCGAAGAAATACGGTTACAGGTAAGCAACCTATACTTCTTCTTACGTGTTGTCTGTGAAATGCACACATATGGTGACTAACAAGCTACCAACCTGGAGGTGGGTCATGCCACGCAGGAAAACAGCACCGCTCTGCCGAAGGCTGCATCACGTTTAGCTTGGATGTCCAGCTTGTAGTGGGATACAAAGGTCGATGGGGACGACCAGGTGGCTGCTTTGCAGATATCTTCCAATGAGACACCCCGAAGAAAGGCTTGAGAGGTTGAAAGGGATCTGGTGGAGTGCGCCGCCACATGGGATGGGGGGTCTTTACCCGCTAGTTGGTAGGCTAAGTGAATGGTAGATGTGATCCAGACAGCTAGACGTTGTGAGGATACAGGTAAGCCTAAGGCGTCGTTTGTATATTTAAGAAAAAGTCTGGGTGACTTCCTGTGGGCGGCAGTCCTCTTGATGTAAAAAAGCAGTGCCCTCTTGACATCTAAGCAATGGAGAGACATTTCCAGAGGAGTGGACGGATTTGGAAAAAGTGCGGGAAGAACAATATCTTGGCACATGTGGAAACGAGACACTACTTTGGGTAAGAAGGAGATGTCTGTTTGGAGGGTCACTTTATCATCCGAGAATCTGATGTAAGGGGCATCGACCCGGAGGGCTGTAATTTCGCTTGCTCGTCTGGCGGAGGTGATTGCCACCAGGAATGCAGTTTTCCATGAAAGATGGGCCAGGTCGATGGACGACATGGGTTCGAAGGGGGGTTTTGATAACTGTGACAAAACTAATTCTAGGCTCCATGATGGGGGAGGCAGGGAACTGGGTGGGTAAGTATTTTTGTAACCTTTTAGGAATAGACGGAGCAGAGGGTCCTGAAAAAGTGACAGTTGTCCTGCCTTTCTCCTGAACCAGGATAGGGCCGCTGCATAACATTTGATAGATGAGAGTGACATCTGTTTGGAAGAGAGATGAACGAAAAAGTCAAGTATCGTCGAAACTGGAACTGTGAAGGGGTTATTTCCAGAGGGGGAAATAAAATGTTTGAAACGAGACCACTTGTAAGTATATGATCTTTTAGTAGACGTTTTTTGAGCTGCAAGGACTATAGCACGGACGGCGTCGGAGAGGTGAGCTGTGGTCTTATCCTCCATGCCGTTAACCAGAAGGATGGTACGTCCGGGTGTCTGACCAGGCCGTCGTGGATCGTGAGGAGGTTTGGACTGTTTCTCAGATGAATGTAATCGCCCCGTGATGTCTCCAGGAGTGTTGCGAACCATGGTTGGCGTGGCCACCAGGGAGCGATCAGAATACAGTTGGAGTTGTCCGAAACAATCTTGGCCACAACTCTGGCTAGGAGTGGAAGTGGTGGGAATGCATACAGGAGATCTGGTATCCATGAGAAGAGGAAAGCGTCTCCTAAGCATCCTGGGGATGCGTGAGGGCGCATACGTGCGCAGAACCGAGGACACTGTGTATTCGCTGGTGAGGCGAAGAGATCTATCGTGGGAGTCCCCCACCGGCGAGTAATGAATTTGAATTCCCTGCGATGGAGGTGCCACTCGTGGTTGTTTAGGGTTGTTCTGCTCAGGGAGTCTGCCAACACATTGTCCACCCCTGGTAGGTGAATTGCCATCAGGAAGACATGTCTCTGAATGCACCATTCCCAAATTCGGGACACAATGGAGAGGAGAGTCTGTGAATGAGTCCCTCCCTGTTTGTTGACGTAGAATTTTACTGTAGTGTTGTCCGTGATCAGTTGGACGACCCTGTTCTTGACAAGGGGGGAGAAGGATTTGAGGGCTTTCTCCACCGCCAGGAGCTCGAGTGCGTTGATGTGAAGACTGAGCTCTATGGTCGACCAATGGCCGTGTGTGGTCAGGTCCTGGAGGTGAGCGCCCCAGCCTTGGGAGGATGCATCCGTTGTCAGTGATACAGACGGTTGAGGAGAGTTGAACGGGAGGCCCGAGCAAACATTGTGTTCCTTTGTCCACCATGCGAGAGATCTCAGGATTGCTTGTGGAGGGGACAGAATGCGATCTTGACGGTGGAGGAGCGGGTTGAATTTCCGTACAAACCAATTTTGGAGGGGCCTTAGGCGCAGTCGCGCGAACGCGGTGACGTTTGTGGTGGACGCCATATGGCCTAAGATGGACTGGATTGACCACGCAGTGCCCCGGCCATAGCGGCATAGCTCTGTAATCATAGTCTTCAGGTTTAGGAATCTTTCTTGTGGTAAAAAAGCCCTTTGAGCGTTGGAATCTATAATGGCACCGATAAAATTGATGCGTTGAGTGGGTAGGAGGTGGGATTTCTCTTGGTTGACAATGAGACCTAGAGTCTGTAAGAGAGATAGGGTGAAACGAATGTCAGATTTTAGTTGGTCTCTAGAATTTGAAGATAAAAGCCAATCGTCTAAATATGGAAAGACCATTACGTGATGCTGACGTAAGTATGCTGCCACTACTGACATGCATTTAGTGAAAACCCTTGGGGCTGTGGAGAGGCCGAAGGGTAAAACATTGTAGGAGAAGAAACGGTCATCTACTGCAAAACTAAGGTATCTACGGTGGTCCTCTTTAACAAAGATGTGGAAATAAGCATCTTTGAGGTCCACTGAGGCTAACCAGGCTCCTTTCCTAATGAAAGGGAGAATTGTGGGAAGCGACACCATCCGAAACTTGCGCGGTTTGATGAAACGGTTAATGCCGCGCAGGTCCAGTATTGGGCGGAGACCCCCTCCTCGTTTGGTAACCAGGAAATAACGAGAAAAATAGGCAAGGTGGATCTTACTGGGCGGGATAGAAGAGATGGCTCTTTTGTCAATCAGGACAGATATTTCCTCGAGGAGTACATCTGATGGGGTGGTGGCACAAACGTGTCCCACTGGTGGAAGGGAAAGAAACTCAATAGAGTAACCTTCCTCCACAATACTCAAAACCCATGAATCCGATGTGATTCGCCGCCACTCATTCAAGTATGGAACGAGCCTGTTAAGGTATAAACGGGGAACTTCTGGAGAGGAGGGGTGTTGAACAACTAGGGAACTAGAAGCCAACCGGGCTTCAGAATGAACTGGAAACAACGACGCGGGCAATGGAGATGTCGGGCTAAAAGCGCCGTCTCCTATTGTCCACTGGCTTGGGCCCCTTGTATTGACCTCTGGAAGGGAAAGACGGCTTACGGTTCCCCGTGAAGGTGGGCTGCTGGCGCTGCCTTCCCCGAGAGAATGAGGGGCTGTAACGTCCCCGGTAGTATTGGGATTGATATCCCCAACGCTGACGCTGATGGTAAGAATAAGGTTGGTGAGGATGTTGACCATATTTATTGATGGTCTGCTTCATTTTGTGGGAATGTTGCAATTGTGAGTCAGTTTCAGGGTTAAATAATCCGGCCTCGTCCATGGGAAGATCCTCGATGAGGGAACGAGCGGATGGGGACAGTGTAGCAGCCCTCAACCAAGCGTGTCTACGTAGGGCGACTGCTCCTGCTAGAAGTTTGCCAGATGCATCGGCGGTGTTTTTTGCTAGCTCCTTGTGAAGACTCGCGAGGAGCGTGGCTTCTTGTTTAAACGCCTTGGCTAAGATTTGCTCATTGGGAGATACGAGATTCAAGGAAGGGACCAATTTTGTTCCAAAGATAGGTCTGGTATACGCTCATATATACTCTAAAGTGAGCCATCCTGGCGAAAAGGCAAGTGGAAGAATAAAATTTCCTTGCCATAGTGTCCAATTTTTTGCCTTCCCTGTCCGAAGGGGTAAGCTGGGCTTTCTGGGCCGGTTTAGGTTGCGCGTCCTTTACGACAGAGTTAGCGTTGGGCATCTTGGCAAGCCAGGAGGTTGCCGACAGGTCCAACTTGTAAAGATTCTCAGCTCTTTTTGGGGTAGCTGGAACCAGGGATGGTGCAACGCCAACTGTTTTGATAATCTGGAGCAAATAGGGCAGGGTTGGTAGTGCCGTAGGCGTTGGTGATTGTTGCTCCGAAGAAGAGAAACACGGGTCCTTCACAACATTGGTGGGTTTCGGTGTTTCTAAGTTAAGAGCTCTTGAGAGTCTTATGAGAAGGGCAGCAAAGTTACGAAATTCCTCAGTACGGAGAGGATCTTGCTCCGTTTCCGTTAGAGGTGTAGACGAGGGTCCATCATCTTCCACAGATGGATCTATATCTCCCGCATGTATTCCCTCTGGAGATGGAGCCGGTTGGCTCTGAGCTTGTTCACTATCCAGGAATGCTGGCTGGGTTTTGGCTACCTGAGAGGAAATTGCGGTCTCTGGGATCGCTGCTGGGGGCTGTTGAACAGCTTTGGCTTGAGTGGCTGAAATGGGAGGGGCATCGGGAGTTTGCCCTTGTAGTGGAAGAGGCAGTTCCCCTCGGTTTCGATGGAAGTCAAAATAATGGTAAGGAGGGTAAGCAGGGAATGGAGGGGGGGGGGATAAAAGAAATTGGGGTAACGATAGAGCGAGCTATGGCCAGGAGACAGAGATCGTGGGTAAAAGGAGGCCCTGGAAGGGCTCCTCGAACGCGAGCCCCAGGATTCAGAAGAGGGGGAACGCTCACGGTACCGACGCCTTCCGTGTGCGGTCTGCTGCCGTCGCTCGGTGCTCCGGCCTCGGCGCTCCATGGCGCTGCTCCCTGCCTCCGCTGTTGGGCGGGGCGGGGGATAGCACAAAGTTTGCGGCGGGGAAGAGCTGGCATTCTGAGGGTTGGCGTGTACGCTCACGCTCGTCACCGCTGCCCCCGGGGCCTGGGAGGGCTCCACAGGGGATAGATGGGGCGGAGCTTCCTCCATGGGCGGGATCGGGGAATCTCGGTCCCGAGAAGAATCGCGTTCAGGTGAGGCTTGTGGAGGGGGACTCAGGGGCTTCTCGCCAATGAGTTGCCTCCCTTTTTTATATTTTTTGAAGCCATCCTTGGGTTTGAGCCCCTTCTGTGGTTTGGCGGCTTTGGCTTTTTTCCTCGGCGCCTCGGTCGGCGGCTCGAGTGGGCCTGCCAATCCCTCTTCAGCGGGGGGAGGGGGATCTTGCTCTTCTGTAGAGGAAGGGTGGGAGAGTGTTTCAGGGCATGGCCGTTTGGAAGCGCGCGCCGCTTCTGGCGCCAGAGCCTGTTCGTATAGAGCGGCCTTAAGGCGGGCTTCCCTGTTGCGGCGTGCCTGGGGGGTAAAATTTTGGCAAATTTGGCACGTCTGAGGCACATGGCCCTCCCCCAGGCATATAAGACACTTATTGTGTCCATCGGAGTCGGGCAGTTTTGCGCCACAGGCCGCACAATTTTTAAAATATAAGGTAGACATAGCCTGCCTGAGACGTCGGAGCCGTTTAGGGTCGTAGCGGAAGAGTAGTCGATGCAGTCCGGGTCAAGGTAAGTGGTCGGGAGAAGACAGAGACGTAGTCGTGGGCAAGCCGAAGTCAAAAAACCGTTAATAAAATGAAGAGGAGAGAGCTAGGAAGGTCCTACTAACTGCTGTCGCGCGGAAAAATGAACTGAGGCGTAGCCCCGCCTATAGGCATATTTATACTATGGGGAGATTGGGCGGGGCCTCCACCAAAAAAAAAAGTTTCATCTAAAGCTTCTAGAAGGTTCCGAAATCTGCGCAGGCGCATTGGGGTAAACCATATGTGCGCATTTCACAGACAACACGTAAGAAGAAGTGCCTAGATAGCTTATCAAGAAGGAAATACAGTAGAGTCTCACTTATCCAAGCTAAACGGCCGGCGGAAGCTTGGATAAGTGAATATCTTGGATAATAAGGAGGGATTAAGGAAAAGCCTATTAAACATCCAATTAGGTTATGATTTTACAAATTAAGCACCAAAACATCATGTTATACAACAAATTTGACAGAAAAAGTAGTTCAATAAGCAGTAATGTTATGTTGTAATTACTGCATTTACAAATTTAGCACTAAAATATCATGATCTATTAAAAACATTGACTACAAAAATGGCTTGAATAATCCAGAAGCTTGGATAAGCGAGGCTTGGATAAGTGAGACTATACTGTACTGCTCAAGAGCAAACAACTTAAAACAGCCATGCTGAAATGTGGAATTACTTTTAGCATGTCCTTCAGAAGAGGTCAATAGGACTTTGGAAGTAAAATCATCCATTTTACCTCCTTTAAAAGTAACTAATAAAGGAAGGCGCTTTTATGTCTGAAGAGTTTCTATATAGCAACTCCAATAAAGAGCAACCTCTTAAGATTTTATATGATCAAGCATTTGCAAACAGTCTTGCTAGGCATTTCAACTTCACACACCTTGGCCTTCAAAGGAACATTCTTCGGATCATCTAGGTCCTAGTATTCTTTTGATTAAAAGTAGCTGGCATATTTAATCACAATTTAATTTTAAAAAGGTTTCTGAAGAAGAGTTTTATGTTCCCAAACCCTGCTTTGGTTTAAAAATTATCATGAAAGAACATATAGAACTGGATATGTAATGTAAGTATGTATGCATATGTGTGTGTGTGTGTGTGTTATGTGTGTATATATATTGCAAAGAAGAGGTCTTCCTTAGCTCATTATTTTTAAAAAGGAACATATTCACAAAGAATGCAAGGCCTCAATGTTTAAGTTTTTATAGCAGTATTCTGTTCTTTATAGGCTTCCTCCTGCAGAAAGTATTCTTTCAGTAAATAACCTATTTAATTGTTTTACCCTCCAAATGAACTGGGCAGGAGAAGACATGCTACAAATGTTATGCTTCCCCACAATTCGTCTAGCCTTTGGTAGATATGAGCAGATAGTTTTACTCACTCCCCAAGGCCCCCTTTTTTTCTACCCATCCTTTTCTCAACTGACATGTGGACATTCCATGTCACTACAGGTATCAACCAGACTTAACTGATAGAGTCATATAGTCTACCTAACATTACTTTTCAGACTCTCCATCTTGTCATCAATCTATTAGGGAATTTCCTAAATATTTAATAGCTCAAACTGGTAGTAAACTTTGTTTGGTATCTATTTGAAGTTTAGCAGAGACTCTTTCAAAAGAAAAGAGCCGTTTCTTATTGGTACTCTCTAAAAACGTTGAACCAAAGTGAAGCTCAACAACTTGCATATGGATAGTGGAGATGCAATCTTGAAGACAATAGGCCTTTGCTTTCAGATAGTTTAAGGGACACAAACTTGTTTCCATGAATTAAATTATTGAAAATACTGTGTATAGAATTATCTTCAGGCTGGGTATACATAAAACAAAAGAATTTTGTGTTTAGACTTGGGTCTCTTCTCTGAGATATTTCATAATGTACATATATGCAAATACAAGGATGTCAAAATCTAAAAACACTTCTGGTCCCAAGCATTTTGGATAAGGGATACCCTATCTGCAGTTTAGACTCACTCAGAACTTTTGATTATTGTGCAGCTTTGGTGCTCTTGGGTAAGATAGGGACGGATTTAGCTATTTTTGGTCTATTGAGTTATCACATTAATCTGTATTGGCTTTTATACAGCCTTTAAGGGAATTATAAGATCTCTGAAGAACAGAGTCAGAATGATAACTATGTTCTGGTCTTTGCACTAGTTCAGTATGTATGAATCAGGTCAATATACTCCTAGGTGCAGAGAAATAATGATAATTTTTTAAAAAAAATCCCAGAGCATGCCACATGTGAGCCATGCTCCCATTTAAAAAAACAATGGGATAATGAGGCTAGGGCAGTGTATTTTCCTTCCTTCCTTCTGAAAACAATTCTGTATTTCAAATAATGAAACTAAAAAATTAAGTATAAGGAAACTAGCAACAGTGTACAAAAAGATTGTCTGAGAAACTGAGGTGAACAATAGTGATGAAGAGATGAAATTCCAGTCTTTGAAAAGAAAGAGATCATTGGATCTAGGTGGCAGTTATCCAAGGACTCATGAAGAATTCTATTTTGAAATTCTGTTGTTTCAACTTACTTATCTAACATGTTCCCAAAATCATCTTAATGAGAGACACGCACATATAACACCAATATTTAGAAAAGGCTACTGCATATTTCTTTGGGTAAAATTACAGGACAGTTTAAATCACTGCCAGATAAACTGATAGAAAACATTAAAGATACAATTACAGAAAGATATGCTTTGTTGAAAAAGAACAAATATTGATTTTGCAAAAATAGATCATATTTTACTAACAATAATACCACCATATTGTGCTTCCAACACCCAACCTACAGAGCCAATTTTGTAAAATATGCCTAATAGCATCAACACTCAATAAGAGACCAAGGACTGACAGGACCAAACTCTTACTGCTTCTCCTTTGACCAAGTGAATCTGCATGAGCAAAGTATTTGTAGTATCAAAACCACCCCAAAACCAGAGTGAACTACATCTAAATCATTTGCTGGATATGAAGTTGAGCTGTGACAACCTTCGCCAAGATTTTATTGAAAAGGTGCACTAGTGACAAAAATAATAGTTATTCAAACCATTCAGGTACAGAGGATTCCTTAAAGGTTTGGGCACACAGTCATGTCTTGTGAAGAGGCAAAAAACCGCCCAGTCAATCTCCAGATTTATGTATTTATTATTTGTATTCCTCTTTCCAGGAGACTCAAAGCTTTAACAACTCAGCAGCAAAAATGGGTTTAAAATAGAAATAGTTGGCTTTACTCCATCCAACCATTTTGTCCACATTCTCATAGTTAAATATGTCAGATCAAGATCATGCACTGACATATTGAAATAAACCCATGATTGACATGGTGGTCATGAAACCCCAACTTGTCAGAGGAGGGCCACCAAAATTGTAAGTTTTAGAAGGGGAGCCCTATTAGAAACAGCTTAGGGAAGTGGATGTTTAATTTGGAGAACAGAAGATTAAGAGATGACATGATAGCCATGCTTAAATATTTGAAGGGGTGCCCTACTGAAGGAGAAGGCTTGGTTTTTGTTCCTTCAGAGACTAGAACATGGAGCAATAGATTCAAAAAACAGGAAACGAGATTCCGAGATTCCATCTAAGGAAAATTTTGCTGACAGTAAGAGCTATCTGGCAGTGGAATATGCTGCCCCAGAATACAGTGGAGTCTCATTTTTTTGAAGGTTTTTATGTCTATCTGTCAGGAGTGCTTCACAATGTGTTCTTGCATGGCAGATTTGGAATGGATGGCCCATGTTATCTCTTCCAACTCTATGACTCAGCAAATCTAAAGTGTTTCAGTTACATGAAGGTAATTCAGATTCAAGCTTTGCAATGAATGTTGTTTTTCTTACAGTTATGGATGCATTTCAGTTTAATTATCACTAATTATAGGGAAACTATTGCATGCAATAGACACTTCCCGTAGCAGACTCAAAGAAACCTATCATCTATAACATAATGTCAGAGATAGATCTGTAAAATATCAATTTGTACAGGATCATATTGTGAACCAATCTAGAATTTGCACCAGCATTGTTTCTTGAACATTACTTATTCACTTGAAAGTTTAGAGCAGATAAGAAGGCTTTTGCTTCACACTGAGATTAATGTTTTAAATAAGCTTTTTCAGAGACCTGCTTTAAATGGCAAGAAGTTGGACTAGTTTTAAAAACATCTGTTTTAGCATGTACTGCAATTTTATAGGCTCCCAAAATATTCAGTGGGCATCACAGTCCTCCAGATGTAGTCGCTAGAAAGTGAGCATAAATGGTCTAATGTGGCTTGCTAGAAATGTCTGAGATGTCTAATTTCAAGTCTTCTACCAATGCCCCTCCCAAATTACCTATTTTGAGGTATCTAAGAAGGGGAAATCTCTTGAGATTAATGCACCTAGCAACCAATATTTAAGTGGTTAGCAGTAAGAGGGGGAAAAAAATAAGAGATTTCCCAAAGGAATCCTTGGCAGTTATTAACTTAAATTTTAAATGATGTAGCTATACCTGATATCCTGAAAAATATTCATGAAGGAATTAAAATGCAAGGTTTTTCCAGTACTAGATTTAAGCTAATTCTGCTGTATGTAAAATGTTACATAGCAGTTCAGTGTCATATTAACCAATTCAAAATTTGTTGGGAATCAAAATACTGTACTCCCAAGAAAATTGCCTGTCACAAGAGAACACAAGAGAAAGAGTAGTTACAAAGCACTGTATTCTGCTTTATGCCTGACCAAAACACACAAGTTTACACATCTAGGTGTTCAAAACAGAGGCAAATCATTCTCTATGCTACCATAATCTATTTTTAAATGTACTTCATAAATCAGAAATTCTAATTTTAAAAGATTATACATAGCACTGTTTGCATAGTGTGTCTATAAAACTCAATTGTAGAATCGGCTTCAAATAATAACTTCATAGAAGTTTACAGCTGTTATAAAAATCTTTTCAAAATAATATATGAATATTCATGAAAGAAAGGGCAGCATTAGAGGCCTGCCATTAAGACAGCCAATGGAAGTTACCAATTCGCTTGATACTACACCAATTATCTTTCTATTTGTACTTTTCCCTGCCACAAACTGCCTAATTTTTGCTCAGCTGTGTTTTATGGGCAACACAAAGAGTGGAAATTGGGGGGTTCAGGGCTGTCTAAACAAGGATGAGGTAGGGATTCATAGCCCTCCAGATGTTGGATCTTTGATTGCCACCATTCTTCATTGTTAACTATGTTGTCCAGGGTTAATTGCAACTGCAATCCAACATCTGGAGGACTGTGAATTCCCCACCCCTGCAATGCGAGAACAAAACTTGGGCATGTGAGTAGTAAATCATTTGCAGATCACCAGTTTCTCCATTTTTCTTCCAAGAAGCAATGTCATAAAAGCACTTTTAATGTTATAGTCAACTTTAGGTAGGCAACCTTAAAGTGTGGAAGCCCCCTCCCATCTGCACACTCACATATTGCTTATGTCTGCATGTGAAGGTGTCACACTGAGTGGTCCCAATAAGGAAATAACTAGAAATAACCACTGTAGTTAATCAGGCTGGTCCTCAAGACAAGCAACAGACTATTAAACCAGGTGTAGTTTAGCTCAGTGCAGTCAAAACTGAATTAACCGGCATCATCTTTTAAGTAAATGCATTCCACTCTTTTACCAGCAACATATTTTAATAATTTAGCATTATCTCCCATACTGTTTGAATTGTCTATCTGCTGTGAATATCTTTTCAGCTGGACATTTAAGGAATATGTCTTATATTATATGAGTACCCCTCCCCTTATTATTATTGTGAATAGAAGCTTGCTTGAATGTATCAAAATGTATAGATCATATTTAGTATCCAAACATGTATATAGTTCTCAATTTGTTGAGGAAAAGGAGATTAACTCATATGACTACTAGAAAATAAGATCAATAAATCATCTTAGCAGACTGCAAACATGTAACTCCAATGTTATAGGGTTTATTCATCACACAGTTTTCCCACACATTCAGTCTCTTCTCAGTTAGGGCTTTCCAAGTCATGTATTTGCACAATTAACACAAACCATGTTATATCCCCTTTGTTTTTAATGTGTCAAGAGCGCTCTGTTCAATGCTGCTTTAAGAATAAATTTGGCCAATGGGGCAGCTTTCATGCATGACAACATCTCTGTAGGCAGACAAGAGACTGGAATATAGCCATCCTACATAATACAGAATGGCCAGAAATGAACACATGATGCAACCTGTTTGGCTTACAATTCTAACCTATGTTCAGACTGTCGATAACATAAGCAAATCCAACATCAGCAAGGGGAACCTGAAGCACTCCAAGAGAACGAATTCTCCAACCTTAACAAGTTCCCCACCTTTTTCATGATGAATGAATGCACACAAACATAACAGAAAGAAACCTGTAAAGGTGTTCTCGTATTTACAGGTTGCTTCAACATGGATAAAAATGCTCATTCCTTGCCATATTTGCTTCCAAAAGAAAGATTTTCCATAATTCCTTTTTAAAAGTTGGCCAAGAGGTAGTCATATTTTAACATTAAAAAGTAACTGTTCAACATTTCACCTCCAGAAAATGGAGCTCTTACATGAAGATTTCTTCTATATTTCATTTAGCAGCACTTCAACACACTATTGTGATTTTAAATCCCTTCTAAAGTTGGCAAGCACAAGATCAAGCAAGCTTTAGGGAAGCTGTTAAGTGTTCTTTGCTTCAACAAGGTGAATGCAAACAAATGATGGAGCTTAATGTTCAACTAGCAATAGAAAATCTAAGACAGTCAAAAACATTGTAAGCCACAAAAGCCATCAGGATTTCAAACTATAATATTAATAGTGAGAAAGCCAAACTACAGCAGTTGAATTAGTAATGCAACTTTGACAAAAGACATCTTCAAAGTTGGGTTTGTTGCAGTTTCTCGCCAAGTGCCTGGGTAAGCCTAAATCCTCTTTCAAAGCTTTTTCTCATCCTTGTCCCAATTTACAATTTTGCCTAAGATGTCCATTAGACCACATATATGGTCTACTTTTATTCTGTAATTCCAATGACTTGAATTTTCAAAAACTACTGCATTTATACAGGACCACTACTCCTAGCCTTCTAAAGCTAGGTTGGGGCTGCTGATAAACAGCATTTCTGTATCAGTACAAGTGAATACATAATGTGTTATTAATTCTCCAAACTACAGAAAGAAAAAAGCTAAATGGAACCAAACTCCATGAGGCTGAGAAGACAAACCACAATTTCAAGCAACTGTTTTTGGATACTGTTGCTGTAAACTAATCAAGTCATAGTGCATAGAGGACATAGGCAGAAGATGTCAAAGTGACCCTAGTATTTGATGATGAGAAACTTGCGCAATGCAAACCTCTTCATGCATACGTCAACATGTATGCCTTCCATATTTAAATATTCATACCTATCCCAGAGGTTCTTTGATTCCTTTAACTTGTTCGAATGGAACACTTGATAGAAAGTAGTTGAAGGATTCCTATGAGAGCCAGGAAATGAGAGAAGATTGAGAATAGATAACAATTGTGCACGTACATGGATTCCACAGAGACAGGAGAAAAAATCAAGTAGTATCTTTATGGAATAGACAAAGATCATGTGCCTTTTATTTTCACAAAGCACCTAAATCAATCATTTGTATGCATGGTGGTTTTGGACTATTTAACTACTATATGACTATATCCTACTGCTCACAAAAATAGAAAATACCACCGAATATATCTAACATGCAAAGGTTTTCCTAACTTTTAAGCTACAATGTAGGGAGAGAAAAGGAACGGAAATTTAAGCTGTGATATTTGAAACCATGAACTGAAGGATTAGCTTGCTAATAAGGAAACAAGCCAGTCACACAGCGATTACTTGACCAAAATATCTGCAGCCTTAAAAGGCAAAGCACATTTGCCCTCTCAACAATAGTTATTTTCACAAAATTTAAAGCTCGATAAAAGGGGCTCTAGAACATATGCACAACTCTGGTTGTCCATGAAAAGCCTGACATACATTACACTTCCAAATACAGAAGGACAAATGGTAATGATCTGACTAAAAGTTACAGACAACACATAGAACTTTGCACACAAAAACAGACACATCCACTATATTACAAGACTACTAAATATGAGTTATCAATGTATTTTGATGTGTGGAACTGAAAAAGTTTCAAGTGGCTCAATGAATTTTTAAATGATGTGCGAAAAAAAGTTTCAAATCAGTGGTTGTCACAGTCTCTTTTCTTAAACGTGCTCAAGTAACACTGGCTACAATTCCTCAAAGAAATTCTATGGTTTTCACATGAAGCCTGTAAAAATGCAGATAATATTTCAGATATCTAAAAAAAGAAACTCAGTAAATCAAATAAGCCAAGGTAACTGTGAAAAAATTATTACAAAATCCTTTTTTGTGGCATCCCAACTCTCCGTGGTTTAATTGGGTCAGGATATTTAACATGAACTACAAAGAATCTTGAAATCCTGATCCCAGAGCAAATGCAACAAGTTTAGAAGTTTTCTATCCAGTTTTATATAAATCAAAACCTTTCAACAAATTGCATGTGGATTATTCATTATTTTATTTACTTTGTTTATATCCCGCCTTTCTCCTCGTGGGGACTAAGGACAGCTAACAACCACATGGGTGAAGTATGTCTGACTGTTAAGAATACGTAATGAAAACAAATTATCACTTAATTACACTGGATGAAGCTGGTTTCCTTCCACTATCTACAGTTAATGCTGACCAAAGTTTTAAGATTCAAATGATATGCCAAACTGCATTTAACCTGTTGTCTTAAAAATCGATGGAAATCTGATTTAGCACATTTCACTTACACTAGACAATCAAGAGAAAATAAAACATGCCACACTAATTTTATGTACTATATTAATATATAATTTTTTCACCCCAAGTAATGCTAACAGCAGAATTTGATTGGGGGAAATCAGTATTTTTTTATTGTATTTATATCCCGCCCTTCTCATCCCGAAGGGGACTCATAGCAGTTTACAAGTAGGCAACAATTCAATGCCATGTAAACAGACATATAACTAAAAAGCACATACATTAAAAACTAAAAACATCTAAACATTAAAACCAATAATTTAAACCACACAATCCAGTATTACATACTGACAGTATCTTAAACACTATGTTCAAATAAATTTCAAGTTTTGGTTGCACATTATTTTGTTGGCATGTTTGTGAATATCTTTTAAAAAAGCTCGATAGCACACATAATCCAATTAGCACCTAAAATTGCTACTGTACTAACTACAGTAGAGTCTCGCTTATCCAACGTAAACGGGCTGGCAGAACACTGGATAAGCGAATATGTTGGATCATAAGGAGAGATTAAGGAAAAGCCTATTAAACATTAAATTAGGTTAAGATTTTACAAATTAAGTACCAAAACATTATGTTATACAACAAATTTGACAGAAAAAGTAGTTCAATACGCAGTAATGTTATATTGTAATTACTGTATTTACGAATTTAGCACCAAAATATCACGATGTATTGAAAACATTGACTACAAAAATGCGTTGGATAATCCAGAACGTCGGATAAGCGAGTGTTGGATAAGTGAGACTCTACTGTATATTTAACATCATTATCTGCTAAAATTGGGCCTCCAACTTGCCTATAAACTCTGCAAGGTTGGGTAGGAGGGATATTTTTGCATGCTTTAGCCTCAGAATCTGATGAATTGATATGATGGTAACCAAATGTCCTCAAATCCTAAGAGCCCCCCCCCCCCCCCCATTTACCTTCCCTGTTACCATCTCAAATAAACAAGGCTTATAAATGCCTGCATAAATACGCAAAGGCAGCTTTGGGGAGGATGACAGAGTTTAATCTAGAAAAGATTGAAATATTTTGACTGGAAAAAAAATCTGCTGATGTGAGGGGAGAGAGGGAGATCCAACTGCTGAAAGATCTTTCTGGACTCACTGCTGGTGACAGGTTCAATTGTGATAGTAGCCAAGAGTTCCTTTATCAATATTGGTTGGTATATCAGCTGTGACTACCTGGGGAAAACATCTCAGGTACAATTCATAAGTTATATCCAAAATAGACTACTGCAAAACTTCAGCTGGTACATAATGTGGTCACTCACATTCTTTTTGAGATTAGAGGGTAGGAACACATTACACCAATCCTGTATAAACTGATTGTCTGCAAGTGTATTTCTAGGTCCAATTCACAGGATGCACCCTTAAAGCTTTACATTGGTTAGGCCCCAAGTGATTTGAAGGACTGTCTTTACTTTCCTGAAACTGCCTTGCTTGTTGATCATCGCTGTAGTCTCTAAGTTCAGGTGGATAAAGATGACAGAATGCCTTCCCACGGTGAAGTATAGGCTGGCTCCATCAGTGAAAAATGTGTGAGCTATTTTAAAGATCTTTAAAATGCTTGCTCCCTCTAGCTTTTAACTGATATATGGAACTGCATTTTATTTATTTATTTATTTATTTATTTATTAGGCTTGTATACCGCTACTCCCAGTTTGGCTCAGAGCGGTTTACAGAAATAGATTAAAACAATACACTTAGCTTTAAAATAACAATAAAAACAATAAAAACAACAATAAAAACAGACATAGTTTTGTTTAAACTATGTACAAATTGTTTAATGCTGAAGTGTTTTTAATAATTTGATACTGATCTCTATGATTTCATAATAAAACTGGGTTAAATGTCTTGACCGTTTTTGGTCTTCACAGTTTTGATAATTTCTTGAAATACACATTTGAAGAAAAAAAAACCTAATTGCAACTTCAATTTGGGTTTATCTAGTATTTCCTTTTTCCATTCATCATATTAATAACTAATTTTGTGAATTGATGCCAATTACATGTGGTTCCATAGAAAGTACATAACTGACAAATTACTTGCTTCGCCTGATTAAACTTTAAAATCTTACTTTATGCTAGGCTTTGGATCAAATTTAACTTTTCCCACTCCAATTCAAACCAAAATAGCATTTTTTGTCAAGTAGATAAATTGTAAAAATATATCATTGTTTCTGTATATGACTTTACCTAGGACTCAAGATCAGCAGATCCACTTTTAAAGAGGATCTCTTATCCCATTTGCTAAAATGATTAACAGTTCTGAAATGATATGTTCTGTAACACTATAACATTTTGCTACGCAATAAAAAGCCAGAAATGCTACACTAATATATAATAATGTTGTCAAACTTAAGACTAGATTACTGAAAGCGATAGAAAATGGACAATCTGTATTTCGTAAAAACAACAGCTTAGATCCTAAGCAGCATGAACAAAAGGAAGCTTGCAGAAGGAGATATCTCCAACTCCTCCTGAGTATAGGATGTGAAATAGAGAACAGGGAAACACTCCAAATCAATAACATACACATTGGACAAAGGGATCTTGTAACATCTATTAGCATGCAACAGGATCTTATAACACCTTAGAGACTGAGAGGGCAAAGTTGACAGCATAAACTCTCATTGGCTAAGACTACTTCCTCAGATGCCCTTAAGAAAGCAGACTTAGTCTATGAAAGCTTATGCTACCAAATTTGTCCTCTCAATCAATCCGACTAATATGGCTATGTCTTTGAACTCTACCACCTTGGACAAGTTCACTCTGCTCACAGAAGCTGCCAGTGCAGAATGTGGGAAAATTCCTGACCTTCTGGATAAGCGAGGATAGTGACAAAAGTGAAAGACAGTCTCTTTACACAAGCTTCTTTTTAAGGTCAAGGTACTCCATGGCAAGCCTAAATATCTTCCTCTATTAGCTTGAACCTACTGGGCTGCCCTGATCTCCAGCTACAGCATCCCCAGCAAATACCGGATATCCCTGTGTATAGGCTCATCTCGTGTGTAAGTCAAAGACAGCTTTGAGGGACCAAAATCATGAATTTCGGTATGATCCTTGAACAAATGAAGGGCCATTCTACAGAGAGGAAAAAGCTTCAGTGCCACCTCAGGCAGCCAGTTGTCCCTGGCAATCACCACCACCATTTTGCCTCCAGGCATTCAAAAAGGCCAGAAGCAGCACTGTGGCAAAAAGAGTACATGGGTTTGGTGCTTCTTTTAGATTCTTCCAGGACAGATTAAACTCTCACCTTTTTCTTAAAAGAGTTAAAGTATTTACCTGTGGGTTAGTCAATTTTTTAACTAAAATTTCTAGACCTATATATAGTATAGTTATTTATATTCCGCTTTTCTTCCATGGGTGGGACTCAAAGAAGCAAGCCATGGTTAAAACAATAGTAATTACATAACACGAAAGCAAAAATACAACAGATAAACAAATAACACATTACATAAACCATTTACGACAAACTTAATACAACATGTAACACTAAAATGGCCACTGAGGTCGTCCATAAAAATTATACTACAAATCCTAACACTCTGCTTTGTTGTCAGGTCCGACATATCCTTCACTGATATGTCATACCCGTAGCAGCCTGGTATAAGTATATACAGTAACTTTCCAACCTATTCGTGAAGATATCCAAAGGATGCCCCACCATCTCTCTAGGAAATTGGCTCCATTATTTTTACACAAATATCAGTGGGCTGTCTCACTTAATTCTCTCTACGCTTAACGCTCTCTACTACTCCACTTTGATCACTTGCATGGATTTCTGTACAAATGAATTTATATTTTACATATAATGTGATTCCCCCCTCCTTTTCTTCATCATTTACTCTTTTTGAACAGATTATCATATTCCACTCATGGAAGTCATTCTACCAAATCTTTGTTATAGTATAAACTCATAGTTCCCTTTCTGCACTAGACTCCAAGCTCATCTTGTTTGTTCCCAAATTGTGTGCATTGATGTATATACATCTAAAGTGTGGCTTGTTCTGATCTTTTATTCTAGTACAAGTGTCATTGTGGCTTCCATTATCTTGTTCGGCTTTTCTTCTAGAATTCACATCCTTGCTTTTGCACAGATGTTTATGTCAGCATTTCCAGCTGCGCAAGGGGTGGATTTGCTCCCCATCAGCTACACATTCTCCTTATGCAAAGCTGCTTTGAGTCTCAGTATAGAGAAAAATATAAATAAAATTCCTTTCTCCATTTTCATTTGAATGTACATCTTATTGCCTTGATTCCCTGACTACTTGGCATTTGCAAACTCTAACTATGACTCCAGAAAGTTTTTGAGAATTCTAATTTAATATAGTCCATTGACTACCTAATGTCTTCTTGCCACATTATTTTTCTCTACTTATTTGCTCTTACTTACACACCACCATTGGTTGGTTTTAATGTTTTAAAGTGAAGAAAGCAAATATGAAACAACTGTTACAGGCACAATTAAAACATTTAAGTATTAAAATATTTTTTCCAATATCCAAAATGTATGATGAGAGATGTTGGGATCAAGTCTGCTTTCCTAGATATGATATTCCAAATCACTACCAAAACGGCCTTCTCCTTTGTAGATGTAAATATCATTCCTTACTGTGATCATATCTGCAAGGGATATTAGCAGATGACCTTAGACTGTAATTAGGTAAACATAGCAGAAGCTCCCAAGTAACTGACTCCCAAAGTGTTCACAATAAATATCAGCTTGAACTAGGCCGAGGTAAAATGGGCAGTCTGTTAAGTTTTAGAATTTACAAGAAACAGTTTAAGCAAACAGTGCCAGTCAAACTCTGTGTGTTGCTTTCTTGTCTGCTGTGTTCACTGGAAATAGTAAAATGTCTTGCACAATTTTTAGAAGACGTTTACAACATTCCCATTAACTAAAAGTACAAATTGGTAAAATAAACAATCATCATTCTGTGAATGAATGAAGTGAGACAGCCCGGTGATAAGACTGAAGTGACATCTCTTTGAGGTGCCTATGGCTTCTTAAAGAAAGATATGTTAGCCCAAAATCTAAAAGCATTATTCTTATGGCAAGTGAGGTTATATACCAGAAAACTTTGTTACTTAATCTGAATGATATTTCAAATGAAACATTGGGATTTCGGAGGAGGGAGGGGGGAAGAGGGAGAATCACTTCAGCTTGTTCTCCTTTTTATTTTGTTCTGCTCTATGGCATAATAATTGAGTAGCCTTTGACATCTTCTATCAATATTTCTGAGAGAAATTGAGTGGCTTAAACCTGTTCTACATAAATTCTGACACAGCAAGTAATCCAATAATATTCCATCAAACTAAGTACTTATAGGTCTTAGGTTCACTCAGTCAAATAATTCCAAGGCTGAATGATGCTCCTTAATAATCAGGCATTTTCACTCAATTTAAAATAAGCAGTTTAGGTAATTATGTGTTTCAGGGTTTGACTAGCAAACTTACTGAGGATATTAAGAGCAGTCTGGTTCTTTTCTGCAAGGACTTAAAAGGACCCATAGGTCCTACTGTTAGTTCCAAACACTGCAGACCCAATCAATTGCTAAGTCAATCATTGCATGACTCGACTGGCCTGCCACGGTTGTGACTAACACAGTGCTCAGTGCATGGCAGAAGCAAGGTTCGCCTTTGGGTTTTTCCCCCAAAAATGTTCAGCCATGCATCTACTGCAATCGAGTGACATATAATGAATATAACTAGTAGTTACTGATCCCCTTGGCCTCCATGAATTTACCCAATTCTCTTTTAAAGCCATCCAACTGAAGCTATCACTTCATGTTGGGCCCATGAATTCTACAGTTTTAATTATATGAGACATATGAACAATGTGGTAAAGAAATGCTTTTAGCTGTGCTGAATCTCCTCTATTCAATTTTATTAAACGACCCTGAATTATACTGTTAAATGGCATTAATCTTTCTCTGCTTATTTTCTCTACCTCACATATTTTATATACCTTCACCGTATCTCTCTATACCTAGGCTGAACAGTCTCAGTTTCACTCATGCTATTCTAATAATTTGATTCTGACATGGAAAAGTACCATTAGTTTTACATTCATTTTACACACATGTCATGATTCTAAATTAGCGTCTATGTCCCATAGATGAGGAAAAAGTGAAATTACTCAAAGTCACCTAGCTGAAAACTTTAAATGCTATTTTATTTCTCTTGCCCTGTCTATAGTATTGTTCTACATGCCCTAGTAACATAATCTCTGAAAAGTTCTGGTAAATGGAAGAACCTAAAGTTGTGTATTTTTTATTTAAAGGTCTGTCATAAAAATGTGAACACTACTTAACTCAATTACAATTAATACTCTTGAAGGGCAAGTTTTATATTTTAATTATCATGCATTTTTCCTATATTAACTTGAGAATAGGTGTTCACAGTAGTAGGAATTCAAAAGCAACAGATCTGTTGACTTCAGATATTAATATTGTCCCCACAGATTCCACATTTTGTTTCTCCAGAGAATGATCTCTGAATTCTATAGACTAGAGTCAAACTAGCTAGCTACACTTAACTCCCATTATAATCAATGTGAATTATGTCTTGTTCAACTTAGTTGAGATGCATACTATAGTTTGTGAATTATGGACAGACAGTAAATATTCTGTCCATGTTTCAGTTCCTTCAATTCTGGGGTATGTAATCTGAAAAAGGAGTCCCTTTCCCAGATGGCTGAGAATTACATTGTTTTTGTAAAAACATAACTCAAGATGCCAGATGTTCAGTAGCTGTCATCTCTTCATTTGGGTCAGGGGAATCCCTTCTCACACAAACAAGTCTCCCAATGATTACTGCTGTTAAAAATACCTGCAAAAAATACTAGAAGAAAATGCCCTTACAGCTTTCTGGGGAAAATCAGGAGGAAAGGGTGACATCAAAGCTGGGTATTTCCATTAAAAGGTGGGTATTTCAACATGCCTTAATTAAAAACAAAAGATAGTTCTCTTTGAATCATATATTTTGTCTGAATTTATATCTGATATTTATCAGAGGCCTGAAAGCATGAACACTCTCTTTTCTATGAAGGTTATACATTTATTAAGCACCAGTGGAAAATGTGAAGCAAGATAGTATGTATTTTCTCCTTAAACCCATTAAAGGAATAGAATAAAGTTGAGCTAGCATACTTCTCCTAGAGTGGTGGACATTTTCCTTTGCTCCTACCTTCACAGTTCTCCTGAGCATATTTGGAGGTGCAAGGGAGCTGGGGGGGGGGGGGGGGGGAGGAGAAATCACCCTCTTTGCTGGTGATGTTCAATGCTACAACAACTTGTTACTTTAACTCCCCCCCCCCTTTCCAGATAGTGTCGACAGCCAGACATTACTGTTGCTGTTGCCACAATTGTGTATTTATAAATACTAGATATGAATGGACAGGTAAGCTACTTGATTTAGCAGGACCAAAGGAAAGGTCCTCAATAAACAAGTATGCCTCTAAACATGATCCTTGGAACACTAGAACTTACATGGAAAAGGAGTCAAGGCCCGAGATTTGATTTTTGAAACTTGCTGATATTCCCGAAAAGAACAAAAAAGAATCTCTCCTACAGAACAAAGAATACAAAACATAGAAGATGACAGGACAGCCATTCTGACTAGATTTACTAAAGTTACAGATTTTTCTTTCCTGTAAGGCTTGTCCCTGATACCCTTTATTTGAGTTGATTTTTTATGATATAAGTAATAACTGCACAGGAGAGTTGCAGAAAGTAAATTCAACCCTGTTGCTTGCAATGCAAGTTCTAGGAATAAATCTGGTACCTTACTTGCAATTTTATTTCAGCAACCAGTCTTAACTTAAAAGAGACAAACATAATTGTACCCCCTCCCCCAAACAGACAAACACAAACAGGTAGAGGAATCAGCATGCTCAAGAGACCAATGTGGTTTGGAAAACCTTTGACACCTCCCCCCCCCCCAAAAAAAACAAAAAACAAACCCACAGTTCACCAACTGGATACACTCAGTAGCCACAGAACATTGAAAAGTTGGAAAGAAGCACAGCTAAAGGGAGATGGGAAATAATGCCCTTCTTCAGACCTTTCCAGTTTATGTTATTCTGTAGGGCTGCATCTTTGGCTGAAATACTGACAAACATTGAAATGATGATATACTGCAACTTTTTTTTCATGTACAGCTGTGCTTGAATTATTTCAAGTGTGTCCTCGCACATTTTAAGGATTGCCCCTCAAAATATTTTTACAACTTTATGGCCAACCTGTATTAAGAGTGTTAAGTACCCAACGGTAGTATCTGGAATGTTAATTTATCCATCTAACATACAAGCTACACACTTGCTAAGCCATACAATTTCAAATTGACACACAAAGCCTTTGTTCAGCAAAATCCAGCCTTTGGGTTTCCTCTGTTAACCAGCCACACTGAGATCTTTTCTTTAAAAAAAATCTAAAACCCTTTATGCTGGTCTTGTTGTTTCATTTCCTCATTAGTTGGCCCATCAGAGTTTGCATTTTCTGCAAACATTTCACTTGAATATTACCATGCCTTTCACACAGCACATTGCTCCTTCTTCACGTGACTGTTTTATTCTGAAAGACACACATATCTCAGCTGATATAAGAAATACAACAGCTCCTATTTAACAGTCCTAGGAACCCAGTATAAAGGCCATGACACCTTATCTGCCAGAGTTCCCTTATGCCAGGAACTCAATGACAATCAAGAATAGATCTACTAACAGCTGAACAAAGCGTCTCTCCTTCTCTCTTCTACTTCTGTGATGAAGATTCCTTCCAGAGGAGTTTCTGTTCTTTTTCTGAGTCTGAACTCCAATGAAGAATCTCTATTTAAACACACATGTCCATTCCATCAAATCCATTGCATAGTAGGCCAAACCATTCAACTACCTCAATGAAATAAATAACTCCGCATTTAGCATCTGATAGTTTACATTAGATATGTAACACTTCCTGAAATTATAAAGACATAAAAGGCATTTTTCTTGTTCCTTCCCAGAAATGTTTTTGAAAACTATGTGATATCAAACATGAGCAAGAGTATTTCTGACAAACAGCTTGAATGCAGCTTGCCAGTTGTCACTAATGACTGTAATATGCAACTGCTTTACTAGGACATACACAGTTCAAGTGGGGCAACACCAAAGCATGACTCATGCCTCATACAAATACACCATGTGCTGCAAGCACATCCTGAATCTTTTATGACAGTGTTCAATATACTGGCAAAAAGGCACATACTGCTTTATTCAAAGTTTGCAAATTGGCAGAAAAGGTATTTGGCAAGCAAAGCGGAATTACAGGCTGTCCCCAAGCTACAAACAAGATAGATTCTGTAGGTTTGTTCTTAAGTTGAATTTGCTTTTAAGTCAGAACAAATACATTGTTTAAGTGTAACTCCTCTCTTTCCCTCCTTCTCTATATATGCATGCTTGGGATAGCACAGGGAAGTGTTAATATCCCTGTGGCATTTGTTTTGCTATCTGTGTCCCTGTTCACAAAATTTCATCTCACTTTCTATTCCTGTAATACCTGGATTTTGTAAAAAAAATGGCTTATTGTGGAAACAAAGTTTAATGATAAAGCTTCATTTGAGACCCCTTTTCCCATGATGACTCATTCAGGAGTGAATTGCCCTTCCTCATGGTAGATTTTTCTTACTTGTTGTCTCACCAGCCTTTCTTAACTATGAATTGTTCGTAACTCAGGCACTGCCTGTAGTTATATTAAAAATAATTGTGACATTTAGTAGTCTTAATTCTGGAAAATCTTTTTGTTACTGTTACATGTCTTGAAGTCATTTCTAACTTATTGCTACTCTAAGGTGAAACTATCACAGGGTTTTCTTTGCTAGACTTGTTCAGAGAGGGTTTGTATTTACATTCCCTCTGAAGCTGAAAGTGTGCTTTGCTCAAAGTCACCCTGTGGGCTTCCAGAATTGAAGTCTAATCCTCAAACCATTACACCATGCTGGCTCTTTTGGAACATCTTAGCTGCTGCCTAATAAATACTGAGGGCCGGAATACATAGCTATATACTTGTAGCACAGTACTGGATATTGAATATTCCTAAAAAGAAAAGGTTCAACATATGCATCTGATCTGCTCCAGAATACGTTATTCCAATAATCTGAATATAAAACTTCTCTGTCAATCATAAATCTGAAACAACTTTAGCAAAAAAAGCACAACACTAACATATAATTCTGTCACCTCCTATAGTATTTGTTCTACTGCTAATCTACCACAGTAGAAACTCTTGAAAAAATATCCTGTAACATCCATATATTAAGAACTGTAATATATTTTACATTAATTTACTTTCAATATACCTTAAAAACAACTATCTCAGCAAACATGGGTCAAAGTCTAATCCCAGAATATTCCACTTAATACTGTATTAAAAATCTTCAAGCCTATACTGGTCATATAGCTTTCATGGAAATACCAAGATTAACACTGAGTGAGCAAATTCCCTACTGAATTCAAGTAATAGACTTAAAATTGTTTTTCTCTCATTTAGGGAGAATGAGACTGAACATCTCTGAACTCCATGGGGACAGACTGGGCCCCAACATACTGCTTGCTTTCTTATTCTGAACTGCATTCACGAGTTACTTCAACACAGCAAAACACAGGTGTTAGATGCTGAACACATGATGCTCGTTTTAATCATGAGCAAGAACACAACCTGAAAATAATATAATATCCATTAGCACCAGGAATTACATAGTGACTGTTTTCAATGTGCCTAGGTTTTTTTTTTCAAACAACATACTGCCTAGTATGAGTGCTACATTAATAGACCTTTATCAATGTTAAAGCCAAAGCAGGATTTTTGTCCTATTATGGATGAGGCTTCAAGAGTTCGGTTTTACCATTTATAATACTTTATCAGCAACCATTAGGACACTATACAAATAAGCCTTTTAACTGGACAGAGAGATATTCTATGAAGAAATCCTTACAATCTGGTTTTTAGCAATCTAGCAGCCGCTGCTTCGAGTTCACAATTGCAGCTATTCATTGGAGTCCTGAACTATAGCTGGCACAGTTCACAGTAAGCTATCTATGCCTTTCTAACCAGCCTGGTAATATTTGCACCAAGTATCTGCCAAACATGTAGGAGGTTTAAACAAGCTTTCCCAGTGATGTATTCTTTCAAAAGTGGCAACATATTTTTTGAGAGCCAAGAATATACTAATCAGCTAGTTATGTTTTCAGAAGCCTGGCGGATGTTTGAATTTAATAGGATTAAAAGATCTGGGATTTCAATTTTAACAGTTTATTTTATGCCCATTTTCAATTGTGAAAAAAATAAATCTAAACATGTTGTGTCATTCAAAATGTGTTTTATTAAAATAAAAATAAATTGCAATTGTAGTGTAAATGACATATTACACTATTATGATACTATCCAGTAGGTTATACTTGCTGTGCAGCACTGTTTCCAAAAGTACTGTGGATAACTGATTCTACAAACTCTGCATGAAGCAGTATGCACTTAAGAAAAAGCCACACAAAAGTTTGGAGACCAAACAGATAGACAGCACCAAAGCATCTTCCTATGTAGCTTTCAAAATTGTGACAGATGATTGGCTAAACAAATACTGCAAAAGACAATTTTATTAAAAGGACAAGAGGTATTATGTAATTTGAAGCCTTGGATAGCTTCATAGCAGTCTTAGAAACAAAATATATTTCTTATTTTATATTTCCCTGAAATTCACACCAAATCAGTTTAGATTCTATTGCTGGGGCCAAGGAAAGCCTATGTTCTAAAATTTTAGATTCAGATTTGGATAAAGAGTATTAACTGAGGTAGAAAAAAGTAAAATAAGTGCTACTACTAATATAATTTTCTCTATTAAATAATCAGTAAATACCACTCCGCATATTTTGTACTAGAAAGGAGCATCTTGTGGCCTCCCACACTTGTTAAGAATCCCATAGTCTTTTACCTCTGTCTTTATTGGCTTTAGCCAATCAGTGTTGCAGTCCAGCCACATCAGGAAGGCCACAAGTTGCTGACCCCATATTCTATACTATGTATAGGTCAACTGAAATTACACTAAATTCATTAATTGTTAACAGTGAGTAGTAAGAGTGGCTTTTCACCAAGGTAACGAGTTTCTCCCATACCTCTATGCTAGTAGAATCCTCATGGAGATCATAAAAAAAATCAAACAGTTCCACCTTGAGAACCACACAAGTAGCAATTTTAAATCCAAGCATGCCTCACCCCTTGATTTGTTTTTACATTCTCTTTCACATTCTTCCTGTGCATTTTATCTCGCTTTTCAATACATGGGTTAGCCAAAGAGGCTAAATGGGCCTTTCTTCTGTTTCTATGGAAGATCTCTTCCACTATACAGAGGGCAGAAGGAGGGAATGTTCATATGTGATGTACATGTGAACATACTCCAAGGATACTGTCAGTTCTGTATGACAATCATTGCACATGCAGTGATTTCTGAAGTGATGCACACACACACACACGTCACATTGTATACAACAACACACAGGACTACAAGCTTCACCATTTTAAAAGAACCCACATTTTATAGCCCAAGGAATTGATATTCACTAAAAAATATCCAAAAGGAAGAAATCAATTCGGAAAAGGTAGCTTTGCTTCAAGTACATAGTACTGTACTTACACTTTTCTAAGATAATGAACATATTTTGCACAGAGTTCTGTAACATGAACCACAAAACTGGAAAATTAAAGCTGCAGTGTTAAGCACACTTACTACACTGTATAAACCCAGTGGGATTTATTTCTAAGCAAATATGCTTAGGATTGTGTTGTACACGTTACAATATTACATATTAATATATCAGATCCATTAACATTTAGGGCTTCTACTTTAAAAACATATCTGTCAATATTAACATGAAATCTGCTACCAACCTGCCTTTCTTTCTCTCTTTGTCTAGAAGTTGGAATAAGGCTACATAATAAATAAGACAAAATGTATGGCACTACTGGGTATTTTATCTTCACTACAATTAGCAATGCTGAGTTTAATGCAATACTCAGTTCCTGATGTTTCAGCATCAATTACAGCCACAAAGCATTGTCTGTTTTCTGTTCAGTAGTTCACAGTTAGGTCACATCTAATTCCCCAAATGGAGAATTTTTATTTGATACTTACATTTCAACATGCAACAAGTGATAAATGACATTTCAAGCCACATTTCAAAGTAGGCTTTAAGGAAATAAGTACCTTTTAGGGGAAGTTTCTAGTTCTGAGCTACTGGAACCTCCTTCCAGGTTGATTATAGGACTGGAATCTCCAATGACAAACTATTTCCACTTCTATGCCTCTGCGTTTACCAACAGCATAGAAATAGGCCAGAGGGACAGCCTCTCACTCCAAAGAAGTTTAGTAACAGGACAAGTCCCAGGTTTAAAAACATATGAGTCTTGCCCCCTTTTTCTTCATTTCTACTTCTCTCCTTTCTTTCCCTTAACACTAATTTTATTACAGTACAGGTTTCCTAGTGATTTTTGTATTTATAAATCTTTCAAAGATATAGAGGATGTGAAAGTACCTCATTTCCAAATTTGGTACTTTCTCCAGAGAAGCAAATTAAAAAGCTGCATAAAAATTAATCAACAAAACCTTCCCTTAAAGTAGTAACAGTCCCATTTGACTTATTTACATGATGATATGTGGTCATTACAATACAAACTTTTAAAAACTCTTCACATGCTAGACCTCAATCCTAAGCATTTCTTCACCAAGAAAAAAAGCCCAGAGAACTCAATTGAACTAATTTCTGAACATACCATTCTGAAAACATTATTAATCCCTGAGCTCTCTCAAGATTTTTTTTTAACCTCAAACAATTATAAAGCAATGGATCTGTTTATTAGCAAATAATTGTAAACACCAAAGTGCCATAGGAAGCAAGTTATAGATCTTGACTAAATGACATGTATTTTCTCAACATCATTTCACTTTTAATTACATTATTATAGCTGTATTATGTTTACATAAATAAGCTAACAACAGTCCAGTGAAGAACAGGCTTCATATTATTCAGTTCACTACGCTAAATTTAATTAGGACTAAGTATACATTTGGTGCTTTAAATGGAAAAAGATAAACTTACTTTGCTTTGATGTACCAAATGTATTTGTTGTGCTCTCGTAACTGTTATTCACCAATAGAAATATGATTTTAATATCAATTTTAAGATTCATTGTTTAATTTCCTTACATTCTCTCCATTTGAAGTTTTGCACGTATTGTTGCTATGAAGTTTGACACCTAACTAATTTTAAAAATTCATTCCTCTTATCACCTATTATAAAGAAAAATCTCCAGAGGTGACTTAAGATATACATAAACCCATTAAATGGTGGCAAAATGTTTTTACAACCAGGTACCTGTGTAAAATGCATAAAAGATAAATACCTGTCTTCATCACCATCAACAGGAATAGATATGCCAAAGACAGAGCTGGCAAGACTGTTCATAGGAGTAGTTGCTGGTAAATTAAGAGGGTTTGTTAAAGTGTCTGGAATAGGTGGCTTCACAAGAAGTTTATTTTCAGCAACAAGAGAAAGTGGTGGTTGAGGTAGGGGTTCAGATTTTCTTCTAGTATCATCAATCTGGCCTAAAGGTTGAGTCTGAAACTGTCCGATGTTAGATTGTAGCAGATTTGTAGGTACATTGGTTGCACCTTGCATTAGCGGAAGGCCAACATGCTGCTGGACAACACTGGAGCTCCTACTGACAGATGTATGGCTGGTCAGCTGGGATTGGACTAAAGTAACAGAGGCATTTGGCATAGTAACAGAAGTTGTACACACACTAGGCACACTAGTACCAGGTACAGCTGCAGGCACATTCTGGACTCCGGAGACAACAGTGTGAGGAGCACCAGCCACTTGATTGCTTCCACCCATTTGCTGCTGAGTCATAGATTTCTGTTGCACAACTCCAGCGTGCCCCATGCCTTGCTGCACCACACCTCCTGGCTGAGGAATGACAGCCTGAATCGGAGTTGTCAAGCCACTCTGCATCAGCCCAGATCCCTGTCCTACTGTTTCGCCCGCTTGTGAAGCAACACCCATCACTGGGCCTATAGCGGAAGGGTTCTGACCAACGACCGGTGCTGCTGGAAGACCACTTGGGACAGGGCCCGGAGCAGCTCCTTGAGGTGGCATGACGCTCATGTGCTGGATGTATTCCGTCTGGCCAGGAGCCTGCGTTGGCACCAGGTGCACCGGTGGGATCTGTGACTGGGGATAAGCGAACGGCTGAGCCTGAGCCACGGGGACATTTGCTTGCTGTACCACAGGCTGCTGGGGCGGCGGCATGGGCAAACCAGCTACATTCGAGGGCGGCAGGGCTTTCCCGTTGGGCTGCCCCATGTTTTGTGCATTTCCCTGTTGTGCCTGGGTCTGCAGCAGAGGCCCTATCACTTGCTGGCTGACTGCAGGAGCCCCCGAGTAGGCCTGTGGCGGCAGAGGAGCAGTACTGTGAGGCACAGCCCCACCTATGGGCTGCTGCTGCTGTGGAGGAGGCCCAATGACAAAACCTGGCTGCTGCTGCTGCTGTTGTGGAGCGGGCAGGGGCTGGCTGATCTTCTCCGGCTGGAGAAGCTGTGACACAGCAGCCAGGGAGCTGTCAGCCAGGGAGTCCGCCATACCCGAGGCCGCCAGGGAGCCTCCGGTGGCGCCCAGGCCGCTGTCCCGGTCTTGGGAGACCTGCTCGAAAGTACTGTTGTTGTTGTGGCGGATGCAATCCCCAGTCCGGGCCAAAACGGCGGCACCATCCGAGTCCCGGTCGTAGTACTCCATACACGTCCATCGGCCGCGTCGGTAGGGCTCCCCGGAGCCGTGGTCCAGCTTGATCACCCGGAAGCGGGAGCTACAGGCGGCGGAGGCTGAGGAGGAGGCCGCGAGGGGCGCGCTAGACCCCGGGGGGGCGCTCCTCGGCACGGCCCCTCCTCCTCCGTTGGCGGGCGAAGACGGCGCCTGGGGCGGCATCCCTCCCGCCATCGCCACGGCCAGTTGCCCGTCCAGCACCAAGTTGGGCGAGACCGTCCCGGGGGTCTCGACGGCGGCGGAGTCGGCGCCGACGTTGTTGAGCGTCTCCTCGGAGGAGCTGCGCTGGCAGGAGGCGTCGTCCTCGTGGCCGTAGTCGGTGGCGCGGGAGACGTCGAAGATCTCGGAGGAGACGTCCTCGGTGCGCGACTCATCCGGGTCGTCCAGGCTCTCCGTGTCCTCCGTGATGCTGCTGGCCACCTGGGCCGTGGTCACGCTGGTGATCTGGAAGCAGCTCTTCTTCTTGGCCGGCATCTTGGACATGGTGCCGGGCCCGAGACGGGGAAGGGGCAGAGCAGGAAAAGGAGGAGGAGGAGGCGGGAGGAAGGAGGGTCGGGAGCGGGAAGTCCAGTCCAGGCCGGGCCGGGATCACGTTCTGCCGACGGCGGGGCCGCGCATTCCTCCGGCCTCAGCGGGCGGCCCCGAGGCCTGGCGGTGCGGAGGGGAGGGAAGCGAGGAGGGAAGGCCGCGAGAGAGGCGGGGGGCGGCGGCCGGGCTCCTCCTCTTCCTCCCCTGAAGGAAGGAAAGAAAGCGGGCGAGAAGGAAGGAAGGCAGGCAGCCAGGCGGCTAGGCCAGCGCCACGAGCCGCCTCCTCCGCTCCTCCTTCTGTGTGGAGTTTCCTCTCCGCCGTCGAGTAGCGAGGCCCCCGCGGTGGGCCCTAAGTCCGTCGGCGAGGCTTCAGGCCGCCTCTCTCTACCCGGAGATCAGCACCGGGCGCATCTTCCTCAGGCAGAGAGGCCCCTCAGGCGGGCAGGCGGGCGCGCCTCGCAGGCTCCCCTTCCTTCTCTGTCTCTGTCTCTCTCTCCGCCTCCTCCTCAAATTCAAACTGCTCGCTCCCCTCACTCAAGATGGGGCTCAAGTGGAGCCGCGAGGCAGGCTGGGAACTCCAGCTAAGCCGCTGCTACTGCTGCTGCTGCTGCTGCCGCCGACACCGCCGCTGAGGCTCACTCGGGCTGCTGCTGCTACTGCGGCAGGCAACCCGGGCCCCGCCCCCGACGTAATGCCGCGTTGACGTCACCGCCTCCCGGCCCCTCCTCTTCCAATTCACATCCGAAAGAAAAGGCGTGGTTTATCGGAGGCTTCTCGGAGGGGAAACTCCTCCCCCCTCGCTGTCGTCATTTTAACCGTTTGGAATGTTCCACTCGCTCCTGGGGGACCGCCTGCTTTTTCTTGGTATCGCCCACTCTCATTGAAGGGGAGGGGGAGGAGGATGACGACGACGACTCTGTGGCAGGGCAGTGCTGCTCCATCTTGGAGAGGAACCTGAGGGATCTTCTCCACAGCTCCAGAACACTAAGGTAGAAAATCCCACAATATCTGCTTTGAACTGGGGGCTCTTCCACACAACTCTATATCCCAGAACATCAAGGCAGAACATTCCACATGATCTGCTTTGAACTGGGATATGTGGCAGTGAACCCAGTTCAAAGCAGATATTGTGGAATTTTCTGCCTTGATATTCTGGGATATTGGGCTGTGTAGAAGGGCCTTGGGTTGTCTGTGTCCACACTGTCATATATTCCAGTTCAAAGCTGATAATGTGGGATTTCATTCAGTTGTGTGAAGTGAGAAAGGTCCCGCCCTCTTCTTAGGCCCCTTCCACACAGCTGAATAAAATTGCATTATTTGCTTTGAACAGGGACATATCACAGTGTGGACTCAGGCCCCTTCCACACAACTGAATAAAATCCCACATTTCCTGCTTTGAACTGGAATATATGCCAGTGTGGACTCAGATAACCCAGCTCAACATAGATATGGTGGGATTTCTGCCTTGATATTCTGGGTTATATGGCTGTGTTGTGGAAGAGCCATAAAATAACCTAGTGCCCTTCCACCGAGCGATATAACCCAGGATATCAAGGCAGAAAATCCCACATCTGCTTTGAACTGGAATATATTGCAGTGTGGACTCGGATATCCCTGGATCCTTCCACACAGCCATATAACCCAGGATACCAAGGCAGAAAAATCCCATATCTGCTTTTAACTGGGATATGTTGCAGTGTGGAATCGGGTAACCCAGGGCCCTTCCACACAGCCATATCACCCAGGATACCAAGGCAGAAAATCGGCTTTGAACTAGGTTACCTGAATCCACACTGCCATATATTCCAGTTCAAAGCAGATAATGTAGGATTTTATTCAGCTGTGCGGAAGGGTCTTTCGTTGCACTACAATCGAGAGACTGTAATAAACAGAAAAACTAGATCCTCACTGGGTTGCTGTGAGTTTTCCAGGCTATATGGCCATGTTCCAGAACCATTCTCTCCTGACATTTCACCTGCATCTATGGCAGGCATCCTCAGAGATTGTGAGGTATAGATGCAGGCGGAACGTCAGGAGAGAATGCTTCTGGAACATGGCCATACAGCCCGGAAAACTCACAGCAACCCAGTGACTCCGGCCATGAAAACCTTTGATAACACATAGATCCTCACTCATTACTTTTAGGTTACTACAGAGCCTACGTGCCCCTATTTATTAGGGCAGGCTTTTAACACTGATGAGCAAGGAGTCACGCCCTGTTTTGTATCTTCTAATTGTGCCTTTACTTCTTTCCATATAATAAAAGCTTTCCCTCACCACCACAGTTGAGTTTATGCACCCAAACCATACATACCATTGTGTTTGAGAGCCACTGATCTGGATTAATGACCATGTCCAGATTATAATCATTTCATCTCCCATAAACTCTTCAAAATAACTAAATTCTTCCTCAAACAATGCCCTGGAACACGCCTCTATGCATTTTTATCCAAAGAGCCCCTGTAATCTCTGCACATACAGGTATGGGCAAACTTGGGAGCTCCAGGTGTTTTGGACTTCAATTTTCACAATTCCTAACAACCAATGCTGTTGGAAATTGTGGGAGTTGGAGTCCAAAACACCCTGAGGGTCCAAGGTTGCCCATACCTGTTAGAAAGTAGGTTTTGAGAGTAGGAAAACCTAGTCCTCTTTTCATATCGTCTTGTAGCCCTTTGATCTGATCCTTGGTCTTTTCCCTTGCCAAATAAATGTTGGTAGGTCTTTTTGCCATTGCTTATATGGAATGTCATTCAGTATAATTGGCAAGGCTTGAAATAGAAACCACAACTTTGGTAGTACATTCATCGATGTATCCTTGACATTTGCATTTGCCACCACGTAGAAAACATTCTGAAAATGACAAGCGAACTAACAGTGAGATATGGAATATCCTGCTGAAGCTCTAAAACTACAAAATCCTATGCCTGTATTAACAGATAACAGTAGAAATTAACATAAATGTGGCTCATTGATCGAGTAACTATAACATAGTTTTATATAACCCAGGCATGGGCAAACTCAGGCCCTCCAGGTATTTTGGACTTCAACATGCACAATTCCTAACAGCCGGTTCCTACCGGCTGTTAGGAATTGTGGATGCTGATGTCCAAAACACCTGGAGGGCCCAAGTTTGCCCATGCCTGATATAACCTGGTTGCAATGGAAATATGTATTCTAAATAACCCTGGTAATATATACATCAGTTTTATTCTGTTGTTATTCTATTCCTTTACCTTAGTCTGTTGATTGAAATACCTTCTATGGTTTTAATCATTTTGCCTCCCCAAACTGAAACAGAAAAACATTTCAGTTCTCATGAAAATGCAATTATAATACAGGGTGTCTGAAAAAGAACTCCCTATTCACCATTTAATTTAAATGGGGAATAGGTAAGGTAAAGGTTTCCCCTGACGTTAAGTCCAGTCGTGTCCGACTCTGGGGGTTGGTGCTCATCTCCATTTCTAAGCCGAAGAGCCGGCGTTGTCCGTAGACACCTCCAAGGTCATGTGGCCGGCATGACTGCATGGAACGCCATTACCTTCCCGCCGGAGCGGTACCTATTGATCTACTCACATTTGCATGTTTTCAAACTGCTAGGTTGGCAGAAGCTGGAGCTAACAGCAGGCGCTCACTCTGCTCCCCGGGTTTGAACCTTGGACCTTTTGGTCTGCAAGTTCAGCAGGAGTTCTTTTTCAAACACCCTGTATAACCTTGTATCTGAATTTTATTCGTTACAGCACATACAATGTAAAATAAATCCCCCCACCAAGTTTGTTAGAAAGTATTTAACAATCTGAAGTGTATAAAGCAGGCCTTCCTAAAGTCACTCTCTAAGTTGGCAGGAGATATCTAATCATTGTCTTGGAATAAGGAAGGTGACAAAGATAGGAAAAAGTCTGGAGATGAAGTCCTTTGTCTACCATAATCAAAATAATAATATAATAATAATAATCTTTATTTCTATCCCACCCCATCTCCCCGAAAGGACTCAGGGTGGCTTACAACATAAGTAAAACGCAATAAACAAGATATACAAAGTAAATTACAAATTAATAAGGAAAACTAATAAAACAAAATAACAAACAATAAACTGTAAAAACATTAAATACATTTTAAAACAAAATAGTTCCAACAGATTAACTAAATTAATTAAAAGTCTCAGTGCTCTATGTGTATCCATAAAAATAAAGACCTCATCCACATTAAGGGTTACTAATCGTTTTCAAAGGCTTGCTTAAATAGCCAAGTCTTTAAGTCCTTCTTGAAAGTCATGAGGGTGGTTCCTTGTCTGATCTTCCTGGGGAGGGTGTTCCTGAGCCAGGGGGCCACTATTGAGAAAGCTGTCTCCCTCGTCCCCACCAACCTCGCTTGTGATGAAGGCAGGATTGAGAGGAGGGCTCCCCCAGGTTCATAAAGGGAGATGCGGTTGCGTAATTAGGCAGGACCCAAACCATATAGGGCTTTATACTGTAGGTAATAACCTGCATTCTGAATTAGGCCCAGAAGCAAATAGGCAACCAATGTAGCTGCTTCACGAGGGGCGTCTTGTGTTCTCTGTGACCCACCCCAGTCAGTAGCCTGGCTGCAGATCTTTGTACTAATTGAGGCTTCTGACCCATCTTCAGAGACAGCCCCATGTAGAGTGCATTACAGTAATCCAGACTGTGGTTCTATGTTCTCAGGGGGAGTGTAACCCTGTCGAGCACAGGTTGCCACTGTATACCCCAATCGACCTCACAACTGACCAGGAGAGCCTCTATCTTGTCTGGATTAAGCTTCAATTTTAAGCCCTCATCCAGCCCATCACACTGGTTCAGGATATGGGAAGTTTCCTTGGACTTTGGTGGAAATGAGTAGTAGAGTTGTGTGTCATCTGCGTACAGATGACATCGAACCCCAGAACTCCTGCTGAGACAACATGATAGCCATCTTTGAATATCTCAACAAGGTTCACATAGATGATGGAGCAAATTTCCTTTCTCTTGTGCTAAGACTCTTTCATGCAAAAGCGTTGATTCTGAAAATGTAGAATGTCTTGGAATGCTCATTCTGTTGCTTGTCCTCATGACATCAATCACTCTTGCCCCCAGTACACATGTTAAACCTATCTTGATTTAAGTCACTTACTGGCTTCTTGCTTCATCCAACCAATTCCCAATTAAAGCCCCTCTAGTTTTGGAAGCTCATCGGACAACACTGTCGTATGGTAATTCCACATTGTTACTAACTGTGTTAGTTTTATTTTTGATGAGAAGTTATTGCATATTGTGGCTTTTCCTGTGCCGTACCATTGCTGGGTCATTTGGAAATTAATTGTTTTTCCACTTGAAATAATCTGTTAATGTTCTCCCATCCTACTATGGTTTAATACCACTATGATATTAATGTCTTTTTTCACTTCATTTGTAATATTGGGAACATTTTAGGGTGTAGCGCAGGTATATTTTCATTGTTCTTTTATTGGGATTCCCAAGGGATCTACAGCAGGAAAATGCCAAGGGTTCCCAAAATAACCACTGGATATTCGTTTTCCATTCTCCAGCACTGTTCTGTAAAAGAAGAGGAATAGCATAAAAGCACAACTCTGATATAACCATATTAAATATTAATGTCCATAGAAGCCATGGGTTTTGGGACAGTTTAAGGAGTAAAGTGTAAATATACAAAAGTGGAATTGGATAAATGTTGGTTCATATGAAAAAGAATAAAGAAGTGGTGGACATGATGTGGGATGTTCTTCTTTCCAATATAGGTGGGGAGTGTGTGTGATACTAAAATAATGTTGTTGCATAATCATGCAATTGTGTTATTGCACAATCATGGCTTCTTTAAAAAAAATCATCACTAATCATGGAGAAAGGAGTGGAACAAACAGGATGGTATTGTCATTTTTTAAGTGTGAGAAAGCAAATCCAGGGACTGACACCACTGAAGCATAAATGAAATGATGGTGTGAAAAAGTGCATTGCAATTTTTTTCAAAGAAAAAAATTTCTTTTTCAAAGAAAAGACATGCATTTCAACCAGAACAAGCTGAAACAACTGACTAGTGTGATAAACACTTTTGTCTTATGGTCTTTTGTCGAAAATAGTAATGTCAAGACCTACATGATAAGTATTTAGACTAATTGGCAAAACTCCATCCACCACTGCAATTCCAATATAAAATATCAGACTAAGCTACTGAGTTACTGTACATTGGACCAATTGTTTCTGGAGAGCAATGATATTTAATTAATATTGTCTAAAACAATCTTGTCATTCTTTGTGCTTGTAGTGCCTTAGTGAAAAACACTCCAATACAATATCACAGCTACTAGCATTCTGGAAAATGCATGGGAATTTGGCATGCAACACTAGGAAATTTGCAGCCTTGCCTTGAAAGAGTTAATCACAAAATGCTCCATTCAAGAGCATTGTTTGCAGAAGGATTTTGGTGTAACTTGAAACAGCCCTGTAATGAGGCCCTAAGCAGGCTATAGTTAATGAGTATTCATCGACATGGATTATTTGGCTGCAGTCTGGCTTGGCCCAAGAAAAAGGAATAGAACTTGACAAGGGAGGGGGCGGGGGCGCATAGTAGAGAAGATGTGGAACCAGAATGAACAAGATGCACTGATTCATTAACAAAACAGAAAGTTTATGAAAAGTCAAGTATCTATGTAGTTACAGCCCCTGGGTAAGTTGGCTGAAATTCACAAATAACCCATAATAACCCATACAATGGCCTTGGCAGCATGACAGGGATAATATTTTTGAAAGGTTAGGCAACTATTGTTGAATTATGTTCTGGTATGTTGGAAACAAGCATGCTGGTACTGTTATTCAGTGTTAAGCATGCATGTATTTCTTTTTGCTCTTGGCATGAATACCAACTGCTGTTTAATGAGCAGAAAATTCCAGGTAAAGACAACTCATGCTTCAATGTCTATATACGGGCCAGAAATCTAACCATGGCACCAAGCCCTTTGCTTATGTGGCATTAGAAAATGTATGTTTTAGGGAATCCTTTAATGCAGTTCCAATATACAACTATGCCAGTTCTGTCTTTTGGGAAAGGCAAACTAATGAGTCACATTTTCACCCATGAAGATTTCAGCTTTTAATACGTATGCTCAAAAATTCAAAGTACAAATAAGTTGATGATACGCATTAATGCACGTCCACTCAAATTTGTGTGTGTGCTTGCACACGTGACACAGTGCATACTGTGCAGAAAAACTACACCAAAGTTGGTAGGCTTCAGGCATGGCTCAAATGTAGAGGGACTAAGCAATGTCTCATATAATCAGCTCTCCACAGCCATGGATTCCGAGTCCACAGATTTAACCATACACAACTTTTATATGTTTTTTTTTAATTTCAAAAAACAAACCTTGATTTTACCATTTTATATAAGGGACACTATTTTCTAGACCATCGTATACAACAGTAACTTGGTATCCTGGAATCAAATTCCAGTGGATAACTAGGCACCACTATACTTTTCTCTGACTTCTCCTACTTTGAATTGGGCATTCTGCATCTCTTCCCAAAGGAATTATAGCATACAATGAAAAGAAGGGAAGGGTTGAGAAGAAATTAAGCAGCTTCTTTAAAACTGAACATATATTTCATGAGCTTTTGTGAATTTCAATCCATTTCTTCAGATGCACTGATAGAATTAAGATCAAACCACAGGAACATTAGCAGCTTCCTAGTTGCAGGTTAAGGTTGTGTGAGCTATCAACACATACTTCCCAATAAGAGCTAAGAAAAAAAATGCAAATTTCAGCGTTAAATAACACCCACACTTTGTGCCAAGATGAAAAATTGGGATGCTTTCTGTTCAGCAGTGGGTGCATCTGTTCACATGGTCATCCCCCTCTCCCTGGGCTTGGGATCAAGAGATGACACTAACCTTGTCCCTATTATCCTTGGCCTAATGGTGACCTAACCACCGACTGGCAGTCATGTCCTGTTGCATTCATTGATGCTTGCCAGAACCCTAGCACGATTGAAGAAATGAGGGGGGAAAGGAGGAAGGGATTTGTGCCCGGTGGTCGCAGCTAAGCCAGAAGGTAAGGGTGGTGGTCCAGTGGCACTGAATTAGATGAGAGCCATCTCTGATCCACATATACTCAAAATTCCAAGAGTTCAAGGGCAATCCATAACAGATTTGGGAAGGTTAAAGATGCTAAAAGAGGGAAAAGAAAACCCACTGATTCTATTCATGCATCCAGTATCACATTTCACCCTATCCCTACCCCTAGAAAACAGTCCAGCTGCTAATTCCTAATTCCTGCAGATCATAGATAGGGGCCTGGTTGGCAGCACTAACCCCATTTTTCTAAGCTGCAACACCGAAATGCACAATTTACTATAAAGAATAATTAAAATGGATTTAGCACTGTCAGTGTTTGTGTCGTAGCAATCCCTTTCCTTAGCGTTTTTTCAGAAAAGGTAAAGCGGACAATTATAATCAGGCTAATTTTACCTTTATAAGGGGTGGTGGTGCAATTACATGTGTACACAACTGAAAAACCTTGGCAAGCATTTGGATGTTTAGAATTCTGCTTGTCAGGGCCCATAAATGGGAAGGTTAAGCAAAACGGATTACTATGTCATTCTCCCTTATTACCAAGTGCAGCTTCTTCCTCTGAATTTCAGCCAGAAAAATAATGGATTTGGAATGGTGAATAACTGTCTATAGATTGAGAAATATAACCACAGTTGTTAACAAATGTTCAGCAATTCATCACTATATAACATATACTATTTCAAGAATAGCATTAATGTGTTGAAAGAGATGCTAGAGAACTGAAATAAGGAAATAAATTTAAACTGTTTGAATCTTTAGTCTCACAGGTCTTTTATGAACACAATTAGTTTCACTGGATAGTGACTTTCCAGTATCTACTTCAGTTTGCATGATAATTATCAACAAATAAATCCTCTGCAATGCAATCTGGACCCTTAGTTCTAACCCGTCTCAGTTTCATGGATGAGAGAGATTTGGAGATGGATTCCTGACACTACAGAGAAACTGACATAATACTGAAAGAGAACAGCTGGTTTGGATTCATATAGTGTTCATGGTAAGCAGGCAGATTTACACCTGGATAGTGATTATCTTCTTAAGAGCGTTTCAAGTCACACATTCTAAAATATAGATAGTGAATTGATTCAGTCACATTTCCTTTAAAGTGATCTTAGGTGGAGGACACTCAAAGATTAAATAAATATATCTGATTATTTTGTGAAGTTTATTAATGCAAATTTAGTCCAGGATAAAGCCCCAGTGCAACACTTTCCAGGCTGTAAATCAGAACTCTGTTGAGCAATGTAGCCTTATTGAGGCATTTCTCCCCCAATAAGAAATCCCTCCATGAAATTTTCCTTCCGATTCCAAGTTTCTAGCATTACAGAGACAGAGGAAATTCTTCATACCAAAAATTCTTATATGAGCAGTGTTCACATTCACTAGCTAATTTCCCCCACCCACCCACCCACCCACCCACCCAAACACACCCACCGGCACCTTCTTTGGATGCCTAAACTAGTTTATAAAATATCACTTGGAAGCAGAATTTTCTGTTTATCCAGGATTATCTGGCAGTGCGGACTCATATAAGCCAGTTTGAAGCAGAAAACATGGGATCAGATCCTGGGATAGGGCCTGTCTGGAAGGGCCCTCAGAGAAGGCTTTCCCCTCATTGTCCCCAACTGAACCCCAGAAGGTGATGGGTAGAGAAAAGTGCCTGCCTTGCAAATTTTAGAACTTGAGTAGACTCATATGGGAAAATATGGCCTTTCCCTTTCTCTCTACCATTTCTTTCAATTAAATCTACTTTAATGATGCTTTAGCCATGCTTTAGACTCTTTATACTACCTGATGTTTAAAACCTAGAGTGTAATTACATTATGCCACATATTTTGCACTTAATGCAATTATATCCGTCAATATATGTGAAAATCAGTGTCAAAATAAATCACATGTATCACCAATAGTAAAATGATGGATGCTGCTGATGTTGATGATAATTTTATTAAATCCTTTTAGAAAACACAATTATAGTGTTATAAACCCACTTTAATTGCCATGGCAACGTCACATAGAACCTAGGGATTGGGAGTTTAAGGGGACACATGTATCATTTTCAGTCAGAGTGTTCTAAGTGCCTTCCCAAATTATAACTCCATGATTTCATGAGATGTTGCCATGGCAATTTATGGAATCATGGTGTTATCATTGTGTCGTGTGGAAGGGCTGCGGCCATATAGCAGTTGTTTTATTACAGGGTATATCCTACTTACCTTTAAATGACCTTTTCTCCTAGTTTAGTTCAATGTATTTTTCAGTATTTACTCCAACCCATGAATGTTTACATGAATTTTATTTCATGTGAAAACCAATATTAATTCTTAGTTTAACATCAGGAAAATAATAATGATAATGATAATAATGATAATAATAGATATTGGGGACCTGTTTCCAACTTTGTCTTAGAAATTATGTTACTTATCTCATGATTTAATTGTATCCTACTAAATGCATGAATAAAGGAAGGAAAGACTGGAGTACCTATGCATATGTGTTGTGTGACACATATATGTTTTAACAAAGGTGCAACAGGTTTGAGCAGATTGGACAGTTTTGGTTTTCCAGATGTTGTGGAACTATGGCTCCCATAATCTCTCACCATTGGCTACGCTGGATAAGGCTAATGAGAGATGCTGGTCCACAATAATTGAAGAACCACAGCTGCCCACTCCTTCCTTTGAAAAAAAACCACTTCTCAATTGGACCAACTATTTATAATTACTTCTCAATTGGCAAAATTGTGTGGTTTGAATGATTGGATAGTGACAAATGCCAGCATCTATTTTAGTTTGCACAAGAATCAACAAACGATTGTTCTGCATATTGATTCTTCAGCCAATCAGCTTCCATTGAGATTATGGTAGCACATTTTGCAATCACAAGAAGGTATACAACTTACCTTTTCACTTTAAGTCACCACTTTAATGGGTGCATCTACACCATAGAATGTATGCAGTTTGACAGCCCTATCTGCCATAGTTCAATGCTGTGTAATAATGAGAGTTGTATTTTACAAGGCCTTTAACCTTCTCTGTCAAAGATTGCTAGTGCATCACCCAACATTCCCTAGCCTTGAGTCGTGGCAATTAAAGTGCAGTCAAACTGCATTAATTCTACAATGCAGATACTCCCAATATTAACAACAGATTGTGAGAAATTATACTGATAGTCTGAGACAATAAACAGTGGCCATTTTGACTATAATTTGTTCTATGGCTGATTTCTTATCTGATAAAAATGTTTGGATGGACTTTTTTGAGCAGTGGTACATTTGAGCCACTCTTGAGCTGTTGTCTGCTCTGAACGTATCATAGGTTTTCAGAATAAAAAAGTTACACTATTAACAGAGTGTTTTTATTCTCAAGTTCAAAGATAGGCCCTTCACTATCTCTCCTATTTAAACATCAAGAAAACCAAGATTATGGCAACCAGACTGATTGATAACTGGCAAATAGAGGGAGAAAACTTGGAGGCAATGACAGACTTTATATTTCTAGGCGCGAAGATTACTGCAGATGCAGACTGCAGCCATGAAATCAGAAGACGTCTACTTCTTGGGAGGAGAGCAATGGCCAACCTCGATAAAATAGTGAAAAGCAGAGACACCACACTGGCAACGAAGGTCCGCATAGTCAAAGCAATGGTATTCCCCATAGTAACCTATGGATGCGAGAGCTGGACCATAAGGAAGGTTGAGCGAAGGAAGACAGACACTTTTGAACTGTGGTGTTGGAGGAAAATCCAGAGAGTGCCTTGGACTGCAAGAAGATCTTACCAGTCCATCCTCCAGGAAATAATGCCTGGCTGCTCATTGGAGGGAAGGATATTAGAGGCAAAGATGAAGTATTTTGGCCACATCATGAGAAGACAGGAAAGCTTGGAAAAGATCGTGATGCTGGGGAAAATGGAAGGAAAAAGGAAGAGAGGCCGGCCAAGGGATGGATGGTAACCTTGAAGTGACTGGCTTGACCTTGAGGGAGCTGGGGGCGGCGACAGCCAACAGGGAGCTCTGGCGTGGACTGGTCCATGAGGTCACGAAGAGTCGGAAACGACTGTGTGATTGAAGAAGAAGATATCTCCCACACACTTGAGTCTTCCCCTTTTTTCTTGATAAGGCTGTATTTGGGAGTAAAACCTGATAGCTGGATAAAAGGAAATCAACCATACAGGTTATAGATTAAGAATATCAGCTCATAGCAAACATGAACTAACTGAAGAATGCAGGGTGAGTTTAGCTGCAGTAACATGTGCACGGTTACCTAGCTTTAAGCAGCTGCACCAGCAGATGCCAAAGCAATGGGATTCTTTCCTTCACAGTATCTCAGAGGAAGATCCTACAAGTATTGGCATGAGGCCTGGATTTGACCTGGAAAATGAAGACCCGCAGAACTGCAAATGAGCTTGTCTAATCCCCTCTTCCATATCTTAGCTGAACAAATGTTGTCAAAGCATTGGTGACTGCATTGGAAAGTAAAGAACAGCAGCTGTGTCCAACAGCAGTGCCATTCATTGGTAGGTTCCTTCAATTAAGGGTGTGAACAGAAGTAAGCCCTTTGCAATTACTATAATGCCAACTGTGATACTGTGTCAGCCTTCAGCATTCATTTAATACTGCCTACTTGCCGCTCTTTTATTCAGCTTTAAATCAACATACATGATTCAATTAATAAAGAAATTAGTTGGAATTCTCTATTATGCAATTATGGATGCACAACTTACAATTATGTATACTGTATGTAACTTTCCATATTACTTTTTCTGTCTTTGCCATATGGACACTGTTTGGGCAGACATGTTCTGGTTTCATCTTTGAAATATCAGTGGGTATCTATCTCTTACCTAATGCATTTTGTAGATCAACTCAAATCCTAGCTTTCCTGTAACTCTTATTTGGCCACCTTGAGCCAGCCATTTCTTCTCATCTGAGCCTATTTCACAAGGAAGGGCAAATCTCCACTCCTTTCTCGCTTCTGCCTTTTGCTGAGTAGAGTGTAAATTACTTTTGCACTGTGGATTTAGTTTTCAGACATCAATGTAACTCAAATTTGTTCCCAGTCTTGCATTTCCCTACATCTTGTGGCCATCTATAGTGAGGGACTGCAGTTCCATGCAATCCTTACTATTGGCTGTGCTTGTTACAACTTCAACTACAAATCACATTACAACACCTTTTGGAGGTCTGGATTATCCCAGTCCTGGCCTTTAAAAAAAAACATTGGCAGAAACATTCAAGGGTGTCTTTGACTTCGATGCCCAGGAGCATCGTAGACAGCATGACTAATAATAGTCAAGGATTATGGTAGCTGAAAGCCAAAACAGCTTGACATGGCTATTTCCCTTTCTTCTTTATTCGTTCACTCGTTTCCGACTCTTTGTGACCTCATGGACCAGTTCACGCCAGAGCTCCCTGTTGGCCGTCGCTGCCCCCAGTTCCTTCAAGGTCAAGCCAGTCACTTCAAGGATACCATCCATCCATCTTACCCTTGGGCAGCTTCTCTTCCTTTTTCCTTCCATTTTCCCCAGCATCATGATCTTTTCCAAGCTTTCCTGTCTTCTCATGATGTGGCCAAAATACTTCATCTTTGCCTCTAATATCCTTCCCTCCAGCGAGCAGCCGGGCATTATTTCCCGGAGGATGGACTGGTTGAATCTTCTTGCGGTCCAAAGCACTGTCAGGATTTTCCTTCAGCACCAAAGTCCAAAAGCATCTATCTTCCTTCGTTCAGCCTTCCTTATGGTCCAGTTCTCACATCCATAGGTTACTATGGGGAATACCATTGCTTTCACTATGCGGACCTTCGTTGCCAATGTGATGTCTCTGCTCTTCACTATTTTATTAAGGTTGGCCATTGCTCTTCTCCCAAGAAGTAAACATATTCTGATTTCCTGGCTGCAGTCTGCATCTGCAGTGATCTTCGCGCCTAGAAATATAAAACCTGTCACTGCCTCAGCGTTTTCTCCCTCTATTTGCCAGTTATCAATCAGTCTGGTTGCCATAATCTTGGTTTTCTTGATATTTAACTGCAACCCAGCATTTGCACTTTCTTCTTTCTCCTGGCTATTCCCCTCTTTCTCCTAATGGTTTGAAGAGGTATACCCTACTCCAAGTGTGACAAAAGTGTGCCACGGGGGCCATAGGTAGCTCCCAAGGCTGTTTAGAAAGTTCTCCATCCCTACAGGTAACCCCTTTTCTAGCCTGCACAAACAAACAAATAAATACGAGGGAATTGCCTTGAAGGTGACTTCAAGCTCCTTTCAGGTGTTCTAGATAGGGTATTTTTGGTAGCGTGTGGAGGGTCTCAAGGGAAGAAAATTGACCACCAGACATTCTGCTCCACCACCTCAGAATCCCACCACTTTGTTATTCTGAGAATTTCTATAGGGCTGTAAATTCACATCACCCAGTTGTCAAGCTAAGTAATAGCTGGAACTGAGTGGAACAATCGTGTCAAGATGAAGCCGCTTGCTTCTTCCTGCTGCTACAAAATCTGTTAGAACCAAGGCTGTAAGAAGATTAGACAGGTGTGTCACGAGTGTTTGCCAGATTCTCTGCTGGAGAGAGGACTTGCTTCATGTGCAATTTTTATTTGGAAAAGTTGCCAAGCCTTTCTAGCTGATAGAGGATACCAGGACAGGAGCCTTTGCTTTCTCAGATAGCAAAGCTGGATCATTTGTCCTGACCTCTGCAAACCGATGCGCTAGGCGCATCATACATTTCTAAATCTTCCTTCATCTTCATTGCTGCATCATCAAGCTCTCTTCCATTTTGCCCTCTCTATACAAAAAGCTATTCTTTTAAATTTGCTAACACACACTGAGAACACTGAGTGTGCAGTTTAATCTTACTCATGCTTGCATGGAAGTATCCCACGACTTCTTTCAAACTCAGCTGCTTTCAGGCAAGACTTTTATTTTGAAGTTGCTCTGCCTCATTCATGGAATTTTACAGGTGGTGTGTGTGCATATATATGTGTGCGCATGTGTTTTATGTTATTAATTTGTTCCATTTTCCTCCAACTTTCTCTCAATATAAGACCCAAGAGAACTATACATTTATAGTACATTCTCATAATAGTTGCTTAAAAAACCTTTTATAGCATAAAGTGTAATTGTACAAAGAGTTTTTAAGTTAATCTTATTAAAACACCAACTTAAAGCAATTTTAAAAGCACTTAAAGTGTAGAAAAATACAAGTAAAGTACCTCATTTAAAAGGCTATTGATTACCAGTCAACTAACTAATTAAAAGGTCTTTGCTTACCAGCAAATAGAGAGCAAAGAAGGATGCCTGCCTAGTTTCCATGGGAGAAAATTTCACAGCCTGGTAGCAGTGATAAAAAAGCTCTCTCCTTTGTCCTCTCCAAACAGGCTCATAATGGTGGTGGGACCAAGCTAAAGTCTTCTCGAGTTCTTACAGTTCTGGAAGGCTCATACTGGGATGCAATGTATTACAAATTGTAGCCCTCTCACATTGCTGAAGCAAGCACAGTTGTAGCCATCTCACATCTTCATTCATAGCAGAAACAGTTATGAGATGATGATGGGAGACAGAATACCTCTACAGTGTCTTTTTGAGTGTTACTGATAGAAGCCTTTCAACTGTAACTGCACTGATTCTCTTGACACACATCGTCCTATTTATTTTGTGTTTTTTCATACCGAAACAAGAAATCTGCAGTGGTGCCCCAATTGTGAAATTCCCATCCTCTGGAGACCTGACTGGTAACAACATTAACCTCATTTAGTGAAAACTCAAGTTAACTAGCAAAGAAAGTAAAATGATGGTCATGTTGGGAGTCAAGGCTCTTCTGGACTCATGGACCAGTTCTTAATTGTGCTTCTGGAATGAGATTCATGTATTCCAAGTAGACTGGTACGTACTTAGTCCTATTTTTTTAATACTGATGTTGCAATAGCAAATTCCCAGATTAGTGTTTACACCTTATTTTATTTTTTGGGTTATTTAATATTTAATGTTTCTTTTACTTAAGTGATATTTGTCTTTACTGTTTTAATATAGCACAAATCCAATGTAAAAACCATACTATGTATTTTTGACATTAATACTGAAATCTGAAATATATACAGAAAGTCTTGCCCTTTCATCAAAAGCCCTGCTCAGATCTTGGAGACTCAGAGTGAAACCTGGCTGTTCATCAAAGCCTTTGAGTCTCATTAACTCATCCCAAATGCTACATAGTTTATAGTGTGGTAAGGCAGAAGGGAGTAGGAAAAGAGTAAGACTACATTCCCGATGGATAGACTCAATCAGGGAAGCTATGACTCTGAGTCTGCAAGATCTGAGCAGGGATTTTGATGAAAGGGCAACATGGAGCTCTGCCATTCATATGGTTGCCATAACTTGAGGTTGACATGAAGACAGTTGGCTACTACAACAACTAATAAATAGTAATGAACTGCTGTAAAAAAAAAAAACAACAACGTTCCAAACGGTGGGTCTGCAGCCTTAGCAGGGGACACAAGAACTGCTGTGGCCTTCCTTATCCTCCTCTCTTCAAGTTCCCTGGGGCAAGAGTGCCCAACAAAAGCAAGCAGGGAAAAGAGGAGGAAGACGAAAAGGCAATACATGGATATGGCAGGGAGGAAGAGACAGATACATTCATTTGGGCACTGTGGTTTACCATTGAAATTTGGAGAAAAATTATAGCCCCTAAAAAGGGCCAGTTCATATGTGGATTTGTTTGGAGGACACATTGGGAGACGGAGATGTTGGGGGCGGCAAAGGAGTGTGGAAGTCACACGGACCTCATGATTGTCACAACTGGTTTAAGAGGAAAGGGGAATATGTGTTGCTCCTTACAGATTACATATATAGTTCATTCAGTGTTCTTAAATGCAATGTAGGCAGCACTTTGGCAATAAAATAGTCTCATGTGCCTTCATATTTTTTGCTGATTTTCACAACTTGCTACAGTCTGACATTTACTTCAGCCACTCCACACCCCACCACTCAGTCTGCTCTGAGGAGTTTGTGGTAAATGTGTGATAGATGCAAAACTGAGTGTGGAATGGCAAATCACACTGCTTTTGTTAACTAGCACATGAGAAAAGTAACCTGTTGAGAAACCCACACAAAATTTAAAATAGTAACAGAAACTTGTTGACTGCATATTGACTTTTTAAATATAAGTTAAGTATTATAACCTGTTAGAATAATTATATATGCAACATAGCAAATAGCATCCTCTTTTTGAAGCGCTATTTAAAGGTTTTCTCTATTGAATGTCTACAGATTTCGTGTGTGGCTGAAAACACAGAAAACTATAAAATATGAGCTCAGCAGCAGTCTTAAAGTCTACTCTTTAACAGTTGACACTAACCTTATCAGGAGACTAATGAAATTCACTATCTTCCAGCAGGATGATATTTACTGTACTGCATTTTTATTTAAATGATAATAATTATTTGAAAATTTACATTTACACTATTGGTAGTATATATTTATATTTCAACAGTTATTAATTATTTTGATTACAGTATGTATGAAGAGCTACACTATGTCCTGTGTTTCAGAAATTATTCCTTAGCTCAAATGAGGTCTAACATAATTTAACACAAGGAGCTAAACAGTACTTCCTGTTGTTGTTGTTGTTGTTTTATTTATATCCTGCCTTTTCCCCAACTCTGGAACTTAAAGGGACTTATAGAAACTAAAAAATACAGCTAAAGGTTCATATCATGTAAAAATAAAAAATTTAATTAATAGAATCAAAAGTAGTCAATATTACAAACTTTAAGAAAAACCAAATGTAAACAATGTGGCACGTTATGAAAAGATTTTCATTCTCTGTCTACCCACAACATATTCTTCCCATTTTTGTACATTTTGGTATGATTGTTTTATCAAGTTTTGTAATAATATCAAATCACCACTACTATCATCCCCACCACCATTATCCTAATTATAATTCTGTTCCATATTAATAAACATTTTAAATATCTATGTGATCAAATATGTTAAATGTGTAGAAAAAATAAACACGAAAGAATCATTGTCATAAGTACAGTATGACACCGAAAGGACCACCCCACCATCTCTGTGGATGCCTGAGACCAAGGATAATAATGAGCTCTATATTTTGACTATAGATGGCAAAGAGAATCCACTGAAAAAAGATGGCAATATGTCTCCAGGTGCTCAGTAATTCAGTAACTCTTGTTCTGTAATTGGTATGTTGTGTGTTCATTTTAATATGTTTTAAATAATTATTTTGTTATGCATTTTAATCCTGTAAATTGTATTGTGTTTTAATTTAATTTTTAATTTCAAACTGTGCTTCTCAGGGCTTTGTCCCCATGTAAGCCGCCCCAAGGCCCTTCGGGGAGATGGAGGCGAGTTATAAGAAATTATTATTATTATTATTATTATTATTATTATTATTAAATGGTCTTGATTGATTGATTGATTTTGGAAAAACCCAAAGTGTTTTGGTCTCTCTCTCTGTATGTGTTGCAGTGACCTTCTTCAAGGGTAACATAAAAATACAAAAATGAAAAGGACAACATTTAATTATTTAATATCTATATAAAACATACTACACTTGAATTTTTTGTATATTTCTTTTGTATATTTTGGGGCATTTGCCAAGGTACTAAGAAAAGGAAAAGATCAACTGCTGTAACAATTCTATCAATTTATACTGAGTATCCCATAAGGCCAAGATCACATCTACACTGTAGAATTAATGCAGGTTGACACCACTTTAAACTGCCATGGCTCAATTATATGGGATATTGAGAGTTGCAGTTGTCTGAGGTCTTTGTGCCGAATAGTACTGATGCCACACCAAACCACAACTCCCATGATTCCATACCATTGAGCTATGTCAGTTAAGGTGGTGTCAAATTCCATGAATCTACTGTGTAGGTGCATCCCAAATGCAATCCCATCTGCAAACACCTTGTGGTCTTGTTCATAGTTTTAGTCAAATTACCCCCCATTCTTTGTACCACATCTACTGATCAGCTGAAAAAGGATTCCTCACATAGTCCTCTAAGGAAATGAGGTTATGATGGCGCCTTACGTCTGACTGGTCAGTTTGCATCTCTGAGCTTCTACTATATCATTATTTATGGGTTTCCAATTTCCTGCCACCCATCACCACTTCCCATCATTAACTAGACAGCATATTTATGTTGCCATAAATAGGTAAGACCTGGCAGTATGACTGGAATAGCATAAACAGCTTTTATCTTGCAATATATTCAGCATATGACAACACATTATTCCAGAGTTTGAGGAATTTTAAAATGGATTATAGGAGTAGGGATATTCTGACAGCTGTAGTCTAAAGAGTAACTTCTGATTAGCAAGATATTTAAATGTCATAAATCTTAGTGGCCTACATTCAGTTGCTAGTTCCACATATGGAAGATTCATGGGATTTTTATATGTTGACCTACCATGCAGCAAGTGGAACTGGGACTAGCAATTGGATTTAGGCCTTTGTGAGAACAAGAAAAGACCACTTGAAATATCCCAATCTCATCAACAACATATGCATGAAATATTGTTATTAATTTCATCTACTACTTTAGTCCCAAAATCAGGACATAACACAATTTTCAGTAATGAATAAAATACACCCATTAAAAACAGTAATATTTCCTATAGCTAAAACTATCACTCTGAAATAAATACTGTCCTCTGGTTCAAACTCAACAATTCCGTCACAGCTAAGACCATACTATAAATTCAGTGCTGGGCTTGTGCAATGCATTTTGCTGCCTGAGGGAAAGAACAAAACGGCATTGTGAATTCCAACGTGCAAAAATTGATCAGATCCTTCCATACCATACAATTTTAGTATTATGATTCTATTTTAACTGCCACTGTGACATGCTATGGAATCCCCGTTTAAGGAGGGATGTTTACAGCTCTCAGTCAGAGAGCCTTAGTGCCTCACCAAGCTGAAGATATTGGTAAAATAAGAAACAGCCATGGATGTTAAAGTAGAATCATAGTTCTATAACTGTATGTAGTGTAAAAGGGTCCTAGGCTGGCAGGTGAATCATATTTTAACAATTGTAGCACAATTCTCCATCATTACTGAGAATCTCACAGTAAGGGCAAATGAAGCTCTATCTTTCAATCCAGGGGATGATGGAAAGGCCCGGTACAGGAAGAAAATCCAGGGGCACTTCTACCATCTCATATTCCTCCATCTACACTGGAACAATAATCCAACTTGAAGCCGGATTATAGGGGTGCCTACCAAATGTCCACACTTAATGCAACCTCCAACACATATCCAGATGGAGATTGTATGTTTAAAAATTAATCAGAAGATCTTAAATCAGCCCTAAAATCTGCTGCAGCTGATCAGTGTATGGCTGCTTCGAGCAGGAATTAAGGATCAACATACAGACCACACTTGAGAAGGCTAGTGCTGGAATGTTCAGGTAAAGAAATCAAATACACAGCTCAGCCAGAAGATAAACAAACACCTTCCCTCTGGAGAGGAAACCGCTTTTGCTTCCTGCGTTGCCTTGAAATGCTGTAATGCAGATCCTTATCAGGCTGCCTGTGTGCAGTGTATTTCAGAGGAGGTAGGGGGGGGGGAGTTCTCATAATGGGTTAATCCGCAATTTACGGATCTGTGTGGACTCTGTCCCAGCTTCCAGCTGGTTCCCAAGGTGCCTGTGTAGGCACTCCAAAGCAAACTGTTTATCTTTCTCATTATGAATATGATGAAAAGATTGTATGGAAGCACCCTCTGGCAACTGTTTTTCTATTCAGAATTATTCTCTCAAGCAGCATTCATTTTTAAATTAGATACAAGACACATGTAGAGTTCAACAAAGTTACTTTAATAGATTACATTTCCACAGTGCTATAGCATGATTATGTTGGCCCAGGGAAGTTATAGTTCAAAGGGTCAACTTCTTTAGTTTGAATGTATCTTCTAAATCATATATAGCTTGTGCCTGAGTTCACAGGGAGTGGGAGGAGAGAGCGGCATAGCTACTCTCATGTTCCAGAAATTCCTCCTACTGTGGTGGCCCAAAGATGGACTGCATAGTCCCTTAGTGCTTACAAGGTCTTAGCATGATCAGTTATTTATATGGGTTTTTGCACTTAGCACTACAGTGCTCTTTCTAATGACATCTTTTCACCTAGATTTTCTGACAGACCAGGCAACAAAGCTGTGAGAGGAGACAGTTTCAGATAAATTGAAACCTAAGGCAGGAAATGCATTCAGCTATGATGCTTCCTGAAGCGAAGCTGCAAGTGTGGCAGCCATAGGCCAGCAGGATGCTGAAATATTTGAAACAGTGGAAATGATATAGGGAGAAAATAAATCAAAATATTATGTCAAATTCATAAAATATACATATCCTTTATTTTATTTAACACATTTCTTAGATGCTGTCTTTCCAGATTATCATCTTAAAATGTAAATATCAGTATAACAAGTGAATAGTCATAAATCAAACAAAAGCAAGCCAAATCCAAATGGTGCATGCAACTAAAAGAAATGTATATCATAAAAACCTTTAAATTAAAAGCAACCCCCCCTCCCCCCAAAAAAAAAGTTTTGGGGAGAAAATCTCTTATAAAGAGTAATAGATAGAACTACCCCTGGGATGGAAATTTAGTCTGGTGGGCCCAGCACAGCTTAGAATTTATCAATTGCACACAAGAGCTGTCTACAACCATCTATTTTCTATGATAAAAAGAGTGTAATAAAATCATGTCCTAAAAAGTAACGCAACCACTTGGAACAACACTATTTTACTAATATAATAAACCTAGGCTGGCATCCTATTGAGCAATTATGAATACTAGGATATATTCATTACTGTTTGGTTTCACATTTATGATCGTAGCATTATTGCCATCACCACAAATGCCCCCCTACCTACCTTAACAGCCAGCGACTGCACCAGTGTAGGACGTCTGATTTGCTGGTGATTTGGGTGCAGCAGGATGACATTTCCAGCCCCTCCTGCCAGTGAATTGTGGTGCGACTCTCAGAAGCAGGCCTCTGTCACAACAGCTGTTACTCTGCAGATTGCTGGTGGGAGTGGGCTGGAAACCTCATCCTTCTGTGCCTCAGTCACCAGCAGAACAGGTCTATGTTGTTCAGTGTGACTACTGGGTGTTAGGGCATGTTTATCTATGATGTAGAATCTCAGCCAGTGTTTTTAGTTACCTTTAAAGGTGACATTTAAAGGTCTTTTTAGAGGCATTTATAATGGAATTGTTATATCTATATATACAGTATATCCACAGTAAAACCACTGTATCTGTGGGGATGTGTTCCAAGACCCCTGTGGATGCCTGAAATTGTAGATAATGCTTTAGGGCACTTCTCTATCATCTCCTCAGTTTTTTGCATTTTGATTTCCAGTGTCTGTCCAGGTGTGACTTTCTCAATTTCAAGGCATTATTGCTTATATCAAGTACCTTTTCTGCCATGTGAACTTAATTCTCACCATATTTCTTCCGTAATGGGTGTCTGTTTAGTACATATCATAAATAACAATACTTTTGCACAGCAGGAGTGTAGCGAACAGCTAGCTTTAATGATGCAGGTCAGAAGAAATCCTGCATCATTAAAGCAATCCTTAGTTTCCATTGTGTTTGGTGACAAAGGGTGTATAAGGGAAGTGACCCGTCCTCCAAGTATATATCTTAAATCAGGAAAAGCAAATACAAATCTCAGCATACACGCACAAAGCAGATAACAGAATGTTATTTTCCTAAGTGATTCAGCCAGCCATTGAATCAGAAAGAACACAGTATGATTTCTACATGCGTAGCTAAATACACAGGATATTTTGAATGATCTGTTAGTACTGACGTTTGTTGCTGTGTTGGCACTTAGTGGTATAAGGTAGGCACAGGAAGAATACTTTTGACTGCTTTGGATTCTGTGGGTTTAAATTTATGCTAGCCTCAAAGTTGCATAGGAATGTTAATCAGGTAGAATGGAAAACAAGTTTGTTCTCAGCTGTATAACAAAATAGGAAGAGCCTGGCTTGACCAGACTAAGGACCTGCCTTGTCTAACATCCTGTTTTGCATGCAGTCAGCCAGATACTTATGGGGATCACAAAGCTCCCCTACTTAACATGAAAATGTTATAGTCATAATGGGCACAATCTGTCAAAAGAATACACATTTTTCAATTTAAACATTGATCTAGCACATACTTAATGCTCTTGTTGAAGTCAACATTAAAAAGCAACAATCAGCATTAAAACTTTCATTCTTATGTGCATTTGCTTGGTAGTAAATCTGAATGAAACTACAGACTCATGTATAAATCAACTTCACATATAATTGAAGGGCAGGTTTGGGGGCCAAAATTATAGATTTTGATATGATCCATGTATAAGTTGATTTCTTAATGTTTTGATATGATCCATGGATAAGTTGATTTCTTAATGTGTTGATATGATCCATGGATAAGTTGAGGGTCATTCTATGAAGAGAGGAAAGCACCGGTTCCACCTGACGGAGGCAGTCACCGTCATAAATGACACCCATGCATTCAAAAAGAACATCAGCAGCACCATGGTGGAGACCTTTAGGAGTTGATGCTTCTTTTAGATTCTCCATAGATGGACCAATCTATTGCCTTTTTGCCACTCTACTCAGAGAAGGGAATGGTTTCTTTTAAATATATATAAAGACTTAAGGTACATTACTCACATTAACCTGTGGATAAGTCAATACAGTTTTTCAGGTTGACTTTTTGACTAATATTTCTAGAGGTATAGATGACTATATAGGTCACCTTCAGCACTGATGGGGAGCTCCAAATGTTGCTGAACTACAACTCCCATAATTTTTTACTTTGCTGCCTATGCTGCATAGGACTAATAGGAAATGAACTCCAAGAGCATCTTAACACCTGCTCCACATCTAGTGGGATGTTATTACCTTCTTTCTGGAGACATTATAATGGAGACTGGAGAACTGTCAGTTGAGAATTCTCTAGCTCTTGATTTTCTGTTTCAAGCAGGGTTTTGGACTGAATTGTTTATAACAGTCTGTGAAGGGGAAATTTACAAGTGAAGATGCATAGAGCCAGACTGGATTATGCTTCATTTCCCTCTGGTTATTAAATGGGTTAATGTGGTCTAAGGGGCATGCATAAAATACCTAAGTACAAAGGTCTTTTACAATGAAAGAGGAGAAAGAATGAAGACCCTTCTGAAATCTGTTATTAGGAGAAATTGTTTGCATCTTGTTCATTTATTTGAAAAAAATTGAAAGATTTTATTTCACCTTGGAATCAATGTAAGTGTTCTCAGTGAATCCAAAAAGACCCCTCTTGTGTCACAGTAAGAACACGGCTATAAAGAGCAGGTAGGAAATAAAATGTCTCATAAAGATACAATAAAACAAGCTCCATCATTCTCCACCCTACTTTGTATATGTTATTTGCAAAAGGTCAGGGTAATCTTAACACTCTGGCTGCGAAATAGCTAGGATTATATATAAAGAGGAAGGATACAGTCTTCACACACCAGATAATAGTATGTTTGTGTTGGCAGTTATACATACGCAAATATGCGTGTTTATCAGCAATGTACATTATGACTAATTCATTTCTTCTCATAAGTAGTTTCACTGTGATCTCTGTAGTACAGGATTTTTTTTTGGCATGCCTTCAGCAGCAAATCATGCTGCATAATTTATAGATGACTTCATCACTGCAACAGAAGGTTAGATTTTAAAAAAAGAAAAGAAAAATAAATGGACTTCCTGAGTTTCTAACACTTTAGCCCTCGAAATTGTCACTTGCATTATGATGAATCTATTGAAGATAATGCTTAGCGTCTCTTTGTAATGAAGAAAATAACTCTGTGATGATTCAGGATTGAGGCTGGGAAGAGAAAGAAAAAAAAAGAAACGGGGTAAATGTAGATGATCATGTATCATCATTTATCAAGAAATTATCCAGCATAAAGGGACATTAAAGCACTGCGTAAGCCAGAGAGATGTAGAGCTGGGAAGTGTTATTTCTTTGGACTAGAACTCATACGACTTCATCAGACGGTGTGACTTTCAGCAGCATACACTGCTTCCTCTACAGTTTTATGACAGAGCCTGCCGGCTCCCATCCCACAACATTGAACTACTGTACTTCCAGCGGGGCTCCAACATAAGACTGCCACCACAGCAACATGGGAGGACTCCTGTGTTCAATGGCGATCAATGGGGGAAGCCAGGCAGCTGCTGCTCCCCCCCCTTGGGATGGGGCAACAAATGAGGTGTGGAGTGCAACAATGTGAGGTGTGGAGCGCCAGGTTCCCCCACCAGGCAGTGCCTGTTTCACCACAATGCGTGGCAATTCCGTCTGATGAGACCCTTGGAATCCCTTCCAGCCATCATGGCCACATAAAGTTTTTGTAATCCAGCAAAACTTTTCCAAGCTCCTGCCAAAAGTAATATCCCACCACATTTTGCCATATACACAGCTACATCCCAGCAGAAATCTAGAGTAGCGGGTCACGGGGGCACAACAGATTAAACCGCTATGCTGCAGGACTTGCTGACCAGAAAGCCAATGGTTCGAATCCACAGAATGGTGTAAGCTCTCGCTGTTAGCCCCAGCTTCTGCCAACCTAGCAGTTGAAAACATGCAAATGTGAGTAGATCAATAGGTACTGCCTTGATGGAAAGGTAACGGTGCTCCATACAATCATGCCAGTCACTTGACCTAGGAGGTGTCTATAGACAATGCAAGCTTTTCAGCTTAGAAATGGAGATGAGAACCACTCCATAGAGCTGGAAGGGGAAGTCTTTACCTTTATCTGTGTTATGGTTGTTTCTAGGCATTGAATGTCTGCCTTTGTGTTTGTGTATGCTGGAATCCGCCTTAAGTCCCCTCAGGTAGATAGGGCAGAATACAAATAAAGTGTTGTTGTTGTGAAGTCATGAAATCAGTTCCTTTCAAGGGAGTGCATTAGAGCTTTCTTGCTGGATATTCTACACAACTCACCAAACAATGGACCCCAGAATTCTGTAAGGTAGAACTGTGACAGAATCATATAAAATCGCCATTTCATGGACTTTCAGTGACTCTGTGCAGGGTGGTTTATCCCAGCATGTGTTCAATGAACATCTTCACCACTAGGCTGAATGCTGCATGCTGTATGTCACGATCTTATCAGATGCTTACCCCTATACATAATGTGGCAGGTAACAAGGTGGTAAACGCTTATTATAGCCACACCAGTTTCCTGCTGCCTTTTGAAAATTAAAATGTTGCCTTATTTTTTGGGCATCATAGTATATCAAATTAAAACATCAAACACTAAGTGGAACAATATTATCTCAATTTAATTTATTGCTTCCTTTTTAAATTGTGTCTGTATTCTGAACAACAAGCCACAGAAGTTGATTTGAGCTTGAAACTGGTTTGCTTTGATTACTAGCATGTTGACTGGAAGATTTTGGAAGACGCAGTACAGAAATGTAATTTTGCGACATCCTGCCCTGAAGTGCAAAAGATATTCAGCACCCATTGCTAATCATCTTAACTGAGCTTAACTGGCTATACACTCTTTCTAAAAAGTGCAGACAGTAGTTATCCATTATTTAGCTAAGACAATTAGGGTGGTAGAATTTGTGCAGCCATCCAAATGTCACTCTTCTCTGACTTGCTCTATATTCATTAAGACACTTATAGCTTCTAAGGCAAACTCTACTTCCTAAAACGAGTGCTTAAAGACAGTGTGAATTCCAGGGGCTTCTTACAACACTGCACAATTATAGCAGTTTGGTATTAATTGCTATGGCTACATCCTATGGAATCCTAGAAAACATAGTTTCAAAAATTTTCCAAATATTGGGATTCTATACAATAGATCCGCAGCAATAAAAATAGTGTCAAAGTGCTATGATTGTTATTGTGTGAAGGAGGACACATCTCGGCTGGGGAATCTGAGAGCTATAGGCCAAAACGAAGTTTGCCAAACATCTCTCAATTTTTGAGTAGAAGGCACAAATATATGTAGTTCACTAGATATTTTGTGTCCTTGACTCATAACACGAGAGAGGAACTAGATCTCAAATAAGCAAATTAGTCAACTGCTTAGATTGCCAAATTTCCAGAATATTGCCAGAATAAATAATGTTCCCATTGGTTACTTTTGGTGTGCAGTGTTCAGAACCTTTTGGCAGCTTAGATAAAGGAGCTACATTAGTTATGATGTGTAAATTCCATGACTGGGAGTGCCAAGTGCCATTTTCTGTTCCAAGAATGACTGCAAAGCTCGTGGTCCATATACCATTTTTCATTGTGCTGTTTTCCAGTTAACAATCACCAGTTAATCTGCTATTTGCTGCAAAAATATACCACGGTGGCCTGTATAGCTGGGGAAAATAAACTAATCCAGATACATGGAATCACTGTTCCAGGCCTCCTATTTCCATTTTACAGCAGCTAACACTAAGTCATCTTTGAAACTACTTGCTCAGGATCCTACACTGATTCAGAGGTGAGTTGTTTTAGACCATGGGTGTTCCTTTGAGCTTAACTACCGAGATTCATTGTGTAATGAACCATATCAGTTAGTCTTCAAGGTGCAATATATTGTAAAAGATTGATAGGTCTATCTCATTATAATTTGTTAACATGTTATATCAGCTTCTATCATAGGAATGGAATTTTTTTAAATATATAGTAAGAAATGTTTTGTTTCTTCATCTGAAGAAACAGCCTATAGGATGTTCATAGCATCTTAGTTTCATTCTAGAGAAGCATGCTTAGCTGCTAAAAGAGAAAGAAACAAAATATGCACCTACACTGCAGAATTAATGTAGTTTGATGCCACTTTAACTTCCATGACTCAATGTATGAAATCTTGTGAGTTGTACTTTAGTAAGGCACAAGCACTCTTTGACAGAGAGGGCTAAAAACTGTGTAAAATTACAGCTCCCATGATTCTATATGATTGATCTATAGCAGTGAAAGTGATGTCCACCTGCATTAATTTTACAGAATAGATGCAATCTGAAACATATTGAGGATGTTATCACATCTACCTATAATCTGTCTCTGACAGTCCTTGCCAACTGCTTTCTATGGGTCTTATTACATGGCATAAGATCTATTTCATCAGGCACGCATGGGCAAAGAATCTGCTGCAAGTATTTTTTGGAAAACAGGAAACAATCGACTTCAATTGTCCCTTATTTTGCTACGCACATCAGAAGTGGATTTGTGTGTGAGAGAGATGGGTAGACCCACCTGCACTTCATCCTCTGTGACAGTCATGTGTCTTTTGAGGCAGTCTTTCCATCCCACTCAAATTGGTCTGCACAAAAGGTTAAAAATGGCATATGAAAGGTTAAAAATGGCAGCCACAAAAATGAAGTTTTTGGAGCATGACAACTACTTTCAAAGTAAGTACTGCAAAATTAAACAGGAAATACCACTTTCAAACTAGGAACCATTTTTTTTTTCAAATTTTGTTATATAGTGTAATTGATGACTCTAGGACAGCATACATTCTCCACCTTAGTTTTCAGATATTTATACACAGGTATATGTTTTAAATGAATTTTTAATTAATTCTATAAAGAGTTGAATTACATTTTTGGTAACTCTTTATGGTTTTGTGTAAGATTTATCCCTTTTAATTGCTGTAAGTTTCCCTGAGTCTCAGATTTTGATATAAAGCAAGAACTCAATAAATAAATAAGGTAGGAAAGGGCTCGTAATGTGATGACGATCTTAACAGTGATCAATTGGTTGGTTCATTGAAAGACCTCCCAGTTCACAGCTATTGTTATAAAATGAAGTGTACCATGAAATCTTTAGTGTTATTTTTGTGTGGGTGAGCGGGTGGAGATCTTGAATGTCACCCAGTTCATCCACTGTTACTTGTGCAATGCCCTTTTTGTAGCAAAGGGTGAGCTCACTTGCAGAGAGTGCAGTTTTCACCACTTATGGCCACTTTCCCACTGCTGATAGAGATCCTGTTGTACAAGCTCAGACACTACAGCTCTGAGTAATCTCGAAAGAGCATGTCCTTCTTCACATTCATTTGTTCCAGAAGCAATGTGGTTCGGTGAGAATGCAGAGGCACCGAGTCAGATGTATGTATGAGACTGCTTCCAAATGGAGAGTTTGCAGCTTTGTGCCTAAACTCAGACATAAATGCACCAGAAGATTGTAAACAATGCATTAACATGCCCTAAACTATTGTTGTTTGATGATATTCCTATTATAGAGTTTTCATGGCAAGATGGAGATTTGAGTCCTGGTCTCCCATAGTCTCAGGTAGAATCTCATAACTCTGTCCATATCCCACTGTGGGGTAACCCTGTTGGACTTCAACTCCGTTACAGTAATACACTAACCAAAATTGGGAAGGAAAGTCAAACATGAACCTCCATCATGCAACTACATAGGGTCAAAGGGATGTATCTACTGTGGCCATGCGTTGTCTGTATGTCTATCGATGTTTCTGTGATGGCTACACATTATTGTGATGGATTTACCTTTGTCTTTCTCAGGCCCTAAGAGAGCATAACTAGCCCAAGGTCACCCAGTGTGTTCCCATGGCTGAACAGGAATTTGAAGTCTGATTGCTACAATACTAGTCCAACACTCAGACCACTACACCACACCACATTGGCACTTGTAAAGAGAGGGCTACACTAAGTCTGGATCTACACTGCTTATATACCAGGATCTCATCCCAGATTATCTGATTTGAATTGGATTAGATGAGTCTCCACTGCCAGATAATCCAGATTAAAAAGATAATCTGGGATCAGATACTGGGATATAGGGCAGTGTAAGGAGCCTAAATTAAAAGCCCTCTGTAGCGACCAGGACTTTGCTTCTTGTGCAGGTTTGTAGATTGTCTGTGATACATATTCATTCCGTGCAATGATGGCACAACTAAAAACTATGGTGTAGTGATGCAGGTATTCATGAAAGCCCCCCTGACCATGTCATCTTTCAGCTGCAAGTAAAATGCATTCAGTTGTATAGATCCATCTCAACAAACCTTCAGATGTTTGCAGGTAAACAGCTCCATCCCACTGAAGAAAAAAATTCAATTACCAGTCCAGTCAGTTTCCGTTTATTCCTCTCCCCAAGCTCACTCCCCATTTTATTTTGCCCTCCAACTTCAGGTAGTCTTGGATATCACACACTTCCTTGACCAATTTCAAACCAGCTTTAGAGCAGGATACAGAGCTGAGATTGTTATGATCGCCTTAGTGGATGATCTCTTGTTTTAACACTGACAAGAGGTTTATGTCTCTGTTGGTGCTTTCAGATTTTTCAGCAGCTTTCAACACCATCATCCATGGTATCCTTCTGGAACACCTGGGGGGTTTGGGAATCGGAGGCACTGTGTGTTCCGGTCACACATCTCAGTCCAACAGAGATTACATAGGGATGAGAACCACGCTTATGCTGACTGAGCAAAAATCTTATAACATCAGTAATTGGACTCTGGCTAGCATGATCCCAAGAGTTGGAACATTCTCTAGAAGAGAGCTGTAAACGCCTGTCCAAATAACAGCTCTCTATAAATTCTGGCAGTGATGATGTCAGAGAGTTTCAACACAACTGGCCCTATGGGTCTTTCTGTATTTTACTTTTACTGCAATTCATACTTCCCTGGGGTTGGCTCAAACTTGGCTTAATTCTCTTTTGTATAGGATTATCTAAAATTGCAGCTGAATAATAGGGAAACCATGGGCTAAATCCATCATTTGGAGTGTGTGTGTTTGTGTAATAACCAGGTTATGAGGATAGCCTCATCCCAGTTCTGCTATTACTTATCATTTCATCAGCCATTGTTAGCTACTACCCCATGTTAACAAAGTTATGGGACTGTCCATAAATATAATTTCTTTGGGTTACCCAAGCTTTGGCTTGCTTGTAAAAACAGTACAGTCACCCCTCCATATGCATGGTTTCTACATCCATGGATTGAACCATGGCTCAAAAATATTTGAAAAACAAAATCCCAAAATCAAACCTTGATTTTGCTGCATGCCAAGCAATAAACTGATGTGTCATGCTGTAGCCTTCCACCATCTTAGAGGCTCTCTCTGGCATTCATTTCAATTGTTTGCCATTTTATGTAAGTGATGCCATTTTACTATGCCATCGTATGTAATGGGACTTGAACAGTCCTGTATGTTGGTATCCCCAAGGAGTCTTGGAATCAAACCCCAAAGGATAATGGAGGCACACTCTATATAAATGTAGAATGCCTCCAAAATGGGATAGGATGAGCAGATAAATGTAATGATAGCTGGTAGCCTCCTATTGTCAGTGAAAGTTGCATGTGTGAATCCACTTTGGGTTTTAGCCCAAACTTTAAGGTGCTATCCAAAATGATGAGCTCTATCTTCTCCAATAGGTTGAGAACCTTGGATAGCTCCTCCAAACAAACTCTGTTTCCTGCGGACATGGAAGCTACCAGTTCCCACTGGGTAGAAGGGCCTGTGATGTGTTTTGTCTCCTCTTAAATTTAACCAATTTTCTAATTGTCAGGGTTTTTAATGCAGGGTGGACTAACTACAGGGTTGCAATTTCATTTTGTTTAGTTTTCTCTTTTCTTTGGATACATCCCAATGACTGTGTAGAATAAAATATGGGCTTATGAGATCCAGCTATGAAATTTTGAAATCTTCAAGAGTCTACTCCTGAGCAACTTCCATTTTTTATTAAATACTTTCAACATAGTATCCAAAAAAACAACACGAACATTTAATGAAGTATTTCAATCCATGATGAAACATAGTGATACATTATCAAATATAGAGCCAAATAATGATTGCAGAATCACAAAAGAGCATTGGGATAGACAGAGGTTGAAATACCTTTTTATTTTATTTTACTTGCATGTTTAGTTATTTGCTGTTGTATGATATGATATTATCTTTTTAATCTAATGAATTACAAACATTGTCTAGGTGGATTTAGAAATATGGCTGTAGTCATATCAGTTCTGGCGGCCAAGTCTAGGAGTTTACGTGTATAGACACATGTTAGGGGACATACCATATAAAACAAATCATATGTACATTGTGAAATGCTTCTGTCCAATGAACCATGAGCTTTAGGGCATTTCAAGACATATGTTGAGTATTCCTCAGCTGGAAATCCAAAATCTAAAATACTCCAAAATCAAAAATTATCCACACAGGTAGCTGAGATAGTGATACCTTTGCTTTTTGGTGGTTCGGTGTACAGAAACTTAGTTTCATGCACAACATTTATATAAGTTATATATACCATAAATGAAATTTGTAGATTTGGGTCCCATCTCCAAGATATCTTATTATGTCCATGCAAAATCTGGGAAAAAAAGTCTTACATTTTCGATGAGAGATATTCAACCTGTTTTAACTTTAAAATCCAATCCATAAAATTGATGTTCAGTTGCAGACAGGAAAGCTGTTGCAATATTGTTTACTCACACCTGAACTGTATTACTACTCCCTACTTGAATCAATAGGATTTACTAGTTGACTCACTTGTTAACAATTGGTTCAGTAGTCTACTCTTGTCAAGAGTAACCAGTAGGATTTAGGGCTCCGAATCTTTAGTAGACAGGTATGCAGTTGAGCTGCGGTAAGGAAGTTCCCAAACTGGTAAGAATCAGTCAGGCACTGCCTACTTTGCTTTGGCCTGCATACTTCACCCTGCCATGTTTGTTAACCACTATTGAAATGCACTCATTGAGACCTTTCTGCAATTGGAGTTTAATTCTTGGGCCAAAAACGTCCTCCATGGCTGATGTGTAGGTCTATAGTCTCAATAAAATAACTTGCTCTGTGTCTTCAGCACAATCCTGTCTTACGGCAAACTTATTACAAGGTTTTCTTGATAAGATTTCTTCAATTGAGGTTTGCCATTGCTTTCCTTTGAGGCTAAGGGAGAGCATGACTTGCCCAAGACCATCCAGTGGATTTCCATGGCTGAGCAGGGATCTGAATCCTAGTCCAATGCCCAAACCATTACACCACACTGACTCCTCTAAAGGATAGCTGCACTAACTAAATATACTATGATTAACAGGTACTATATTCTAAATAGCTAGATTTGTTTAAATTACTGGTAAGTTGAATATGATGGTGTAGACCATGTCATAAATCTTTTTTTTCTTATTTAACTTGGGCTGTGACTTTTAAAAGCAAGAATTTTACATACCGTTCTGAAAAAATGGAAAACAGATAAAATTATGATGTTCACAAATTATATTGCAACCAGAAGAGGACAATTATAGAGAAAGAGAACAAGAAAAAGGCAAGTGGTTTGTTTCTTGGCAGCTGTTAACGAGAAACATGTAACATATGAAGAAGTGGGTTATAGTCCACAAAAGCTTGTGCTAAAATAAACTGAGATTCCCAGTAGTTGTAAAAAAAAAAAACCCTTTCCCCCTTCCTCTTTTTGCAGTGAAACAGATTTGTGGAGAATTTCTCGCTTGCAATTGGAGTGTGTGAAATCACAAACAAATGTACATTTTGTGTCCAGAATTGTGCTTTGCAAGGAATAACTTCTCAAACCACAAGGGTTGCGGCAATGCCAACCTAGCAAGGGTTATAATAAACTCTTCCTACTTTCACCATTCAGCACGATTCTTTGAACTCTACTCTTGATGTGTCACTCGTTCCATGTGACAGGAAATATGACTGTGAAGTTGGCAGGGCTTTTCTCTCTGTGTTAATACTCACTGCGGCTGCAAGGAAGGATAATCTGCTCGCTGGCACACGTCTCGGGCAACAGTCATCGCTGGAATGAAAGACATTCTTTCATTTCCTGTGTCTGTATGATAAGAAACAGAGACAGTTCAGATACTAGCAGACACGCCTACTTTCTGCTGTCATGACTTTTAAAGTACACCTGCATGCTTCAAATCCCCTACAGGGCAACCACATAGATGGGAGCAAACGCAATTGGTTCTCTGCTGTTCCAGAAGGCAGAGCTAGATCTAATGGAAGACAGATTTAGGTTGAGAATTAGGAGAAACATGTTAATTATAAGAGCCGTACAACAACAGAACCAATTACCTAGACTGTAGGTAATTAGTTCTAGGTAATTTAGGCCCTAGGGGGATGGTGAGCAACTTGTAACACTTCAAATGCTGTGGGACAGGACTTCAAGGGATTATGGGAGCTGCATTCCAACAATATTTGTTGCTTATTCATGACCTAGAGTAATGATTCCCAACCTCAGGTTTTGCAAAAAAATTGGATTTCAACTCCTAGAATGCTTCATTATTGACCAAACTCACTGGGGCTTCTGGAAGTTGAAGTCCAAAACATCTGGAGGGCCAAAGGTTGGCAATCATTGCCTTCATGCAAAATTTGAGCACGTTGTTCTTAAGGAAGTACATTTCCAAAAATTTCCCAGTTAGTATGGCAACTAGCCACACTGGCTGGGAGATTCTGGAAATTTTCAGCCAGAAAAGTATAGTAACCAGCATAAAGGAGGGATGGGTTAATAATATTAATAACAACATAATAGTAATAATAATTTTATTTCTTACCTGCCTCTCCTCATGGTTCGAAGCAGGTCACAGTACAGTCAAAACACGCAACCATTGCAAAAATTCTATAAACACACATATTAAAATGTAGTATCCCTCACTGGATAACATGCTAGACATCTGCTGATGACATTCTATCTGAGAATTACCTACATCAAGAGGAATTCAAACTAGAGGGAGCCTAAATTCCTCCAAGGTGGCTCTAAGATGATATGATTCAATGGTGATGAATATGAATGAATTAAAATGATAGCTTTAATAATATGAATATTTACACTTTAAAGAAATAATCAGAATTCCTATTGATTTAGTTATGCATTTAACACATTTTACTATCTTCTTCAGCAAAGTATGGCTCCCAGAGTAGCATTCTATGACTAATTGTTGAATCATAGACCGGGAAGAAATCTATTGGTATACCAAGTATTGTTCCCTGCTCAATGCAGGATCTCTAGCTAGACCAGTGGTTCTCAACCTGTGGGACCCAGGTGTTTTCACCTTCAACTCCCAGAAATCTAATAGCTGGTAAACTGGCTGGGATTTTTAGGAGTTGTTGGCCAAAACACCTGGGGAACCACAGGTGTTTTGAGAACCACTGAGTTAGACCATCCCTAGCAGGCAGCTGTTAGCTGTCCAGCCTCCTTGTGAAGTTGTCCAGAGAAGAAGACCCTACCATCTCTGGCAATTGGTTTCATTGCTGAACTGCTCTCAATGTGACAGCATTTTTTTTCTAATGTTCAATCAAAAGTTACCCTCTTATAACTTAAAACTATTAGACCTAGTTCTCCCCTCTGAGGCAGCAGAGAAAAACCCTGCACCCCTGTTTTTGTAGGAGGCCTTAAAGTATTTAAAGTGTGTGTTCATGTCACCCTCAGCCTTCTCTTCATCAAGTGGAACATGCCCAGCTCCTTCAACTTCTCCTCATGTTTTGTCATTCATACTTTTGCAAGACCTTGTTAGTGGACGGAAGCTTTGCCAATAGACAGCCTCCAACTGTCCCAGTGGCCTTGTTCTGACTGTATAAAATTCAGTTTTGGCACCATGCAGGATGCACTGAATTAGGGAATTACAAGAGATAGAAGGATGGAAGTGGCTTTTGATCTGTGGAATCCAAAGTCTTACAGCATATTGTTCAACATTTTGTAGATAAAAATCAGGCCACGCTACTTCAGACTATGATCAACATAGCTGACTATATTAATGAGGAAGGACGCACAAGCTAGGAGAGGCTGCAGCTGTTTGAGTTTTCCTAAGTCTTCAGGGAAGGGCAAGGTTCTGCCCTTTCTCTCTGTTTTTCCTGCGGAGGTAATCGAGTATAAACTTATTTTGCACTTCGAACTCAGTTTGAAGCATTTGACACTGGGGACAAAAAGGGAAAGGGTTGGGAGGAGGAGAAGAGGGAAACTGGGATATTTTAAAAGTATCTGAAAAGTGGTATGATAAAGGGTTAATTGAGACTATCCTTGTTGGAAATTTTGCTATGTATCTCCTGAGAGTACTTGAAACTGGCATCACAAATAAACATCCCTCCCCTTGGAAGATTTGCCTTTTTGGATTACATCTTCCCAAATTTTCCACCCACATTAGGGCTCTGCTGCTTCCTAATTCACATTGGGTTGCTATGTCATGTTTTGTTTCTACTTCTTGGCAAATAAGAATGAATACTGGGTGTGCTTGCTTGTTAAAGGTATATCCACATCCTTCCTTCATACAGTCAAGTCAAGTTTTGACCCTCAGATGAAAGTTAGTGACACATACAAATTGGGCACTTTCACTCCAGGTCAATGAAGGAAGCACAATGTCTGCTATTATGAAGAGCAACCAAGGAAACTGCAGATTTTGTGCATTATATGAAGTTTGTCAGTAAGCTTAAGGGAACACAGGCAGAGCCCATTTTTGGCTGGTGTCAGTCCATCTCCACTGGCAAAAAAAGCTTTCTGGCAAGTCTCTGCCTCATTATTTTCTGATGCATCTTGGGAGGAGAAGTGACCAAATTGGCCTTTTGTAGCTAAAGGCAGAGGAATTAAACTGGGAAGCAGGGAGGGGAAGGGACTGTGATTCAGCTGGTGTGTGGCTTCGACCGAAGGCAGTAGCAGTATGATTAATTTCATATTGCTAGTACAAATCCATTCATCTGGATTCAATCTGTTTACTCATGCACTGATGCACAACATTCATGGAAGGAAGAACCATATTTTGTTATTTTTTTTCTTTCCTCCACCCCCATTTTGTCTAAATATAGAGAATTTATTAATTAGCCATGTGGCCAAGACTGCAGGGAACAAGAACTCAAATGTGTCAGTACCATACCCTCCAGCTGTCCCAATTTCACATGGACAGTGCCAGTTAATCCTCTGCCATCTCAAGAGTTCAGCTGCTTTTAAAATGTCCCAGCTTCTCACTCCTCCTCCCACCCTTCTTCTTCTTCGTGCTTGGGGACAGGGGCGGATGACACACATAATCTTGCTCTTCCCTGTAAATGTAGGCACAAGCAAACTATTGTGGCCTCTCCTAACATTTCCTAAACTGACTTCCCCAGCCCACCTTAAAAGCCAGCAGCTGGATCTGATGAAGGAGGTTCATTCAGCTTTCAACAGGATGCAAGGATGTCATTTCCACCTCTCAAACTAGTGAGTGAGGCTGCAACAAGAACTTGAAACAGAGCTACTGCTTTTGATTGTTGTAGTTTTGCTCACCAGTGGTAAAGCAAAGTAAAAGCCCTATTCTCTCACCTGATCCAGTTGCTGACTCTGAAGGTGAACTGGAGTGGCATATACATAGTCTTACTGAATACTGATCAGTTATGAATCTGTAACTTTGCACTATGAATTTGAAACTGCAAGACTGAAATACGTAGCAGGGTTTTTGAATGTTAGACCTGTACCTTGTGATCCACAATGTATTTTAAAAATGAATTACAGCTTGTGGGAGATTCTAGGAGAGACAATTCACATCTCTCACTTATTTTAACCAGAAAAAGGGTGGTCCAGAGAGTAAGCAGGGATAATTGACTGCAAAAACCCACCGGAAATTATTTCACCCAATGCTGACATGGATAGGTATACTTCACACTTATAAAACGGTAAAGGAAAAAATTCTTGCAAAATGTCTAGTGTGAGTGAGGTTGAAGCAGTGCTAAAAAGATGTTCACCAGGCATGGACCCCTGGTTCTGGAGCTGAGAAGTGTGTTGGACCCTGGTAGCTAGAGCCAATGTTGTATGTTGGCACTGGGTCCTCTTGAAGACTTCAGTTGTGAGCAGTGGCCTGACAGTACCAATCCTTGATTTCAGGCATGATTTCACACATCCTGGGACATATAGTGCACCAAGTACCCAATTTGGTAACACATGGGGATTGGCAGTTTAGGGCAGAGTCAAGTCTCATGTTCTCTGTACAATTATAGCATTATAAGTCCAATGTTAACAACTACCATGGTTCAATTGAATTGAATCCTTGGAATTATAGTTTGGTGAGGCACTAGAGCAGTGGTTCTTAACCTGGGGTCCCCAGATGTTTTTGGCTTACAACTCCCAGAAATCCCAACCAGTTTACCGGCGTTTAGGATTTCTGGGAGTTGAAGGCCAGGTTGAGGACCCCAGGTTGAGAACGACTGCAGTAGAGCTCTCTGGCAGGGAATTCTAAATACTTCATGAAACTACAAATTGAAGGATTCTGTAGAATGGAGCCTTCGATGTTAAAATGGAATTGAGGCACTACAATTGCACAGGGTGAAAACCCTCTGCTACATCCTCCCAGAGAGAAGTGGAGCTTGCCGGATGACTTCCTTGCAATCTCTTTCCATTCCAATTCATCTTCAGGCACTAGCTGTGCTGCAGTTTCCCAGCTCAGGTGAGGCCAACATCTGGTTCACTGGGTACACTGACATCCGAGAGTGACTTCGTTTACTTGTCCTTGATGTATCTACACTCCCTTTTCACTAAAAACTCCTATGGTGTCATAGAATACAATTATAAACATAGTAAATCTATAAAACATGACAAGAAGAAAAGAGCAGAAGCAGCAGTTAAAACAAGCCCATAAAATTCAGTGGATCAGATAAAACCATAATCAAAGCAGTTGACACTATATGATGAATTGCCTCCCCAGGTTTAGCTGTGCAAACCTTTGAACAGGGACCAGGCTCATGCTCCCTTTCACTTTAGCCTAAGCAAAGGAGAACTAAGTCCTCCCTGAAATTGTATGGCAAAATTGGAGAGCAAGACCCCTATGTAATTGAGCCCTTCCAGGCATTACAAATCAGAAGCACACCAAATGATCAAGCAGTAGGAAATATTACATAAACTATTGTCATGGAGTTCTCTCAGGAATAGTAGAGTTTGTTTGCAATCTGTCCTATGCACACTTGCTTGAAGAGTAACTTACACTGGCTGAGCTGGTGTGATGCTGGTTTTTAGTGTGAACTGGTTTGAACAAACGGTATGTCTACATGGGCAAAAATATTAAACATATCTTGTATCTGGATGGCATAACATACAACCTCCTTGAATATTAGAATCTAAAACAGTCTTTCTCCCTTCCTGTTTAAATTATTGACTCTTACCCACACTTTTCTAGAAATATTTCCTCACTGGAGAGTTGGGGGGATTTAAGGCAAAATACAGGGAGCTTTGGATGAAAGGGGGAATCGTCCCAAATCAGACTTGGATTAGAAGAAAGTTTCTTAATTCTGCAAATATGCATATACACACTGATGTGCAAGCAGAACTGAGGGAAAATTCCAGTGAAAGAAATGAAGATATTGCATAAACAAGAGAATATGCAGTATTTTGGAATATACAGGAGACAGAGCTCTGATTAGATGGAAGCCACAAGTAAGAAATTACTGGATATATCCTGCTCTTCAGTCATAAGATGAAGAGTTGTAAAACTAAGGAACAGGAAGTCATCTTTTCAAATGTCAACAAATATGTAAAGGCAGCTCAGAACAATCAATAAAACAAAAGTAAAAATACAATTTAAAAACCCAACTGCACAAATCAAGAGCAGAAGAGGAAATCCAGATGCATCCGATAAAACAAGAGAGGGAAATCTATTTGTATCTAAAAGTTCAATTTCAGATTACTTTTCAGGAACTATATTCCAAAGGTGGTTTGGGAAATGGGGAAGTAAAGATACTGCCATGCTTTAGTTCATAACTCTTCCTATCACAAACTAAGCCCTGGGACAGGCATTTCAACCATGTATGTATGGAATTGATATTCCACTTTTCTCCCTGCACAGTAATCAAGGCAGTTTACAACTATTTAAAACAAAGCATAACTAACAACTCTTAATGTTTATGTGGGTGTGGGTGTGTGACTTCAACTCACTTCTTGACTTATGGCAATCGTATGAATTTCATAGGGTTTTCTTACATGGCTTGGTGATCCTTGGAAGTCTGCCACCCAAGTACTAACTGGGGCTGATCCTGTTTAGCTTCCAAGATCAGAAGAGATCTTGTGCCTTTAGACAAGACTAACAACTATAATACAAAATTTGAAAAACAAACCACAACTGAGAGGGACATGATAGCCATGTATAAATTTGTGAAAGGGTGTCATAAGGAAGAGGGAGCAGACCCGTTTTCTGTTGCCCTTGAAACTAGAACAATGGTTCAAATTACAGGAAAGGGTATTCCACCTGAACATTAGGAAGAACTTCCTGACCGTATGAGCTGTTCAACAGTGGAACTCTCTGCCTCGGAGTGTGGTAAGGCTCCTCCTGCCTTACATAGCAGGAGGTTGGGCTGGATGGCCCCTTTTCCGACTCTATGGTTCTATTTAAAAATATAAACACAGTTTAAAAACACAGACACAAACACACACCCATTAAAAGCACTGCAACAGAGTTAAATATCAGAAGCCAGTTGAAAAAAACAGATCCTTGCCTGCTGGGAAGGTGCTAACCAGATTTCCCAAAGAAGCCATTTCCATAATTTGGGAGCAACCATCAAGATGGCTGTCTCTCATGTCACACTCAAATGTGTAATAGTGGGACTAAAAGCCTTCTCCTGAAGAGCTCAAAATGTGGACAGGCTCATATAAAGAGATACAGTTTTTCAGATAATCTTTCAAAAACCCAGGCAAAAGAAGAGAAACTATCCAAAGATGATGTCATGGGAAACCCAGAAGACCAGATTCAGCATCAGAGCCTGAAGGTCTCTGCACCTTCAATGCAGCAATTGAAACCACTTTCAGAAGAATTAAAAGCATCCCTTCCTAAAACAAAAGCTCTTTAGAATGTATCAAAAGGCCATTAAAAAAGAAGCAAGATGAAATTCCAATCTGAAGGAATTCAAAGCCTGAGTTCTCATCAGATGTATTTTAGAAGTTGTGGAAACATACAAAAATACCTCTTTTGATCATTATATCATGCATAACAGGCTTATTTGGAAATGGAGCAACCTCACATATTCTGGAGGGACATTTGATTTACTGGTCTGCCTTAGACAGTAAACTGCTTTTGGTTGGTCCCATGGAGCCCCCGGTGGCACTGTGGGTTAAACCCTTGTGCCGGCAAGACTGATGACTTGAAGCTTGGGTCGCTGACCTGAAGGTTGCCGGTTCAAATCCAACCTGGGGAGAGCGCGGATGAGCTCCCTCTATCAGCTCCAGCTCCATGCAGAGACATGAGAGAAGCCTCCCACAAGGATGGTAAAAACACCTGGGCATCCCCTGGGCAACGTCCTTGCAGACAGCCAATTCTCACACACCAGAAGCGACTTGCAATTTCTCAAGTCGCTCCTGTCACGAAAAAAAGGGAGAATATGCTGTCTATTGTGCGTATACTTCTATGACAGCAGAAGTACAGGTAAAATAGTCTAACATAATATTTTCTGGGAATATCCACTGATTTCTGTTTCCAAAGAAGCTTTATTGTCCTATCATGCTTTATTTACATTTCTACAGTTGAAGAATATTAATTAGATTTTTTACATTATTAATAGCCATAACTATCTATTTAGCTAATCTCTTTTCCTTTGGGCTGCAAACCTCAGAAGGAAGTCAAATCATGGTGAAGTTCATTTCCAGAAAAGAATCATTTGATGCGTTTGTTCCACTACATAAGAATACACAATTATTTTATAAAGTATGCAGGATACAGCTGTGCTGTACGGAAAGGAGGAGTCAGATATTTCTATTATAGTAACACAGCTCCCCCTTCCCCTCCATGAACCTGTGAGCTCTGCTTCTATGGATTTTACCATTGTGCTGATCAGGCCCTTGGAAAGAGAAAGAGGGAGAGGAGAAATTAAACATTTATATTTCAGAGATAATAAAGAACGCCGAGGAAGCAAGCATACATTGAGTAAAAAATAAAATATAACAAGGACCAAAGTAAACAATTGTTCCATTGGGGATATATTGTATTAGCTCATTCAGAATTGAAGCCACTTTGTTTCCAGGTGTCTTGAAATCCAGGAGAAAACATATTGAGTCCATTACAATAAAACATTATTGGACAAGGAACTGTTGCACACTATACAGGCATAAACATGCTTTTTTATGTATGCCTGGGCTATGTTATACATAATTTATTTTTAATTCTTAGATGCTTAATGGCTTTCATTTTTCTCTGAATCAGCATCCTGAAGCAGCTGTAATGAGAGAAAATGTTTGAATGTTCTTAGTTCTTACACTGGATGTGAAGGGCTTGAGGTCTACAACAGCAGCAAATAAAGTTAGCTTGCACACTACTCTGGGAAAGCCACTCAAAGATGACGAGAACGGAGAGAAAATTCTAATCATTTGAAATAAATACCGGCTGTGCATTTCTCCTTCTAAGTGTGTTATCTGGACTTGAAAATTTACTGCTGGCTGCAAGCATTTCTGGAATCTATTAAGAGAAAATGTTATTTATCTGTGTTGCACACAGTCTGGATGAATTCACAGCTGTGTATAAAAGCTGCCAATTCTGCCCAAGCAAGAATTTTTTCAAATTCAACATACACCCACATCCCATATTCATGTTTGGTAATAACACTAATTTGATACAATGAGGGTACCAGCAGGAATACGGGGCATGAGAAATAAAATAAAACAAAAATATGTAGCTCTTTAAAAACATAACACTGTCCTGGAAAGTAAGCAATGGCACCTCTTCCTCATTTTACAGTGTGGTTTTTATGCACAATATTTGTAACAAGACCAGGGGATTTATCACTCCAATCTGTTGTCTTGCAGCAATTGAGTTGTTTAAGCAAACAGAAACATGGAAACAATCCAGTGATTGTATGGAAATAATCACTTCCAAACCTTCTTTCCAATACTACTATGGTGCCACTTGATGATGCACATTTTCACAATCAGTCTTCCACACTGCCTCACTTGGTCCCACCTCCCTACCCACATATGCTCTCTGTTTAACTTTTTTAATGCTGCAAATTAGTAATTGCACAGTTTTGAGGCATCCTGCAAATGTAATTGCCCATTCACAGCATTACTGCTGAGATATTGGAATTGCATTGGAATGAAATCATCACAATAGAAATAATAGTTGAAAAGTAGTGATAGTGTCCCCTTGGTGCAACAGGTTAAACTGTTGAGCTGCTGAACTTGCTGAACAAAAAGTCAATGGTTCAAATCCGAGGAGCGGAGTGAGCTCCAGCTGTTAGCCCCAGCTTCTGCCAACCTAGCAGTTTGAAAACATGCAAATGTGAGTAGATCAATAGGTACCACTCCAGTAGGAAGGTAACAGCGCTCCATGCAGTCATGCCGGCCACATGACCTTGGAGGTGTCTATGGACAACACCAGCTCTTCGGCTTAGAAATGAAGATGAGCACCAACTCCCAGAGTCGGACACAACTAGACTTAATGTCAGGGGAAAACCTTTACTTTTACCTAGTGATATTGGAGCCGTAAATTATTTTTTTACCCTCAGTGAAAAATAATGACTGAAATGTAATGTGACCGCAGTAAAGCCACAATATCATGTGATGAGGAAAAGTCAAATATGGAACTATTGTGTAAGTTCTAAGATGCAAAGCATGACTTATTCAGAGATCTTGTTGCTATCCTTAGCAATAAGAATCAACTGTGGTCACAGATTTAATACTCATATGAAGGCAGAGTGGACATAGGTATAAATATTGAAGTATGAGTATTCATTCTTGCACGATCTACTTTGTTTTGAACTAGAACGCTGAGCTCCAACTAGTATAAAAGACACACCCCATTTAGGATTGCAGAGAAGGAATAATTTTGTTGTGCATGTTGTTAAATTAGAAATCCTTGCTAGTTTATTGCAGATCATTCCCCTTGAATAAATCTTGCCAAGAATGTTCCAGATAGGATTGCCTTAGGGTTATCATAAGTTGGAAACAACCGAAAGGCACATAACTAAGCAAGTCAGGAGGAGATCAGAAGAAGATCAAATCCTGGAAATGCACATATGAATGAACTAGATAAGATCCTCACAAGGAAAAATATATCTCTTAATAGGCAGAAACATCAGTGCCATTGTATTTCTTTTCTCTACAGTGAAGAAAGCTAACAGGAAGATCAACCCATAGAGTTCTACAAGATGCCATGGACAGTGGATAAGATAAATAAGTCCAAAAGCAAATCATGCCCAAATTCCCTCTAAAAGTCATAATGACTAAACTGAGCCTATCCTAATTTGGACAAATCATAAGTCAACATGTCAATGGGGCTATGCATCTGTTTGGATTCAGCTCCTTTGGTAAGACTCATAAATCCCAAAGCAGATTTTACACACCCGGTAACGTACAAGCAATTGCCACAATTCCCGTTCCAAAGAATAAAAAGACTCACTTTGGAAACTGGGATCCATTTATGAAAACAATGCAGAGAATTTTAGGAAGTTACTAGCTGTGCCCAGCCACGCGTTGCTGTGGCAAAGTGGTGGTGGTATTGGTTAAAAATTGTTGTGGAATTTTTATTTGATGTTATTTGTATTTTTTAATTAATTTTATTGTAACTTATCTTTTTTATTTAATATATTTTATTATTTTCTTGTATTATTGTTAGTTATTTTGTGTTATTATAGTATTTTATTGTATTATTTTTTAGTGTTTTTAATTATTTTTTAGTGTTTTTTATTATTATTGTACTATTTGTATTTATTTTATTTTTATTCTTTCATTATTATTTGTGTTTTTATTATTTTATTTTATTATTTGTATGTATTATATTTTATTATTTGATTATATTATTTTTATTTATGTTTTTTTAATTGTATTATTTTATTTTGTTTTTTGTATTTATTTTATTATTTTTGTTTCTCTTTGTATTGGGTTGCTCTGAGTTCTGTGGTCTGCCTGGTCATGTTCCAAACGTATTCTCTCCCAATGTTTCGCAGGCATCCTCAGAGGTTGTGAAATGTGTTGTAACGAAAGGAAGTGGGGTTTATATATCTGGAATGACCAGGGTGGAAGAATGAGCTGTTGTCTGCTTTGGGCAAGTGTGAATGTTGGAATTGGCACTGGATAGCCTTGTAGCTTCAAAGCCTGGATGGTTCCTGCCTGCCTGGAATGAACAAAATGTGGCTCCCAGTATTAAAAAAATCTGTGAAATCAGGACAGTTAACTAAAGAACAGCACTGAGCAATCAGGGAATTCCAGACATGATGCACTGAGGGCCAGCTAACATCTCCCAACAAAGGATTCCTCTCTGAAGCAGGAAGCAGGCAGGCCTTGAAGGTGCAAGGGCATTCAATGGTAATCAAGGTGGCCAAGGGGAATATTCACAGTCGCCTGAGACAGATCAGAGTTGTCCCATCCTGGATATCATTGCTGAGATAGAAATAAACATCCCACTTGTCTGTTTTCAAACAGATCTTATAATCTCTGAGGATGCCTGGCATAGACATGGATGGCCGTTTGGCAGCAGATAGGGTCATGAGGGAATGGGAGGTTTAATAGGCTTTTCCTGAATCCCTTCTTATTATCCAACATATTCAGTTATCCAATGTTCTGCCAGGGTGTTTATGTTGGATAAGTTAGACTCTACTGTATATTTATAATCTTATATTATCTGCTTAGAACTGGATTATATGAGGCTCTTTCTACAGAGCTGAATAAAATGCACACTGAAGTGGATTATATGGCAGTGTGGACCCAAGATAATCCAGTTCAAAGCAGATAATATAAGATTATAAATTGGTTATATAGCTGTGTGGAAGGGCCTTGAGTCTACAATGCCATATAATCCAGTGCAAATTAGATAATCTGTATTTTATAGGCAGTGTGGAAGAGAGAGTGAGGCCTGAGTAGGTTGCTAGGAGACCAAGTGGGCGGGGCTTAGTCTTCTAACTGGCAGCAATTGGCTAAAGACAATTATTCCTCCTGAGCTCCTGAGTTCTCCAAATCAAAATAAATATAAATGAGAAAAGAATAACTTGTTATGCAAAAGATGAAAGGTTCAATTCCTACAATGACCCTACCATTTTCAGTATCAGACTAGTGATAACCTTACAATTCCTGGCTCTTATATGGATCTTATAAGGTTATTGATTTAATTTAAACTTTGTTTCATACTTGCATGGCCATTTTTTCACTACATTTATTACATTTAACATTTTAATTTTAAATGTTTTAAATAACATTTTAAAACAAAGCGAACTTCTGAAGAGAGGAATGGACCTTCACTTGCCAGGGAAACATCTGGATATTGAAGGGAAAGGTCAAAGGTAGACTATAATGTTCAAGTAAAGTATTCTTAATCAAGGAAGAACGTAGAACCTGTAGAGTTAATAAGTTTTTGGAAATAAGAGTCCTTTACAAGCTGCTTACGGCATTCAGTCTTTGTTCCAAGAACAACTAGGTAGGACTCCCATGAGATGTTCATTCATGTTTGCTGTATTCCAAAGGTACTTTGTGAAATTCATGCCTGTTTCTTGAAAGGGATGTAGCCATTTTCAGAAAGCTGTCATGAAATCATATCAAACCATCTTGTGTAGGTGGTGCGACTAAAAGTGAAAAACAGCTTTAGAAGTATGCATTTTCATATCACTGTCAAAAGTAGCAATACATAGAGAAGGGCTATACTGAGGATTCTGGTTTAGGTTTGATATGCAGAAGTTACCTATGCTGAAACAGACTATTGATCCACTTACTCAATTTTGTCAATTGAGAGTGGTTATCCAAGATTTCATCCAGATTTCCCATTCCTAGTCCTATCTAGGCTAACTATCCCTATGATGCCTTGTGAAAATCAGTCCTTTTTCTTGAGGAAGGATCCCAAGTATTATCTTGCCTCCAATCCAGGTATGAATCAGGCTTTGGCCACCCATTGAAGTACTCTTGTTTAGTTCTGAAATAAAAAATCAAATATGTTCATGACATTATGGTGGTATACAAGTCTTTAGACATCCCTTATAGATCATGGCCTCTGACTACAAAGTGACTTGGGATCCATTTCAAGTCTGTAACTCTTGGGTCATATGATTTCCTAAAACACAGCTGAGATAAAGATCTGAGAACAGACAGTTTATGGCCAATGACATTCTGATGATATGTATCAATGGGTACTGAGAGAATGGCCCAATAAGGCATACGTGATAGGCAGACATGACTCACCTTTTCTCCCCAATCCCTATGGAATGTGATAATTGAACTGGGAGTGAGAGTAATAGAAGCAGAATGGAACTGGGATTGGAAGAGCAGACAGATGAACTTTGGTCTCCATAAATCATGTTATACTATAGATGTCCTCTATACATCTCATGGAAAACAGGAGTCTGTCCAAATGCTGATGCTGTGAAGCCCCATCTTGCGTTCAGTCTCTATATTTGTGTATCATGATTGTATTAGAGATATGGCATGAGTCTCCAAAGACCTAATTCCAAAGAAACTCCATCTGCTCTTGAAAAGTCCTGATGCTAGGAAGTGGTGTGCACACATTTCACAATATTATACACAACATTATACATTTCTAAACAAAGAGGTTTTTAACCATTTAAATAATTACTTTTTTCAGTAATTACTTTTTATGATAAGGTATATGTAAATCTGTCTCTCTCACACAGACACCTAATAAAAACACTAAATAAAAAGAAAGAAAACAGCATTGTAAAACTATGCCAGAAAACAAGCAATAAAAGTTATCATCACTCTAATTTTAAAATGCCTGCCAGAATGAAACAGTCTCGAAATAATTTTGAAGCAGAAAAAGTGTAAGGCATTCCACAAGCAGGGCATCACCACAGTGAAAATCCAGCCCCATGTCCTTTCACAGTCTTTTCCCATCTTAAATGCACCAGATTCTATCAGATCATGGAAGCTAAGCAAAGTCAGGCTGGGTTAATACTAGGATGGGAGAACACAAATGATATTGATGTGCGGTGGATTATATTTCAGAGGAAGGAACTAACGAAACCAACTCTGAGTATTCCTTGGCTAGAGAATGCTATAAAATCAATGGAGTCTCAATCACTTGACAGTGCTTTTATTTCCTTGACCAAGTTCCAGGTTTGTTTACTTGAACAAGTTTAGTTTGTAGAAAAGAAGACTGAGAGGGGTGCATGATAGTCATGTTTAAATATTTAAAAGGATGTGACATTGAGGAGGGGGCAAGCTTGTTTTCTGTTGTTCTAGAGACTACGACTCAAGGCAATGGATTCAAACTGCAGAAAAAGAGATTTCACCAGAACATTAGGAAGAAGTTCCTGACAGTTAATACTGTCCAGAAGTGGAACATGCTGTCTTGGAATGTGGTAGAGTCTCCTTCTCTGAAGGCTTTTAAGCAGAGGTTGGGTGGCCATCTGTCAGGGGGAGCTTTGATTCTGTGTCCCTGCATGGTTGGGGGTTGGACTGGTGGCCCTTGTGGTCTCTTCTAACTCTAGGATTCTATGACTTGATGTACACATACATAAGTATTTCTGTGCTGTAAAATAACATTTCAGTTACTTCTGTTTGGTGTCATGATATTCTTTTGTTTTTTAAACTATGACTAGTTCTTTGGATTCTTCTCTTTGGGATTTCCTAGCTAGCATTTGATTCTACTTGGACTGCTTTTGGTCTTTAGACCTAGATGGGTTTGACCATGTTTCTTCTCACATGGCACCTCTATGTATGACCCTGGACTGGCTTGGTTTCTCTACTGTTTCCTTGAATAAGAAACACTTAATTCAGACCTTCTTATCCTGAAATAGAACAGGCCGGACAAATGTCATGTCTCTCAAGATCTAATGGATATCCCCCTTTTATGCTTCGTTTTGCATTAGGATCTAGAACAGTGGTTCCCAACCTTTGGTCCTCCAGTTGTTTTGTATTTCTGGTCCCAATAATCCCAACCAGTTTACCAGCTGTTAGGAATTGTGGGAGCTGAAGTTTAAAACAGCTGGAGGACCAAGGTTTGGGAACCACTGATCTAAATGAATCCTAGTGGATTGTCCCCACATCCATACAGAGAACATTCCTTCCCCCAATTTTTTTTTTATATTTTAAAAAATCAGAAGTGGGTGTGATATGGTGTCTGTCTCTCCAATATCCATGGAGGTGGGGGAATGCCAACTAGTGATGCCAGGTTTTCAAAATGATAAAAAGTCAGAGTATAAATTAATGCCATGTAGGGTTGACAATTAGAAAACAAATGTTAAAAATGTTATATTGAAACACCAAGTGAAAAGTGTTGATTTCCTATTTATATGTTCATCTCTATGTCTATATGGACAAATTACATGATGCAAACATTTCTGTCTTTATGAATAACCCACACCACAACATTGTAGGTGGTTTTGGTATCTTGTTCAGTCCATATAAAAACTTTCCAAGCATCAGATATAGGACATTTCTTCTAATAAAGGACCTAACAGTCCTATTAGGGACGAATTTTCTCACCCTCAAACAAGGAGAACCCTTCATAATCAGGACACCTGGCAACCCTAGTCATATCCCCTGACCACTCCACAGCCTGCTATAAAATACACAGTAGATACAAGTCCTACTCTTCTACTAAATAGCAAACTGAAGTGACACAAGTGAGTTCTGTAAAAGCTTGGAAAAGTTGTGTGGTTTTTTGTTTGTTTTTTTGGACTAGGGCTCCTAAAAGTCCAATCAACACATCTGGGAAATGTCTAGGCAGGCACCTTCCCTCATTGTCTACATATTGATCCTGTCTCCAGGTAAGGTCCGGCCCAGTTATGCCTTCGATATGCTTGAGATGTTTTTAAAGGTTTTGGTACTTAGGTTATGCCAACAAGATCGTTGCTTGGATACCCAAATTGAATGACAACCAAAAGCAACGTACAGAAACCCATGCCTCACAACCTCTGAGGATGCCTGCCATAGATGTGGGCGAAACGTCAGGAGAGAATACTTCTGGAACATGGCCAAACAGACCGAAAGACATACAACAACCCTCCAATCAATGACCTGTTTGGAAGCCTTTGGTCATTTGGAGAAAATTGCCCAAACAGGCCAGCTATGATATCTGGTTTGGATTTGAGTTGTCCGGGTCATCCAGTTTACAACGATAGGTGTGGAAACAGCATTTATGCATGTCACAGACAGAGTAAATTGAGTATAGCATCTCACCCACTCAAATTCTCTTTGTAATGTGGGTTATTTTGCAACCTTGTCTACTGCTATCCTCAGACGTCATGGTGACATTTGCCATCTCATATAATATGTATGTTTCTTAACGTTAACCCAGATAACAAGGGTGTGTCTCCAACTAATTTAATGAATATATTAAACAACTATTTATAGTCTCTAGATTAGGTTCATGGAAGACACATCCCTGTTATTTGTATTGGTCCTAAGGAACATACTGAATCATTTCAGATTGTCTACCTCATATCCACTGATCTTGAATACTTTTGAAGGTTTTGTTCTGAGGATGCCAACCCAATGTCAGTCCTATCTAGAGTAGGACCATTTTAAATAAATGGGACTTGCTAGTTACAGATAAATTAAGTGTCATTGATTTCAATGGGTCTACCCTAGCTCAGGCTAATGTTGGATTTAGCCCCAGGAAAGGAATTATTTCCTAAAACTAAAACATGTGAAGTTCATAAATAACGTTATAACTGTGCAGTGAATGGAACAAGATTAAAAAAGAGATGCCCTTTTAAAATATTTATATCCCGATCACTATTTGCTTTTGAACTTTTTGGGTATATATGCCAGCAGAGTTCTTGATAATTCAATTCTTCCAAGCAGCTCCTCATAACACCATACAACAGGTTTTTTAAAAAAAAAACAACAACAAAAAAACGATAGTCATTTCAAAGTAAGTTGAGACAACTTTTTAATATTGCGCATGTATAGGAAATCATGAAATTGCTGACATTCACTGATCAAAACAGCGTTGCAAATGTCTTACCAAGGTAGTAATTTAGAGGAAGGTATTTCAGATGCATCCAAAGTGATTCAGGGAAAAATAATGACTCATCAGACAGGGAACTAGCCAAATACCTGAGAGTTCATTCTGAGGAGCACAGAGACGGTGGCTCCACCACTGAATCATCACCATCTATCATAACCACGCAATGAGTGTGGACCACTCAAACTATTATCATTCATTTTATTTGAAAAACTGATCATCCCTCCTGCTTTTTGGAAACACATCATTGGTTCAAGTGGGCTTTGCCTAAGAATAAAATGAAATTTCAAAAACCAATTATAAAATCCTTAAAAGGTAATGAAATAACAGCAAGCAAGCAAGAAAAATGAAAGCCTGTTTCCTATGATGGCGTGGGCAATGTGTAGTCCTCTAGAAGTGTTGTTGGACTGCAATTCCCATAAACTCTAGCCAACATATCCAATAACAAGAGTTCATAGAAGTTACAGTCTAACAAGTCTGGAGGACTACCATATATACTCAGTATAAGTTGACCAAATATAAGTTTGGGGTAGATTCTGGCGACAGTATTGTGGATTTTGATATAACCCATGGATAAGTCGAGAATCATTCTATTGTGAGAAGAAAGCGTCAAGGTCAGCTGTCCTGCCTGCTACAGCCATTTCCCTGTGTAGACATCAAAAGGCCAGAAGCAAAACCATGTTGGAGAGAGTAGGAGGAAATTGGTATTTCTTTTTGGTTCTCCTAGGATGGACTGAGCTTTTGCCTTTCACTACTCTACTCAAAGAAGGGAATGATTTCTTTTTCGGTAAGAGTTAAGGTACAATACTACTTACACTGACCCATAGATACATCACTTCAGAGTGTTTTGGGTCAATTTTTTGACCAAAATTTTTAGACTTGTCCATGACGATACATATTTTTCTTCCCCATTACTATGCAACCTCTTCCATTTATGACCATCAAAAGCATTCATCAAAAACAATTGAAGGAGATGGAAAATGATTTTTTTTAATTATCCATCCCACAACTTCAATATTTAACCAGGAAATGTGACTGTATGTACTTTTGAAGTTATTTGAATTATCAGATAACCAGTGTCCAATTTTGTGCAATTTTAGGGCCAAAACATGAGACTAGGGCATGGCCCCTCATTATGTCCTTGGGAAGCTCATTGTCAATCAATAGGGAGTTTGTTTCCAGGCTTTGTTTTGCTGCTAGCACTTGTGAAACAAGAAGATTAATTAAGACTGGCATCCTGTTGGTGCCTTACATATGCATAAACTCCCATGTTGTTATACTTTTTTGCCAATGCATATTGTCTATATTCAGTTGAAGGTTATGAAAGTGGAGTTATGCATGTCGTATCATTGTACTTCATTATTTTTGCATGCTAAACTTTACACAATATTATGAAGTGATTGCATAGCTAGACACTGGTTTGCATAACATTGCGATTCTCTAACAAGGTGGTCTAGAGTAGTGATCCCCAGCCTTTGATGCTTCAGGTGGTAAGGAACTGAATCACTGGTCTAAAGCAGCAGCTCTTGAACTGTGCTCCACGGAGCCCTTAGGGCTTTGTGAAGAAAATTGAGGGGTTCTGCACTTCTCCCTTCTGACCTCCAAGCACGCCCAGTTGATAGTCCCTACCACCAAAGCCCCAGTTGCTGAAAGTGACAGGTGCATTGTGTCTCCATGCACCTTCATGAAGACTGCAGTCTTCATGAAGGTGCATGGAGACACAGTGTTTTGGCAGCACGGAGAGGGTTAAGTCCCAGAAGGGTGGCTTGTCGCTAGACCCTTTTCCCTTTGCCCCCATGCCACCAGGCCCTATTTCCTTCACCCACACGCCACTCATACCTCTCTTTCCCTTTGCCCCACAATGCCCAGACTCCTTTCCCTTCGCTCCCCATGCTGTCCAGACCCTTTTCCCTGCACCTCACACCACACAGACCCATAGCTCCTGGCTTTTCAGGGTGCCAATATACTCATAAAAACACCCTAATCCTAAGCAAAACAACTAGTAAGGTGTAGCCAGGTTTTAAAACCACTTTATATACAAAACTAAAGAGTGCTCCTTTTCCAGCATTGCTCACCCTGAGATTTGTACATTTGCCTAGTGATTTTGGCTCATGCTCTAAAAGCCAACCGTACATTCTTCTTTCTGAAACAGAAGAACTCACTACAAGTTCGCATATTCAATAGGATCAAAGTTTATAGGGGAAACATGGTCACATCAAGCATCCAGGACACAGAATAGGTTAGGACGTATATCTAAAGAACTGCTTTGAAACATTTTTAAGACCTTAGTTTCTAGAAGCCTTCAGTTAGTCTCTACTGGGAGCCTAATTTTTTTTGTACTTCAGAAATTGTAACTTTCCCAAATGCTAATTTCAAGTGAAACTAGTCTTACCATGAAGCAATGTTGTGGCTCCTTCCAGATGGCTTGGATTATAACGACTATATTATGTTGTTATTAGCTATACTGTTCCATAGTCCAGAACATCTGGAGACGACTGGTCTAAATGAAAATATATCTCTATTTTAAGAGATTTTTTCCTGAGCCAATTTTTGCAAAGTTTCAAACTGATGCAATAGAAAGTCATTTTTTGTTTTCGAATAAAAAATTATAAAACTGGCACTTGTGTTGAGAGAAGTGAAAGTAATGAAGTGTTAGTTCTGAGTCTACAAGGAACAGGGGATCACCCCAATGTATAAGAAATACAAGCATGAACACAAGCAGAAGGAAATGGGAAATAAAATACCAAGTGAATGAGGTAAAATAAATTAAAATTGCATCTACAAAAATATTTGTCCAAGTGAAATTTGGAAAGCCTTACTAAAGATACAATTTAGCATTAGTAACAGGCTGATTATGTGATTTTAGCTCAAGCAGGGTATGAGAGAGAGCAAGAGAATGGATATACACTTGACATGTATATGGTAGTGAGTATTGGATTAAGATTAGTGGGTCAGTGATGGTGCATCTGCACTGTAGAACGAATGCAGTCTGACACCACTTTGCCTCAGTTCAATGCTGTGGATTCACAGTTTTAGATTTTCAAGGTCTTGAGCCTTCTCTGCCAAAGCATGTTGGTTCCTCACCAAACTACAACTCCCATGATTCCATAGCATTGAGCCATGGCAGTTTTTTTCATGTCAGAAGTGACTTGAGAAACTGAAAGTCGCTTCTGGTGTGAGAGAATTGGCCATCTGCAAGGACGTTGCCCAGGGGACACCCAGATGTTTTACTATCCTGTGGGAGGCTTCTCTCATGTCCCTGCATGGGAAATTGGAGCTGACAGATGGGAGCTCACCCCACTCCCTGGATTCAAACCACCAACCTTTCAGTCAGCAGTCCTGCCGGCACAAAAGTTTAACTCATTACGTCATCGGGGGGTGGGATATAAATGCATTGCAGCACTGCAATCCTGAGCTCAGAAAAGAGTTTATGATGAGCTCATCAGAGGTGTCAAGCCGTAGCAGCTAAAATGGTGTCAAAGTGCACTAATTTTGCATCGTAGATGCACCCTGAGTGGTTCTAGGTCAGCCACTATAGATGCCTGTGAAGCTTCTGAGGATGAGGATGGGGGTTTTCTGGTTGAGCCTGGTGTTTCTGTGGGGGAAAGCGAAAGTGTTTTTCGAGACGATGGGAATGTTTTGGGTAGATCCGATGTCAGGGAAATAGACAGTGATTGTCATGAGAATCGGCCTGGGATTGATTCTGAAAGGAATGTGAAGGAGACAGGTGGGTTACTGATAACCCAGTGGTTACAGATCCAAAGGGATAGAGCGAAACAGAGACAAATCCTGTGTTCCCAGAAACTAAAAGATAAACAAAGGGAACCCAGGTGTGAGAAAGAGTGATGTTATGGGCAAGAGGCAGTATTAATAAGGAACTGGAGTCAATGTTTGGTGGGGAGATCAACGTTGGATTTTCATGTGTCAAGTTGCTTGTCTTGGGAGCTCCGAGTTAGGAGTTCTGTTCTTGGGTCTGGATCTTGTTTTCCTGCTTAAATTCAATGCCTTCTGTTTGGATTACAAATCTTGTTTCAAGTTTCAAGCCTTTGGGATTATAGTCAAGTTCAAGTAGCAAGCCTTTGGATTATGATCATGTTCATGCTTTCAAGTTTTTGGATATAATTCTAGTTTAAGTGCAACAACCCTTGGGTTTCAGTTTCTTGCTTTTGCCTTAAGTGATTTTTGATTTCTATTCAGAGTAGGTCATTGCTTGCTGGAAACTAGCTCATGGATTTATTTTGAAACTGTTTATATAGATACTCTTTTCTTAATAAGCGTACTCTTCTTGTTCATCTGTGTGATGTTTGGGTGAAAAGGGGCTCAAGTAGGCGGCTGGGCTGCAACAGCCACATACTTTCAATCTAACCTACTTCATAAGATTGATGTGAGAGCAGAATGAGATAGGACCATGTAAGATGTCTTAAGCTCCTTGAAACGAAAGTAGGATATTTAATCACTTCCTGGAAAATTTTTACTATTTGGATTGTAGTTTCTAGTGACTATACTTGCTGGGTAATTCTGACTATAGTTGTCACAAAGGTAATATTTCCAAATTCTTATAATTATATCCACAACAAGCATTAAAAGTATCTTAATCCAGAGTAAGAAACCAATTGTAATGACAAACAAGTCTAATTTGGTGCATAAATCTACACAGTACTTGAAGGTGACCCCTCAATATTATGTAGTAATAGTACTTATTCAGGGCCGTAGTCAGAGGTGGAGAGTTTAAGGGTTCAACACACACACACCCCGAAATGTGTCAGGATAAAAAAAAAACTGGTTTACTTATGAATTGGTTAACCAGTAAAATTCATGAGTAAACCAGGGGTTTTTTTTTTAACTTGACACATTTTGGGGGTGGGGGTGTTGAACCCTTAACCCCCCCCCCTCTCCCCACCCCGTCTACACCCTTGTACTATTTGCATGTGGGTGACTGGCCTAAGGTCACCCAATTGATCTGCTATAATAAGTAAAGGTAAAGGTTTCCTCTTGACATTCAGTCTAGTCGAGTCCGACTCTGGGGGTTGGTGCTCATCTCCATTTCTAAGCCGAAGAGCCAGCGTTGTCCGTAGACACCTCCAAGGTCATGTGGCCGGCATGACTGCATGGAGCACTGTTACCTCACATTTACATGTTTTCAAACTGCTAGGTTGGCAGAAGCTGAGGCTAACTACCAGAGCTCACCCCAACCCGTGGATTCAAACTGCTGACTTTCTGGTCTGCTAAGCTGAAAAACTTGGGCCAGTTCTGCAGCTTAGCAGTTTAACTTGCTGCGCCACTGCGTCCCCAGTGTCATAATAAATATCAATTATCATAATGGGAAGGATCAAAAGTTCTGGAAAGATGCAGTAGCAGGTTATGTGAGGGTTTGGGGTGAGTCCCCCCTTGAAGATGCTGGGTACATCAGTTTTTAATGATATAAAACACGTCTGTAAACAAGGTAACTAAAATACCCTGCTGGTATGCTAATAGCCTTCTGTTTCCCTCTCTTTGTATTCAGTAAAAGTGAATGCTGGATATAGTAGAAGTCACTTGTACTCACCTTGCCTCCAAGGAGCCCAAAGTGATGTATACTAGAGACAGATGAGAAGATAGATCAGGTTTTGCTGGTAGATCACTGGATAATTAGCATTAGATCACCAAGGTTTTTCTCACTTTCTATTTTGTAACAATAGCAGCAACAAAAAGGCCCTTTCCTCTACAGAAAGTTTGGCATTAGAATCACTGATCTGTAATTAATTATAGATTTATATAGACACTCATTATGGTTATCTCAGCATATGGCTCATGAGGCATGGTATGCAATAGGCACCACACATGATAAACAATTTTGCCTCTGGCTCTAGCTGGTGGATCTCAGAGTACTCATAAAAATCAAAGTAGATCTTGCATGTCTGAAGTCAAACTGGAGCCTGGGCTCATTAAAATTGTTATTATCACTAATTTGGGTGAGTAAGAAGGGGCAACTGTATTAACCTTTTTACAGACCTCTGAGTGGAATAAGAGCAGCTATTTCTTGGTTATTAACCATATGTGTTCTGTTCATTAAAAATTATGCTACATCTGGAATATTCCTGGGCTGGAATATCTTATTAAGAGATTAGAAAGATACTATAGGCTCTTCAGATAGTATGTACCAATTGTTTCCATATTCCTGGACTGTTGTAGTGTTTTGGGAGGAAAGATACAGGGTCCTACTTCTCCCTGAGTGATGTGGGACCTTTATTTTCAAATTAAAAATAGAACAGAGCACACACAGTGCACCTTAAATAAGTAAAGGTAATTGACAACAACAGAACCTTTTAATGAGAAGCATGGCAATGTAAAGAGGTATTTCTGGAATACAGAGAATGGTATTGACTGAAGCAGAAAATGAGTAGTGCACAAAGTCACTTTTGAAAATGAATGTTCCATGTACTAAATCTGCTCCTGGTGTACATAATTTTCTCCTCCACTTTGTTTTATATGAACAGTTTTGAGAGGTAAGAAAGGGGGAATCTACATTGTAACATTAATGCGGTTTGACAGCACTTTAAGTTAATGCCATGGAATCATGGGAGCTAAACTTTTACGGTCTTTAGCCATCTCTAACTAATAGTGTTGGTGCCTCACTTAACTACAAATCCAAAGAATCCATAGAATTGAGCCATGGTAGTTAAAGGGATGTCAAACTGCATTCATTCCTCAGTGTAGAAGAATCTGAAGCATCTTCATTTCTGTATAACATATTCTTGACACAGATTAGACTTGAAATATGATCAAATGAACCTATTGGCGACTCCAAATCAAAGCTGATTCAGTGAATCAACTGAGTCTACTAATGGCAAATCACTTGATAGGTCAATCCCATTGATTCAATTGTCTTCTCTACAGTATTTGGGGATTAAGAATAGGATTGAGGCAGTTGCTTATTTGATATATATATGAGCCCCCCGGTGGCACAGTGGCTTAAACCACTGAGCTGCTGAACTTGCTGACTTGCGGGGTTCATGATGAGCTGCCGCTGTTAGCTCCAACTTCTGCCAACCTGGCAGTTCAAAAACATGCAAATGTGAGTAGACCAATAGGTACCCCTCCAGCAGGAAGGTAATGGCACTCCATGCAGTCATGCCAGCCACATGACCTTAGAGGTGTCTACGGACAACGCCAGCTCTTCAGCTAAGAAATGGAGATAAGCACTCCCGCCCAAGAGTCGGACAGGACTAGACTTAAAGTCAGGGGAAAACCTTTACATATTTGATTGCAATAAGGTCTATTTGACTGTGTGTCATCTTTCCTCAAAGTGTCAATTCTTGCAGTGTTTCAGAATGTTCTACTTTCTTGTAATAAAAGTGAAGCAATAATTGTGATTTATTTATCTGAAAGTGGTACAATTGCTCCCTGTTGGTTTGATTCATATGTCTAACTCATTGAAAGTGAGTGGGAAGGAAAACTGGGTGGTAGTTCCATTTTATAAATAAGCAGCTTAATCTAAAGCCAGACAAGTTAAATTTCAGAATGTAAAAATAGCTCTGTACAAATAATCTAGAAACTATAGAAAAGAAGGTGGTGACATTGTACTTGTCTGTTAGTGGAAATCCACAATGCATTTAACAGCAATAGTTATGTTTTCATGGTCTCGTAATTTACTATAGTCCTGAAATGAGATGTGCCAGACCTTCTTTTCCTTACTAGTGGCTTTCCTAGCAGTCTTCTGGGACCCAGTTTAGCCTACAGCAAGACTTTTGGGATATATCTACATCACATGGTGGATAACAAAGTTTGATACAACTTTGTCATAATTCTGTCCAATTGAATTCATGAATTTGTAGTTTGGTGAGGGACCTAAAATCCTCTCTCTGTGTAGACAGACATTTGAGTGCTCTAGAAGAGTTCTTGAAATCCCTTATAAGGCCACAAATCACATGATTCAATTGCGTAATGCACCTGCACCTTTTGTTGCATGAAACAAAGGATAAAATGCCCATTCTTCATTCTGATACAGAAATTACTGGAATTTGAATCTAACTTCAGTTAGAACATTTCCTACACGATACATATAGACAACAAGTAGTTCAGTGGTGCAGAAATAATATGAGACTCAGTAGACCTTGAACCTTGATGGTCTAGAGTACTCATGGGGGACAGCTGTAGCATTGCCCACAATGCATTTACAACTACAGTAGAGTCTCACTTATCCAAGCTTCTGGATTATCCAAGCCATTTTTGTAGTCAATGTTTTCAATATATCATGATATTTTGGTGCTAAATTCGTAAATACAGTAATTACAACATAACATTACTGCGTATTGAACTACTTTTTCTGTCAAATTTGTTGTATAACATGATGTTTTGGTGCTTAATTTGTAAAATCATAACCTAATTTGATGTTTAATAGGCTTTTCCTTAATCCCTCCTTATTATCCAAGATATTCGCTTATCCAAACATCTGCCGGCCTGTTTAGCTTGGATAAGTGAGACTCTCCTGTACTTGAGATAATTTCCTCATTCTGCCTAATGGTAAGTCAGATCTGGTTCATCTCCCTGATTGCTCACTGGAAGGAAGGCTGTTAGAGGCAAAGATGAAGTACTTTGGCCATATAATGAGAACACAGGAAAGCTTGGAGAAGATAATGATGCTGGGGAAAATGGAAGGAAAAAGGAAGAGGGGCCAACCAAGGACAAGATGGATGGGTGGTATCCTTGAAGTGACTGGCTTCACCTTGAAGGAGCTGGGCGTGGTGACGGCCGACAGGGAGCTCTGATATGGGTTGGTCCATGAGGCCAGAAGCAACTGAATGAATAAACAACAACACGATTAGTTTCATTTTTGCACTCTTCTATCTCAGCTGTGTGGCATGAGTTACTGTACACAAAAATAAAGCCTTCAGATCCTCAACCACTCCCACCATAATCTTCCATTTTGCTTGCGTTTTGGACCCAGTCCAAAATTTCATAATAGCAGTGATAAATATTTAAGGTGGACCATTTTCAAGTTCAAATCTAGGACTCTATCTCATCAAAAGTGGCTTTGGCAATAATTTAGTTTGCATGGAATCATTTTAATTTTGTAAAAAATGTTAATTACTGTTATTCAATTTGTCAGTTCAATGTTTGGTTAGCAGTACTATCATATGCACATTTGCTCAGAAAAAAGACAGTTCAATGATTTACTCCCATGTACGTTTATATTAATGCCTGAAAACAATCCTTTACAAATTTACTGAGAGTTAAGTCTAAATTATCCAATATGGTATAGTGGTTTGACTGATGGACTATGATTCTGAAGCCTGATATCCTACTTGACCGTGGAAACTCATTAGTTGACGTTGGATGAGCTACATATTCTCAGTCCCAGGGATCCTCTCCCTTAGTAGTATCACCTTAGGGTCACCATAAGTCAGAAAGGTCCTGAAGGCACATAACAATAACAAATACTTTAATACTTGTCTGATATTGGGAAGCTAAGCAGGATCACTCCTGGTTAGTACTTGGATGGGGGACCACCAATGTATATGAAGTGCTGGTAGGCTATATTTCAGAGGAAGACACTAGCAAAACCATCTCCATAAGACATCAGAGAACTTGAAGGCATATACACATGATGAGCTTCACTGCAAACAATACAACTTACTTCCAAGTAGACATGTATAGATTGTACTTAGATGTATTTACTTTTACAATTGGATAATAATTATCCATATGAATGGAATCATATATTTTTCCTTCATCAAATATTGGAAATAACATTTAATAGAATTTGATGAAGTAGACATAAATCTAAAAGAGCTTAATGCTACCCACCTCTCAGTGAGCGTCAAAGGTGATCCAAGATCCCTTGGAAGATAATAGCAAAGGAAGACTATTTTTCACATGTAAAGTATGTTAGTATCACAGTGGACATGCTGTGCAAAATATAGTATCTTTTTTTCTTTTGCCTGCTCCTAATATTCAAATTTTATTTTTTATGCTGATGATGCTTTTTTTCAAATTATTTTCAAGAGCTGTTAATCTGTTTCACACAGATTTACATTTTTACTTTTTAAAACTATACATTCATTATGACTTCATTATAACAGTAGTGATTTCAATGCATAATAATTAATAATCTATATTCATCAAATAATGAGGTAACTACTTTATTACCGCCTGGCATAGTTTAGAAAACTGTGCAATATTACTGATTTGTTATTGATAAAGAGTTAATTTAGCTAATAATATTGTGCCCCTTATCTTTATGAGCCAGTCTATTTTCCTGTGTCTTGTATTAAATTTCCATTGCCTTCAAAATTGATTCTTGCCATAATTTGTGCAGTTGTTAAATACATAATGGGTATTTGAAGTTAACATTTTTCCATAATTTGATAGACATAATTTTGATTGAAACTTTGAATTGTGGTTTGTGTGTTTCATTTGTAATAGTTATAAATACCATATCTCCATTTTTCTTACTGGTTTGCTAATCCAACACGTACAGATAAATTCTATTTTTTCTACTGTGCAGTGCCAACAATCACTTTCCATTTGTCCATATATTTTACTAATTTTCAATGGTAAAAGACATCATTGAATGAATATGTCTCATGCCTCACTGTTTTCATCTTGCTTAATAAAACAGAGAATCATTCTTCAGATTATAAATTCAGAAAAAGTCTAGCTTCTGGAATCTTTCTTTGGTGATGCTGGTTCTATTTGTTATAACAAAATGCAAAATATTATAAATTACTTGGAAAAAAACTTGGAAAGGAAAAGGATTCTTGGGACTGCCGTTTTTATTGTTAGAGTGTTCTCACAGTACGATACTTCAATTTTTGGAGGCAACTTTGTGCCATCAAGTCCATAAACATGCTAAAACAGAATAGTAGCTTTTAAGAACACAAATACATAATAATGGAAAGCATGTTTCATCAAGAATGTGTTGTGAAGTTGTCTGTATTTACACAACATCTTTGCCTAGACTTGTGTGTCTGTATTTGTTACATGGAAATTGCTGACAGAACTGGAATCTTGTCTAGATGATGTACAAAGACAGGGCGAGTTGATGAAAAGAAATCTTCTCCGGGAAAAAATCACAGGAGTCTAACTCCTAAATAATAGTAGCTAAATAAATACCCACAGGACATTAAGCATTAGAACTGTGCAGTTAATGAGTTGTGTCTCCCAACATGTCATCCTGGAGTTGGCAAACAATGCTTTGTAGACAAGGAAATCTAACTGATAGGGAAGGTCACCTTTGGGGCAGAAACGCAGCTCAAAGTTTTTCTTTTATTAGATGAAACATGGCCATAATTCTTCCCATCTTGACTAGATTGCAAGATTATCAGTGATGCAAGATTATCAGACAATGCAATTGTGAAATATGCTAACTTGAGGAAGGTGAACAAGGTTAAGGGTTCTGTCTGTGTCCATCACATAACTCCAAAGCTATTTTGTTCTGGAAGGAAGAGAGTGCAGATATGTGTGTTGCTTTTATTTTTTACAAAAAGCTTTTGTCACCAAACTACAAACCCCATGATTCCATAGAACTGAGCCATGCCAGTTAAATTGGTGTCAAACTGCAGCAGTTCTGCAGTATAGATGCACTTTAGGTTTACTTGAAACTGCTATTTGGACCCTCCAAAATCCAGGATTTTAGCACAAACACCTTGGGCCCCTTCTACACAGAGGCATAAAATCCACATTATCTGCTTTGAACTGGAATATATGGCAATGTAAACTAAGATAATCCAGTTCAAATCAGATAATGTGGATTTTCTGTGTGGATAACCTGGATTATCAGGCAGTGTTGCAGGAGCCTTGCTAGGCCCCTTCCACACAGCTGTATACAATCCACACTGAACAGAATTATAAGGTAGTGTGAATTCAGATAATCCAGTTTAAAGCAGATATTGTGGATTATCCATCTTGATATGCTGGGTTATATGGAAGGGCCCATAATAAGTATTTCTATTCTAAAGAGTACAATGTTTCCCAGGAAACACTAGGAGTGGGACTGCTCAGTGTGTAATTTTTGCTCTCCTCCACCTCCCAACTACTCTGTGGGATGCACCAGGCTTGTTGGGTGCACGAGAAGTGGCATTGCATCATTTCTGGACCCTCTGAAAGTAGGACAAAAGTTTTGGACGTGTACTTAAACACAGAAATATGGCATTAAATATAGTTTTCAAATCTTCAGAAAGGAAATGACATGGAATAAATATTGGAGCCTGGTTCATAGACCCCCTCAAACTGTTACCCATTTGAGTTCACTCTTTGGAAAGATCAAGCTGGTTCACACTGCCAACAACCCAAAGCCTCGTGTGTACTACATTGTACACACTGTACTGATTGTGTTTCTATTTTAATAATCCCTCATAAGTTAAAGTCACCCAAATATATGCTAAGATTATTTTCCAATTTTTTTTTGTAGAATTTATGTTCTTCCACTGCCAAGCACATACCTTTAAAATTCTGTTTAAAACTTGTTTGTTGTGGCATGCTTATGGAAGGTTTCAATATGTTTTGTACTTCAGGTTTAGTAAGGGTTTTTTAAAAATCACATATTTTATTATTTTAGGGCAGAAAATAAGTCTATACAGAGTTCCCTCGCTTACCGCTGGGGTTAGGTTCCAGGAAAATCCGTGAAGTAGGGATGCTATATTTATTTTAATATTTATACATTATTTTAGTAGTTACACACTATTTTAAGTCTTTATCAACCAATTGTGTGTTGATAAATCGCCTCTTTCTCCTCTCGTTGCCGTTGGGCTCCTTTTCCCTCCCATTGGCTTCTCCTTCCTCCCTTCCTTAGGCTGTAAATTGTAATTTTAATGATTTATAATAGTCTTCTAGAATTAATTGAAAAACCGCGAAACAGCAAACCCGCGAAAAGTAAACCACGAAGTAATGAGGGAACACTGTTGTTGTAAGGTGACTACAGTGATGGATGTGTTATCTGAAAATACACCCAGGACAAGATGAGGCATCTTTGCTGGTCCCAGGACTCCCATCTGGATTTGGGCTTCAAAGGGTGTGGGTTCATGAAAGATGGATTATATACACTATATCAAGGCCCCCATTACTAGCCCTTAAAATGCAATTAATCTCTTCAGTGTTGTTGCAATAGACAAATTCATCTACACTTCTGGAACCTTTTAAATTATGACAGCATGTGCATGGCATATATCAATGGTCACATGGGTAAACTTGTGTATGAAACGTGAGTATGACTGATAGGTTTTTTGGATTTCTAGCCCTGTGATCTGGTCACAATACTCTCCTTCCTTCCTTGTACTAATTGCAATAATGGGAATATAAGGAAGACATGTTTTGCATTTTTGAATGTAGAACCATTTTGAATTCATCATCTGTGTCATCATCAGCAATTCTAGAGTAACAAAGCTTCCAGTAAATAATTTGATTCACACTGTTATTCCAGGAATCATTACTGAAATGTACTTCTCTTTTACATCTCACACTAGAAGGGCGGGGGGGGGGGGGGGGAGTGAGATACCAGTATATACATATAGTCAGATGCACACTTACATACATGCATTGAGATAGTACCCTCCTTAGCAAACAATGAATAAGCTAACAGACATTACATTCTACTCTTTCCAAATATATGGGAATATCCTTGAAGTCATGAGACAGGTAAAGGTTTGCCAGCCTGGCTTACCTGCCCAACAGGTAGGGCATGATTATAAATAGTTGACATTTTGACAGGCAAGAGTCATGGGGCTTTGGCATCAGCATGTTCTCCTTTTCCAAAGGCTGATTAAAGTATCATTACCTGTCATACTTCCTCAAAAGTGACCAAGGTCATGACTAGGGTGGCTAAAGTCCAGCCCTCCGGGAGGCCCTTTCACGCCACCCATTTAGAGTGCTATGATTCCATTTTAACTGTATGGCTACATCCTGTGGTATCCTAAGGCTTGTAGTTTTGTGAAACATGAGAACTTCATGGCTGAGAGTTGTAAATAGCCTTCTCTTGGTACTGCAGATCCCAAGTTTCATAGGATGTTATGACAGTTAAAATGGAATCATAGTGCTATAACTATGCAGGGTGAAAGATACTGCTGAATTGCTTCTCTCCGCAGCCCTAACACAACCTCTGATCACAGCCAGTGGTAAGATACGAACAGAGTTGTAACTCTAGCAGTATCTGTAATGCTTTACTATTCCCTTCCTTGGATAATGTCAGTTGGGTATTTCCAAGTGAAAATTCAGATATTAGGCTCTAAACTGGAATGGTAAAATAAAGCAAACAGAAAACCTCTTGTGCAGCAATCTAGTATGCACATGCAAAGATGCCAAAGTAAATGCTAAGATGGCGATAGATAAGGCACAGAGAAATCTATTTTTAGATCTGTTTCTTTTCCTCCTAAATACCCTAAATACACATTTATATATGTAAAGTGTCACCCCGCAAGTTCTTTTCAAAACTTGCACAACTGTCGTGGCTTCCCTCAAAAACTTCTGGAAATTGTATAAGGAGTAAGGTAAAAATGATCTGTTCATTGCTTAGGCGTTTTAGCTCCATATTTCTGATTTCTATGCATGGTTTAGGAAATTGGAGAGTGAAGAAAGCCGACAAGATGTGAATCAGCTCATTTGAAATGCGGCACTGGAGGAGAGTTCTACAAATACCAAACGTTTAATACATATTTCTGAAAATGGATCAAGGCTAAACTATCCTCAGAAGCTAAAATGACTAAATTGAGGCCGTAGTAATTTGGACATATCAGAAGGCAACATAACTTGTTAGAAAAGGCATAAATGCTTGGTCAAGTGGCAGGTAGTAAGAAAAGAGGAAGACTGCATTACAAGGAAATAGATTCAACGAAGGAAGTCACATTCAAGAATTTGAAAAAAGTCATGAGTTGAGCAGCAGAATTTATGACAAGGGGTCTTGGAGCTCTCTAGGATCACCACAAGTCAAAACTGTCTTGATGGCAATTAACAACAAACAATACCAAAAAGTGATATTTCCAAGTTCTGGAAACCCTTTACCTAGTCCATCTGTAGAGAAGAAATAACTATTACGTATTTCTAAGGCTTCTGTGTACAAATGTCTGTACTGTAGCTTCCACTGAAGTTATTGTTTCATTCCATATTTTGTGTCTTAGAATGAATCCAACTTCCATGTTGTCTAATGCCTTCCATCTGGAAATAAATGTGCTCACTGTGATAAACCATGCGGATCCAGAATAGGTCTCTACAGTCTCTTACAGACCCACTGCCAAGACTCTACTTCTGGAAGACAATAAATCTTGGCCATGAGGGATTGCCTAAGATGATGACGACACCACTTTAGCTGTCATAGCTCAATACTATGGAATTTTAGGACTGTAGTTTGGTGAGATACCAGCTCTATTGGCAGAGAGTCTAAAAACGTTGTAAAAAGGGTTTTAGACTCTCTGCCAATAGTGCTGTTATCTCACCAAACTACAGCTCCCTGGATTCCAAAGCTTTGAGCCATGGCAGTTTAAATGGTATCAAACTGCATTAATTCTATAGTGTTGATACACCCTTCGTCTGTGTGGGTATAATAGCATTACTTTATGTGAAAATGTTACCATAGATGAAACCCAATTTATGCATTGTGTCATATGCATGCTGTCAAAGTAGGACTGTGAGGTTTGAGTTTTGTTTAAATGTTGAATCTTACATTTATCTCTGTTGAATTTCTCTTTGTTGATTGCTGATCACTACTAGCCCAATGACTGGTGGATGTAAAAGCTAAGAAACTGCCTGCCTAATGAATCAGGAAGTTTCTCCTTTGATCTTGCCTCTGCTTTGCATCTCACTTGAGGTCCTTAGACCAATCTTTCATATCCTCAATAGAAGGGAATGATATTACTGACCTACTTTGTAAGACTAAGCAACCTATGATTTCCCAAAAGCTGACAAGCTACCATTTCCTCATTCCCTAGCCCTGTTGTAAGGATTACAAATAGGCAATGCATGTGAAGTGCCTTGGACACTTGGAAGCTCTTCTCAAACATTAAACATTCCTATTGCTCAATGGCACAAAATAACGAAAGAAACCAGAACAAGTGGGACAAATCAAAGAGAAATAGAGACTATTGTAGGAGGAGGGAATGTAGTTCTTCCTTTCATCTCCTTAATTTTTGTCCTTTCTTAGTCCACAGATTTGGATTAATTTTGATATGAAAAAATCAATCATGTGAAAATATTTCATCTTTGTCAGTGGTTCTCAACCTGGGGTCCCCAGATGCTTTTGGCCTACAACTCCCATGGGAGTTGAAGGCCAAAAACATCTGGGGACCCCAGGTTGAGAACCACTAATCTGGGTGGACCTTAGGATGTGGATAAATTGAACCTACAGCTTATAAAATGGGACCATGACTTGGGATTGTTTTATTGAAAAGGCATCACACTATTTTAGTCTTTGTTTTTCAAAGATGACATCTGAGTAATGAGTAGCTTTGCAATTTAGTCACATGATACTCATTATTATTTTCTTTTTGTGGAAAATGCAGCTTATCTCCCCAAATACTACAGTAACATATGATGAGAAAACATGACTCATTGCTCAAAAATTCTAACATTAATGGCCTTGTCGTCAAAACACTAAAAGCAATGATGTTGCCCTTTGACATACAAAAAAGAACAGTAACAAGCAATGGTGTTACTTTGACATACTCTCCAACTACCCCAATATGGGAGCTAAAGTCCCAGTTAATCCCATGTTGGTCCACTTTTTCAGTTGCTTTTAAAATGTCCTAGCTTCTTTCTCTTCCTCCTTTATTTCCCACTATGTCCTCGGTTTACTTCCAAGTGCCCAAATCCTTTTAACTATCATATTAATAACTTTTGTTATTTTGACCACACACTAATCTCAGTTGGCTCAGTTTTCATCTGGGAAGTCACGTTTTCAGTGTGTTACAGTAGAGTCTCACTTATCCAACATAAATGGGCCGGCAGAATGTTGGATAAGCGAATACGTTGGATAATGAGGAGAATTTAAGAAGAAGCCTATTAAACACCAAATTAGGTTATGATTTTACAAATTAAGCACCAAAACATCATGTTATACAACAAATTTGACAGAAAAAGTAGTTCAATACACAGTAATGCTATGTAGTAATTACTATATTTACGAATTTAGCACCAAAATATCATGATGTATTGAAAACATTGACTACAAAAATGCATTGGATAATCCAGAACGTTGGATAAGCGAGTGTTGGATAAGTGAGACTCTACTGTACTTCTAAGCTCTGAATTGGGGGGGGGGGGAGCAACACCAATTGTCATGAGTGGTCTTAAAAAGCATTTCCCCTGATTCGGACTTAGTTGAACTAATTCCAGTCTTTTCATTGCACGTTCCCCTATAATTTAAGTGTGGTATTAGTAGAGCTGACCCGTGATATTTTGTTGCCTGAAGCAGAACATGAAGTGCTTTCCTTTATATCACCCTCTAAGTCAAAATGCACAATAGTCTTAGCTGGTCAAATTAGATTATGCAACAAAAATTGAAAAAAATCTATTCCTGGTTTGAAAGTGTTATTCCTGTTTAATTATGCAGTACCTTGAAAGTAGTTGTTATACTCCAGAAACTTTGTTTTGTGGTTGCCAGATTATGTTGAATTCGTTGAGCCTTGGTGAGATATTCATTGAAAAACGATAGCAAAATGTACTGCAGGATGTCCCACAAAAACAATGTTTTTGCAGTTTAATAAATTTTTTCCATGTTTTTTATGATAGAACCAATTAGGAAATGACATTTATGACCCAGGAACAAAAATTATGTTACACAGTGTTATTTTTGCATCAGAGGCAGAAATTTTTACAAGCACCTCTTCATTTCCTGACATTATGATCTCAGTAAGTAATAAATGTGCTCTCTTTTTTCCCTCATGCAGTATCTGCTACTGGAGGCAGCCACCTCACTCTCCCTAATGGTAGAGCTGGCCCTGGGTACGAGGCCAGGCAGGAAGGCCAAACTGTCGAAAGCTTCCAACAGGTTGCTCTTGCCCTTGTTCTTCATCCTTCAGAAGCCTATGTTCAGAGTTCCTTACAAGGAATCAAACATTCATTTCATATTCTATAGATAATCAAATCCAAATGTGCCATGCACCAAATGTATGTTTGACAGGGATTCGCAACCATTTCTGGAAACTGTAGCTGTGCAATAATAATAATAATAATAATAATAATAATAATAATAATAATAACAACAACAACAACAACAACAACAACTTTATTTTTATACCCCGCCCCATCTCCCCGGAGGGACTCGGAGCGGCTTACATGGGGCCTTGCCCTACACAACAATATAATAACAGCAATAAAACAACAAAACAAACATCCCAACAATAAAACATCAGCATCAATAAAACAGTCATAAAAATCAACATACAGCATAAAATGTTAAAAACAGGAGACTAAAACACAGATCTGGGCCAAAGTGCAGAGTATTTCAAAATGGGAAAGGTAGTTTCACAGCTAAAATAGTCAATAAAGTGCAAGGTAATAATGGCACAGCATCCTATTGTTGATAACACTATATAACACTATATAACATGATTTCTGTTCCTGGGTTATAAGTGTCATCTCCTAATCAGTTCTATCATAAAAAAACATGGAAAGGTTTATTAAACTGCAAAAACATTGTTTTTGTTTTGTTTTGTTTTTTCGGGAGGGACATTTTGCAACACATTTTGCAATAGTTTTTCAATGAATATCTGATAGAGACTCAACTAATTCAACATGTTCGTGGCAGCCACAGAAACAAAGTTTCTGGGATATAACAACTACTTTCAAAGTAAGTACTGCCCAAATAAACAGGAAATAATACTTTCAAACCAGGAACAGATTTTTTTTTCCAAGTTTTGTTACATGCTATTTGACATTTATAAATTTCACGGTATATCTGAACACTACATGTTGTGAATGCACCTTTTGACACTACATGTGCAAAAGAGCTTCCAAACACCTACAATATACTGCATTTCAAACTTTTCTTTTAAACAGATTTTCATATCAGCTAGCTTGAACTCCCCTGTCACCTCCAGTCCTATTTCTTTTTCCACAAGCAAAGTAACATTGAAGCCATGCACATCCCAATTCACATGGTAAAGTACAAGTAAAGGAGCTTATAGTCGAAGAGCCAACTAAACTAACATCCTAATCTTATATTTTTCTCCAAGTCAAAACCAAGGTATTGCAGCCATGAGACTTTTAAATGTCATTTTAAGATATAAGTAGTCAGTTTATAATTGTTACAGCAATGACTAAGCTGTGACACTTGCTAACACTTTACTAAGAAGGACCAAAGAAGAATTAAAAGATTTACATGGTATTTCTGAAACATTATACATAATTAAGTATAAAAGTATATATATACTTTTACGGCAACACCAGAACTTAATGCACTAGATGACTGTAAAGGGTCACTACTGAAATCAAATTGGCCTACTTACAATGTGAGCTGTAAGTATAAATAAATCTTGCTTGGTACCAGGGTTAAGAATATGATTCCTGACATATAATATAAGGCTGACTAATTGATCTGAGGTACTATTTAAAGCAGCGTTAATCCTTTTCAGCATAAAAAAAGCTATAACTGCATTCTGGAGCACCTCTACAGCCAAGAAAAACAAATTTCTAGCATAAGTTTTATGGACTCCAATCAGCACACTTCATAATCAATGTTATTGCTGTAAGGACAGAAAAGAAAGTGCCAATATGATGTAATGTTAGAACAGGATTCTGCAGACCAAGATTCAAATTCCTGCTTGGTCATGAAACCCATTGGCTGATCTTGGGCGAGTCACACTCTCTCAGCCTCAGAGGAATGTAAACTCCTCTGAACTAATCTTGCCAAGAAAACCGTATGATAGGTTTACCTTAGGTTCATCATAAATCCAGCACAACTTGAAGGAACATAACAACCACAAATCCTCTTACCTATTCCAGGTATGTAGAGGTAGCTTGGTACAGTGGTTTGAGTGTTGGACCAGGATTTCAGGGAGAGCAAGTTTCAAATCCTCATATCCACGGAAACCCATTGGGGGCACTCTTTTATCTTCAGAGGAAAGTGATGGCAAACTCTTATCTGAACAAATTCTCCAAGAAAAACCCATGAAACCCACTTTAGAGTTTCCATAGACATCCACATACAGATATGGATGTAGAATATCCACTGATGTAGAGCCCTGGTGGCGAAGTGTGTTAAAGCACTGAGCTGCTGAACTTGCAGACCGAAAGGTCCCAGGTTCAAATGCCAGGAGCGGAGTGAGTGCCCACTGTTAGCTCCAGCTTCTGCCAACCTAGCAGTTCGAAAACATGCCAATGTGAGTAGATCAATAGGTACCGCTCCGGCAGGAAGGTAACGGCGCTCCATGCAGTCATGCCGGCCACATGACCTTGGAGGTGTCTACGGACAACGCCGGCTCTTCGGCTTAGAAATTGAGATGCTTTAACACACTTCGCCACCGGGGCTCCAATGTTGTAATTAATCATCTTGATTAGCATTAATGGCCTTGCCAGCTTCATGTCCTGGCTTCTTCCTGCCTGGGAGAATCCTTTGTTCCCCCAGGCAAGGAACATGGCCACACAGCCTGGAAAACTCACAACAACCCTGTGATTCCGGCCATGAAAGCCTTCGACAAGACAAGATAACCATGGATGAGAGATAGCTGTCTCTCCTCTAAATTTCACCATTGTTGAAAGGAGGAGGAAGGACTGAGATGGATTTTTTTCTTTTTTTGGAAACCAGATTCTTCAAGCTGAAAGCTTTATTTAAAGGTTAGTAGCACGCATCATAAAACCGGACCTTGGGGAGTTACCTTTTTCTGTTTTACTGCAGCTCCCATCATCCCCTTGCAAGCACGCCGGAGGTTCACATCTTAAGAGAAGTCTGAACAGGGGATTGTGGGAGCTGCAATGCCTAGGAAGCTCTGATGCTCGCCAGGGAGCAAAGGGAAGGTGGGGTGTGTTTATCCTCCATGCGCCTTCCTTATTGCGAATTCAAGAGCCGTCCCTTGCAAGGCTGCAGCCCGCGGCTACCCTACCGCTCTGCTCTCCGGTTACCATAGAAATAGTGGCTGAACTAGCGCGGGATTGGTCCGTGCGGACAGTCCAGGAGGGACAGAGAGTCAAGGAGGGGGGAATGTATTCATTACAGGGAGGAAGGGAGCAAGAGCAGATCTGGGCTGCAGCCGAAACAAAGGAAAAAGCGGCACTAATCACCCTTTAGGACCCCGCCTCCTCTCCGGGAGACGAAAGCTTCCTTTAAAAAGTCCTTTTGGAAATTTCGACTGAGTCTGCCTTGGGTTTAACTCCAGCTTTCCCGCTGCACTGATAAGGTCTCCGCTACTCGACACCTAGCGACAGGTTGAGGTATTGCACCCTGCTCTGAGTAGAATGGAAGAGGGGAAAGGCGAAGGGTTTCACACTAAGGGTTCATGTAGAATTAATGCAGTTAGACATATGTGAGTGTGGAAAAGAGCAAACCACAGACCACCTATTACAATGCAGTCTGAGCCCTGCCACATGCACAATGGAGGACCTCCTTATAGAGGCACTCCAAGTGGCTAGCTACTGGTCAAGGGACATTTAGTATAATGCCAAGTTTTTAACATTGTTTGTCTTTTCAAATACATTACAACTATACCCTCGGTTTACTTCTGACACGATAAATAAATAAATGCAGTTAGACTCCACTTTGGCCCGTTCCACACAGCTGAATAAAATCTCACATTATCTGCTTTGAACTGGAATGTATGGCAGTATGGAATCAAATAACCCAGTTCAAAGCAGATATTGTGAATTATTTGCCTTGATATTCTGGGTTATATGGCTGTGTGGAAGGGCCCTTTGACTGCCATGGCTCAATGTGTTGGAATACTGGTATTTGTCATTTGGTGAAGCACTGGTATAATTGACTAAAGGCCTTGCAAAACTGCAGTTCCCTATTATTCTGTAGCACCAAGCCAACTAAATTAAAGCTGTGTCAAACTGCATTAATTCTACAGTGTAGACAAGGCATGGGTAAACTTTGGCCCTCCAGGTGTTTTGGACTTCAACTCCCACAATTCCTAACACCAGGCATGGGTAAACTTTGGCCCTCCAGGTGTTTTGGACTTCAACTCCCACAATTCCTAACAGCCTACCGGCTGTGTTGTCGAAGGCTTTCATGGCCGGGATCCCAGGGTTGTTGTATGTCTTTCGGGCTGTGTGGCCATGTTCCAGAAGCATTCTCTCCTGACGTTTCGCCCACATCTATGGCAGGCATCCTCAGAGGAACATCCTACCGGCTGTTAGGAATTGTGGGAGTTGAAGTCCAAAACACCTGGAGGGCCAAAGTTTACCCATGCCTGGTGTAGAAGTATTTTAAGAGCCAGGAGCAGAGCTTAGCCACGTTACTTTTTGGACTACAACTCCCAGAAGCCCCAATGCAAGGATATGGCAGCAGGGTTGTGTGCAAAAATGTGGCCATTGCCCCTCTCAAATAAAAAATTTGCCCTACCCCCTGTAATTTACTTCAGACACCAAATTTCATGAATTGCAGAGAGGGAGACATTTATTAAGAGCCAGGAAAGTTCTTCGAGTGGCTTCAAAAGGTTCATTTGACATTTCCTTGTCCCAAGGTTTCCAATCTAACTAAGGCACAAAGAGGAAAAGAGGGTGTCAGTGCGAAAGGGAATTAAGTCCAGCAGATGTAGTAAGACCTCTGTATCCACAGATTCTGCATCCATGGATTCAACCATCCATAGCTAGAAAATATTCCACCACCACCACCAAGCAAATCTTGATTTTCTCATTGGATATAATGGGCGCCATTTTACTATGCCCTTGCTTGTGTATAATGGAGTGGTTCTCAACCTGTGAGTCCCCAGATGTTTTGGCCTACAACTCCCAGAAATCACAGCCAGTTTACCAGCTGTTGGGATTTTTGGGAGTTGAAGGCCAAAACATCTGGGGCTCCACAGGTTGAGAACTACTGATATAATGGGATTTCAGTATCCATAGGATTCCTAGATACCAAAGGACTACTGTGCTACTGCTTCTCTCTTTTCCTCCAAGGCCAGGGCAGTGGCAGTTGGGATGGAGGGAGGATCTTTCATCCGCTTCTGGACATTGACATGATCCACTGCAAATATTCACACCCAGAAATGTGACATCTGCTGTGCTCACAGTCCCCAGGTAGCTTTGCCCCTTGTTGCTTTTTGTGTGCCTTCAGGTTGTTTCCAACATATGGTGACCTTAAAGCTGCATTTCAAAGGAAGGCACAGGCAAAACCACTTCTAAGTATCCCTTGCCTAAGAAAACCCTAACAAATTTATTGGGTTGCCACAAATCAACATGAAGATATGTCAACACAATGTCCTTATTTTGCTTTCCCTCCATATCCACAAGGCATTTTCAACAAAGGATGCTCAGTTATCCCCTGCAAAAAATTTTTTCCAAGCTACTTATCAGTCTTTGTGTTCAGGGGTGGATGGGAGATTTATATCTCTGGAAATGTCGAACTGCAAGTCCTAGCAACCGAAGCCAATGGTGAAGAATGTTTTGAACTGCAATGAAACAACAATTCAGTGGGCCTTCTCAGTGGCTACGCCCATACTCTGAGGCTAGCTTCTTCTTTCTTATCCTTCAAGTTGTTCGCAAAAATGAGAAGGTATCAGCTTGCTTATCCTGATGGAGTAGTGAGTAACACTTGTTGGAAGCAGGCCAATTAAAATGGCAGCAAAGGGAGAGCCTCCTTCCCTCCTCCTCCTCCTCCTCCGGTTGATCCCAAGGGCCATCTAGTCTAACCCCCTTCTTTCTGCCATATAGCAAAAGCACAATCAAAGCACCCTCAACAGTTGGCCATCCTGCCTCTGAATAACAACAACAACAACAACAACAACAACAAACTACAAACTAGAGCTGACAGCTGACACAAATTGAAGGAAAAGCTGATAAGAAGACCTGACTATGGCTCACGAATGGGACACTGAAGAAGGAGACAGAAGGCCTGATCTTTGTAGCCCAGGAGCAAGCCATCAGAACAAATGCAACTAAGGCCAAGATCAAAAAATCCGCTGATGACCCAAAATGCAGACTATGCAAGGAAACGACAAAACCATTGATCATATCCTCAGCTGCTGTAAGAAAATCGCACAGACAGACTACAAACAGAGGCATAACTATGTGGCCCAAATGATTCATTGGAACTTATGCCTCAAGTACCACCTTCCAGCAGCAAAGAACTGGTGGGATCACAAACCTGCAAAAGTATTGGAAAATGAGCACACAAAGATACTGTGGGACTTCCGAATCCAGACTGACAAAGTTCTGGAACACAACACACCAGACAGCACAGTTGTGGAAAAGAAAAAGGTTTGGATCATTGATGTTGCCATCCCAGGTGACAGTCGCATTGACGAAAAATAACAGGAAGAACTCAGCCGCTATCAGGACCTCAAAATTGAACTTCAAAGACTCTGGCAGAAACCAGTACAGGTGGTCCCGGTGGTGATAGGCACACTGGGTGCCGTGCCAAAAGATCTCAGCTGGCGTTTGGAAACAATAGACATTGACAAAATTACGATCTGCCAACTGCAAAAGGCCACCCTACTGGGATTTGCACGCATCATCCGAAAATACACCACACAGTCCTAGACACTTGGAAAGTGTTCAACTTGTGATTTTATGAAACGAAATCCAGCATATCTATCTTGTTTGCTGTGTCATAATAAAATAATAATTTTTAAACTTTGCGTTTTCAGATACATTACAACTTTCACTCTCGGTTTGCTTCTGACACAATAAATAAAATAATATGGATAATTTGTGAAAAAGTCACTTGCCAACCAGCTTAGATAGCATCTGAAAAGATAACCCTTTTCAACCCTTTTTAAACCCTACACTTGAAGCTTACGTCATGTGATGAACACAGTAGGTTGCTGTTTCTTAAGTGGGTGGCTCGGTAGTATTTAATGAATGTGATGAAGTGGCAAGTCTAATGGGACTATATCTATGATGAGATGCTACTAGTAGGCAGTGAATTGAAATTAGGTGGCATTTCATTTGCTCAAGAAAAGACCAGGGTGGAGGAGGCATAGTGAATCTCAGTTTGGCTGGTTTGAGAAGATCTTCTGGTAGTTTGATCATCTAGTTCTCTTGCCCTTAATGGTTGTAGATAGACTCCTTCTCAACCTTCTCACCACCTAGAGAAGAGACTTCAAACAGGGAAAGCAAAATGACAGACTTAATGCATTTAAATTTCTTCTAGAAATCTGTTTTTCTACATGGAATAGTTAGCCATGTAAGCTTCAATCTACATGATGAAATAAAAAGCCTGAGACAGCCTCAGTGACAAAGAAGTTGTAGCATATATATTATTTCCCCCCAAAATATACTGATTAACCTTCAATCACATGAACCAGAATCATAGAATAATAGAATCATAGAATCATAGAATAGTAGAGTTGGAAGAGACCTCATGGGCCATCCAGTCCAACCCCACGCCAAGAAGCAGGAAATCGCATTCAAAGCACCCCCGACAGATGGCCATCCAGCCTCTGCTTAAAAGCCTCCAAAGAAGGAGCCTCCACCACAGTCTGGAGGAGAGAGTTCCACTGCCGAACAGCTCTCACAGTCAGGAAGTTCTTCCTGATGTTCAGGTGGAATCTCCTTTCCTGTAGTTTGAAGCCATTGTTCCGCATCCTAGTCTGCAGGGCAGCAGAAAACAAGCTTGCTCCCTCCTCCCTATGACTTCCCTTCACATATTTGTACATGGCTATCATGTCTCCTCTCAGCCTTCTCTTCTGCAGGCTAAACATGCTCAGTTCTTTAAACCTCTCCTCATAGGGCTTGTTCTCCAGACCTTTGATAATTTTAATTGCCCTCCTCTGGACGCTTTCCAGCTTGTCAACATCTCCCTTCAACTGTGGTGCCCAGAATGGGACACAGTATTCCAGGTGTGGTCTGACCAAGGCAGAATAGAGGGGGAGCAGGACTTCCCTGGATCTAGACGCTATACCCCTATTGATGCAGGCCAAAATCCCATTGGCTTTCTTAGCAGCCGCATCACATTGCTGGCTCATGTTTAACTTGTTGTCCACAAGGACTCCAAGATCTTTTTCTCATGTACTGCTGTCAAGCCAGGCGTCCCCCATTCTGAATTAGAATCTTCACTAATACAACAAGATACAGCGTAATCATCTCAGATTCAGATTCAACGCATTTGCACCAACTTGTTTTAGTCAGAAGGTCCCATTTTGGAATGAATCAGTCTCCCACAACATGCTTATCTATCTTTTTTCAAATTATGCCAGCTTTTCTTAAAACTATCCTGTAACATTCATATACTTGTATACTTTAATGTCACCTGTCAACTTATGGAGAGGAGCCCCCAGTGGTGCAATGGGTTAAGCCCTTGTGCTGGCAGGACTGCTGACTGACAAGTTGGTAGTTCTAATCTGGGGAGAGTGAGTGAGCTCCCTCTGTTAGCTCCAGCTCCCCATGCGGGGACATGAGAGAAGCCTCCCACAAGGGTGGTAAAACATCAAACATCTGGGCGTCCCCTGAGCAATGTTCTTGCAGACGGACAATTCTCTCACACCGGAAGTGACTTACAGTTTCTCAAGTCACTCTTGACACAGGAAGAAAAACGTATGTCAACCCCATGAATTTTACCAAATGTTGTCAGGTAAGGAATACTCAGAGGTAGTTTTGCTAGTTCCGTCTTCTGAAATATAGCCCGTAGTACCTGTGATTCATTGGTGATCTCCCAAATGACTCTCCTTAGTTCCAAGATCAGATAGGCTGAGAAGCCTGCAGAGTGTTTAGGTCCTTTCTTCACATGCCTACCTGAACCAATTAGCACTTGCTGGCCATGAATCACACTGAGAGATATAGGTAACCACAGATGATGTTCTCTGCATGTAGCAGCAGCCATTTTCACTTTTTCTGCCTAGAGTTGCCTGTGGCAAACCTCTCTGTTCTGTTGTAGCTCAGTACTGCCTCTTAGAGCAGCTGACAAATTGGATCTCTGAAGGGAAGCCTGAACAGTTCACATCCAATGTTTTATCTCTGAATATGTGTATGTGTATGTGACAGACTTGACGCTGTCTGTCAATCCTATGCAGTTCTGAGATTTTTTTTTAGACAAGGAGTACTTGGAGTTGCTTTGCCGGTTCATTCCCCTGAAATTCATCACCTGGTATTCTATACATCCAGAATTAAAGCTATTTTTCCCCTCAAGAAGAGTAAAACTGATTGGGGAAATGCTGCTCTTTTGAGATGGAAATGTATACTCATTAAGAAGGTAGGCTCTGTCACAAAGTGAATTTCTGGTTTTCTGGGTCGATTGCTCGTCTTAGAAAAAGAACATATTTTCAAAGCAACAATCAGTCTGCACAAAGGAGATGGCTCTCACTAATTTCAGATTCCTAGAAATATAGGATGCTTCTAGGATGCTTCATTTCCCATTTGTCTCCTGAAATCATCTGAATTGAGAGTGAAAGGCACTCCTCAGCTGATTGTCTGGTTCTTCAAAACTAAACTGTAGTTAACCAATGCTACCCTGCACCTGGATTGAAGACAGAAAGGAGAAGCCTGGAATGCATGAACCCAAGGATCCTATGCTTATTTCCTCCATGATTTATTCCTCCATGATATCCAAAAACAGCCAGTGTATGCTGTGGAATCTGCAGAGATCAGAGTCCAAAGAAAAAGCATGCAAACATCCCCTCCTATTTTAAGTGGGTGGCTCGTAACTACCTTAAGTATAAGAAACTCTTAAAAGCAACCGTTAAATAAGTGGTATGCCATCTACTCTTCAAATATTTGTTTTAAAACTATGGTCTCTTGAAAACATATTCTGTGCATTAAATTTACAGCTCTGTCTCACTTTAATTTTATTGGGGGAGGGAGTAGGAAAACCACTGCAGAATGGCTGCTTTTTATGCAAGGATAAACTAAAAAGCATATTTGGCAGTAATCCATACTGTAGCTTCTGTTAGCATTGTCCTTCTCAAAAGCTAGGGCAACACCAGAGTTTCAAAAAGTTAATGCTTAGGAAATAAAACTTCCACAACCTCCAGCCAACTTGGCCAAGTAGCCAGCAATTATATTAGTTGGCCGTGGATTCTGGATACTAATGGTGTGGGATAAAGGTCTATGTATATATTCCCTTGTCAGAAATATAGCAAGTACTTAAAATTTTTGTTACAGATCTTGTCCATAGTCTATCCAAGATATGTCTACATAGTTGATGCAAACATGTTAATTAATCAGTGATCATTTACACTGTTTCTGTTTAAAAAGTTGATAACTTTGTTTTCAGTCATCATAATCCCCAACCCCAAATATCATTCCTATCTTTCTTTTTCAGGCTTCATTATTTCATCTCTTTTTCTCTCTCCATGCAATTGCCAATTTAGGAAGTGCCTACAGAGGACAGTAAACCTCCTACACCCTTAGTGTAAGCTTCTGATATTTTGACAGAACTTTAGAATGAGGAAGATCAAAATATTGACTGCAGTGCACTGTAGGAGGATGAAACATGGCACAGTTTTTGTGTGCTTTTGGAAGAAACACTGAAAGGCAGAGTCTATTTTTGGTTACAGCTGAAATTAATAGGATAAATTTAATATTTCTCTGCGTATGTAATTTTCCTTGAAATCTTAGCTCATTCCTCTGTTACTGTAAATGCAGCACAGGGATTATTTGGAGACAAAGTTGAAATCTCAACCCTGTTCATTATGATCCATGGAAGATTTCCTTCATAGCTGCTCTATTGTGTGATATTCTCTCTGTGTGAATGTTTTATCACACATATAAGATTTCATGGGAACCCTCTTCATGGGAACCCATTCATCCCTTGAAAGCACTCTGCCACCAATTGTTAAGTTGGGTGAGTCCCATTGTCTTATTTTGGCCAGGCAGGAATGGAGTCATTAGCACCCATTATCTCAAACTCTACCACATTCCTTTCCTCCTGCACCCAAATGGGGAAATGACAATGTATTAAAGTTCCTGCCAGACCAAGAAACCAATCAGCGATAATATGCCTTAGCCAACCAACGCATGGATCCTAGCTGGCCCAGGGTTGGGCCAATCAACACTCAGGGCAGCAAAAGTCCTTTGTTTCAAACTTCTGTCAAAGTCCTATAAATATTGCTATAGATTTGCCTTGGGGTATGTCAATTTTTAGAGTGCAGACTGTGCTGGCATCAGCTTTGGCCAAGGTGAATAAAGCCTCTCTTCCTTTGCCTTTAACCCATCCATGTTTCATTTGATCTTTGGAGCTTGACATGCTGGGTCCCAAGCCCACGGTTCTTGTGGTAGTTGAAATCACTCAACACAATCATCCCAATTTGCTCTCAAATGTATGTTAAGCATCCCATAGTTTACCTGAGCTGAATGAAAACTGCTTCTTTCCTAGTTAATGCACCTAGCCAGCCACGCAAATGCTAACAATTTTCTATGCTGACCTAATTCTGTGGCATACGTCTTGCGACCCTTTGAAACAAACAGCCAGATTAAATTGCCCTATCTAATTCTTCTGTCTTTTCTTATATTTAGGTTAAACTTCTTTTAACATTAATTAAGTTCTTGTTGCTATGGATGTATGAAAAATCACTGCCTAAGGCTATGTCTGCATGGATTTTTCCTCAAAAGCAAGATGTGTCTTCAGTCTGCATTAGCTCACCTGCACTTTAAAACAGTTGCTGTGCAGTGCAGATGTCTGAGAGAGAAAGGGAAGCAGTTGGACTAACTTGGAAGCATGAACACATCATGATAAATATTCCTTAGGTCACATGTGTCAAACTCAAGGCCCACGAGCCGAATCTATCCCTCCATGTCGTTTTATGTGGGCATCCAAATGGTGGACTACAACTGCTGTATTCCTCATCATGAGACATAATGACCAAAGTTGATGGGAGTTGTGATACAGTGAGATCTGTTCTGTCTCATCGGGAGAGTGGGGTTTTAATTTAGATACAATGCTTGTGGTTATGATGCCTGACTTTAAAATGTTCTTTAGCCTTCCCCCAACCTCAGAGCCACAAGTGCTGCTAGGTTGCAATTACCACTATACCCAGATAGTTAAAAGTGATGAGATTTGTTGTTCCATAACATCTGGGGATCCAAACCAGATAAAAACTAAAGAGCAAATTATAGTTCTCTCTCTGTCTCCAAGGATTTTCTTTACATGGACTGAACGGCCCTTTGAAGGCAACCATAAGGTTGATATGGCCCTTGATGAAAATGAGTTTGATATCCCTTCCTTGGGTATATCTGATCTAGTTTACTGTGATAAATTGTTAACTGCATTTTATGGCAGTGTATGGGGCCACAAGCTGGTCATAGGGTGGACATGACTCCCTTGTGACAATAGCTCCACTAGGCACCAATCTGTTCCCAAGCACAATTCAGAGTGCTGGTGAAGACCTACAAAATCCTATATAGTTTGAGTCCCTATATCCAAAGCAACATGCAATACAACCCCCATATCTGCAGAACCAATATGTGGAGTTTTACTTATTCACTTCTTTACATAGGGCTTCCTGCACAAACTGCTCTCTTCTCAATACCTACTTTGTTCATCCCCTTAAAAACAATATGTCTTCCAAATATCTGCCAAATGAAATCTGGTAACATATTCTCCCATGGGTGCGGGGGTCATTCTGTATTCTCCCATATCTGTCTGGACCATTCTTGTAAAAAGCCCTTCTCTCGCCACCCTACCACCTTTTCAGGCACACCTGATGGGAGCTCAGAAGATGCCTTTTCATGCATATTTTGAAATGGCTTCAATTTTATTGAATGAAAGGGCTTTTTACTCCTTTTGAACTATTTTTAAATATTACTTTATCTACTTGTGTTTTCTTTGTCCTTATTTGACAAATAATACTTCCATTCCACTTTTGAGGGAATATTAAAATGATCAATCAGTCTGGACACTGAGAGAAATCATGGTGACTAATATGGAATTCCTCATTGCCACATTGTTCTCGCATTTTGAGTGGGAAATGGCTTCACTTAAGTGTGTTGGGTAGGAACGTAAGTGTCCTTGCCATATGCTCTTTAATTCACTGCATTCTCTTAGTTTTCCAGGTGCTTTGTGTTGTTGCAAAAGAGTGATCAATAGGTGCTACAGACGGATGGCATCAATGGGATTTTTTAGTATTGGAATTTGATCTTGAATATTTTCCCTCTGAGGCTGAAAATGTGCAAATTGTATGTTTGTGTTTCTCTGTCTGTGTAAGTGTGAATGGATGGATGGATGGCGAGTGCCTTCTCCTCCAGAATCCATCTGTTCAGCACATGCTCTTTTCGGAGAGAAATGCAGGGAATGCATTGCTGCAGAGTCAGCCTCCTGTCCTTCTGTCATCTCCTTCTCAGGATCAGCTGTCAAATTGACGGTGTGCTCCAAAAAAGAAACAGCTTTATCTGGTAAGTTGAAAACTCCATCTGTGCCACATAATTAACACTTTGTGACTGCTGGTTTGCTGTGAACTTTGTACAGACAGGCATGAATTCAGGGCAATGTTAAGGCAAGTTGCTATGCATATGAATGGTCTGTTGCTGCTGCTGCCAAGGGCTGTTGCTTAAAACAGTTTGTAATTGCTTGGTGGGCAAATCAGTTACATCAACTTCCTTGAAATTCAGGATATATTCAAGCACACGGATGAATCAAGACATTCACCTCATTTAGGCAAAACACTAAAATACGGCTTAGCATTACCTGAATGAGCCTTGGGAGAATGTGATCCCTGCCCACCCCGGCTGCAAGGAAAAGACTGGAAGTTTTCATTTCCACTTGTAGCTAATCACAGTTTAGCATTACAATCATACCAATGTATTAACTGTGGTTAGGTGCACAGGACCCCTTTAAAAGTGGGGAAAATGTGAATAAAAAGCACTATATTTAAATTGAGAAAATACCATTCTAGGAACCTCTAGGTCAGTAGTTCTCAACCTGGGCTCCCCACATGTTTTTGGCCTACAAATCCCAGAAATCCCAGCCAGTTTACCAGCTGTCAGGAGTTCTGGGAGTTGAAGGCCAAATCATTCTGGGGACCCACAGGTTAAGAACCACTGCTCTAGGTCCTCCATCTCTAGGTCCCTTGGTCAACTTCTGACTGTGTTTACCATAGAGTCATGTTAGAGGATATACAAATGCCTAGAGAAGTGCTCTCTCTCTCTCTTATAGCATCACTCTGTAATGGAAAGTGACTTGCTTGAGAATCTGCAAATTTTAATCAAATCCATGAATAAACACATCTGCAAAAGTGAAACCCACAAATGTACAGGGTCGACTTTATAACTTACACAACCTGTGGTCAAGCCTCTCTCTGATTTAGAGCAAATCAGCTTCAAACCATTTTTTTAAAAAATGAAGCTGTCTTCTTTTAATAAGTGTTCATTAAGACTATCATTCATTAAAACAAGCCAGTTTGATTGAAAATAATAAGAAAATAATAGTAATAATAATAAATGATAGTTAAGACTAATCATCGTGAGACAGTGTGAAGTAGTGGTCTAAGCATTGGACTATGGTTCTGGAGACTAGGATTTGAGTTCCTGCTTAGCCTTAGAAACCCTTGGAGAGCCTTGAGCAAAGCACATTATCTCAGCTTCAGATAATGGCAAAGGCACCCCCCTCTAAACAAATCTTGCCAAGAAAACCCCAAGATAGGGTTGCCTTAGGGTTACCATCAATCAGAAGTGACATGAAGGCTCAGAATATTAAGCTATAGAGCAGTGGTTCTCAACCTGGGATCCCCAGAAATCCTAACAGTTGGTAAACTGGCTGGGATTTCTGGGAGTTGTGGGCCAAAAATATCTGGGGACCCCAGGTTGAGAACCACTGCTGTAAAGGTTCACACTATAATGTACTGGAAAGAGGAATGGGATAGGAGACTGTGTAGGCACCTTTGCATTCATTTTATATGGCCTTATATAATTCTCCCTTCCTTGATATATTAATTGCATTTTTTATTTAGTTTGATAACATTGCATTTAAAATGCCATTATATTCATGGTAGTCCTATTCCCTTCTTGAGTTGGTTGTTGTTTTTTCAATGCAAGGCATTCTGTGTTTAACTGATTTATTAAAAGGCACCTAGCAATAGGCCAAATTAATTAACAACTGCTTGGCAATGTTCAGCTGCCACACCTTTAAAAATAGTTCGAGGTCCCTTACTGAAACATCTGAAAGGCCTCTGTAGGTCCACCCCTGGTTTAGTGTAAGAACAGATTGTATCAATTCTTATCTAGGATCAAACTCAAAAGAAACCAGTTTTTCCAGCTTCCTACAGAAGATAGTCATGAATGGTATTGCCTAGTTAGTGTAAGTAAGGCAGGGTTGTGAATCATGTGTTCCCCAGATGTTGTTAGACTGTTTCTCCTCACCACTAAGAGTCCCAATTTGGAATCGTCCCAAGTTTGAGGCCAAAATCTGAGACCCCTCATGACTCAGGCCTCATCTACACTGCCACAGAATGCAGTTTAACTGCATTGAACTGCATTATATGGTAGATTACTCATATAATCCAGTTCATTTCAGTTTAACTGCATTCTGAAACTACATTCTATAGGAGGGTAGATGGGCCCATAGTTAAGCATTAAGTGCCAACCACAGTGTCTCACAGCTTGTCATTCAAAAACACAGAAAATATATTTTCCTTCCTGGAAATCAAGATATTTCCTAGCTAAAGAAGCTGTTCCCAGATCAAGATAAAATGATAATATTATTCCTTCTACTTACATAGGGAGATGGAATTTGTTGTTGCCAACTACCTTCAAGTCATCCTATCCTCTTTCAAACCCAGGGCTGTGGCTTTCTTGATTGAGTCTATCCATCTGAGCGTGATTTTCCTCTTTTCCTACTGCCCTCTACTTTACAAAGTATGATCGCCTTTTATAGAGAGGCCTTCTCATGATATGGCCAAAGCACAACAGCCTCTGACTAGTCAATTTGGTTTCTAGATAGAGGTCAGGCCTGATTTGTTCTAGGACCCATTTATTTGCCTGTTAATAGTTCATTGTCTTAGCAGAACCAGCCTCCACCACCACATCTCAAATGAGTTGGTTTTTTCCCTATTAGCTTTTGTCATTGACCAGCCTTTACAACCATACAAAGAAATGGGAAATATGATGGCATGGACTGTCCTGACTTCAGTATTCAATGACATATTTTTCCTCATCAAGATCTTCTCTAGTATCTTCACAGATGCCCTTGCAAATCCAAGTCTTCTTCTGATTTCTTGACTGCAGTCTACACTCTGGTTAATGATTGAAGCAAGGTATGGGAAACTATTTCAATGCGTTCCTCACCCACTTTAAAGTTATGTAAATTGATTGTGGTCATTATTACATTTATTCTAGCCTACGGGCTTGTTGCTAGAAGGTGGACACAAAACAGTAGAGTGTGAACCTTGACACTACAATGACTGGGAGGAAGAGACCTGTCCCCTAAAAGGTCTTGGTAGCACCAACAAAATTCAAGCTTTACAAACTGTTGCAGATCTGGCAATCTGCCATCTGGAAATGAACCTATACAAACTGGAGAATTTGCATCTCCATCTCCTGCTGGAGAGGATTCAAAAGAGGTAGACACTCAAGGCCAGGCTTTGTGCTTCATTGAAACCGCTGGATGAGATGAGCTGTGGTGGAGCAGGGGGTCCTCAAAAGGCAATCTGAGGCACTTGAAAGGAATCCTTCTATTAATGATAGGCAAATTCTGGATCCAATCCATGGTCTTTTGGAAATCTTTAATCAAAGACTGGAATGTGACACACTTAACTATTCAATATCTGATAATATTTTCCTCCGCTTCCCTTCTATAAAACCTTTAAACCCAAACAGGTTGTCTCTGCTCAGAAGTGATTGTGACACATCTGGAAATCCTGAACCATCATTTGAAGACACAGTACTGGGTCCAGTATTTAATGTCTCAGCCTGTGCTGGAGATGAGATTTTAATTGGAAAACAGCTTGTGTAGCAGACACATCAAAGTGTCAGAGTAGCTCTGGAGTAATTCTAAATAATTCAAAACCCAGCATAGGTCATAGAATATAATTCCCCATCTGTAAGAGTGTACCTATGAGATCCTAAATAATGCAACTTGACACCTGACTGCTGCCTAATTAGAATTAATTTTAATGTTGTTTAAAAGTAAAAGAGGCTTCACGCTTGCAAGAGGGAACAGGTTTTCACCGGTAAATTTGATTTAATATTCACAGTTAAAACATCTGACATGACTTGCAACTACTTCATTTGCAAGTGGCATTTCATAAGTTTCTTTTGCTTTCTTTTTATGTTACAGCACTAAGTGCCCTGCTGGAAAGGGGCAAGTTATTTGTCCTTGAAACAAAAAAATCTCTAGTTTATGTTCCTCTCCCTTCTAATGTTCCTCCTCTCAATTGCCCTCCAGTTTACAATCTCTAACCCTTTTCTGCATGGTTGAACTTGGAAAATCATTTAGAATGGAAATTGGCTGAACCAGTTAGCAAACATCAGGTAATTATACCTTGGAGGCTTGTTGGTAGATCAGATATTTGAGAGTAATGTTTCAGGCTAGTTTCTCAAGGTTTGTAACCATTAAAACTTAAATATCTTGCTCTGCAAAGGAATGTGAGAGAGGCACAAAAGGTGGTTGTTCAAAAGATTGAAGGAGAGGGGATGGGGTTCAAAAAGGAAAAGATACAACTAAGGAACAAGAGCGATCCTCTCTTAGGGTGAGGGGCTATAAACTGAGGAAAGAGACTTCCTTGGGCATGATACAGAATAAGGGTGTCAACGGTAAGTCAAGCTAAATAAAGAATGGGATGGATTTAGACAGTGGTTCCTAACCTATGGCCCTCTAAATGTTTGGATCTCACCTTCTAGAATTTCTAGCAGTTGACCAAATTGGCTGAAGCTTCCGTGATTTAAAATCCAAATCATCTGGAGGATCAAAGATTGGGAATTATTGATTTAGACACTAAGAACAAAAATACTTTGGTTGCGTTTGTACCAGTATATCTTGCATAATATGCTGAGATAGAGACCAATATTCTGTTCTGCAGCTCCTCTAATTCTCCTGTGAAGTAAAAAATAATGCAGGACGTTTTTAACATGTCTTATATTTTTATATGAATTGGAGGACTATTCAGACTGGAATAAAACAAGGATTTCAAACAACTGTTTGAATTTGGTTTAATATCTTTGCTTTTCCCAAAGCTGACATGCATAGTTCCAGGTACAGATAAAAAGAGGAACCATGGCTAATTAGATACTTCCTGCTTGGTTGGTCTGTGTTGTAGAGAGGAAACCAACAAGCAATGTATACACACAAAGGATACATTTCTGTCTTAATATAAAAAATTGAGATATCATCACCTGAACTGGCTATGATTTTTTGTATTTTCTGATGTTTGAGTTTCTTTCCATTTTGTTCTTTTTTTAAAGTTCAGAGGTGGTTAAAGTGTGGCCTTTCATATAGTTATATGGCCTTACCATAACTTTGAATCACCATAGCCAAGAGTGAGAAATGTTGGGAGTTGCAATCAGAAAACTTCTGTATATCAACTCTTTGCCCAGTTCTGGTCTCATTAGATTGGAAACGTGAGAGAACAAAAATCTTACCTTTACATAAAAGGCATGGCTAAAAATGAGGTGTATATCTATTTTGTGCAGGTAACTGAGCTTTTTGGATGACAAGTTAATTGTCCAGAAATATTAGTGTTTAGATCTTCTACAATTATATGTTTGGTGGGAGGAAATGACACAATGGACTCTGCCTATAAAGTAGGTAAAAAGCAACCTCCCTTTTTCCCTAAAACTAGAACATCAGGTGGCCTTAGGTTAATGTATTTCTCATATCATGCTAGAACTCTATAGGTGGAGAGAGTTTAATGTAAACATACTTTCAAATATTTGGAGCTGAGCAACTTGTGGAAAGGTAGATGGTTGAAGCCAAGTTTTCTTCCTCATGAGCAACTTTTCTGCATTATTTCAGAGCTGCGGTCATTAATATTATTGGGGTCTAGTGACTAATATTCAGTATTCTGTATGTATTTTACAAAGTTAGTAATATGTACAGGCTGAAATGTTGTATGCCTCCTGGTGAAAACTTAACATACACATACTTACTATCATGGTTTTCTATAAAATTTCCTACAGGATGAAAGTACCATTAATATATTTTACTGCAAAATATCTGTTTTTAAACTATTTCTACATGAAATAATGGCTTGATGGATAAGAAGAGGAAAGAAATGTGGCCCTGTGTAATCTTGTTTGTAATGGTATGTCGTTCTGGAGTAACTTCACCTACATACTTAGCTCATGTTTACACTGGTTAAATAAAGGTGACCCTCTTGCTTGCAGGCTTTCAGCTAGTTTTTAAAAATCCAGTTCATCCACATTGCTCCAAGTTACCTGCAAAACCACAAATGGAGTGGTTGATGATATCGCGGTTCTTAAACCTCAAGAAATTTGTACAGGCTGGAATAGGCAGTATTTAGCAGCCAAAATATACTGTTGGAATTGCTTGGGAGGAGTTCTGTTCTTCTTATCTTTGTTGTTTTGGAGTAATTCAAAAGGTTGCTTGTTTGGGTTCTCATGGAGAAAAATCTGGAAAAAGTCCTTGGTGTATAAACAGCATTTTCAGTATATTGGTTTAATTCTCTTCTTCTGCTGACTAACCGTCCTGATTTGGCAAGAATATCCCAGTTAGTTTTCTGTCGCCTCATATTTTACGCTGGTTTCTAAATGTCCTTTTCTCTCCTCTTCCCTTTATCCTTAGCTTGTTCCAGCTGCTCAAAATGAGCTAAAATACAAAATTAGTCAGTATCCCATTGCATCCAATTAACTCAAGATGGAGGGAGTGGAAGGGACTGAATGTTGCCTTCCTCGTAGACTGATGCAATCTCTCTTAGCTTGTATTCTTCCTCATTAATAACTTTTGCCAACCACACTTTGCTGTTGCTTGGTTATATGTAACCCAGTTTTCACCTGTAAAAAGTTGGAATGTATTTGTACCTATTGGGGGTCTTCAGCATCATCTGATCCATTATTCTTTTCCAATGAAAAAGGATGCAGAGGGTGAAACCAAGAAATTTGTGCCAAGTTGCCAACACAATATTTGCTCTATTACTGATCTATATCCAGAGTGCCTCTGGTGTTACTATAAGAAGGTCCTCCATTGTGCATGTGGCAAGACTCAGACTACATTGCAGTAGATGGTCTGTGGTTTGCTCTTCTCCACATTCGCATTTCATAGACTCCACTTTATAGTCTTATTTCTTAAGATTAGCTCTGCATCTCGTGGTGTCAGAACACAGTCTGTTTAGCGTTTTCCAAGTCGCCCAGTCTTCTGTGTGTCCAGGAGGGAGTCTCTCATTTCAGCCACTGATTGAGGTTCCAGGTTCTAACCTGCCACTTTTGGACTCTCCTTTGCTGTGGTGTTGCTGCGAGTATCTCTGTAGATCTTAGAAAACTGTTCCTTGATTTAAGGCATTGGCATGCTGGCTGATATGTGAACAGAGGATGGGCCGGAGATGTCACTGCCTTGGTCCTTTCATTATTGGCTGCTGCTTCCCGCAGATGTCAGGTGGAGCAGTACCAGCTAAACAGTATAATTTCTACTGCCCTCATCCTCCGCCAGTCTGAGTCAGGAGCTGAAAGGAAAGAAAAGGAAAGGAAAGAAAAGAGATTAGGAAGGAGATAGGCAGTGACATTGGGCAGCTGCACTCTGCCTTGGTGCTTATGTGTACTTGGCAATGGAGGGAAAGGCCAAAATATCAATTCACTAGACATTTTTGAACAGAATGTGAAGTTTTACTTCACTCTAAGGAATAGTTTGCCACATCCATTTATATTTGTTTCATTTGCATATGTATAAACAGAGTATCGTGGAACCACCTCTCTGACAGTCACAACTTCATCTATGAAAACAACTCTCTGACAGTCACTACCAAAACTGTTAACCCTACATCTGATTTCCCTAGAGAACTCTAAAGTTTTTCTACTGTTATACAACTGAAAGTTTTAGATAGATGTAGGCATCTCACTTCAAACTGTAAACCTGGCTGTAAACTCTCTGTCTGTCCTTTCCCAATTGCTAAATTCTGTATTACAGGCCATCAGAAAAAGATTGTCCGTAGGCATAATAGACCATTAAAATTAGTTTGTTGGCCTCTCTGTTTGCATTCACAAAGAACAAGCTAGCCAAACTGGTCACACTAAATGCCTCTCTTGGCTTCCCTAACAAGTTCTTCATAATATGTAGCAGCTTTTGCTGAAAAAGGCCAACAAATAGACATGTTAACAAAATATCAACATTTTAAAAAACCTCAAAAAGGTATGTTAGCTCCTTTTAAATGTATTTTTTTTCTTCTTTCAGTGATGTATTTCACTGCAACCCATTTCTGAGCACCAACCACATTTCTCCTCTAGGCAAACTTATTAGATGATATTCATTGTTAACAAAAATAAGAAGAATAGACCTGTTTTCTGTTATTGAAATAATATTTAGATTTTGACTTTGATCATTATGCCTTCATATGGCAATACCTGGCTGTTGCCACATGAAGACAAGTGGTCATGTGATTTCTGGCTCTAGCTTGGGGAAACTGTGAAGTTTTATTTCCTGGTTTGGACATTATGGAAAATAATGGTTGAAGCAAACCACAATATTAGCTCCAAGGCCAGATGTTCAGGGGGCAAAGTGAAGATGGAGCATGAAATGGCTTATTCCAGGGTCAATAAATTATCAGGTCAAGATAGGAACAGCTATCAGAGTAGTGTTTTTTATCCTTCTGTAGTAGTAGTATTCCTCTTCCACATTGTGGATCTACCTTCCCAGTCCAGCAAATTCCATTTGGTTACTCTGCACAAAGCCTTCGAAGCTACTTTTCCTCTTAAAGCAAAACTTTGACCACTTGGTATTAAGAATCTTGGGTCAGCAGGAGCTTTGTTTTGTGGCAGTGAATGAAGAAAGAGCTGGAAATTCCTGTTGTATGAAGCACTGAGAACCAAATGTGCATTTTCTCCCCTTTCCCAATTACAGCCTGCTTTCAGGTTCGTTCAGAATTCTTTCAAGTCCTTCTCGATAAGGTCATTCCAACTTCTACTACGAACTTAACTGCTATTCCTTTTATCATGGGTCAGTTGCATCAGCTCACACTTTCTGTTCAAGGCATCAATATTTCAGTATTAATGACACTTCTGGACAAAGGCACAGCAACCCTGTAGAATTAATGCAGTCTCTCACCACTCTAACTGCCATGGCTCAAGGCTATGGACTCCTGGGAATTGTAGTTTTGCAAGTTCTTTATTTAACCTTCTCTGCCAAAGAGTTCTGGTGCCTCACTTAACTACTATTCCAATAATTTCATAGCATTGAGTCATAGCAGTTAAAGTATTGTTAAATTACATGAATTCTATGAACACAAAGAACCTCTTCACATGGCCCTTTTGGTCCATGCCATTGCACTGCCAATCACAGACAAAAGGGAAGGTGTGTGGAGAGCCCTGCGGATCCTCCCTCCTCCCCTCATTATACGGTGGGGGTGGGAGAAGGTATTTTGGCAGATGACAGAAAGTATGGCAATGAGTATTGCCCCGCCGCCCTTTCTGCCATCAGGGTAAAAAGGGGAGGAAAGTGCAGGTAGCTACATCGTAGCTATCCAAACTACACTTTCCTCCCTGTAGTGGAGGAGAAAACACCTTTCTCTGCTTTGGGAGGAATGGGGGGGGTCTGCCATATGTCGTGTGATGGTGCATGACAGGCCCTGTCCTTGCCATGCATAAAAATGGCAAAACAGAGCAAAATGCCCCATGTGAAGAGGTCCTAAGAGAGAAGTGGTGGAACTGCACTGATTCCCATATACAGGCTCTGCACTTTGAAGTGCTTCACTTTCAGCCATCTCGTGCCTTTCTGCTTCCAACTCAGATCAAACTATAAATCTGTGCCCTGTTTCCCTGTCCCTGGAAGTATCAGTTCTGTTGTTAGATCCCTACCCATTAAGAAAAGCACCTCCCAGTCATTTAGGACCAGTATGATTCCTTTAATAAAATCCCTCTGCCTGGCCTCTTAATCACCATGATCAAATCGTCCAGATTCATGATGGTATCATTAGTTTTTCATAAACACAGCAAAACACATGCGGGGAAAGAAGCCGAATTCAGTCAAAGTTCTGCTTATTGTGAAAAAGAAGCTGAGGTCATATGAAAAGCCATGTTTCAGATTATGAAATTCTGTCCATAATTGCCATGAAATGTATTTCTAGCCTGTTCCTGCCCTTAATTAGAAGCAGTAGAATGGGCTCATTACATTTTTAATAATGCCACTATGTTTTGCTATGGACCTAAGATGTTGCAATGCTTTCACTACAGCACAAACAAGCTGTGCTTTATTTGTATTTTTGAAACACTATGTTGCATGATCTCATGGTCTCTGTTTTCTTCAGGCCTTTTTATTTGCTGAGGTAATACAACAACCCCTTTTAATTGCAGTATTAATTTAGGCAGTAATGATGCATGTGAGGGATGGTGGGATTTATGGCCATCCAGATGTTTTTGGTATACAAGGCCAAAACTTCTATGCCACATAAGCAGTGGTGATAACATATGGAAATGAAGTCCAAAACCCTCTGGAGGGCTACAATTGACCACCCCAACATAAACAGATCTCCTTAAAACTTATATGGACCTCAAATCATCTCCATATGCATTGCTTCACATGGGATGATTTCCCTACAGATATCAAAGCCATGTACTAGGAAACAGCATGCAATATACTGGTAATCATTATATTTCATGTGTACGTATATGCTTAATCATTTGTACATGATCTGTGAAACCACAGTTAGATAGAGGCTACAACCACTTGTAGTCATGCTGCATGTTGTAACCCCAACAGTCACTTTCTTGAGCTCTGCATGGCTTCCAAACACATTCATTCATGATGCCCATACTGTTTCCTATACAAGAGAGATATCCATGTGAAGGAATCGATCTGTGTACAGTGTCCCTTATAAGTTAAGAATCATTGAATTGTTGGGTAAGAAAAGACCACAAGGGAAATTCAATCCAAATCCACAACCAGATCACTGCTGACAGGTGGCCATTCTGTCTCTGTTTTAGAGAAGGACAAACCACCACACTCTGCAGCAGCATATTCCACTGTCAAACAGCTTTTACTAAGTGAGCGAAGTAGTAATTTAATGAAATTGGATAGACCTCTTTGGTGGCTTCAATTTTGCAAAATGTGAAGGTTTTGGATATGTATATGGCTCCCTCCTTGGCAGGCCTTAAAATCCTGGTAACAATTTAATTTAGTGGCAAAATGTCACAGAGTTGTAAAGAAACTACACAGTAGTGCCAAGCTCCTCACCATAGTGAATGTTGAACAAAATTGAAGAAAAAAGGGGGGGGGGGGGGCGGTCCTTAGGTTTGAAGTTTTCCTCCCACAAAGTTTGCTGTTTGTTAATCCTTGCATGGAATGCAACAATATGTATGCAGATGAATTTATATGGAGATAAGATTGACTAGATACTAATGACTTCAAAAGCATTATTGGGAGACAGAAATGCAAATACTTGCCCCACTCCAATTTTTCAAACATATAAAAGAGACTATTCACTTCTTTTTCTTCACCGTTCTAAAACAAGTTCTTGTGTCCAGAGAAGGGTAACCAAAACGATTAAAGTTTTGGACTCCAAGCCGTATAAAAAACGGCTGAGAGAGCTGTTTAGCCTGGATAAAGGAAGGCTAAGAAGGAACATGATAGTAAATATTTGAAAGGATGTCACATTGAGGAGGGGGCAGGTTTGTCCTCTACTGCTCTGGAGACTAGGACATGGAGAATGGATTCAAATTTCAGGAAAAGGAATTCCTCCTAAACATTAGGAAGAACTTCCTGGTGGCAAGAGCTGTTTGGCAGTGGAATATGCTGCCTCGGAGCCTCCTTCTCTGGAGGTTTTTAAGCAGAGGCTGGATGGCCATCTGTCGAGGTGCTTTGATTGTTTTTTCCTGCCTGGCAGGAGTTGGACTGGATGGCCCCTGTGGTCTCTTCCTATTATGCTAGATAAACAAAAGAACCAATTCCCTTGACAGGTGCCTTGGTCTCCTTGGTTTTGGACATCTTGGTTTTGGACATCTTCAGAAAGCGTCTGGACAGCTATCCAAATATCCTACTCTGTGCAGAAGACTGGATAGCCCAAGAGTCTTCTTCCAGCTTGGTGATTTGATTTTTCTGTAAAAATAACATCTTGGCTACATTAATAAATTACTTAATGCATATATTTCCATCTTTTTGAAGGAAGCACACACAAAATACATGGTATTTTGTTCAGTTTGTACAAAAGGAAATTTGCCAGCCCCCAAATAGGGGAAATCTTTTATAAGAAACACCTGCCAATTGGGTAAGAGAAGAGTTTCCTGTCTTTCCAATGAGGGACATTCCTTATAATTAGTTTCACCTGACAACCCTATTCATGGACTGACCAAAATCTTTAGGATTTTGTAACAAAGAATCTTGTTTTCCTTGAAATTCCCCAGTTATATAATGGATGTTTAAAAAACCCCTTATAAATAATGACATTACACTAACAAAAAAGACAAAAAGTTATGCAATATAGTTTCAATGTCTGCCATCCACACTCCATTAATTGTCCCTGCAGCTCTTTGTAAGCCCATAAATCTAATACAAGTTATTATCTGGAATGCCTGAGATCAGAAGTGTTTTGGATTTTGGAATACCTGGATTGGCATATACTGTATTTGCATAATGAGATCTCTTGCAAATAGGACCCAAGTCTAAACACAAAAATCATTTGTGTTTTGTATAGGTTTTATAGGAGCCCCCGATGGCGCAGTGTGTTAAAGCGCTGAACTGCTGAACTTGCAGACCGAACGGTCATATGTTCGAATCCGGGCAGCGGAGTGAGCGCCCGCTGTTAGCTCCAGCTTCTGCCAACCTAGCAGTTCGAAAACATGCAAATTTGAGTAGAAGGTAATGGCACTCCATGCAGTCATGCCGGCCACATGACCTTGGAGGTGTCTATGGACAACGCCGACTCTTCGGCTTAGAAATGGAGATGAGCACCAACCCCCAGAGTCGGACACGACTGGATTTAACGTCAAGGGGAACCTTTATCTCTACCTATAGGCTTTATACACACAGTCTGAAAGTATTTTATAAACAATTATTTTTAATAATGTTATGCATGAAACAAAGTTTATGTGCACTAAATCACTAAAAACAAAGGTGTTATTACCTCCACCACTCATTGGAAAATTGCAGATTTTGGAATTGCAGATCAGGAATGATCGTCTTGTACAGTATAACATTTCTCTATTGATTCTCTGGCACATTCTCCAACACTGTCTGAGCCCCTCTTTTTATGATTCTGTGTCCCTTTGAAAGGGTTTAGCAGTGAGTAGCATTTTTTTTCTTTTCAGAAGACAAGTTTGCTTTTATTTTATTTCTTTCTAGCTTTGTATTTTATGCCTTTCAACTTAGCAATCTAAAAATACTTTTATCTAAAAGATGAGAAGCAGATATTTAAATCAAATAGGAACCTGAAGTGAAATAAAAGGCTACAGATTTTCCCACTGTGCTCTGATATTTCAGAAGCTGCTTACCAAGGTACTAGAAGGGCACATCTGAAAAACAAAACCCGTGATGTGTATCTGTTTTTTGCACAGCTTCAGCAGCAGCCTTAGATTATGGTGCTTGGGGCATATTTTAACCTCATTAGATCCTTTTGCACAGAGTCTGCATTCCTCTTGTATTTAGATAAAATGTGAAACAAGAGTTCCTGTTGGAGATCTAAAATTCTGGGCAAGTTCATGCAGGAGGTGGTCTTTGAGACTTGTCTTAGCCCCTAGTTGTTTAGTGCTTTGAATGTTAAAACCAGCATCCTGGATTGAGCTCAGAAATCAAATCATAGGCCAGTACAGTTGATCCAAGCTCAGTAATATGTGATCTCTAAAGCATCCAGCAGCCAAATGTTGCCTTCTGGGCCAGCTATTGCTTTGAAACACTTTCTGAGGACAATCCCACATAAAATCGAAACACAGTGGTGGATGTGATTATGCTGTGTGTCACTGTAGCCTAATATATTTTATTTGTCTTTCTGCACCACTTAGCAGAGGGTCTGAACTATACTTAACTGTGCCAGGAAGTGCCTGGCATGTGCCTAAAACATAAATGGTTCTCCACCCAATACAACAAGAAGCCTTGGATTTGTGAACCCAAAAGTTAAGCTAAGAAGGATTTCTTGCACTGTTTGTCAGATTACTGCTTTATTGGATCTGTCTCTTTGTTATCCAGTTAGGTCAAAAGTGGCTGCACGTGGAATTGAAACCCAAAGCAATAGCACACATCTGAGATCCTACATCAGGACTGTATAGCAGAAACCTTTGCATGTGTTATGTACCCTTTGAGCAGAATGCCAATCTGGCACACGTGTAATGTGCAACCAAATGAGTACTACACTTGATCTTAGCCAAAAGGCCGAGAAGCGATATGAGTACATACATCTGCATGCACAGTGGCAACATTGGCACACATCCACTGCTGCAAACTTGAATTAAATACAGATGTTTTGCATTACAGTACCTAACCACTTCAGTTTGGGAACTAATACGTTTATATGATACTTATAGGATTTCAGGCCATATGTCTAGTTGGTTCCTATCTACTCTTTTATAACATCTAGTCAACTTAGTAATGTACATGATAAAAAAAAAAGATTTTACTGAAGATGTGGAAATTGTGTGATCCTGCTGATATTGTTGACCTTTACTTCCCATTATTCCTCACAATTGCTAGCAATGGCTAGGGCCATTGGGAGTTGTAGTTTACCAACACATAATAGTCACACAGCTGTCACCTGTAGGCTTATTCCTCTTACCACCATCCAACCCCATCCCGCAGACCTCCCTCTAAGGCAGGCATGGGCAAACTTTGGCTCTCCAGGTGTTTTGGACCTCAGCTCCCACAATTCCTATGAGTCTGTAAGATGGCTGGGATTTCTGGGAATTGAACACCTGGAAGGGCTGAAGTTTGCCCATGCCTGTTCCAAGGAGTAGTTAGCTCTTTGAGTTACACTATTTTAAAATGTTTTAAATTACTTTTAATGTTTTTCCTTTATTGGTCATCCTTAGGTGATTTTTAATGCTTCTTTGACACTTTTGTTTCTACACGGTGTGAAAGTGTGTTTCTAGGCCTTTGCATTTTGTATTTTAGCATTTTGTTATAATGTTATTATATTTTTGCATTTATGCTTGTACAGGCTGAGTATCCCTTGGAATCAGAAGTTTTTTGGATTTTGGAATATCTATATTTGCATATACAGACATGATGAGCTATCTTGGAAATGGGACCCAAGTGTAAAGAAAAAATCAATTTAGGTTACAAAGCATAAAGGCAATTTTATACTTTTCATAATTTTATGCATGAAGCAAGGTTTGTGTACATTGAAGCATCTGAAAACAAAGGTGTCACTAAGTATCTCAGACACCCATGTGGGCAATTTCAAATGTTGGAGTCTTTTGGATTTTTAAATTCTAGTTAAGGAATTCTCAACCTGCATTTTGATTGCCATGTTATGGAAATGTAGATGAGGAAGGTGGTTTATAAACACTGAAATAAACAAATGTATTTATTTATTTATTTATTTATTTACAGCATTTATATTCCGCCCTTCTCACCCCGAAGGGGACTCAGGGCGGATCACATTACACATATAGGCAAACATTCAATGCCTTTTAACATAGAACAAAGACAAACAAACATAGGCTCCGAGCGGGCCTCGAACTCATGACCTCCTGGTCAGAGTGATTCATTGCAGTTAATTGCAGCTGGCTTGCTCTCCCGCCTGCGCCACAGCCCGGGCCTGTGGATTAACACCACGTCACATAATCTGTCCACCTTTCCCATGTTGTCTACTCTGGCTGGCAGGATTTCTGGCAGTGGTCTTTCCCATCCTTTGCTATCTGATCTTTGGCATGGAGAAGCCAGGCACTGAATCAGGGAACTTCAGTAATTGGAGTATATGCCTCACTATTGTTCCATGATTGTGCCTGTGATGCTGTTTTCATGATCTAAAACAGCTTTTCCCCCACCATGAGTCCTCCAGGTGGATCACATTGTAACTCCCATCATCCACAGCAAACAGCTCCTTTTATCTGGTTTCGCAACCATGGGGTTCCTAAGGACCTGATGTTTCTGCAGTTTTCTCAGGCTACATCTCTGTGTCTCTGTTCCCTTTTGACGCAACAGTCTTTGTCATCAGACTCTGAATTCCATCATACACACACACACACACACACACACACACACACACACACACACATACAGGCTGCTGCCTCCTACCACACTGAGAATGAATAATGCATGACATAACTCTATGCTAATACCATAATTTGAATAATTTATTCAGAGCAGCATATTTGCTTTTTCTCTGCACAGAATTGGGATGCACAGCGCATTCCAGGTCTGATTAGAGTTTGCAGTCAAGGTGATTGTGGGAAAGGCACTGACTGGGAAAATAGACCTCTTCTGAGATTCCCCCTTTAATGTGCATGATTAGGATGAGATTTTTTTTAAAAAATAGATAAAGCAAGGAGAAAGAAGATATTGCACCTGTAGCAGAGCCCAATCAGGAGACAGATAGTACATAAATTATGCTTCTGTAAATTGGCAATGTGATAACAGAAGGGAGTTATGATCTGTTGCAGAGCATTCCAGCTCTTTCATTTGGGTTTTCCCCTCCCAAAATAGCTCAGCTGAAAATCTAATAAAGGCAGTAAATTCTGTCTACTACTTCAGTCTCTTTTAGTCTGGCAAGGCATGACAGTGTAAACATGAAAGTCTCTCTGCTATTGACTGTGTGGGCAGAGAACAAGGAACTCTACTTTAAAAGCCTCCTGTTTATTTATTGTGGATCCTTTTCCCTTTTTTGGGGAGAGAGGGAGAAGTGAGGAAAGAAAGGAAATGGGTGTGGAGAGGAGATTAGGGAAGAATGGTGATTTGCAGGCAGGTATTTTTCCTGCCTTTTAAGAGAGTGCATTGTTCCATGCAATTGGGGGGGGGAGCTATTCTTCTAGGCATTCTTCTTCTTTCCTCACCTTTTCTATAACAGGGAAGGAATTCCACAAAGGGCATGGATGCTGCCATTTAAAGCAGAACTCTGGGTTGGCCCTGCACTCAGCATAGGCTTGCCACCTTGCCACATCTCCACCTTTGGCCCAGACCTGAGACACATTGATTATTTCCGCCTTAGCTGATGTCATTATTCGTGAAGCATTAAACATCCATCACATTTACGCAGAATGTGTACTTTTAATAACAAACACCCTTCAAACAATAAACAACAATGAGAAAATATTTCTCTGGTTGGAAATTAAGTTGTGCAAGCTTTCCATTTAATAAATATTGCTAGCATTGCTTCTAAGAACACACAAGAGGTGTAGTCCAAGCAAAGAAAATTCCCCAAGCTCATCTCTGAGCAGAAAACAATGTACTCCAAAGCAGCCTCCAGCAGCAGTGCGTATATGAAAACGCAGAGATATGTACTTTGGAAAGCATGCTATCACCCTGAGATTCCCCTCCCGATCTCATCCCCAGGGCTGAAGAAGAGATACAAGCCTTAAGACTCCAAGAGTGCATCTACATTATAGAATTAATGCAGTTTGGTGTCACTTTAATTGCCATGGCTTAATGTTATGGAATCATGGGAATTGTATGCATAACTAGAATGCCCTGGTGTCAATGGAAAACAGAGGGAAACAGGAACCTAGGTTTTTAAATCAGCTCATGTATAAAATCTATTTTCCCCTTTTCGAGTGTTTCATGGGATTCTTTCAAGCCTGAGATTTTTCTGTTTGCCTGGAGACCCAGAAAAATACAGCAATTCTTTGAATCTTCAGCCAAAGCCCGGAGAGCTGAAAAACTAAGAAAGAACAGGGGAAAACTTTCAGTTTTTACTGCACTTTAATTCTGTTTCTCCCCTCAAGGAACTCATAGAATTCCTTCTTTCTTTCCTTTTTATCTTCCAACAGCTCTATAAGGCAACTGGAGAGAAATTGCAAAGGGGGGGGGGGACCCAGTAATCTTCATTGCGATTTGAATCCACACCTTCCTAGTTATTGTACTCCAGTTACTATGATATTCATATCCTTGTACAGATTTGTTGAGAGTTTTTAAAATGACAACTATGTGCCTGGCTTATGGGTCAGCTGAACTGGACCTCTTATTGCCATTGTATCCCTGTGCAAAGAGGCATTAGGCAGACTTGGCTTCCAAGCTGCCCATCGTAAGCCAGGAAGCTCTGGAAGTGGATTGTGGGGGACCAGAGTGTATCAAAAGCAGAGGCTTACCTGCAGGGTTTTTAGACAGAATTTGAGGCAGAAGCTTGTCGAATTGATCCAGATAGGATTTTGAGCTAATGCACACAGAGTTATGGATCTGAGGAGGAAAGGAGAATTACTAGGGCCAGCTTTAGCACAGCAGGTTAATCATCAGCTCGAGCTGTAGTAAATCTTGCCAAATGAAAGGTTGACAGTTTGAAGTTGGGTCAGGGTGAGCTCCTGAACTTCAGCCCCCGTGCACCTAGTGAATTGAAAACCGAAATGTGAGTAGATAAATAGGAACTGCATTAAAGCAGGAAGGTATTTTAGGCATGGCACAAAGGAAAGAAGTTTATGAACAAAGAAAGCTTTTCGGCAAGGAGATGGAGTGACAGCACCCCCTGTGGCCAGAACCGAGCACAGCCTCCAAAGATGCCAAAAAGATGGGGGAAAGCCTATAATACCTCTATCTGTTGTCTGTCTTGTCATTGTATAACCAGCATTGAATGTTTGCCATGTTTGTTTTCTGTGATCTGCGCTGACTCCCTTTCGGGTGAGAAGGGTGGAATATAAATGCTGCAAATAAATAAATACCTATGGTCCAAATAGAGAGTTTAATATAGTTTTTTATTATGTTTAACAAAATTGTTGTTATAAACTTGACTCTGACTCTCTAACAACCACAAGTCCATTTTAAAGGATCACCCTGAGACTCAATAACCCAGTCCAGGAAGGGAATAACTGGTGGAACAAGGGCAGGATAAATGGCAGAATTCCTAGGACCCCATCACATGGAGGTCTTTAAGCTGGGGGACAATGGGGAAAACCCTTTGGCAGCGCCCAGCATTGTCCCTTATCATCACACATACTTTCCCATCTGTTGGTGCTTTGGGGTTAACCTGGACAAGCGCATCTGTCACATGTGGGAAGCCAGTCCCAACTGGGATGCTCAATGGTTAGGCATTCTGGTAGCTGAAGTCCCTTTGGAAGGGCAAAGACTGAGAATTGCAAGTCTGAGCTGTAAAGGAACAAGTGTAAGAGGAGAAGGCCAGGGAGAAACCCAAGAGCAGCAACTTTGAGCAAATAATGACTAGGAGTTGAGTAGTTTCATGTAAGCAGCCAGATTTCAGCCTTCTAGTCTTTAGTTTAAAGGTAACGATCTAATGGTGTGCATCTACTTTGTAGAATTAATACAGTTTGACACAATTTGACAAGCGGATGTGGAGAGATATGGTTTTTCATATAGTTTGGACCTAAGGTGTATGGTTAAAGATTGAATTGTGATCAGAAACACAATTTTTGGTTTGATTCAGTTTTGCAAAATCTGTGCAGAAATTACCTGATCATAGTGTTGTCAAAATATTTTCATGCAAATCTATAAGAAGAATCGTGGCATATACAGAGGATTGAGGGAGAAGGGCAGAATAAAGAAAACCAGAGAAAAGGGGAGGACGCAAATGATGTGGAAGCTGGAGCTCCATCCTGCAGACTGTGTCTTTTAAAAAAAAAAAATCACCGACATGTTTCAGCTCTGCTTATTGAACTGTGTCTTTTGGCAACTGGATTACTTTGACAGGCTGAACACTCACACAACTCTTTTTCAATAGATGTCAATACCATTCTTCAGTGTTGCTTCACAGAATATCTAAAACAACTTTCTACTGGTATTCTTGTACAAATGAAGGCCTTAAATCTAAAACAGAAAAAACCTCAACCCAACTGGGATTTAATGATACAGAAACCAATTTTAGAGTTCTAGCAGGAATTGCAGGAACATACTGAAAAAGAAACTGAATAGCATTCCAGAAGGCAAACCACAATGACTGAATTTTTTTTTGAAAAAAATAATAAAATTAAATTATCTTTTTAATGGTTTTAGCACAGACTTCAGTACTGATTCACATATTCATCATGCGGCAGATTTATTCATGAAACATGGCACTATGAATAAGTGCAACTATCTCGTTTTTTAGAAAGAAAGAAAGAAAGAAAGAAAGAAAGAAAGAAAGAAAGAAGCATTGCAGAGAAACTTTAGACCACATAATTAAGTCATTCAGTGCAAAAAAAAATCTCACAACTGTGAGAGCAGCATTCAAGAACGATTTACCATATAACACAATTTTTGTTCAGGGATTATAATGTCATTTCCTAATTGGTTATATCAGAAAAATATAAAAAAGTTTATTAAATATCTTATAGAGTCCCAACCAATTCAAAATAGTTTGTGGCAGCCACAAAAATGAAGTTTCTAGAGTAAAACAACTACTTTTAAAGTAAGTACCACACAATCACACAGGAAATAACATTTTCAAACCAGAAACAAAAAAAAGTTCAGATTCTGTTACATAGTGTTATGGGACCATGGACACCCACTAATTCAGCCTGGATTGCATTCCCCATTAAGAAAGCTAATACTAAAGTAGCATGGGAATTGAAGTCTAAGGCTCTCTTACTTGAACCATTAGTCTCATAATGAGAATCTCGGGTTAAATTGTCAGAGGACCACAGTTCATCCTTCTCTTCAAGTTAATGATGGAGCTTTTTCTTTGACTGGTGGAATAGTTGTCAAAAGAGACCAAGGTGCAAAGTAATTTTAGTCAGATGCTGAAAGTATCAGATCTCAGGAATTAGGGAAAAATATTGAGAACATATGCATCAAGTAATATTTATTTATTTATTTACAGTATTTATATTCCGCCCTTCTCACCCTGAAGGGAACTCAGGGCAGATCACATTATACACACATAGGGCAAACATTCAATGCCCATAAACACATCAAACAGAGACCGAGACAGACAGACGCAGAGGCAATTTAACCTTTTCCTGAGGGGATGTTCGATTCTGGCCACAGGGGGGAGCAGCTGCTTCATCATCCACTCTGACGGCACTTCCTCATTCCAGGTCGTAAATTAGTTAAACTTGCCTCCCCACTTTTTTTAAATAAGTGGTACCTTATTTCCTACTTGATAGATGCAACTATCTTTCGGGTTGCCAGGTCATTAACAAGCAGGGGCTATTTTTTATTTTTGACGGGTGCTCACCCCGCCAAGGGCTGGCCTCAAACTCATGACCTCATGGTCAGAGTGATTTATTGCAGCTGCTCAACAGCCTGCGCCACAGCCCGGCCCCTTCTTCTAATAGAGGAAGAAGCTTAGATGAGAAACCCTCGGGGCCAGATTAGGGCCAAGAGCTGGAGATGCCTCTTTCCTGCTTTAGGCAGAGGGAGCTGGCAATCTAATCTCTGCTGATTTGGGATGCTACCAAATAATGTTAATAAAGCAGTATTGCAGCACATTAACACAACCAGACAAAGGGATCTCTGATGGCAGTAAGGAATTCAATAAAACTTGATGGGATTAAATCATTTGCTGATGAATTATGCGCTGGAGATATTTTCCTATTGCCCTCTGGAAACCTATCTGTCTTTTCTATCAGCTTGTTGACCTCTTTGCTGTTTTGAGATTAGCCCTTGGGTCATCATCCTTTCCAAATACAGCACAACCACTGTACCTGTGGGACTAGTTCTCACAGTTTCACCTTCCCACATCCAAAAATATATATCTTTTCTAGGAACTTTCTAGGTCCTCTAGTTTGATAGGTGGCTTTTTACTCAGTATCCAGTTTCAAATTTAAACTTCAAATAGGTTGAAGAGACCTCCAGAAACTGAACAAAACAAAACAAACAAAAACAGGGATAATCAGAGGCCTGTGAGCCAGCATGGTACAGTGATCTGAGAGCTGGGCTAAAAGTCTGGAAGATGGATTGGTAACCTTGGGCAAATCACACTCCCTCAGCCTAAAAGGATGTCAAGGGCAAATCTCTTCTGAATAAATATTTCCAATAAAAATCAAGAGAGTTGCCATAAATCAGATTAAACTTGAAGGCCTATAACAACAGTGTAACTCATCAGGAAATCGTGGTGGAGTGTTTTTGGTAGCTGCTCCCCTCCCTTGCTTCTTGCACTCTTTTGCTTGCATGGCTCACTCTCACTTCCCTCATGCCTGAAATTCCTGGGTGGACATGTTTCTTGCAAAACAATTTGATGGATGTGTGCCTACACATTTTGCTCCATTTCCCAGATCCCACAGAGGCTCGAGACCTATTTTTCTTTTTTTAGAGAATGAAAATCTGGAATCTGGGCTAAACCAAAGTGCAAATGGGCGCCATGCCTAGAATTGAGGTAAAACCTGGCTACGCATGTGACACAGCAAACTTAACCCAAAGCTCTTTAGGAGAGGATATCTCCAGATCTAAAATAAATACATTTCTTGCCTGGAGGCAAAGTCGAGTTTTCTGTTGCATCTTCAGAACAGATTATGTTAGCAATGTAAATATGGTGTGTGTTTACACAGAAGTCTCAGCCCTTCTGCCTGCATACACATCTTCTTGAGGACATGCCGACAGGAACAAAGCTAAATGAAGGGCAGTTGTGATGTCCAAGGACATCATGGCAGTTTGAAGAAAATTCAGTTCCAAGGGCAACAAGATTGATACAAACTGTATCAGGCAAGTCTTATTGATGGCACATGGCAAGGCTCAATGGATTTTGCCAAGAACACGACCTCACCTTTGGTTCTTTCATCAGCCTTAACAGTCATCAGAAAACCCCTTGCCAGAATCAGACTTCAAATTATTTTCTAAAACAGCAGCCTGCCAGTAATCTGATAAAAGGAACATCTTAATCCAGAAACCAGCAAAACCACAATATTTGGATTAAAGCCAGTTCTTATCCCCAAGACTAAACATGCCTGGAAATTAAGACCCCTTTGGTTTCAAAAGAATTTACTTCCAAACAGATATGATTATGGACACATACTTAGCCTACTGATCTCATGGTAATTTAAATGTTCGAAACAGCAAAGAAGCACACATTTTTTTCTAGCCTTTTTCACTTAAACCTCACTGTATGCATGTTTCAGTCTGAAAAGACTTTGGGAAATGTTCACATAGCCATTCATACAGCAAGGGGTAGTGACCCATTCAGAAATTAAAGGAAAATGACAGCATTCCACAGTAAAACGAGACAGGGATCATCATTAGACAATATAATTTGTAACGTTCATAGACTTCTGTTTAGATTCTATCTCACTGAAATTTTAGGTCATTGGTCCAAGTCATTGGACTGAAAGGCGTTTAATGGTTCTTTGGTGCTTAAAGGAGCCCCAGGTGGCACAGCGGGTTAAACTGGGAAGTGGAGTGAGCTCCTGCTGTTAGCCCCAGCTTCTGCCAACATAGCAGTTTGAAAACATGCAAATGTGAGTAGATCAATAGGTACTGCTCCAGCAGGAAGGTAACAGTACTCCATGCAGTCATGCTGGCCACATGACCATGGAGGTGAATGCCAGTGATTCCATACTGGACAAAGTCATCTACTTAATCTAATTCCTCTAACATTGCTTTAGGTTACATTTATTTTTATTTGTTTAAATATATATCTCACCAGTCAAATTTATTTGAACTGATAAAGTTCAAATAAAAGAAAAGTATATTATCAAAACCACATTAGAAATACATGGATATAAAGAAAAACATTCCTCCTCAACTACAAAGCAGTTAAGATGCCAAAGGCATGTCCAATTTTTTTAAGGATGCTATTTCACCAGAATGGCTTCTGTGTAATTATTTAGCTTGTTTGGGATCATTCTGTAGTGTATGAGTCACTGTCCAGGAATGATTTGGTATGAAAAGGAAAAGTGCCACATTCTTTCTTTACAGCTCTTGAGAATTTACCTATTTATTGAATGCATCCTTGTGCAATTTCAGAATTTGGGTACTGTGTTTTGTTTTCATGTGATTACTTCCAGCAATATCTCTCCCCTGCACCCCATATATGCCATAATCCTCATAATTATTCCCATATGTGGGATCAAAAACTCCAGAAATTTAATAATGCAACTTTGGAATCAAGAATTCAAAAGCATTCGTTCTGGAACACCTGGAGCCCAGGCATGATTCTGGGAAATCTGGAGTTTAAACAAACCTTCCTTCATAGGAGCTGGTGCAAGCTATGAATAGCATACACTATTGCTGAGAAAGTCCCAATTTCTAGCCTTTGCTAAAAAGCCTACATTAGCAAGTGGTCACAGACATGCTATTATGGCTTCATTCTCATGACACATTTGCAATATTCCCATCCAAATTAGATTTTGAGAATTAGAAATGTGCCACAGGGTTGCCAGTTCTCTGCTCTCCTCTCATTAATTCACTCCCACCTGTCTGCCTAAGTAATACTTTGCTATTGCATCTGATTTGAGCAAACTGCTACTCCCTGGCATTTCACAGATAAAAACAGAGGCACAAAAAGCCAAGAGACATCAGAGTGTGATGGGGATGGCAAAAGTTCTTGATGAGGATGAATACACATACTAGAAAGACCACAGCCGTTTGTGTGATTACTGGAAAGGGCCAGATCCTGCCCCTCCTCTCCTCTCCATCCTGCATTTGTACGTTGAACTAAGTTTGCAGCAACTTAAGTATGTTGAGAACAAAAGGAGACAGTGGGAGAAGGAGAGTGGAAACCGGGACACATTAAAGTGGGTGAAAAAATGGGGCAATAGAGGATTGACTGGGATGATTCCTGCCAAATGAAGACAGTTGGTGGTGGGCCCGTAGGTGACTTTGGAGACCTATACGTGAAAATACAAACATGAGAAACGATACTGTGACCCCATAATGATTTACAAATGTTATCATGGCATAGGTTTTCATGGACACTGTCCATTAAAATGACAGTTTTTAGTATGATGCCAGCGATTTGTGCAGTTCTGAATTTGTGGGATGTCTGGAGATATTCCACAATGCATAACCTGTGATCAGTTACCTGGAAACATTACTACAGTAGAGTCTCACTTATCCAACACTCGCTTATCCAATATTCTGGATTAGCCAACGCATTTTTGGAGTCAATGTTTTCAATATATCGTGATATTTTGGTGCTAAATTCATAAATACAGTAATTACTACATAGCATTACTGCGTATAGAACTACTTTTTCTGCCAAATTTGTTGTCTAATATGATGTTTTGGTGCTTCATTTGTAAAATCATAACCTAATTTGATGTTTAATAGGCTTTTCCTGAATGCCTCCTTATTATCCAACATATTTGCTTATCCAACATTCTACCGGCCTGTTTATGTTGGATAAGTGAGACTCTACTGTACTTCTAATTTGGAATACAGTTCCTAGTTGCTGGAAGATTCTGGAACTGGTAATCCAAAAGTTTTTATTCTTTCTTAGCTCTCTCTATGATAAAAAAAAAAACAGGGAAGCCTTTTGTGGGTTATGAGGTCATCTTTGCAAAACAGTTTTATCAGCACTGTTAGGCTGGCTCTCCTCAAATGAAATAAGCGCATGGCTGCATGGTATTATCATGATCCTTATTTTGTACTGAACTTTGACTATATCCCTTTATTTTTCTTCATACAAATGTGTCTCTCTGAACATTCTGTCCCCAATGTAAGAACTAGAAGACAAAGAACATGTTATAAGCGATATCCTTAATGTTGGGTTGCATTTTGTTATATCTCAAGAGCATATCAATAAAGTACCGGCAAGCCAAGACTTATCTGTCTTTTACAAATAATTTAAGCTTATGTTACATTGGAACAAAGGGTCCTATTGCTGTGAATAAATAAATATAAATAAACCTAGTGGGAATTTTATTTCCCTCCCCAAAACCTGTAGGTTCTACTTTGCATCTATCTTACTTCAGTTGGATTTGTTCAAGAAAAAAACTGGAGCACAGTATATAATTAAAACATGTTGAAAAGACTTGATTCAAGTCTGGGGCAGGCAATAATATGTTTTCACTAGCAGTAAAGTGAGATCATTTTGGCCCCTAGGCCTATTGGTCTTATGACAGAGGCCCTTCAGATGGCCATGTGAAACTCAGAATTAACATTTCTCTCTCCTCATCAATGCTTTACAACAAATCTGTTTCCAATCAGTTAAAATCAAAATATGGTTGGGGAGGAATGGGCCCTGTTTTCTAAAAGTGGTAAGAAAAAAATGCCCTTGGGACCCTATGGAAGCCATGGACCCTTAGTCTAAAGTTTAAGGCAGGGAACGGGTAAATGACCTTGGAGGGTTGCATCTGGCCTATAGGCTGTAGTTTGGGGAGTCCTGCCCTAGACATTTTCCAAAGATCCAGACTCAATAACACTACTGTTTTGCACTGCTCTGATTGCAAATATACTAGCAGAAATAGATATACCCTCTTCCAACTGTTCCAGTTTAGAAGGGAAAGTTCTGATCATCCACTTTTCAGCTGCTCCTAGAAGGGCGCATTTAGGCTGCTTCTACACAGCTGTATAAAACCCACATTATCTACTTTGAACTGGGTTATTTAGTTTGAACTAGACTAAGATGGTCCAGTTAAAATCAGATAATGTGGATTTTCAGCTTTGATTATTTATTTATTTATTTATTTATTTATTAAAAATTATATTCCACCCTTCTCACCCCGAAGGGGATTCAGAGCACAACATCTATACAGCAAACCTTCAATGCCAGAACATAAAACAAACCATAAATATACATAAACACTAAAAACAGTTATCTTCACATTAAAACCATTATTTAAATGGTTTTGATAACCAGGATTATCTGGTGGTGGGGAAATGGAGAGATAGGTATGTTGTTTTGTGGTGTGTCTAGGGAAGGCATGCAATTTTGTTGTGCAATAGCACAATGACAAATAAAGTTATTCTACTCTATTCTACTCTGACACTTATTGCTTTCAGTTGTTACTAATTTCAGTTGAAGAATGACGACGGGAATAATGGTGATTGTTGTAATGAAACTATTTTGTTTTCAGAGAACCAGTATAGTGTTGTGATTTGAGCATTAGGCTATGATTCTGGAGACCAGGGATCGTTTCCCCACTTGGCCATAGAAACCCATTGGGTGACCTTGGTCAAGTCACAGAAAACCTCATGATAACCTCATAAATTGACTTGAAGGCACACAACAACAAAAACAACAACTACGCTTTCATTGGTTTGGAAAAAAAAATACTTGCAAGTAGTCAGCAATGACCTGCTTGCTATGGTTGAACCTCCCTCTTAAAAACAGTGGTAGGGTCCCTCGTAAAGCCTTGCTCAGTACTAATTCACTATGACCCTCTTGTTCACTTTATGTAAGACAAGTGTGTGGGCTTCTGTGTTTATATGTATGCATGGAGAGAGAGAAAGAGAGCTCTCCTTTATGCCTTTTAAAAACACAGACCCCTTTGAGCTCATGTCAGTGTTGAGGTGAGATATTTGCACACACAGCTTCCAAAGGTATTACTGTAGTATGTCCTGTAGACCCAGCTGAGCCTGGACATGGGTGTTGGGTGTTTCATTGCTTCTGCTCCTGTGCCTTTAACAAGGATAGAAATTCACCAGGTGCCAGTTTCTCCACTGCTTTATCTCCATGCCAAGAAAAATTACACCTGCCAGATTTCTGTAAATCAGGCTGTGTCTGAAACTTAAGGGAGGGAGGGAAAGAGAAAACAACAGAAAGAGAACATGCAAGAAATAAGGAAGTGTTATAGTAGTTCTGGAATAGGATGAAATAAGAAGACCTTTCTGCTCTGGATTGGTCTGAGATTTACTGTCCAGTGTAGACATGGCCTAAGACTTGGAGTGCATTTTGACACCACTTTAATAACCATGGCTCAATGCTATTAGACCACTGGAGTTGTAGTTTTATCATGTCTTTAGCCTTCTCTGGCAGTGTTGGTGTCACACCAATCTATAACTCCTATAGTTTTATTGCATTGAGTCATAGCAGTTAAAGTGATGTCAAACTACCTTTATTTTACAGAGGAGTTTATTATTTATTGATTTGGGGTATTTCTATATCGCCTTTCTCCAAAGGCTCAAGGCGGTTTACAACAATAATTAAAACATAACAATATCTCAAGTTGGTTCTTGTCAGACATAATATTATCAAAAATAATTGAAATAATTGAAATAAATAGGTAAAATGTGATTATAAAGTGCAAGGTCCTAGGCTTCTGTCACCATTAGTTACAAGCTATTCCACACAGGAAAGTTTTCAAGTTTTTTCCAAAAGGCCCAAAGGATGGGGGCTCTTATCGCTTTTGGCAAAGCATTCCAAAGTTTTGGTGCCATGCCCGAGAATGTGCCATCTCTAGCCAATTTTAAGTGACGGCTGTCCCCGAGCTAAGTACGGAGGAACGTTTCATTGCTCAGTCTTAATAATCTACCCGGCTTGTATGATAGGACATGATGTCTCAAGCATAACCTTGTTGCACCTAGGAAAATCAGCCAGGTAAGATGTTCAAGTCTCAAAGTATTAATTAAACACCATAGTCAGAATCATCCAGACCATATTATTTCTAGTTGGGTTAGAAAGCTGGACAGTGAAGAAAGATAATGTTGCCATAAGACAGGGTTACCATAAGTTGCAGTTGACTTGAAGGCATATAATATCAACATGAGGTGAATGACAAAGTGGCATTTGTCTACTTCCTTGCTGAATTCCATGCACAAAATCCAAACACACTGGCAGTTGAAACTTTTATTGACACCAATGATGGAATAATTGGTGCTGCAGTTCTATGGATACCATGGACTGCCAAAATTACCAATCCTTCCCCTGATAAATAGGCTAAAGCACCTGGTATTCATCCAAATACTCCTGCTATTGTAAGCCACCTTGAGTGCCCATGGGGATAAGGTAGGGTAGAAATAAAGATAACAACAACACGGCTGACCCTGCTTAGCTTCTAAGATCAGTTGGGATCTGGTGCTTTTAGGAAAGCCTCTGCTAAGGAAGCCATGGTTGTTCATGTCAGGGTGTCTTGTAATCTGCCATTCATAGGGTTATACAGTAGAGTTTTGCTTATCCAACCTTCACTTATCTAACGTTCTGGATTATCTAACGCAATCTACCTCCCGCCCAGATCCACAACTGTTTCTCTAGGCAGCAAGGACTGAACTTTTTACGGATTTAACTTCCAACAATGCTATTACTGTAAGTTCGTTTTTTGCAATTCTATCTTTTTTAGTAGTCAATGTTTTTGTAGTCAATGTTTTCAATACATTGCGATGTTTTGGTGCTAAATTCGTAAATACAGTAATTACTACATAATGTTACCGTGTACTGAACTGCTTTTTCTGTCGATTTGTTGTAAAACATGATGTTTTAGTGCTTAATTTGTAAAATCATAATGTAATTTGACGTTTAATAGACTTTTCCTTAATCCCTCCTTATTATCCAACATTTTCGCTTATCCAACGTTCTCCCAGCCCGTTTATATTGGATAAGTGAGACTCTACTGTAAATGCAGTTTGACACCACTTTAATTGCCATGGTTCAATGTGATAGAAATGGGATTTATAGTTTGGTGAGGCACTGCCACTCTTTGGTTTAGGTTAGGTTAGGTTTTCTCCTGACGTTAAGTCCAGTCGTGACCGACTCTGGGGGTTGGTGCTCATCTCCATTTGAAAGCTAATGGGTTTACGAAACTAAAACTCTTATGATTACAAAGCCTCAAGCCATGAAAGTTAAAGTGGTATCAAACTGCATTAATACTTCAGAGCAGATGCACCCTAGGCCTTATTGTAGTTCTGACTCTATGCTTAATAGCAAATCAGTGCATTCACAGATCTTTTGAACATCCAAATTGTGCTTTTGAACATCAAAACTGAATGGATGCAACTTCACATGGGAACCAAAGTAGATAGTATTTATTCATTTATTTCTTGTTCAAACTCAGTGAAGTTAGGAGTATGTTTGTGACCTTCAAAACTGTATTTGATCCCTCCACTTAGCTGAATCAAAGACATTTATGGAAATATGAGACAACATCATTTTGTCTGCAAAACAAGACACATTGTTCCATTTTGAAATGTCAGGGCCAGCTGTGTTGGGGCTGCCTTTTTAAAAAATTCTCCTTTTGTAGCTAAGTAGTGCCGAACCTGACTAATTTATGAGATTGCGTCTTTGAGTTGTGGTTTTACAGAAATGGATGGGTATCAAAACTCCTGAGTCAGGGAGATTTCTGTTTCTGTATACATTCCTATAACAGAATGAAACTGCTGACTCAGCTCTTCAAACAATGGGCAAACTAAACTGAGAGGTTACACAAAAGCAAAATATATTTTAAAAAATTAAAACACCCTTCCCTTAATGATACAGAATATCATGAAGCAAAAACTCTGGGTCTGATTGCACGTATGTTCTCTAAGCTGTCTCTTCCCTCTCTTGTATTCCTTGCCCCAATTATTTCTCCGACACCACGATTTTTTAATTACTGTGGCTTCTCTGTTTTTTATTTAGCACACACACTGAGATGTGCATCAAAAATCTGGGAAAGTGAAAAACCTCACCAGAGAACTGTCAGAAAATCTCTCTGAGCTTTTGCAAAACCTACTGCAGGAAAACTCAAGGCTTGTGTCATCACAATGCCTTAGATCTCTGCATGATGCCCAGTCCCAGACTTGGCAGAGCGAAAGAAATAGCTGAAGACGGCAAATATGCCAAGACAACATCTTGCAGGAATCTTCACTCGTTATTTCATGGAGAGATGCAAAACTGTGATCATATTACCCAGGCCAAATATAGGGTATGGAGCCAGGGAAGAGCCGTTCCACCCCAAACAAATCCATTCAATGTAAGTTGTGTCAACATTGACTGAACAGAAATTGAAAAAGTAGCAGTGGAATTGCTTTCAGTTTGTGGACGCACCAAAGGCAAAAAAGAAAAAGAAAAAGTGGAGACAGAAAGCTGAATCAGAGAGATGGAGAAAGCCAGGATATGATTCACCCTAGTGCTCCCTGGACTTTAACCTAACATGAAATAAAGGCTCTACTAGGCATGAGTCTTGCAAAAGGTAGGAAATCTGAAAACCCAAACTGCTTAGCCGTACCTAATATTGAGTTGCTGTTCGTTTTCCAGGCTGTATGGCCATGTTCCAGAAGCATTCTCTCCTGACGTTTCTCCCACATCTTTGGCAGGCATCCTCAGAGGTTTTGAGGTCTGTTGGAAACTAGGCAAGTGGGGTTTATATATCTGTGGAAATTCCAGGTTGGAAGAAAGAACTCTTGTTTGATTGAGGCAAGTGTCAATGTTGCAAATGTCAGAAGAGAATGTTTCTGGAACATGACCATACAGCCCGGAAAACTCACAGCAACCTCGTGATTCCGGCCATGAAAGCCTACGAGTACCTAATATTGTTCCTAGTGCAAGAGACAGCAGATTTGGAGAGAAGAATCCCCCTCCTTCCAGCAGAACTGGAATTTAGCCTCCCTCCATTTCCCTTGGGCAGGAAGAAAGCAGGAAGATTTTTGAGCCCTATCTCATCTGTTTGCTCCCAGCCGCACCTATATGCAGGCAGGACATGGCTTTTAGCAGATTATCATTTTCCTCCCTTGATGCTTGTCATTCTCTCTACCTCTTTGACCTTCGTACCTCAGAGACACATGTGGCACTTTTAGTTTGAGTCACTCATTTCTGTATGAATCACTGGTGCTATAGTGCATCATCTGTACTGCTTTGAGAGTCATCTGTGATTCACATTTTGTAAAGAGAGCAACTAAAGCAGACAGGTAGAGGGGCTGCCCAAAAGAAAAGGTTCCAAGGCCCAGAAACAGTTTGAACTGAAATTTCCTGCCCTGGACTATATTGACTATATTACGCATGCGGAACATATTTAAAAATATATGACATTTGAATATACATGTATATATAGAGGGAAGCCTCCGGTGGCACAACGGATTAAACCGCTGAGCTGCTGAACTTGCAGATCAAAAGGTCAGCGGTTCAAATCCAGGGAGAGGGCTGAGCTCCTGCTGTTTAGCCCCAGCTTCTGCCAACCTAGCAGTTTGAAAACATGCAAATGTGAGTAGATCAATAGGTACTGCTCCGACAGGAAGATAACAGCGCTCCATGCAGTCGTGCCAGCCACATGGCCTTGGAGGTGTCTATGGACAATACTGGCTCTTTGGCTTAGAAATGGAGATGAGCACCAACCCCCAGAGTTGGACACAATTAGACTTAATGTCAGGGGAAAGCTTTTATCTTTATAGAGGGGAGGGAGGGAGATTAACATATTTTTATTTTAAATATATATACTATTTTAATACAAATAAATTACATATATCTATATACACATACACACACATACAGGTGACTTGAAGATTTGAAGGCACATACACAGACACTTATAGCTTAATAGATTTATATTAATTAAATCATAGACCTGAAATCATTGAATGAAATTACATAAATGCCCTTCACTATCTGCCCAGGAGATATAATTTCACAAAATAGAAGTAGACATCTGGCTGACTGAGCCTTCTTTAATTCTTCTTACTACAATCTAATTGCTGAAATGGGGAGGTAGGGGGACAGAGCTGAATGCAGCATAGTGGTTCATGGACAGAGAAAATTATCTATTATGTTCTAAGAGACATTGGCCAAGATCCTATGCAGGGCTGTATAATGTGAATGTCCTTATGTGGAGTTACTCATTGATAGCGCTACATAACCCTAAAGTAATAGAATCATAGAATAATAGAAGAGACCACATAGACCATATAGTCCAACTCCCTGCCATGCATGAAAGGCACAATCAAAGCATCCTCAACAGATGGCTATCCAACTTCTGTTTAAAAGCTTCCATAGAAGGAATTTCCGCCACACTCCGAGATAGTTAGTTCAACTACTGAGCATCTCTTATGGTCAGGAAGTTCTTCCTGATATCCAGGTGGAATCTCTTTCCCTGTAACCCATTGCTCTGTGTTCTGGTTTCCAGAGCAGCAGAAAACAAGCCTGTGCTCCCCTTTCCTTATGCCATCCTTTCAAATATTTATAATGAGTGGTAATGTTGTACAGCTGAACATGCAACGAAATGACAACTTAATACACAGTCAAATACACTGAAAGACTACTGCTAATGTTTTCAGAAAAGTTAAATCAAGGTGCATTGATCAAGAGTATTCATCCAATATATGTAATGGTGCTACATGTACTACTCTGCTCCAATGGCTTTGAGTTGAATTAGGACACTGGACAAAAATGTCCAACACCTTTGCATGTATAATATATTGGCCTGATTTTGGATATATGGTGGAATACCCATGCTCAATCAAATGTTTATACCTTTGAGTTGCTACAAATTAAAATTTTAGAAAAAAATTCCATACGTGGTCACAAAGATTTGGCTAAACCTAAGCAATCTGCACTCTTATTTTAGAAGTAACACATAGTGATGTGAAGAGAGAATTGGTTAGTGCAATACTAGTCATGACAGTGAAGTATTATTTGTTGTTGAGAGCCTTCAAGTCATTTCAAGCTGATGGTGACCCTAACATGAACCTGTTATGGGGTTTGTCTTTGCCTTTCTTTGAGACAGAGTTTGTAACTTGCCAAAGGTCATCCAGTATGTTTCCATGTGTGAGCAGGGTTTCAAACCCTGGTTTCGAGGGCCATAGTCCAGTCCTCAAGCCACTACTTCACACAGTTTTTAACTTACTCTTATGTTTATTTTATACTAGTTTGGGGACCCAACAGTGCCTGAGTTATTAGAAGAAGGCGTTGCTTGTTTTGAGATGTTAGGTAATATTACTGAAGTTTGTTCCAGATCCATTGTTGGCTGGGTTCAGTGCTGTCTGGATAAAGGTGAACTACAACACCAAGATTCCCAGGGCAATCACCCCCAAACCAGGCCTGTATGCACAGTTGGCCATGTTGGATCTGTGTGCCAAGTTTGGTCCAGATCTGACATCAGCTGAATTCAGTGCTTTCTGGATGCAGATGAACTACAACTCCAAAAATCAAGATCCATTTCCCTAAACCCCTGCAGTATGTCCAGTTGGTCATGGGGCTTCTCTGTGCCAAATTTGGTCCCAGTCCATTGTCGGTGGGGGTCACAGTATAAGTGAAGGTACTGCAAGTCCCATTATCCATGGCAAGTTTGGTTCAGATCCATCATTGGTTGGGTGCACAGTGCTCTCTGGATGTAGGTCAAGTACAACTCTTGTAAATCATGGTGAATTCCCCCCAAACCTCTTGTTCAGCAGCTGATCAATTCCTCTGTTAACTGTGTGCCATAGGAAAGGGTAGGAAAGGGTTAAGGGAAAGGAAGTGGGCGGGGTCATGCAAATTAAGGAACCCTGGGATGTCCATTCTGGCTATATGTTCATGGTGCTCACTATAACCTGCATGTCAGTGGAGGTAGGGCCACGGGTGTCTCCTGCTCAGCGGGCACTATAGCTGTTTGTGGAGGCGGGAGGCTGTCTGTGCAAGTGGACACTTCCTCCACATACACACTTACACATTTTTCACTTTTATTATGTGTATAGAAGATAGAAGATAGATGAACAAGGAGATGTCAATTCATCAATAGATCTACCAATAAATATTGGTCCACTCTTGTTTCCTGACCCCAAGTGGTGTCTCCTTAACTCTGTTGAAATCATGAAAATTCGGCAACAGAAAAAGGTTTCTGAATGCCACTTAGACATTTAGCAACCACATGCAGCATTTACAGTGAGCTCTGCAGAAAATGCTTCAGCCGTGCTTCATAAACCTTGCAAATGCTAATTTATTATCAGTAATGTTTGATTTTTATACCTATATCGCTGGAGTTGTGTAAACATATCTTGAGCAGAAAAGAGTAATGAAAAAAGGAGTCACAAGTGGAAAAAGTTTAAGTAGCCCTGCTTTATACAATCTTAGAGCTTGGAGAAGTTGCCTTTTGAACCACTATTCCCAGACACCATTAACCATAGTGCCTGACTGGAGTATTATAGGAAATTGAGTTGTAATCTCAAAGGTAACTTTCCCATCTTCAGTACCAAACACTATTGTGAATACTATTATCTGCTGCTGAATTCCTCATGGATTTGATGGATGGATTTGAAACGGAAGTGGTGACATGAGACCAGTGTTCCAAAGGTTTATACAGATCCAGCTCTTTTTATAATGCTTGGATAGCAGTGTTAGGAAGAAGAGGGGGAAGTGGTATCCAAGGAACATTTACATAAAGTGCCATTGATGTACTTTACAGACCCCCCACTTACGGCCAAGGGGAAAAGCAGTTGAGCAATGCAGCCAATGGGGTCACACATTTTACCAAACATTCCTAACAGTAGCAACTAGAGAGGAGAAAGCCGCTTGCTACAGGAAGAACTCTGGCAACAAAAAGGCCATTTGGCAGCTCTTCATATCTTCACTGTAAAAGAAAACTCGTATGCTCAGCACACAATAGCCAAGGCATTGTCTCTTGTTTTCTCAAGCATGAACCATTTTCATTTGGATCCTGCTGACACAGCTGTGGTACTGCTGTGGACAGGGTCAAAACCTAGCATGGCAATGCCATTGAGTCACACTGAATGCACACACTATATTTAGCAAGACAAGCCCAGCAACCCATAGCATCCCGATGGCTTTAACAGATGGGAAAAGTTTGAGTGCCTGTCAGATGCATCAAATTACATGCTACTCTATACCTCTTATTGCAAAGCTCTTTGTGCATGAACTTCCACTGAATCCCTGAATGGATGCACAAGTGTTTAGAGACATCAGCAGATTTTGATGTACAGCAAGAAAAAATGTTGTCTTTATGTGTGTATAATGAATAGTAGAAACAAATCCTTTATGTTGAAGTATATATAAAAGATTTGTGTTTTAAACGCCTAGTTGTTAAGTATAACTTTAAACTCTTGCAACTCTGCCAATTCATGTTGAAAATTAGAATTGATCATTATGCAAATGTAAAAATGTATTTTGTATTGTATTTAATTTGTTCTTGTGTCTAAGGGGGGAAAACCTTCTTGTTGCCACCAAGAAATAAAAAAATAACATGGAAAACTTGATCTTAGAATAAATTAATATCCTTCTCCCCATTGTTGTAGCGCCCAAACACATTTACAACAGGTGTTTAAATGAAAATCAAAGCTATGTTTTTGCAACTGTCCAGAACCATGTCTCTTCTTTGGCTTTTCCAAAAGTATTTAAAACTGGCAATTCCCCCCAAATTAATTTCAAATATATCCGAAAGGAAGCTTGGACTGGACTTTAGCACAATAGGTTAAACTACCAGCTGCAGTAAATCTTGTCAGTTGAGAGGTTGACAGTTTGAAGCCCAGGTCAGGGTGAGCTCCTGGCCTTTAGCCCAGCTTCTGCCCACCTAGCAGTTTGAAAGCAAAACATGAGTAGATAAATAGGTACCACTTAAAAGCAGAGAGGTATTTTAAGACACCCATAAGGAAATGCCAGAAAAATGCCGTAAATTTGATCAAAAGAGGAAGTTTACAAACAAAGCTCTTTGGCAGGAAGATGGAGCAACAGCATCCCCCATCCTCAATGGCCGGAATCAAGTACAAGCCTCCAAGATGGGAAAAGCCTATATAACTCTATCTATGTACAATTGTCTGTCTTGTCAGTGTATAAATGGCAGTGAATATGTGCCACATCTGTATGTACTGTGATCCGCCCTGAGTCCCCTTCGAGGTGAGACGGGTGGAATATAAATACTGTAAATAAACTACTGGGCAAAGTGCTGCTCTTCAGATATTCTTGGACTATCACTCTTGGGTTGTTCATTTTTTTGCAATACCGGCTACTGCTACTGGAAGGTTGTACTTTATCTCCCCCGTATAGGCATATATCTGTTAACAAAGCCTCTGAGAAAGACTTTTTTTTTTGTTGAAAAGCCAAAGTTTTATTCAAAAACGGATAAAATATATCCACTGAAGAGACTGAATTGGAAGATACAGCAGGACAAGTTTCAACCGGACCACAGTTACAAAGAATAAACATTATTCAGAAAAAATATCCAGTATGAGAAAGACCTTTTCAAAGTTTTTTATGGGATCCCAGTCCAGCCTCCCTCCTTTTATTCTCTTCTCTCTAGCTGCCATAGAAAGGATGGAGAAGGAGGGTTGAAGAAAGACAGACTTCCAATGTTGGCTTACAGCAGCATATCTGTAGTAAACAATGCAATAAATCTTAACCTGGGAGAGTATGGTATTTTACTCCAGGTGATCCTACTGTAGCTGTGTGTGCTTATGTACAACAGGCAAGGTAAACATTGTCTGTAAAATAATTTACTGAGCATGTAGGAAGGAAAGGGAAGAGCAGATTAGCCTGCCTAATCAGATCTATGCTGAAAATGCATAGATCTATAAGTTTCACTACCAGAATGGAAATCCTAAGAAACATGGAGAGTTGGGGGTGGAATCCATCCTGGGATGCAATTTGGAAAAAGCCTTTCAGTGGTCACTAAAGTTAAAAATGATTTTGTTTACTTGTGCAAGGCTTACTTGACTTTGTTGTTTCATTTCACATGTGTATATTTTTCACTTTCAATAAATACTGCTGATAAGTGTTGGACTATTATTCTTTTTTCATGACTCATGAGTCTTTGCCTCTGGGCTATTATTCTTTTTGTGGTGCAAGACCCTTGCCTCTGGTACCAGAGTTTCTGTTAAAGAAGGAATGTCCAGAAACACATTTATTTCCTTAATTAAGGTATGCTTGTAGTATATTTTGGAATCTTAGAAGTGGTGAATGAAAAATAAATTTTCATTAAAGACTTATGACCTGGAAATGCTAAAATCCATAGTGCGGTGGTATTTGAGCTTAAATATTTAAAGTTATCTTGTTAGATGGCAATGTGTGTTGCTTCATTCATTTCAAAATTGTTCACATGTTTGGTGCTGAACCATGACTAATGGTTATAAAACTGGAATAACTACTCTGGATTTTTTGAGTAATATGAAAAAGAAAAATTAAAAAGAGGAAAAAACATTGATTCTGTTTTAAGGCATCACTTTGAATTGAGTGCAGAATCCATGGCTTGGAGTGCATCTATCCTGTAGAATTAAGGCAGTTTTGACACCACTTTAACTGCCCTGGCACAATGCTATGAAATTCTGAGATTTGTAGGATGGTGATGTACCAGCATGCTTTGGCAGAGAATCCTGAAGATCGAGTAAGACCACAAATCCCATGATTTCACAGCATTCCACAGAAGTTAAAGTGGTGTCAAACTGCATTAATTCTACAGAGTATATGTTCCCTTGGTTAAACAAAAGTCATAAAGCTGTCTAGTTAGTGTGGTGGAGAAAGTTGCCCAACACCTATCTGAAGTATGTAATAATTCTCTTTGAGTTCCAAACTGAGGAAAAGGCAGAAAAGAAAGAAAGGTGTAAGAGTAGGCAAGGGAGGGAGTGGGTCAGCTTTCACACTGGTTGACTTCTGTATGTAGAATGGATGGTGCCATTAGTCTTTAGTAAGCATAGCAAGATTTGGGCTGAACCTGCCATATATATTTGACATTGCAGCCAGTGATGATTTTCTAATGCACATACACAAGGTTAAATATATCCTTGTGCAATCATCATACATGATGATGACAAGGATAAATATGTTTTTCTTCTAGAGACATGAAAAGATTTGTAATGTAGATACTACATAGTTTCTCCAGCATTTACTTAGTTCCTCTCCTGTAGTTCAAACTTGTCACAAATGAAAAACTTCCAACATCATTAAAGGTCAAGGCAGGTCAACAAACACAGGAGGTGAATTTTGCCAGGTGTAGAGTGCCTTAGAGGCATGTTTCTCCTTCTCTGGGAATGAAAGGCTGGGACATAATGTTCCTTTCTGGTTCCTCTTCTCCTTATGAAGACTGACATTATAAAGCTTCATATACTGGTTCGAAAGCCAAATTGACCTAGTCTGAACTATGGGCCAGTAGCAGCTAGGTCTCAACAAGCTCTCTGTTTGCCCTGAATTGGGTCACTCTCTTTACCTCCGGTGAACTATTCACCTAGATTGCAATATCAAAAGGGCCTTTCTAACATTTGGGATTAGACAATAGTGTTGAAAATATTGTTGTGGATATGACCCCAATTCCCAGAATGGTCAGAATTAACAGTGCATCCCCTGGATTTGGTTTCAGTTGGGATGAAATCACTGAAAGCCAGAATTTGGGGAGGTTCCTTCTTTTGGACCACAACTCCTTGAGTTGTTCGCTACTAGGAGGGCCATTCTGGGGGCTATAGCACAAAACAGTAGGTTTTCCCAGCTTTGCTAAAAGCCTTTGGATACTTTGCAATATTTGCATTTATTTTCAAATATACAGATTAAGCTTAGAAGGAAGTTCATTCTTTGAAACATCAGCCAACACATGGAAGTCAATTGCTTCCATTTAAAATATTCCAGAGCAGGTCTACCATCTGTGAAAAGCTTCCCAGCTCCTGCTAGGGATGTCATTATGGTGAGGGGTTGCAGAGAGTACAGACTGTATCACAGGCATGGGCAAACTTTGGCCCTCCAGGTGTTTTGGATTTCAACATCCACAATTCCTCACAGCCTACCATCTGTTAACCCAAAACATCTGGAGGGCCAAAGTTTGCCCATGCCTGCTGTATTGGGTGACACCATGAGAAATGGTGTCCCAAAATGACCCTGCAATTTTAAGCATAAGTGTATTATTTTTTAAAAGTAAAAAATATATGTATGTATACAAGGATATAGCCACAAAACCAATGTTCATAAGTCCAGCTCACATGTATCAGTATACCTACAAGGGTAAAACTCTATGACAATTTACTTTACTACGATGCACAAGCACTCTGGTCAGAGCTGTTATTGCTACTCAATTACTATGATGCTTAAAATAATAATAATAATAATAATAATAATAATAATAATAATAATAATAATAATAATAATATCAAATAAGAATTTTTAAAGGCCAAGTTGACTTCTAGTCATTTTAGAGTTTTTAATTTTTGTTTGCAGACATTTTTAACAGACCATGTTCACCACCACTTTGAGAATTTGAGTAGAAAATTGGCTTCAGGACCACCTAAGGCTGCCAAACTCTGTTTTATGATGTTATTGTAGATCAGTTAAGAGTTTGTACTAACAAGAAGCAGTATAGAAATATTTCAAGTAAATAAACACATAAATAATCACAGCTCCCAGTCCTGTCTTTTTTTCTAAAAGCAAAATTCAACAGTAATCTCAGTTTGATTTGCCTGCTATGTTTTTAAGGGGTTTTTTTGTAAGGTGTGTGGGAAGGATTTTAAAAAGTGATATAACCAACTGTTTAAAAAAGGGATGTACATTATCCAACATGATACATTTTTAATTTTTAAAAAATGCAATGGAATGCTATTTTTTTCTAAGTGATATAAACAACATGACACATCACTTGCTCTATTTGAAAGTTGTATATAAATCCAATACATCCCATATGTCTTTCCGCCCACAGTTGGGTGCAACATATTCAGTTCTACTGTTCAGTTGAAAGATGCTGCTGGAGTTGAATTAGAAAATGGGTACTGTTCAGTTGTTTGGAATATGCTTCTCTACAAACTGTTTTTCCCTCGTAGACTATTTCAGCCAGGAGATAAACAAAACCTACATTTTTCTTGAATGTTTGAAGCCCTATCCACATATTACTTCTGAAAAGTGATATGATTACAAAAGGTAGATTGAGAACTACTGATGGATGTCCAAATGATTTGCAGAAGAGTACCAAAGTTTTCTAACTTTCCACAGTTTAACAGAATCAACAACAAACAGCCCTTTTCTCCTTTTTAAAATTAGTCAGCTGAAATTAAGAAGGCTAGGTAAGGAGGGACAGAAGTGTGTCTCTATGTGAAAACAAACTCTTGTTCTGAAAACAAACTCCCAGGCTCAGCCTGTGCTCAAAAGCCCCTTGTTCTTTCATTTGATGTGTTCACCTTACTGAGCTTACTGTGCCTGGCTCTAGTTGGTGGAACTCAAGGTCCTAGTGGAAAAACAAGGGGGAGCTTCAAGCATCAGGCCTAAAGCTTGCCCAGTTTGGGATAGGATATCTGTGGCCTCTGACACCCCCACCCCAACATCCTGCTATTCCATTTCCTCCCACCATTGCTATTGCTTTCTATTGGTTCTTGTACCTACAGGCTTTCCTCTGTGCTTTAGAGCTCAGGTTATGCAGAGTGCTAAATTATTCCATGAGTAATTATTTGGTAGTTCAATAACATTGTCCCATCTTTCTTCCAATCAACACAAGTCAGTTTTCCTGAGTCCGTGGCCTGTCCTCTTTATCCTGACAACAACCTTGTGAGAGAGATGGGTCCAAAGTCACACTCAAGACTCAGGGGATCTACCAAGTCCCAGTCCATACATTGTGAAAAGGGCTATGATAACAATGGCAGAGATGTTTGAAACATCATAGCTCCATGGCACAACTCAATACATTGCCATCCTGTCCCTTTTGCCAAAAATACCTAGTAGAAAGAATGCTGGAATGTTTTAGGATTTCTGGATTAATGTGCTGAATAATGGAGGAAGCCAGGGAATTTCAGAAAAACATCTATTTCTGTTTTATTGACTATTCTAAAGCCTTCAACTGTGTGGATCATAATAAACTGTGGCAAGTTCTTGGTGGTATGGGGATACCAAGTCACCTTGTCTGTCTCCTGAGAAATCTGTATAAACACCAAGTAGCCACAGTAAGAACAGACCACGGAACAACAGACTAGTTCAAGATTGGGAAAGGAGTATGGCAGGGCTGTATACTTTCACCCTACCTTGTATGCAGAACACATCACGCAACGTGCAGGGCTTGATGAATCCAAGGCCAGAGTTAAAATTGCTGGAAGAAACATTAACAACCTTAGATATGCAGATGATACCACTCTGATGGCCGAAAGCGAGGAAGAGCTGAGGAGCCTTATCACCAAGGTGAAAGAAGAAAGTGCAAAAGCTGGGTTGCAGGGAAACATCAAGAAAACCAAGATTATGACAACCAGAATGACTGATAACTGGCAAATAAAGGGAGAAAACATGGAGGCAGTGACAGATTTTATATTTGTAGGTGTGAAGATTACTACAGATGCAGACTGCAGCCAGGAAATCAGAAGATGTTTACTTCTTGGGAGAAGAGCAATGATCAACCTCAAAAAAAATAGTGAAGAGTAGAGACATCACTTTTTTGGCAATGAAGCTCCACATAGTTAAAGCAATGGTATTTCCCATAGTAACCTATGGATGCGAGAGCTGGACCATAAGGAAGGCTGAGGGAAGGAAGATTGACGCTTTTGAACTTTGGTGCTGACGGAAAATCCTGAGAGTGCCTTGGACCGCAAGAAGATCCAACTAGTCCATCCTTCAGGAAATAATGCGCAACTGCTCACTGGAGGGAAGGATACTAGAGGCAAATACAGTAGAGTCTCACTTATCCAAGCTAAACGGGCCGGCAGAAGCTTGGATAAGTGAATATCTTGGATAATAAGGAAGGATTAAGGAAAAGCCTATTAAACATCAAATTAGGTTATGATTTTACAAATTAAGCACCAAAACGTCATGTTATACAACAAATTTGACAGAAAAGGTAGTTCAATACGCGGTAATGTTATGTTGTATTTACTGTATTTACGAATTTAGCACCAAAATATCACAATATATTGAAAACATTGACTACAAAAATGGCTTGGATTATCCAGAGGCTTGGATAAGCGAGGCTTGGATTAGTGAGACTCTACTGGTCTTCCCTTGAAGACGGCCCGGAAACTACAATTGGTCCAGCGCTCGGCTGCCAGGTTAATTACGGGGGCGAGTTACAGGGAGAGATCTACTCCCCTGTTCAAGGAGCTCCACTGGCTGCCTTTTATTTTCCGGTCCCAATTCAAGGTGTATACCATCACATATAAAGCCCTAAACGGTTTGGGACCCACCTACCTTCGTGACCGTATCTCCTACCACAAGCCTACACGATCCCTTCGCTCATCAGGGGAAGCTCTCCTGTCCCCACTCCCGATATCCCAGACCCGCCTTGTGGGAACAAGGGAGAGGGCCTTTTCTGCTGTGGCCCCCCGATTGTGGAATTCTCTGCCCGCGGAGATTAGGCAAGCCCCCACACTAGCAGCCTTCAAGAAAGACTTGAAAACATGGCTCTTTCGCTGCGCTTTTGGAGAGTAACCATTTTATATTTCTTTTCCGTTGCTCCCCCTAATATCTATCCTCCAGAATACCCCACTCCCTTATGACCCTGTTCGCTGTGGTTTTTATTTTTATGTCTTTCTCACCCCGAGTTTTAACTTAATGTTCATGTGGTCTGCCCTTGTTTTTATTGTCTCCTTGTTTTATTTTGTAATGGATATTATTTACTGTATTGTTTACTGTATTGTGGTGTGCTGTTCTTTTATATGCTGTTTACATTGTATTGTTTTGGGCGTGGCCCCATGTAAGCCGCCCCGAGTCCCCATTGGGGAGATGGTGGCGGGGTATAAATAAAGTTTTATTATTATTATTATTATTATTATTATTATTATTATTATTACTGTATGAAGTATTTTGGCCACATAATGAGAAGACAGGAAAGCTTGGAGAAGATTATGATGCTGGGGGGGGGGGGGGGGAGAAAAAGGAAGAGGGGCCGACCAAGGGCAAGATGGATGGATGGTCAAGTGACTGGCTTGACCTTGAAGGAGCTGGGGGTGGCAACAGCCGACAGGAAACTCTGGCGTGGGCTGGTCCATGAGATCATGAAGAGTTGGAAGTGACTGAACGAATAAACAACAAACAAGATCTGGATAGAATAATTGCATGGAGAGAGATTTGACGGCTGAGATAAGGTGAGCTGGTATTTGGAAGGGGGTGTCATCCTTGACATTAGAAAGTTTTTAAAAAATATTTGCCTTTGTGCTCTCTCTGATCATGTGGCCTAAGGAGATGGGGCTTCGGCAGGATAACTTCCTTGCTTGTGGGTGGAGTTATCAGTCAGTAGCTCTGTATAAGTTCTGCCTCAGTCTTTGGAGCTCAGTCTCAAAGGGTCGGTGGTATGTGCCTTGTGGAGTGCGCAACCAGATCAATAAGAATGATTATAGTCTGAACTGAATGAAATAAGTAATTGTAGGGGTGAAGGCAGACAGAGTAGTCCTTGTCTGTTGCAATGTGTGTGCAATGCTTGTCTTCCTCCCAGAAAACCTCACCAATTACACTTGCAGCAAGTGTAAACTAGTGCCTCTCCAGGAAGAGAAGGCCAATGCACTGCAGCTATATGTTGAATCTTTTTAGTGCATCAGAGAATATAAGGACATCTTGAATAGAACAGAAGCAGAATTGTTTCTAGAAAACCAATAGGAAGATACTGGCAATGAAAAAGAAAAAGGTTGTAACACTTTGGGAGCACCCTGAAGGAAGGACGCTCTCAGGAACAGAGATTTGGAAACACCCCAACTCAGGAATCACTTCCTACATCTTCCTGAGGATAACACTGGTGAAGAAGTGCAAACAGGAGACTGGCCAGAAGAGACACTCCATGCCAAAGAAGGAGGCAACCTAACTGCCAACTGTAGCAAAAAGAAAAGAAAGGTGCTGGTGTTAGCAGATTCATTGCTCAGGGCAATTGAAAGAACCCTGTACTAGTCGTCAAACAAGATGAGTCGGGAAGTGTGCAGTCTTCCAGGCCTGTGTCACTGGCAAGTTGCCAACGCTCACCAAAGAACACAGAGCCATACCCCGTTCTTCTGATTTATGTTGCCATTAAAAACACAGTGAAGAACACTTTTGAAAAGATCAGCTTGGACTATGGAGCCCTAGGCAAGAAAGTGGAGAGTTAGAGGCACAGGAGATATTCTTGCCAATTCTACCGGTGAAAGATAGAAGACCACACAGGGACAGGAGGATACTGCCAACAGGAGAGATTTGGCTTCCAACACTATAATACTATGGTACAGCCAGAAAGGGCTTTGAGAGATTATATGAAATGTTCCATTGGCTTTAAAAATAAACTCACTCTTTCTCTGAAATGTGTGTGTCCAGGTGTGCATATAAATGTAAAAGTATGTGTGACTCAGATGTGCAAAACGGATTGCACATAGGATCTTCTGTAACATAGTAATGCAAATGCTTCCCAAACCTCTTCAGCAATCCCAAACTGGCTTAAGTTTACTTTGTTTTTATGGAAAGGAGCTGCTGGCACCCCTTTCCATACAGATGTGCAGGACACTCTCCATTTGGATTTACAGTCCATGTCTTTAAATACTGCCTAAGAGGGATTCTTGCAATTTTCAAGACACAAACCAGGTTTTCACATAATCTCTTTTTCAGCTTGTTTGCTATAATGTCTCACATAAACAAGTTTTCCTTCCTGCAATTTAAATCCATTGCTTCTCGGGGGGGTTTTTCTGCCAGAGTGGTCAAGAGGAACAAGTGATCCTTGTCTTTTTTATTGCAACCTTTCAAAACTAGTCAGGAATCAGGTTTCCCATCCCACAGGAAATTCCAAACCTCTGACCTGAATTACATTTTTTCTTCTGAATCAGGAAGAAAACTTGACATGCCAACAGTACTCGGAAAAGGTTTTTTCCATGATGGATTCACTGTAGGCAAGGCCAAAGAATTGCTCCCATCCCAATAATGTCAGTTTCTACTCAGAAATGCGGGAATATCCCCAGATTTCTAGCTATGATAAAGAATTGGGGGGGGGGGGGTCAATAAAAATTATTTCCAATTGTAACATTCTGCTTGTGGGAAGGGGAGATCTTCTTTTCTGTCATAATACTGTCCTGCAGGAAAAAGTTATCTGTTTCATAATACTTTTGGGAAGAACTTTTAGGTTTACCTTCGCACTGAGAAGATTCCATTTTTAGTCCCTGAAATGTAGCAACCAACAAGAAGAAACATTAAAGGTTCTGCATTGGTTAAATACAGTTTATATAATACAGTGAGTCAAGGAGTAAATGACATTTTCACGCCTAGAGTTGCCAATTGAGGGTTGTCCCAGGCCTGAGGTTTCTGGACCAAATCCTGACACCCAAGAACAGCCTCTGGCAATGTGATTAAGCATTACATATTAAGCGTCAAGCACTGGTGCTCATAGTTTGTCATCAAATACAGTGAAATGCACAGAGAAGAGCTCTGGAAATTAAGATATGGGCTTTATTAAAGGGTCTGTTCTCACATCAAAAGGGGAGATGTGATAACAAATGCTTAATCTATCCTACTTGCTTCTAGCCAGAAGATGGAAGAGGAGCAGAGTGGAAGGTGAGCCCTGGTGCGATAACTTGGAGGAGGGGAGGAAACTAAGAACAGTAGAGTCTCACTTATCCAAGCTAAACGGGCCGGCAGAAGCTTGGATAAGCGAATATCTTGGATAATAAGGAGGGATTAAGGAAAAGCCTATTAAACATCAAATTAGGTTATGATTTTACAAATTAAGCGCCAAAACATCATGTTATACAACAAATTTGACAGAAAAAGTAGTTCGATACGCAGTAATGTTATGTTGTAATTACTGTATTTACGAATTTAGCACCAAAATATCATGATATATTGAAAAAATTGACTACAAAAATGGCTTGGATTATCCAGAAGCTTGGATAAGCGAGGCTTGGATAAGTGAGACTCTACTGTAAATACAAAGGATCTCTAGAGAATCTTGGAAGCTGCAGCAACAAATCAGTTAAGCTTTGCACATTGTAGCAAAGGTCTGCTTTGATAGCTGAGCTGGAGAGTTGCATACAATCCTTTTCTCTTGCCAAGAGATTGCCTTTAAAACTGGAGGCTCAGGGCAATTCTACCCACCTCTCCTAGTTTACAAAAAATATGGAAGAGCAGAGTTCTATGCAATGTTTGCCAAAACTGATGACATTGTCATTGTGCCCTCATCATGTGGTATCATTATCTGCTATCTCAGCCTTCCTTTGACAGCCTTGTGTCCTTGAGTTGTACTAGACTAAAATTCCCATCATTTCCAACTTGACAGTAGGCTGGAGAAGTCTGTGTTATACTGTTCTGAGCAATTAAGCATTTAGCGATTTCAACCTAGTATGTCTGTGGCCGTGTCTACATGGAAAAAAAAAACGATCATGCCTTGAATCTGGTGCTAACAGACATCACAATGTGCAGAGTTTTGAGGCCTTAACCAGACTTTACTCTGCTCTAAGCAAAGTCAGGTGATACTCTGGAGTTTTCAGGAAACCTCGGAGTATCTTTAGGAACCTGTGAGATATGGGCAGCTGGATCAGGTCCATTTAGGCCTGATCCGTTGTTCATATGCACACCACCACAATCACCCTTTCCTTGAGCTGATCAGCATGGTCGTGTCTGCTGAGGCCAGAATGGTACATACACAATCAGCAAGAAAGAGAGGCTTAACTCCACTCTTTGTTGATCACATAAACACCATGTTATGACTTCAACAGAAGCAATTGTGATCACCACATTTTTGCAGCAAGCTCTGTGGCCAACAGGGAGTGGAGGCAGTGACATGGAGGACAAGGGGTGGTCCAGTATAGTCTTAGCCTGGCTGAATCTCTGGATGCCAAAATGAAGCTGCAAAGGGTTCAATCAGGTATGTGGGGCCAACATCATGATCAATTTGGGGCCAGTCTGGAGCATAATGCTTTGAACTGGCCCCAGATTAAGTAGCCATTGTAGATGACATTCATATTTCCCAATTTACAGAGGACAGTTCTTGTCTGTGGTCATGTTCCAATAAAGTTTCCATCTATTTCTATTTGATAACTATCAATAATGATTTCGGTTGCTAAGACAGCATCTTTATTACATTACTTTGATCTGGCCCCCCGGTGGTGCAGCGGGTTAAACCACTGAGCTGCTGAACTTGCTGACCGAAAGGTCAGCAGTTCAAATCTGGGGAGCAGGGGGAGCTCCCACTGTTAGTCCCAACTTCTGCCAACTTAGCAGTTGGAAAACATGCAAATGTAGGTAGATCCATAGGTATCGCTCCAGCAAGAAGGTAACGGCGCTCCATGGAGTCACACTGGCCACATGACCTTGGAGGTGTCTACAGACAACGCCGGCACTTTGGCTTAGAAATGGAGATGAGCACCAACCCCCAGAGCTGAACACAACTAGACTTAATGTCAGGGGAAAACCTTTACCTTTGACCTGTACAGCTATAACTAGCCTCCACTCCCCTTTCACAACTGAATTTAACTCTCCTTTTAACTGTTTGTTTTAAGAGTTACAACAGCTTATGGCCAAAAAAATCATTTTAAAAGATCTGCCATGCTTATTTATTTCTCTGATTTGTTTGGTAGTAATAGGCAAACTGAAGCCCCATCTCTTAGTTCAGCATTTTCATTGAAATATCTTTTAAACACTTTCCTTGAGGCTGTAATGCTTTTTCCAGCCTGCTTCGTTTTCAAAGTCAGCTCACAGAACAATTTGTAATTCAGGCAATGTAAATGAAACTTTTGTTGGGACTGGGATCAATGATTCTATTTTGGAATCTTTCCCCTGAAACACTGCAGTAACACTATGAATAAGAGGCCTGGCTGCATTCAATATATTCTGCCATCCTGTCTTTCATTACTTGTGGCACTGTCTTCAAGCACTGTATATTGTAAAACCATTGCATTCTTGGAGTACTTAAAGTATAATATTTTATACTTAGAAAAAACGTATTGCTTCCATTATTAACACATTCCTTGCTGAATGTAAAGGCTTACAACGAGGATTTGGCTACCTGATCAATCAATGGCAACTAGAGTTCCTTTTCTCAATTTGCCTACGCTGGGTTTACCCAATACATTTTCTGGCTGAAGTACAGCAGCAAATTACACCCCCTCCATATCCTAAGGCAAAGTGCTTAGTATCAAAAGCTGAACAAATTATTTTGGCACAGGAGGCAGGGGAAAAATCGAAAACCTCTCCCCTTACATCATGCAGTCATGGAGCACAAAAATAACAAAGGAAATATAAGTGACATTGCTGTTTTTGCATCAATCTGAAAGCAAGAGTTTGGAAAAATTCATTTTGAGAATACAGTTCCCAAAATGGAGGTTCTGAGAATTGTAATACAAAAAGTAACTTTTCCAAGCAGTGCCCAACATCTGATGCCTGAAACAAACTCTTCAAACTGCCCAATGATATTGCTGGCCCTGTCGTTGAGAAAATTATTGAAACTCATCTAATAATTTCCGGAGACATTACCATATTTATTGCAAATCTTGTTTCAGACTGCACCCAAAATTTGAGGAAATGTATTGTTTGGACTGTGTGCTCCCCCATAGCCTCCAACTGTCCACATTTGGCTAGGAAAGTCCCAACTAAGTCCTTTGCCATTCAATTCTTGGGCTGTTTTAAAAATGTTCCAGTTTTGCTCTCCTTTCACTTTCCTTTTTTTGTCTGTAGCCTACTATATTTGCTGAAAATATTTCAAACTGCATAATTTATTAGCATTCAGTTAACTCAGTGAGGGAGAAAATTCCCTGTAGAACAAGGCAAAAGCAAATTGCTGCAGCCTCTCCTACTTTGTGTCCTCTTACATATTAACAGTTGTTGTCATCTTGACCACATTCTGGTGTTGTTTGGCCATACATGTTTTGGTTTTAATCTGTGATGTGTTGAGAGAATGCTTTCTTTCATACCAGAAAGTATATTTTCTCCTTCAAACTCTTCATCTTCCACTGGGCCTAACTTTAAAGGACATTCCAAAATACTATATCACAATTGAATCAACTGCTAAATGTTAAATCAACACTAATAAATCCCACTGATTCAATTAGTTTCTTCAGTTGAGATCAGCAATTAGATTTAGACTGTAATATTTATATATCTCCATGACTCTCAGGCTTTCATCAAGAGCTTTTCTAACACTTGTGCCCTCGAGATGCACTGGAATAGATGGTTGAAGTCGTAATCCAGTTCATCTAAATAGCATCAAGTTGGGGGATGCTTTTTCTGGATGTTACCTGATATCCATTTACCCAGTTTTTTTCTTCATGTTTTAGAAATCTCAACTTATTCTTTTCTGCATTTCACCCAGTGTTCTAGGTAATTTGTTGATTTTTCAAAGTATCCAGCAATATGCCACATCTCTTGTTTTGTAAAGAAACAACAACCCTGTTTTACTATCTTGTATCTTCATTGCAACTCCAAACATACATACCTTCCTCTGATTTTGGAAATTAATAGGCTTGGGTAATACTTAGAGAGCTGATGCCCAATGAATTCTAAGAATCTTCAAGCTGGGCAAGGATCTACATTTACCTAATTTCCAGCAGGTTTAGATATTCTAATAGTCTGACCCAATGTAAACCAAATTCCTGCATTACTGTGAGTATAATGTGATTTTTGTCTAGTGTTAGACTTTAGGTATACAAGGTACCAAACTTAAGTGACTGGAGGCAAGAGTCCAGTTCAAAAATCCTCAGCTTCTAATTGAGAATTATCAGCACTCCCTCTAGTGGAAACCATAAAATCTAAATCTCTGTAGGTACGCACACCAACAAAAGAAAACAAATCAGCATAATTTCATCAGTTTGGTCACATCTTTCAACACCAATACGAAAACCATGACAGAATTAAGATGTGTAAATGTATATGTTTGTGTAGATACAATGATGTTTAAAGAGGCTGTAAATATACAAAGATACCGAGATACTTGTTTATGAAGCAATTGTCCTTCCAACTTTAGTGTACACCTATGAAACATGGACCATCTACAAACGTCAGTCTCGGTTTCTGGAAATATTCTATTAGTGTTGACTTCAAAAATCCTGCAAATCTCTTGGAAAGACAGACAAATGTCTGCATTCTGGAAGAAGCAAAATTCACTAACACTGAAGTGATGATTCTTCATCATCAACTTTGCTGGACTGGCCACGTTGTCCGAATGTCCAGTTATCATCTCCCAAAGCAGTTACTTTATTCTCAGCTCAAGAACAGAAGAGGGAATGTCAGTGGACATCAAAAGAGATTTAAAGATAGACTGAAAGCTAACCTAAAAATGTGATATAAACACCAAAAACTGGGAAGACCTGGCCTTTGAACATTGTAACTAGAGGCTAACTGTTACCAATGGTACTATGGCTTTTGAAGAGGCACAAATAAAAAAAGAAAGAAAGAAATGCGCCAAGAAGAAAGCACCTTAAGAAAATCCTTGTCATGCCCACCTTCCATCTGGAAATCTATGGTCTCAATCTGAAAGACCATGCGGATCCAGAATAGGTCTCCACAGTCATTTATGGATCCATCGCCAAGACTACCTCTGAAAGACAATCATATTCGGCCATGAGTGATCACCTGGGATGAGTTGTCAAGTACAAAATATCATGGGGGAAATGGACTTCCACATTTGAGCCCCATCATGTGAATCTCTCAGTGCCAAGAGAAAGCATCTTCTGGTATGACACAGTGTTACATCCTGTCAAATGATGCCTGAACTTTCTGTGGTCCTAAATGAAACACCATTTAATGGGCTGTTAAGATAAAGTTGCATCTGAGAGCCACTTTGGAATATGAAAACTCCAACTTACAGAGGAATTAACCATTCCACCATATTTAGATCGTTTTGCAATACAGTAGAGTCTCACTTATCCAACATTCGCTTATCCAACATTCTGGATTATCCAACGCATTTTTGTAGTCAATGTTTTCAATATATTATGATTTTTTGGTGCTAAATTCATAAATACAGTAATTACTACATAGCATTACTGCATATTGAACTACTTTTTCTGTCAAATTTGTTGTATAACATGATGTTTTGGTGCTTAATTTGTAAAATCATAACCTATTTTGATGTTTAATAGGCTTCTCCTTCATCTCTCCTTATTATCTAACATATTCGCTTATCCAACGTTCTGCCGGCTCGTTTATGTTGGATAAGTGAGACTCTACTGTATATGCAGTTGTTTCAGTGAGCAATTTCATGCCTTTTTCATAAAGTGGACAGTGGGTTGGCTAGTTTGACATCTACACCACTATTTAGATATCACTTTACGCTGGCAAAATTAATTGCATAGTTATGGAGGGCTATCTTTCTTCTTTGGTGTAGCACATTGGTTCTCTGGAAATGTTGAACCTCGGTTTTCAGAATGCCTGTTCACTGGCCATGCTGGTTAGAGCTCCTTACATTTTTTGAAGTCCAGAAGGTTTGGGAGGCCAAAGTTAGAGAAATGTTGCTCTACCTTGAAATCAGTAAATGGTCTTGATGTCCTAATGACCTCCTTAGTCACATCATTTTGGAGAGGAGCCCATTCTAGTCTTCCAGGTGTGTTTTCACCAAACAGGATTAACTGTGTTGAGAATAGACCCAGAAATATCGTGTTTGGTATGAACACCTCCCAACTGACAAGACTGCTTTTGAAAAGACACCTTGATTACAAGGCTATTAGTGTTGATAGGTGTTAAACTTCCTGTGAGGCAAATTGGACTTACACAGCCTTTCCTATTAGGAACAGGTTTTGCAAACAAAAGATCTGGCTTGTACTCACTTGACAGATAAATATTACATTACAGAACAAGCTTAACCTATATACATAATAAACAAAAGTTTATTATATCAAAGCATCCACATAAGTTGCACAACTGGTTTCATGGTGGGTAGTAATAGAAATGATGGGTGGGATCCACAATTAGTCATACTTAGAGACTTAGACTGATTCATTGATTTCAATTATTAACAATTGATTTCAATAATCTATTCTAAAAACCAATAGGTCCGAATCTAACTCATTGTGTTCTTTCCTCACAGCCTTCATAATACCCATCGGCTTCACATCCCAATTGTTTTCATCTAAAACTGATCAAATATCTCGAGCTTATTCACAGCCTCTCTCCTTCTGTCTAACAGTAGGGCCCATACAATTCCCATAGAATTTGATGAGATTTACTCTCACATAAAATGTGATTTTAGTTTGCAGCCCATGTCATGAAAAGAAACTAGTGAGGTTGTGTATAAAACAGAGAGCAAACTATAATGTTTAAATATGCTGGGCAAAGGAGGCATTGCCTGTTCATTTTGACATATCGTTCTCATCACAGACTTCTGTTTGTTGGAATGTATAGCTCAGTGTTGCAAATTCCTTCTTGGCTGAAAGTTGGTTCATATGATACCAGTCTTGGGAGTTACTTTTCCGCCATTCACACTGAAAAATGTAAATCAGCTGCCTGTTTCTAAAATGTATGAAATTGGGAAAGAACAGTGAAAGATTGTCTTTAAATATTGGTGCTCTATCTTAGCAATGGAGAGTTTTCCTCACATTCAAACAAATGGGTAAATAGCAACAGTTTAATCTTACATCTGTTGGTGGGGGGAATCTAAAACTCTGTGCAGATGCATTTAAGATATAATCTCTTCTGGGGCCTGCAGAAGGCAGTGGAACTGAATTTGAATTCTTCTCATTCAGTCGGCAATGAATTAACTTAGCACAGCTGCACATACATTCAAATCCAAACTGGAACGGAATAAAAACTTTAGCCAGATGTTTCTATGCAGCTAAACATTCAAGGGGGGCTGAATTATTGATTTTATGTTTTCTGAACCCATAAAGACACCTGAAGTGTATGCATAGCGACAGTTTAGAAGAGTATTATTCCAATATTCACTGGGATTATTATGACCTGCGAGTCCATGGTATCTCTTGGCCTTTACACCTATTTTATCCTATTCCATCTGGAGGAAAAGATTTGGAGATCTCAAGCAAGAACCCAAAAATCCAGGCCGTGTAACTGGAAAGTTACAAATGACAGAGCCTGGGAAATCTTTTTTGGATCACAGCTTGTAGGACTCCCCAGCCAGCATGACTAGTGGTTAAGCTGGATGATGTATCTCGGGGGCTGCAGTGCATAAAATATTACCAAACTCTGTCAAATACAGCCAGCCCTTTATATCCAGAGATTCTGTATCCACAAGTCAACCAGTCATCATTTGAAAATGTTTTTTTAAAAAACAAAAAGCAAATCCTGATTTGGCCATTTTATACAATGGACAGTACACCACTTTACTATGCCATTGTATATAATGGCACTTCAGTATCCACAAATTTTGGTATCCAGGGGGTTCCTGGAACCAAACCACAGCAGATATCAAGGGTCTACTTCACTGAGCAATCTAGCCAACTTTGGCCAAGGTCTTCTGAAGTTCTAGACCAGCAGGATGGACCAGTTCTAGTACACCCTGTCTGCTCTTGACACATACCAGGATAAATATAAGGGCCAATGTTCTAAAGCATCTTGCTGCACAACTGAAACGTGAGTTTCTGCCTTTATATCTCATCATCTTCACGGACCCACTCAAGCCTAAAACACCTCAGCCTTCTGTATAATAGGAGGAGCCCTGTCTGTCATTCATGATTAACATGGTATGAGACAACAGATAAAAAGGAACTGACATTACAATAGATGTAAAGAAAAACAAGCATATAAAGACATAAATAAATATGGACTGATTCTGTGATTAATCCACTTTTAGGATGGTTGTGAAAGAACGATTAGTGTGTTGTCAAAGGCTTTCATGGCCAGGATCACTCAGTTGCTGTGAGTTTTCCGGGCTGTATGGCCACATCAGGAAAAAATGCTTCTGAAACACGGCCATACAGCCCGGAAAACTCACAGCAACCCAGAACTATTAGTGCTTTCACAAATGAACATGGATGGATTCAAAATTGTCCTCTCATCCTCCTCTCTAAGGGGCCCCATCTCAACTACCATATAATGCAGTTTCATAATGCAGTTTAACTGCATTGAAGTGCATTATATGAGTCTACACTGACATATAATGCAGTTCAATACAACTAAACTGCATTATGAAATCACATTATATGGCAGTGTAGATGGGGTCTAATAGATGCTTTAGACATCTGGACCTTTTACATGGAGGTAGGGCCTAGAAATTAGGGGTCTAATGAAAATCAGGTTCTCTGACTTTTTGTGAAGAGACATGAACCCTAATATGGCTGGATCTACACTGCTATATAGAAGCAGTCCCCAAGTTACAAACATCTGCCTTACAAATGACTCACAGTTAAGAATGAGAGTGAGACAACTGGAAGTGAAATAAATCTAGTCCTCTGAAGGGAAATTCGCTCCTTAAAGAATTATCATGGAAAAAAGTGTCTCCATTGAAGCTTTATCACCAATCTTTGTTTTCACAACAAGCCAAATTTTTCAAAATCCAATCATCACAGGGACAGAAAATGAAGTGAAATCTTCTCAACCTCAAAACAAACACCACAAGAGTGTCAACCCTTTCCTATGCTATCCAAAGCTTATATATATAGCTGCTTTGAGTCTCCTAGTTGCTTTGAGGTTTCTTCTACGCTGCCGTATAATTCAAAATATCACAGCAGATAATCCACATTATCTGCTTTGAACTGGATTATATGAGTCTACACTGCGATATAAAACAGTTCAAAGAAAATAATCTAGATCAGGGGTCCCCAAACTAAGGCCCGGGGGCCGAATGCGGCCCTCCAATGTCATTTACCTGGCCCCCGACCTCAGTTTTATAATATAATATTTTTATATCAGTTTTAATAATATAATATATTGTATATACATATAGTATTGATAATAATATTATTTTATACAATATAATACTAATAATAATACCATATAATAAAATTAATTATATGTTATATATTACATATTATATAATACTATAGTGGTATAGTTCAATATAGTAATATATAGTTCTAATATTGTGCTATGCTAATAATATAATATATTGTATGTACATACCGCTGCTCTGAGTCCCCTTCGGGGTGAGAAGGGTGGGATAGAAATGTAGTAAATAAATGCAGTAAATAAATAATTAATTTTAGACTTAGGCTCGCCCAAAGTCTGAAATGATTTGAAGGCACACAACAACAACAATCCTAAGTAACTTGCCTATCTCATTGGTCAGAAGCAGGCCCACACTTTCCATTGAAATCCTGATAGGTTTATGTTGGCTAAAATTGTTTTCATTTTTAAATATTGTATTGTTCTTTCGTCGTTGTTGTTGTTACACTACAAATAAGACATGTGCAGTATGCATAGGAATTTGTATTTTTTTTTGCAAATGATAATTCGGCCCCTCAACAGTCTGAAGATTGTGGAACGGCCCTCTGCTTCAAAAGTTTGAGGACCCCTGATCTAGATCTTATATGGCAGTGTAGATGGGGCCTATGTTTCATTAAAAAGTACAAATGATTCATGTAATGTAGAAAACTGAATTCCCATTTGGGTTACTGTGAGTTTGGCCACGTTGTCCATGAAAGCTTTGACAACATGAATTGGAATCCTTTTAGTTTATAAATCACTAATATTTCCTGTTACTCTCAGCATCTACTGCCTGGGGTGTTTAAACGTAGGGCCAGCCTTGAGTAAGCATTGGCAATTTATTCTCTGAGTGAGAAGAAATAGGTTGGGAGCTCTGTGCATCATACTTTTCTGATGTTTTTCACTTACACTTCTCATGAATCATTCAACCAGTCTCCTATTGTTTGCAAATGAGTTGCTTCCTAGATTATCTCTCCCTGATCTTCTATTCATTCTCTGTACCTTTGGTTTTGCAATGACAGCACGTATTACTGGTAATGCCACCTGCCTTTCTTTCATTGTAATGTACACTGGGGAAGGCACCTGCAATTTGACTAAAGGCTCATTGAGAACATCTGCAGTAGATGCAGCTTACACTAAGCCAGGGATTTGGTATAGTGAACTACGGGAAAAAGATGTTGAGACTATAAAAGCCATTTACAGGACTGAATCGAATAATCTAAATGAGACACTTTACACAAAGAAAGATGGTGTGATCACTAGGGATGGGAGGTGATGGGATTCAATTTTACACTGTGTTCTCACAAATCAGTACATTTTGTCATGGTGACAAATGTTCCTTTTTCAAAGGTACTGCTTTGCTTCATTTTAAACCATTACCGGTATAGCAATTCACATTAGTTATCATAAATGTTCTTCTCTTTGTTTTATCAGTGGTCACCTATATAACTACATACTCTATCAACTGAGTTAAAGAAGGAATGATATGGGGTGTGATTAATCTTGTATGATAGGCCTGCATATGTGCCATTATCCATGTTGCTCATCATTTCCCCTGAAGGTGTCATGACGTCTGAGCTGTACAATGCCTTACGAACCTAAGGTAATCCTTTCCATTAGAATAAAAACATTGCCTCTTCCATTTCACATTTGAGTGCTTATTTTTCAAAGACTGCTAGCCTTTTGAATTTTTATGCACTACAGTCCCAAGAAATCAATAGTAAACCCCATTGCCATAAATAGGACTTACTCTCAAGTAAATGTGTATATCCTGTTTCCCCGAAAATAAGACAGTGTCTTATATTAATTTTTGCTCCCAAAGATGCACTAGGTCTTATTTTCAGGGGATGTCTTATTTTTCCACAAAGAAGAATTCACATTTATGGTTGAATTTTTTTAAAAAAATGAAAATGTATTATCTACTGTACAGTAGTGGTCATCCCAAACCAGCGTAACCAAACTGTGAATCCTTTCAAGAATTTCTATATTATATTTTATTGCTATACTGTTTTTAAATTACTGTTTTAAATTTCTGTTCGTATGTAAATTTATGTTGTTGTTGGGCTTGTCCCTGTGTAAGCTGCCCTGAGTCCCTTCCGGGAGATGGAGGTGGGATACAAGAATAAAGTTATTATTGTATTATTATTATTTCTTGTTACAACCTTTATTTCCATGTACAACAATCTATGGTGTGTAGATTTACTGATTCTGCATGCTTCCAAACAAAAACTTTACTAGGTCTTACTTTCAGGGGAGGCCTTATATTTAGCAATTCAGCAAAACCTCTACTAGGTTTTATTTTCAGAGGATGTCTTATTTTCAGGGAAACAGGGTATTATGCAGCAAGGAGGGGAAGTTCAACCACCCTGGTGAGGACTTATGTGGGGCTGTCTCTTTGTTAACTCTATTCTTGCTTTTAAAATGTTTATTGAGACACAAACTGCCATATATCTACTCAGAAGTGGAACTTTCTACTTCCTGGATTCAGAAAATATCCCTTCTGGCCTCTACCCGTACTTAAGAAAGGGAGAAACTAAAATGGATTTTAGCATGGATGTACTGATTTTGGTATCAAAGAAAACCTGATCACAATAATGAACCTCCTAGCTGAGAAGAGAGAGAAAAGCAACGACAACATGCAAGTGAGTGGGTTATGATGAAAGAAACCAGGAACTATTGGCTTCCGTGTACTCATATGAGCAAGAAAATGGAGTCAACAATGAGAACAGATTAATGAGGCTGGCTCTACATTGCCATATAAAATCCAAATTATCTGCTTTGAACAGGATTATATGGCAGTGTAGACTCATATAGTAGCCCAGGTGGCAAAGTGCGTTAAAGCACTGAGCTGGAGACCGAAAGATCCCAGGTTCAAACTCCAGCTCCAGCTCCTGCCAACCTAGCAGTTCGAAAACATGCCAATGTGAGTAGATCAATAGGTACCGCTCTGGCGGGAAGGTAACGGCGCTCCATGCAGTCATGCTGGCCACATGATCTTGGAGGTGTCTTTGGACAACGGCAGCTCTTCAGCTTAGAAATGGAGAAGAGCACCACCCTCCAGAGTCGGACACACAACTAGACTTAATGTCAAAGGGAACCCTTTACCTTTACTATACATAGCTTTACGCAGTGAAGAGGATCTTCGCCTATGGGTACTACCTTTTCTTTCTTTCTTTTTTGACAATCTTGCAATCAAATGCTTCCGCTTTGAAGGTTGAATAGGAACTGGAGATAAAACTAACTAGTTACTTGCCATTTTCAAGTCAATCAGAGTTGACAACATTACCCTCAGCCATAAAGCAACAACACAAAAGCTTCCATGTCCCTGTTGTGAGCCGCCTCGAGTCCCTTCGGGGAGATGGGGCGGGATATAAAAAGAAAGTTTATTTATTTCTGATTTATTCCATAAGCAATCATTTGAACCATACGACATTCCTTTGCCATTGTTACATCCTTGCAATTATGTAACTACTACATCCTTGTAACTATAAAAAAGTAACTAAAAGGTCAATGTTACAAACAAAAAGAATGAAATTATCTCTCATTAAGTTCAAATGTTATGGTAGAGTAGTTATACCTTCATTACTGGAAAGAAAGTTAATTACAAATAATTTAGTTATTTGTAAGTCTTTGCTCTTATCAAAATTAATAAAGATAGAGAGCAAAATTAATCTGTATAGAAATGTAAGCCCCTCTCCACATAAAAATAACAAATGTAAGCAGCAGTTGATTTTTCTAACCTTAAAACAAAACAAAGTCAAAAAACCAAAAGAACATAGCTAGGTTGACCTTGGGTCAGAACAAAGGAACATGTCCATCAATGTGTTTGATGAGCCATCAGCTGCTTTTCTCCAGTAGAGGCTTAATGAACTTTGGCATTGAAATGTATACCCAGAGCTAAAATTACACACCATTCCTTCTTGGAAAGGCTTTGAAAATCAAGTATGACAACCCTCTTTGAAATAATTTAATCTGTTTGCAGAAAGAAAAGCCATTGGATATAGATTGACATGCCATCGATTAGCTCTGTGATCACCAAACTATATAGATTTACTAAATATAAACTTCACCCAACACTATTGTCAAGTTTATTTCCTTCCTGCAAGGCAGGTGTTGCCCAGAGAGAGGCAAGTTTCCTGTTTCTCTTTGTCACCACTTTCTCATGTGGTTCTTGCAGCTGCTGGAGATTAAAAAGCAGGACAATTTGGCTTATGTGGCACAATTGTGCAGTCAATTCACTGCAGTACATCCATAGGGACTGCCTGGACAGGCAGCTTTTCTGAACCCATCTGAACATTAGGGTAGAGAGGAGGGTGTTAAGAAAGTCAGGGAAGTGAAAATGTTGATTCCTAACATGACTAGCATAGCACATCGATTGCTAACAAGAACAGCACAGTACAGCAAAGAAATAGACTGCAGTTGACATTAATATCTACCATATAATTGAATTAAGTATTTATTTCTGGGACTAGGTAGATTTAAATAGATTTTAAGCTGCATTGTTTTCCTTAAGAGAGTTGAGTATGCGCATTCATTGCTTCCCCCAAGGCTGGCTGCATTCTTATTTCTTATACAGTAGAGTCTCGCTTATCCAACATAAACGGGATGGCAGAAGGTTGGATAAGCTAAAATGTTGGATAATAAGGAGGGATTAAGGAAAAGCCTATTAACCGTCAAATTATGTTATGATTTTACAAATTAAGCACCAAAACATCATGTTTTACAACAAATTGACAGAGAAAGCAGTTCAATAAATGGTAACGTTATGTAGTAATTATTTATGAGTTTAGCACCAAAACATCGCAATGTATTGAAAACATTGATTACAAAAACATTGGATACTAACAAATTGACTACTAATAAAGACAGAACTGCATAAAATGAACTTACAGTAACAACATTGTTGGAAATTAAATGCGTAAAAACTTCAGTCCTTGCTGCCTAGAGAAACCACTGTGGATCCGGGCGGGAGGCAGACTGTGTTGGATAATTCAGATAGTTGAATAAGCGAATGTTGGATAAGTGAGACTCTACTGTACTTATTGCCATATTTGTGATAACTAGGAAGGCAGGGAGAAATCAATACATTGCAAGAATGAAACAAAACAAACCCAAGAGAGTTGAATATAAGAGAGTTGTCTTTTTTCTAGATCACTACAAGTGGAAGTCAAGCTACCCAATGTCAAAATGTGGAGCAAAAGGGTGGAGCAAAAAAAAAAATCACTCAATGAAACTGCTAGATTTTCCTGGTATTTATTTATTGTGTCAAAAGCAAATTGAGAACACAGTTATAATGTGCAGAAAAACCACTAACAAAGTTAAAAACTTGGCATTATACTAAATTTCCTTTGACCTGAAGCTGGCCACTTTGAGTGCCTTTGGTGTCGCTGTGAGAAGGTCCTCCATTGTGCATGTGGCTGGGCTCAGACTGCAGTTGTAGTAAGTGGTCTGTGGTTTGCTCTTCTCCACACTCACATGTCGTGGACTCCACTTTGTAGCCCCATTTCTTAAGGTTAGCTTTGCATTTCGTGGTACCAGAGCACAAACTGTTTACTGCCTTCCAAGTTGCCCAGTCTTCTGTGTGCCCCAGGGGGAGTTTCTCATCTGGTATCAGACACTGCTTGAGGTTCCAGGTTTTAACCTGCCACCTTTGGACTCCCGCTTGATGAGATTTTTATGTGAGCATCTCTGTAGATCTTAGGAAGCTTCTTTTTTTTTTAATGTAAGGCGTTGGTTTGCTGGCTGATATCCGAACAGAGGATGGGTTGGAGATGTCAGTGCCTTGGTCCTTTCATTGCAGGCTGCTACTTCCCAACAAATGTTAAGTGGTGCTATACTGGCTAAACAGTATAATCATTCCCCTGGTGATTCTATGGTATATTTTCCCACAGAAGTCACCATAACATCAACTTAGAAGACCTAGCAAATTCCTAGTGAGGATACATTTCTAGACAATTCTAGATCCTTCAATGTAACTCTATCATATACTGGAAGTAAGCTAATTTAAAGGTACTCAGTCATATCAGTGGTTTTAAGCAATCATGGGCTAGCCAGAAATATATTCCTTAGGAATATGTAAAGATGACATATATCTATTGATACTCATTAGCTATGAAAATTAACAAAATCTGGCTACCAGTATTAAAAAACTCAAAAATCAGAACAGTAAATAAGAAGCAACACTCTGAAAACAGAGGAGTTGCAGACATGAATCAACCAGGGGCAGCTAACGACTCTGAACAAAGGATGCCCCTAGGCAGGAAGAAGCCAGGAGATGAAGCTATTCAATGCTAATTAAGATGATTAACTACAACATTCACATTGGCCTCCAACTGACAAGACCCTGGACTTTCCACAGATATATATAAACCTTACTTGCTTAGTTTCTCCATACCTCACAACCTCTGAGGATGCCTGCCATAGATGTGGGCGAAACATCAGGAGAGAATACTTCTGGAACATGGCCATACAGCCCGGGAAACATACAACAACCCTGTGAATCATTAGCTATGTTGGATGAGAAATTCAATATATTATTTTGCTTACTTGTAGGTTCAAAGACCACACATTCTGGATGTTCCCCAGACTTGAAAAAGTTGCTGTTTTGGGCCACAGCCTCCAGAATCATAGGAATCCCCAAGGTATTGTGAGAGTTGTCATTTAACAAGTAACTTTTCCAAGATTCTGATCTTCTAATAACAGTGTGGTAACAAGGTCTATGTGTAAGTTCATGCAGATGATATATTTGTCTATAGTGAAGTGTTGATTCTGATTTGATTTTGTCCAGTTTTAAAACCTTTACCATCTACCCTTCTATTAAGAGTACCCAAAGGGGAGAACAAAATAGCTTTGAAATGAGGGTGGTGAAAGAACTTACCTTCTTCTTCGGAAGGCATGAGCAGAATTTAAATTGGACTTAAATTGTTAAGTGGCCTAACATAGGCTCTTCTTTAAAAAAAAAAGGCTTGGGTGAGGGGGCTCCCCCCACCCCCAAGCCTGATCAGTAATTAGATCTTGTCTGTCCTGTCTGGGCCACAAGCTGTTGCTGTTGCCTCTGCTTCAGCTTCCTGGGGCTTGGAATCTATATGCCTGGCTACATGGCCATGACTCATTTGGAAGGAATGAGGGTAATCTAGGCACCGTTCATCTTCCCTCTCTCTCAAATGATCCTTAATGCTTGATGGTTCGGTATTCTTTCATAAGGGCTTGGTTCTTCTTCTTTTTTTTTAATATCTGGGCATATTATTATCTGTACCACCGAGTCACTTCTACACAGCTTTCTTTTCTATGTGTCCAGTTGCTCAGTTTTCATGGTCTAAAATTTAGTTGTGCTTTGCATACTTGAAAACTTCTCCACTGGGGCTTACTGCTGAATGGGCAAGCATTATTATTATTATTATTATTATTATTATTATTATTATTATTATTGGGGCCCCTTATGGCACAGTGTGTTAAAGCGCTGAGCTGCTGAACATGCGGACCAAAAGGTCCCAGGTTCAAATCCCGGGAGCGGAATGAGCGCCCGCTGTTAGCCCCAGCTCCTGCCAACCTAGCAGTTTGAAAACATGCAAATGTGAGTAGATCAATAGGTACCGCTCCGGCGGGAAGGTAACGACACTCCATGCAGTCATGCCAGCCACATGACCTGGAGATGTCTATGGACAACGCCGGCTCTTTGGCTTAGAAATGGAGATGAGCACCAACCCCCAGAGTCAGATTTGACTAGACTTAACATCAGGGGAAACCTTTACCTTTACCATTATTATTATTATTATTATTATTATTATTATTATTATTATTATTATCCCACTTTTTCTCTCCATGTGGAGACACAAAGCAGCTCACAGTAAAAAGCATTACAATACAACTTAAAATATACAAATATTAAAACAATATTTAACCTCAATATTAAACACAATTCAGGTTAAAACCATAAAAGGCATAGAATGGAACTGTGGCTGGTATATGTGGGAAGGAGGGGAAAGTGGTATGAATGACATTTGTCCTTACTTATCTTTGATCTGACCTCGCCAAACCAAATACTAATAAAATGCACTTCATAATTTGGTACTTATTTAGTCTGAAATAAGTACCATACCCTTGACTTAAACAAAGGTCTACAAGTGACTTTTATTCACTGAAGCAGTATACCACTTGATGCCAGCTACTGAAAGTAAGAACAAGAGAGGGCTCTCCTACTAGCTGTCTTGGCACAAACATCTGGTTGACTACTCTATGAAACTGTATGTTGGGGTATATGAATCAAGAATGTAGAATTTTCAAGTCCAAAAGTTGATCCTGTCTTCCTGGACTGGAAAGCCACCAGATAGCAATTCCAGCCCATTCTTCTACTGATATTGCCTCTCTCATCATGGCATGGTCTCACTATAGGTGAAGTTGCCTAGCTCATTGCCACTGCTGTTGTTTTCTTCTTTAAAGCATTTGCATATTTGACAGGGAGCTCTGGCGTGGGCTGGTCCAGGAGGTCACGAAGAGTGGGAAGCAGCTGAACGAATAAACAACAAAACAACATATTTGACCATGTTTAGAACAGCCTGGAAAGCAATTTGAAAACAAGAGACCTTGAGCTCTGGTTCCTTTGCAAAGCAGTGGAATATGGCTATAATGGTATAATGGTATAGCACTAAAATGGCACAAGAAAGTTGAAACACCTATAGGGACACCTAAATAGCATTACCTTATATGAAAAGAGCTTATGGTAGTCTCTATTCTGTCTGCAGGAGAAAGGAATAAAAATGGGAAGGGATTTTTTTAAAATTGTGCCAGAAGCGAGTTGAGAACATACTGCAAGTTGCTTCTGGTGTAAGAGAATTGGCCGTCTACAGAGAGATTGTCCAGGGGATGCCCAGATGTGTTACCATTCCCCTGAGAGGCTTCTCTCATTTTCCCCAAGCTAGAGCTGACAGATGGGAGCTCATCCCATCTCGCAGATTCAAACTCCATGGCTCCATGGGAAGGGATGACATGGCTGCTTTCTTTTCATCTCTAGTAAGAAAATATTTCAGTGCAGAAGGCTTGTAATGATGCCCTTTCCATTATATAGTAATGATGTTTTGGTGTTACTATGGCTTCTTTTTAAAAAGACTAGCTGTGCCCGGCCACGCGTTGCTGTTGTGTTGTCTGGTGGTGTTGGTGAGAAATTGTTGAGGTAGTGGTAGTATTGAATGTTTGTTGTATGGTTGTCTTTATGTTTAGTATGCACACTGAAGTGGATTATATGGCAGTGTGGAGTCAAGATAATCCAGTTCAGAGCAGATAATATAAGATTCTAAATGGGTTATATAGCTGTGTGGAAGGGCCTTGAATCTACATTGCCATATAATCCAGTTAAAATCTGATAATCTGTGGAAGAGGCCTAAGTGAGGCCTAACTGTGCCTGTCCCCTGGGCTGAGTAGGTTGCTAGGAGACCAAGTGGGCAGAGCTTAGCCTTCTAACTGGAGCAATTGGATAAAAACTATTGTTCCTCTCCCTCTAATTAGGACTTTATTTTTCTTTTCTTTTTGTTGTATCAACCTAGAGCCACGGATGATGGGTTGTGTTGTCAAATTTCGAGGTTGGCGGGCCTGTAGTTTTATTGTTTTGTCCGCTGCCCTGATGCCATCACTCTTTTATATATATAGATAAAGAAATCATGAAGTTAGGAGTCAGTAACGACACCATAAATGTGGAGAAAAATCATCATTGCTCAAAGGCAGGAAGAGTTCAATACAGCGCATTAAAAATCAGCTATTCTCATGAGAATAGTTGGAGCGGTTTTCAAACGGAATAATATAGCATAAAGTAGAGGTGTGATAAAGCCCTAAGACACTGTTTATAGCTTAGATTATTGCTGTACTGGTGAACTACATGTCTGTGACTGCTGTCAGTGTAGGTACTGATGACCTAAATTTTTGCACCCTAAATAAGATACATGGTTCATGCAATACTGTGTACTGTACATAGGTTATTCTTGCTTTCCTAGAATCATATTGTCTTGGTCTAGATCTACACTGCATTATATAGTCAGTGTGTAGGCACATATAATGCAGTTCAATACAGTTCAAACTACATTGGTCTACAAACTACAATGCATAGATTGGCCTTTTTTGCAATAAGCTGTTTTACTGACATAATGAATATTGCCTTCTCATTAATTTTCAAAACTAGTTCTTAAAGACACATTTTACACAGCTTGGGTGAAGAAATGGAGAAGTAACGAGCAATACAATGAAAGAGGCAATGAATTACTTTTCAATAGTGGAGTGAATAACAGCTATTTGTTACTTTTAGAACATTATGATGAAAAACAGTAACACACCACATTTAAAAATAATTTTCCATTTCTAGTGTAGCCTTTCCCCATTTAGTTTAGAGTCCAAGTTGAATTCCAGGGTGAGCAGGGGTCATGACAGTGGAAATGGCAGAAGGGTCTGGTCAAAGGAGGAGGGTGCAGTGCTTCATGGAATGAGACTGAACTCAGTATAAGAAAAAAGAATTGCTTTTTCAAATGGCACATTCCTGTACAATATCTGGCATTTCCTCCCTGACACATGCTAGATGTCACTAGGCACATAAATCTCAAATTCGTTTGGTGGGATTCTGTAGACCGAAAAAGGAAAGGGAGGGAGGTTGCTATGCAAACTAGACAGGCTGAAGCTGTTCTGTCTTGTCAGTTATAGCAGCAAAATGTCACCTCCACTCAGTTATCTCAACAAAGAATAAATACAGTTGATTTACGTTCTCCAGCTGACATGACAAGCTCACTAGGAGTGAATTCAAGAGGTTTACCTCTGAACTTGAACCTACTGGTAAGCACAATGGAGTACAAAATCTGCAATGCCAGGTCCAGCTCCAGGTTTGAGCCAACCTTTGGCTCCCAGCTATATTTTCTAAGAGAATCATGTTCCACAACCATTTTTGATTTTGCCAGCATCTGATGAACCAACACACACACAGACATACACAGAGGGAAAGGCACATACATACAGACCTGTGCCATGGAGCTCTGTAGTTGTCAAAGCCACTTCATTATAATTTTGATGCTAATAATATCTCTATTGTTGTTAAAGGTTAATGAAAATGGCCAGCGTGTGCTGTTAATAATTTCTATTGCAGTTCTTTCCACTTAGCTGTGTGCAGTTGAATCCTGAATACACCCAAGAGGGAGCCTTTAGATCATGCTAAAAATATTTCCATACCAACCCTGGTGAAATCTGAAATGGCATCACATCTGACTGCAGATGTGGGTTATAACACTCCAATGCCTTCATTGCACACAGTAGGGTGCTTCGGCTCACCACTCACATTGATCACTGCTGGGTCATCGACAAGCACAAAATCAGCCTGTGTAATGAATATGGGTGGTTCCTCAAAAGGAATATAATACTTGGTATCTTGTTATTGCTTTCTGTGGTGTGACATTATGCTTTGCTACACTGCTGTATTGGATCATGTCATTGTGTAGAGCCATGCACTCTCCAGGACTGCACTTAGAGAACCCCCTAGGAAGTACTCCTAGGCTTTCACAATGGTTTCCACAACTCTGAATAGGATGCTATCCTTTTACAACCTCTGAGAAAGTGCAGCCACTTGTGTAATGGCCTTCAGACCAGGATAAATAAAAAAATTCTGGCCAGAGGCTCATAGGCAGTATTCCATACAAGAGGAATGATCAGTCCTACTATTAAGCAGAATACGGTGGCCACCTAGGCAATTAGCTATGGATAACAAAATATTAATTATAGGTTGCTGTATCTACGTATACACCCAGGAAGAGATCCAGGTAGGATTGCCTTTGATGCTAAAATCAGTAGGACAGCTATGTTCACAATGCATCCTTAATTGTTGAAGAGAGAGCAATATGTCATTCTGCTTCAGATAGCAACTTGACTCCCTTCTTTCTCAAGACGCATTGCTATAACAAAGCTGTAGAGACCTGAAGCAGGGCAGCATACTAGCCTCTAGTTTCCTGCAATAGCCAACCAGATGCCATTGGGAAGATGTCCCAGTGAGCTTCATAGTTCAGTAGGGATTTGGATCAGGGATTTCCAATTACCACATCTTCTAAATACTACAGAACAATAATTTATAGTGAATTAATTAACATGCTTCTAAATCTATTCTAAGTGGCCACATTTTTGTCAGTCTTAGTGGTGGTAGCAAGTACAAACTAATCATTCAGTGTAAAAATTGAGGTCTAGGAACTTAGGTTTCTTTTTCTCCATAGAAAAGAAACTGTAGGGCAGCAGTGGCAGGCAAAGAGCATTTAGACATGCACACACCACCACATTCCCTCCCCAACCACAAACCTTGAGCTACTTTCATAGAAAATCTGTGTTTACACATCCAAACAAGACACAGCTGGAAAGAAAAATGCTCTTTTGATCTATTTTAGAAAATTCATCTCTAGAGAACTGCCGAGGTTGTTTGCTTTCTCTTTGTGAACCACAGAAAAGAAAAAGAAAATCCTGATTTCTGAAGACAGAACTGTATTGACTGCCTTAAAATACAATAGTGACAGATCAGTGCAGGGTTTGTTTAATGTATATAACAGCTGAACAAAATTAGCAATCAGGAAAGCCATAGTCTGCCCTCAATTTAATTCTGATTTGGAAAACTCTTGCTACAACCCTAAACACTATGCATCTTGCCCATTAGAACCGAAAAGGTTTTGTAAATGCAGGGAATAACTTTCCTTTGTATTCTGAAGTAATTCCTGGTGCCAGGCCAAGATGCCAGGCGTCAGTGTCTTCTCAGAAGCACATGAATCTTTCTGTCCTCTTATCTCTTTCTAAGCAAACGCCCCCAGAAGATTCTTTCCCAATTGGATACAGTTCATGTAGCATGAACTTCCACAAGACAAGTAGTTCTCCTTGGAGGCAGTTGCCAACAAATCATTCTTGGACACTGCGGTCTTATCTTTGCACAGGCATTTCTGCTATGAGAAATCTGCTGGGGATATATCTTGCTGACCCTGTGGGAAAACCAGCCTCCCATGTAAGCAAAAGAGGAGTGCTGCTTCTCTATAAGCACCTACATGTTTCTTTAATCACTGGATAGCTATGCCTTCATTTGCATGGTGATCATGTCATTGCTGATTCTTGCTGAATGCCAATAGGAATTCCCCAGCCAAACCTCATGGCGAAGATCTGAGCAGCAATTCAGCCCCCTTGATATTACATGCAGGTGAAAAGCACATGATGTCCTTGTTACCAGGAAACTGCTGGAAGAAAGAAATCACAACTCTGATTGGAATCAGTTAATAGGCTGCATCTCAAAGGCTCCTAATGTGATTCTGTTTCTAGCATTGAACACTTGCAGTTAAAGGGAATACAAACAGGCAAATGTAAACACACATGGTTATGCTGTAATTCGTGACAGCTTGGAGCATCCATGTCAGTAAACTGTGAACATACTCTGGATTTGAGTATGAATTATAAAGATGATTTGAGGAATATGGAACTGGCACCAATTATCATCATCATCATCATCATCTTCATCATCATCATCATTATTTATTCATTTCTGTCCTGCTTTTCTCCTGTGGGTGGGATTCAAAGTGGCATGCAACATATAAAATTCATACAAATACATCTGACCACAATACATAATCAGTCAAAACATCGTATCCCGATATAAAAACCCAATTACAGCTGTTTGCATCTAAGTACTGTACCAAGGACTGTAAACATACATGTCATGTATGTTGCCCAGGAAGAAGAGGAAGTATATAAAATATATCCTGTGTATTTCATTGAAGTAAAATAATTTTGCCTGCCAACTTATGAGACCATGAATTTCACAGGGCTTGCTTAGACAAGGAATAGTTAAAGTAAAGGTTTCCCCTTGACATTGTCTAGTAGTGTCCGACTCTGGGGGGGGTGTGCTCATCTCCATTTCTAAGCTGAAGAGCTGGCGTTGTCCATAGACGCCTCAAAGGTCATGTAGCCAGCATGACTGCATAGAGCACCATTACCTTCCCACTGGAGTGGTACCTATTGATGTACTCACATTTGCATGTTTTCGAACTGCTAGGTTGACAAAGCTGGGGCTAACAGCGGGAGCTCACCCTGCTCCCCAGATTTGAACCACCGACCTTTCAGTCAGCAAGTTCAGCAGCTCAGTGGTTTAATCCTCTGCACCATTGGGGGCTCCAGACAAGGATCAATTAGATGGTATTGCCAGGTTTTCCTCTGAAGTATAACCTGTAGCATCTGGTATTCATTAGTAGTCACCCATCCAAGAACTTACCAGGGCTGACTTTGTTTAGCATCTAAGATCAGACATGATCTGATGTCTTTAAAGTCATATAGCACAGTAATATTTGTACATAGCCAAGCTGTGTAAATCTTGCATCTCTAATAACTATTGCATCTTTATAAATATACAGAACTTATTTTTCCTACCAATCCAATTTAGCTATATTGGGAAGGAAAAGCAACAGAAAAAGGCTATAATCAATGTTCTGCTTGATTATTATTAATTAACACATGGATGTCAACCTTCCTGAGCTCTCTACTTTCCAGCAGCAGCCAGCATCTCTACAGAAATTAACTCTAACAGCCAGTTGACCACAGCTCTCTCATTGTTTTGTCAAAGGCTTTCATGGCTGGGATCACAGGGTTGTTGTATGTTTTCCGGGCTGTATGGCCATGTTCTAGAAGTATTCTCTCCTGATGTTTTGCCCACATCTATAGCAGGCATCCTCAGATGTTGTGAGTCCTCTCATTGTTTTTCCTGTGCCATCCAGCTGCTCCCAAGGAAGACCACTGAGTTACTCTGTATTCCACCATAGTATGGAATGCTAGGAAGAATAAATATGACAGCATTCGGAAGCAGTCCATAACTAAGGTGGTTCTGGCTCCCATATCATTAATCCATCTCTGTTCAATTATAGATGGCTCAACCAACCTGACAACATATTTATTCTCCCCAAAAGAAACCTTCCAAACTGTGTCTCCAGCAGATGACATCTCTGTTCCTGTTGAGAGTGCATTCTATGGCACTTACCCTCCATTACACCTCTGCTCCACTCCATGCATCTATCTATGCCTATGGTACTTCATCCTCTCAGTGTATCATAAATAATTGTCAGAAGACTTCTGTTATGCTTGTACTACAGAATCATGATGCTGAACACCACTGTAGCACAATGTAGGCGAAATAATAATAATAATAATAATAATAATAATAATAATAATAATAATAATAACTTTATTTTTATATCCCGCCCCATCTCCCCGAAGGGACTCGGAGCGGCTCACATGGGGCCATGCCCGATGTCAATACAGCAATCATAAAACAGTAAAACAAAATTCCACATCCATAAACATCAACATCAAAAAACATGCGTAAAAATCAGTGTACTACATTAAAATATTAAAAACAGGAGGCTAAAAACAGATCTGGGCCAAAGTACAAAAAACAACAAAAGGGAGAGGTAGTTTAATGGCAGAGTCACCAGTAAAAGTGCAAGTAACTTTGACCAGGCACACTATTAATGAGTGGGCAGATGAATCAACCTGCAAAAGATTGACCCTCGAAGGCCTTTTGGAAGAGCCAGGTTTTAAGGCTCTTCCGGAAGGAGAGGAGGGTGGGTGCCTGCCTGATCTCCCTAGGGAGCGAGTTCAAAAGCCGGGGGGCCACGACGGAGAAGGCCCTCTCTCTCGTCCCCACCAACCGCGACTGTGAAGGTGGTGGAAGCGAGAGGAGGGCCTCCCCCGAAGAGCGAAGAGGTCGTGCAGGTTCATAGGGGGAAATGCGGTCTCTAAGGTAGGCGGATCCCAAACCGTTTAGGGCTTTGTAAGTCAGAACCTGCACCTTGAATTGGGCCCGGAAAACAAACAAATAGTGAATGCACACAGTTGTCACTTCTATGTGGAGAGGCAGAACATAACGACCAATGTACATGGCACACTACTGTGCATGCAGTTTTGGGCCTCTGCAAGAGTTTCACATGTCGAACTCCAGTCCTGCCACCATCAGTTGGATATGTTCTTTCTGAATTGCCTAAAAAGGTCACTTTGCATGGTTAGTACAACTTACCCCTGTGTGTGTCACTAACAGGAATCTAGACTAGAGTCCATCCCCACGGTGTCATGATCCATTACTTTTTGGATTCAAGGTGAAATAAAACTAGCATATTTATACCAATTTTGCAGTTGGATAATTAGCAAGGTTTGCTCTGCCTTCACAAAACACTAGATGGCAGTCCCTTTTCATCTTTCTCTGCATCCATTAGTCAGATGGGATTAATTATGATGCCAACACCTGCTACCTCAGCTTCCTGCTCCGCTGGTCCCTTAAAGAATTCAATCCCTGGGGCTGTCGGCTTGACATATTCAATGTTGTTTTGCTCACTGCAAATTCCAAAGGAAAGATGTTGATCCGGAACATATTGTACATGTCCTCTGATTGGATGTATTCCTGAAGGTGCTATGACATGGCGTAATGGCTTTAGGGACCAGGCTGCCGACTTTCGTTTAGCTTGCCAGTATTGAAAATAATGTGTCTCTGAGGAATTGTGGACCTGAGTAACTGGGACGTCAGTGAAGGAAGAACACATTCAGTCAAATGCTTTATTGAAAGGTTTTAGGCAAAGTCTTTCGGTTTTTCCTGTCTGGTTTCTCACAGCTGCAATACAATAACACCTCCATATCTACAGGGAATATGTTTCTGGGCAGATTACAGTCATGTGAAATCACCGATATGACTGCATGTCATGTATAATTACCTCACTTTCAATCCCAGCATAAAACACAGTTGTGTTGGAGGATCTCGAGATTCCTACAGTGGTATCGTCTTTAGGAATTTGCTAGGTCTTCCTATGCAACTCTGTGGTCACTCCTTGAGGATGTATATCATAGAATCACCTGGAAGAATTAGAAAACATGTATAGACACCATTTTCCTTCTGGGCACATATAAGTGGAATCATGGATTTGGGTCCCATGGGTATGTAGAGCTTATTAATATTTGTCTGCTGAAAATTCTGTATAATACTGGAGAAAAAATGTCTAATGCAATATGTTGTTATTTATATATCATGACTGTGCAAGAAAAAGGTTTCCTGCCCTCAGGCTTATAACCTAAAGATGCAGCACTCAAGGAAAGGAGATGGCAGTAGGGCAGTGGTTCTCAACTTGTGGATCGCCAGATGTGTTTGCCTTCAACTTCCAGAAATCCCAACAGCTGGTAAACTGGCTGAGATTTCTGGGAGTTGTAGGCCAAAATGCCTGGGGACCCACAGGTTGAGAACCACTGCAATAGGGGAAGAGAATACATTTGGAAGAAACTGCCTCTTCTTCTCTCCCTTTGAGACTAAGGCAGTGGCCCACAGTTGGGGTGGAGGGCAGGCCTTTCATTTTCGTCTGAACCAAAGCATGATAGAGCTGTCCCGCCTTCTTCTCTCCTCCCAAGGACATAGCAGTGCAGTTGAGATGGCGTGAGGGCCTTTATCTTCTTCTGATTTCAAAACAAAGGTGCGTTTGTTTATCTATAAACTTTCCATATATATCACACTCCCAGCCACTTACAACAAACTGAAATAAAAATGTCAATAAGACAAAAGCAATTCACAATCTCTGAGTATATATTCATAAAGTACAATGAATAATCTATCATAAGACACTAGTATCAAGATATTACATGCTAATAAACTATTAAACAAGTCAATGAAATGACTTCTAAAAGCATTGAAACCAATCATATGACAAGGTCATAAGATTGTTTTTCAAAATGAATGACTTTGCTCTTGATCCATCAAAAGTTTTTATTTTCATTTAGCAAATTTCCACCATACTTGAACTTTTTCAAAGAAGGTTATTTATGGCCTGTAGCAGTGAGCTAGGTTTTAGTCCAAACTTAAAGGGATCTGTCCAGACCTATTTAGGTGGATACGTTTCAGCACCACGGATAGCTCATTTGAAATGTACACTTTAACCCTGAGACGAAGTCACGGTGTATCAGTTTTCAAAGAATTAGCCATCCTAGTCTCTCACAACATAACAAGAAGAAAGGGAGGAGGAGAATAAAAGGAATGTGGCAACACCTTTAGGACTTTATTGTTTTTATTCATGCTCAAGCTTCCACTCCTTCAGATGTACTACAGAATGATGATAAATGCTAGGATATAAAGCATATTCACACAGGTGTGGGAGTGGTATGGAATGCAACAGAATAAAAGAAGATGCAAATCATGCCCCCTTCACTAAATTTTCAAAGGGCTGAGTGAAATGATACAGGCTTTTCAGATATTTACAGTAAATGTTGATATATGAAAGCAAGATATCTGTTTACCAAAATCAATGTACCTTGGTTCAAAACTTTCTCTGGGTATATTCTTTTGTTACCATGATGAGAATCCTTGGAATAATATATGTAGTGAAAACCATTGTCTTTGTTCATACCTCTTTTAATGGATTGGGATTTTTGAATATAATTCAGTTCAGCTGTTTCTCTTTTAAGTCTTCCTTTGTAATTTCTTGATGCACTGTGTAGGACTATGGCTTGATGGCTGTCCTATCTTTTTTTGGATTCTGTCTCTTTGTCACATAATGAATGGCCAAGGTTATGACATCATAGAGTTGTAAGAGACCCCAAGAGCCATACAGACCAACCCGATTCTCCTATGCACAGTCAAAGCACTCCTGACAGATGGTCATCTAGCTTCTGTTTCCAAACCTCCAGGAAAGGAGACTTCACTACACTCCAAGGCAGCATATTCCATTGGCGAATAGCTCTTACCATCAGAAAGTTCTTACTAATATTTAGATGGAATCTATTTTCCTGCAAATTGAATCCATTGCTCTATGTCCTAGTCTCTACAGCAGCAGAAAACAACCTTTCAAATATTTGAGCATAGGCATCGTGTCCCCTCTCAGCCTTCTTTTCCCCAAGATAAACATGACTATCTCCCTAAGTCACTCATCATAGGACTTGGCTTCCAATCCGTTGACCATTTTGGTCTCAGTTTTCAGTGTTCTATTGGAGGTTAAACTAGATGAGACATATTAGATCTGGTATTAAGATTTCCCAGTTTTATTCTGTAGTTAAAACATTGTTAGGCAACATGGCAGGGGGGGGAGAGCTAACTTGGATTTTGACTGTTGATTAACCCTTTACGCATCTGTTATTTCTCTAATTGAACACACCCAGCCACCAATATTTGTTCCCCAATACAAAACATATAGGTACCCATCTGATTAAAATTCAATTTTATGTACATCTTCTGATATAAGGCACATAGCATCTTGTGCTGCTGGTTCTTATTTTATTTATTAGAACACCTGTATTCTATATACGCACTGAAAAATCTCTCAAGGCAACTCACAGTGGCAAAGGATGTTTCCAGCTCTTCACACTACCAGTTAAAAGGACTCATGCAGCAACCACATCCTTTCTTCCTTAATAAATTCTCTGTGGAAGTGGAGGACAGAGAAGAATGAGAAAACATGGGAGGATTACAAATGGAAAACATCCATTGAGAGAGAGAAGAAAACCGGTATCATTTTGTTGCTGTTAAATACTGTCAAGTTGACTTTGACAGAGGTTCGAACTACAGTGCCCTATATCCCAGGATTTGATCCCAGATTATCTGCTTTGAACTGGATAATATGAGTTTACATTGCCAGATAATCTGGGATAAGCAGAAATCTGGGATCAGATCCTGGGATATAGAGCAGTGTAGATGAAATAAGTGCAGTTAGACTGAAATTCTCCTGTACTATGATTTTGGATCTGTGTGATTTTAATATTTGATTTTAACGTATTGATGTTGATTTTAATTTTTATACATTTTAAGGTATATATTTATTGTATTTGTATGTTTGTTTGTATGGCATTTAATTGTTGCCAGGTTGGAAGCCACTCTGAGTCTCTTTCGGGGTGAGATAGAGCAGGGCATAAATGTAGTAAACAAATACTAAATAAATAGATCCAGCCTTAAAGTGACCCTATGAATGAGAGACCTTCAAGTCAAAAATCCTGCTCAGGTTTTGCAGACTTGGGACTGTTGCTCACCTGATTGAATCTATCCATCTGGAGAGTAGTCTTCCTCTTTTCCTATTGCCCTCCACTTTACCAGTCATTATTGTCTTTTCTAGTGGGTCAATAGCCTCTAATACAGTGGTTCTCAACCTGGGGGGATCCCCAGATGTTTTTGGCCTACAATTCCCAGAAATCCCAGCCAGTTTACCAGCTGTTAGGATTCCTGGGAGTTGAAGGCCAAAACATCTGGGGACCCACAGGTTGAGAATCACTGCTCTAGTAGGAGCCGCGGTGGCGCAATCGGTTAAACCCTTGTGCCTGCTGAACTGCAAACCTGAAGATCTGAAGGTCGGCAGTTCGAATCTGCAAGAGACAGGGTGAGCTCCCTTCTGTCAACCCCAGCTTCCATGCGGGGACATGAGAGAAGCCTCCCACAGGATTTTAACACATCCGGGCATCCTCTGGGCAATATCTCTGTAGACAGCCGATTCTCGCACACCAGAAGCGACTTGCAGTATATTCTAATTTCGCTTCTAACATGATAAAAATAGCCTCTAATCACACCACAATCCTGGGACTTATCTCATGCAATGAGGTGCATGCACTTTTGTGGGGCAGCATCCAATGCGGAAAAAAATAAGACTTTTGTATACAGCACTTTGCAATCAAAAATGAAGTGCCTTTACAAAAATAAATTAAAAAACAGATCTTGGGGAGTGGCACAACACTCAGGCAGAGTTACCCCTCCCACCCAGAAGTGCAGCTTCACACTCCCAAGGCATCATAGTTGGTGATACCAGCAGCCATGAGATGTCTCTCATCGCAATTTTGCTAAGTATGCACTATCCCACATCATGGAAATATCGTAACATAGCGACTCCCAGGCAACAATGCTCCAAGGCTCTCGCTTTCAAAACAAAAGGTGGGCAGTGCTCCACATGCTCACTTTAAATTACAGCCTGCCCTACTCCAATGAAAAGGTTCAGCTCTTTGAGTTTCATCATATCCTAGCAAGCTAGGGAACGTCCCATATTTCCCAGATCAGTTTTAAATAATTAGCGGCCCCAGGGAATTAAGCATTTATTCCACGGCACATGGAAGAGATGCCACCCAAGAAGTGGGATTATATGCCTGAAACAAATAGTGCTGACAAGACTGTAGCTGCTTCATTCTGGCTGCATGTAAGATGAAAAGCAAATTGAAGGCATCAGTATTTCCTGGGATTTTTTTACACAGAAAGAATGGGAGCCATGAAAACCACAGAGAACCCCTTAAACTGTATTTTGTGGGAGGGGGTTGACCTCTACCAGAATAAAGCCCAACAGATGGCCTAAGATACTACTAGTGAGAATGATAAAGCCATTTACAAGGTTGTGCCAAGATGACTGATGTCAGTAAAGCGTTAAAAGAGTAAATGAGAAGCTTAAAAAGCAACTTATGAGGCAGGAATTCCTCCTACAAGTGCTTTAGCTTCAAAAGTCTCTCTAGAGTTAAGAGTTGGAGGGAAAGCAGGAACAAAAATAATCTGTTGCTAATTTAGTGCTTCCAGACAAAGATTTAAGTGGCAATCACAGTGACTCATTTGCAAAATTATTCGAGGGGGATTCAGATAACAGTTGTCTAGCGCTTGTAATCTTCCCATAATTTCCTACTGCTCCTGATGTTGTTGTGTGCCTGCAAGGTCTCTCCAGCTTACGGCAGCCCTAAGGCAAACCCATCACAGCATTTTCTAAGCAAGATTTCTTCCAAGCGGATTTGTTATTGATTCCCTCTGAGGATGAAAGAGTGGAAGGTCACCCAGTGGGTTTCCATGGCTAAGCTAAAATTAAAAGCCTGATCTCAGAGTCATAGGGCTCTTTCACACAGCCATATAACCGAGAATATCAAGGCAAATAATCCATTATATTTGCTTTGAACTGGATTATCTGAGTCCACACTGCTATATACAGTGTTCCCTCACTTATCGTGGGAGTTACGTTCCAGGACCACCCGCAATAAATGAAAATCCATGAAGTAGGGACACTATATTTATTCTATGTGTGAAGGAGAGCAAACCACAGACCACTTACTACAATGCAGCCTGTACTTTATTTTAGAAGTTACAATATACAGTACATTGGCAAAGAAGAAGAATGGAAGCTAAATAACCCTTTTTTATTTCCAACCCCTCCTTTCCCTCCCCCCTCCCTTCCAAAACCCTTTGCACACTGCAAAAACCTGCGAAACAGTGAAAATACCGCAATAAATGTGTACATTAATATCAATTGAAAACCTGTGAAACAGTGACGGAGCGAAAAGTGAACCACAAAGTAGTGAGGGAACACTGTAATCCAGTTCAACGTGGATTTTATACAGCTGTGTGGAAGGGACCGTAGTCCAACTCTGAAAGAACTATTCAAGCTCTCTTCCTACTGCTACTCTTTCATCAGGGGAAAATAAACCAATCTTTTAGGAAAAGAAATGTGAGATAAATGCATAATCACTTGTCATTGGTAAAGTTTGGAGCCCTCTGTTTGGGATGCTCATATTGCTCATCACTGAGATTTTAGGGTAGGCCTTTTTTCTCAGTTCCATCACCATCAGAAACACATTTTGCAGATATATGGGAGAGGGCCTTTTCAATGGCCACTCTGAGCCTCTAGAATTCCCTTTCCAAGAAAGTTGGATTGGGACCCTTCCCCACTGTCAGGCAAATACATTTTATTCAGGTGAGCGCTAGGCAATTCATTGACTAATAAGGAAAATAATTTTAATGGGAGGGTTCTGTCTGTCGTTTTTAAATTTTCTTCCAATTTGGTTGTGTCGCAATATAAAAATATGCTTCATCGTATTTTAATGACATTACTAAAAGGACACAGGCTGCTACTAAGTCACAGAGTTGTCCCCTTTCCCTGACCATCATCCATTTTACCTTTTAACATTTCATTCAACACAACAGATGTCCTAAGGAACATTATATCATCCTACAGTATATTATAATACTCTGCCTCACGTTATGAATGGTTAGCAACAAGATTGTGAAATGTAATTCTATGTTACAACTGTGTGAAACCAGACATGCTGTGTAGAAGGGCCCCAAGAAATACCATCATGGGATGATATTGGGAAAGAAACACAAAACAGGCAGTTCCTTGTCTCAGAGAGAGAGGGGAAAATGTTGGACCAAAACGTAATGATCTGGCTGGTATTTCTTGGGGCCCTTCTACACAGGCCCTAAAATCCAAGATAAATCAGGATAAAAGGTGGGGTGGCTATATTATGTTTTCCGAAAATGCTCGCAGAATCGCATCATCAGCTGCAAAACACAGATTTAAAAAGTCCACTTAAAATCCGAGATTGGCTGAAAAATGTATATATTTGCATCACTGTATATCCTTGAACAACACAGGACTTCATACACTGATGTGGATTGCTCCAGCATACATGCACATTTTAAAATCCTGAAACAGCTGATGAGGGCTGTAAACAAATGGAGCCATGGACACACAGGTGGCTAAATGGAGGCACAAATGGAAAGCATTTCCAATGAGAACTCTCGGCAAACATTTCTTTGTTCTCATATTTATGAGATTAAACAGAGCTTGAATTTACAAAGTGGGCGCCAGCATGGCAGGCAAGTGACTCAAAGGGAAGCGGAGTTAAAGAGGGTAAACGTAGAGGCAGCAGGAAGGTGAGGAGAGATAATGACAAGAAATCTGCTTGTGTACTCGTTTGTATATCTGCACCAATGCTTATGAGATCCAGCATATCTTGGAGAGTCAATTAAAAAATTAAAACAAAACTTTTAGCAAATGTTCTGCATCCATTTTGCAGATTTCTAAAATCTATTACAAACAAACCTTTCTTGATGCCAGGGGACTATTTGCTGGGATGGAGAGCTCCATGTTTGGACTTGCTTTCAGGTACTGTGATTTTTTACCCCACTTCTTTGTCCCTGATTATGAGGCTGTCTGGAAGGGCCTTTAATGGCATATATTGGTGTAATTGAGGGTTATGATGTCATAAATATATATTCATGCATTGAACAAGGAAGTATCCAGTATCACCTTGCACAGTGACATTTTCTGGTTATATAATCACATCCAGGTTGTAATGGGATGCAAATCAGTGGCTGTGGATGGGACTGAAAATAGCATGAGTGAAAGGGTTAAATATTATCTTCTCTTACCCTGTTACCCCAATCCAATTCCACACTTCCTTGTGCAGAATTTTATCTGCTGGTTTCTGAAAATCAGGACATCCTGTTATAGATTTCCAACAGTATGTCTGCTTGTACCACTATTTATCTATTAGTATTATCTATCTATTTATCTATTATGAAAGGGGGAAAAGATGCTTACATATATCCATAAGATCCATCATTGTTACTGTAAGCATAAGGAGTTCAGATAGATGTGTCAGCCAGAATAGAAGGGATGATTCACAGCCCTCTTTCTAAGCAGAGTTCTTCACTCTAATTTGGAGAACTGACAGAAGATAATGAACTCAGATCAGTCTGAAGATAAAGAGGCAAAAGGAAAAAAGAGACACTTCATGGCAAATTCACAGGCAGTGCACAGCCACAGCCTGGGGAAAGGTAATTTTTTGGATGACAGCTTCCAGCCAGCACGGCTGGGAGATTCTGCAGCAAGTCATCCAAAAAAGTAACTTCTCCCAGTTCTGAACACAGCACACAGGGTTCTTCACCGCAATGTGCAACATAATACATACAGAATCAAATAGTCAGTCTAGCTCACTTTTTATGCAATGAGTGGCAATAACTCTTCAAGCTGACCAACAGGAATCTTGCCAAGCCTACCTAAAGATGCCCTCCAGATATTTTGGACTACAGTTACGGTACTATCATTCTTAGTTGCTGGTTAGGCAAGGTACCATGTGAAGATATCAGGAAATGATCCTAAACCTTCTGCATGCAAAAAAAAATGGGGTTGTGGACTTTTATACAGGACCTACTTCTAGACATCCCTGGAGCATCATTTCTTTATCAGTGTCAATTTCTTGTCTTCACTGAATTGGGACTCACTGAGAAGTAGAACTCGCTTTGATGAAGATGTCACTTCACTGAGAATCAAGTCCAGCAAGGCAATAATTGGGGAGCACATAATCCTTAATCTTTGGGGCTATAACTTCCAGACTCCCAGGCCAGCATTGCCACTGGTCACTACTTGGAAAAGTAACTTTAACAAGCACTGAACAGTTGCTAGTGCCATCAGTATCAGTAGTTCCTAGAATACATTTGGTATGATAAAGCTTGCTCGTCCAGGACACATTTACCTGGCAACTAGTCACATAAAATGGAGATTAGAATTAAGTGATTATCTGTCCCATCATGCCCAACTGCACTTCCTAAGGGCTAAATTAGACTATCCACACTTAATCTGGTGCCCTCCACATGTTTTGGTCTCCTGTTGTATTTGACTATTGGCTTTGTTGATTTGACTGATGGGAATTGCAGGAGAAAGTTGACAAAATATTGGCTGGCACCAGATAGGTGAACAAGATGATGTTTGAAAGACAAAAGCTAACAGATATGTTTGCCTAACACTAAACAGAGTCTCAGTCTTATCAGTATCTTTTAACTGAACTGATGACATGGTCTAGGTTGAATTAGATGTTAATATTTATGATGTTGTTCTTCAATTAAATGTATATTAGTATGTTCCTCCCTCTGAAAAACAGCCTGAAGGCTGAACCAAACATCTGTCACAGCTATAAATAAAATAAAATGGTGTACAATTTTGTGAATTGCATACTTCTCATGATTGGTCGTATTGGATATTAAGAGGCATAATTTTATTCTAGGTGTCAAAAAAATGGATTGCTTCTGAGAGAATGGAACAATACAATTTGCCAAGACAGGGACAGATGAAGGGGAAACGTGAAATATCTAAAGGAGAGTGATTTAGGCAAATGCATACATTTGGTTTCTAAAGCATGTGCTATGTTAAAAGGGAATGATCTATTATTTACTGACTTATGTTTCTTGTTTAAACAATTAAACTGCTTGATTTCTTTTGCTATGGTGACTGGTGTTTTGAATGTCATAGTCTTAATCATAACTGACAAAAAAAGTACATGGCAATAATGTGCACTTTGTATCAATAGTCCTATATTGCAACATGTTTCAGATGATACACATTAATTCAAGATGGTTTGCGTTTTGGCTGTTGTATTTTAGAGGGACTTATTTTAGATCTCTAAATTGTTCTGATGGAAAAGGACATTACTTCAGCGTTCAGAACGTCATCCGTTCTTACTTTGAGTTCTCAAAAAGGTACCGCAACCAACAAAGTGGTCCTTTAAAAGGAATTTCAAGGAACACTAAAGCTTTTTAATGTGTATTGATAGTAATTTGACACTGAAGCTATGAAACTTCAAGTTTATGTACGTATAAAGAAAAAATCCATTTCAAGCCACATGTCGGTAGAGGATGGGAAATAAATCCTCTTCTGCTAATTTCAGAAATACTGCTTGAACCAGGCTGGTGCCTTTACACTGTTGGATTAATGCAGTTTGATGCTACAGTAGAGTCTCACTTATCCAAGCTTCTGGATTATCCAATGCATTTTTGTAGTCAATGTTTTCAATACATCATGATATTTTGGTGCTAAATTCGTAAATACAGTAATTACTACATAGCATTACTGCGTATTGAACTACTTTTTCTGTCAAATTTGTTGTATAACATGATGTTTTGGTGCTTAATTTGTAAAATCATAACCTAATTTGATGTTTAATAGGCTTTTCCTTAATCTCTCCTTATTATCCAACATATTTGCTTATCCAACATTCTGCCGGCCCGTTTACGTTGGATAAGTGAGACTCTACTGTACTTCAATTGCTATGGCTCAATGCTATGGATTCATGGGAGCTGTAGTTTTACAAGGTCTTTAGCTTTCTCTGCCGAAACTTATGGTGCCTCATCAGACTACAAAGACAGGGATTCTACAGCATTGAGCCATGGCAGTTAATGTGGAAATCAAACTGCATTAATTCTACAGTGTAGATGCATCCTAAGACTCTTGGAGACCAGGGACCATTTCACACTATTTATTTATTTATTTACAGTATTTATATTCCGCCCTTCTCACCCCGAAGGGGACTCAGGGCGGATCACATTATAACACACATAGGGCAAACATTCAATGCCCATAAACACATCAAACAGAGACAGAGAGAGACACGCAGAGGCAAGTTAACCTTCTTCTGAGGGGATGTTCGATTCTGGCCACAGGGGGGAGCAGCTGCTTCATCATCCACACTGACGGCACTTCCTCATTCCAGGTCGTAAATTAGTTAATCTTGCCTCCCCACTTTTTATAAGTGGTACCTTATCTCCTACTTGATAGATGCAACTATCTTTCGGGTTGCTAGGTTAGCAACGAGCAGGGGCTATTTTTTATTTTTAATTGACGGGTGCTCACCCCGCCACGGGCTGGCCTCGAACTCATGACCTCATGGTCAGAGTGATTTAAGGCAGCTGCTCAACAGCTGCGCCACAGCCCGGCCACTACACACTACTACACACTACTACACACTACACTACACACTACTACACAGCACAGCCACTACACAATTATAGTCACTTCACTTCCCATTATAACATCCTATAGAATCCAGGAGTGTATATTTTAGAAGGGCTCTCTGTAAGTCACAACCAGAGAGTTTTCATGCCTCAGCAAACTACAGACCCAAGGAGTGTTACCATGCCAGTTAAAATGGAATTACAGTGCTATGATTGCGTAGTGATAAAAGACCCCAGGTATAAATACTGCCAATAAAACAATATATAAATTAGAAACTATTGCTATGTGCCTCTTCTGCAACACATCAGGAATTTGCTTTGATTGCTTTGAGTGAAATACTGTACTTTGTTCAAAGTGTAACAGTAACCAGGCTATTCTTCATTGTACCTCTCGGCACAAAAACACAACCCAGAAGTAAGTGGCTCCTGATTTATTGCCTCTACCCTAAGCCCTTTGACTGATGCTGAGTGAATGCTGCCTGATTTCAACTAATTAGAACCATGTCTGTGAGGAGGATATATGAATCTCTTACACTCCCACATAATTATTTGAGATTTTCCAGAGGAAAGGGAGTACCTTTCTCTTGGGGTCACTTTTGTCAGCTAAATAATTAGTCAGAGACCAGAAAGGGCAGTGACACTGCTCATGTCTGGATAGTGTAGAAAAACTTGCTGAAATCACCACACATCTGAAACCTTGCCATTGAAACCTTTTAGTATCTGCCCTTAATCATCCCAGATGGTAGAAATACTCAACCGGTGAGAAAGGACCAGTCACATTGCCCCGGCAGTCATGCTTCCTAAAAATTAAATAGCTCACAAGGCACAAGTATGTAACATATGCACAGGAATAGATGTATAAGAGCTTTGAGGGTGACCTGGTGTCTTCAGTGGTCATCCGTAAGTAAGGAAACCCAGTCTCTGTTGGACACCCATTCTTCCACCCAAGAAGGTCCCATAATCCTTTCCAAGAGAACTGCAATTGCTCAGCTCCACAGTTGCATTCTACACTTTTTGAAGAACCCTTCTGATTTTCTAGTTCTTCATTTATTGTCCTGTGCCTTTCGGGCTACACACATCTTCTAAATAAAGACCACTTGTCATCAGAGCACAGAGTCAGGTGTTTGGTAATGTACCAAAATAAGGCAGCATGGAATTCTATCATGAATAGATGGGCTGCCACTTCAAATTCATATTGTGTTACAGCCAAAAGAACAGAGCAAAAAGAATACTTGAAATCATTACCTGTCTCCCATTATAAATAGACCCACAAGAGAAAGGAAAATAGACAATGCATCTATGAGGTGTCTGCTTATGCCACACTATTTTAAGCAATAATACCCCAGTCATCAAATATGTGTTTGTTTAGTTTAGTCGGTTATCTTTATGTCACTTTCAAAGCAGCATGCACGATTCTCTTCCTTGCTCATTACAACAAACATTTGAGGTACACCAGATTCAGAAAGGGCTCTAGGTCAGGGCCTCTTAAATGTTTCCACTCTTAACTCCTTTAGGCCAGAGAAATGTTCATGTGTCCCCAGGTATAAAAATCTCTATATATAAAAATGTAATGTTCATTTTACTATGGAGTAAACAGCAAAACCACTGAACCCAATCACACTAAATTTAGCCACAAAAGACATAGTCATCCAAAATATGTCTTTCAGTCAAAAAAAACCCCAAGAAAAATAGTCCAAATTACAGAGGACGAGGAAGAGCCTTTCTCCCCCTAACTGCCAGTTAGAAAGGCAGGCTCTGCTGCCTTTAGCCCCCCCCCCCTCGCGCTGCCTTTAGGCACCGCCCTCTTCATATCCTAGCACCTCCCTCAGCCAAAATGGCGCCTAGGGCACAGGCAGAGTGCACTTAGGCCTGATCCACACTGCCTACAAAATACAGATTTTCTTATTTGAACTGGATTATATGGCAGTGTAGACTCAAGGTCCTTCCACACAGCTATATTACCTCAACAATGTGAGACAGCAGCCAAAAACCCCAATGCAATTCTGGGCAACATCTACAGGAGTAAGCTGCCTGGATTGAGGGGAGCAGTCATTCCACTCTATTCCGCTCTGGTCAGATCTCACATGGAGTGCTGTGTTCAGTTCAAGAAGGATATTGATAAGTTGGAACATGTTCAGGGAAAGGGAGATCAATATCATCAAAAATCTGGAAACAAAGCTTACAAGAAATAACTTGGGGGAGCTGGGTATGCTTAGTTTGAAGAGGAGGAATGAGAGGTGACAGGATAGATATCTTTAACTACCTGAAGGAAAAGAAGCATACTTTTCTGCTGTTTCAGGAACTATAACACAAACCCAGAGATTCAAATTGCAAGAAAAGAGTTTCTACTTAAAACTAACAATTTAATAACTATGGGAATGCATTAACAGTAGAACAAGCAGCTTCAGAGAGTGGTGAACTCTCCTTCTTTGGAAGTCTTTTGAAAGCAGGTGGGTAGACAGCTTGCAAGAATGCTTTAGTTATGTATTCCTGCGTTACAGGGGTTGGACTAGAAAGCCCTTCCCGCTCTTAAGAGTTTGTTATTCTGTGATTCTGTACTGTTTCCGCAATCTCCTTATAACATCCAGGATTTTCCTTTTATGATGCAAAAGGCTACAGGAGATATTTAAAGGTTCAGGAAGCTTGTAAAGAGTCTCTTTCTGTGTGTATATATACTGTACATCTATATATAGATATAGATATAGATACACACACACTACACACACACACATGGATCCAGCATTATATATCCTGGATCAAAAAAGCAAGAATTACTGAATTTAGCTGATTTCCTTCTATTATTTTTCTGTCACCATATGATCCTGGTTCCACTCTGCCTGTGCTCTGTTAAGCAAAATGAAACTCTCCAACATTAATTATGTAATTTGCACATCGGCCCTGGCGCTTCCCTTGCTGCTTTTAGACCACTGAAAACAAAAAGGAATTCAATATTGCAAGCCCATTAGCACTATAGCTGCAGGTTCTATGCTAATATGCTGGATTCCTCTCCCATGTCCATTGATGATTCTTCCCCCACGCAGCAAATGGAAAATTGAAAATTCTGGAACTTAGAATTTGACCAGTTTTGTTCTGGAAAAAAAAAGATAAAAACTTTTTGAGAATCCCCATCTAGAAGGGAATTTTACAGGAACAGAAGGGTCAGAATTCATGATAATCTCTATTTAAATGTTCTTAATGTATAGTTTTGGAAGGGTTTCGGTATTTATCGTATACGGATGCTATTATGCGTCTCTCCTTGGGTGCGTGACTTTGTACTTTCCATGAGAAAGATGAAATGTATTGTCATTGAAAATCGATATAGGGAGTAACCCAGAGTTGTCAAGGCAGCTTCAAGAATAGCTTTTGCAGCTTTTGAGGTGCAATTGCATAAACCATAATTACATACACCTTCAGGCTGTTTCATACAAAGCATTTTTCCTACACAGAGAAATAAGCTGAAGGTGCCTTTGGTCCAATTATATGCTTAAAACAGGTAATAAAGATTAAGGTCTCCTTCATACACTCTCTGTATAGAAAAGATGCTTTGTATGAAACAACCTTTAGGGGTGCATAAGGGGCCAATCCCTGATAAGCCTCTGATACGGTCCTCCTAAGAACATAATGTTCTGGGGAGGTTATCTTATCTTTCTCCAAATGGTTTGCCATTCAGTTTAAGCAATATATTATATAAGCCGCACTGGTTTACGGGCTAACTGTTAACATAGGAAAATATTTAAACCAGAGGTGGCAATTACCATATTTTAGTCACCTCCACCTATCGTGTCAGAAGTGACTTGAGAACATACTGCAAATCGCTTCTGGTGTGAGAGAATTGGCCGTCTACAGAGACGTTGCCCAGAGGATGCCCGGATATGTTACCATCCTGCTGGGAGGCTTCTCTCATGTCCCTGCAAGCTAGAGCTGACAGACGGGAGCTCACCCTGTCTCACAGATTCGATCCAGAAACCTTCAGGTCAGCAACCCAATCTTCAAGTTAGCAGTTCAGCCGGCACAAGGGTTTAACCCATTGAACCACCGTGGCTCCAACCTTATTTTAGTCACAGATAGTGGACTATATGCAGCATTATGCCTACCGTGGGTAGACTCCTGAAATGACTAGGACTTGATAGTCATGATAGTCAGTGGTTTACTCTGCATAGGGTAATACTGGATTTAGCCTCGGAGGCTGTAACTATGGAACCTTACAGCTGTTGCTGGATTGCAGATCCTAGCAGTCAAGGTCAACATAACAATGAGAGGAAATGCTGGATTAACTTGTAGCCATGTCTGGAGAGTCAAATGATTGTCATCTTTGATTTAACGTCCCCTCCCCAGCTAAGCAGTTCATTACTCATACTCCCATAGTGTCCCAGTTTGTCAGTGACAGTATGAAATGATCCTCTGTCACCCCACTTTTTTCCTCCCTCCCTTTTGTTCTCTTTGTTTTCAGCTGGTGTTGTGTGCTCCCTGCAACCAGCCCCAGTCAGCAATCTGACTGCAAGACTATGCTGAAGTTTTCAAAAACTCTTCAAAGGCAGCCCTATGTAGCGAACAATCCAGTATCCCAATTAAGGCACCATGGCCAGATCTAAATGAATGGGCACAGCTGGCGCATAAGCCTTAACTGTGTAAATGCACTTCTAGTTAGGGCAGAAATCAGAGCTTCCAGGTTCAAGGCTGAACACAGAAGCTGTAAATATGCATCTTCAGGGAGAATATAACTCCATGTGGCACAGGTTTTTCTCTGAACCACCCCTTCATCTTGTCTGAGGCCCCTTCCAAACAGTTGTATCAAATCCACATTGAACTGGATTATATGGCAGTGTGGACTCAGATAATCCAGTTCAAAGCAGATATTGTGGATTATCTGCCTTGATATTCTGGGTTATGGAGCTCCTGATGGAAAAGTTTGAATCTGAGGAGCGGAGTGAGCGCCCGCTGTTAGCGCCACCTTCTGCCAACCTAGCAGTTTGAAAACATGCAAATGTGAGTAGATCAATAGGTACCGCTCCGGCGGGAAGTTAACGGCGCTCCATGCAGTCATGTCAGCCACATGAACTTGGAGGTGTCTACAGACAACGCCGGCTCTTCGGCTTAGAAATGGAGATGAGCACTAACCTAGACTTCCTCTTCTAGGGGATTAATGTGCATCCTAAATAGTATGGGGGACAGAACCAAACTCTGACAGACCCCACAGGTCAATAGTCAAGGAATCACTCAGTACCACTTTCTGGGTTCACCCCTCCAAGAATAAACAAAGCCACTGAAAAGCAGTGGTCAGCCACTGAAAAGCAGAATAAAAAGGAGGGAAAAACCTTTCAGGCAAGCTCTGAGGCAAAAAAGGCCTAAACCAACTGACCTAAACCAGATTGAAATGGGTCTACATAATCTGTTTTATCCACAAACTCCTGGAGCTGGGAGGCCGCCACACACCCCAGAAACTTGTCTAAAAATGGAATGCTAGAGGTTGTTTAATAATAATCCAGAATGATAGGATCCAATCTCTCTCTCTGTGTGTGAAATAATGGTTTCATAGGTGTATCCTTCAAGCAAGAGGGAACTCTGCATTAACCACTCTCTCTACCCAGTTAGCCAATCTCCCCTCTGGCTTTTCCCGTGAGTTAAAAAGGGAAAAGATCTAAAGCACATGGGGTAGTGATTGTCTCTCAAAGCATCTTGTCTACATTCTTGGTTTGCACAAATAGAAACAGGCCAGAGTTACATTCATTTAATTCTGTATCAATTATAATATCAAAATCCGAGTGGATCCAAGTCATTTTATCTGTCCAGCAAGTTGATTACAACAGGTTGACAATTAGTCTGGAATATCTTCTCTTGGTCCTGTTGTAAAATACCTCTGATCACTCAAAACATCCCCACTCGTTGGTTCTTTGCAGATGTAATAGAACCCAAGAAGAAATTTGCCTTTGCTGCCTGAATTGCGCTCAGATAAGCTGTAGCCTGGGTTTGACTGAACCCATTCTGAGTTTTCTGCCAATGTTGCGTTAGTTGCCTTCTCAGTTGATTCATGCCACAAACTCCTTGGAAAACCTTCTCTGTATGATGCTCAGGAGTGATCTTGTCCACCCCATGTAGTGTGGTTAAGAGTAAGGAACCATGGAACCTGTAGTCAATAGGGCCTGGAGAATCAAAGATTTCTCCACATGTATTGTCTCCTAAACAAATTGAAAATCCTTGGTTCATTCTAGAAATTCAGCTTTGAAGGATGATGGCTACACTGTTACTCATGTACATTTACTGTGCCATATGCATATACAGTAGAGTCTCACTTATCCAACATAAACGGGCCGGCAGAATGTTGGATAAGCGAATATGTTGGATAATAAGGAGGCATTAAGGAAAAGCCTATTAAACATCAAATTAGGTTATGATTTTACAAATGAAACACCAAAACATCATGTTATACAACAAATTTGGCAGAAAAAGTAGTTCAATACGCAGTAATGCTATGTAGTAATTACTGTATTTATGAATTTAGCACCAAAATATCACGATATATTGAAAACATTGACTACAAAAATGCATTGGATAATCCAGAACGTTGGATAAGCGAGTGTTGGATAAGCGAGACTCTACTGTATATAAATGTTTTAAAACCTTCATGCATTTTGCTAACCATATGCAAGCATCCATTTATGGAGCTGTTGAAATCCTCATGCAAGATTTAGCCAGAAAAATGGCCAAAAATCTGAGGAGTGACAGAAACAACTGGTCAAGAGGATACTTGAATACAGCAGCCTCTATTCTTTGTAAAAGCATTTAGAAATTGGTTGCAATTAAAAGAAGCTAGCCTTCCATAAATGTTCTTAATACAACCAGACAAAAATGGGCACACTTAGTAATGGTCCAATGTTTTTTTTTTTGAACTTTTTTTTTATTGTTGTTTTGTCATTTTATCCCACTCCCACCCTCCCACCCTCCCCTCCTTGTACATACTCTTTATACAACAAACTACAGAAGTTACATTTGAAATATCAATCTCAATCTTAATTTTTCCACTCCACATCTTAGTACATTCTCTAAATAGTTCTTAACTGGTTCCCACATCCCCTTAATTATTGCAATATTTTCAATTTTATCTATATTATTCCATTTGCAATTTGTGATTTCTACATTTAACATATCAACTATATACTTATACCAATTCGTCAGAGTCCATTTTGTTTTATCTTTCCAACCGCTCACTAAAACAATTTGTGCACATGCTATTAATTTGTCAATCATTTTTTCTTTTTGTATATTCTTCACTTCTGTTATCCTTGCATGTAGTACATTTCTATTAACTATTACTATTTGTAGATTTAGCATTCTATTGATTTCTCCTTCAATCATTCTCCAGTATTCTTGCACCCGATCGCACTCCCATATCATATGATTGAACACCCCTCTTTGTTCACAACCGTGCCAACACCTATCTTTCATCCCTGGTAAAAACCGTGAAAGTTGTGCAGGAGTTCTGTACCATTTTTGTAACATTTTCCTTCTTGCTTCCCTTAATACATTGTACTTTTCTTTTGCTATATTACTTATTTCCCTTTGTATATCTTCCCTCTCAATTTCCATGTCCATTCTCCATGTTTGGAAAACTTCCTCTACTATTTCTTCTTTTACCGTTATAATTTGTTCATACAGATCTCCTGCCACCTTCTTTTCCTCTCTCAAACATTTCCTAATCACCTTCTCAAATGGACTGTCCTGTTCTCTAATTTTTTCTCTCAATCTAAAAATTTCCTGTCTTATAGCCCAGCTTTGAATCCAATTCCCTGATCCTATCCAATTCTGAATTTCTCTTTGTTCTACAGGGTTTCCATCTATTGTATACAAATCCTCCACTAACCTTTTCCCTTTACTTTCAATTGATCTCAATGTTCTGCCTATAATTTCGTTGTTATTGTAATTAATTTGCCATATAGTTGCCATCTTATTCTCATTGCCTGGACTTAGCTTCTTCTTTCTTTTTTTCCACACTTTTATTGTTCCTTTAAAAGGTTCCTTAAATTCTGCTTCTTCTCTCCTACTCCATTCCCTAAATATTATTTCTTTTTCTTTAGTATTATTTATTATCTTCTCCATATTTGACCATTTTTTTTAGTATACTGTATTTCCAATAATCTTTGGATTTGAAACGCATCGTGATAGACTTCTAAACTTGGAATCCCCCAGCCTCCCTCTTCCTCTTTTGCATTTAACCATTTGTCCCTTATTCTGGGCCTTTTCCCTCCGACTGCCCATTTTCTTATTCTCCTGTCCCATGTCTTTAGTGTCTTCCTATCTACTGTGTTCGGTAATGTTTGAAATAAATATGTCAATTTTGGTATTATAAACATTTTTAGTGCCCTTATTCTGTCCACTCTTGTTAATGTTTTCCCTTCCCAATTCTTAAACTGTTTCTCTATTACCTTCCATTTTTGTTTATAATTCCCCTTGACTATACTCTTTGGGTTTTTATATATCCATACTCCTAAGTATTTCAGCTTCTTTAATCCTAATCTTAACCCTGATATTTTCCTAATCTCCAGTTGTTCCCTTGGTGGGGTATTAAGACATAGTATCTCTGACTTTTTAATATTAACAAATAGTCCTGATATATTTTTAAATTCTTCCAATTTTTTAATAATATCTTTTACCATAATTAACGGTTGACTTGTAATAATCATTCATCATCGGCAAAGAAATTAAGCCTTATTTCTTCCTTTTGTCCTCCTTCCTTTTCTATTTTGTACCCTGTCCAATTGGTGCTATTCCTGATACTTTCAGCTAGCATTTCTATCGCTATTACAAATAAAGTGGGGGATAATGGACAACCTTGTTTTGTACCATTTAAAATTGGTATCTCTCCTGTCCTTCCATTATTCACCCTTATTTTTGCTTTACAGTTGCTGTACAATTGTTGCAGTGTTTTACAAAAGTTTTCCCCCATATTCAACTGTTGACATAATCTTAACAGATAATTGTGATTGACTTTATCAAATGCTTTGTAAACATCCAATTTGAGAATTCCCATTTTTTTTCTTATTCGAATTTGCATGATTCATTGCAATTACTACATTTTTTATTGGATCCCCAATTTTTCTTCCCTTCACAAATCCATATTGATCCTCTTTGATTATTTTTGGCATTATTGTTTCCAATCTTTTTGCTAAAATTTTTGTAAATATTTTATAATCTTGATTGCATAGACTAATGGGTCTGTATGACCCTGGTTGTGTTAAATCTCTCCCCTTTTGGGGTATAGTTATAATCTCTGATACTTTCCATGTTAGGGGGACTTTTTGCTTAGTGTATATTTCATTGAACAACTCTGTTAGGTGTGGTGCCAACTCTTCCATAAATGGTCCAATGTTGAATGTATCTGAAACTGTCAAAGTCCACCAGAGATTAAGAACAAACACATAATTTGGAACACATGGTATTTTTCAATAGGGCAATATTCCTTAAAGTGCTTCCCTCTAATCCATGGCTCAGCTGTTGTTTTAACTCTTTTGACTCTGAAGAGAGCAAAGGGTTATTTCACTAGCTCTGATATGATGTCTCTTTCTTACATCAGTGGAAAAGTAGTTCTTTCTTTTTCTAACTTTAGCTAATTCATGTAGGTCAAATGGAACATTCAAATATAAAATCTCACCCAGTCAGTGGAAACATTTGCATTTGTCCTTAGCAGCTAAATCCAGAGAGAAATATTAGGATTTGTCTGTTATCCATGTACACGTCTTTGGTTTGTGGGGACTTGCATAAGTCACTTATTTAGAAAAATCACTTAAACAAATTAGAGAAATGCCCACAAAAGTTAGCAGCAGGAAGGGAGGTGAGAACTTCCATCTTTTTACCCAAGTCCTAGTTCCTTCTTTCTATCAACTCTCTCTCTTTGGGGTCAGATCTGGGGGCTTTAGAGGCTATGCACAATAAGACAGTCAATGTGGTTGACAGACATAAGATCTAATCGCTATACTACACTGGCAAGAGAAACAGATAGTAAAGCCATTTTAGGCCAATCAGGAGCAGCAGGGAATATCCCATAAACATCTGCATAAGGTAAAGGGGCCAATTTTTCTCATGAATTTCCTCGAGAGCTATAGCAATATATCTGGGATAGTTTGGAGATGATGTGATGCCACTTTCAGTTTGATTTTATGCCTCAGCTTCGGAGAGGTTGTGAGATGACAAAAGTCAAAATAAAGCAAACTGCTGTGTTTTAAGGCTGCTCTGAAATGGAAAGTTGTTCTGATTTGGTTTTGGGTTTTGTTTTTGTTTTTTACCATTTTCTGAAAAAAATCACACACAAAAAAGTCCCTGGGGAGCTCACTGAAGATTTCGTATGCCTCTTGGGAGTCTGCCAAAAAGGTGGATGGGGTCCATGGGCCACACTTTCTTCACATTCACTCTTTGTAGTGTGTAATGGTTTGAATTTTGGACTAAGACTGACTAAGATCTGAATTCTCACTTGGCTACAGAAACCCAATGGGTGCCATTAAACTTTCTCAGCTTCAGAGGAATGCAATCATAAGCCGTTACTAAAAAAAAAAATCTTGCTTAGAAAACACTGCAATAAGTTTGCCTTAAAGTTGCCATACGTTGGAAGTGACTTGAAGGCGCTCAACAAAAACAGAAGTAGGAAAACATGGGAAAATAACAAGTAGTAGATAACTATTTTCTGAATCCCATATGTAATTTGGGCAGCCATGAAAATCCACTGTGAGAACCTGGGCAAGTCCCACTCTCACAGCCTCAAAGGATGGCAAATGAAGAGGGTGGCCATTTTTACTCTGAAGAAATCTTACCAAAAAAGCACCATAATAGGATTACATTGTTGTTGCTCTTGTGTGCCCTCAATTTATGGCAACCCTAAAACAAACTTACCACAGGGTCTTCTTGGCAAGATTTCTTCAGAAGCTTGCATTAGAAAAGGTTTTTTTAGAATAGAGGAGAATGCAGTATTTCAAATGTACTCCACTTCCGCTTGTATTTTGTTCATTTTACATTCTAATTTTGCATTGTCATCTGCCGCTTGTTAGACATTTTTACTTGGTGCTATCCATTTTGTTCCCATTTGCCTCTTAACATCCTTTTGCATAGCTAGAAGCTCCATCTTTTCAGCCGTGTTTCAGTAGCAAGTAGCTGGACTTTTCATTGCCCACTCCTTGCAACAACTTGCCATGATCTAACAAGTAGGCTACTTCAGATACATAATAACACAATAATGATTTACAACATGAAATGTATAGCAGTGTGAACAGTTAAAGTACAGAAAGCTCAGCTAGAGAATGGACATTTTATACAGCAAAAGATGACCAATAAGCAGACCATTGCTTTTGCTTTTTCAGAATTTAACATGTACCATCAGTCTATTTTGGACAACAAGGAGTTAAATTCTTGAAACCTCAGTTTAAATCATGGTTGCAGAAAGGGCAAATGTCTGTCCTTAAGTATTGCATGCAAAGAATCCAGGCCTGCTCTGTCATAGCCTAAAATAGTATAAGCAGCATAGAGCTGACAACTGTAAAAATCCAGCGCAATGACTGCTGGTAGACAATCAATAAGAGGCTGCTTAATGTCATTTCGAATACCTTATTTGTTGATTAAAAGCAAGCAACACTCAGCTCAGGCTCCTGAGTATTCTGAGCCAGCCTTTGAAAGTTTACTTCCATTTTCAAGATGCAAGATATGTTCCTCCAGCCATTGTTAGACGCCTGGATGGGCTTTTTTAACCATGAACCACCAGTTCAACATCCAGATTTCCATGATTTGTTGGTTTTCAAAATTTGTTGGCTTGTAATGCAAGCAAGTTCTTTTATAATAATTTCTGGAGACAGTTGAAAATGTAACTGATAAAAGAGATGACTGACTATTTGTGAGGGACGAGCTCCAAGAAGCACTGGTTGTAAGCCAAGAACCAATAGTTGTCTGACAAAACAACCACCAGGAACAACAGATCCAGAACTCAAAGCATTGAGGCACACAGGCATTCTTTTTTAGTAGCAGAGATGATGATGTCAGGGTTGTACCCTCACAGCTGATCTGAAATTCTGAATGTAGGGTTTTTTTTTCCATGTCAGGAGTGACTTGAGAAACTGCAAGTCACTTCTGGTGTGAGAGAACTGGCCGTCTCCAAGGACGTTGCCCAGGGGAAGCCCGGATGTGTTACCATCCTGTGGGACGCTTCTCTCATGTCCCTGAATGTAGGTTATGGGGTGTGACAAATGGATTTTCCCAGCCACAGTATTGTATTGTTATAAGCTATCCCTTTTACAATCAAAAGTATTGGCCAAGGGCACAGTTAGGACTTACTAGTTTTACAAAAGGTCCATGACTGATGGATATTAAAACTGACAGAAGTTCTGTTACTATGACTTAGCTGCTTTAAGTTTTGGATTCCCCTTAAAAGGCTGACTGGCTATGGAGACTGCCATGATGAGATCCTGCATTTCAAAATTTACCACTATCTTACTCATCAGCATCAAATACTAGTATTCCAGGAGAAACAGCAATGTGCAGTGAATCAAAAGCCAGGAACCAAGTGATATAGAATAAACCAAGAGACAAAATTCAGGGATAAACCGGTAGCCAGTACCAAAGAACAGTCAGATAAGGCAAGGACACATCACAGCTCAGGAAAACTTCACAACTAAAGTAAAGTTTAACTGCAAGAGGAAGCAACCTTGAAACAGGAATTTTTCTTCTTATCCAGAAGTATAGTGACCTGCTAAACAGGAATAGCTTAGAACAGGGCTTGTAGATTCTAATTTGCCTATTCCAAGGTAGTTATATGCAAGTTAATTGCTCACCAAAGAATCCCAGCAGTTCCCATTTCCATCTTTTCCAGTCTTTGACTGAATGGAAATGTGTACTTGGGAGGATGGGAAAACTAAACTGACTGGAGGCTTTTAAGTAAAGTTTATAAAATGTATTTTTCTTCTGGAAGATAACTCCCAGAATCCCCCCTGCCAGCATAGCCACTGGTCATGGTGGCTGGGATGCCTTCCAAAAAGCAACATTTACAAACACAAGGAAGGCTAGGCTCAATTAGTAAGATTGAAGCTTTTAAGTCAAATCTGGACAAATTGTGGCCTTCCAGATGTTGCTGGACAGCAATTCCTATCATTTTCAATCAGCATAGCCAATGATGGGAAATGCTGTGTGTGTGTGGGGGAGGGGGTGCAGTGTGGCAACTGCCCAATCCAGGCTGAAGGAAAAGTCTGCTGCTAGAATCAAAGTAACAGTGACACTAAATGCCCTTAATCCTTAAATATTAGCCCCAGAGGGATTAGACAGGATGAGGACCACAGCATATGGGGAAGCAGGTTAAATCCCTTCCCCCATGTCTGAAAATCATCCCTCAAAAGGCCCCCGAGACTTCGTAGTTGTGTATTTTTCATTAACTTCCAACATATCATGTCGTTTTCTTGGCAAGATTTGTTCAGAGGGGGGGTTTTTTGGTCGCCTTTGACTGAAGTTGAGAGAGTGTGACCTGTGGAAAATCGCCCAGTGCTTTTTCATTACCAAACAGGGTTTTGAGTTTCCAGGGAACCCCTACCTCCTGGTCCAGCACCCAAACCACTACATCATCTGGACTGACAGAAGCAAACACTGGTGTCCAAGCAGGTTTCTTGAAAAAGCTTTCCTCCAGGATTTTAAAACTGCTGTTAGTGATTCCTTACATTTTAAGCAACCATTTCTTTAAAGGTGATAAACACGACAGTGTCAGTCCTGTGAATTAAACAGTAACATACTAGATAATGAGTCAGAAATAGATCAATCCAACTCTGTATTGTTGACACAAACTGGCAGCAGCTCTTCTGGTTTTCAGCTAGGGGGTTTCCTTGCCTTCTTGGAGATGCCCCTGGGGATTGGCAGTGATCTTCAGCATGCAAAACATATGCTCTGCTAAAGGTCACCCACCAAGTTTTGAAGAAATAGCATATTTAGCTGCTTTGAGTCTTCTTGTGGAAAGAAAAGGCAGGGTATAAATGAACATCATCATCATCATCATCATCATCATCATCATACTGTAATAATATTTGAAATCTGCTTACCTGGTGATGTCACTAGAATTGGTGTCACCCGGTGTGGTAACTCCTGGTGTCACCCTCATAGACCTCTTTTCATACCAGACCATATCATGATATTGTAGCTAAAATAACAGAAAATTTAGCAAAATCAACACTATTAAAAAACCAGCAGCAATAAAAACAACAGCACATGCTTATCACAGGAGCAGACAAAACCATTACTTGAATGTAATTGTAAATGGGCAATAATGACTAGAGCACATGCTCATTAGAGGGTTCAAAAAGTTTTATCCTTATAGGTATTTTGATATAGTACATGTAAGCTGGGCTTACATAAATGTTTTTTGTAGTTATATCTAAGTATATATTTTTAAACAAATATTTAATTTCTGCTGAAGATGTATAGCAGAGCTTTCCAAACTGTGTATCGTGATATGTTAGTGTGTCAGCTGCATTGTGTAGGTGTGTCACATGAATGTAAGCGGAGCCACAGTAGCACAATGGGTTAAACCCTTGTGCAGGCTGAACTGCTGACCTGAAGGTTGGGTTGCTGACCTGAAGGTTGCCAGTTTGAATCTGCGAGAGGGGGTGAGCTCCCGTCTGTCAGCTCTAGCTTGCAGGGACATGAGAGAAGAGAGAATTACAGCTGATGTATGTGACACCAACGTGAAATTTTTGGAAATGCTCTGATCTATAGACAAAAAATTGGCATTACCTCCTATGATGGTGTCACTCAACAACCCCTACTAAACCCTCAATGTGATGCTTGCCAGTGTTCCCACCAAAGCCAGGGCCCTCTGTGCATTAGCCAAACCATTCCTTTTCTGTGCACCCACGACTTCTTTCTGGGCTGGTAAGGGTGAATACAAAGCAAGGCTGGAGAAAAGATATAAAAGAACCTTCTTAGAAACTCTCCAGAAGAGACAAGGCTGAGGTTGAGAGTAAAAGGTGGCTAGACGAGAGTCGGAAGCAGAGGGCACCATCACGCTGAATTACCCTCCGCATGCACTGATCCAAGACGACATATCCCCAAAAGAGACTGAGAGCAGGAGAGAAGCAGACATGAAGAGCAGCTTTTCAAAAAAAAAAAAAAGAAGGGGAAGGAGAGAGACATAGTGACCTCATTTCTGCCGTAAAAGCATGCTACTTCAAATCTTGCTGCCAACGCAAAGGGTGGTGACCTTGAGTATCAAAAGGTCATGGTTTGCATTGCCTTTGCAATAAGCCAGCCAGCCAGCCCTACACAACCCCCCCCCCTCCGTTTCTTTCCCTGTCGAAAGCAAACTAAAACAAAAAAATCACACAACAAAAGCCCTTCCCTTTGCAACAAATGTAATTCATTTCGAAAGACCATATGCTTGTGTTCCATCACTGAGAACAAGCTTTTTTGTTCATGTCTGGGCAACAAATGCTTGCATTCTCAACAGTAGATAAATATCCCCAGGAAAATGCCTCCTGATTTCCTTGACCTACTGTACATTCATAAAATGCAGAGCGGGGAATGGAAGAGAAAAGAGAGAAAGTAGCCCTTATTGGTGTACAGAAAACATAAGCTTAACTGGTAGTCCAGAGGGCAAATGAGCCTGATAATGATGACGAAGATGATACATTAACATTTTGAACCAACAGAGCAGGAAAGTATGACAGCTATTTAAGAAGAAAATTGCAATGCTGTTACAAGGGGGCAGAAAGAACCCCCATCTTTCCCAAGCTCACCCCTCTGACTCCAGACTCCTTCCATTTTCTTAGTGAAAAAATAGATCAGGAAAGCAGACAAAGGCTGAGTGTAAAATGTGATTCAAAGAAGGGCTCAATGTTTAAAGACAGGAGGATTCTTCAACTTAGCAAGGTTTTTCCTTAACTTCTTTTTCACAGTAAGGAAAACTATGCAAGATGTGGTAGAAAAAGAAGTGACGCCAGAGAACGGAGAACATTTCATTAAGAAATGGGCCATGATATGATTAAAAGCCTTACCTGAAGCCACTTTGTGTTAAATACTGGCAAGGAAAAAAGGAGAAGTTTGGTTTGGCACAGACAACATTGCTCCAAACCCTTTACAGACAGTAGGATGGAAACCCCTAATGCTGATAAAGATCTAGGAATCTGGGCTGTTTCCTGTATTACACACTGCTTTTTGCACATTCAGTAATTACATCATGATGGGACATCTACTGTATTAAGACTATTTAAAGGCATTACCAGTTGTTTTATTCCAGGATGAATTATTGTCCAACAATCCATTGCTATGATTTTATCTTTTGCACAGTTTGACTCTACAGACCTTTTTTTAAACACAAAACAATTAAAACACTATAATTCCACTTTACCTGCCATAATAACATCTTATGACATTCTGTGGCTGGTAAGTTGCTGTCACTAGAGCCCTCCACTGAGAATACTAAACTTCCCTTCCTAAACTGCATATCCCAAGACTCCATGGGAGTTGCCATAGCAATTAAAGTTGAATGTAGCACTTTAATTGTGTAGTAAGGACTGGCTGCAAACTATTCTGTATGCAGAGTGTGTGCTTTGTCATTCAGCAGGAGTGTATCCTTGCTAAATTTTGGGCAGTTATAAAGACCCAAGTGGGACCTTAAAGATAAGATGCTTCATCTACCATAAACTTTGTCTGGCAAAGAAGCAAAAATTATAATTATTTAATAATTTTGCTTCTTATCCAATATACCTGACACTACAATTTAATTTCCTTTCTTCCCTTTGCTTCTATATTTAAAAAATGCTTACCAGTTTGCATCCATTACTCCAGAAAGGTGTTGTTGCCAAAACTAACAGTTTTACTAGCCAGCTTCTGCATCATTCATGAAATTACTTTCCTGGGAGCCATGCATTAAGATCTAACAGAGACAAACTATTACTGCTTTATTTTCACCAATTACATTAACTTCCCTTTCTCTGAAGCTTCTTAGCATAATAAGCAGTCCTGGCATGAGAAGAGCCTTTACTCATACAGCAAGGTTACACTGCCTTGTCTTGTCAGTCTTCACTTCCAACATTGTCGACCTGTTTCTCCCTTCTGTGAATTCTAGGTTGGGCCCAGAGATGAGGGAATTTAGTGAGATGAAGCATGCGAGAATGCTTCCCATAAGATGTATACGCCGCCTCCCTGGGACGGGAGTGTGCATGGATCTAGGGCAGTATGTGTCACTCGAACTCAAAGGTTAAATCACAGCAGTGTAGAGAACCTGGTAAGCATTGCTAGGAACTCTCAGACCTAGTTCTATTTGTCCACAGATATCACAATCACAGTAGGAGCTATAGATTATGTACCGTTAGAATACTTTACCGTGGTTAAAGAAAAGAACCTACCACAATTCCTTGGTAAAAATGTACAGTTATTCCTCCACATGTGTGGCCTTGACTTTTGAGGATTTGATTATTTGTGAATTTGATTAATTCTCTCACACCAAGAGCGACTTGCAGTTTCTCAAGTCACTCCTGACAAGAATATTAATTAGCTTCTGGGAAAAGGATCACACTGAAGGATGATGACTTTCCTAGACAAGTGTTTGCTCAAGTTAAAAGAAATGTGTGATTTTTTAATTTGTGGGGTATTTTTCACTTTTTCTGAGTTTCTGTTCCCCTCACCGCAACTAATGTGGAGGGCTGACTGTAGTGAAAAAGAAACTATGTCTTTTCCTCTTCCTTTGGACTCCTGCAGTTTCCTAGGTTTCAAACAAGACTCATTGTATTGTCAAAGGGTCATTGTTTTCCTGCTATGCTCAGGTTGTAGGCCAACAATGTTTTAAATGTATAGATGAAGGATGCACTTTTTGTCTGGAGTGACAGAGGTCTATGGGGAATTTTTAGTTGTCTCTTTTTCTAGAGTTCAGCCTAAATTTGAGTCATTACTGCAAATCAAATCCATAGACTAGGTAAAATCCAACACTGTTCTGACATCTTTGTTGGAATTTTTACTCCTGATCCTGCTTTCTTCCTTTCCAAAGCTATAATGGCAACAAATGTTTCCTGGTCAATATGATGACAGGAAAAATAAAAGAAAGAAAGAGCACAACCACTGCTATGACATCCAAGAAAGGAGCTGAAACCAATAATTTGTGCTCATTTAGTCAAATGAAATGAGGGGGACAGGGGAGCAGGCCAGCAGTTTTTGTCATAGCAAAAACTATGCTCTCAAAAAGTTTCCACTTGTTATTCCTTACTAGTAGACAATAACTTCCAAGTACTCAGACCTGTGCATAAGCAAGCTGTTTTGGACAGTCACAGGCAATTGATTAAATAACTAGACTGGAATGAAAGAGTCAAAAGGGAGAAAGTTATTTATGATTTGTTGTTTGTTTGTTTGTTTGTTTGTTTGTTTACATCATTTCTACCCCGCCTTTTTCACCTGAGGGGACTCAAGGTGGCTTACAATAATAGGCAAAAATTCAATGCCTGACACAATACATTGTTGTTGTGTATTTAAATTGTTTCCAACTTATAGGTGCCCTAAGGAGAATATATTACAGGGTTTTAAAAAATAATACTTTGATTCTAACATTGCAGGGAAGGTTGGATGGTATTGTTAAGCTTTGATAATGCCAAGGCTGAACCAACTGGGCATTCTAGCCAGCAGAGGGCAATAGTGCCCTAACTCATGATCAGGTTGCAGGTCACCAGCTTTAAAAGAGAAGTCAGCTGTCATTAGCCTAATAGTCCCCAAAAAGGTTTTACTGCTAACAGGATACTACAGGAGTGAGGCTTTGTCTGCATTCAGCTTCCAGTACACTCGGCAGACCACCCTTCTAACAGCAAAGGCTCGCCATCAGCAAATTACGCCATTGAGAATGACTCAGAAATTTCAGCTGAGGCAGAATGTGGCCACTCAGGTTTTTGTTGGGGACCTGAGTCTTGGATCATATTACATCCATTCTGTACCGACTGCAGTGTTTGGTGCTGTGTTCCCAGGCTAAATTTGAAAGGTTGTTTTTTTATCTTTAACACCTTAAAACAGCTTGAATCCAGGAATATTTGAAGCAAACATACAACTTTTATCAGTCTGTGATTTAAGAAGGTTTCATTCAAAACTAGGAGGTTGCCAAAAGATAGTGTCCTCTTAGTTGTGCTCCCATTCCTCTGTAGTTCTCATATATGATACACATATGGCTGCCTCAGTTTTTGTTTTTAACATGATCTTTGACTTTTTACTGAAAGAGTTTCGTATACACACACACACACACACACACACACACACATATGCTACTTTTGTGGGTTCTTTAAGTTTGGCTTGATTGATTTGCTTCATTCTTAATTTTGCTTGATGTATGATGCCACGAACTAGTTAAAATAATAGTTGAAGTATATGTGTTACATTGTAAGCTATCTTGGGAAGACTGCAGCCCTAAAAGGTAGATAAGTAATGAATATGATAAAATAAATGTGCTCCAAAGTCTGCACAAGCTATTATTAAACTTTTCTGAAGTTAGTTTCTGTGTATGAATCATTCCCTCTGCCACTCACTATATTGTATAACAAGGTCCTTCAAAATGTAGACTTGTACAGCTAGAAACAATTTGTTTTGGAGGGGAGTGCTATGGATATCATGGACTTGTTCAATCCAAAGAGCTACATCCCTGATTTTGCATGACCTGAGCAAGACTGTTAATAATTAGGGCTCTTTCATAAAGTTATCATAAGTTGAAATTAACATTATGGCAGATAGCAATGATAATTAGAAAATATCATTTATTTCAAATCAGAGACACTGTCATCTTTTATTTACTTTATACGTTCTGATTTTTTAAAAATAGTATATATTGTCAGTGACTATGGAAAGGGTATAATGGAAAAAATGAGGAGAAAAGAATAGAGTTGACATGAAGACGATAGTCCTTCAGATGTCATTAGACTGAAGCTCCCATCATTGCAACATCGTTACTCATCTTTGGCTGCCTGAGCAGGTGGGAGTTGTGGTTTCACCGCATCAGAAAGTACAAGGGTAAATCAAAAGCCTTCTCACATTTTGATCTCTGTATGCCATTACCAGCCTCTTCTGATCGGTTTTGATTTCTTTCTGTCTCTCGCCAAGAACAAAGTGGAGAAACTTGGGTGGAATCCAAGGATACTTACATGATTAAAAAACATGCCACTCATTTGTATTTCTACAATGAGATACTCCAGGAGACAAGGAGATCAACCTTCCAGGAAGATGAGTTGATAAAGAAACGGGTCCTATTTGTCATTCAGAGATGGAAATAGCAAGAGGGACTTCCCTTCCTCCATTCCCCACCTCCACCGTTGCTGCCACAAAGAGCATCGAGATTCAATTTTGGTCTGTGAGTAGAGAGGACAACTGAATCTCTAAAAGAGGGAGACGCCTAAATGGGGTTGACACAACTGAGATAGCCCTGCAGTGTGTGCTGTAGTCCCACTATTTTGAAACACCACAAATGGAGCAACCTTGGCTAAAATCTGGAATAGCAGTGATTTGTGTTACAGTATTTTGTTGGTGGATCTCTTTTAGATTTCTAGATACCATTGGTGTTGAAACTCCTCTAGCCTCCTAGACAATCATAGCTATATACATTCATAGGCATTGTTTCATTCTTTAGTTCAACATTTTCACAGGGAGATGTCTTATGCGTCTAAGATGGCATGAGATAATAACGTTCTTATTAAATGCTACTTTTTTCTTCTCCTTGATACTGCGCAGAAACCATGGAGGCAGATTACGAATGATGGGCTTGGCTGTATCCCTGGCCAGGCCCCTGAAGGGTGTCATTCATCAGCATTATTGCCTGGCTCTGCCACTTCTAATTGCTTAGGTAAATTACAATGGCTCAGGCGATCTGAGTCCAGCAATGCTGCTTGTCACAGGACAGCAGTCACTGGGGGGAGAAACTAATTTAGCACTAGCAATCATGCCCATCTAATTTATTATGGATAAATTTTCATAAAATTAAGTGCTTCACTAGCACAAGACAATTGGGAAGCATAACTGCACTAATTAATACAACATACATTCACTGACTGTGCACCCACCCCATGTGTCGTTCTTCACACATCTGAAAGGGAAGTATCCTGAAAACCCAGTTTGCCATGAGGATTGCAAACAAATACTTGTTTTCTAATTATTTCCAATCTATCAGTTTGGAATCAGTTCAATTCTCCTTCAGTTCTGATTTTTCTAGACATGTATGATTTTCTTCCTTTTTAAAGAAAAAAACCCTTAAGTTTAGTGTGAGAAAACATACAACTCAAAAAGAACACTGTAGCCAAACTGCTGTTCATCACAAAATTTGTAGCAGCAAAAGAATTCTAATGTACTGATTAATTATTATCATGCATTAAGCATCAGGAGAGAACATAGGGTTGTGTGTGAGCGTGCAAAAAGTTCTGTCTGGCTTTCAAAGTTGCCACAACTGTAAATATGAAACATACAAAGTCATAGGTTTTCTAGACTACATCATCAAATTGCCTAACAGGATACTAATCTTTGTTTTTAAAGCAGTGGCAACTAAATGACTTTGTAAATATCGTTATTGAGAAATCAGAACACACACACACAGGGAGAATATATCCTGCCTTCATCTTGGCCAGACTGATGGGGCTGATGGCAGCTGGAGTCCAACGATATCTGGAGGGGCACAGGTTTCCCCACCTTTGCTATACACATGATTCTTAGGCCTCTTCCACACCGCCATATAATCCATATTATCAAAGCAGATAATCCACATTATCTGCTTTGAATTGGATTATATGTCCACACTGCCAGATCATCCAGTTCAAAGTAGATAATCTTGATTTTATATGGCAGTGTAGAAGGGACCTTAGTTATTCATCACCCATAAGTTCTTGAACTCAGTTCCCAGAATCCCCGACTATTAGCCAAACTGGTTGGATCTTCTAGAAGTTCAAAACACCTGACTGGCTGAAGTTTTAAAACCACTGCTATACATACCAATTGGCAAAACAAAACAGCAAAACAGCTGCTGTAGCCTGTGTCCATTTGCCACTGAAAGGGGAAAGAAAGAGGGTTAGGCCTACGGGACCCTACGAAAAACAAAGAAAACACCTTTACTTAGTGAACACATTTTTTGAAGAATGACAAGGTCCTCAAGGATGACTCTATTATCCACTTCTGCTCTAAATTTTGGGTTTAACTTTTGAAGATTTGATTATTATTATGTTCTCTCAACTGGAAATTGACCATAAGATCATCCTGGAGGATCTAGAGATTCCTAGAAAAGTGTTCTCTCAGGAATATCTAGGTCCTCCAGCATGCCTTTGATGAATAGAATATATTAATCAAATCCATGAGAAAATTAATACTTATGCCCACACAGGGTTTTTTAAAATCGTGTCAGAAAATAATTGAAAACATACTGAAAACTGCTTCTGGTGTGAGAGAATCGGCCATCTGCAAAGATATTGCCCAGGGGATGCCCAGATGTGTTACCATCCTGCAAGGGGCTTCTCTTATGTCCCCGCATAGGAAGCTAGGACTGACATACGGGAGCTCACCCCTTCTCGCAGATTCGAACCACCGATCTTCAGGTCAGCAGTTCAGCCGGCACAAGAGTTTTACCCACTGCGCCACCGCAGCTCCTCACCAAACAGGTGAGTAGAGACATATCCCAATCTCCCTTTGCATGTGTGGGGCAAAAGACAGAATGTTTCCAGGGGTAAAATACTTCTACATATATCACTGTGCAAACCACCAATTATTAAACCAGAGCAACCGTGAGGAATTAGACATATCATATGCTATTGTCATTACCATCCTCCACTGCTCCCAGCTTTCATATGCTTATTGGCCTATATCTTGTTTGCTCTCACTAGAATAAATCCATTAAATCATTGGGACTTACCTACATGTTGATTGAAAGGATTTGCTCTGGTTGGAAGTAACCAACAGATGGCTGGCATCCTTGTAGCAGCATATGAATGCTAAATCTATTTATACTTGTGTATACAGTACAACACCCTTATCCACGAACTCTATATTAATGGTTTAAAAAAATACCCCCCACCCCCCACCCCGCAAGTGTTTGTGAGCCTTTCTAAGCCCCTCAGTGCAAATCTATTATATGCTTCTAACCCAAATATAGTTTCAGGTATCCATGGGGTATGAGATGTGGGGATCATATTGTACTTTTTTTGTGTGTTCATATCAAAGGTTGGTATTCTCTGTCATCCTCTGAAATGATCAAAGTTGTCCCCCTCCTCTCACCCCAACACACCATTACACTTGGTGTAAGGCTCCAACCCACAGCACTTTGTTGCTAGTGAAGTGTACAGCAGGAGTTTTCCATATCTAGCTATATCCCCAGATGCTTTCCACATCTAGCTATAGCTCCAGAGGCAGATTAATGACATCATGTGCTGAGACATCCAGAGGATCTCCATGGAACATCTCATTGGTCTGCATTTGACTATGAGGACTTAAGAAGATATTCCTCCAATATTAGTTTCCCAATGGAATAGCTGGGAAATCATCTAGCTATATTCCCAGAGGCAGATTAATGACATCATGTGTTGAGACTTCCAGGAGATTCTATTGGATCTCCATGGAACATCTCATTGGTCTGCATTTGACTACGAGAATGTAAGAAGATATTCCTCCAATCTCGGTTTCCCAATGGAATAGCTGGAAAAGCATTTAGCTATATCTCCAGAGGCAGATTAATGACATCATGTGCTGAGACTTCGAGAGGACTCTAATGGATTGCCATGGAACATCTCATTGGTCTGCATTTGACTATGAGGACATAAAAAGATATTCCTCCAATCTCAGTTTCCAAAGAAATAGCTGGGTGGGCTGTCGTAATACAACAATCAATCCAAGGGTCAGTGACTATTTGAAATGTCATGGCTTCTTACTATAGAATCCTAGGTTTCTTCCTTGGCATGAGAATGCTGTAGATGTAGCATATCTTGGTTTCAGTAAGATGTTTGAAAAGATCCCCCATGATATTCTCCTAAAGACTTGGTAAAATGTGGGCTAAACAATGTTACTGTTAACTGGATTGGGAATTATTTAACTGGCCAAACCCAAAGGGTGCCTACCAATGATTCCTCTTCATCATTCAAAGAATGCTTTCTGCTGCAATAGAGACTAGGTTGCAGAGAAATTGATTCAAATTGCAGAAGAAGCAATACCACCTAAACAGTTGGAAGTATTTCCTGACAATAATAGATGTTCAACATTGTAATACATTGCCTTGGAGTGTGGTAAATTCTCCTTCTCTGGGGGTTTTAAGTAGAGGCTGGATGGCCATCTGTTGAGAATGCTTGGATTGTGTGTTCGTGCATGATAAGGGTTCAGACTGGATGGCCTTTGTGGTCTCTTCCAGCTCTACGACTCTATATACGAGATTCTGTTGAACTTCATTCACAGCTCAAGGAATTCTAAGTCCTTTACCGAACTACAAATCCTTGAATTCCTTAGGATGGATCTATGGCAGTTAAAATGGTATAAGACCAATATAATGGTATAGTTTGGAAATGCCAATGTTAAAGAGCTCTAATGAACCTGTGAACAATAGCACTAGAGCTCAAACAGGTTGGAGACAGAACATCTGACATTTTATATGCATAGAGTTCCATCTTGACTTCATGGACATTTTCACATTAGGAACTGTAGATTTCTCTCTCACACACACACACACACACATCTTGAGGCATACTTGAGCCTATTATACAGCAATAGCCTTGCATTTGAATGGTGCCACCCCTTTCACAACAGCTTGAACCAAGTTGTTAGACTCCGAATTTTGTTGACATGAAACATTAGTGCACTAACTTCTGAGTGGATGGAAAGCAGTCAGACCAGCCAAGCAGACAGGAAGAGGAGTGATTGACTGTGTTAAGTTTCCATTTTGCTGCCTCTAAAGTAATTTTCCTTTTAGCTCCATAGTGACATTTTAACTGACATGCTCATAAATTATATGTTTTTAAACCCTCTTGACAGATCCCTCATACATTCTGCCATCCATAGTCTTAAGAGTGTTTTCAGACTGAGAGTGGAAAAATGACCTTTTTGAACTACAGCTTCCAAAATTTCCCAGCCAGCATAGATACTGAATAGACCATTTTTCTTGCTTTCCTTGGAAGCCCTTCCCTTTTGTCTTACCAGTGTGTGGCCTCCACAGAACTCTGTAGACAATGAACAGAAATCACTGACTCAAAAACTTTGCAGCCCCAAATATGCTGCCACTCGACTGTCTAGTACCGTCAAATCAGCTTTTGTTTATGGTGATCCTATAAATGAACATCTTCCAAGAGCCTGATTTGGAAATAAAGACCCCCGAACAGATTATGGTTTCATTCTTTTACAAGATCAAAATTTGGCTGCACAAACATTAGTCCTGGCATAATTTCACCATACAAGAGAAAAATATTGTTTCTATTGTGAATGTAACAGTTCTTTATTTGATTGTTTAACAACTCCTTTTGTATCTGTTTTCATGTTGATGTATTGATACTAAATTTAGGTTTAATGATTTCTGTATTATTGTAATAAGTGGATACTTGTCTTTGTAGTTCCAGGGAACCCATTTTCTTCTTTTTTGATAATTTCACCATACACCATGATCTGAAGTCTTGCCATTTGGACTCTTCCCCCTTGCAGCCACAGTAGGGAGCATCCACGCTGTATAATTATAGCAGTTTGATTTCACTTTAACTGTCATGGCTCTGTCTTATGGAATCCTGGGATCTGTAGTTTAGTAAAGTCGGAGTGATGTAGCGGTAGGAGAATTGGGCTATGACTCTGGGGTCCAGAATTTGAATCCCTGCTCAGCCATGACCATGGGTGACCATGAGAAAGTCACAATCTCCCAGGCAAGGTACACTTCTTGTCCAGAGATAAGTTTGCCTCAGGGTTGTCATAGGTCAAAAAACTACTTGGAGGTTAACAACAAAAACAAAGTTGTGAGACTTATTTTCTACATCCCCCTGAACTAAACCTTTAGAAGTTTCTGGCAGTGAATTCTAAATATTCAACAGACCAACCCCAGTATTCCATTGGCTGGAGCCATGGATGTTGAAGTGGTATCAAAGTTCTGTAACTATATAGGGTGGCAAAAGAGGTAAAAATCAAAATCCTAGAATCGTACTATTCACAATCAGGTTACTGTCTGATTCAATTGGAATGTGTTGTTGTTGTTTTGTTTTCCTGCTTTTGTGAACTCCTTATAGCATATCATTATTGATATGCTGAAAAAATTACATGGTAGGTTGGTTGCTGTGAAAGGGTGCAATAAGTCTTTTAAATCCAAGATTTGGAAAATTAATGGCTGTGGCAGAATATGGCAGTTCAGCTATAAAGTAATAAGGTAGGGAGCTACTCTTGCCAGATTCCATGGGAAGAAACTAAAATTTTTATAATGGAAAGAAAGACTCAAAAAGGGAGGGAGATAGGTTGCCATAACCCGTCACATGAGAATGTGGAACATTTGTGAGAAGATGTACAGAGAGGGAGGCAATGATAGAAGATAGCATCTAGCAACCTCATGGTGTATAGCTCCCATCAACTCCAGCCAATGTATGATAAGAGTTATACTCCAATATGCTCCAGATGTTTTGGAGTACAGCTGCCATCGTGTACTGGCTAAGGTTGTTGAGAGCTATATATTATGACGTTGTGCAAGAGGGTAGTACAAGGTCATACTCTTTGACAAGAGCATGGAAACATTCATTTTGATATGGCAAAGTCTTTGCATCTCCCAGATTGGGCCCTGGGGATCCTGAGAGTTATCATCATCATCATCATCATTTATACCCTGCCTTTCTCCTTGTGGGGACTCAAGGCAACTAACACTCATAGAATCATAGAGTTCGAAGAGACCTCATGGGCCCTCCAGTCCGACCCCCTGCCAAGAAGCAGGAAAACTGCATTCAAAGCACCCCCAATAGATGGCCATCCAGCTTCTGTTTAAAAGCCTTCAAAGAAGGAGCCTCCACCACACTCCAGGGCAGAGAGTTCCACTGCTGAACAGCTCTCACAGTGAAGAAGTTCTTCCTAATGTTCAGGTGGAATCTCCTTTCCTGTAGTTTGAAGCCATTGTTCCTAGTCTCCAAGGCAGTAGAAAACAAGCTTGCTCCCTCTTCCCAATGACTTCACCTTACATACTTACTTACTTAGGCGATCCCTCATAGTTCGAGGATGATGGTCCTCCATTTCTTGATTTTTTTTAATGTGTGGAGGTTGGTGCACGGCCAGTCAACACACAGTCTTCACAGATTGAGGTCCCAGCAGTGGTGTGATTAATACAATGAGAGTGGCTTCTCAGTCTGCTGCAGCCTTCTTCCGCCTTCACAGCCGTTGTAATATGTACCATGTTATCTTCCGCCTGCTCCGCCGTTGAGGTCTTTGGGTCTTCGGATTATTCTTGGTCTGGATCCTCCCCTGTGGCCACTCCTGGAAGTGCGTGACTCCAATGGTTGTGCCCTCAGTTTCACTGGAACATGCAAGCCCCCTCACCACGTCAAGGTGACAATCCATCATGTCTCCTCGCAGCCTTCTTTTCTGCAGGCTAAACATGCCCAGCTCTTTAAGTCACTCCTGTGGTAAAATCAGAATTAAAATACAGTAAATACACTAAAATGAATGTTCCTATTCCCCTCAATCCCACTCAACTTCTCCAAAACTCATCCCTTACCCTGGTTTGGGGGGGGGGGGAATCCCACATTCTACTCTCTGCAGGTCTCAAGTGGGATAATGGGCCAGGTACCTGGCTCCTCTCACAATATATTTGTATATTTATACATAAATATTACAAAACTATCACTCTGTAGAATTACTATAGTTTTATATCACTTTAACTACTAGGGTTCAATGCTATAGAATACTGGGAGTTCTCTGTCAAAGAGTGCGAGGGCCTCACTAAACTACAGTTCTCATTGAGTGTGGCTGTTAAAGTAATATCATATTGCATTAATTCTACATAACAGATACACCCCAAAAGCCTAGTGTCCTTTCTCCTTCAATGACAAATAAAACCTCATTAGCATCATTCTAAAACTTTTTTTTACTGCTGACAGAAATATATATAATATCATGCTATAGATCTTCCATATTTTTTCTCTCAAAACCACTTATGCTAGAATCTGCAACAAACTAAAACATGGCAACCTGAAAGGTAAGAAACAATCTGTCACAAGCAAAAGCTTTCATTACATTAAGTATTGACACTGTTGATACAACTGTGTACCCTTTAGGATTCGGTGATCTCATTTTCTAAGTATTTCTTCCTGCCGCTCAGCCTGCAGTGTGCCAGATATAGAACCTGGCAGCTCAGAAATTATAAAGCTTTTATAATTAAAGTTTAGAAAGCATCTACCCAAGATCCTGGAATCTGTTTGGAAGAAAGATTTATACCAATGCTGTCTGAGAAGTCAGTAGAATTAATATTAATTCCTAAGAGTCTGGAACATATTTTGCTATGGGCTACAATTTCCAGAATTTTGGCAGAGATACTTGGAACTGCATTTAAAAAGGTAATTTCCTGTAAGCTCTAAACTTTTCTACCCTGTCCAAGCCTTCTCTTGATTTTTCTGGTAAGTGTTTAATTCCCTATGGCTGGAACATCTCGTATCTCTTTGCCAACTCAATATCATCCATGATTCTTTGTTGTTGATATGTGCTTTCATGTTGATTCCAATTTATGACAACCGTATCTTAGGGTTTTCCTGACAGGATTTGTTTGGAATGTGTGAGAAATGTGCCCAAGCTCACCCCATAGGTTTCTGTGGCAGAGAGGGGATTCAAACAGTGGCTTACCACAGTCTTAATTCCACACTCAAACCACCACATCACACAAACTGTGTTCTTATCAGGCAGGAAAGCTTGAACAAAAAGCGATATGGGGCAGCTTCCCTTGGCAGAAATTTTTTTCCATGATAGCCAGTGTGAAAAGCTAGTGATTCACATCCACTGGGTTCTCTACTAGATATGTTGAAAGTCCAAGTGAGCAATTGCTTTTTCTTTCTGCTGTTTGCAAAACTGCATTCAGATGGTGCATAGGAGCTCCTTCCCTACCAGTCTTTTGGTGTGGCTGGTCCAGGCACCTCAAGGTGAGGGTTGCCCAACAAGGGTCGCCACGTAAGGAGATGCTCCTTTCTGTGATGAACAAAGCAATGCATTTCCTGGCACAATGGGAGGTTACACCAGCCTAGGTACTCTCCCACATTAAGGCCAGTATTCTGTCTTTGGCATACAGGGATAAATTCTATCTACCTACCTACCTCTCTCTGTCATTGCTGAAGACAGAGAACTTGACCTTCCTCATGCAGTGATCAATCACTCTGAAAATCCAGCCTTTTAATGCTGTCGAACCACAACATGACCACGTAGTGGCTGTGGGAGAGCATGGAGTATCTGAGAAACATCTAGCATTTTATTTTCCGAGCCCAATTCAAGTTGCAGGTCATTACCTACAAAGCCCTAAACGGTTTGGGACCCACCTACCTTCGAGACCGCATTTCCCCCTATGAACCTGCACGATCTCTTCGCTCGTCGGGGGAGGCCCTCTTCTCGCTTCCACCACCCTCGCAGTCGCGGTTGGTGGGGACGAGAGAGAGGGCCTTCTCTGTCGTGGCCCCCCAGCTTTGGAACTCGCTCCCAGGGAGATTAGGCAGGCCCCCACCCTTCTTTCTTTTCGGAAGAGCCTGAAAACTTGGCTCTTCCAGAAGGCCTTTGATGATTGATCCTTGTAGGATCGAATTACTTGCCTACTAAGCAATAGACCCTCAGGTATGCTTTCTCAGGATTACACCTAGCACTTTAAGTACTACACCTGCTGTGTAATTACCCCTCCCTGATGACTTGACATTTTTTCTGCACCTTGGCCCAGATCTTTAGATCCAACTCATGATTTTAACATTATTTTGTATATTGACCTTTTATGACTGTTTTTATCCATGTTGAGGTTTTATTGTTGGCTGATTTGTTTATTGTTTTTGTTTTGATTTTGTGCTGTTGTGTCCAGGCATAGCCCCATGTAAGCTGCCCCGAGTCCCTTCGGGGAGATGGGGCAGGGTATAAGAATAAAGTTATTATTATTATTATAGCTATGTCCCTGTAGCCTGATGTAGCATAATGAAGGCATCTTCCAGAGGATTTTCACAGGGAAGACAGGAGACAAGGCACAGTACAACATAGCAAAATCTTATAATACATCAAGAAGTGGGAGCTATGACAGGCCTGGGGCTTTTTTTTATGTCCAATGACCTTGCAGAATCAGGAAACCCATCATTTTTGGAAGTCTACTTCTGGTTTCCTCCAAATTAATTTGTTTATGCTAAAGAGTATAGACAGTCTTTGCACTCTATTCAAAGGGTAAAGTATGATGATGATACCCGGTTCTCTTTATCTTTATCATTGGATTCAGGTGAGGCAGTGCAAGTGTTGGATGAGTGACTGGATGGTATAATGGGTTGGGTTAGGGTCAATAACCTGAACCTGAATCCTGATAAGGCAGTGGCTGTATGATCTGGAGTGCTAGCACAAACTTTTTCTAGAAGGGATAACTTAGCCAGAGTAGCCCATGGACTGAAAATCTCCTAATTAGAGTACTGAAATGTACTGTATGTGGGGCCACCCTTGAAGATGACTCAGAAGCTATAGCTGGTACAAAATGCAGTGACAAGGTGGATGACTATGGTATCATATAAACAAAATGTAAGAACAGTTTAAAGCAGCTGTTAACTGCCACCCAGTTGACTTCAACTATGGGAACTCTATGAATGAGATATCTCTAAGTTATCAACAGCCCTGCTTCTGTTCTTGCAGACCTAGGGCCACAGCTTCCTTGATTGGGTCTATCCATCTGTGATGCTCTCTTCCTCGTCTCCTACTGCCTTCTCCTCTACCAAGCATTTTTCTAGTGAGTCATGTCTTTTCATGTACAGCAATCTCAATTTATTCATCTTAGCTTCTAGTGAGAGTTCAGACTTGATTTGCGCTTAGAACCATTGATTTTTTCTTTTAGTAGTCCACAGTATCTTCCAGCACCAAATTTCAAAAGGGTTGATTTTCTTCCTATTACATTTCTTCACTCTCAAGCTTTCACAACCAAATATAGAAATTGGAAATGCAAAAGTATGGACAATCCTAATTTTAGTATTCTTTACACTTCCGAATGTCATCTAGTTCCTCAATTGCTGTTCTTCCAAGCCCTAGTTTTCTTCTGATTTCTTGCCTGAAGTCTCCTTTTTGATTAATGATTCAGCCAATCTTTTACTGTTTCAATGTCTTCATCATCTGCTTTAAAGTTACATACATTATAAGGTTATGATTTTGGTTTTTTAATGCTCATTTGTAAATCTGCATTTGCACTTCCTTCCATTACTTTCTTCAGTAACCATTCCTTCCAATTCTTTGCTATTTTCTGCTAGTAGTATGGTTTCAACTGCATATCTTAAATTGTTGGTGTTCCACATTTATGGGTTTGATATTTGAGGTTTGTTTAAAATATCATCTCTAAGAATTTCAAGACCCCCTAGTGAGGATATGGTGAAATTAACTTTCAAAATGAGCAATGAATCAAATCAACATGAGATTCTTGTTAAATCATTTAATTAAAAAACCAAGCAGAATGGGTAATATTTTGCTTAGTAGCACGACATGTGAAATGGATCTTGTTTGGTTTTTTTCATGTCAGGAGCAACTTAAGAAACTGCAAGTCGCTCCTGGTATGAGAGAATTGGTCATCTGCAAGGACATTGCCCAGGGGACTCCTGGGTGTTTTACCATCCTGTAGGAGGCTTTTCTCATATCCCCACATGGGAAGCTGGAGCTGACAGATGGGAGCCCACATCACTCCCTGGATCGAACCGCCAACCTTTTGGTCAGCAGTCCTGCCAGCACAAGGGTTTAACCCATTGCACCTCTGCTATCTTGGGATTATTGTTGCTCATAAACTGAACTGAACATAATGCAACAATGTAGTGCTGCTGGCAAAGAAGGTAAATAATATTTTACTCTTCATTGATAGAAATGTAGTTTCCAAGTAAAGGGAGTAATAGTTCTGGTATACTCTGCATGAAAATATCATCTGGGGTGCTGTATTCGGCTTTGAGCATCTCATTTTATGAAAGATATAGACAAGTTGGAGCAGATTCAGAGATGTTACAACAGATAAGGAGAACAAACATGAGGAAAGGTTGAGGGAGTTGGATATATTCAGCCTGGTGAAGAGAAGACTGAGTTATGCCATGACTGTACCTTTTAAATATCTCAAGAACTGTCATGCAGAGTAGCAAACAGGCCTGTTTTCTGCTGTCCTAAAGGACTGGTCTGGTTGAATGGTATTAAGTTAGAAAGGGGTAGCAGAAGGAACATCTAGACCAGTGGCCAACATCTAGCCACGGCCCATCTAAGATTCTCTAAAATCCTGATCCCCCCACCCGGTGACATATCATTCTTATTATTCAAAAAGTGAACTCCTATTCACATGGAGGAAGCCTAAAAGACCATTAACTTGGTCTAAACAAGTTTCCAAAGAACATGGCATCCACGAAAAATTAAAATAAAAGAACAAAAGGACAATTGAATCACTGAGGAGGAAATCATTAAGAAATTGTTAAAATAATAATATGAAATAATATGGAAGAATAGCAAATTAAGTTTCAAAACATATAATAGAGAACCAAAATGCATAAAAATAAAATAATTTTAATCTCCATTGTCACCAGTTGACCACCATGTATTCTGATTTTAATTTTAAAAATGGATATATCACAATATATATTTATATATTGAGGCCCCTAGAACCATAAGAAATGCAAACAAATCACTGTTAAGGCATGGTCAAACTTTGGCCCTCCAGGTGTTTTGGACTACCAGCTGTTAGGAATTGTGGGACTTGAAGTCCAAAACACGTGGAGGGCCGAAGTTTGTCAATGCCTGGTTTAAACAGTAAAAGAAACCAATTGCCTAGAGCCATTCTAAGGTCTCTTTTTCTGGGCAGTCTTCAAAATGAAGTCAGACAAGCTACTTGCTGGAGATGTTTTAGCTGTATTTTCTGCACTGAGTGGTGTTGATGGCCTATATGGGATCCTTCAAGCTTTGTGATTCCGTTGTTCCAATAGAGAAAAGTTCAAAAACAGTCAATTGCTTTTTAAAGTGTCTCACCTCTTTGCTATCCAACTGAAATCAAAGGACATTACTTAAATCAAGGATAGTTCTGTGGGAAGTCTGAACAGGTCTCAGAAATGGAAATTCAAAATACCCAATCATTAATAGTTGAGAATACTTATCATGTGTCTTCCATGAGACAGGCAGACTAGACGTATTAGATCAATGTAAACGTTGGTGTCTCCAGGAGTCCAATATGTCTGGTCAGTTTTTTCCTTAGGCATGGATAAATTACTTCTTTGTGTTTTATCTCCCACAAGGGGGTTTGATAGTTCTGGTAGCTGCTGCAATGCTCCTCCTCTCCTCTGGTTGTTCAACCAGCTGGGCTCTGGGCTTCCACTCCTCACTGGTCTTTCTGCGTGGTTCCAATTTTATCTCTCTATTAATTTAACCCAAGGGGTGAGGGGTCAGGCTTGACAACACCTGGAGACACTACACATCAGAACATGATCAAAGAATTACTATGCTTTAAATGTATTTAAAAAAATAGGGTGTTACAACAAAATGAAAGGTTGGTCTCAAACTGGTAGGATTTTTCATCAAATTATTTAGTTGCTTACATAAGAATAATGCAGAAAAGGGCCAAAACTGAAAATATTCCCAGCTAAAAAAAATGTAACTTAATATTCCCTTGGAGCAGGTGGTAAAACCAGTTGAAGAAGATGCTTTCATCCTAGTGTTCCACCACAGAACTCTCTTCTGAGGATCCTTAAAATACGTTGGGTGGAAAGGCAGAGGGAGTGTGTTGGAAAGCATTGGTTGTGTGGGTCTCAAAATATGCTGCTAAGTGCAACAACTGGTGGTGACTCAGTTTTTATACAGAAACACAAACCCAAAAGGAGGCAGCCAGTAAAGCTGAAAGCATGTGAAACATTGCTGTTGTAGCAGTAATGCCATTAGGATAAAGCTAGAAATAAAATCTGCCTGTGTCAGATGTAAACCTGGAGGGTTGTGTCTTGGTTTGTGAGGTAGATTAGGATACACAGGCTTGGGAATACTACTTTTTAAGGCTACAATTTCCAGAAACTCTTGGTTTGCTTTCCAAGATCTCAGTGACTGGTTCCATTTCACAAGATCTCAGGACAAGGGGAGGAATCTCAGCATGAGAGCGCTATCCTAAAAACAAGTTGTTTTATTTTCAACCATGTACTCCTAGTTCCCATTGCTGCTGGCTACTTTGAAGATGTTGGTGTAGAGATTCAAGAAATCTCCCACTTTTCCTTTTCTTCCCTGTCTCTTGTGACATCAACAAGTACTTATTATTATTATTATCATCATCATCACCACCACCATCATCATCATCTTTATTTATATCCTGCCTTTCTCCCCATGGGGACTCAAGGCAGTAACAATCCACACTAGACAATATCTGGGTCTCAGATGTTGACTATGAAATCTTGAACCCTGGGATGCTCTTGACCTGGCAAGCCTATTCAGTTCCCACAAAATAACATCTTCTATATTTGGATCCTATTGATATACTGCTAAATGATCAATTGATTGGTGTAGACCTCTGACCTCCAGCCACTTTGCAACAGCAATGACTTAAGTCCTTCTCTTTCTCTCTGCTGGTTTTTTAAAAAAATCCTGGGCAACATATAGGGATCAGGAGTGATGGGCTGGTGTGAGTGTATAAGAAAAGTAAAACTCAAACTCTGCTAATAAAAACGAACCATATGCATACAGAATGAACATTTTGTTGTTCATTGCTGTCAAGTCAACTTTTACTTATAGAAATCCTATGAATGAGAGACCTTCAAATCATTCTATCATCAATATTCCTGTTCAGGTCTTGCAGACCCATGGCTATGGCTCTCTTGATTTGAGTTTGATCATATAGAATATGGTGTGCCTCTTTCCCTACTGCTTTCTCACTTACCAAACTTTATTGTCCTTTTTAGTGAATCATGTCTACTTCCGCACTAAAATCACTATTCCACATTGGCTATTTTTTTAAAAAAAGCTTCCAAAATTCTCTAGCAAGCATGACTGTTTAGGTGAATCTGGGAGCTCAAAGTGATTTTAAGGACGTCATCACACTAGAGCATGGATCTAAAGTGGATCCATGCTCTAGTGCGATGAGGCAGTAAGTTAACATCTGGTTGACTTATCCACTCTGCAAACACTTGACTTTGGTGAGTGATTTTATGGATCTTGAGGCTTGCTCTCAGCACTCACCCAATTGTAGATAAACCAGCGTCTCCAACCACTTGTTCAATGCAGATCTTGAGCTATATTTTCTACAGATGGCTACTTAGACTCTGCTTGAGTGCTTTCCTCTGGGTAGAAGTATAGAATCATAGACTTGGAAGAGACTACAGAGGCCATTCAGTCCAACTCCTTGCCTTGGCAAAAATACACAATCAAACATACCCAACAGTGTTGGCTATTTGACTGCATTTCTGTTAGGAGTTTTCTTTTTTCATTTCTTCTATATGTTAGTTGAACTTTCTTTAGTCATCCATCCTGTTTCTTTAGCTATCCATTTTAAACACATTTCATTTTTCATACTCACTAACATATTATGACTTTATAGAAACTCCCATCTCTTTTAATATTCTTGACCACAGAATGACACCCAGTATTTCCCTAGATTTCAGCTTTCTTAAAGTTTAGAATATATGTCTGACTATGCTTGGCTTTCTCTTTCCAGTGTATAACAAACTCCAGATAATTGATTTGATTTCTCAAGAGGCAGGGGAAAAGTTCTTCATTTGTTTAATTTAATATTTAAAGGGTTAGCATGGAAGGCTCTTGTATTCTGTCCCAGCAATAAGAATTCAAATAAGCAGGTATAGACAGCCTGGCTGGGTATATCATGAAATACAAAGACGGCTGCACAATTTATTCCTGGAAGTGCTGAATGTGTCACGCTCTCCTCCCTGGCTAGAGAAAAGGTGAAGCTATTTTAGTAAAATTTACAACATGTTTTCTGAATTGGAGCAAGTCTTATTATATACTCTAGGATTTGGCGAAACATGCTGATATTATGAGATGGCACAGTTAACAGGGCATGAAGATATTGCCAGTGGGGAGATAAGAACAATCCACATCTTTATTCACAATAGTTGTGATAGTTCTTGTTGGGTTGTCAGTTCCAAGAATCTATCATCAGCCCAAGCAGAATGACAAACCCTCCCACTACTATCTGCTCTATAGTGAATAGAAGCGTGTAGAGCCTGAACTCCCAAGGTGTTTGATTATCTCTTCCAATATCTCCAGACTCTGGGTATTGTCCTTGAGATTGATAAGGAGTGAAATCCAACATCCCATGGTGAAAAGAAATCTTTCACATAAAAGTTTTGTGGTAGCTGACCCCCAATTGGTACTAGTAGACCAGACAGCAGAACCTAGAGATCACCAGAGGAAGATCAATCCAGTTTGCTATCCAACTTGCAATTTCTATGTTCACTACACCTGCCTCACTAGTTAGGAATGGTGTTACAATTTAAGAGGGTGATGTTTCATCTGCTCAAACTGTAGGACTACCCTACTCTACCCTACCCTAGGTCAAATATAGGGCTGGTGTCCTGGAGCAGTTTCCTCAAATAGCAGTTCCCCTTCGTAGCCATCTGTGGGTTGTTCTAGGAGTTTTTTGCCATTAAATGCCTTCAAGTCAACGCAGACCTATATTTTCCTTGGCAAGATCTATTTAGAAGAGGTTGGCCATTTGCTTTCCTTGAAAGTAAAGGGGAGTATGGGTTGCCCAAGACTTCCCAATGGATTTCTATGGCTAGAAATGAATGGGGATTTGAATGCCGATCTCTTGGAATTCTAGTCCAAGATACAAGCCATTTTGATTTTCGATTCCGGGAACAATAAGCACAAAATAACTACCTGTGTGGACCCATTTCTCTTCCACCAACTTTGATGAAAATGACAGACTGAACTCCTGCATTTTCAATACTGGTATAACAAATGGAAACCTCAGCAAATTCAGGCAGTAGCTGGGAAAGAAAAGGAAGTAAGTTGCATCTTTTGGCTCCTAACCAGAGAAGGGCCTGGAGCAATTGCACCACTGATAATAGGGGCCCTGGGATCACCCTTGGTGCAGTGATAAGACTCTTGGCACAAGTGGACATGTCCAGTTCATGCTCTTTTATTTGCTGTGTGTGACCTGGTTACTAGAGCTGATGCAATTACTACAAAATAAACATGAAGGTTGGAACCTTTGTGCCATTTATCTTCTCAATTTGGTATGCCTAACTAAATACTTTAAAAATAAACAAAACAGAAACAAATCACCCTTCTGGCACTTCATTTATTAAGACCAATTTTAAAATGAATTAAACCATGTTGACCTCCTTGGTGCTTGAAAACAGGATAGTCTCTTGAATGGATGATTTGGCCTTTTAGTTTAAGCTTATTGGGATGTTTGCATGTGTATGTGTATTAATCTGTTTCAATTGAGTGGGGTATGTGAAAAGTGTAAACTACAGTTGCCTGGTTCTGGACAAAGAAAAAAAAAGATTTGCCACATACCCCACTGCTTTTTGGGTTTTTCCTCCAATAATCTTTTATAGATTGACAATGGCCCTTTTAGCCAAGTGTCTTGCCTTTGGCAGGGCTTGCCAACTTCACCACTCAAATTTCTTTTCTCTGATCCAGAATCCCATGGAGGTGGTGGGGAATGACATCTGTGCATGACACTCCCATTTGAATAATTTGATTTAATCAAAGGAATAATTCTGGATACAAGAAGAGTGTGTGTTTGAAGGTTAATGCTCCATGAAAAGAATAGAAAAGCCTGGTAGTCATCCATACACACAACAGCAGTCCCATGCATTGAACTATACACAGGATTGATGACTTCAGAGTGAAAACTAGGTGTGGAGAACTAGCTAGCATGCACAGCCAGCACTTGGGAGTAGGGATGGTTCATGATTTAGTTTCAGTTCATTTTTCAATAACAATTTACCAAAATGTTGTACACTTCTTGATATTCATGATTAAAAGAACTGGAGATTCAGAATATAGGAAGAGTCTGTTGAATCAAACCAAATGACCTATTTAGTCCTGTTATAGCTTATGGGAAGCCCACAAGAAGAACCGAAAAGGAATAGCACAGCTGGTCCAGCACGCCAAACACATTGAACTGAATATATAAAACAACTTATTTTAGATGTTGGAGATGATGCTATAAAAAGAAGTACAGTTTCATCTGAAGCAGAACTGTCCAGTGATGAAAACACTGCAAAATATCAGGAATGGGTAAACTAGCAAATCAGAAGGTAGGAACAAATGGCAGTCTACTGAAGACAGTAAAATGGCTTTGCTTACTGTCCCATATGGATCTAAGGAAGGGGTGACCAACAAATAATAATTATAATTTATCTCTGTAGCAGAAGAACAGGTAATAGTAAGGGAAAAAATGTGTGTGGGAGAGCCAATACCAACTTTTCAGCTGACTTGATATAACCAAATTTGGACTATGGTTTTGGCAGAAAAGCTGAACAAACAATGACACAGAGAATATTACTAAGCCATGATACAACTTTATTCTATTTGTTAATAAACTGGAAAATAAACATGCATTGCAAAACTTGACACCCAATGGAAAGACATACAATATGGAGTATTAAAAAGGGAAAATGGGCTGACTTTTCCAGTACAAGTCCTGAATTCTTTGCAGTGCTTTTTCTGTTGATCATTATATATTGTATAACATTTAATAAAGTATCAGCCTTAAAATACTTCATAATTTGTAAATACTTTTAAAGTAGTTGTTCCAATAGTGATTCTTGAGGGATCGCACATTATATGAATTACACTATCACTGTCCATATAGACTTGGTCTTGACATTCTGTGCTGTTATCCATACAGTCTTGTCAATCCTGAGCATTTAATGAAAAACTGATATTTAAAATGTGCAAGGTAGTGAAACATAGGAATGATGATGTCTAATATACATATAGCTTTGCATTGCTTTAATGTAAAACGGTGTTCTAAGTTGGTTTGTTTCCAAAGCACAGCAGCAACTTGAAAAAATTGTGAACAAGGTCAAGAACTGGGTGAATCCCTCTCATATTTCTGATCTGTGGAAAGAAAAACCTCAGAAATCCAACATCTCCAACCTTAAGTCACCTTCACAGGGTAGCCTTATTCCATGTATAGTGTGTAGTCTATGTCAAAACAAGGAGTGCTTGGGCCCTCTAAATGTTTTGCATTGAAGTTTCTACAGTCCCTTATCATTGGCCATTCTGAGTTGTGAAATGGGACTTGCAGGACAATACAACTGAAAGGCCAAAAAGTCCCCAATTCTGGGGGCCTTTCATACAACACAATTATAAAAATCAAGACCCCACTTTAATTGCCATAGTTCCATCCAATGGAATCCTGGGATTTTTAGTTTACAAAGGAGCATTTAGGATTCTCAGCAAGAGAGCTCTGATGCTTCACCAAACTACAATCTTCATAGGATGTTGTCATGGAATCTTGTGTGGTATGAAAGGTCTATGGCTTTAGCATGACACCTCAGAAGCATGCCTACAACTGTCCCATGTTAGTGTCCATATTCAGAACCACTACTCATGGAGCACCTGTGTCACAGAACTGTGAGTATAGGTACCAGTTTGCTGATATTTTATTGAACATGTAAATTGCCTGAATGGTGTGTCTTCATTGTTTCATTTCCATATATTCCCTCTAAATGTCTTTTTCTTTCCCACGCTCTTCATGCATTTGCAGACTAGACATGTATAAATGACACAGCAAAGATACAATAGAGAACCAGTCCCAAATATAGCCAGTGCTCTACATTTGTTGGAGTGAGGAGCACAGGGCCCTCACTGAAAATAAAAATTAAAACTGAATTGTAAAGGAAAAATTACTAGTGTTTTTTACCTGAGAAAACACCTTTCTAGGCATTTCTATGTCTTTTAGCACAACTCTGTGGTCAACTTCTGTCGGAAACAGATCATAGAATTGAACTGGAGGTTTCTCTCTAGAAATCTCTAAGTCTTCCAAGCATTTTTCTGCAGTTAACTTCCAGAGGAGTCACACTGGAGGATCTAGAGATTCCCAGAGAGAACATAATAATCAAATCTGTGAATCATCAAACCCAAAAAATTCAAACCTGTAAATGTGGAGGGCTGACTTTATGTGCTAATCTCTCAAGACTGGAATGTTCTGCTTTCCTTAAGAACAGGACTTCTTCAAGGGCATGAACAGAATGTACAAGCTCACAATTCCTATAACCTGCAGCCTGTAATTTATTTTTCAGTTTTAAGAAGCAACAATGAAACGTTGCTTGTCGCTAAAGCAAAGCTCCCTGTTATTCTTCTCACTCCAGGTTTACACTGGTTTAATTCAATTAGAGCCACCAGGAATCTCTTTGACTTGCATAAGAGTGGGAGGAAAAATCAATCCCAGCATGGGCTTTGCCAGAGAATTGAGTAGGCAGTGTTCAAGTAGGACCTAAACAAGGAGAAGAAAAGGTCCTAAAAGAGAAAAAAAAAAGTTCCCTGTAAATAAAAACAACTCTTCTCAAGCAACATGAATGACTTTAAATAAGAAGTAGCCTAGAGTTTATTTAATTGTATGTTCCCTGGAATGAGAGAAACATTTACCTATTAAGCAAAACTGCCAAGAGCTACTTGCTCTTTCACTAAGGAACAAAAGGCTTGGATGGAGTCCACTTTAGACCCAACTGTACAAGAGCCTTTGCACAGAACATTCAGTGGGAAGCAAATCAGGACTGAAGTCAGAAGGAACCAACATATCACAGATAAAAACCAGGAAATGTGTGGCCAAGCAACATCAGAATCTGGTCAAGAGAGCAAAAGTTATTAATAGGAAAAGACATGCAAGTCAGAAGGTGCTGAATCAGTTTTGATTGTGATGGGTATACAGGGAAAGGAAGTCTAAAAACCCTGAACATCCCAACTGATTCTGAGAACTAAGCAGGGTCAGGCTTGGATGGGAGAATATCAAGGAATACTAGATGCTGTAGGCTATATTTTAGATGAAGGCAATGGAAAACCATATCCGAGTATTTCTAGTCTAAGAAAACCCTAAGTTGACAGGGGACTTTGAAGCAGACACACAGGGAAAGAAAAGGTTCTTCTCCACCTGTCTTCTCCTCTCACTAAGTTAACTGAGTGCATAATACTTTTGCACTTTGAATTCACTTTGCAGCAACTGAAGTAAGCTAAGGACAAAGGGGACAAGTGGAAAGAGGAAAGAAAAACTGCGACATTTAAAAGCATCTGAAAAAGGATAAGAGAGGATTAATCAGAACTGTCTCTGCAAAATAGCGACAGCTGGAGAAAATGAGAATGTTTACAAACATGAAATAAATACTCCACTTTGGTATCTCTGATTTACAGCGAGTTTGTTTCAAGAGGTCTTATAAATGGGACTCGATTCCACAAATAGAACCTTGCTCACATAAAGATAGTTAGGAATTGTTTCACCTACTGTATTTTTACCTACTCCAAATCTGATAAAGGCACAGCAGCCCAGCAAAAAAGAAGGAAATAACTGATGCTCAAGATCGTTTCCATTTGTTTTGCAGATGGCAGACAAGATACTTGTAGGAAATTTACTTAACCTATAAGACTGTTACTACGGGGTTCTGTGATGGAATATTATATACCTGATGTAGCATTCTTCTGAGAGTGCACCTGCACTGTAGAACTGATGCAGTTTGACACTTCTTTACCTACCACTAATGTATTTATTTATTTACTACATTTATATCCCGCTCTTCTCACCCCAAAGGGGACTCAGAGCGGCTTACAAATCAAATGAACATACAATATATTACTAGCATAGCACAATATAAGCATTAAATTACTATATTGTACTATATCATTATATGGTAATATTATTAGTAATATTAGTAATAATTTAGCTGCTATGGAATCACTGGAGATGTAGATTTATAAGATTTTAGCCTTCTCTACCAAAGAGTGCTGATGTCTCACCAAACTACAACTCCCATGATTTCATAGCATTGGGCCATGGCAGTTAAAAAGATGTCAAGCTGCATTCATTCTACAGTGTAGATATACTTTAAGCATTGGGTGAATCCACCATTTTAATTCCTCCTTCAGCTAAACGTAAGTGCAATTTAGTACTTCTAAAGAATTATATATACCCCTCATACCATACCCCTCCTCTTCCAATTACCTCCCAACCACCTTCAGTTCTTTTTTTCTTTTCCCCCTTATTTATCTTCCTACCTTATTTTACCCTAGTCAAACTTTCTTTTTTCTTTTTTCTTTACTCTCTTTCTTTACTTTTATTATTATTGTAAAAAGAACTGCAGTGTGAAAAGACCATCCACCACACCATGAAGACATTTAATAATTATAGTACTGTAAACAGGTCTGCAATGACATTTTTTCACCAAGTGTTGTGATTTTAATGTATTTTTGGTTGTTGAATTAAAAATACAATAAAAATGTTGAAACACATGCAGTTCTTGCACACATTTCATTACTAATTTGAAGCTGCTATAACTCGCAACATCATAACAAGTTGTGAAAAAACTTGTACATAACGGAGGTTATTTTTGGATTTAGAATGACAAATTCCAATAAGAACAGCATACATTTTAGAAAAGATTTAATGGCCCTCTGTTTTGCAGCTCTGTGATTTGTTTTGCAGTTGGGTTTTTTTTGTCTTGAACTGTTCCTGTGCCTTGAAAAGAGAGGGAGAAAGCTTAGGAGTGAGGAAAAAGGAATGAAACAAATGAAAACATTCCCATTGTGAAAACTTCAAATCAAACCCATCAAATTATTGATTAGCACTTGACATCTCTATGGCACACATGGTTCCCCCTTGACAGACATGCTGTTGTGCCATTAATGGTATAAATTGGAAAGTTTAAAAAAAACCCACAAATTAGAAAGGTTATTTACTATCATGGAAAACCTTTCTATGGGTGATACCTTTACAACTTCTAGGCCAGTTGTTCACAACATTTAGCTCTCTGGACATTTTAAACTTTGGTTTCTAAAACCCAAGCAGCATGGCCAAGGATCAGGGATTTTGGCAAATAAAATTCTAAATATTTGGAGGATCAAAGTTCAAGACCCCCTCCCCCCTCTGGCAAAATAGGAAGAAAGTCGATGACAGAGCTAGCAAAACCAGCTTGGCCTGTTTTATTTTGATGGGTCTGGTTTAGTAAAATTCAGTTTTTGATCAGACCAACTTGTTTTTCCAGGGATAAAATGGTCTGATCAATTTCTTAATCTCAGGTGGTCAGAGGGAATAGATCAGCTGTCTGAATTGTTTTCAGGACATAAGGAGAGGAGGTAGAACTGGTAATGTTTTGTAGATTATCAAGGTTCACTGACTCTCAGATAACAATGCGAACAAAAACCACACAAACATACATACCTCATTCTCATAACTGATTTATGGACTGATTTATGGATAAAGCATGAGGATCTTGGATGAACGGATTTAACCATATGTCTTATATTTTATATTGTATTTAATTGTTCTTAATGGATTTTATATATTGTTATGATTTTAACTATGTTGTCGGCATCTAATTGTTGCCAACTGTGTAAGCCGCCCTGAGTCCCTCCGGGTGAGAAGGGCGGGATATAAATGCTGGAAATAAATAAAATAAATAAAATAAATAACACCAAGCTTTCATCCTCATTTATTTTATATTTCATGAAATAAAAAGTTTGGGTAATCAGGAATGGATTTTTGTGTGGAAAAACAGTGAGCTCCCTGCTGTTTTTATAACAAATTCTCTTGTTCAGAATTAACTGATTTTATTCCACAGTCTTAAATTTTATTTATTTTATACAAAAAGCAAAAGAAAAAATGTTGGCTGTAAAAAACATCTTAGAAATCTATACTTGTGAAATGCATTTCTCATTTATAAGCCTTTGAGTCTCCCAAAAGTCTTCATCAGATTACATGATGAACAAAGACAAAAATGGGGTTCAGAGGGTAAAATAAGGGATTGCCATTAAAAGGACATGGTCCGTTCGCCAACTCTGCTTGATTCTAGCTAGTTCATCTTAAATGTTAGGAGTATTATTAGGGTCACTGCTAATTATTTTGGTTATTACATCACTATTATTGTCTTTCCTCCAAAGACTTCAAGGTCTACTACATGGTCTTCCTCATGACAAGGTTAGACTGAAAGATAGTGATTAAGTCAAGATCAATCCATTACATTTATGGCCAAGTTGGGCTTTGAATCTGAGTCTCTTGATTTATAATCCAACTTTAACCCTAATATTACGCCAGGTCTCACATAAAGGAATAATCTTTAAAACCTTCCCCAAATTGTGGGATAAGATGAATATTTTGAGGGTTAAGTCAAATAAGCTTCCCACTGTGCAGAATATTGACTTTTACCTGATTTTTCTAATGCAGACTGGTGCTTGAAGCAACACTGGGCAGGATTTAATGACCTTCGGGTTTGTTGTCATTTTACACTTGTATTCTTTTGATGGTTCTTGGTTCCAAATAACACCAAGTTTACAAAACAATATAAAGTCCTTTCACTTTCCACTCCACCCTATACAAGTTAATAATAGCTTAGCTGGAAGGAAACAAAAAAAATCCAACAAAAACAAGAGACAAACTAAGGTTTGGACCACAAATGTCTTTCTTTAGATTTTGTATTGCTTTCATTACTTCCAACTTGAGGACATGTCCAAACAACTACACCCGCTTCTCTTCATTATAATGGAAATTATATTTGATGCATTTTGTATGCATACTCAATTCTTCCATGCCTAGGCGTTGTGGACTTGGTTTTTAAATGTCCACTCCCCTCCCTTTATAATGGATACTGATAGTATTGCTAAATAATCAAGAAAAGCCAGTTTAGAGTTTGCCCTGCAGAAAAATCACCATGTGAAATTCTTCATAGCACAAAGCAAAATGTTTATTGCCTGCTAATTGCTCCAGATCAAATTGTTGTTAAAGGGATGGTTACTCACAGCCAGTTCAAAAGTTGGCAATATTAAATGTTGAATTTACAGAAATGGAGCCGTAAGCCTTCTAATAAACTGGATGTGAGATAGTGGGTGAGAGAAGAGGGAGAAAACCTTGAGAAAGAATAATGAAATAACGGAATTCTGAAATCACAAAATATATTACACTTAGTCTCTGCTACAATTGGTTGATAAATGAAATGAAGTTTAGTCACTTTTAAAAAAAACTTGCTTCCAAGTCTTTTGTAGCCTGAAGCTAAATATAATTAAAGAATAAGTCCTACTCACTTCGTTAGAAGGTTCTTCCAACAAGTGTACTTATAAAAGAGATACTGACCTCGCTGCAAATGATCTGAGATTTTATGATTTTGTTCTTTTTTGCCAGTTTATGCCTCAGTCTTTATTGTTACAGCATTGAGTTCAGCAAATCATCAGGAACATCTTTACACATATATAAATGATAATTGCTCCAGTGCCTCCGTTCACCAGTTGTATTATATGCAATGTTAAGTTATGTTATGTCCACCCATTGAGAGTAAATTCAATACTACAGGGGATTTTTGGTGTTCTATCCTTAGGAAAGTACACTTCATGCAGCCATGGGGGACAGCCTTCTGATCCTAGTATCCTGGTTGTGGAATGCCTTTCCTTGGAGGCCAGATTTGGGCTGATACAACCTTTATTTTGGTGCCGAGTGTATGTGTATGCAGCTTAGTGACACCATGACTTGACTTTTGATGTAGTTGAAGTTAAATTGCCTTCACTGTTTAAAATCTTGACATTGTTCAATTTATTTTAAAATGATTCTCTGATTGAACCCTCCTTTAAGATTTGCAAATAAAAGGTAGGTTATAAACAAATGATGATTATTATTTTATCCATTTATATCCTGCCTTGGGATTTAAGGCAGCAACAACATATTAAAACAATAAAAGTTAAAAGCAGTACAAAATCAATAAAAGTGTAAATGTAAGATATAAAAAGATGGTTTCTAAGGCACCATCTACACTGCCGTATAACATCCAGATTATCTGCATTTGAAGTGGATTATATAGAAGTGTAGACTAAAATCATGTGGATTATTTGTTTTGATAATCTGAGTAATTTGGCAGTGTAGAAGGAGCATAAGTTAAAACAGTAAACATTTAAAATATCAAAATACATTAAATTAGCTCTGTACAAACTGTTAAACCATTTAATACCAGCACAGTGCAACACTAAAATAGCCAGGCATATCCTAACTTTTGAATGTTTGATTTTGCAATCTAAACTCCAGCCTATGTGACTGCATGCAACTATTCCCATTCCTCAATCAATTTGTATTTCTAAATGCACTATATGTTACTGGCAATATCTAGCAATATAATGTTGGCTACGGGTTTATGTTGCCAAATATTGCTTGGTGTGGAGCTGATGAAATGGAGTGAGTGGAATCCTGAATAGCAGTATTCAATTGTGTAAAAGCAGGATCCACTTGTAATGTTTAATTCAACTCCAAAGATTATGCTTTTTGAAATTTACCTCTGCCTCACATTGCTCAGTCTTAAATTTTATTGCACTAGCTCTAGTTTGTCGAATGTCAGCCAGTTAATGAATTGATTCTGATTTTAAATTGAAACTTCAATGGAGTTCAGACTAAAATCTGGAATAGATTCACTGACTCCCTCACATTGGAGTCACCCACTACTACTGGCAGTATCAAACATACATAGGCTGGAGTTTCCCAAGCCCAGAGATATGCTCATGAGACAGAAATCTTACCAGTGTTGCAGAGATATATTAATTGTAAAATAATATGACCCCCTTAATTGTGTAATTGTTATATGCAGCTTCACTTATTCTTTGTTTCTCTTATGCATTTATTCACTTCTCAGAACCTCCATCACTTGTCCCCTTGAAAATAAGTGTTTATTGTTATTTGAAGTTTCATGTATCCACGTGAATGTTACAGGCAAACACAGTAGCATTATTTGGTATACCAGAAGGGTATATACATGTATATAAACCTGAAATTAAATCCTTGGAAGCCTATGATATTAGTGATTTTGGGATATTACTTTCCTAATGGACAATTAAATTATGCTAGTTTTGAACAGAATTTCATAAAATTATCTATAATTAAACAAAAAAGATTACCACACATAGCAGCGAATCTGAAATGAATACGGAGCTCGCTTGTCACTTGTATTCATAGTTCCTTCTTAAAACTGTAGGATCCTTTCTTACTCTGTTGCATTTTCAGTGAAAGGGGGGAAAATCTAAAAACAAAGGACAAAAGAGAAGCAAAGTAAGTTGACTGTATCATATAATTGAACATGTCTAACTTCTTCAGCATGTATTCAGCACACTACTGCATTTTCAGAAGAAATTATGAGATATTAACAAAAAAATCAGAAGATCTGGCTATACATGCTGCAGTATGCAAGACAACCCAATGAGCTTCTACTATTTTCCAAGAGGAGGAGGAAGAGGAAGGTGGAGGAGACCTTATGATGCATTTATATACCATCAAAAATCTGCATATTTAAAAAAAACATACTGAAACCTGCAAAGTGGTGAGTCAGCTTCATTTAATTCAACAGAATGTGCTACAGAGGGCAAAATGCATATTCTGTACACAGGGCCGGCCCAAGGTAATTTTCAAGTGTAGGCGAACAAAATTTTGGCACCCTCCCCCAAACCAATCACTGAAAAATAAAAGTGTCTGTACATATATTCAGCAGGGGTAAGTAACATGTGGCCTTGCAATGAAGCTTCCATCAGTCCTAGCCAACAAAGAGTTCTAGCTACGGGATTGTGGCTAGAAAAGTAACAATTCCCAAGTTCTTAATCTTCCCCATCGATAATGTAATTGTTTACAGAGAAAAATGTGAGAAATATGCACAGTATTCTCATTTATGATGACACATTTAAATATGGTCAGCAAACAATAAAGGAACATAAATATAATACCTCTATATTATAGCTACACTAATCTTTGTATTGTTTGTATATTATACAAGCCCCAACATATGCTACTGATACTACGAGAACTGAAATATTAACCATATAACACGTTAAACAAAATGGAAGCACTGTATAGACATACAAGCAGTAATCAAATCACACAGATATTTGTTGTATAATAATAACGATTAGCATGGAGATAAGCATTAGCTGACTAAAATTTCTAATTTCTAAAAGGAAAATCACTTTAAATAATTAATAAGAAACATTGGTAGGTCCCAATTTAATATTTGCTTGGCTTCATTCACAATGTCACATGAATACAAAAAGGACTATGGAACTTCTTATCATCAAAAAAAGCAATAATGATAAGCTGTATCTTCATTTATGGATAGTGTTGAACTGACTTATTGAACTGGCAGAATCAGATAATACCACGATATAACAATATATTAACCACAATACATAAATAATCTGAGCTACTTTGGACATTGTAATAAAGTGGAACCACACAAATATTCACTCCCTTTGCATTTTTTTTTTAAAAAAAACTGTTATGAAGAAAAGGCCTGTATATTGGATTATTATTTTTGTTTTTGGTTTTTTTTTGTATCAGGAATGACTTGAGAAACTGCAAGTCGCTTCTGGTGTGAGAGAATTGGCCGTCTGCAAGGACGTTACCCAGGGGACGCCCAGAAGTTTTTGATGTTTTTACCATCCTTGTGGGAGGCTTCTCTCATGTCCCCGCATGGAGCTGGAGCTGATCTCATCTGCGCTCTCCCTGGGCTGGATTCGAACCTGGCAGGCTTCAGGTCAGCAATCCAACCTTCAAGTCACAAGGCTTTAACTCACTGCACCACCATGGGCTCCTTGTACATTAGATACAGTCACCAAAAGAAAGCAAAATGAGCATGCCACTGAGTCTTTTGCCCTGCCCTGCCTCATATAATAAGATGAGAAGTGAGTGTATATTAGATCTGGAGCCCCCGGTGGCGTAGTGGATTTAAGCCTTGTGACTTGAAGGTTGGGTTGCTGATCTGCAAGCTGCCAGGTTCGAATCCCACCCAAGGAGAGCGCGGATGAGCTCCCTCTATCAGCTCCAGCTCCATGTGGGGGCATGAGAGAAGCCTCCCACAAGGATGATAAAACATCAAAAACATCAGGGTGTTCCCTGAGCAACGTCCTTGCAGACAGCGAATTCTCTCACACCAGAAACGACTTGCAGTTTCTCAAGTTGCTCCTGACACGGAAAAAAAAAACCTTCTCATCTCATTACATGAGGCAGGGCTAGGCAAAAGACTCAGGAAGTGAATGGCATGCTCATTTTGCTTTTTAAAAAACCAAGCCCTAATTAGACCACTATATGTTGTGTGTGAGACTGCCCTTGAAAACAGTTTCAAAAGAGACAGCTTGCACAAAATGTAGGCAGCCATACTGTTTGGGGCTATATATGTCTTGTAATATCTCTACAGGCTTCCAATATCCTTTCAAGCTCATTTCAAGGTGCTAGTTTTGACCTGCAAAGCCCCAAATGGCTTACAGCCAAAAGATTTGTAAGACTGCCTCCTCTGAAATGAGCTACCTTCAAGCGACCTATCTATTACTCATCCCAACAGTATTTTTTCTAGAATTTTTCTTCTAAAGGACTGGGGCCACTCTCCACTCAATTTGCGACAGCCCAAACTGCACCTTACTGCATCTATGTGCCACTGAATATTGTATAGTGTAATGCAGAAAGTTGTGGAGAGTGTCACTCTAAAGAATAAACACAATTTTCCATGTTTTATCAGAAAAATGCAGTCAACTTCCAGTGGCCGTCAACCATCGAGTCACACTGGAGAGCCTCAATTCCTAAAGAAAACATTTTAATCAAATAAATGAATAATCAAATCCACAAAAATTAAACCCACAAATGTGGAAGACCGACAGTAATTGTTTTTAGTAACACTTCTGCTTCCTGATTTTCTTGCTTTGCCACATGCTTAAATTAGAAATACTATACAACAGAGCTGTTGAGCTCTGAGGCATGGCTGAAAGTCCCTGCACTCACTCTCAAACACATCATTGTTCACAAGCACCTGGACCCATTTCCATATCAATACTACTGAACATCAGTGGCATGGTGGTGGTAGACCCTTTTCCTCTGGATTTCTTCTTTAAAATACACCTTGCTCTGAACCTGAACTGCACACCTAGAAGGCTTCAAGGTACACAATTTGACTTCAAAGCAATGTCTGCACTCTCTGTGTAACAACTATTTAAAACAATTCTTTGTTTAAAAGCAAGGGTAGGAATTTGTTTTAATTTTTTTCCTGTACTAGTGGAATTCAGTAGAGGCCACAAAAAGAGGCAATGCTTGCATGTAACTAACACACTCTTCATCTCATATTATATATGTTTACTTAAAAGGAGATCCCATTATATTCAATGAACTTTTTCCCAAGACACCCATAGGAATGCATCCAAACAACAATGGGAATACTATCCCTTTGAACTTGCTAAGAATTACTTTGGAGTAAGCATGGATAGGATTGATTTTAGTACCAGCTTAGAGGAGAGAATTAACTCAGCATGAACCTAAACATTTGACCCGCTGCTGACGGCTGAAATCACAGCAAAGACAACTGTGGAGATGTAACATGTGCACCTTATTATGAAGCTTTGCTTTATTTGTTCATGGAAGGATATGCTTTGTGGTTTCATCCAAGCAGATGAACTTATGGGACAGATTTTAACTATTTAATACATTGGGAAAGCATCCAGAAAGAAACAGAGCGCTGTAACCAGCTAAGCTTTCAATACTCCAGTGATCTGAACCACTGTTACAGCTAGGCTTGCATTTCATTGCTTGAAATTATGCGGCACAATACATCTCTGCTCATTTAGGAAGCCTTTCCCATCTCTGCTGCAAAAGACAGTCAGAGGGGACGCTGACTGAACATTACTAAACATCTGAGTAGCCATAAAAACTTATTATTGTGGTTGTTCTTTAAGCTAAATGTGCACTGGGAATGTTGACTGACTGATTAGAGATGAATTGTTGGTTTCAGCAAGACTGCGCAGAACTGCATTAGCCATGCTAGATAAGCATAATGATCTGTAAAGCGGCTTCCAAAACCCCCTTACTCTGAACAGCAAGCAGAAATTCAGATTGGAATCTGACATTATCTTTGTTCAATAAAGCTTAATTACAGAGCCAAAGAAGAACTCCCAGTGCTTTCCATTCATCTAATAGACAGCAAATGGCTCTTGTGAACAGGGAGGACACCAGGAGGAAAATGCAACTAGGTATGTGATTATGGATCAGGCTAGTGTATCAAGAAAAGCACCCTGGAGGGTTTTAATTTCATAGTTATACCCTTTGTTGGCAAAAGCCAGCCAGCTGTTCACACAAAAGAAGGATCTTTTATTCACCCTTATTAATAAAATGTGAGCTAATATGTAAATGTTGTATTTGGACTACAATATCCAGAATCTCCTAGCCAGCATAGCCATCCTGGTCAAATGTAATATGCTTTCAACAAGTATGATAATAAATCAATGTGAGGAACATCCTGTCTATTAGGGGTTTACTACTACAAAAAGGAGTTAATATTTTATATGTCCTTCCTCACCCCACTCCACTCTACCTTTATACACTTCTCCATTGCCTACACGAGTTATATTTTATCGAAACCTTTTCCTACTTGGAACACGCAAGATATGTTAAATATCTGGATCAATGTTTGTCCACAAGCCACTGGCTCCTAATCCAGAAAAAGTTACATAGAAAGAAACAGCTGCAGCTAGTGGACACTAATATGGGGCTGATCATAAGAACCAATTAGCTCCACATATCAGATAATCTGAGATGCACTGCGTTAGGGGCCAGGCTAGCACAGCAGGCTAAACCACTGTGCTGCAGAAAGTCCTACTGATCGAAAGGTCAGCACTTCGAGCCTGGGTAGGGGTGAGCACCTGCCACCAACCCCAACTCACCTGCCCACCTAGCTGATTGAAAGCAGAAATGCAAGTAGATAAATAGGTACCGCTTTTAGTGGGGAAGTAATAAGGGCACCCTTAAGGACATCTATCAGGAGAACTCCTTGGGATGGAAGATGGAGCGACAGCATCCCTCCCCCCCCCCACGTGACCAGAGTCGAGCACAGCCTTCCAGATGCTGTAAAAAAGATGGGTAAAATGCCTTTACCTCTGTTTGTGTTGTCTGTCCTTGTTAATTATATAAAAATGGCATTGAATGTTTGCTGCATGTGTTTTCCGTAAGCCACTCTGAGTCCCCTTCTGTCACGACCCAGGCGGCAGAGGCACCAATAACCATACACAGAGGCCAGAATCTAACTAATATCTTTATTGAAGGAATATATAAAGTTAATAAAAACAAGTATAGAAAATAGTCCAGAATTAGACCCTTCAGGAAAGGTCAGAATTAGTCCAAAAAAGCAATGTCCAATAAGAAATATTAAGGTCCAAAGTTGTAATCCAATAACCGAAACACTCACTTTGCCAAGCAAAGTGAGGGGAGATGACAAAGTCCTTAGTCCATAATACTTGAGCGTGGCTAGGAAATATCTTGATACTTGAAACAAGGCTTGAACGTGGAACAAGGTAACTAAGAACAAGAACAAGGTCCGTGGAATAACTTGGTAAAATCCGTGAAACAAGGCAAGGATTAGTCCTGGGAAACAAGGCAAAGTCCGTAGGTAAACAAAGGCTGGGAAGCAAGGCGAAGGCTGGATAGCAAGGCAAGGCTTGAGCTGAAGCGAGGCTTGAATCGGAGCGCGCTGTCCAGACACAACTCGCTCCGTAGGCTGACGAATTGACTCCGCGAAGTTGCTACGCGGGCAAAACACCTATATAGAGTCCAACTTTCTCACCAAAGCGGTTCTCTGGGAATCAGAAACGAAAGCTAAACTCTGAGACCAGATGTTAAACTCCTTAAAGATTCTCACGAGAACCAATGTTAATTGGCAACATTCTTAGCTGCTATCCTCGCACTCCTGCGCGAAGCTGAATCCAAACTTCTCTGTTGTTTACAAAACTCCCGGCGCAAGAACACGGGAGAAGTAGGCTCTGGGGTTGTTTGACATACTTCTGGGGCACAACTTTCTTGCAGGTGCAAGGTTTCCAGATCTGCCTGGGAAGGATCTGGCTGAGAGGAATCCAGTTCAGACTGGGAAGGTAAAAAACCCAAGTTTTCATCTTCATCAGGGATTACAATGTCCTGAGCAGGACTACAAGGCCCATGGTTCATCACACTATCCCCCTCCTCAGGGCCCCTCCCAAACTGGGGTCCTCTCCCCGAGGCGCGAGGTCGCGGTTTGGTGGGATAGGTCAGATGGAAGCGACGGGTTAGATCAGGAGCATGGACTGTGGAGGCGTCTTCCCAAGAGCGTTCCTCAGGCCCAAAACCCACCCAGTCAATGAGATATTGTAGGCGGCGGCGATGAAAGCGAGAATCCAAAATGTCCTCAACCTCGAACTCCTCCTCCCCATTCATCAAAACAGGAGGGGGGGCCGGTTGGTCTGTATCAGGACGCACACCATCCGCCGGAAGGAGCAGGGAACGGTGAAACACTGGGTGAATGCGCATTGAACGCGGAAGTTGGAGTTTGAAAGTCACGGGGTTTAATTGCGCCACCACTGGATAGGGGCCAATGAAGCGGGCATCTAACTTCCGGCATGGGCGGTGGGAGGGCAGAAAGCGAGTGGACAGAAAAACCCGATCTCCTACCTTGATTTCGGGGCCCGGCTGGCGGTGTTTGTCAGCGTGGCGTTTATAGTCCTCCTTGGCTTGGTCCAGTTGCTGGAGCAAAAGTTGTTGCACCGCTGTGAGTTCCTGCAGCCAATCCTCTGCTGCGGGAACTTCTGAAGTTTCAATGACAGGGGGAAAGAAACGTGGATGGAAACCGTAGTTTGCAAAGAACGGCGTTTCTTTTGTAGAAGCTTGAACTCCATTATTGTAGGCAAACTCAGACAGTGGTAACAGAGAAGCCCAATTGTCCTGTTGGTAGTTTACATAACAGCGAAGATACTGCTCCAAAGTGGCATTGGTGCGCTCCGTTTGCCCATCTGTTTGGGGATGATGAGCTGAAGATAAGCGAGAGTCTATGCCCAGTAGTTTTTGTAGTGCCTTCCAAAAACGAGAGGTGAATTGAGATCCACGGTCTGTGACTAAACTCTTGGGCAATCCATGTAGTCTGAAAACATGCTGAAGAAATAGATCCGCAGTTTCTTTGGCCGTGGGGAGGCCTTCGCAGGGAATGAAATGGGCTAACTTGGTGAATAGGTCCACCACCACTAAGATCGTGGTGAATCCACAGGAAGGTGGTAGGTCAGTGATGAAATCCGCGGAAATTATTTCCCATGGGCGAGATGGGGTAGGAAGGGGGTGCAAAAGCCCTGAGGGCTTCTCCCTTCGTATCTTGGAGCGCTGGCATACTGGGCAGGTGTTGACATATTTTTCCACATCCTTGCGGATCTTGGGCCACCAAAAATCTCTTAGGATCAAATGCATGGTTTTAAATAGTCCGAAGTGTCCTGCTGGTTTGCAGTCATGACACAGACGAAGCGCTTTTTCCCTGCCCGGTCCGGGTGGGATATAAACATGATTTCTATAGCAGAGCAGCCCATCTTTAAGCGAAAAGGGAAAATGCAGACCTTGGCGAAGTTGGTCCTGCGCCCAGGCATCTGCTTGCTGACTAGCCCTGATTTCTTGAGCACAGATGGGTCCTGGAGTAGGGGAAGTTGAACCAATGGGACTGGATTTGGTGTTCCCCACTGTGAGCGTGGCAAAGTTCTCAGGTTGTAGCAGTTGGGATTCAAAGGTCTCCTTGCGTCCTGCAGCGTATTCCGGTTTACGTGACAGGGCGTCTGCTTGCTTGGTTTGAGCTGGGGTCACATAATGGATCTGGAAGTTGAAACGTTCAAAGAATAAAGCCCAACGTTGCTGCCTCTGATTTAGTTTGCGGGCAGTTCTTAGATGTTCTAGATTACGATGATCAGTGTGGACTTCAATGGGGAATTTGGCCCCTTCTAGCCAATGTCTCCAAGTTTCAAAGGCTGCCTTTATGGCCAGTAGTTCTTTTTCCCAAATGGTGTAATTCCTCTCTGGTGTGGTTAGTTGACGAGAATAAAAGGCACAGGGGTGGAGGTGATCTCCCACCGGTTGTAAGAGTACAGCCCCAATTGCCACATCAGAGGCGTCCGCTTGCACCACAAAAGGGGTTCCAGGATTTGGGTGCTGTAGAATTGGCTGGGAGGTGAATAGTTTCTTCAGTTGCTGGAACCCTTTCTCTGCTTGATCAGTCCAGCGGAAAGGCTGCTTTCCACGGATGCAGCTAGTGATGGGGTCGGACCAGCGGGCAAAATCTGGAATGAACTTGCGGTAGTAGTTCGCGAACCCCAAGAAACGCTGCACCTCTTTCTTGTTAGTTGGCGCCCGCCATTCCAATACTGCTGAAACTTTGGCTGGATCCATGGAAAGCCCTAGAGGCGAGATGCGGTAGCCAAGGAAATCTACCTCTTGTAGATCAAAAGCGCATTTTTCTAGCTTGGCATAAAGTCCATGATCCCGCAGTCGTTGCAACACCATTTTGACGTGGTTCTCATGTTCTGATTGTGATCTGGAAAACACCAAAAAATCGTCCAGGTAGATTATCAAGAATCTGTCTAGATAGTCCTGAAAAATATCGTTGACAAAATGCTGGAACGTTGCGGGAGCTCCGCATAAACCGAAATTCATAACTCGGGACTCGAATAATCCGAATTTAGTCTGGAAGGCGGTCTTCCACTCGTCCCCTTCTCTGATGCGAACTAGATTATAAGCCCCCCGAAGATCCAGCTTGGTGTAGACCTTGGCTCCTCGAAGTCGGTCCAGTAGATCCGAGATTAAGGGCAGGGGATAGCTGTTCCGCTTGGTGATATTGTTCAATGCTCTGTAGTCCACCACCAAGCGTAATTCCCCTGACTTCTTCTTCACAAACATCACTGGGGAGGCGGCTGGGGATTGAGAGGGTCTGATGAACCCCTTGCGAAGGTTTGTCTCTAAGAATTCCCTGAGAGCTTCTTGCTCTGGTTCAGTCAGGGAGTAGAGATGCCCTCGCGGGATCGGGGCCCCCTCCACCAAGTCAATGGCACAGTCATAAGGTCTATGTGGGGGTAATTTTTCGGCTTCTTTCTCATTGAATACATCCCAATACTCGGAGTACTTCTTTGGCAAGGTGATGATGGGCTCGGAGTCTGTGGCATGGCATACCTTGGCTACGAGGCAATGGTTTTGGCAGTACGGTGAAGCAAACTGCAGTTCTCTGTTGGACCAGGAGATGTTAGGGTCGTGGAGTGTCAGCCATGGAATTCCCAAAATCACAGGGAAATGGGGAACCTCGGTAACAAAGAAGGAAATCTCTTCCATATGTTCCCTTATCCACATCCTGGTGGGTTCCGACCACTGGCTTACGGGGCCCGTCTTGAGGGGACGGCCGTCTATGGCTTGCACCACACGGGCATTCTTGAAATCATGATATTGTAATCCCAGAGAGTCGGCATACTCTCTATCGATGAAATTGTTGGTAGCTCCAGAGTCTATCATGGCGTGGATCATGACGGGTCCCCTTTTTGCTGACCATAATGTGACCACGAGAAGGAACAGGACCCCGGTTGGCGGCTCTTGGATGGATTTTTTGACCGGGTTGGCGAGCCTCTCTACACCCGGTCGTTGGCTTCCCCCGCCGGCTGTGTGCCAGTCGGCTCAGACGCCTTCGACTCCGTGGAGGACGCCGCCGCAAGACGGGCGGCAGGCTTCCCTTTGGCTGGGCACTCTCTGGCGAAGTGGCCCCCGTTCCCGCAGTACCAGCAGAGGTTCAAGCGTTGACGACGGGCCTTCTCGGCGGCATCTAGTCTGGGACGCACATTGCCCAACTGCATCGGCACCTCCTCGCCTCCTCTGGGGTATGGGGTTGGCGGCGGGGGTCTCCACACCGGACGTGGCTGAACACTGGCGGGAGCGGGGGGTTTTGCCCCGGCTCTACCGCCCTGGCCTCGAACCCATTGTTTCCTGTTGGCAATCATGACTTCAGCCCGTAAACATTGATCAATGAGTGCCTCGAGGGTCTGGGGAGGATCCACCTTGGAGATTTCTTCCAGCATTTCAATGTTGAGACCCTCCCGAAATTGTCCTCTGAGGGCTACATCGTTCCAGCCGGTGTTGTGGGCCAGCACGCGGAACTCGGCTATGTACTGAGACATGGGTCTGTCTCCTTGAAGGAGGCGCCGGAGTTTGTGACCGGCTGCCTCCAAATTGTCCTCGATTCCCCAGGTCTCCTTAAGGTGATCCAAGAAGCGTTGTGCTGAACTTAGGTGGGGGGAGGCTTGATCAAACAGGGCCGTCGCCCAGCTAGCCGCTGGTCCGTCTAGAAGACTGTAGACCCACGCCACCTTGATGTCTTCTTGGGGAAACTCGGCATCACGGGCCTCTAGATAAGCTTGACATTGGCGGCGGAAAACATGAACCTTAGCAGCTTCTCCAGAAAACTTGGTAGGCAACGCCATGGCCGGGAGGCGAACTCCGCGCTCCCTCAACCCTTTTATTTCTCCATCCTGCGCGTTGAGTCTGTCACGGATGCGGTCCACTTCGTCCTTGCTGATGGTGTAGCTGAGCGGCTGTCCAGCCGGCGCGGCTCCGGTAGACATCCTGGCCTCGGTTAGTTGGTGCTTATGGGTGGCGGAGTCAAACTGTCACGACCCAGGCGGCAGAGGCACCAATAACCATACACAGAGGCCAGAATCTAACTAATATCTTTATTGAAGGAATATATAAAGTTAATAAAAACAAGTATAGAAAATAGTCCAGAATTAGACCCTTCAGGAAAGGTCAGAATTAGTCCAAAAAAGCAATGTCCAATAAGAAATATTAAGGTCCAAAGTTGTAATCCAATAACCGAAACACTCACTTTGCCAAGCAAAGTGAGGGGAGATGACAAAGTCCTTAGTCCATAATACTTGAGCGTGGCTAGGAAATATCTTGATACTTGAAACAAGGCTTGAACGTGGAACAAGGTAACTAAGAACAAGAACAAGGTCCGTGGAATAACTTGGTAAAATCCGTGAAACAAGGCAAGGATTAGTCCTGGGAAACAAGGCAAAGTCCGTAGGTAAACAAAGGCTGGGAAGCAAGGCGAAGGCTGGATAGCAAGGCAAGGCTTGAGCTGAAGCGAGGCTTGAATCGGAGCGCGCTGTCCAGACACAACTCGCTCCGTAGGCTGACGAATTGACTCCGCGAAGTTGCTACGCGGGCAAAACACCTATATAGAGTCCAACTTTCTCACCAAAGCGGTTCTCTGGGAATCAGAAACGAAAGCTAAACTCTGAGACCAGATGTTAAACTCCTTAAAGATTCTCACGAGAACCAATGTTAATTGGCAACATTCTTAGCTGCTATCCTCGCACTCCTGCGCGAAGCTGAATCCAAACTTCTCTGTTGTTTACAAAACTCCCGGCGCAAGAACACGGGAGAAGTAGGCTCTGGGGTTGTTTGACATACTTCTGGGGCACAACTTTCTTGCAGGTGCAAGGTTTCCAGATCTGCCTGGGAAGGATCTGGCTGAGAGGAATCCAGTTCAGACTGGGAAGGTAAAAAACCCAAGTTTTCATCTTCATCAGGGATTACAATGTCCTGAGCAGGACTACAAGGCCCATGGTTCATCACACCTTCGGGGTGAGAAGGGCAGGGTATAAATAAGGTAAATAAGAAAAATAAAATAAATAGATCATCTTATATGGGGAACAATATGTTGCTGTGCTCAGACACACCCCATGAAAGGCGTACTCCCACATGGTCAGATGGCATCAGGATGGCAAACAGAACCTGGTGACTTCAGTGTCAATGGAATAGTGAATCCACTCTGGATTTTAAGCCCAACTTCAAAAGAGCTGTCCAAAGTGCTGAACCCAGAGATGGAATTCCTCACTTTGAGGGTGGTGTGCAGGACTTTGGAAGCTTGGTCTAAAATCTGTTCTGAATTCACTCACTGATAGCTATCAGACTCCACTGCATACACACCTTTCATCTCTAGGCATCACAATTACTGTCCTATTCACTGCATGCATTAGATTGCAGTCACACATGTCAAAGTCCAATTATGTGTGGTCGTTTTTAATCTATCTTTTAAACAGCCTCCCAAAATAATGGCATTTGAAAAGATGAAATATGTGTTTTGGATTATCTGAATAAGAATGAGGTCTAGAAACCTGGATAGAATTTTAAAAAGAAAAGAAAATTAAGAATGTTGCTCACAGATTGTGCCATTGTGCTTGAAGCAAAGGACTGGGGCATGTGACCCATGGTTGCAATAGGATTTTTCTTAGTTATCATAGTCCTACAAAAAAAGCCTGCTTAGTGGCATTGCTGAAAGAGGAAAATTCCACTAGCAAACTCTTTTCAATACTATTGTGAAATGAGTGTTGACAGAGTGTCTGCTTTCTTTTCAGTATTTTTGCAGCTCTGTTGACTTCAACAGGCCTACTGGAAGAGAAACAGCAACAGAATGTGACCCTAAGAAAGCAACTTCGCTTGGTATGCATACAATTTTGTTCAAACACTTCTCTTTTAAACATAAGCTATCAAAATCTTAAAAGACAATTTATAGGCTTGTGTTCCAAAGACAGTATTTAGTGCTACCACCAGTTATGAAAGAGTCCATAATTAAAATGACCGTGTCAGTTAAATGAATTGATGTTACCATATGAGAAGTTTTATTTTATAGTCCACATCTCCTGCCAAATAACAGCTAATCTATTAGCTAATGCATAAACTACTCAGTGCCTCAATGGAAAGTGTATTAACAATATCAGAACTTTCATTACGTTAGAAATGTCTAGATAGCCTGAAGGCACTGGATTCTTGTGATCTTGGATGCTGAATAGGATCAGGGTGATTAATATTTAGATGGGGACTCCCAAGAAAAACCAAGTACTCTAGGCTATATTTTAGAAGATGCAATGGCAAACCACCTTTGTGGATTCTTTGCCTTAAAAACCTAATGAAGTTCATGGGTTATCCATATGTCGACAGGGAGTTTGAAGGCCTCCCACACAAGTACTGTATATCAGATGTGCTTATTGTTTGCCTTCCCCAACCCACTGCTCTCCAGATGAGTTTGGACAAATACCCATGCTAGCCATAATGCAATTTGCTGTCTAATACATTAGGAGATCACCAATTTGAGAAGGCTATCTTATACAAAGGGGTGGACTAGCTAGCAGACAGCAGTATCTGAATGCTTTTATCACCTTAGATTACGAGTCCAGTAACAAAAGGCAGCATTTGATTCAGCGTTATTGATACTCAGCTTTTTAGTATTATCTTTCTCTCCAACAGGAATTAAACATTAATATTTTAAGGTATCATTTAGTAAGAAAGTCATGTTGATAATTTTATTTAGCGTTTGCAATTTCATTCACACGTCATTTAGCTGGAAAAGCATTGGGGATTAGTATAGAGGGTAATGGCTCTTTATACTAGCTCCAGTCAGCAATACAGATTGTAGCTTTTAGAGTTCCACTGACTTCTTCATGAAGCAAAGGATGTTGAACAACTACATGGGGGAAGGAAAGTGACGTAATTGGAGTCACAGGCATACATTTTGTATCAAATACAAAACGTTGTTGTTGCTCAATTGTTCTGGAGGATCGCAATGAACGTAGCCTTTGTGTTTAAACTCCATTAGCAGCAGTAAAATAACTCTGCTTGGCATCTCTTCCTCCTTTGTGAGGCTTCTTCTTTCCTAAGCAGAGGACACTGAATTTCTCAAGATGTCTTTCTACTGCTACATTTGGGAAAAAAACATTTATATGTTATATAAGAAAAAAACTCATCTAATTATACTGTTAAAGGCTTTCATGGCCAGAATCACTGGATTGCTGTGAGTTTTTCGGGTTGCATAGACATATTCCAGTAGCATTCCTTCCTGACGTTTCGCCTGCATCTGTGACTGGCATCTTCAGAGGTTCCAGCCACAGATGCAGGTGAAATGTTAAGAAGAATGCTATTGGAACATGGCCATACGCCTGAAAAACTCACAGCAACCCATTTAATTATAGTCAAAAAGAAAAAGTTTTACCTTTGTTGGAGACAGAATTAAGTCTCTGTTCTTAGGTTTCTCTTGTTTAAGCAATATTTGCATTTTCCAATTGAGAAAGCATAGTCAGGGCTAGTCATACTAGTTATATATCAAAACCCTCTAAAAGCCACAAAAAACTGATATCTTTTTTTTGACCAAACAAAATGCACAAGACATATCAAGCAAATCTTTGAAGTTTGACTGGCTTCTTTGGGCAAAGGATATGCATCCTGAATAGTATTAAAATATTATACTTAACTTTCGTATGAAACTGCAACTGCTTTGAAGAAAAATCACCACGATGAAAAGTATAAATGATTAACATCACTTAAACTTGTTTCTACAGCTAAATTTTTTTTAAAAAAACAGGAAACAGAAACCACAGTGTGGTTTAGAAAGAATATCAAAAGAGATACCACAAACTAATATAGGAAATAATGAGGTAAAACTAAAAGTACGTTGGCTTCCAAATATCACCCAGCCTCCTTTAAGTTCTATCAGCCCTGATATTTTGATTTTGCTTTGCCATTGGCTGACCTTTTACTTATCTTCATGATCTAAGTTATTTAGGGGACCATGGCTCAAAGTGAACTGGAAAACCTGATTGAAGAATGTGAATCATGGTGATAAAAATACGGAATAAAACTTCAAAAAATACTGATTCAGTTCTGGCTTAGATCCATCATCTTTCTAAATTCTTTGGTTCTGCTCCTATTCAGCCATTTTGAATCAGATTATACTTCAAAAATATATTAACGTCAGAGCTTTGTAGCAGAGAAGCTATAAACGAAAGGAATCACAAATATTTAAAGCAATAAAACGGGGATTTTTCCATCCTAATATGCTAGTAAATACAATGACTTGACTCCCAAAATCTAAGCGATCTGTCAGTCAGCGTTTTGTTAGACACTTCACCTAATTAATTCACAAGTAAAGCATTTTCCCTTTTAAATATTACCAAACCTAGTCATGAAAGCATGCCTCTAGCTGCCTATTCCAGGTGTTGAAAGGCTCAGACACAATATACACAGTGTAATTCCTACCACAACCACCCTTACTACACAATCTGGAACAGGTACGTGAAATCTATGTTCGTTTCATCCACATCTCTCTCTCTGGGATCCAGTGGCAAAGCAGAACAAACGCCCTATAAATTTCACCAATATATTTTGTTAAAAGGAGTATGTATTACACAGTGCCTTGGAAATATCTTTTTGTTTTTTTTAAAAAAACAAAGAAAGTGAAATTGACAGGTTCCATATGCTGAGTTCTATGAAAATAGACTCAAATTCAGTTCTCATAAAGCATATCTGTTAACAAGGGGAACAAACCTTCTTTAAAAGTTATCAGCTAATTTCCAACACTGCTGGATTTTTTAAAGAAGGCTTCACCTGCCAACACAAGAACCAGAAAGGGGAAAGCTTCATTGCTTGAGAGCACCTACCAAGAGGGCCCTCTATCATATCCTTCTCCCCATCAAAAGCTATTCATTCAAGAAACATTCATGAATGGGATCAAAAAGAGATGGTTATCACCACTTACATCAAATACATATTGAGTGTATTTTTCTTTTTTCAATATGTTGGGACATTTAATTAGTGTACTTTGATTTGGTTTTCCCCTCAAATTGAAACATTATATACATTAAAACAGTATAAGCATTTTAAAAACATTAAAAGAAATATTTATATTGTCAGTTTACACATTTCCAAAAACTGATGCTGTGAGCAGACTGTTGGATCATGTGGCAAGTACTTGGTCTGCTCCAAGAAGGCAATCACTGAAAGTCATTTTCACTTTTATTCACTATCAGGAGAGAGCTCATTCGTAAAAATACCCTAGGAAGGACCAGAATATTTGTGGGAATTGCTTTGATTGGCTAAATATTGCTTTTTAGAAGTCTCAGGGTCTAGGTGCATGTTACATTTACCATATGAGAGAAAGTCTCTGTCTGAGAACTTGCTTGTTGAAACCGAAATCTTCCACAGCAACTAAGAGAAAGGTCAAGGGCCTGATGGCATATGATTTTTCTCCTTTTCAATGGCTAATTTCTCCTAGGAGTTAGGAGGATGAGGAGCAAAGAAAGTGAATCACTGAAAGTAAACACCAACCCAACAGAAGCGTGGTGGGTTTGATCCACCCAACTTTCTTAACACTTCCAGTAATCTCATCAGACATTCCCACCTGTAGACATATTTGAATGATAAGGGTCTAACTACATGTTAACTTGATCACAATTGGGTCCCCCCCCCCAGAAAACTTCAATTGACTTTTGTTAATTCCACTTAGCCACTCATTTTCATGATACTGTATTCCTAAGGCACATACACTCTTTCTCTCAACCTCAGCAGCAATCCCTCTCTGAACAAATCCTGCCAAGAAAACCCCATGACAGGTTTCCTTTAGGGTTGCTGTAAGTGAGAAATGACTTGAAAGCACACAATAACAGCCATATCCCAATTTAGGTTCCATGTTCAGGTCTCTTTACAATTACAGTAGAGTCTCACTTATCCAACATTCGCTTATCCAAGGTTCTGGATTATCCAACGCCTTTTTATAGTCAATGTTTTCAATACATCGTGATATTTTGGTGCTAAATTCGTAAATACAGTAATTACTACATAGCTTTACTGCGTATTGAACTACTTTTTCTGTCAAATTTGTTGTAAAACGTGATGTTTTGGTGCTTAATTTGTAAAATCATAACCTATTTTGATGTTTAATAGGCTTTTCCTTAATCTCTCCTTATTATCCAACATATTCGCTTATCCAACGTCCTGCCGGCCCATTTACGTTGGATAAGTGAGACTCTATTGTACTTTGACATCCTCTTTTCCTCACCCAAAGTTTGCTGTGGTCCAACAAACTAAATATAAAATCATAGAACCATACAGTTGGAAGAGATCACAAGAGCCATCCAGTCCAATTTACAATACAAAAAGGGACAGCAGCAGAAGAAAAAGAGATGTGTCAGGAAGAGAGGAAAAAGCAAACAGGCTTTCAGTAGGGCAGGTATGATGGTTCTGATACGTCCTCTCTCTCTATTTCAACCCACTGGAAAAGCAAAAGGAAATGATAGCTTACATTTGTAAATTAGACCAGGGACGTGTGAATTTCACTTCAGCAGAAATCAAAAAGGCTGTGCAGCCACTAAATCAGAAGGTTAAGAACTGCAAGTCCCTGCAAATGCTATGAGAAAAAAATATATATGCAAAGGCATTATTAAGCAAAGCTCTTCAAGGAAAAAAGCACCGCTGGAACTAAGCAAGAGCGAAAATACCTTCTGTGTATCCAAAGAAAAGGAATAAAGGGTTCTTTTATGCCTTGTATAAACTATGCGTGTGGACAACAAGTTAAACATAAGCCTATAATGTGATGCAGCGGCGAAAAAAGCCAATAGGATTTTGGCCTGCATAAATAGGAATCTAGTGTCTAGATCCAGGGAAGTCATGCTACCCCTCTATTCTGCCTTGGTCAGACCACACCTGGAATACTGTGTCCAATTCTGGGCACCACAGTTGAAGGGAGATGTTGACAAGCTGGAAAGCATCCAGAGTAGGGTGACTAAAATGATTACGGGTCTGGAGAACAAGCCTTATGAGGAGTGGCTTAAAAGAGCTGGGCATGTTTAGCCTGCAGAAAAGAAGGCTGAGAAGAGACATGATAGCCATGTGAGGGGAAGTCATAGGGAGGAGGGAGCAAGCATGTTTGCTGCTGCCCTGGAGACTAGGATGCGGAACAATGGCTTCAAACTACAGGAAAGGAGATTCCACCTGAACATTAGGAAGAAATTCCTCACTGTGAGAGCTGTTCAGCAGTGAAACTCTCTGACCCGGAGTGTGGTAGAGGATCCTTCTTTGGAGGCTTTTAAGCAGAGGCTGGATGGCCATCTGTCTGGGGTGCTTTGAATGAGATTTTCCTGCTTCTTGTAGGGGGATGGACTGGATGGCCCGTGAAGTCTCTTCCAACTTTTTGATTCTATGATTCTATATGTGTTTTGGTGGGGCGGGTGTACATCAGAGGAAACTGTAAGCAGAGTTGGATTTTTATTTTGATTAAAACTTGCAAAATCCCCAAATAGCTAAGGAATTCTGGAAGGTGTCAGTTAAAAAAAGTTGTTCTAAGTACTGGCTACAAGGAAACACAGAAACACATGCATCAGCATTTTGTCCTCTATATACTTGGATGTAAAGAAGAAAATATGTACGGGTGAAATTGAGCACAATGTGAGTTTTTGTTAAACCGATTGGTCAATTTAAAATTGGCAACAGCAACCTTTACTTTATAACAGTTTCATTACCCCTGTCTTAAAAGGGATCATATCATTAAATGAAAGGCAGTAACCAAAACAATTTCCTGAGCATGGAATTTCCTGAATTCTTTTGAGTTAGCAGCTGGAATCTGTGGCTTGCTTTTAAATGTAAGATTGAGAGTAGGGGCACAAGCAGAATATAAAAGAAATCAGTTCGAAAAAACACATGCATGTGTAAAATTCAAGCTAGCAAAAAGGCATCATGCCCCAATTCAAGTTTGCTTTTAAGCACCAATGGCATTTTATACATAGGTCATTGCACTATATTGTGCATTTGCAATTATATCTCCCATTTCACTTACTGAGTTCTGGCACCACTCTCAAAAATGCTTCTGGGGGACGTGCTAATTTACCTCAATAAGGCAAACATTTCTATATACTCTGTTCCAGGACATGCATTCCTTCTCCCTGAATTAGATTACTTGAGCAGCATACTTGAAAAATCATGCTTTTTTAAAAAGCTTTAAAATATATATAACATGGCACAGAATTAAAACAACATGAATCTCAGAGGAGAGTTTTTCTTTAATGCATCCAGAACGACCACACACGATGACTATAATTGTGGCAAACATTTAACTGTAGCACGACCGCATAATTATATCAGCCTACTCTTGAAGCATATATTTACAAAGGTATTTTTTCAAACTATTTCAGGCACTGGGACTGATTCCTATTTGCCTCATCAACCCCCATTTCTGCACAACGGGGTCACACTTCATTTTAGAGTGGATGATCTAATACGTAAGATTTTGATATATATTTTTAAGAAATTATCCTCTCATACTTTTCACTGCCTCTTTTCCTACCTATTACATTGCCCTTGCCATTAAGACTCAGGGGATTCTTTGGGCAGTATTTTAAATATACAGGATGACCTTTTATCTGCAGGGCCAGTATCTGTGGTTCCATTTATCACATTAAGAAAATATGTCCTCTCTTTTGAATGGCTTCCAGGAGGGAAACCCACATAGGAATTTTCCCATACCAGAATTTTTTATACTTTTCCCAGGTTTTAATAAGAGGGGACCGCACGAAGTGATTCCCGAAGTTTTTTTCTATTAAGCTCTTCTTGTATCCGATGTAGGCGTGCCACCCACGTCGTAAATCAAATCCTTCAAGATCTAATAGTTTTTCATCTTTTAATGTGGCCCATTCCAACACCCACGTCAGGGCAGATGCTTTAAAATAGACTTTAAAATTTGGAAGTCCGAATCCTCCTCTGTTCTTAGTGTCCGTCATTATTAGGTATTAGGAAAATCCTAGGCTGGAGGAACTGGCCCAGATATAAGGAATTATTGATTAAAACCAAAGACGGATTTCAATTGAAGAGCCAGGGTGAACTAAAGAAGAAGTATAACAACTTAACTTGGTTTCAATATGCCCAAATTAAAGAAGTTTATACAAAAGATAAACAAATTGGATTCAATGACAACGAAACTACTTGGGATAAGCTACTCAAGAATGAGAAAAAGGGCATAACCAAACTATACATCAAGCTACTGGAATGGTCTACGGAAATAATAGGGGTTAAAAACTGCATGGTGAAATGGGCCCAAAATCTAGGCAGACCAATCAGATTAAACGAATGGGAACAGATCTGGAACAGAAAACAAAACTATACATACGCATTAGACTTAAAAGAAAACTGGTTGAAAATGTTCCACAGATGGCACATCAGACCGGAAAAACTAGGGCTGATGTACAAAAATGTACAAAATAATTGTTGGAAATGTAAGACCCAGGTGGGTTCTTATTACCATATATGGTGGACATGTGAGGAATCTCAAAAAAATTGGAAAATAATCCACTCGGAAACACAAAGAATACTGAAAAAGACCTTTCCTCTGAAACCTGAGTATTTCCTTTTAGGGATTACGGATGAAGATACAGACTTTAACCGCAACAAAGATATTCTATTCACCTATATGGTTACAGCTGCTAGAATATCATTTGCAAAAGTATGGAAAATGCAGTATACTCCGGACAGGGAACAATGGCTTGAGAAGTTAGAAGACATATACGATATGGACACTCTAACATTTCTATTGAGACAGCATAAAGGCAAACCTATAAGACAAACGGACTGGAAATTATTCGAGGAATATAAGAAAAAGAGTCAGAAATAAATAGCAAATGAAAAAATACAATGGAGAAAGAAAAAAAAATCTGTTCCGAATAAAACCATCCAGACTGAAAGGAATATATATATATATATATATATATATATATATATATATATATACGGACTAACATTGAAATAAAGCTAGACCGATGAAAATGGAAGACCTAAAATTTCCCCTCTCTCCCCTCTACCCTCTCCCCCCTTTTCTTCCCCCCCCTTTTTTTTCTTTTTCTTCTTCCTTTTCTATAGAGATCCCCACTGTCGCCTGTATACCCCCCCTTCCCCCACCTGGTGTGAATCTATGTTTTTATTTGTATTCATGAAAATTTGTTAAATAAAAAATAATTTAAAAAAAGAAAGAAAAAAAAGAAAATATGTCCTCTCTCAGCATTTTCTAGGTCCTCTATCACAACTCTTGGGCCAGACAGCCTATATATCAACAAGGTTCACTATGATTTGTAGTTTTGCGTATCCATATGACATCCAAGTATGCATGCTCTGTGGATAAAGGTATTGCAGTGTACTCTGTTTTCCCATGTTGTGTGCAATCCCAGATCTTCAGTTCTGCTTTGGACTACAGGGCAGTTTCTCTGGCTTTCAGAAAATGAGAGAGGAGGCAAAGAAGTTTGTAGTAAACCAGAGCAGGATCCTCTCCCACTGAGTGCTATATTTCTTGTGATGAAGTTTTAATATTGAAAAAAACATTCAATATACAAATAATAAGACTTAAGACAATTGTTTTGGAGGTACAGGTCAATAGGTTCAGTAGAAATACAGGAAGTTGCTATGTAACTAATCAAACCACTGGCCAATCTAGTTCAGAACAGATTATAAACAGCAGCCTTTTAGGCAAAAGTATTTATTTATTTATTTATTTGGGACATTTCTATACCACCTTTCCCCAAAGACCCAAGACTGTTTACAGCAGCAATTACACACAATATAAAAATAACCATCAAATAAAAGTCCATCAAATAGATCCCCCATATTTTTATATTATCATTGAAATATAAACCAGTAAAATTCCCAAGAAGCTAAAATAGTAGAAATAGTTAAAATGATTAAAATACAGCTCCAGGCTCCTGTCAACATTAGTTAAAAGCTGTTTCACATAGGAAGGTTTTGAGGGTTTTCCTAAAAAACACAAGGGTGGGGACTGCCCTGATCGATACCGGCAAAGTGTTCCAGGGTTTAGGTGCCACACCCATAAAGGAGCCATCTCTAGCCACTTTTAGGTGCAATCTGTCCCTGAACTGGGTGGAGAGGAGTATTTCGCTGTTCGACCTTAGGGGTCTAGCTGGTATGTATGGTAGGACATGGTGTCTCAAGTATCCTGGACCGAAGCTGTGTACGGCTTTATAGGTTGAAATTAAATTGGGCCTGGAAGCAAATCGGGAGCCTGTGGAGCTGCCTCAGCAGATGGATAAGTGCACTCCTTGGAGTCAGCTCTGGTACGCAGTCTGGCTGCCACACACTGGACCAATTGAAGCTTCCAAACACTCTTTAAGGGCAGTCCCACATAGAGTGCATTCCAGTAGTCCAGTCGGGATGTAATCAGTGCATGTACTACCGTGACCAGGTCAGATTTCTCCAGAAACGGGTGCAGCTGGTGCAAAGGTTTTAGTTGTGCAAAGGCAGACCTGATCACTGCCACCACCTGGGCTTCCAGATGTAAGGCGGAGTCCAGGATCACCCACAGACTGCAGACCTGAGATTTCAGGGGGAGTGTAGGGGATATTTGACTTTCTGGAAGTTTTAAAGTTCAGCTCTCAGCAGCCATAGACTGCTAATAGTAAGCCACTGTGTGAACTATAATCTAAAACAATTGGAGTGAAAAGTTCTATTCCCTTGCATTAGAATTTCAGACAGGAGTCTGCAAGCTCTGCTTCAGGGATCAGAATTATGCAGTGTTCCAGATGTTGCTGAACTGTAAGTCCCAGTAGTTCTAGTTAACATAACCAATAGTGAGGACTGTTGGGAGAGGCATGAAACAACGTCTGGAGGACTGCATGATTCCCACTCCAACTTTGCTTGGAGAAACCAAGGATTCAATCTAGAATCCACTGCTTTTCCATCCTCCCCCAGTGATAGGAATACACAGACAGAAGGCACAGCAAAGAATCAAAAATCCTTGTGCCACTCCTATATCACCCTCCACCTCACTGTCTATATGACATGCAAATTATTTATACCAAGGAACATTAATAACTTCCAGGACAGATGGCGGTAAGGAGATAAATAAGGGGCTCAAAGATTTTTAATTTCCTGGAATGTCCCCTGAAAAAAGGGGATAATCTATTTTATGTATTTTGGGTCCATTAATTAAAGGACACTTTCAGTCTACAGGTGACACACACACATTACCATGATTTTCAATAATGTTTAATAGTTATATAGCACATCTTAGTATAGAAATACTCCACATTCATTATATGAGTAATTCTTACAACAATCCCTCTAAGCCACAAAGATATTGTCTTCATATGGTAGATTAAGAACGTAAAGACGTCTCTGTTCACACTCTTTCCTATTACACAAACTTAACTTTAAAATCGAGGACTGCAACTCATTACTAGAGCATATTTTTAACATATAAATTCTGGATTGAAGCCTTGATACTGTAACACTTTTTATGGCATTAAGCTTTAATTATTTTTTATATGTTGACTGTTAATGAACTTTAAATAGCTCTAACTCTAGAAACTATTTTTAACATAATATATATCTCTATATCAGTCGATCATTACTGATGCTTTTGTGTATCTATATAACTATGCAATTTGTAAACTGCCTAGAGTCTCAATATTGGGGCAAAACAGGATACAAATAAATAAAATAACAACAGTAATAAATGTAAAATAATGAAAGTCTCCCTTAATCAGAAACACCAGACAGTGCATACCTATAGGAATATGGTCTGTGCAAATCATGTTGTCCACCCTGTTTTGGTTTTCATTGGTGACTGCTGTTGATCGGACTTACACTATATGGTTCGTCTTCAGCATTGGTTTCACCTTATTTAAACTTTTTCCACTCATCTTCACCTATTACTCTCATCAATCGTTGCCTCACCACACACATTTCTGAGACTTTTGTGGACGTTGGTGGCAATAAATCCTTTTTTGGTCAAGAACACAGTGACTCTTCTTTGTTTCTGCTCCATATACATGGTTTTGCAGCACCTAGAAATACAGAAATCATGTCAGTCATGCAGTAGGGAGTACTTCATACGGTGATTTAATAGCATCACATTTGGATTAATGGTTTCAGAGAAAATGATGCCCAGGCATACTGTTAGTATGACAATCATATTTAGTAAATCCAACCACATTTTTACACCAAATGTCCATGATGCCACAGGGAATAATTTGGCCCCCCAAACTGTTTCAAATGCAGACATCTTTTTCATAATGATCTTCTAGATATTTCAGAGTATAACTCCCATCATTGAGAGAACTGAAGTTCAAAATTTCTAGAGGGCTAATGGAAGTAAAATTGTCTCAATACATTTTGCTCTTTCAAAGTAAAATTCTTTTAGAGTTGGGGAATTCAGAAAGAAATAAAGCAAAGAAAGAAATGAGCACATAACACATCTGTCACTCTAAAATCATCTCCAAAAACAGGACTTTCCACTGGAAGATGTCACAATCTGAAATGGAAAAATGGGGGATGTTTTCAACACACCTTGCCAGTCACTCCTTGTCTCCTCTTGCCTCAGTTTTCTATTTTTAAGATATCATATTCTTTTATACACACTTGTATATAAGGTATAACACGCATTTCAGAATGTAAGATTAGAAGTCCCCACTAAGCTTTACAGTCATTACTTCAGCAAGTGCCTGTAAAGAAAAGACTCGGCCAAAGCACTTTCTCCACATCTACAAAAAAGAATATAAATCTGACCTAATGCCCCCTTCTGGATAGCCTTGCTTGGAGGTATTGTTCTAGTGGCTCCAAAGTTTCCTGCGGGGTTCCAGCTCGACTTTTTGTAGCCTGCAGGCTCCCTCAGGATTTAGTCATATCTTTCTTACTGGAAATCATACTCTAGGATGTTAGTCTTGCTCCTATAATCCTCATCTATTGAAAGGCTCTGCCTACTTAGTGGGGAATGAAAAATCTTGTAGACACACACCTACAATCTATCTACAGACTGTGATGTCTCATGGGCCATGGAGTTCTGATCCCAGCGCCATCGTGGCCGATGAGGATGAAAACAGGGGATTTTTGCCGGCTCAGCAAGAGCCGGAATCTTTCCAGATGCCTGTTGTTGACGATTCTACCCGAGAGCCCATTAAGGAAGACCTTGAACAGGCCTGTCCCACTGCCTCCCCTCCTTTTCCAAGGAAACAGTTCTATGCGGCGGGCCGGGGTGAGAAAGAACAGTTTCGGAGAAGCTTGAGATTAGCAGCTAAACAAGACGTTAATTAGCCATGTTCCCCTGGGAAATTCTGGAGGGAGATGTGTTTCGCTCTCCTTTCCCTTGGGAAAGGAAGCTCAGGACACCTGTTTTGCAGAGAAATGAGACTGAGTTAAAAGTACCCGACACGAAGGATTCCGTCAACAGATCAGCTCCAGGAGTGATTTCGTGTTTCCAGCCAAGTGTGGACTTCGCAAAGTCCGCAACTCCAGTACCTTTGCCTTGCCTTGCCTAGCCAAGTATTCAAGAATTATCTTGCCTTGCTTCCAGCTTTGGACCTTGTTTCTAGTATCAAGCCTTGTTTCCAGTTCTTGCTGTGGACTTACTCTGAACTTTGGAGAGATTTTGGACGTTTCCCCACTCTATTGCTTGTAAATAGAGTGTGTTTCGGTTTGGATTTACAACTTTGGACTCTAATAAAAAATATTGGACAATATAATTTTGGACTATTTCTGACCTTCCCTGAAAGGTCTTTTATTGGACTATATTTCCTACTTGTTTTTATTATTCTTACATATTTCCTTAATAAAGATATTAGATAGTTTTTGGCCTCCGTGTGTCGGTTCTTAGTGCTCTGTTGCCCTGGGCGTGACACAGACCCACAAAGAAAATCCAACAAATGCTACGGTCAGCGAAAGATAAGAGGGATCCTCTCTCCTCTGCAGGAGTCTACCGGATACCATTCAGCTGTGGACAAGTATACATAGGGACCACCAAATGCAGTGCACAAACAAGAGTCAAAGAACATGAAAGGCACTGCAGACTAATTCAACCAGAGAAATCAGCCATAGAAGAGCACTTGATGAACCAGCCTGGACACAGTATATTATTTGAGAACACAGAAATGCTGGGCCACTCCAACAACTATCATGTCAGACTACACAGAGAAGCCATTGAAATCCACAAGCATGTGGACAACTTCAACAGAAAGGAGGAAACCATGAAAATGAACAAAATCTGGCTACCAGTATTAAAAAACTCTAAAATCAAAACAGTAGATGGGAACCAACACTCTGAGGGCAGAGGAGCCCCAAGGACGGCTAATGACTGAACAAAGGATGCCCCCCAGGCAAGAGACAAAACCTTTCCAATGCTAATTAGGGTGACTAACTGAAACATTAATGCTGGCTTCCCAGTGACAAAGGACTCTTGCCACACCCTGGACTCTCCACAGATATATTTTTTCCCCTTTCCTTGCCTAGTTTATCCATACCTCACAACCTCTGAGGATGCCTGCCATAGATGTGGGCGAAACGTCAGGAGAGAACACTTCTGGAACATGGCCACACAGCCCGAAAGACATACAACAACCCTGTGATCCCGGCCATGAAAGCCTTCGACAACACTTGTAGACATAGTTCAGTTTGTTATTACTTCTGCTGTGTGCCTTTAAGTCATTTCTGATTTGTGGTATCCCTAAGGTGAACCTACACTCTGTTTTTTTTTTTTTTTAAGAAAAGTATGTTCACAGAGGATTGTCATTTCCTCTGTGGTTCAGAGTGTGTCACTGCCCACAGTCGAGCAAGGATTCAAACCATAGTCTTCCAGTATCATAGTTCCACATTCACACCACTACACCACACTGGCTCTCTTCCTTTATTATTTTTTTCTTCCCATGTCCCAGGCCTTATGAACAGACAATAAAAATAGGCTCTATGAAAAGGAAATCAACAGACAAATGTCTTTGGAAAAATAGTTACAGTACACCTGAAAAGGCTAAAAATCCAGGGGCATGCTCCCAATGTCGAAGAAGGGCAGATAGATACAGGCAAGTAGATTTCAAATTCACTGTAAGTTATTTATTTATTACAATATTTATATATAATATAAACAAATATCATAAGAACTCAGGACAGCATACATATAAAATTGATTTAAGCAGATTAAAAATATTAAACAACTTAATAAGTTAAAACATATTTTAAAGGTTAGAACAGTTTCAAACTATATGTCCAAATATTTTGGAGTAAATCATTTAGATTATAAAGGCTTTAATAAACAGCCACGTCTTTAATTGATCCTAAAATAATTGGTGCCAATCTGGGCTCCAAACTGTGGACATTTCATAGGCATGGTGCTGCAGCTGAGAAGAACTTTTTCTACATCCTCAGTAGGTATTGGCTCTATATGAGGGATGGAGCCCCACCAGCAGACCTCAATTCTTCGGTAATCATATATAGATGTTCCCTTCAAGTCTCATTAAAGGACATAAACTTCATCAGAACCACCCTGACTTCAGGCTGGAAACATACTGGCAGCCTGGATTTCCTCAGCAATAAAGCTGATTCCTTTCTAATGTTACAATTACACAGAGGGAAAAGGTAAGGTTAAAATCCTACATAACCTGGGAGTAAAATTAATTGTATTTGATTAGGCTTACTTCCAAGCAAAAACATAAAGTACTACACTGTGAATCAGGTTTCCCTCTACTTCACTTAATTGTAATGGGAACATATAGTTCTATCTAACTCCTAATTCTATGGAGTTCTCAAAATGATGCAGCCATCTGAGGCTACACCGCATCAAGAGAAATCCTTGTGTGACAAAGTGCTGGCTGAAGTTTACTGACTCCATTGAATATATTTCTCTGATAAAGAAAACAGGAAGAAAAATCCGCTTTCAACATGCTTGATTTGTTGTTTTTATGTGCCTTCAAGGGTTTTCTGAGGCTGAGAATATGTCACTTGCCAAAAGTCACCCAGCGGGTCTTCAGAGCTGAGTAGCAATTTGAATCCTGGTTTCCAAAGTCACCATTCAACATCCAAATCGTAGTATCATGCTGGCATGTACTGCCTGCTATATATCACAAATTTAAACTGCATTGGTTTCTTGGAGATTCTGGGAGTCCACAAAGTCCCTTTTTCCAAGCATTGGTCTTCTCCAGGATCCCTTTAATGTTATATAATAAATGCTAGTTCTGCTGAGAATTTTAAATACCTCTCCTTCAACTAGAAGTCTCTGAATTGCATAGGATGGTACCAGGACAGTTAAAGTCAAATCACAGTTCTTTATTTGTGTAGAGCCCTGGGGCTGCTCAATACATATTTGTTACACTAGACTAAGGAAAAGCATTGGAGAAAACATACCAAACAGATAGTTTTCTCTTTTGGCAAGAACCGGGAAAGAAATTCACAAGACTGCAGGGTAATTCAATGGATTACCTTCTTCATACGTGTCCACGTAATAAAAGTCCCTATGCATCAAGTTTTACAAGATACTAGAATTCTTGATTAGTGCTCAGAACTGCAAGAGAATGAATAAAACTTCATGTCCTGAGCTAACCATTTCTTTCTATTCAAGAGGTGCTATTTTCATTTGTGAAAGGGAGATCCAAAAGTAAATAAAAACTCAGAAATCATGAAATATACCACCCTTTTTTCTATTGTGATGCAAAATTGCAGCAGTTTTATTATTTATTTTATTTTCATTCTGCCTTTCTCCCGATATAGGGACTCAAAGCAGTTAACAAAAATACAACACAATGCAAATAAAAATAATGTACATGCATTACAATATAAACATATTTTTAAAAGGATTTAAAAGTGTATCACTAAAAGTGTTAAACATTAAAATGTATTAAAACTCCACCTCTGAATCCCAATAACGCTGTCTCCAACACTTCGATGTGAGACTTTGGCCAAGAAGAGGACATTACTGGTTCTTATTTATAAACAGCTTTGAAGTGATCTCCTTGGAGCCTCATAAATACGATTTCTGATTCATATCTGCCCTACATTTTGGTGTTATGTGCCCTCAAGTCAACTCTGACTTTCAGCAACCCTATCCTTCTTGGCATGATTTCTGTAGGAGAGATTTCCCATTGCCTTCCTTCACGACTGAGCAAGGATGTGAATCCTGGTTTCTCAAAATACTAGTCTGATACTCACACCACAATGTTCCTTCTAAATGTCTTACATGTCTAACCCTATACTTCCCTGCCAAAAAAGTGACTTTCCAGGTAAGCCTGCTGCTTGCTTATATGATTTTTTTTAAAAAGGTTTTCCCCTGACGTTAAGTCCAGTCATGTCTAACTCTGGGGGTTGGTGCTCATTTCCATTTCTAAGCCGAAGAGCCAGCGTTGTCCGTAGACACCTCCATTAGGATATGCAAAACAAATACAAGCATCTATCACAGATGCAGAACTAGAAACAAGCATCCTTACTGCACAGCATCCTAAACACTATATCAGGCATGGGCAAACTTGGGCACTCCAGGTGTTTTGGATTTCAACTCACACAATTCCTAACAACTGGTAGGAATTGTGGGAGTTGGACTTCAAAACACCTGGAGGGCCCAAGTTTGCCCATACATGCACTATATTCAGTAAGCTGAAATTCAAAGCAGATGTGGTCCCACTCCCAAGTATTTCGACATCCACACAAACTGTGTTAAATCATCATTAACTAAAAACTAGGTTAAGACGTACAACTGCAAAGAAATCAACAAGTGAAGCTCTTTTTTATCACTGCATTTGTATTCTCGGGAAAAGCTGCAAATGCGGAAGGTTGCTGATTTATTTTTCAGCAGGGGGGTTCTCAAGCAACGAAAGGTGGGCACCAGACTTCCTAATCTAACAGAAACCAACTCTGAGGGCGCATCTTCACTGTAGAATGAATGTAGTTTGTGTTAGGAAAAACTACCCTAAAATATAGCAGAGCATCCAAAAATTAAACAATACAAAAAATGAACAATCAGCTCATTACCTAGCAGAGCGTGAGGTGCCGTGTGATGTGGCTGTAAAGAATTCAGAGCTTAGGCAGACAAAGATGCAGAGTCCAATCTTAAAAATCACAAAGATTTATTTACAATAATGAATAACTGCATTTCTTAATAATCAAGAACTGGGTCTGAGCTACTCTAACACCCATCTCTTCTAAGGTTTCAAAGAGAGGGAAAAATCATCCAAGCACCACATCTGCCACACACAGCGAGATCTCAAAGCACACAGCTCATACGCTCCATAATAAGATGTAAGAAAACAGAAGTCAGATTTTAAAAAGGCTTGCAGTAAAAAAGTATCCATTCTACACAACCAATCAGAATGAGAGTAAAAACAGAAAGGAAAGAAGAATCATAAGAGTTGGAAGAGACCTCATGTGCCATCCAGTCCAACCCCGCCAAGAAGCAGGAAAATCATATTCAAAGAACCCCCGAGAGATGGCCATCTAGCCTCTGTTTACGGTAAAACCTTCCAAAGGAGCCTCCACCACACTCCAGGGCAGAGAGTTTCATTGCTGAACAGCTCTCACAGTGAGGAAGTTCTTCCTGATGTTCAGGTGGAATCTCCTTTCCTGTAGTTTGAAGCTATTGTTCTGCGTCCTTGTCTCCAGGGCAGCAGAAAGCAAGCTTGCTCCCTCCTCCCTATGACTTCCCCTCGCATATTTATACATGGCCATCATGTCTCCTCTCAGCCTTCTCTTCTACAGGCTAAACATGCACAGATTTTTAAGCCGCTCCTCATAAATCTTGTTTTCTAGACCCTTGATAATTTTAGTCACCCTCCTCTGGACACATTCCAGCTTGCCAACATCTCCCTTCAATTGCGGTGCCTAGAACTGGACACAGTATTCCAGGTGTTGTCTGACCAAGGCAGAATAGAAGGTTAGCATGAATTCCCTGTATCTAGACACTATACTTCTATTTATGCAGGCCAAAATCCAATTGGCTTTTTTGCTGCTGCATCACATTTTTGGCTCATGTTTAACTTGTTGTCCACGAGGACTTCAAGATCTAGATCAGTGGTTCTCAACCTGGGGTCCCCAGATGTTTTTCAGTTTATCAGCTGTTAGGAAAGAGCCTCCGGTGGCGTAGAGGATCAAGGCCTTGTAACTTGAAGGTTGGATTGCTGACCTGAAGGCTGCCAGGTTCGAATCCCACCTGAGGAGAGTGTGGATGAGCTCCCTCGATCAGCTCCAGCTCCATGCGGGGACATGAGAGAAGCCTCCCACAAGGATGGTAAAAACATCAAAACATCCGGGCGTCACCTGGGCAACGTCCTTGCAGACAGCCAATTTCTCTCACATTATAAGCGACTCAAGTTGCTCCTGACACGAAAAAAAAAAGCTGATAGGATTTCTGGGAGTTGAAGGCCAAAAACATCTGGGGACCCCAAGTTGAGAACCACTGATCAAAACACATTCCTAATTGTCATACTGGAGACATGTGGGAAGGGAAATCCTTAGCCTATGCTAAGCTAACTAAACCATTCCTCACTGAGAACTTGAGCAGTGTGGGGTTGAATCCTAACAATTTGACACCACTTTAACTGCCCTGGCTCAATGCTACGGAATCCTGGAAGTTGTGACTTGGTGAGGAACCCGCAAAGAAGGATAGAGATCTTGTAAAACAGGCATGGGCAAACTTGGGCCCTCCTTCCAGGTGTTTTGGACTTCAACTCCAACAATTCCTAATAGCCCAAGTTTGCCCATGCCTGTTGCAAAACAACAACTCACAGCATTGAGCCAGGGCAGTTAAAGTAGGGTCAAACTGCATTCATGCCACAAAGTGGCTGCACCCAGGGAAGCATACCATCACTTACCTAAAACTCTGGATAACGCTTCAGGCAACTGATGGAGGCATCCATAAGAGGCGTCCCAGAGCAGAGCAAAGAGCCCACAAGCAGGTGCAGCAGAGACCCAGCCTGCCTCTGCTCTCGCCCCCATCCCAAGGCGGAACGACATGCTCTGCAGCTGCCACAACGCTTCACCCTCCTGGGCAGCTCACAAGGGGGGAGAAAAAAGGGAAGGGAAAGGAAGGAAAGAGGAGGAGAAAGAAGTGCAAAGAAAAGAGTCCCGCACTCAGAAAGCTGAGGAGAATAACGAGAGAGGTGCGCGCGCACCCCTCCTCGCTCTCTTTCTCTCCCTCCCTCCCGCTCGCTTTGCCGCACGCGCGCTCTCTCACACGCACCTCTCTCTCCCTCTCTCTCGCTCGCGCAAAAGGTATCCCTCCGCCCATCAGGCCTTGCTGAAGAAGCAGGATTATACACTATGCTATAGAGAGGGAGCCGCCGCCGCAGCAGCATCGGCGGAGGGATTCTAACCAAAAGTGAAGAGGCCTCCGCGGCGGCGGCGGAGGCAAACGGCCTTTCCCTTCTCTCTCTCTTTCTCGAGCGCGCGCTCGACGCCGCCGCCTCACGCCGTTGGCCGCCTCGAGCTTCGCCTGCCCTGAGGAAGGAAAGAAGAAGGGGGAAGGAAGGCCGCGGCCGCTGGAGAGGCAGAGAGGGAGGCAGAGAAGGAAGGAAGGGAAAGAGGGAGGGCGGCCATTCGCGCCGCAAACGCCTCAGGTGGACCCACCCCCTCGGTCCCCTCCCCCGAGCGAGCGAGCGACCGCCTTGCCCGCCCGCCCGCTGCCTTCGCCGCCGCCTTTTCTGTCCGCCCGGCAGAGCGCTCTGCTCCCTCCCTCCTTCCTTCCCCGTCGAGGCCCGGCTTCCTTTCCTTCCCCCGCCCCCCTTTCTCTCTCTCTTTCTCTCTCTCTCTCTCTTCGCCCGGCCGAAGATGGCAGGCTGGCAGAGCTACGTGGATAACCTGATGTGCGATGGCTGCTGCCAGGAGGCCGCCATTGTCGGCTACTGTGACGCCAAATACGTCTGGGCCGCCACGGCCGGCGGCATCTTCCAGAGCATTACGGTAAGGAGAGGGAAAGGGAGGGGAGGAGAGGAGGGAAGCCATTGGGGGCGGGTGGGGGGGGGGAGAGAGAAGGAGAGCCTTCAAAGGGAGGGAGGGGTGGGCAATGAGATCACGACCCCCGGAGGAGGAGGAGGCCCCGAAATGCTTGAGCAAAGAAGGCGTCTTCATCTCACGGGAAGGAGGGGGGATTGGCCCCCTCTTCTTCACCTGAAGGCCCTTCCACACAGCCCTATATTCCAGAATATCACTGCAGGAAATTCCACATTATCTGCTTTGAACTGGAATATATGGCAGTGTGGACTCAAAAGCAGATACTGTGGGATTTTCTGCCTTTATATTCTGGGATATCGGGCTGTGTGGAAGAGCCCTTAATAATAATTATCATAATAATGTCACTCTTCCGCCCATCTTCCTCTTACCATCCTCTTCTTCATCAAAAGGCCCTTCCACACAGCCCTATATTCCAGAATATCAAGGCTGGAAATCTCACAATATCTGCCTTGAACTGGGTTATCTGAGTCCACACTGCCATATATCCCAATTCAAAGCAGATAATGTAGGATTTCCTGCAGTGATATTCTGGGATATAGGGCTGTGTGGAAGGGCCGTGAGTCCACACTGCCATATATTCCAGTTCAAAGCAGAAAAAGTGGGGTTTTATTCAGCTGTGTGGAAGGGGCCTTAGTAATATAATAATAATCATCATAATCATAATAATAATGTCTCCCCCCTTCTCTTCTACATCTCCTATTCTTTACCTCCTTTCTCCTTTTCATCCTAGTAATAATGCTCTCTCTCTTCCCTTCTTCACCTCCCTCCTCCTCTTCATCATCTTAGTAATAATAATGATGTTTTCTCTCTTCCTCATCTTCCTTACCTTCCTTCTCCTCTTAGTAGTAATAATCATGCTTACTCTCTTCCCCCCTCTTCTTCACAATAATAATAATCATCATGCTTTCTCTCTTCCCCCTCTTCTTCACCTCCTCCTCCATCTCTTCAAATTAATAATAATATAATTGTACACAACATAGTTAAAAACATTCCATTAAAATACATAAATTAAAATTTCATTTCTTATGAAATGTACTTATTATAATGCGCAGGACAAAGGTTCAAATGCACCAGGCACAGGACGTGACTTTTGAAATCTATAGTTAAAGCACTGGCTGGCTCCACGCGTGGAAGGCGGGTCTCTCCCCCCCCCCCCCCCGGGATTCTTCCCTGCATTCTTTCCCTCAGAGGAAAGGGTAAAGGCACCGGGGTCCCGGGGCTGGACCTGCTTGGCGGCGGCTTTTCCTGGGAGGCGTGTATGTTTGCGTTTGTGTGTCTTGGTGGCTTTCTCTGATCAGCCGCCTGGTCCCCTCCTTTGAGGAGATGGCAGGAGGAGAGGCCCAGCTGGGGGGGGGGAGGTGTCAATGGAAAGCGAGCCGTTCCCTCTGCCTTACCTCCCCTCCTGCCTTTATTCCTCAGCCCTCCTGCGCTAGAGAGGCCTGGCCATTGCATCTGGGGATGTGGGGTGGGTGGGTTCCCTTCTCTTGATCCAAAGCAGCACTCTTGTCTCTCTCTCCCCCCCCCCCCCTTTAACAGGATGAAAGGCCCTTTTCACTGGAGGCGGGGCAAGGAAGGGAAAAGAGGCTCGCAGTTTTGGTCGTGGGGATTCTTGGGGGTTCCCCAGGCTCCCTCCTCAGCCCCGCCTGTCTTTGGGGTTATCATCGGGTGGGGAGATCCTGCGGGCGAGGATCCTCGGGGACTATTTTGTGCGCCGGGAGGCTTAATGGCCAGCGCCGGTTGAAGCGAAGCCGGCAAATCAAGGGGAAGGCCGGGCCGGGCGGAGGCAGGCTCGGGGGCGATCTTCTTGGCGCGGTTTGGCGTAGGATTCCCTCCTCTCCGGTCCGCGTTGCTGGGGAGGGACCTGCGAGTCCCGCGTAGGAGGCTTTTGTGAATCCGTTCCTCGCTACCGGCTCCATGTTTTTTTCCTCCAAGATGGCGCACTGCCGCTGATTTTTTTAACCCCTCCTTTTCTCTCTCTCCTCTCCCGAGATATTAATCACCCCTCTTCCTGCACTGCAGTCTTTCTCCTTGTCTTTTTCGCCTCCCTCCCCTCACCCTTTTCCATGCTCAGGATTGTGGTAAAAATCTATCAAAGTGATGTTTCTTTAAATGAAGGGGGGGATGAAATCCCCACAAGAAGGTATGCAGGCAGATGATAAATGCTGAAATGTCTGATGGTATTACATAAGTCCTTACAGAACCCCATATCTTTGCCCCAGTGGACGGAATTGTGCATTGGGGTGGTGGTTGGCTGGTTTGCTATGTTCCCCTCCACTCCAGCTATCTGTCATTGTAGGTATGCTTCATGTTGAAAACCACTCCTCCTCTGTATTGTTATAACTATTCATGAACATGATACCGATACACTTACTAGCTGTATTAAAAGCTTGGATTTGCCCTGTCTCATCCGCAGTAAGCATAGGCATGGGTTAAAAAAGCAGTGTCCTTGCTAGCTGCAGATACCATCTCTTTTGGTGCTCTGGTGTTGACTCTTGGCTTGTGTTTGTGAATGGCTGGGGCCTATTATGACTCTGCAATTCCACTGAAAGGAGACACCTCTTCCATCATATTACGTTGGAGAATACATCCCCCCCCCCCTTTGGCTGCCTCTTCCCAATGCTAGTCCCTCTGTTGTGGGAACACAAAACAGGATTGATAATAGCCAGTCAGTTTCATATCTTTCATACTCTGCACATAGTTTGCACTCTATCTGGTGCTTAGGATTCTGTAAATACTGCACAGTGTACAGTGTACATTTTCTGCTTGAATTTTCTGTTTTTCACTGGTCTTGGAGCAGCAGAACTGTAGGTTGTAGCAGGGATTGGAAACTAACAGAACCAAGAGCCAGGTTTTTTGGACTCTACACAGCTCACATGGACTAACAAAATGCCAAAAAATGGAAAGCAAAGCTGAAAGCCCACTTCCAATTTTGAGAAATGGGGAGTTAAAGTTATACTTGTATGTGGAGAAGGGGATTGCTGTTTCTAGGGACAAGTAGTTTATCCTTTTCTGCTAGAAAAGCATTATCTTCCAGGGAGATATAGATCTCACTTCTACTTTAAAACTTGTTTGAGAGAAAGTGAAATTAGCACCGCTGTACACAAATGGCATCCTTGATGTCTCAAGGCAGCCCTGTGATAATTTTGTGCCTATGTTGCACTTAAAACATACCCGTTCATGCCTTTTCTGTTAAAACTAGCTACTTGGCACCTAATTGAAATGATTCTATGGACAGCATGATGCCTTAATATAACTTAGTTTAATCACTTTCTTGAATGTATGATCAGTTTTAAAGTTCGTGCCTACTCTTCTAAACTTGATAAAAAAAACCTAATACGAAAATGTATTAGAGTACTACTCATACAGCTGTTACTCAAAATTATTTAATAAGCACTGGACCAGCCTTTTATATCACTTTAGTTCTTTTTGTTAGATTGCAGTCCTCTTTTGTGCATTATTAGGGTTATTGTATCTAGATTCTTCAGCTAAAACTTTCTGGACTTCTCTTTTTGACAGCCTCTAGAAATAGATATGATTGTAGGAAAAGACCGCGAGGGTTTCTTCACCAATGGTCTAACTCTTGGTGCAAAGAAGTGCTCTGTGATCAGAGATAGCCTCTATGTGGATGGTGACTGTACAATGGACATCAGGACAAAGAGCCAAGGAGGCGAGCCAACATATAATGTTGCTGTAGGCAGAGCTGGTCGAGGTAAGCTGGAACTTCTGCAAGTGCTTCATCTTTCTTAAAAAATAGTACAGAATGCACAGGCTTTAAATGACCTCAATGAAATCTTCCTACTAAGAACTGTTAGTCTGTAAAATGATATTGACTGTTTAATTTATGGAGAGGGGCACCACAGTCTTAAGATGTAACATTCAGGACTTGTCACCTGAAATTAATTTTGTTTTACATAGAACAGATACATGTTAGTTCTTTTAATTTTGAAGCATAGCTACTATAAAGGAAAGGTATGCGACTGAAATATCTATTTGGTTAGCTAAATAGTTTATAGGTAATTTCTGCTTAACTAGAAGGTTTTTCCAGTGCTTCTTAGATCAATTCCTAAACCACAAATATGTGTTATTTTTCAGCTTCAAGGTGCCAGTCTACACAGCATTTCCTATTATTTTGCATATCAAACATCAGTTAGGAATGCACAATGTTTTACAGAAAGTAATATTTTTTTAACAAGGTTGTACTATACTTTTGAAATATCCATTTGTTTCTAAGTTGTGCTTAGGATTTCAAGCTTAATAATGCATTGGAAAATACTTTACGTTTTAAAAAGAAAAATAACATATTTTATGGTTTATTCCTCAGATTAAAAAGTGTGTCTTTTAGCCTCAGCTGACTCATTACGAGCAACTGTGAAGCAAATCTTTCAAAAGTTTAATTGATAGGTTAAAAGGGGTGCATCTACAAATCAATGCTAATACACACTGAGAAAATAAGCTTGCCTTAGTGACACCTGCTGGCAGATGAACTTATTGACTGAGTCCTTCAGGACTGCTGTTCTGGCATAAATACATGTGGTTTTATTTTTTTTAATGTGAACAATGACAGAATGAGAAGCCACTGGAACATTCATTGTAGGTATTCTAGCTACAAATTCTGTATTGTAACACAAACTGCCATTTGGGCTTTATTTGCCTTGTAATGAGGAATAGCATCATATTTAGTTTTGTAATTGTTATTTTAAACAAGTATATTTATCTGCCAAACATGTTTCTCAATAAATATTTCTATATTAAAAATTATGTTAAAAGCAAAGCAGTAGCACTATACAAATAACTATTCAAATTTGCAGTATTTGAATTTGCTTAGTGCACTGCTTGATTAAAATTTGGAATAGATCCATGTCTAACACACTCCTTTGTAAAACTTCTTTTCTTTTCTCTTTCAGTCTTGGTCTTTGTAATGGGCAAAGAAGGGGTCCATGGAGGCGGATTGAATAAGAAGGCATACTCAATGGCAAAATACTTGAGAGACTCTGGGTTCTAGTTGCTAGGCAGACTGTTAAGTATTAGGGAAAATTGCTATTAAACTTTCCTGGCAGAGAGCTACTTTGTGGAAACTTTATTAGCAATGCAGGGTGATGGGGTATGAACCTGTGTCTCCTTTGTATCCCTCTGTTGGTGGGGAAAGGTGTTATTCTTTCTTTAATTCTGTTCATCCTTGTTTCCTTGTGTACTCCAGCATTGGTTATGGTCATGGGAAAGGGAAGGTGCCCATGGAGGGACACTCAACACGAAAGCTAATGAACTGGCTTTATACCTGAGGAGGTCTGACATCCAAGCAGCCTCTCCCCATCCACATAGCAAATGTCTTCATTGCCACCCTCTTGTGTTCACAATACTACCACCCTATAGATGGCAATTTATTTACACATCTTTTCCCTATTGTCATGACGCCAGTTACCCTTTTTGTCTGTATGTTAATCACTGTTGTATCCATATTATGTATCTGGCACCATCCTTTGCAACACAAAGATGATATGCATGATATGTTGAAGCCTTGGGGGAGAATCATGCCAAGTCTGAACTTTGCTTTGTCTTAGCAATTAATGTGACATTGAGAACTAAACCAATTTAAATTAAACTAAACAAGGTGCCGATTGTACAATCCAGTTTGATCAATGTCTCCTCAGCACTTTGAGCATTAACACAGCTCATTAGTCTTCCTTTTGTAGAGCATGGTTGGGAGGGAAATGTGCATGCATATCTACTTTCCTCCCCCTTGTCCTCATTTCATCCATCCTCTCTCTTCACTCACACACTTTTTTTGCTTCCATCTTCTATCTATATATACATTTTTAAATACAGTGCCTGGTTTGTTTAACCAATTTGCCGCTTGAAAGCTGTTAAAAGTGTTGCTTTAGTTTTGTTGTTGCTCTTCTGTGTAGACTTGCAAAACTCTTCATGGTGTCTGAAGCACATCCTGCTTTTAAAAGGGTAACTGCAAAACTATAAAAGGTGCCGATGCACTTCTCCCCTCACCTTGCCATCACCACCATCATCTTGAATGACTCCCTAGGGACATTCCATCACCGCAATAGCTCAGGCACATTACTTTTTTGCCAGCTCCTGTTCTGTAGTTGTAAAAAGGCTGCCACCATGGACTTTAGATAACCCAGTGTAACCATCTGGAGTGTGTCCGGTTTAATTTTTTTTCATAGGACCAATTTTGATTTGCAGCTTGGGTTTTACATGTAACTGCAGCGTCACTGTTAACAAACTACCACCTTCAGTTATACAGGTAGCCTAAACTGATGTTGGTGTATCCAATCATTAACTGGGAAAGATGACATGCTGCTCTGATATCAATGTATATTTTGAAGGCTGGTAGTTATAAGATAAAACAGTCCAAATAAATACCATTTCAGATCTAATCTTCATGCCGTTGCTGCAGAAATTGTGGAGTAAACTGCCTTGTGCACTAGTCATTTGAAACACATGTAACCAAACTGTCAGTTTGAACACGGTACTAACTTGTATGTCCATTTTAAAAGAGAACTGCAGAACTCTGTATACAAAACAAAATGGGAGATGGTCTTGGTTGGAATAACTGAGTTGGCTGTCTTGTGATAAATTTTTAATGTGTATTCTGTGCCATACTAATGTTTAAAAAATGGAACTGTTGCTATTGTGAGATGGATTTTAACTGACAAGAATGACTTCTGAATGGCACTACTTTAGGGACACTAGTATTTGCTTCTATTGTTCGGGCCTTGTGGATAATGTACAGACTTAAAAACAAATTCTTGTTGCTGATTTGTCCATTTATTTCCCTGCACTTTGTTACATCTGGGATACAGTCTAACTCATCTGATACAATATGCATTTCAAAAAATGCCATAACTATTAAACACCTTGTTTACAGACAGATGAAATAAATTTATTCCAACCAAATGAAATATGACTTACTGTGTTATATGATTCCCATTGTCTTCCCTCTCTTTCTTCTTCCTCTCTCTGTGAATATATCTTATATTGTAGTATCTTGTGACTTGACTATGAAAGTGATTAATATAATAACTTCCTTTTACTTAGGGCATAGCTTACAACAGTTCATTAATTTAGCAGAGGTACTATTGAAAAATAACATAAAACCCCCATGTCTTAGCCAGTAGTATTTCTTGAAACAGAACTGCCTAGAAAAGTAATGCTAATTCGTTTTCTTATACAGCCAGTTCCCAACTTGCAAATAACTCAGAACGGGGGTGAGATAACAGAAGTGAGAAAAATCTACCCCTTGGAAAGGAAATTCACTCCAGAAAGAATAATCATTGGAAAAGCTGTTTCCACTTAAGCTTTATCACCAATCATTGTTTCAACAACAAGCCACATTTTTCAAAATTCAATTATCACAGGGACAGAAAGTGAGGTGAAATCTGAACGAGCAGACAGGAACACAAACACCATAGCTCTAACCCTTCCCTAGGCTATCCAAAGTGAATATATATACATATTTCACAGGAGTTACACTTTATAAATTTACTGATTCCGATTTACATACAAATTCAACTTAAGAACAAACAAAACCTATCTTGCTCATAACTTGGGGACTGCCTGTAGAAGGATAAAATTATGGGTTTAGTAGACTTTTTATCTCTTAACTATTCAAAATATCTTTTAACTTGCTTTCCCCTTCAGCACAAAGTAGTTGTGAAATCTACATGTGAAGATCCTTCTTTTTGTTGGTTGAGAGCCAGTAGATTATATTTGGAAGAGAAATTGAGAATGGTACATGAATTTGTTACAGTTCAATGCCACATTAATGCAAGGCAACACTCAGGGAATTGTAGATGTGGCTATATCCGAGGACAGAGGAGAACCTGGAGACAATTTATTATAGGCAAGCCCTAAATTATAAATCCTAGTGTCATAGCCCTCTTCTCTCACCCCATTATCATACATAATTGCTGATGGTTGTGTTCTTTCTATGGTGATTCGGTCAGCTGAGCAAAACATGCTATGGTTTGGACCTGCTTTATGATACCTGCAAAAGCTGGCTTGAAAAAAAAGTTGCGGCTTCATTATTCTTGAAAGACTAGTCCATATGAACTAGTATTATCTTGTGGGTGTGAAGAATTAATTTTGTTGACACTTCATGGTTGAATTTTTCATGTGAATATTATTGTGAAGCTTTTAAAAAATCCCTAATGTTTTCTTTTGGTGTACACATGTATTGTAGCAAGCATTATTTAAATAACCTCCAGAATGAAAAGTGACAGTTGACAGCAGATAGATTAGGGCACCTTTTCAGTTAAGCAGACTTTAGGGAGTCCAGGGAGGCAGAACTACCATTTCCTAACCTTTGCTGAGTTTGTAATGGCCAGGGTAAGCTCTTAACTGCATATGAAACAACCATATCATCAATCTTTCCACTGCTATTTTGAAAGCTCTCCAGTTAGCCAAGTCTTCATCACAAGAGTACAAATGAGCCTTTGCTATTTTTGGTTCAGACAGATCTGCCTGGTTTTTTTTAGTAGATGAGAATTTAAATAAATACATTTAGCAATCCCTTTCACACTATATATACTGTTGTGAAGCTGTAATAATATCTTGTAAACAGAAAAAAAATGACATGAATTTGTTTTATTCAGTAGTTCTTAAGTCATAAAAATAAGATATAAAGCTTACTTGAAAGTTTGGGATTAGAAGGAACACAACTTTAAATCTTAGAATTCAAATCCTTGTTCACTAACATCAATCCCATTATTGATGTATGCACCTATTAAGTATGTGGGTCAGATATGGGGACCCTATTTCCTGTAGACTCCTATTAGGCCTGCTAGCATCCTCCCCACCAGAAAGAATAGATCTCTTTCCTCCCATGCAGCGCTGAGGCTTCTAAAAGGTTTTCCTTGACATCAGTGGACAGTGGGTGTATTTGTGTGAATGAATATCGTAGTATGCCCAGAGATGAGACTGCATACTTGCTATCAGCTTGGCCCTGTGACTAAATTAGGTTCCCCATCCATATGTGCCACAGATCCTATCTAGAGGCTATTATCATAATGGACTCTATTATCCATTATGATAATAGTCTCTATGTCAGTGGTTCTCAACCTGTGGATCCCCAGGTGTTTTGGCCTACAACTCCCAAAAATCCCAGCCAGTTTGTCAGCTGTTAGGATTTTTGGGAGGCCAAAACATCTGGGGACCCACAGGTTGAGAACCACTGTTCTAGGTGTTCATTCTTCATAGTGAACAGTAATGGCTGTTGTCTCTAGACACAAACTTGTCTTCATTTTGATAGCTTTAAAATACTGCTTTTCACACAGATGTTTCTATATAGGTTATTGAGTGACACATATATGATGGCTATTTGAGAATTAATGAAATTATGTTTTTTCCATTTTTTTTTGCTTGTGGAGTGAGTTGCGGAGTTGCTTCTGGAGTGAGAGTATTGGCCGTCTGCAAGGACGTTGCCCAGGGGACACCCGGATGTTTTGATGTTTTACCATCCTTGTGGGAGGCTTCCCTCATGTCCCCGCATGGAGCTGGAGCTGATAGAGGGAGCTCATTTGCGCTGTCCCCAGGTGGGATTCGAACCTGGCAGCCTTCAGGTCAGCAACCCAACCTTCAAGTCAGAAGACTTTTATCCCCTTGGCCACCGAAGGCATCCCATGTTAAATCCTAATCTGTCCTCCCCTAAACCTTTACTTGTGCCAGCTTTGCACAAAGACTTGGGACATAACTTCCAAGTGTTCCAAACAGTAGTAAGAATGATAGAGGATTTTAATTCAGTAGACATACAATTTATTTATTGAATTTATATACCAATTTTCTCAAAATTTGGGATTCTAGGCAACTAACTTTCCCAGAGCAGCTTGAAGGCAGCCTCAGAGAAGACACTAGAAAGCATGGTGGCAGCAGTTTGTTTTTAGTGGATAGTTCATGCTTGACATAAGTGTAGAGGAGCAACCATAAGAAGGTAAAGTGCTTCTTGACTTTTACCAAATGCACATGAGCTAAACAACTTGATGGCGATTAGAGGTTTTGGAAACAAATACAAAATAGTAAACTTTCACAGCTCAACTCTCTTGTATGTACACTAATGTGTTGAAGGAATTGGGGAAACAGGATAATATGATCAAAACAGACTCAACTTTATAAAAGCAGTGGACTCAGTAGGGTCGCTCAAGATGGGCTCCATAAATTGGGACCTACTGGACAATGTATAACATCATCAACACAGGATTTCATTGTGTGCTTCAGTATTTGATAAAAGCAGAATTGGAGCTTTCTCCTTCCTCATGCAATCTTCTGTGATGTGAAAACCTGCTCCAGAGGGTTTCCCATTTTTATCATAAAGATATGCAAGAGGGAAGAGAGCTAATGGATTATGGCAAAAATCAGCCAAAATTCACAATTGGGTCAAAGTCTATGAATTGTCACAATGAGAGCATCCTCCATCACGAGAACTGTTGGATGAGATAAAACGTGTTTTCACAATTACCCATGCTGCTTTATTGAAGCCATGATGCTAAGATAATCATTACTTAAAGTTTTCAGATGTAATCTTTAGATACTGTTTTTCTGTCATCCACTTAATAATAAGTAGCAATCAACTATTGAACAGTAACAAGAAATCAGTACTTGTGAGCCATTCATTTTCCTGCAGGGAATGAAGGACCTTTAGAAGACCTTCTCCTTTGCAGGAAAACAGGCACTTCCGGCTTTTTTTTTTTTTTTTTACCATGCTGGTATTACAGGTTTCTGCTCTGGTAATTTTTGCATCCTGTAGATTAGAGGTCCACAACCTGTGGTCCTCTGGGTGTTTGGGACTCTAGCTCCCAAATGCTCTAGCCAGCTTGTCCAATGTTCAGGAATTCTGTACATTTAAGTCCAAAACACTTGGAGGGTCACAAATTGTGCACCACTGCTGTAGATCCTACAGGATGTGTTGACCAAGGGTGCCTCATATGCATGCAGTTTTTTGGGGGTTTTTTTTCATGTCAGGAGCAATCGGAGTTGCTTCTGGAGTGAGAGAATTGGCCGTCTGCAAGGACGTTGCCCAGGGGATGCCCGGATGTTTTAATGTTTTACCATCCTTGTGGGAGGGTTCTCTCATGTCCCCGCATGGAGCTGGAGCTGATCGAGGGAGGTCATCCGCACTCTCCCCGGGTGGGATTCGAACCTGGCAGCTTTCAGGTCAGCAAGTCACAAGGCTTTTATCCCCTTGGCCACCGGAGGCTCCATGCATGCAGTTATTCTGTCCTTCCACCTCACTGTAAATCAATACCCTTTCGCTTATGATCGTGTTCCTCACAACCCTTGTCTAAAAAAAAAAATGTTCCCTTCAAATGATTTGATTCCTGTATGAGGTATCTATCATGCTGTACCAAACTCGTACAATTTTCTGTCATCTGCCATCTCTTTATTTTAGAACATAGATGGGAAATTGTAACCCTCCAAGTGTTGCCAGCCCACACCACTATGGTTAAGACAAGTAGGAGTTATACTCCCAAGAGTAACTGGAGGGCCACAATTGCCTTCAGGTGGCCTATTGACTTATGGCGACCACAGGAATTTCATAGGTTTTTCTCAGGCAAATAATGCTTAGAGGTGATTTATCACTTTCTTCATCTGAAATATAGCCCACAGCACCTAGCTTGCTGCTGTTGTGTGCCTTCAAGTTACTTCTGATTTATGGCAACCTTATCATGGGATTTTTTTTAGTCCTGTTTAAATGTAAGCTGTCTTAACACAAGGTAGTTTTAGGTAAGACACTATGTCTTACCTCAATATTTAGAACTATGGAATTATTGCTGTGCTGATATGTAGGTAGGCATTCGCTTTTAAAAAAATTAAAGTTTCAGGGTTGGGTGTCACCAGTATGCAAAGAACACTCAACCCACCTAATCCTGAGCATGCTACTGAGGTGCTAAACCAGTATCTGCTATGGGTAATGTATAGGATCAGGGAAAATTGAAGTTCAATCTAGACAAGGCTTAGCGGCGCCAGGTCACTCAAAAAGCAGAACAGGATATAGAGACACATCCTGCAATGTATGGCGTTCTACTCTTCCTGAAACGTCAGATTTGTACCTTGAGTTCAGCTCTGAGCTTGGAGGATTAGGTCTCTGCAGTGGCCAAGAGTGCATTTGCAGATTCCAATGTGACCATGATAACACTTCTCATTTAAATTAATATACCAGAGTATGAAACTGCAGTAAATCTTAAATTCTATTGCCAGACCGCTGACAAGGGCTAAAGGAACATAATAATGGACTTCCTGATGGCACTTCAATGGCTAATAGTTTGTTTAAGAAAGTAATCTGAAGTGTTGGTTATGATGTACAAAGGTTCAGCCTGCAAAGGATCGTTACCTTGACGTGGTGCTGGGGCTTGAGCACCTCAGTGATGCCATGAGCTAAACTGTGAAGAGGCACCCAAGATGGGAAGGTCATGGCAGAGAGGTCAGACTAAATACGATCCCTGGGGAAGGTAATGGCAACCCACCCCAGTATTCTTGCCATGAAAACTAAATGGATCAGTACAACTAGAGATATGTCGGTATACCATCAGAAGATGGGACTCCCAGGTCGGAAGATGGTCAAAATGCTACTGGGGAGGAGCAGAGAACTAGTCCAACTAGCCCCAGATGTGATGACACAGCTCAAAGCCGAAAGAAAGGCTAATGGCCGACAGTGCTAGAGGTGAACGATGAATCCAATGTTCTAAAGATCAACACACTATAGGAACCTGAAATGTAAGATCTATGAGTCAGGGCAAACTGGACGTGGTTATTGGTGAGATGTCAAGATTAAAGATAGACATTCTGGGAGTCAGTGAACTGAAATGGACTGGAATGGGCCACTTCGCAACAGATGACCACCAGATCTACTACTGTGGAAAGATGAACACTGAAGAAATGGAGTAGCCTTCATAATTAATAATAAAGTTGCTAAAGCAGTGCTTGGTTACAACAACAAAAATGACAGAATGATCTCAATTCGAGTTCAAGGTAAGCAGTTGAACATCACAGTGTTCCAAATATACGCCCCAACCACAGCTGCTGAAGAAACAGAATTAGATCAGTCCTATGAGGATCTGCAGCACCTACTGGATAATACACCAAAAAGAGCCATTATTTTCTTTATAGGAGATTGGAATGCTAAGGTGGGCAGTCAAATGACAACCGGGTTTACAGGCAAGCATGGTTTGGGACAACAAAATGAAGCAGGATGTAGGCTGATAGATTTTTGCCAGAAAAACAAACTGTGCATAATAAACACTCTCTTCCAACAACCTAAAAGATGGCTTTATACATGAACTTCACCAGATGGTCAACACCGAAATCAGATTGACTACATCCTTTGCAGCCAAAGGTGGCAGACATCCATCCAGTCGGTGAAAACAAGACCTGGAGCTGACTGTAGTTCAGATCACGAACTTCTTATTGCACAATTTAGAATCAGACTAAAGAGATTGGGAAAAATACACAGACCAGTTAGATATGATCTCACAAATATTCCTAGTGAATATGCAGTGGAGGTGAAGAATAGATTTCAGGAACTAGATTTAATAAATTGTTGTGGTTCAATCTGATGATGAGGGGGGATTATGCAGGCTGATCCAGGAAATGTTGAAGGCTCTGAATTGTCAGTGGAAGGCTCTGAATTGTCAGAGAGGCCGCAGGCTAGCAGGGAAGCAGAAGTTGTTGATAAACAGAATAGTAGTGAGGCAGAAGTTAATGATAAGTATGACCTTTCACAGGATTCAGAACATCAACAAGTCCCAGGTGGCTCTGGTAGCGAGTCAGAGGAGTCTTCCTTAGAGATACAGGGTTAAGGTTAAGAGGTCATCATCCCAGACAAACGTGTGGGAACTCAAGGACAAAGGAATGCTTTCTTAGCCTGTAAGCATGGTTAAATAAGAAACAGGGAAAGATTTCAGACGAAGCAACATTGATTTTGGAAGCTAAGTTCCTGCCTTGTCTATGCTCATGGAAAAGGACTCTTACTTTTGTTCATGGTTAGATCCTGTGTTTGGATTGCATTTTGGAGTTCATGCTGCCTTGTTTTCAGGACCGATTTGCTATATTAGAGACTTTGAACTATATTCTACAGATTGCCTTTGCATTTGGATTATTGCTTTTACTGACTGCCTTTACATTTGGGTTGCCAACCTTAAAAACTGTGGCATAGACACTGAGAACTGGGAAGCCCTGGCTCTTGAACGCTCTATTTGGAGGTTAGCTGTGACCAGCAGTGCTGCGGAGTTCAAAGAGGCACAAATGGAGGGCTTAAGGGATAAATGTGCCAAGAGGAAGGAGCGTCAAGCCAACCCTGACTTGGACCGCCTTCCACCCGGAAACCAATGTCCTCACTGCGGGAGAACATGCGGGTCAAGAATAGGTCTCTTCAGCCACCTACAGACCCACCCCAAGACACCAGAAATAGAAGACAACCGTCCTCGACCTACGAGGGATCGCCTAACTAAACTGGGTTATTGCTTTCTTTACTGTTTTTATTCAGATTTTGCTATCTTTTATCAATAAACTGTTTTAACCAAGTCTGCTATGGTGGAGTGTGTGTTAAGAGCAAGGTGAACCAGCGCTGAGGTGCAACATATATAGAGTCCCAGAAGAACTATGGACAGAAGTTCACAACATTGTTCAGGGGACAGCAACAAAATATGTCTCAAAGAAAAAGAAAACCAAGAAGGCAAGATGGTTGTCTGCTGGGACAGTGAAAGTAGCCCAAGAAAGAAGGAAGGCGAAAGGAAACAGTGACAGGGGGAGATATGCCCAATTAAATGCACAATTCCAGAGGTTAGCCAGAAGAGACAAGGAACTATTTTTAAACAAGCAATGCATGGAAGTGGAAGAAGACAATAGATTAGGAAGGACAAGAGACCTCTTCCAGAAAATCAGAAACATTGGAGGTAAATTTCAGGCAAAATTGGGCATGATCAAAAACAAAGATGGCAAGGACCTAACAGAAGCTGAAGAGATCAAGAAAAGGTGGTGAGAATATATAGATCTGTATAGAAAGGATAATAATATAGAGGATAGCTTTGACGGTGTGGTGAGTGAATTAGAACCAGACATCCTGAGGAGTGAGGTTGAATGGGCCTTAAGAAGCATTACTAATAACAGGGCAGCAGAAGACGACAGGATCCCAGCGGAGTTGTTTAAAATCTTGAAAGATGATGCTGTCAAGGTGATGCATGCCCTATGCCAGAAAATATGGAAAACACAAGAATGGCCATCAGATTGGAAAAAAATCAATTTATATCCCCATACCAAAAAGGGGAATGCTAAAGAATGCTCAAATTTTCATACAGTGGCACTTATTTCACCTGCCAATAAGGTAATGCTCAAGATCCTACAAGGCAGACTCCAGCAATACATGAAGATAGAGTTACCAGATGTACAAGCTAGATTTAGAAAAGGCAGAGGAACGAGGGACCAGATTGCCAATATCCGCTGGATAGGGCTGCATACTTTCACCCTACCTATTCAATTTGTACACAGAACACATCATGCGACGTGCGGGGCTTGACGAATCCAAGGCTGGAGTTAAAATTGCTGGAAAGAAACATTAACAACCTTGGATATGCAGATGATACCACTCTGATAGCTGAAAGTGAGGAGGAGCTGAGGAGCCTTATCACCAAGGTGAAAGAAGAAAGTGCAAAAGCTGGATTGCAGTTAATCATCAAGAAAACCAAGATTATGACAACCAGAATGATTGATAACTGACAAATAGAGGGAGAAAACATGGAGGCAGTGACAGATTTTCTATTTCTAGGTGTGAAGATAACTGCAGATGCAGACTGCAGCCAGGAAATCAGAAGACATTTACTGCTTGGGAAGAGAGCAATGGCTAACCTCAATAAAACAGTGAAGAGTAGAGACATCACACTGGGAACGAAGGTCCGCATAGTGAAAGCAATGGTATTCCCCATAGTAACCTATGGATGCGAGAGTTGGACCATAAGGAAGGTTGAGCGAAGGAAGATAGACGCTTTTGAACTGTGGTGTTGGAGGAAAATCCAGAGTGTGCCTTGGACTGCAAGAAGATCCAACCAATCCATAATCCAGGAAATAATGCCCAGCTGCTCACTGGAAGGAAGGATATTAGAGGCAAAGATGAAGTACTTTGGCCGCATAATGTGAAGGCTTGGTGAAGATCATGATGCTGGGGAAAATGGAAGGAAAAAGGATGAGAGGCCAACCAAGGGAAAGATGGATGGATGGTATCCGTGAAGTGACTGGCTTGACCTTGAAGGAACTGGGGGTGGCAACGGCCGACAGGAAGCTCTGGCGTGGGCTGGTCCATGAGGTCACAAAGAGTCGAAAGTGACTGAACAAATAAACAACAACATCAGAAGATTCTATATTTTGAGATCCTCTTGACAGGGTTTTCTCAGTTCTATCACCATGAAAGATACAGTTGATGACAGGGGAGATGGTCTTTTCAGTAGATGCCCTTAGGCTGTGGACTTCGGTCTTACAGTAGGCTAAGTTGCCGCCCCTGTGGTTTGGTTTCCATTGGCAACCAAAGACCACAATGTTTACCCATGCTCTTGACTGGGTTTGTAGCATGGCCATTACAGAAGGTCTTTAACTAGGATAAATAGTACTATATGTGTATAATAATTATTGTAACGATTGTTTTATTGGTAGAAAGGAGAGATACAAATAATAGGGACTTGGAACATTTTTCATTTCTAGTTTTTAAAAATATTTTCATTTATTATTAGCTGTACCCGGCCACACGCTGCTGTGGCCCATTCTGGTTAGGTAAAACATCCGGGTGTCCCCTGGGCAACATCCTTGGGGGGAGGGAGGAGTGAGGGAAAGGGGCAGGTACCAGGGTGCTTCTGGGCATGAACCCAAGTGGCCCGGGCCTGTTGCGCTTCTTTATGTTCTAGAGCAGGCCTGGTCCAACTTGGGCCCTCCCTCCAGGTGCATTGGACTTCAACTCCCACCATTCTTAACAGCCTCAGGCCCCTTCTTATTCCTTTTTCCCTTTCTTTTTCTGCGGAAGCGGCCTTCAGCCCTCTCTCTCCATCGAGAGAGGCCTTTGTTAGAAAAAAGACTAGAGGAATACGTTCCCCTCGTGCTGTGCGGCCCCTCCCACACTGGTTGCTAAAGGGTGGAGACTGGCCGTTGCTTGTGCCGTTGCTAAGGGGAGGGGTCATCTGTTACAATGGTTGCTAAGGGATGAGGGGAGTGCTTGGCAGTTGCTAAGGGGAGGAGCAGTCTGTTAGGAAGGTAGCTAAAGGTGGAGCTGACTGATTGGCCATTGCTTTGGTGTTTGTTTTTATCTTTCTCAGGTGGGTTAAATTTGTGAGAGTAGGTTTAAAACACTCGCCAGCTCGAACGCTATGTTGTGTCCAAATTTCATAGATGTTGTTGGAACAGATTGGGTGATATGATGTCCCTAATAGACTGATAGTACATTTTTATTTCTATAGATTTATTAATACCTGAATGACATTTCTCATAACATAAACATATTGCTTCTGAAGCATGATGATTTGTTATCTGATGTGTGTTTTCATAGAATGTGATTCAAAGCAAATGGAATGGCTGTCCAATTTATACATTTCCTCAATTTGATATATTGCTGATTATTACTGATTTATTTAAGAGGTAAATCTGTTGACCGGGTGAAAACCTGCCCTACCAGTATCAACCTATGTAAGCTGCTTTATAAAGGGCTTTGGGAGGTTCAGGCATCCTAGAGGGAAAAATAGATAATCTCTGTATCAGTATTTGCCTGTTCATCTAGATCAGTGATCACCAAAGTGGGCGCTACCACCCCTTGGGTGGGCACTGCAGCGATCCAGGGGAGTGGTGATAGCCACAGGTGCATTTGCCATATGCATTAATACATATATCTTTCTGTTTAATTGCTATTAATTTTTTAAAAAAATTTCCAGGGGCGCTGAGTAATATTTTTTCTGGAAAGGAGGCAGTAGGCCAAATAGTTTGGGAACCACTGATATATATTCTTTTTTAAAAAGTAAACTGCTGAATTACCCACTATGGAATTATTTAACAGCTGTTGCTTTAGAATTTTCATACATAAACTGACATATATAACATTTACAAGTGAAGAAAAAACAGCTGGGAAGTTAAATATGTGTAAGGCTCTTTTGTTCCCCTTTCTTCCTTGAAAATACTGAAGGGCTGAGGTCAGGGAGAGTCTATACAACTTTTTTGATTAAAAATCCCAGTATCTCCTAACCACATCAATGGCCAAGACAGCTAGAAGATTCTGCGAGCCAAAATTCAAAAAAGTAGCCTTTTGAAGATGGGTGATACTCTCAACTTCAACTTTTTAATGTTTTGACCACCCTGTATACTCATGTACAAGCCTAGAAATTTATTCAAAAAATCAATTCCAAAAACCTGAGTTGACTTATCTTTGAATCAATGTATGTAACTTTACTATTTTTTTTCCAAAAAAAGGAACCATCCCCATTCAGGAGAGTGGCTTACTTTGGGAAGAAACTAAAAGAAGCACCAACCCTTTCTTCTCTCTTCTGTGGAACTGCTTCTCCCTTTTCTGAACATCTAGGTGGTGAAATGACAGTGGTAGCAGCCAGGGTTAGCTGGCCCCAAGGGGGCATTGGTGCTCTCTATTCTCCACAAATAATAATAATAATAATAATAATAATAATAATAATAATAATAATAATAATAATAATTGAACTTCAAAGACTCTGGCAGAAACCAGTGCAGGTGGTCCCAGTGGTGATCGGCACACTGGGTGCCGTGCCAAAAGATCTCAGCCGGCATTTATAAACAATAGACATTGACAAAATTACGATCTGCCAACTGCAAAAGGCCACCCTGCTGGGATCTGCGCGCATCATCCGAAAATACATCACACAGTCCTAGACACTTGGGAGGTGTTCGACTTGTGATAGGAAATCCAGCATATCTATCTTGTTTGCTGTGTCATAATAAAATGTTTATTTATATCCTGCTTTTTCTCTCCATATGGAGACTCAAAGTGGCTCACAACTAAAGCATTGTAATACAACTTAAAATATACAAATATACAAGTATTAAAACAGTACTGAACACCATTAAAAGCATATAAAATTACAGCAGCACCTGACGATCTTAAAAACCTCCTTCTTTAAAAGCCTGGTTTTAACCTGCCATCTGAAGGCCAGCGGGGAGGGGGGGGAGGGGTAATTCTGGATTCCCTGGGCAGGGAGTTCCGGAGTCGAGCAGCCATGAAAAGGACCTCTCTCTTGTTCCCACCAACCGGGCTTGAGATGGAACAACAGAGAAAGGGGCCTCTCCTGAAGATCTCAGGGCTCGGGTAGGTTCATACAAGGGGAAGCAGTTGGCCAAATAGCCTGGACCTGAGCCACTAGAGCTTTAAAGTTCATAACCAGCACTTTGAATTGTGCCCGGTAACAGACTGGCAACCAGTGGAGCTGCTGTAACGGGGGCTGTCCGCTCCCTGTTGCCAGCCTGTGAGCAACTTAGCTGCAGCTCTTTTGACCAGTTGAAGCTTCCAAGCACTCTTCAGAGGCAGTCCCACATAGTGTGTGTTACAGTAATCCAGGCGGGATGTAACTAAGGCATGTACCACCGTGGACAGATCTGGCTTCTCAAGGACAAGTTTAAAGTTTTAAAACAGTTTTTCCCATGTGTCACATCAAAATCCATACTGTTGTCCCCCAAATCTGTCCTTGGTTTATACATGAAGGTTGACTTATACATGTGAATATACAGTAAGTAGTTTTTTTCATGTGGTAATAAATAAGCTATTAAAGTGGAAAACATGTTTTATTAACATCCTTTCAAACTTTCCTGTACAAGGCCATATAAAAACATCTCTGCAATTTGATTATATAGATGTGTGGCTACTTTCTACATAGTTACAACCGTATATAATTTAGCTTGTTCATGATACACTGTAGAATCTTGTTAGATATTTATAAGCTTTCATTTTCATATCCAATACTTAGTTTCATTTTTTTATGTGCATAGTTTTAGCAGATTAATGCATCTTCAAATGCTCTGTATATAGAGGTATTATCTTCTTTGTGAATCAACAGCACACAAATTCAGTGTTTCTATATGTGGTGTAGTTTGATGATGCTCTTCTGCACTGGTCCCCATCGTTGCCAGAAATAAGGTGAATAGCTATTAGGAAACTTCCAATGAATACATTATTGTCCTGATTATTTTCCTCACAAGGTGTTTAAGCCTAAGTGGTGCCAGAACTTCCATCTACCTGTTCCTTCAAGCGCAATACATAATGAGGAAAAAAGCAGCCAAATTGCTTCCTGACAGGAGATCAAAGCTCTTCTTTGCTTCTTCTGCTGGAGATGCTCTTGACAAACAAACATTAAACAGGACTACCTTATTCTTTCAATGGTGTCAGTAGTTCAAACAAGAACCTTCAAAAATACACACCTAGACTTTTTGATTGGGTTTGTATGGTAGTACTTCCCATATGTATAAATAACTTTGTCAATATAATCTCCGCCTATCTACACGCTGTAAGCAGGGACAAATTTTTTTTCTAGATTTCATTTTTACAAAATGCTGAAGGAGCATCTCCCTTTCTGGGTGCATTGTCTCTAGTGATGGATGCCCCTTGTTACGTATTAGTATTGTGGAATCCAGTTAAAATGCTTTTCTGCAAAAGACAAAGAATGAACAACAACAATGAAAACCTGCAATGAGATTAAACTATACAGAACACTATATGAGCAGTTGCTTCTACTGAAGCAACAGGAGAATCACACCACACTTCCCCTTATGTACACGTACATAAAAGTAGAGCTTTCTGGCCAGAGGAGTTCATGTAATGACTCATTTCAAAGTTCAAACTGTATTTGCCACTCTGTAATCCTGTTCATCATTGGGCTGTAACTGGACTACTACACTCTCTTCAGTCATTCCATTTTCTGTATCGCTGCTGTCAATGTCTTCATTATCATCATCATCTTCTTCTTCGTAATCCGAAGACTCTGTCATGTTTGGATGAGAATACGACTCTGACAGTGCCCCAAACGACTGGGTGCTCGCAGATGCGAGTGGCCTAAGCAAAGGGGTGTTCTCAGAGACTTCATTTTCTTCCTGGCTACTGTCTGTTTCAGAATCTGAATCACCCTGTGAAGGAACCACTTTCTGTTTACAGACAGGACATGTTTTCTTTGTTTTAGTCAGCCAGGGATCCACACATTTGCAGTGATACGCTGTTCAAAAAAGGAAAGAGGCATTTCAATGCAATTAAACGGAACAGAGGATGCAATTCACAGACAGGTCTTAGGAGGAGCATTAATGTATATATTTAAAGATGGAATGCAACATTGAAAATAAATCCTATTCATTCCATTTATGTCAAATCATAAACATAGTGTTAGTTTTACTAATAACTATAGCTCTTAAGTGTTATTCTCAAAAGGAGTAGCAGCAATTAGAATGCTAGCTCATGCATTATTTGAGAAGTGCCAAATGTTGAAGTAGTTAAGGGCTTTGGGTTTCTTTGAAACATTCACTTGGACAATAGGCTGCAACATTATTAAAAGTTCCTAAAATCATTTTTTTTTGTTCTGTACAAAAAATAAGGAAGTTCATGTCCCCACTTGCAGGCTTAATCAAATGACCCAGTATGTACAATATTCATGGATCTATTATGTAATACAAGTCCCATGAAACTAGTACATGTTGGCTGCCTGAGTATATAATGTAGAAGACCCAATGGTACATTAGTTTAGGTAAAGGTAAACGTTTCCCCTGACGTTAAGTCCAGTCATGTCTGACTCTGGGGGTTGGTGCTCATCTCCATTTCTAAGCCGAAGAGCCAGCATTGTCCGTAGACCCCTCCAAGGTCATGTGGCTGGCATGACTGCATGGTGCGCTGTTACCTTCCCGCCGGAGCAGTACCTAGTGATCTACTCACATTGGCATGTTTTCGAACTGCTAGGTTGTCAGAAGCTGGAACTAACAGCGGGCGCTCACTCCGCTCCTGGCATTTGAACCTGGGACCTTTTGGTTTGGTAGTTCAGCAGCTCATTGCTTTAACACACTTCGCTACTGAAGTTTACCTCATGTTAAACCAGTAACAGAAACTGAATTTAATAATGAGGAGTTTTGCAAATACAGAGGTACAGATAGATAAAAGGTATTTACCATGAGAACAAGGAAGGATTCTGAGCTTGTCTCCATCTTCATATTCATCCAGACAAATGGCACAAACATCATACTCATCTCCTATAAGATAATTTTTGAAAAATAGTTAATTTACAAAAGTTGAAGCTATGGTGTGAAGTGGAAGAAAGGTTTTTTCCTGAATGCCCTCAGACTATTTTGGAATCTAAGGCAATTAATATAATGTACTCTCTCTTGCTGTTTCTTCTCATTTGTTCCTTACATTAAAATGAATACCATATATAGCTGCTGAGCAGGATGGAGAACATACAGACTTCCAGATTTTTAGACTGCAACTCTCAGCACCATTCATCATGGGCTTTGTGGGCTCGAGGTGATGGGAATTGCAGTTTGACGAACATTTGGAAGGCTATGTGAGCGTCACCTTGACTATTAAGGAAAATTGAAATGAAGGTAATAGAGAAGACAATATAGATATTAATTTTACAATAAGAATTTTTTGACAACATCAGCTTTAGATCAAGCTTTACATTCAATGGACCGGGAAAGCAGTACTGAAGGCAGACCACATTTTATATTAAAGGACAATAGCTTGCATCCAAAGATACTGAAAGCACTAGATTATAAAAACTGAAACAAATTTATGTATGCATTTAGACACTTTTAAGGACTAATTTTATAAATGAGTTTCCTATAAGTAAATCAATCTGGATCCAGTCTTGAATATATTACACATGAACATATCTTTAAACCTCCCCTTCCTTAATGCTCTTTGCCACCAACTGGTAGACAGCCAACAACATGAAACCCTAACCCCTGCAATAATCAATGCCAGTAGATTAGAACTGCAATCTTTAATTGTCAGTACACAAGTATACCATTACACAGATGCCTTGGTGTGTGTTCCTATTATACATACAGTGAAAAACAAAAATATGCAGACAGGACTAAATCTAGTTGCTATCCACAGCTACAGCAGACATTAAACTAGTTGTTGAAGGTAAGTCAACATTTATGCAACTCATCGATTCGGAAGGGCTGCTCTAGTGTGCTCTTAGGTGTATGCTTTACAAGTAAAATGTATGAAATATTCTGAGTCCCAATCTTAATCAGAAATATATATAAGATAAATAAGTTTTTAGTTGAATTAAATAAGATAATTCAACTAAAACTGATTTATCTTATTTATTGGAAATTACACCGAGAACTTTTGCCTAACTTCTATCATTTGTTAAAATACATCTCTTGTTCTCTGCCTGTTTTGATTAGCATCCCATACGCTATCCTCCCATCCCAATGTCTGGAGAGTGGCATCCAATATTGCAAGACCAAATAGACAAGTCTGTAAATGATATTATAGAAATTAATATGTGGAGCTAGTTACTGTAATTAAATTGCTACACTTATACTATTCCTTTGTTTATCAAGTAGGTTTACTCTGGCTTGGCTTTAACCCATATATGCAAGGATCCAATTGTGTTCTACCAATTCAATATCTCTTTGTACTAGAACTTCCCACTGCAGCCCCATGTATACCCTTAAAATCTGGGAAACTCTTGAGCAAATTGTGGAGGGCTGAAAGAGGGCAGGGGATGAGACCAGCTAGAGCAGTGGTTCTCAACCTGTGGGTCCCCTGATGTTTTGGCCTTCAACTCCCAGAAATCCTAACAGCTGGTAAACTGGCTGGGATTTCTGGGAATTGTAGGCCAAAACACCTGGGGCCCCACAGGTTGAAATCAACTGTACTAGGGCAATGTTGGATTTCAGTAACTGTAGCAAGAATTCCTCTTATCTGGTTGATCATCTACAACAGAAGTATTTCAGATATCAACAATGCTACTGAAAAAAATTACAACTCCTTTGGGGAACCGTATGAGGAGCTATACTACACTGTGTGGCCAGACAGATGAACAATAATTAGATCAGGGACAATCCCATTTAAAAGAATAAGTCAATTTATAAATACCTAGTAAATAGCAGAACTGTAGTTACATTACTTTTTAATAATGCAAATAGTATCCACGTGTCGATGTAACAGCTCTTGTTGATATCCTAAATATAACTGCTGCAAAGATGGAATGAACTGTATTCAGCATTTTAGGGTTTTTTTTAGGATAAAACATAAAATGTAATATTATGGAATAATAGGGTATCAGAGGCTTACTATCAAGCACACATAAAAGGGAACAGCTACTTAATTAACTACAACCTCTATAAAATTCTGTACGACATCCTAACAGATCAAAACTATCACTTTAAATGAAAAGTCCACTTCAATATTAGCCAGACAAAAAAAATATCCTACAAATCCTGGTTACATTAGATCTTTTTGTAATCTAACATGGGCTAAGCATGATGCTTGAGGGAGGATGCTTGCTCATGGATAGCATACCTCCTCCGTCACCTTTGCAGCCCCCAAGCACTGACAAGTGTTTCCCCCCTCTCCAAATAGCCACTATAGTTCTGGTTGTATGTTAACTTTAAAGAAAGTCTACACATTCTCTCAAGAGGATGAATGCTCCCTCAAAGTCTTCTGGAAGCACAAGCTTAGTAAACAAGGTCTGTGTGCCTTTGCTTCTGGAGAAAACAGCATTGATGGAAGGTTTCTAGGAGCCCTATTAGCCACTGAAAAAAAGCATATGTACTTGTTTTATTGTTATATTGTTCAAGCCCAAAAAACGTCACAGCTTCCATTACAACAATTTTTGTGAGACTCTCCAATGAGGCAAGGGAAGAGATTGGCCCTTGGATATGGACATTGCTTATTCCTACTACAATCCACACTCTGTTTTGAATCACAGTTCCCCTTTTCCTGGGGCTCCTGAACAGAGACACAGCTGTCCAATGGAATCCAGGCCTTGCTTCAACTCCAAATTTAGAAGAGGGATTCAAATTGCAGCTTCAGGCAAGTGATAGTATGACTGTGCAAATGTCATTACACTATTCTACATTCAACTGAGAAAAGAATATTACTACAATATTTACTAATATTAAAAGATCTAAGGGAGAACAGCTGGTTTCTGTACTTTTAAACTTATCTGATGGAGGGAGGGGTTTAGCATCCCCCCCAGCCTAATATGTCTGGGACCAGTACTATATTTGAGCCCATTGGGTGCAATGGATTCTCTTTCCAATGCACTCTCCAAGGACAAGGACCAGCTCAGAAACTAGTGTTTAGAGCAGCACTGTTTTAAACTGTCTATTGTCTACACTACTATACCCCTTCCTGCAATGACTGCATAATATTAGATGCATTATGTTAATCTCTACATATATCTTAGAAGTAAAATATTAGTTATGGGGCAAAAATCTGTCCAACAAATCGAATAAAGTGTCACTTGCCATAACAAAATGCTGCACCTTTAAAGCTTTACATGCTGCTTTTCTGAGAGTACTGTATGTGCTCCTTGTTATTGTTTCCTCCATATTATAAGAACATGACTATATAACCACAATTCAGCAATGTATGTGACTGCAGTAAAGCCAACACATTTTTAGATTGCAATAACAGAAGCAAAGTATCTGATGATGGGATGTTATGGTTTTGTTAAAGTCTGTGTTAGTCAAAATGAATTTGTAGTCCTGTGTTTATCTTTGGGTAACACAAGACAGACTTTTGATGACCACAAGACAGGAACTAGAATATATTCAGGATTATTAAGTATCTGAAAATTCAAGTTCTTGGAGTAATGAATGCAAGAAACACATGTTTAACCCAGAGAACAGCAGTTTTAAAATATTTCCAGTGTTATCACGCAGAAGATAAGCCAGAATCACTCTATACTGCTCCTGAGAGCTGAACACATAGGTTTGAAATTGCAGAGAATCAGGTTTTCTCTAAACTTTTTGGGATAACTTCTTAATTTTAGGAACTGTTTCACTGTAGGACAGGCTGCCTTGGGTGGTGTTAGGCTTTCATTTAGCAAAGATATGGGAACCATCTGGATAGCCATCTGATAAGGATACCGCAGTCTCCTGCACTGTAATTCTTGTATCAAAGGTAAAGGAATTGGACTAAGTTGTCCAGGTTACTTTCAACGGTAAGGTTTTTTTATTGATCAAGGGCATTACAAAAAGAAAAATGCCAGGTCAGATTTGTGCAAAGATCCATACAATCTCTTGAAAAAAATCACTTTATTTCTTTTGTTTTAAAGAATGGCTACATCCTTTTTCATGTTAAAAAGATTCTTGGTGATTTAGTGAAAACTTAAAACAATAAAATCTGTTTTAAATATTATTAGAAAGTCAGGAAATGTCTGGGTAAACAGGTAGGTCTTTTGTTAATGCTGGAAACATTAACATCTAAAAAGCCAAATGTAGAAAACTTGGTTTTAAATAGGATGTAAAAGGAAGCTGTTTGGACTCCTTATCTTAAATTCTATGAACATGTTTTATAAACAGAAAGGCTGATTTCTCACTACTGGGGCACAGGTGTATGACCATTTTCCTACAGAAAAGCGGCTCCTTGTGGCAAATGCATGTCGCCTCTGTGCAACCAAGTGCAGCTAAGAAACAAAACTGCAATCAAAGGAAGCAGGAACTTTTTTCTTAAGTTTTACTAATTAGTCTCATCTACATGCAGAGAATGATACAAAGCCTATAGACAATCAGAAGGGGTGAAGTTGAAAGGAAATCCAAGAATGCAAAGGAAACCCAATGGAATCCTCTGGAGCCGCTGCTCTATTTCTCATCCAAATAAGTCCAGAGAAGCTCTAAACGGGTTAATCCTTTAGTATCCACAGGGCTAAAGCTGTTGTTACGGGTACTAATGGATTTTGCATTAGTGCCCTGGGAAATCTTATCTTCCAACAAGGGCCATCAATCAAGCCATTTTGACTCCCCTCTTGCCAAATCTGAAAAGAGCTAATTCTGAACTAGATTCATCCACAGTGCATGTTTCCCAATGTAGGCCATTCCAGGGATAACACAGACTAGCTCTGTCTAGACACCAACACACTTGTGACAATCCCTTTATTTACAGGAACTTTGAAGAATAATTAAACAACTCACACTGTGCCGTATTCTCCCCCCGTTCCCAACCAAAGATTTCTTTTTTTTGGTCTTCCTCTAGGAAAAAATTACACTGTTTTACATGTAACATAGCTGACCTCATATCTTTAAATATCCAGCCAGAACTACCAGCAGAATGTTAATTTTTGTCTTGATGCTATTGAATTAAAGCAGCTTGGAAAATATAAAGACTTTTGTTTTCTAGAATAAGTAGACACTATATCACAACCAAGGAGCATGTCCAGCTGCATGCACGAAAACCTCCCAGCTCTTTGACTACACAGATAGCTTTCACATCTTGAGAAGGACAATAAGCTTCCAATAAAATTATATACATACAGATCTCTTTGTTTAATGTATACCCCCACTGAACAAATGAAAATAAAATGAAAAGGTGCCCATGAAAAACAAACCCAGATGTTTTAATATACAACATTCTAAGACCCATTAAAATGAAGCAAAGGAACAAAACCACAGTGAAAAAAAGAAAATTAATAGTCCCTTTCTCAGCCACCAAGTCTTAACTGCAAAAGCCTGGCATACAAGGGGTTCCACTGCCTAGAAGTCATGCAAACAGAACAGTATCAAAAGGGATTTAAAAGAAGTATGATCTGTATGAAAGCCAGAATGGTGTAGTGGTTTATACATTGCACTATGATTCTGGAGACCAGAATATAAATCTCCATTCAGGCATGGACACTGAGTGATCTTGGGCAAGTCACATTCTCTCAGCCTCAGAGGAAGGCGAAGACCAACCTCTGAACAAACCTTAGGAAGATTTAGGAACCCTGTGATTGGTTCATCTTATGGTTGCCATAAATCAGAAATGACTTGAAGGCATACAACAACCACAATGATCTGTATCTAATTAGTACAGACACTTTTACAATTTCCTTTGACAAATTTCTATTTCACAAATAAACAACTAAGGTCTAAAGAGAAAAGCAGTTAATTCCAGGTGGCTATCCATGAAACATTTAAGACTTGAAGTATTTGAACACTTGCCTTATGTCCAGAGTGCAAGTTGTTTCTGAATACAGACTTCCACGAGCTATTTGTCATAATTTAACCAGATCATTAAGCAGATCATTAAAGAATTACCCATTTCTTTCCACATTTTAGGCAACTATACATACATTGTAAGAAACAAAAAATTTATTGGTTCTGCACCCCTAAATAATAATAATAATAATAATAATAATAATAATAATAATAATAATAATAATTTTAAATTTCTTACCCGCCTCTTGTCATGGTAAGAAATAAATGAGGTGGGGAAAAAAGGCATAGTACGTCAACATTATATGAGGACTCTGTTTTACTGGCTATTATTATGCCAGTAGTAAAGACCAAATTTAGTGAATTAAGTAAAACAATAATAAAATACATGATTTTCCCATTGCAATCCTGTGACGTTGGTCAGGGCATGAGGCTGACCCATATAAGCACTCACAGTGCACTATCAAAATTCTATTTCTAAGGAAACTTGAGTGTTTTTTTTTTTTGCTTGTTTGTTTGTTTAAGGGGGAGCTCCCTCTTAAATCAGAAAGAATCTACCTTCAATTAAAGAGGAATCATGTTTGCTGCAGCATAATTTTTATTTGAAAGACGATATATACCACATATCTTGTAAATGAAAAGTCCACAATATTGTACAGTATTTCAGTAGCACAACATCAAAGTTTATGGAGGGGAGTATGTTTTAGGGCCATAAAAACAGCCTGGGAGCTATATATAGTACACAATATGCTAACAAAACCTGAACATCCAACACTCCACAAACACCACACTAGGAGTACAATACAATGTTATTGGCCATTTCAATCTCAATCTGATGAATCTGAGAAACACTTTGTACGTCGGGCTCCATCAGTCTGTAACTATATACTTCACATGTCGCTTTCTGAATGCAGTGGAGATTATAACATTGGTAAAACTTTTGTGTTGTGATCTACAGGTAATACAACATGACTTCTAACACAACAAAATTTGCAAATGATTATTTTAACTCACCTTACATGGAAATTAATTAAATTCAGTGCAATGTAAGTGTGTCATTACTCACACTCAATGAAAGCTATTTAGTGCAAGATGTGTTTTTACAATCGCAACCACTTTGTGACATGGAACAAATGATCTGTGCCATTTCACAGGCAGAATGATCACTGCAATGGATGGGAGAGTCTAAGTACAAATCTAATATGACAATGGACCAAAGTACAACCTTCCCAGGGTCTCCAAGTATTTCTTAGGCCCCTTCGACACAGCTGTATAAAATCCAGATTATCTACCTTGATATTTTGGATTATATGGCAGTGTAGATATTCTTAGATAAATGTTCACCAAGTGAGCCACAGACTAGTCATTTTCTCTCCACATGACTCTTTTCGGGCAAAAATGCTGCCCTAAGAGCTTTGATGAAAGATTATGATTCCAATTTAGCAATTTAGCAATAGATAATGGTCATCAAACTTCAGATAGCCTTACATTGGAACAGTAATGTTAGACCAGAGTCTAAAAGGGATATACATCCTGTGGTAATGGGGTAGCATGTGGCCCTGAGTCTAAATTCAAATGCTTAGCAAAAGGTCAGACCAATAATTTGCCCCGTCCCAAACAGCCCACTAGGCAGAAAAGCACCATGGCTCAGGATGGGAAAAGGGGTTCCAGGTCCTCCTCTACAAAGCTCCCTGATCTTTTCACACTATTTCACTTAGAAAGTCAACCTCTCAGGTAAGATCTTTCCTGTTTGTGTGGTTTTTTCTGTCATAGTAAAGACTACAAAGCACTAATCTTTAAGATTCAAATTCTTCTAGGAAGGGACTAGTTCTCATCCTGATTCTGCCGCCAATGCTATCCCAGAATGCTGAGCCCTGTTGTATAGCCTCTATCAATAATGGATTCAGCACAGCACCCACTCTGTGGTTTCAACAAAGACCCTTTGATGAAATATTTATCATCTTTCCAGCCGTTTGTACGTCTAAATAGTAATTTAGCAGTGGCTTTGTGTACAAATGGACTGTAGTTTAAATGTCACACTCTGGAAAGCTACAGTGTAATTAATAAGTATTGATAATAAGTACCTGACTTATTAGAATGTGTAAGTTTACAAATTCGGTACTTTACAAATTCTTTTAAAAAAATGAAAGGAAAGTAACAAAAAATCTTTCCTTCAGCAAGGATTTCTGGGTTATTGAATTAAAACGTCTGACTGTTTTAAAAATAGTTTGTTGGCTGTCTAGGTCCACTGGAATTGGACTGCATTTTGGAACATGTTTTTATTAAGAAATGAAAAGTGTTATACAAATATTTTAAATAAAAGAAAAATGCAAAATCCTTTCTGCCCTAGGAGTTTCAGTTGGCGCATTTTTGTAAGCCTGTTCATGAGAACAGCTAATACAGCAGCTTACGAGTGCCTGAAATTAGTATAGTCAAGAATGATCTGGAGTCCTGCTTATGAAGTTGCAGCCCATTGCTAGAAAAGGGAAGCTTTTATCCTTTATAATTAGGGAATAGTTGTACCTTTGTCATCGCTATACAACAGCACTGGCTGTTTAGAGTCACGGTAGATGTGACCTCAGGGAATTAGTCACAGAGCCTTGCACTCTGACTTTAAAAACTTTTTTTTATGCATCCACTTCCGCATTATCCCTTGGACTCTAAAAATACATCACAGTCTAAGGTCCTACAGTACGTCTCCCGAAGCTACCTCCCCCCTGCATACCTTTTAAGCCAATAAGCTCCCCTCAACACTGCTACAATCTCACCCCTTGTGTGATCCCTAATGCTGCCTGTCCTAGCATGCTGTGACAGGAAGAGGGCTGCCCTCATGGCTCACATCCTCCACCCCTCAACAATTCAGAAATAGCTAATTTAGGCAGAGGGAAGCTGAGCAGTTTTAAATATATGTTTTCAGGGAGTGTAATATGTGGTCATTGCATATACAGTGACCCACAGAAATTAACTGCAATCTCATAATACAGATTTACAACATTGCAATTACGAAACAACATGACAGCCGTAATCAAAACTACAGCACTGGAAAAGAAGGTATCATTAAACTTTTCTTCCTTGACACTTCTATGGTAAAACTCACATAATCCGAAATCTGCCACATACAAGTGAAACCAAAGTGTTAGATGAGCCGTTGAAACCACTTCTCCACACCACCTTCTTGATAAAAGTTTGATATTTGTTTGAATGTGAGAATCATATTAATACCAGCATACTTTTTGAGATGCCTTGTCCATCGCAAACATGCCACTGAGGAAAGGGCTAGCTTCCAATTATTACTTAGTTTTGGGAGTCCAGACAGAAGTCCATCTCCTCTGCCCTATCTATGTGCTGGATAGAGCAAAGCAGGTCGCCTTTCAACTCCTGGCATTTACAGTGGGGTATCCACTATCCTGCATGGAGACTTTCTCCAAGCCATTTTTTTCTATGAAGAGTGTCCATCATGTGCAGGTCATGGGAGCAGCCTGAGAGCAAAGCAAACAGTCTATGTGAGCTGTATGAAGCCCACACCATTCCCACTTGTTTGAAAGAAACAGTGGCAGAGCCAATTAAGGACTCCCTCAACATCACACCAGCTTTGAACAGAATAGAAATCCTTGTGTTGCCATCTGTTCCCCTCAGGCAGGGGGGACAGGAAGATGAAAATGGGAAACACTTCTGCTTCTCAATGTCACAGCTTAGCCCTGGGTAGTCAAAGAGAAAGGTGTAACACTGACAGCTGGCCACGTTTATGTTGGGTGATGGAGATAAATAAAAGGCAGTTGAGAGTGATCAGGGTGTGCATTACCCTCCTGTCCCTGCCATGGAAGTTAGCCTTTGTTTCTTCTGGCACATTCATTTCAAGCATGCACATTCATGCTCCACATAATAATCTGTCAGAAGTTATTGTCTGAGTATCCCAAAAATTCCTCTCAGCACAGATTTCTTTCTCAGCCAGGTTTTGGGCAAAGACTGACCTTGTCATGATAAGCATTTTGCAAAAGGCATAAAAGTACAACAGCTTTGTCTGGAATCCAAACTCAACACACACAATTCTTTATAGACCTGTTAAACATTTGCAATTTGCTAGAAAGGCTCTTAAGCACACTTCTGAGGAAGAGGCATGCTTCATCTTCACATCTCTCAAGTTTTACCAAAACAGGTGTTTCATCATGACATATAAACATCAGTTTTATAATGCAAGGCAATGTGGTGCATGGTGGTTTGAGGGATGGCCTAAGACTAGGGAGGCCCATGTTCACTTTCTCCAAACACTTAAACAATTTCTGCTCCCCAAGGCGAACCTACCTCACAGGCCTGTTGTGAGGATCCACTTGGCTGGGGAGAGCCATGTCTATTCTTCTAAATTCTTTGAGGAAAGGATAGAGTGGAAATGTAATGAAATCCTCACAAATGACCCTCAATCCACAGTATTAAAACCAAATATAAAAATGTAATAGCTATAGCAATATGTCCCCAATCAGATTGTGTAAACATGACTGCCTTCAAGCTCCTTTCAACACTTCCACACGGATTACTAAAAGTTCATTAAAAGTCATATCCTCAGTGGAACACATGAATTGGCTTAAACCCCAAGGATATGTTTAAACTACAGAAAAGGAGAGAAACAGCAGTTTTTACTCTAAGACACAGTTCCAATATCTCAGCAGAACTTTTCTCCTAGTAAATATATTTAAAAAGCTTTACAGTACAAACTTACACATATCTACTTAGAGCTAAATTCAACTTAGTTTATCTAGACTTAGCTTCTAGTTCCATGGGCAGAGAACTGCAACTCCCTAGCAGGAAGAGGAGCTCTTTATAATTACTTCCCAAGTTAGACTTGACTCGCACCTTTCAGTGAAGACTTGTTGCACAGCATGATGGTTTCTTCCTATTTATTTTTAATCTGATTTTTGGGAGCAAGAATGTCACTGGTAGGCAGGCTTGTCACTTGAAGACAGTGAGTATGGAATTCATCTGCTGAGTGCCAGAAAGTGCCAGTTTTATTTCATTTCCACCAAATAATCATTTTATTTGCTCCATTGCCTTTTCTGAACCTAGTTTATTTGTATTTCCCAACTGAAACCCTGTGGTCATTCTGAGATTGTCCAATTTTAACTTAATGCATAATTCAATGGCCTGTGTAAAAGACAATGCTTCAAAAAGGAATGTGGCAGTGTGATTTCGAAATTAAATTACTGGTCTCTACAACAGAAAGCCAACTGCAAAATCTGACAGACAATACCACCTTTGCTGCCTGCCATGTCCAACAGTGGCAGAAAACCAAAGTACGGAATTATGAGTAATTACAACATTGGCTGCCGGGTGCCAACTGGTGCTTTTAAAAAGGGGGCACGGAAAACAGAAACAGCAGGCTCTGTTGACATCAGGCACCAGTCTGATAACAAGACACATTGGATGCGTTCCAACAGTATGAGACAAGAATAAAACTTATTTATCCTACATGCATGAATGTTACATGCCATCCTTATATGTATCTATATTCTGGTTTGTTTATGTATAGTAGAGTTTCACTTATCCAAGCTAAACGGGCCGGCAGAACCTTGGATAAGCGAATATCTTGGATAATAAGGAGGGATTAAGGAAAAGCCTATTAAACATCAAATTAGGTTATGATTTTACAAATTAAGCACCAAAACATCATGTCAGACAACAAATTTGACAGAAAAAGTAGTAATGTTATGTTGTAATTACTGTATTTACGAATTTAGCACCAAAATATCATGATATATTGAAAACATTGACTACAAAAATGCCTTGGATAATCCAGAATCTTGGATAAGCAAGTCTTGGATAAGTGAGACTCTACTGTACCTTCAAATCATTTCTGACTTTCAGCAACCCTAAGGCAAACATATTATGAGGTTTCCTTGAAAGACTTTCCTTGGAGGCTAAAAGTGTGACTTGCCCAAGGTTACCCAGTGGGTTTCCATACCTGAGCAGGGATTTGAACCCTCATCTCCCAGGATCCTAGTCCAACACTCAAACCACTACATTATGCTGGCTCACTACCTGTATTCTCCAAACAAGGAATACCTGCCAACCCAGTGGAATAACATGCATAAGGAAATACTAAATGATGTATTTCAAAACACAAGGGCAACATTCCATTATTTTTATGCATATGCCTCTTAATGAGTTTCCATCAGAAATCCTTAACAGGTAGTAAAATTAACCCTGGCCTTTCTTGATGCAAAACTACTTCTTTATAGTCAATTCTACGCCCCAGAGAAACAAAAACATTCAGCAAAGATCACTCAGCCTTGCAGAAGTAAAGCCTCATTAATTTTTTTATGAGAAACTAACTTTGCATTTGACACTGTGTGCACTTTTCAGCTGAACATCTGCTTTGCAGGTAGTTCTACTAGTAATATCAATAATGCAAGACTTGTTATCAACGGCAAATGACACAGGGTGCAGCTCTGCCCCGAATCTATACCTCTCTGCAAGCCTGGCAAACTTTTCATGTTGCCAGTGATACTATTGCTGAAAGCTAGCATTTCTTGAGCTATGCTGAAAGCTAGCATTTCTTGAGCTATGGCAAAACTGTAAGAGAAAAAACATTAGTAGAAACAGCCCCCACCCCACCACTAAAGAATCATAATGCTTCAAACTGTTTCAGAGATTTGAGAGCTAAGGAAAGGGTAACAAATTGTGCCTGACTATTGCAGTCATCAAAATGAAATTGAAAGGAGAATCTGATAGAGAAAGTAATCTAGTTCAAATATAAACTATGAAATAATCTTTAATAATAAAGAACTCAGGGCGGCTCACAACAAGAGTAAAACACAACAAACAATATAAACAACATAAAGGACAAGTTAATAAAGGAAAACAAATAACCTGCACTTTGAATTGAGCCCGGAAGCAAACAGACAACCAATGAAGCTGTTTCAAAGGGGGGCTTGTGTGTTCTCTATGACCCGCCCCAGTCAGCAGCCTGGGGCGGGTCATATTATTTATGTTTTCCATAGAATGGAAAAAGTATGTTCAAAGTCTCTCTAAAAGCAGTGTGTTCTGCAAAACATATTTCCTCTTCTTTTTTCAGTGAAAAATTAAGACTTCAGTATCCTAAGATATCCAGTTAATTAGGCTTCTTTCAAAATATAAAGAATATACCCTCTATCCTCTAAGTTGGTTCATCATTACTGCGACTGGAAAGTTTGTAAATAACTGCTTTGGCAAACTGCTCACATCAATAGTGTAAACTAGGAGAACAAGAGGCTATGGAGATAAATTCACCGTTATACAGAAGTCTCCTCTTCTGACATTATACCACTCAGTTATAAGTACAGTAGAGTCTCACTTATCCAACGCTCGCTTATCCAACGTTCTGGATTATCCAACTCATTTTTGTAGTCAATGTTTTCAATACATCATGATATTTTGGTGCTAAATTCGTAAATACAGTAATTACTACATAGCATTAATGTGTATTGAACTACTTTTTCTGTAAAATTTGTTGTATAACATGATGTTTTGGTGCTTATTTTGTAAAATCATAACCTAATTTGATGTTTAATAGGCTTTTCCTTAATCTCTCCTTATTATCCAACATATTCACTTATCCAACGTTCTGCTGGCCCGTTTATGTTGGATAAGTGAGACTCTACTGTAATTACTTATAGTGTGCTTGTTAACTGGTTCTCTGGCTCACAGGAAGTGTTTGGTTCAGTACTAACAACCCAGCAGATCTCCAACTCTGTCCCACAACTATCAAATGGATGCCTTAAGTGGAGAATTGAGGCTGTGGAGAAGCTGAGGGTTAGAATCAGACCTACTGTTCTGTAAATGAAAGGGCTCCTTCTGTTTGTGCAAGGACCAAAGAGATAGGGCGACATTCACTCAAGCAAAAGGGGAAGTATTTTTGTCACTCCCTATGTCTCCCTGAAGTCCACTGCAAGTGGGAAATCATGTTCTCCACCCCCTTTTCTAGCAGGAGAGTCCCATCAACAATTTTAAGTTTTATCTTCTTAGTTCAGTGTCTTGGTCTAGATCTTTTCAATCTCGATCATGCACCAAAAGCTCTGGAGAGTTTTTGTTTTTTTTGCTTTGTTTCACATATTTTAAAATGACACTATGCCCTCTGCAGCTGTCTGTAGCACTGAAGACCCACAGCATAGATTGCTTAATCAATTCAAAAAAGCCACATTTACCTTTTTTGAACTTATGTACCGGAAGCTTCTTAAGCTGATCTTTTTGAAGCCGATTCCTTCTTGCTCTATGCCTGTCCTGGACAAATTTTGTGATCTTGAAAGATAAAGACAGAAATAGAATATGGAAAGTTGAGACCAAAACAAAGACGAAGAACAACTCAATTTCCTTTTGTTCTGAGAATAGCTAAAGTAAAGAAGGGAGGCATGTGCATATTGAGTCATGTAAAAATCATGCCAAAAAGTGGTAATAGGAAACCCATGCATCTATATACAAAATATCAACACTCCCAAAAGTCCCATAATGCTCCCTCTTCTCTGAAATCACGAAAGCCTGACTTGTATATTTAGAAGACAACTGCCAAAGCAGGCTACTTTCATACTTCTCAAAATTCCTGGTTATGGAACTAGAACATAAAAATAAAATATTTGTAACAATGCGTTCATGACATGCAGCAAAATCATAGCCAGGCCTGGTAGTCTTCTACTCAAGGAATTTTATTACTACTACCCTCCCTGTTGTCCTCCTTTTGGCAAACATCTCTACACAAACATCTCTTAGGGAACTGCCCTTAGATAGAGATACTAGACTTTCAACATTTTTATTAATGTGCTGAGTTTTAATTATTTCAGTCAATCTTCTCATTTATGCTATATCTTGGTACAAGCTGCTGTGTTTTACTGAGATATTGTACTATGTTGCAGTCCAATTTGGGTCCTAACCTTGGGATAAAGGCAGAATGTCAAACAAAAACAAACAAAGAGCACAGAATCCAGCAAATGCTTCAGACGTAATCCCATCTCAGGCATTCTATAAGCCTAATTAGGAACAATAAACACACAAGGAATGGGGTGAGTTAGCTCCAGTCCTCCATATGTTTCCATTGCCCTCTGTACATAGAGGGGAACAAACTGTACACAGCTTCTTCTATCCATTGAGTCTGCCCATTTGATCAAAAACGCTGCTTTCCAAAATTGATCATGTGGAGAGCTCTACAAAGCATGCAGCCACTTCTCTTCAGACTGTCAATCTTTATGTGAGGAGAGTAATGTTGGTGGAAGGCAGGGTTAAGAGAGTCCTTCTATTTGTGTGTGTTTTTATTCTCAGAAACTGAACATCTGAATAGGTTTCACAATTTCCGCTTTCAGATGAAAGAACTGTTTAAAATTATACAGCTAGTCCCTGCAAAGGCTTCTTAACGTTAGAGAAGATGGACTGCAAAGGATTGCTGTGGTTTGCATGGTTATACATCTTTCCCCTGGCCTTCGGTAGTTTCTCCTAAGAACATCTCTTTATTTCTGATTACCTAAGCATTCTTTTATTTTTTTTAAAATAGATACAGAATGTTCCCCACCTTAATAGACTGATTCACTAAGAGCAAAAGTATTGCTTTCGAAGGTCCAAGATGTGTTGTTGTTGTTGTTGTTGTTGTACACCTTCAAGGCATTTCTCTTTTATAGCAACCCTAAGATGAACCTATCAGAAAGTGTTCTTGGCAAGATTTGTTCAGAGTGAGTTTGCCTTTTCCTTTCACTGAAGCTGAGAAGGTGTGCCCTTTCCAAGATTACTCAGTGATTTTCTGCTGCTGAGTGGGGATCAGGATCCTTGTTTCCAGGGTCCTTTTTCAACATTCAAACCACACCACACTAGTTCTCAACCTACTAATAAAATGATTGTCTAGTCTTTCTTCAGATTAAAGGCCATTTTAAATGCATTCTGAAATTCTACAATCCTCAAGTAGGAACATTCACACACATCATTCAATGTATATCAAATATAATTGTATGTAGCCATTCACATTTAAACTTTAACATGAGTATAATCCACTATGCAAATTGATGATCTGCACTTTTGTACAAAACCTATATTTGGATGTTCAGCTTACTGTGTACACAAACATGTTAAGAGTAACAGGGCCATATCTCAAAATTACACACATGTTCCCTGCTGTTGTTTACATACAGCACATGGGTGTCTGTAAAAACAAGCCAGGGCCTCTGGATGTACAACTGTCCACATCCCCTTTAAGAGCATCAACACTCTACAGATATCTGCATCAGGAGGAGCTCCAGTGACACGTGTGATGCCAAAGGTGGGTAGCCTTCTATTTCAATATTGATATATGTTGTTGTTTGAATGTCTACATAGGGTTATCATTGAATGTTTGGTGTTTATACTGGGTTCCTGCATAGGGGTTTAATATTCTACATGTTGGAGAGCCAGCATGGGGTAGTAGTAGTTGTTGGACTGAGGCTCTGGAAACCAAGGTTGAAATTCCTACTCAGCCGTGTGACTTGTCCATGGGTGACCTTGGGCAAGGCACACTCTCCCAGCCTCAGAGGAAAACAATGGAAAACCTCCTTTGAACAAATTCTAAAAGGGAAACCCATGATAGGTTTGCTATAGTTGGAAATAACTTAAAGACACACATTCTAGAACATGTGACAAAAGACTCCAGCCCTTACACCACGGCATTAGAGCTAATCATTTTGTTAACCAATTTCTAGCCTACTCTAGTGACTACAATGGCTAAAATAAAAAAGTATGCAGTGCACAAACCAAAGATCTAACAAAAATACAAGGTCTATGGAAGTGCTTTAGTAAAAAGTGTTCTGTGGAGGGGAAAGACATTTATATTTTGATAAAATGCTTACCAAAACTATGCAAAGAGATGACATTTAAACTGTGCAAGAAACCAGTCCAAATTAATTGCCTGATTTATCAATGGAGGCCAACACAATTATTGTTGTCACTATTTTGTGCCTTCAATAGCAGCTACAGGGAATCTATCTAAAAGGTTCCACTATTTCTTAGACTCTTTCACACCAATTTAAGAGGAATTTAATTTTGCTTTTAATTAAAGCAGTTGCTTCTTCAACTTAAAATCATAGATAATATGGTCTAAAAATTATGCATCCTACTATTTAAAGTGGGTGTTTTTTTTGGGGGGGGGATAAGCACCCAATCTATTAGTGGTCGTCTCTGGAAGTTCTGCTGCCATCTCATCCATTAAGCTTATAAATTCAATGTGGCATTAAAGTAATGTTTCAATTGTGATGAAAAATATTCACAAGTTGGATACCAAAAGGAATTGAAACTGTCCTTAGGATGGAGCTGGCTCAGCAACCAGATCAGTCGTTTAGCTTTTTTTATTAAACTGCACAGGCCAATACTACAAACTTCATGAACAATTAATTGCCAATGATGCAACTACATGAGGAAACTGGCTTGAAATAAAAAGCAACTTCAGTTTTGGAAATATGGAAACACAAACATTCCTATTTACACTACAGCAGAAACATCTCATTAGTTAGGAGAAGCCAAGTCTTGTTGAATCTCAAATCCACAGAGAAATTAATAATTAGTTTGACAATTTATGCCCAAATAAGGAACCAAAAAAAAACTAGCTCAGAATTTTGCAAATGAAGACACTGTGGTAAAGTGGGATGCTGCCATTATCATGGCACATTACAGCTGCACAGTTTAGCCATGGCTGTAGAACTACAATTTACAAAATCACTTCAAACCATCATGGTTTGTGGCTAATCCTTAAACATAGTTAATAGTGGCTTTATTTCCACAAGACCCTACACATATTTCAAACCTACTGCCGTTGATACATAGCGGCGAGATTATTACTTTGACTTGGACACAGTTCCTCCTATATTTTAATCTTCTAAATATATGAGAAGAATTGAAGTGTGCTTTTCCTGTTTGGCAATGGTTTGGTAGGGAAGAATGGACACAACTCCTACAAATACATCAATATGATGCCAAAGTATCACACAAAAATGGGAAAATGATTAGCCAAAAGTAGCTTATTTCTTTAATTAAAAAAATAATACCTTAACAAAAAGTATGGATTTTAGCAATACAATGTAACAGCATAAAAAGAAACTAACTGCACAACTTGTACACATGTGTGTGTTACACATACACACACACTTACCTTTTTAAACGAGGAACACAACAGTTTAAACTTACCATAAAAATAACTATTAGGATGAGACAGATTCCTACAATAATTAGGAATGGGATTAGATAATACTCCAAAGGAAGGCTGAACTCTGGGATTAATACAATATGGCCCCTATGAAGACAAAAGAGAGGATGTAAGGTTTAGAAAGGGCTAATCTTTGATATGATACACTTCAGAAATGCAACATCGAGCATGAAGTCAAGAATCTTGGGTCATACAGTCACTCATTATACTATTCAATCATTATCATAATGCTATAAAGCGGCTAAACAGTGTTCAGCAGATTACGGTTCCAGATCCACAGTAGGAGCCAATTAAAAACTTAATTTACAGAGAATGCTGACATTTATATCTGTATATGGGCCCAGTAATTATGAAAAGTATATGGCTAAAACATGTTCATTCTGTACTAAATGACATCATCATCTAGTTGCTAATATGTGAATGTGGAGTGAACCCTGAATGAGTGCATTTTAAAACATTTTAAAACATAATTTTGGTCACAAAGACTATGTGTAGAGTTTGTTTCCAGGAGGTACCAAATCCCCAAAAATTGCAAAACAAGTTATAGGTGGCAGCACGTCGTTGGCTAGGAGTAGAATATTATATACAGATCAAAAGTATCAAAATGCATTAAATCACTTTGGTACAGGGCTTGGAAAATTAGATTTCATAGCAAAATAATGTATAATGTCAACTTGCACTTTTCCATAAACCAGCTGATGATGTAGCAACAGTTATTTTGGGGTGTTTTTTTTACCTTTCAGGTTGTAAGGCATAAGGGTTGTACTGTATACTACTATTAATAGTCAATAATAGGCCAACAGATATAGAAATAACTGGTACTATAGCATATACCATCTGGCAGTACTGTTATTGTCAGGTCCCTGGCTGCAGAGCACCAATAACCTTACACAGAGGCCAGTCTCTATCTAATATCTTTATTAAAGAAATATATAAAATCAATAAAAACAAGTGAAGAATATAGTTCAGAAGCAGACCTTTCAAATGAGGTCACAGATAGCTTATGCAACTCAGTATTTAAATTCTTCATCTACTGCACCAATGAGCAGGAGAAAGTCCCTATATCTCTTGCAATCTCAGTGCTGCTAGCTTCTGAAGCTGAATATTGTAAGTCCTATGAAGGAGGACTTGCAATATTCCTGTTCAGATATGTCTCTAAAAAAGACCCTCATATACAGAGTTCCTACATTTACAACTCCAAAAGATTTTGCTGATTATATTTAGCTAAAATATTTAATTCAAAAATCTGCAGTGACAATTATTTTCATCTACCAAAGGTGAAAATAGCTGATTCAAGAAAAATACTTTGCAAATAGCTAAAACAGAATAAAAGCTTTCAATACCCCTTTTCATAGGTGAATTCTTCTGTCAAAGACTTGGCTGATGATTCCCCAATAAAGACAGATGGAATGTCAATCTTTTTTAAAACATCAACTGTTTAAAGAGAAAAAGAAGACTAGGATTAATATGAAATATATTTATGGGTGTATTGCTCATAACAACTGCTGATGATAAGCAAATTCACAATAAACAGAAGGTGTGCCTCAATACCTCCATATCTCTAGGAACGTGGTTCATTTTTAGCAGAAAAAATGTGTTGTTTTGTCACCTTGACCCTATGAATGAGAGACCTCAAAGTCATCAAGAAGCCTGGCTCAGGTCTTGCAGACTCAGGACCATGGCTTCTTTGGTCGAGTATGTCCTTCTGAAATGCTATTTTGCCACCTTCCTACTGTCTTCTACTTCAACAAGCATTACTTTTTTCTTGTGAGTCATGTCTTCTCATACTATGTCCAAAGTCCCACAATCTCAGTTTAGCTATCCTGTCATTTAGGAAGAGTTCCGGGTAGATTTGTTTTAGGACCCATTTACCGTTGTCCCCCCACATTTGCAGTTTTGACTTCTGTTGATTTTATTATAAATAGATATTCTTAGAGATATTTTAAATCAAATCTAAGTCTTCCATTGTTACTCTATTGTCAACTTCCTCCAGTCATGTTGGAGGACCTAGATTTCTAAAGGACAATAGGAATCGATGGTCAGCTTCAGCAATTTTTTATCTGTGGTTTTTGTTTTCACAGAGGTCAGCAAATGTGGAAGGATGATGGTATTTGTCTTATTAGCAGTCCACAGCGGTGCTACACAAAATGAGTTAAACACTTCCAAACCCAATATTCAGTAAAGATCTACAGTAGTGTTTCTCAGGCTATTGGATGGGATCATTCGCAATTTTTTTTTTCCAGTGTGCCAAGACCAACACTAAATCTGTGCCCACTGAGTACAGTTGTTTCTTTCTTTCCTAGAAATTTGTTGAGGCCAGTAGTCAGTGGCTCAAGAATAAGCACTGGTCCAGGGACCATCATTTTGCTGTACTTGCTAAATGACATCCTGTATTACCAACTCCTCTTGTTTGAGACCCTGGTTTTCAAACTATGCTTTCTTCAATAAGCCAGTGGTTCTCAACCTGTGGGTCCCCAGGTGTTTTGGCCTACAACTCCCAGAAATCCCAGCCAGTTTACTAGCTGTTAGGATTTCTGGGAGTTGAAGGCCAAAACATCTGGGGACCCACAGGTTGAGAACCACTGTCTTAGACCTACTTTTCTAACTATCCTTGTTTCAGCATAATATAACTGTCTTCAAAAAGCAAACAAACAACAAATCTTCAAAATTTCAGCCTTCATTTGATCTTGTTATGTGGGTTTGCCCAACTCCTCTTAATGAGAATTAAGTTTTGTGCAGAAAACACTGCCTTAAAGAAAGAAAATCATTTCCAAACAGCACAGAAGTGATACCTGTACTTACTGTCTTGAGATCCCATGCTAAGTAGTTCATCAGAATCAACATTGTGAACTATGGCTGCCTTATAGCCTGCTCTTTGAGCATTCAAAACCTGACAAAGAAACAAAATGGTTGTTAGCAAAGCAGTCATACAGAACTGAGACAACAGCCCCTACACAAACACAAAATAGAATAAGTAAGTAAAGTAAAAAGATAATTGACACCATCAAATTAGTTGTCGGAAGAATAACATAAGATTATGTATTATATGTTATGATTTTATGTTTATATGTTTTAAATGTATTTATGTGACTGTATTTTATTATGTATTGCTGGACTTGGTCCCCATGTGAGCCGCACTGAGTCCCTTTGGGGAGACGGGGCGGGATATAAGAATATATCTCCTACCACAAGCCTACACGATCCCTTCGCTCATCAGGGGAAGCTCTCCTGTCCCCACTCCCGATATCCCAGACCCGCCTTGTGGGAACAAGGGAGAGGGCCTTTTCTGCTGTGGCCCCCCGATTGTGGAATTCTCTGCCCACGGAGATTAGGCAAGCCCCCACACTAGCAGCCTTCAAGAAAGACTTGAAAACATGGCTCTTTCGCTGCGCTTTTGGAGAGTAACCATTTTATATTTCTTTTCCGTTGCTCCCCCTAATATCTATCCTCCAGAATACCCCACTCCCTTATGACCCTGTTCGCTGTGGTTTTTATTTTTATGTCTTTCTCACCCCGAGTTTTAACTTAATGTTCATGTGGTCTGCCCTTGTTTTTATTGTCTCCTTGTTTTATTTTGTAATGGATATTATTTACTGTATTGTTTATTGTATTGTGTTGTGCTGTTCTTTTATATGCTGTTTATATTGTATTGTTTTGGGCGTGGCCCCATGTAAGCCGCCCCGAGTCCCCATTGGGGAGATGGTGGCGGGGTATAAATAAAGTTTTATTATTATATTATTATTATTATAAGAATAAAGTTATTACAATTATTAGTCTGAAATATATTGCACTTTCTATTTAAAACAGCTTCTTGATTGATTTGACCCCCAGACATGACATGCCCATACAATAAGATGACTACAAAACAGTTTTAGGTCTTTATTAATTCACAAGGAATCCTTGCTCAAAACCCTGGGTGAGAAGTAAGACACTAACTCATGATCTTAAAATTATGATGTATTTTTCTCAGAAGAAAAATAAATTATTCAATTAGTTCCTTTAAAATATTTAAATGAACAATAAATTTAGTCTGGGGTTGGGATAATGTGGTTTTGCTACATCACTGCAATTCTGTGTTGGACGATTACCTTTTATTGCAGTTTGAGTGATTACAGATGCTTTTTAGTTTGTGGAATAAATAGAAAGCATGTGTGGGTGTGAATTTAATGGAATTATATTAGTACAGATTCGCTTGATTTGAAGTTGATTTGCTCTGTGACCCAAAGTGATCTGCACTAGATGGATTTTAACCACTGTCAATGCATTCACTAATTGTCCTGTCTTTAATTAACTAGCTGCAGGGAGGCAATTTTTATTAGAAATTCCCACACAGGGCATACTCACCCATTAATCCCATTAATACTCACCCATTAATCCAGTGATCTCAACAACCCCCAGCCCCCCATGGTAACAATAAGCCCTAGAAAGAAAGCTCTCACTGGTGTGTTAATTCAGAAGAAGGAACTTTGTTATTGAAAGTTGGTCTTGGACTTACAGACACATTAATGGAGCCTTAACTATATTAACAAAAGAACAGTGTCAGTCTTGAGTGTGTGTGTGAATCCTTTCCCCTCCACGTTTTCTACATCACCACACCCTTGTATCATCATCATCATCATAATCATCATCATCAACAACAACATCATTATTATTATTATTTATACCCCATTTTATCTCTCCCGAAGGGGACTCAAAGCAGCTATAATCTTATCTGACATTTTATCAAAAATTGTTGCAGTAAAAATGCATGACTCAGGCTAATTCTTTAAAAGTTATAAACAGAAATATCAACCTCTCTATTGGCACAATCCAAGCATCTATAGCTGGATAAATTGTGGAACTCCAGATGTTATATTGGAGCCACCATGATCCACCATCACAGGCTATGTTCAATGGTCACTCCTTGGCAACATTTATTCAGAGGGAGTTTGCCATTGTCTTCCTCTGAGAGTATATGACTTGTCCAAGGTCACCAGGAGGTTTCCATGGCTGAGCAGCATTCAAATCCTAGCCTCCAAGAGTCCAGGTTCAACACCCAAATTTAGCTCTCCATATGTAAATATAGATAGGAAATAGATGACTGTCAAATTTACCATTAGTTTTTACATTAATGAATCAGCAGCAAGATAAGTAGCAATGTTGTCTATATAAAGTTGTACCATTAGCAGATTCACTATAAATGATTTGGGCTTTTTAGTGGGAAGAAATATATAAATACTTTAATAAATTAGTAAATATATAAAATAATATTCTAATTGGAAATACACATCAGTGATGCACAAGCAAAAGCATAACTTTGTAACTGACCAATCATATATGATGAGATAATCAGAACTTTGTTGTTATTATCATGTGTCCTTTTGCCATTTCTAGTTTTTGGCAACACTAAAACAAACAAACCTATCACAGGGTTTTCCAGGGAAGAATTTTGGAGCGGGGGTTGTCTTTGCCTCCCTCTGAGTCTGTATGTGACTTTCTTATGGACACTCAATGGATCTGCATGGCTGAGCAGAGATTAGAACCTTGGTCTCCAGACCCTTAATTCAACGCACCAAGTACTACATAATGCTGGCTCTTCTTGTAACAGGTATGTGTTTGGGTCAAGAGAAGTACCGGGGAAGAGATTACTCCCCTCCCAACCAACTATTACACCCAGAAATGCTTCTGAGAACTGAGATACACCAAAGCCCAGCACCTTAAGAGGATCTCTGAATCCTTTTCCAGAATCTTCCAAATGTAAGACAGAGCAGGAAAAACACCTTTCACCAACTGTTTATATTGGCACTTCTCAGGATCCAAGCCAGTGTGCAACTTACACAAAATCTTTAATACAGTCAGAGTATCCCTTACCTGTAATTCTGGAATCCAAGACTCCAAAATCCAAAATTATTCACATGGGTAGCTGAGACTGTCACTCATTTGCTTTCTGGTGATTTGATATACACAAACTTTGTTTCATGCACAAAATTATTTTAAAATAGTGAATAAAATTACCTCTAGGGTCTATGAAACATACATGAATTTCATATTTTAATTTAGGTTTCATCTCCAGGATATCTCATTATATATAAATATGTAAATATAGGCATGCAAAAAATTCAAAACACTTCCTGTCCCAAGCATTTTGGATAAGGGATATTCAACCTGTAATTTTGCCCCTTCTACCTGCACTGGTAACACTTCAGAATCAGGTTTACTTTGTGATTAAACACTAAAAGGCAAAACAAACTATGTATTTTCAAATTCTAAACATTTTACACTTCTATGTTGTGGTTTGAGATATGCTTGCATTATTTTACATTCAATTAGCATCTGCAAGATGCTGTGGGTGCGGCTGTTATGTGCCTTCAAGTCAATGCTGACTTAAAGTTACCCTCTCCTGTTTTTTGTTTATTTGGTTGGTTGGTTTTTGCAAGATTTATTCAGAGGTTTGCTACTGCCTTGCTCTTAGACTCAAAGAGCATGGCTTGCACAAGGTCACACAACGAGTTTCCATGGTTTGAATCCCAGGATAACACTCACCCCACACCATCATGCTGGACTACTTAAAAAACAAAAATTAAACATTATTTAAACAAGAACAGTGCAAGAAAAACTGGTTCTTCATTATCATTAACAACTAAAACTATATGATTATTATTACACTAAGCTGAAGCACTGCTAGGTCCCTATAATTTCCCTCCTTCATTTTCCCCTCAGGATTCTTTCTAACAGTATCTCACTAAGATTTTGTTGTCCAATTTAATCTCAAGAATGTTAAAAACAGTGCTTCTCTCTCTTTCATTGCCTTTCTCCTCCTGCCATCCATATCTTCAAAGCAGTGTTTCAGATAACTCTGTCCTGTTGTCTAGACAATTTTTAGACAGCGTGGAAAACTCACAGCAACCCAGTTTCTTTAAAGTTCAAACTGAAACTCAAGAGTGGATTCATGAGCCCTGTGGCATGGGAACCATCTAACAGTAGCAGTTAGAGCTCAACAATATATGGAAGGCCATACTGTGCCCACCACCAATCTAAAAGAAGTAGAATTTTAAGAAGATCTGTGTGGTTTTTAAAATGTTGTTGCTAAGATGTTTTAATTCTATGATTTTAATGTAACTGTTAATTGATTGTTTGCTTTATATGGCATTGAATTGTTGCCTATCTGTAAGGCCGCTCTGAATCTCCTTCGGGGTGAGAAGGGCGGGATATAAATATGGTAAATAAATAAATAGATAGTTTTCCACACTTTTTCAGGTTCACTTTAGTTGTTCAGTGTTCTGTTGTCCGATGGTCTTTGCTGCTCATGTAAATGTAAATTGGGTTTTATATTTTGGTTTGTGTTATTTTGTATTTTTATACGGCATTGAATGTTTGCCTCTCTATATGTTGTAAGCCAGACTGAGTCCCCACTGAGGAGATAAGGCAGAACAGAAATAAAGTCTCATTCATTCATTCATTCATTGAAAAGGGAGATCTATTGAGCTCAGGGTCCAGAAATCAAATAATTTCCCAATTTTATTTTCTAAACAGACGTGAAGTATTTCATCAAGAGATTCAAAGAGATCTCAATCACACTGTGCAAAATTGGGCACTGCCTTTAAGAAGGAAAACATGCAGATTCCCATTAAAGAATTACCAGATTAAAGTGATCCCTGACAACTTTAGTAGACATGATTCTTACTCAGGTGTTGCGTCCTCTATAATTTCCTATTGTTTAGTTTGTAAGTGGATAATTTACAATATGCTGAGGGCTCAGTAAGCATTTCTGACACAAAAAACCCAACCCTGTTTGCAATTATGCTTTCTAAAACTGATAAAATTTCTTTAGGCATCTGCTGTCTAAATGCATAAATCAGCAAAATATGTCCTACATTGGAGCCTCTTCCATTGCAGTAGGTTAACCATACAGCCACCCCTGTCCAGGTCACAGCAATTATCTCTGAAGGAAACTGACATTCATATTCCAGACGCTCTTGTCACTTCAGGCACACAAATTCTCTGGGATACACATAGGTTATATTTCCGGATGCTGCAAGAAAAATCTGTCATTTGTTGTCATGACTTATTTTCCCACTGCAGCAAGAGTGTAAACAAAAGAACTAGACCCAGTTTTTCTCATTCCGGAATTCAGCTGTGAAACTTTTATGTCTGAGATGTTTAATACTTTCTGGATTATAAAACAGGAGATCTGAATTATGACTAACATTTTAAAATAAACCTGTGGTGGAATATAATCAGAAACACTTCATCTACGAAAGATGAATGAATGTACAGGAAAAAAATAGGATTGCCTCTAGGGCTTTTCCTTTTTCCACTTTATGAAGACCTCTCTGGATCCATCCTACTGTAACTGCTTTGCATTTAGAAAATAGTTTAATTTAAGAATGGTTAACCATACATGTTTCAGGGGTTGTACACAATTCTCGCCAAACCAAGGAGGATCATCCCTCCAGGAAAATTCAAAATACCCACCTCTGCCTTCAAGAAATATTAGAAGGAGGATCAATTTCAGCATGGTTTTGGCCAGTGCTGAACTATCCTAGCCTAGGAGAACTTTTTTCTCAAACAACAAGTAACCAGAAATTACTTCTGGTTTTGAAAACAAAGGCTCCTGAGACGGTGTAATGGATTGAGAGTTGGATTTGGAGTCCTTTGAATGTAGGTCTTGGTCCTTCATTCTCATAAGGCAATTGCATACTTTCTTTGAACATAAAATGCTAAGAAACACCCAAATTAGCCTTAAGGTTGACCTAAACTGGAAACATGTTGAAGGCACCCAATAAACCTGAATTTACAACATCTGGGGAGTATAGCAAAATTCCCCCCTATACCTTCTAGGAATGCATTTTACATTAACAAACTTTTTAAAAAAAATGGAAGGCATTTGGGTATTTAAAAAAAAAAACTATGATTGAGTAATAAGCTAGGTTTTTGACCTGTTTTTATTTGTTCCACCTAGTGCATGTTTGTCCTTCAAAACTATTTTACTGTATTAATTTAGAACTGACTATAAAATCACACTGGAGGCCCCTGAGATTATAGAGAGAAGTTTTCTCTAGAAATCTTTATGTCACACTGAGTCACACTGGAGAACCCAGAGAATCCTGGAGAGAACATTTTAAATCAAATTCATGAATAATCAAAGAACTTGATTTTTTAACTCTGAAAGTTAATAAGTTCATCAAGTGCTGGTGGATTTTGAGAATTTGAAACCCTTATTCCTAACTTGATGATTGGATTTACTAATTGCTTATTTTTAACCATGAGAAAGGAAAGGAAAAAAAGGCTGGCTTGCTTACTTATGAGCTGATATGCCTAAGATTATATTTTACCATGGAAGATGAAAGTAGAGTGATTACGAATTTAATTTTCTGTGAGCAGTGTGAGCTAGATACCAGAGAGATAATAACAGTGACATCCAGTGGAAAAGAAGACAAACTTCATCCTTTCATAAACCTTAACACAGACAGAGCAGAATGTAGCTCACAGGTTGCTGCACACTTTCCCATCATTTATTTTGCAGTCCCCATGCCTTTCTGAGAGTCCTCAGAGTACCCGCTATGGTAATGACAAAATCAAGGCTTTTTTTTTTTTCAAACATTGAAACAAAACCGGAAGCTTTCTTTAGAGGTCAACAGCAACTTGGAACTACTAGAAGCTTGGAAGGCTAGCACATGTAGCTCCTTTCTAGGAAAACAGCAGTATGGAAGATTTCCAGGAGCACAATTATGTAATGCAGAAAAGGCATAAAACCAGCAGAGAGCTTATTCCATTGTTACAATGTCAGAAGACCAAAAAAAGGGTTAACCTTTGCTGCCATAGCAATTTTTGCTGCTATAGCAGTAAGAGTGGGCAGATGTGACCTCCTATTGAAATTGGGTGAGGAATTGGGTCTCTGGTCCTAGAAACTGCCCACTCCTGTTTTAAATAGGACTATGTTCTCAACCACTTAATTGCAAGTATTCTTTCCTGGGGCCCTTCGGCAGATGCACAAGCAGTCCACATTTCAGCTCCAAAGTAGATGACAGATGAAGACAGCAGCTTAAGGCAACTGTTAGTATGACTGCAAATGTCATTACATTCAGCTCTTATTTTATCTGGTACAACTGTGGTACTATAATAACTTCATAATGTGCTGAGTCCTGATACTATCTTTCACATTGAATACTGTGTTGTTTACTGCCTCATCACTATAATCTCCTTGTAAATAATACAAAGCTGTATGTTGTTCATCATTAACAGCAAATCATTAGGCTGGATTGTTTGTGGGACAAATAGAAAACTTATCCAGCAGATTAGGTAGAAGGTCACCTGCCATAAAAGAATGCAACCCCTGACAACTAAAGTACATTCCCTACTGTTGTTCATAAGTTGTTATGACTACAACTTATCTGTCTTAACACAGGAAAAATACCATTCAAATGTGGTACGGTATGCCATTTGTACCTGCTGAAGTTCCAAAATTCCCTTCCATTACTTACTTACTTTATTTATTCATTTATTTATTTTTATCCCACTTTTCTCACATGGGTGGGATTCATGTGGCTACCATGATATAACGAACATGTTTAGCATGGCTCAGGCCATTTTAAACTAGGAAGAGGCAGCATTTGCTTGTTGTGGGCTGCCTCTGACCTCAGCTCTTCGCAGACTGAGGACCTGACTGTATGCAAGGTCTGGACGCCCAGCAGAAACATCTCCTTGCCCCAGAGGCTGGGAACAAAGAGAGGATGCCTACACGGGCAGGGTTGCCCCCAAGGGGGTGACACCAAAGAGGTTTCGCCCCTTTGGGGTGGCCACTTCGAGATTGGCACGAGAGCAAGGGCCTGTCCATTTGCTTGACTGCCTTCAAGTCTATTATTTATTTGTTTTTTATAAAGGTAAAACCAAATGTTAATTTTATGAGGAAAATAATATTTGTTTCAATGGATAAGGATTGAAAATAACAAACTTGTTTAATTTTCATTACCTCTGACTAGTCTAGATTAAAATAGGCTTCTCACACATGTATGTTAATATTTTCCCTCTTGAGAGTCGGATGTGCTATTCATGGAGAAGAAGTTAAAATATTCAGTTATATGGAATCTCTTGTATTTGAAAGAAAAGGTTTTTAACATCTGCCTGCCTGTTTTTACATAAGGTTTTTATGTATCATATGTTAGCCTGCTCCATATAGGAAGGATGTGTTTTCTACAAAAGGGAAATTTGTGGGGCAGCCATTGGAGTCATACAGGGCAGGGGGAGATGTGGAAGGAGGAGACAATCTCAGTACCAACAAAACGGGAACCAAAATAGAGTGCTTATTGCCCCCAAACGGTCTCCTAAATCAAATAGCCTAGAGAACCAGGGTGACTCCCCCCTTAGGTTGAAAATGATGCTGTTTATGGAAAAAAAGAGACATTAAGTAAAAAAATGTTTTTCCTATAACTACAGGGTAAAGTTTTTAAAATGACCTTAAGTGCAATAAATAACACAAACATGCATAACTATTTCAAATTCAGTGGCTTTGTAGATTATAGATTTCAAGAAAAACAGCTAGATTATTCTGTTCATTAATCTCTAGTTACTTGTTCCAAGTCTAAATCCTCTAATAAATTTTTATTACACATGGAAGCTCACAATTTCCCATATGCTTAGGATTTAGTGCACAATAACTTGATTTCACTTAAAGAAATATTTGCATTGCATTTGTATTTACAAATGGAAATGAAAGGACTAACATAAGAGATAAGTGGAATTAATGAGTGATTTTTTTAAAAAAAATATCCAATGTGGAATGACAGAAGTTGTATGAGTAACTATGGCCTCCTTTTAAGATGTTTACATATAAAAGAAAGAGCTTTAGTTACTACAGCTCAGATTCATGTATACCTCTACTCCTACTGAAGGGATTATTCAGGTGTCCATCTGGAAATAACTGAAGCAGAAAGTACATACTTAGTTCAAGGAACAAGGGAAAATGTATCCCAATGGTAGAGCAAGGGTCTTCTATGTAAAAGATCCCTGGTTTGATTTCTATCGTAGCTCATTAAAAGCATAAGATAGCAGGCGACAGAAAAGATCTCAGCTTTCCTCAAGAACTTCCACCTGTCAAGTCAGAACACACTTGATGGACAAATCATATTCCTTCATATAAGGCCATGCCCTAAGTATCTAAGAATTCTCAGGGAATGTTGAAGCAATTTTACAGGGTTATAGTGAAAGCTCAAGGCATTTAAACATCAACTGTAAAAAAAATCAGTAGGATGTTTTCTTTGAGAATTCCTGTAGAACAAGAAAAGTTCCAGTGCACTGGAAGAAAGGTTGTCCTCCTCTTCAAAACAAAAAAAAAGGGGGGGGGGATTATTACTGCCCAGTCCATTTGACATAAATACCAGGAAAGATTCTGACCAGATCACTAAAGAGACAATCTTTCAGCACTTAGAAAGGAATGCCATGCCACAAAAAGTCAACATGGGTTTCTCAAAAATAAATCATGCCAGATCAATCTTACCTCTTTTGTTGATAGAGTTAAAAGCTTGGTAGATGAGAACGCTGTAGATATAGTATATCTCGATTTCAGTAAGGCCTTTGACAAGGTTCATCATGACATTATCACAAAGAAGCAAATAAAATGTGGGCTAGACAATGCTACTGTTAGGTGGATAAGGAATTGATTGACTGGCCAAACTCAAAGGGTGCTCACCAATGGTTCCTCTTCATCCTGAAAAGAAGTGACTATTGGGGTGCTGCAGGATTCTGTTCTGGGCTCAGTGCTGTTCAACATCTTTATTAATGACTTGGATGAAGGTTTAGAGGGCATGTTAATCAAGGTTGCAGATGACACCAAATTGGGAAATATAGCTAATACCCTAGAGGACACGATCAGAATCGAAAAGTAGATGGGCCAAAACTAACAAAATGAATTCCAACAGGGAGAAATGTACAGTACTACACTTGGGCAATAAAAATTTAATGCACAGACATAGGATATACAACACCTGGCTTGAAAATAGTACATAGATCTAGCAGTCTTAATAGACCACAAGCTAAATATGAGTCAACAGTGTGATGCAACTGATCAAAAAGCCAATTCCATTCTAGGCTACATCAATAGAAGTATAGTGTCTACATCAGACATAGGTAAACTTCAGCCCTCCAAGGGGATTTGGACATCAACTCCCATAATTAGACTGTTAGGAATTGTAGTTGAAGTCCAAAACACCTGGAGGGCTGAAGTTTGCTCATGCCTGCTCTAGATCAAGGGAAATCATAGTCTTAGTCTTTTCTGTTTTGGTCAGACCTCAACTGAAATACCGTGTCCAGTTCTGGGTACCACAATCAAGAGAGATGTTGACAAGCTGGAATAAGTCCAGAAAAGGGTGACGAAAACAATCAAAGGTCTGGAAGCCAAGCAATATAATGAACGGTAGAGGCAGCTGGGTATATTTAGCTTGGATAAAAGAAGGCGTGATAGCCATGTTCAAATATTTGAAAGGATGTCACATTGAGGAGGAGGCGAGCTTGTTTTTTCTGCTATAGAGAACAGGACACAGAGCAATGGATTCAAATTGCAGCAAAAGAGATTCCACCTAAACATTTGGAAGAACTTCATGATAGTAGGAGCTGTTACGTAGTGGAATATACTGCTTCAGAGTGTGGTGGAGTTTCCTTCTCTGAAGGTTTTTAACCAGTGGCTGGATGGCTATCTGTTGGGAGTGCTTTGATTGTCTATTCTGGCATGGCAGGGGGTTGGACTGGATGGTTCTTGAGTTCTCTTCCAATTCTGTGATTCTCTGATAAGTATTTCCATCCACTTGAAAAGAATCTGTGACACAGACCATTGCATTTTGACATTAATAAGCCCAACCAAGGAAGATTTCATTTTCTGCTTCTATCATGCCCTTGTGCAGCTGAGTAACAATCTCTTCTCAAAGCATCTCCAAAGAAAATATAGAAAAGAGATTTCATAGGAGTGTATTCATTTAGTATTCTATTGCATAACCTTGGTTGATGATATTAGGAGTCTGAAAGAGTATGAATATTTCCACAAGGAGAATGTCTATACAAGTGTCTTAAATGGACAATAAGAACATTAGTGAGAAAAGGTCTTACTAGGAGAGCATATACTGTATACCAAGCCTGTGTGGATTGGTTTACAAGGATTGAGACTATACATTATATTGTAATATAATGAAGCATGAAATCAATTTCTCATTGAAAATAGTTTTTCAGTTGTCTCTAAATCCTAAATGCCTACTGATATCAATGTTGCATGACTTTCAGGGATACAGTTGTCTCCATAGAGTGCTATGGTTGTCTGTCTGTCTGCTTGATGTTGTGTCTCATTCTGAAAGACAAAGACAACCTTCCGTCCATTCTCAGCTAACTGGTCCAGGAACACCACAACTTTTTTCTATAGAAACATCTGGTAAGGGTCAATATATGCTTCATCATTAGCAACCCTGAGGAAGAGAGCTACTATAGGAAAATATTGAGCTATTACAGTTAATGTCTTAAAGAGTAGAATGCTTCTTCTGAAAACAGTTCCTTTGAACAGCCTAAAAAAATGGTATTAAATTTAGGGTGCTTGAAGAGGATCAAATAATTTTTACTTACCTTTATATCAAAATTGCAATCGAGTCTTCTGATTAGTACAATGAATTCATGGGAAGAGTTGTCCTTCAGAGGTGGAGGAGTTATGGGCTCACATGCATTCTCGGGTTTTGAGTTTATCAGAAAACCCTGAAAAATATTTTCAAAAGCACATAATCAGTACTTGTGCATAAGATGACAGAATCAATACATCTCTCATTTTGAATACACATAATAAAAATCTAGTAATTTGTATATTAATTAAATTGGGATTTGGCCAGACTGACAGGCTGTCCCTAAAGTTTTCACACATAGGAACAATTAAATAAGCTACATTTTGCCACAATTTCCCGTTTTTTCTATGTTTGGTGACTTTGGGACATACACACACATATATATATGCAATTGTGATATAATACTATTTCCAATTGTCGATGACAGGTGAATGATTCTGTCTGTATCCCAGCTTTCTGCCAGTGCTATACTCTGGATGTTGAATGGTGTCAATAAATAAATCAGAAGATAGTTAACTTCTAAGGAGTTGCATTCTCCCGGTAAACAGCTGCAGTCATCAGTGTGGCCACAGCAAATTGTACCCAAAGAGATGTCTTTGTAAACACAATACCAGATACTAATATATTATTGAAATCCACATGGGATTTAACCACAGCAGGTGTCACCATGGGCTAATAAGACATCTCCAGAAATGGATGCACCTGGTAGACTAACCTTAACTGTGTAAATACAGGTCAGCCACCATTGAAATCTGGGTATTTAGACTCTGAGAAGAATCCATGAGTACATCTAAGCTGCAAAACTGTATTTTCAGAGAGAGCATACCATTATTCATCATAGTCTAAATTACTTTGCCCTAAACTGTCTTTCTCCTGACTAGGCACATCTCTAGTTTCTTGGAGTAAATTTCAGTTTGTTACCTTTATCCATTCTATTACTGACACCAGACATTAGTTTAACACTGAAATAGCTTCTTTGAAACTAGATGGAAAGCAGGGATAGAGCAGGGCATTAACTGCATACTGATGGCACCCATCCCCTAAATTCCAGACTGCTACTGCTAGTAATTACATGTGCCAGCATAGAAAACAAATGAACCCCAGAGGACCCTACAGACCAACAGCTAGGACAGAAATCCCTTAGCACTGCCTTCTGAACTTATCCCTCCAAGAAAGCCTGGGACACTATAAAACAGAATCTCCAGATCCCATTCCTGTGAGGTAGTCCAGAAGAATGCTATGTCAATGATAATAAGAGCTGCTAAGTGCAATAGAACCAAAAGAATGTCCAAGAATGTCACCTACCAATGTTATCAATGCCCTCTGTGTCCTGTAAACAAACCTGAAACCAGACTGAAGTGAATATTGGGAAACTATTGTATCCAGAAAATACTTGACGGATTTTAAATGTCCCAGTACCTTCCCCAAGAACAGAATATTAGATACTGCTTGTCCAATACTGCAAAAAAGTCAGGGGGAATTTAAAAAGAAAGTCCCCTCTCTATCTTTTTTAAAGGTAGGGAACATAACAGTATAGACCTATTTGCCGCTCTCCTTATCCATCTAGCCATTCCCTTCAAACCACTTCTATTATTATTATTACTGTGTCACATTTTCTCTCTTAAAAGAAACACTTCTATGAACGAGGAAGGACAAGAGTCCAAAATGCACGTGGCAGCTCTCACCTTTCCAAAGATTCCAATCACATACACAGGGACCACAAATATATTCAGTAACATGGATACAAAGTTAAGTACACTGAGCCTTCATCAATGACATAAACCAGGGGAAAATTATTCCCAAACTATTAAAAATGAACTGTTAATTGATGCTTCCCTATTTTTGTAAAGAAAATATACTTCTACAAATAAAAGACTACCCTGCTGGAGACACTTCTATTGGCATGCCATCTGTTCTTTCTAACCAATTTATTCCAAGTGCTTTGAATGCAGCTTCCACTTCATTTTCTAAAACTGAGGATTCATCTTCAAATGGTTCTTCCATTAATGAATCTACATTTTTTTTCATCTTTTTTAGTCTTGTTGTTCCAGGATATTGTTTTGTTGCTGTATATAGTAGCATATGAAAATTATATTCTCCCGCCTGAGTCTGCACAACACACCTACCCCATGAGTTCATGCCATGATGCCTGTTTCACATGGTGCCATCACATTTTTATATTCCAGCTGTTACAAACTAACATGAATACTCCCAAAAATCTAACTGAGCAGCTGGAGAACATAGATCTGCCTGTTCACACAGCACCAGAAAAAAAAAAAAAAAAACCTATTTACAAAATTTTCTTCCTTGCAAAATGCATTCAAAACAAATTTGACAGTAGTTGAATTTATAAAAGATGAAAAGCTAAATTTATTAGCTTCTGGCAGTGAAGGAGACTTCAAAGCGTTTGAATTACAGTCTCGAGTAGTCCTCTGCTAGACATGAGAGAAGTCATTTGCTTAATACACTGAAGTTTCAAATGTATCTCTTCAGTAAATCAGTAAACCTTCCATACAGTACATAGGCCAGGCTGTCTGTCACAAAAAAATCTGTCATTTTAAACTTGAAAATTCATGGAATGCCTCTCTATTTTAACTTCAGTACCATATACATTGCTGATACCTGTGGTTTAACATTATTTACACAAAGTACACAAAATATTTCATTTTATGCTAAACTGCTATACTAACTGGATAAACAACTGTTAAATCTTCATTTACGGCTGATTGGCTGATAAAAAAACAAGATCCTTTGCCAGTTGTCCCCTGAGTCTTACTTAGCAATCTCTATTCCTTAGCAGTTACACCACATGTATGGCACAACTAGAACTTGTAGAAATTACTTTTTTGGACTACAATTCCCAAAATTTCCAAGACAACAAAACCAGTTCTCATGATTCTTGGAGGTTTCTTAAAAGTTATTGCCCAATAAAAAGACATTTTACAAGCCCTGCCACTAGTATATACTATTCCCTCTGAATCTTATTCAGATGAGTGTGGTTGCATTCCATAAATGTCATATTTTGATAAGCATTCTCCAAATGGCAACACCTATACTTAGAATTATAATAGAGTAAAGTATTCATTATTCTGTTATTTCTGGAATCTACAGAATCCCAGTCTCACTAACTAAAGAAGTGGGAGTACACAGAAATTGATTCAGATATTATTTCAATCCCCGTGGCTTTAGAAAAGTTCTAATAGTGCCCTCTGGTGGAAAACACTTTGGTGATCCATAAAAGGTTGAAAAAAGGAAGAGCTCCCTCACAATACAATACAGATTTCCCCCCTCATTTAGAAGGATGAAGGAAGCAGTAGCAGGAACATTTTAAGCATTCCTCCAAAAATAACCAATTCCCAGTTTTATGTAGTACAACTGTTATGTTAATCCACTGTGAAGCAAAAATGCGTAGCAGTACCCAATACAGTACTTGAATGTTTTACTAGCTAAGATATACAGAATGGTATAAGGTCAGGGACAGAAGTCAATTTTATACTAAGTAATCTATCTATATGTTATTAACTTGATGATGAAATTAATTTCAAGATGATATATAACTCGGATCACAGAAACTGAACTTCTTTCTATTTAGGCATGCCTACTTTAAGAAAGTTTTTACCACCAAGATTAAAAACATTTCAGTTCTATTAATGCAAGGTTTTTTTTTATTGAGGTCACCAAGCAATAATGTATTGTGGCAAATATAAACATCATCATATAAGCTTCCAACACAGACCAGAAGAAACCATAATTCATATAAACCTCACTCTCCACCATTAGTCTAGTATGGCCCAAAATATTCATAAAATGTTAAATTATGGTGTACCTTGTAATGACAACTTGTCAAGGGCAACAGAGTTATGTTTTCAGCTCTACTTCACCTGGGCTTTAATCCAGCCAAGCACTTAAGTGCATACTTTCACACATAAACACAGACTTACTTGAAAGCCGAATTTTAAAGTCAAGTATATGTTAAAGTGTTTTACTGGAGTGATGCCTACCACTTTTATTGTCTTTTAAAAGCAGAAAATCCACGAATTCTGTTTTCAGCTACCTTACTGGCAAGCATGAATCTAGGGCTCAATCTTAAATATGGTAGTTGCCAAGTCACATTGATTTCAATATTTTGCATTTTGCACATAGTAAGTCCCAGAAAGCCTTTTATATAGCTACTTATTTGTCAAAAAATGTAGACCTTGTCCTTTCAAGTATTTTCCACTTAACTAAAATACAATTAGATACAATTAAATATTCAATAATAAGCATACATTTAAAATATTGTGAACAGGGTTGGGGGTGGATGGAAGCATATATAGCTCTTACAATGACCAGTTTCCAGCTGATCTGAATATTTTCTAAAACAGGTGTCCAAATTTGCTCTTTGTTCCTCATATTTTCTCTATTTGTTATATCTGTGCTGGAGGAAGTTAAAGATCTAGTGGTAGATTTTTGAGTTGGCAAGGACTGGCAAGAATTTCTCATTTCCTGTTATTTAACAATGGAAACAAAGTAATACCCCTTCACAAATGTTGTGTGGGAATAACCAAAAGATAATTATTTTGTGGAACTACTATAAGTTCAATTTGACTCTCACACACAAAGAAATTTTGAGTTCAGAATTCTGCGATTACAAATCCAAGTCTTTTGCAGGATCTTTCTGGTCAAGGTAAAAAACAACACAGATCCTACCAGCCTGAAGCTTGTCCACCCCAAAGACTGCAGGCAGATCTTTTTTATTATTGTTTAATTTTATTTATTAATTTAAAAAATGCTCTTAAAAGTTTTTAAAACTGAAGAATAAGGCAAAGAGGTTTTACATAAAACCTATTCCTCAAAATCTGATTAATCTTTTCTACATATAATAGAGGAGCAAACATAATAAAAAAAATAGTGTGATTCCTTCAATTTCTCTATGCAGATTTATGGACAGCAAAAGGTATTTCTAAGTACTGTATTTATTGTAGTGCGGTATATTTTGAACTGTTGACATAAACATAGAAACAAAGAGTAAGTAAGTAACACAAATCAATTTGCTAGTTCTTTTCCGCTAACATTCACTATTCACCTCTTATGGAGTTGCAACCATCAGACCATAAGTAACATTATGGTCTGTACTGAGACAGTTATTCCAATTCAGAAACTTATATGAAACTTCAGTGAAGCTTCTTTCCTTATCTAAATTTCCCTGTTCATTTATATAACTCAAAATAGCCTGCCTGCATGAAGAATGTAGACATAGAGTAATTTTCCTTATTGATGAAAGTATTATGAGGTATGTTCCATGTGAACATTATAGCAGAAATTCACACAAGCCATCACTGGAGACTGAAAAGCAACTAAGATTATCTAAAATTTATATAAAGTCAATTTTACATCTTCCGTATTTTATACACACTACAGAATTTTTCCTAACAAGTAAAAATGTCTTCCACATGCATAATAATGCCATCATGGGGCTACATTTTCCTACTTTCATTAGGAGACAAATGGTCCAAAAGTGCAGTACACTGGACGAAATTAATAACATCTAGACTAATTAGTATAGAATTAGCTAAATCCAATTATGAGTCTCATCTAGGTCAGACCCAAAGGGAACTTGAGAATCTATGGAAGTTCTATCAATTTAATGGTTTTCCTACAACTTGGACTAAGAATTGGAGATAGTATTTTATGCCCAGCTCACTTCATATTCAACAGTTCTATTACTCCACAATAGCACTTCTGATGGGAAAATATATCTTTCTCTTTCCAGTCCTCCACATGGACACATCATCTTCCTGAATTGTAAAGCTGAAGATAACAATACGAAGTGGCATGTAAGAATGTTAAACTAACAGCAGTTGACTATTAAGTGCTATCTTTCTTTGCCGTTAAACTGATTTTTCCCTCCTTGGAAATACAGTGCTACCTTTCCCCATATTACTCTCAATTATGGAGTCATCTTGATCATATTATTCCCAGTTAGTATCATTTCATGTACTGCTGAAACTGGTGTAGGGGACCAATGTGTGGCTGCAGGAGATATGACTAATTCAAGTTATAGCTGCTTGAGCTTCCTAAAATGATCTATCACACAAGCGCATGGTCTATACTTCCATATACGAAGCAGAAAGCATCACATCCACAGAAGTTGGTACTGGAGCCTCTCTCTGGCACTGGTATACAGTAATTAAAACAGGTTGATCTGAAGCATGTGGCTTGGACTGAGAACGATTTCTATAGTTTATCATCTTCTTTTCCTTAATGTGTTGTCGAAGGATTTTCCATATATCGCCTCTTGAAAGTATGCTTTGAGGATAAAGGCAAGGGACTCTGGATGAATATACCAACACAGTGTCAAAGGACCACAGGACTGAGCTTCTTTTTCAATTGCTCAGACCAATACCAAGAGTCTTGGATTAAGAAGCAGGGTCAGAAGCAGAACACTTAAAGACATCCTTGGACTTCTCCAAATAAAGAATTCTTTACCACAAGACAGACAGAGGAATCAGAAACAGTAGGAGTTGCAGAAGACTGAGATTGTAGAAATCTGTGAGTTGTGTTCACAAAGTTTGTCCAAAGCAGACAGGACTTGCTTACAGAGAAGAGCCTCAATCCTGGATTAGTGGTTTTTATTTGCCTCTTGAGCAAACACATTACAGTGGACACAAAACTCTACAGTATGGCCATCTCTAGGGCACAAAAGACAATATGAATAGCCATCGAGATAGATTTTTTTTGCCCCACAGGAAGTACATTTTTAAAACAACCAGATGAAAGCATGGTAGGCCACAGAACAAAACCACTAAAACAAGATGAAATTGATCAAACAGTTCAACTCAAGACAAAAGACAAAGCCTAAAACAAAGCCAAATTGAAATTCAAAGGAAGAAATACAAAACACAGTCCAAAGGGTACTGAAAACCAGAAATATAACCAAAAATAGAGCAAATAGCTCACCAACAGTGCTTCGGTGTTGCTGCTGAGGCAGGCAAAAAGGAACTGAGAGTCTCGGTGGAAAACATACTGGTCACATATATCAGGAGGGGCTCCTACCAAAATGCTTATAAAACAGTTCTAGAGTGTTCTGAATGATGCACTGCTATGGCACAGTAAACGCATCTATGTGAGTCACAGGGACCACAAAGAAGAATAGTGTGTGTCTACAAAGCATGAACAACAACATCTAAGCAACATCTAGGCATACATTTTCAATTACCATGCCCCATTTTAGTGTTGCAACTGGATATACAGTAGAGTCTCACTTATCCAAGCTAAACGGGCTGGCAGAAGCTTGGATAAGCGAATATCTTGGATAATAAGGAGGGATTAAGGAAAAGCCTTTTAAACATCAAATTAGGTTATGATTTTACAAATTAAGCACCAAAACATCATGTTATACAACAAATTTGACAGAAAAAGTAGTTCAATATGCAGTAATGTTATGTTGTAATTACTATATTTACGAATTTAGCACCAAAATATCACGATATATTGAAAACATTGACTACAAAAATGGCTTGGATTATCCAGAGGCTTGGATAAGCGGGGCTTGGATTAGTGAGACTCTACTGTACTACTTAATGTGCCCATATGTCATGGAACCAAACCTGCACTCCACTGTGCAGGGAAAAATTTCCACACATCTGGGTCAAATTAATAATCCCTTAGTCCTTACAGCAGATCTGAGGAGGTGTAAAAAAATTATTATATTTCTCCTGGCAAGCAATTATTTTGGAAAATTTGATTCCCATACATGACTCAATTTTTATTTTAAAGGTTTTGGGGAAAGCTACAAAGATAAAATGTGTTTACACTGGCTTTATGTTCTTAAATACAGATAATATTAAAACAATGCTCAAATTCAATGGGGTTCTTTCTGAAAGAAGTAGCAGAATCAGGAATCACCAGCAAAATCAGGAATCAAAAAGTAATCCACTCTCCCACTACAGCCCCACTTCCATCTGAAAAATCAGCTTCAGAAGACCGAAGCTTCTTCTATACTGCCATATAAAATCCAGATTGGCTGTTTTCAACTGGATTATATGGCAGTATAGACTTATATAATCCAGTTCAAATCAGATAATGTGGATGATTTTAGATAATCTAGATTATATTGCAGTGTAGAAGGGGCCTGAGAACCCTGCTGGAACTGGTTTTCAGGGAATATAAAGGGCTGGAGAGGGGGAGATGTTTCAATTGCACTAGACACTAACATGACACAAGGTTTAAGCCTAAAGGAATGTATTAAATACAAAACACCAACCCGAAAATGTATTTATCCCAACTCCATTATTAGAGTTGTTGCCTCTTACCTTCAAGCCTTCTGTTGGCAGTCTGTAACCAAACCGTGCTGGCAGATCATCAAATGTCTGTGTTGCATTTTCAAAATTAAACTAAATGGGGAAAATGCAAAATCATATATTATACACTAAACATAAAACTGGTTCATGTAAGTCATCTAAGTGATTTTAGGATGCCTTGATTTGTAATATATCATCTTCCTGGCTAAATTATGTAGAAGTGTTAAAAAGAACCTTTATTCCTCACAAATGTGCAGGTTGAAAGAAGGTCTATGGAAACTTAAGATCCATTCATAATATGTCATAATATTCGGTCATAATAAAGTTCTTAGTTATTTTAATGTATCACAATTGCTACCTCCTGAGAAATAGACTAAGACATTTCTGATTTTTGATTTTGAAATGTACCAAAATTGTTTTTTGTTTCTGTTTATAGGTCAGAAGTCCTTGCCTTAGGTTCCATGCAAAGGAAAGGCAGGATATAAATTAAATAAACGAATAAACAGATCAGTCTTCTCTACTAATAATGATGTCATTTTTACATTTAAAAAACTGGAAAAAACATTATTTCATTTTGATGGTTCACCACCTGAACATACTAGCAATGCTTTTAAAAGAAACCTAAAGTTGTGTAATCCACATCATCCTTACAGTATCAATAGGTATTTTACCTTGAATTTTTTTTTAATCTCTGTAAAATCCTCTTTTATTATTTAAAAAGAAAGTAAGTCGTATGCCATTATTTTTGTCAGCATAATATATGATATGCTTCTCTAAAAATTATGCTTTCCTTTTTCTTTGCCTTGTTTTGGTACCATCTTGCCAAAGTGCTATTCCTGTCAGTAAATTCTGCTTTCTTCAATCTCTCTTGAGTCTGTATTAAAACAAAATTAGTCCAGGAACCTGGTTTTCAAACAAAGGCCTATATCTGTTTGCTAATCTCAGGTTAGGATAGTCTTAATGGCTCAGCTGCTGGATGGTGGGTCAGCACTTACTATATTTCCATTGATCAAATGGATTTACTCTATTTTGGACCAGCAGTTGGATTTCCCTCAACAAAACGCTGCTTTAGATTCTCCTTCTCCTAAATGCATGTTCTACCAATGACAAGGCTTTGCTTCCACAGAAGCAGTAAAATATCAGATTAAAACTGACTATTTTTATGTTCACAACTCTCAGATTTTATATACTATAAAACATGGAGAGCAGTCGTATGTCTTTAGTTTTACTGAACTGTATTTCATATTACTATTAAATCACTTTGACCTCAAGCAATAGAACTAACATATCTGGGCTGGCAACTCTATGTCAACAGGAAGTGAGGGTCCCTATAGATTCCTGCCTTACTATTGAACAAACATGTCCAATGATTAGTGATACTGCAGAATTGATGGAATACAGTGGGCCCTTGGTATCCACTGAGGTTTAGTTCCAGGCCCCCCCCCCCCGCCCCCCGTGGATAATAAAACCTGTAGGTGCTCAAGTTTCATGATATGTAATGGCATAATAAAATAACATCCCTTATGGAAATGGCAAAATCATAGTTTGCTTTTGGGATTTATTTTTTTTTTAAAAAAATCAAATCATGGATGCTTGAATCCATGGAGAAGGAGAGTAACCTGTATATTGTACTCAAACTACAGATAGGATTAATTTTGTAGTGTTAGCAAAAATGAAATTAGGTAGACAAGAAAATCCTTTTGTGATGAGATGTTTATACTTCTTTGTATTAAATAATTGTTAATTTTAAGTTTTGTATGTGGGAGGGAGGCTTATTTTCAAATAGATTTCACTTAATATATAAAACATTGAAAGATCTCAAGAGCAGGTTTAATTCTTTAAAATGTCAATTGTCTCTCACCACTACAGTGAAAAAGTGAGAAAGAAACAGCATACAGGTTGAGTATCCCGTATCCAAAATGCCTGGGGTCAAAAATGTTTTGGATTGGGATTTTCCCCCCTGCATTTTGGAATTTGCATATATGTACATAACAAGATATCTTGGAGATGGACGCCAAGCCTAAACATGAAACTAATTTATATTTTCATAAACACATCATATACATAGATTGAAGGTAATTTTATGCAATATTTTTAATAATTTAAAGGGTGAAACAAAGTTTGTATACACTGAACCATCAGTAACAAACGTTGTTGCTATCTTAGCTATCTATGGAAACAATTGTGAATTTTGGATTATTTCAGATTTTGTAATTCAGGATAAAGGATGCTCAACCTCTATTTGTAGGGAAAGCAAATGCCTGTGCCCAAATCTCAGAAATAATTTTAAAAGCAAACAGATATGCTTTTATGACTTCTACTGGTCGACTAAAATTGATAATGACTACACATTTGCCAATCTGGTATACTTCCTAAAAGCCAGCTGAGGTTTTTTTTTCAGCGAACATGCAGGGAAAAAATTGCATTCTTATGTCAGTTTATTCTGAAATGCAAAGCACTGAGTTGCTTTGAAACATATTTGCTTAGACAATGCAATTTCTTTAAGACATACTTTACACACAAAGGCAATATTTTTATAATACTTACTGCTAAAATGTCTGCCTCCACAGGCAATAGGTTTAAGAAAACAAATAGCTGAACTGTGAAGATGGTATAAATCTGAGTGGCAGACAGCATTAACATTCCTATTGACAGCAGCATTTTAATTCAATTCCTGCAAGACAAAAATAAAAGATATTAGGAAATTTGTATCCCGATTCAACAGATAGTGTAGCCGTTATACCAACTGAACACCTTATAGCATCAATACAATTTTAATAACTTAGAGTTTAAATAAGTTTTTGTATAGATTATTTATTTTCTACCTACAGCGTAGATACTCTAAAGGTGCCAAATGAGATCCTGGAAGCTAGGCAGGGCCAGGCCTATTTAGTATTTGGATGCATATCATAGAATCATAGAATAGTAGAGTTGGAAGAGACCTCATGGGCCATCCAGTGCAACCCCCTGCCAAGAAGCAGGAAATCGCATTCAAAGCACCCCGACAGATGGCCATCCAGCCTCTGCTTAAAAGCCTCCAAAGAAGGAGCCTCCACCACAGTCCGGGGGGAGAGTTCCACTGCCGAACAGCCCTCACAGTGAGGAAGTCCTGATGTTCAGGTGGAATCTCCTTTCCTGTAGTTTGAAGCCATTGTTCCGTGTCCTAGTCTGCAGGGCAGCAGAAAACATATGAATCCCAGGTGCTGTGAACTATATGTCAGAGGAAGGAATTGGCAAAACAACCTCTGAGCATTCTTTGCCTAAGAAAACCCTATGAAATTAATGAGGTCACAATACTTTGAAGGTGATTTGGGAGACACACACAATAAGTTTTCTGAACATAATGTCAAAAGTATATGGATAGTTTCGACTGAATAAGTTGCAAACCTGAGGAAAATGAGAACATAAAAGCAGGTTAGGTTTTGACATGCTAAGAACACAATTGAACAGTATTTTGTGTCTATCCATCTGATTCATAAAAGTCTGATAAAATCAAAGGATGTCAACTATGTGGCTTTTGTGGATTTTACTTTAGGAAGTAGGATAGTACATAGATAAGACCCTTTGAGGAAAACTGTGACACACAAAGATGAACATCAGTTGCTTTTGTTATTACAGCTATTCTCATAATGACTTCTAAGTGTGGGCAGGTCTAACAGGTTCTGTCTCTGCAAAAGTTAACACCAGAAGAGGTGTTAGACAAAATTGCCTATTGGGCATTGTCTGTTTAATTTCTATGTAAATAGTCTAGTCATTGATTTGAGTTTTGCAGATCGTTTTCCACTTTGTGAAAAAAACAGAAAGATCCAAACGCTGTGATATTTTGATTACACAGCTTTCTTATCTACAGTTCAGATAGGACTGAAGAGGCTTCTAAGCAAACTAGTCAGGGTTTGCAATTGAGAGAAATTGGTTAACTATTCCAAAACAAATGTAATTATTATCCCAAGAGGAAGCATCTTTATAAATGGCACTTAGATTATCATTTGATATAGCAATGCCATAGTTTCAAATAACGGGGTACAATTTTCTTACAATGGAAATTAGAAATTGTATTTAGAAGCAGCAAAGTTTCTAGCCTGGAGGATAGTAAAAGCAACACTAATCTCTGAAAGGGTCAACACAGCCTCATTGATAGGACCCTAACCTTAAAATCTTTATAGCAAATGCTTTAAATAATAAACAAACTTTATTTATATCCTGCTCCATTTCCCTGGAGGGACTTGTGGCAGCTTTGCGACAATATGCTATACAGGGCGGAGTTATGGGCACAGGGTCATTGCTGCAACAGTTGAAACCATACAGAACAAGTTTTTGAAAGAAATGCTGGCACTTCTTCTAGGGGTATCCTCCCCATTGCTTGATCTCCCTCCTATTACAGCAAGAATCCATAAAATATCTATAATTTATGGGGGGGAAACTGATCAGCTTGGAGGGCTGCAATTTAGCAAAATTTCATTTCACTAAGCAACATACTCAGAGTAAATGGGGCCATTATTGTACATGATAGCCAACAGCAAGTATTATTCCTTAGTACAACCTTCTGAAGAGAGAATATTTTAACAATATTTCCCTGAATTAGCCTTTGTGGCTCTCAGAAAAGCCTTTATTTATCTCAGTTTCAAGCAATGTCATCTGCTTATGAAGGAAGGTAGGTAGAAAAGGGATCCCCTATACACAGTGGTTATGTGTTTGTAGCTCTGAGGGAGAAGACCTAAGTCTGATTTATTACACTGTCAATTCCAGGATACATTTCTGGGAAGACCTCTTGAAAGCAAGGGCAGATTGAATGTTGCTTAATATCATTTGTGACCTGTTGGCAAATAATTCTAAATCTATTTCTGGGGACAAGGGAGTGGGCCTTCTCAGTGGTGGCCCCCCAGCTCTGGAACTCTCTCCCCAGGGAAATCAGATTAGCCTCCACCTTGTCCATATTCTGTAAAGACTTGAAAACATGGATATTTAATGTGTCTTCGAATAACAGGTTATCTCATAACTATCCCTGCCCTGTCCTAATTTATTTATTGTTCCGGCTTCCAACATTTTATTCCCAGTCCTGGTCCTATTGCCCTGCGTTTTGCACAAGCCCTGCCCTTCCCTTGTAATTCTCAATAGGCCCACTTTTCAGTTCTGTGATATTCAGCGATGTATTTTATCATGTTTTTATTTCTTTGGTTTGTTTTTAATTGTATATTGCTTTTGTTATGTGTTTTAATTTGTACCCTGAATTCTGTTTTTTTTTCCTTCTGGGCTTAGTCCCAATGTAAGCTGCCCCAAATCTCTTCAGGGAGATGGAGGCGAGTTATAAGAATAAAGTTGTTGTTGTTGTTGTTATTATTCTCGAGATTGCCACCTTCATTGTAACAGCCAAAAGATCTGTTGCAAATTCCTAGAGACAATAGAGGATTGCAAAGGAAAGGAGATGTTGCAGCTACCATTATTATTGTTGGTTTGATGTTTCATACATTAACTTCTGGTTCTGTTATTTCATTTCTCACTTTCTTTGTAATTCCTTTTCCTAGTGTGATCTAGCATGCCAGTAATATGTGGTATGTTGCACCAGATATACTGGATTATTATTATTAGTTCTGTAATGAACATGTTCCCATTGACAAATCAAATTATTGACTTTAATGGAGTTACAAGGATTTCAGTCCTTCATATGTGGACACAAAGCTGTTTGTTTCAGTCCAATCTTTCATGTGTGGTGATGCTGTGGTGGAATTATAATGATTCCAACTATAAGGCCAAAATATGACAGGCAAATGATGCTAATCATTACTTGATGGAACTTCCTTTATAAATAGAAATCATTTATCACAATAAGTGTCAAGACCCAGGCTGCAGAACACCAATAACCATGCGCAGAGACCAGAAACTATCTAATATCTTTATTAAGGAAATATAAAAAGTTAATAAAAACAAGTGTAGAATGTAGTTCAGAAGTAGACCTTTCAGGAAAGGTCAAATATAGTCCAGGAAAACAATGTCCAATATGAGATATTAAAGTTGTAATCCAATAACCGAAACACACACTTTGCCAAGCAAAGTGAGGGGAAATGACAAGGTCCTTTAGTCCATGGAACTTGATGCAAGGCTGGAGAGCAAACTAGATTCTTGGCACACAAGGCTTGATTCAAGGCAACAAGAAACGAGGAACAAGAATAGGGTCCGTGGCGAAATCCGTGGCGAGGTCCGGGGAACAAGGCAGGACTGGAACGAGAGCAAGGTCCTGGAAACTGGAGTAGCGTAGTCCACACACAATCTACTCCCGAAGCTGACGAATTGACTCCGCAAGGATTCCTTTGCGGCCAAACATCTATATAGGATCTTGTTTTCCCGCCAAGGAACACTTTCTCTGGGGAACAAGAAACGAAACCTATACTGTCCAGATGCATGACTCCTTAAAGTTTCCCAAGGGAAGCATACTTAATCAGCTAATTGTCTGGCAGCTATCCTGGCGCTCCGGCGAGTCGCCTCCCGAGCGCTTCTATCTTGATTATAATAAACCCGGCGAGAAAATGGGGGAGATTTCTGCTCAAGGCTTGTTTGGCTGTCTTCTTGTGGGCAAACATCTTGCAGGTGCAAAGGCTCCAAATCTGGCAGAAACGGTGGGAAACCCAAGTTTTCCTCTTCATCTGCCACAATAGTACTTGGAACGGGACTACATGGCCCATGAGTCATCACAATAAGTCAGGCACAAAGATATGTATTCATGAAATGTTCTGACAGAAAAAAAAAACATAAACAGGCCTACAATATTGTATTATTTCAACTGCCACTTCATACTATATTGCTATATTGCATGAAGGGAACGATACAGTGACGCCTGCAAGCTGTGCAGTACCACCCCGTCCTTAATTAATGGAAATTCCACAGTGAATTACAGCATCCTTATTCAAGGCAGATGTTGTGATAAGAAACTGCACAGCAGCAGCCTGCCCATCCTCCACCCACTCCAATTGTTGCTCTGTTAGGCTGGTGCTTTTTAGAGAGATGGCCATAAAGAGCAAGTCACCAAAGAACATGATAAAAGAAATATTTCATTTTCATATTAAGATGCAAGAGTTATTTATTCAGATTTGAAGTATGTGTACATATGTGTGTGTATATCTGTATCTTTATATCCTTGGTAGAATTCAAAGACATAATCATGTTTGTCTGGATCCGAATGAAAAAAGATCTTGCAACAGGGCTATGTCTATAAAAGCTTGTGCTGCCAAATTATTTCTTTCTGTCTCAAAAGTGCTACAAGTTCCCTTTGCATACTGTATATTTGCTGGTTAGGTTTTTTAGACAAGCTTTTCTAGGCTTATGCATTTAGGCAAACAGGTTGTTCTCTACAAATAGAGCATGCTGGCTTCCAAACCAAATGTATCAAGCTCTTTGGAAGCTCTAATAAGCAGGTGCGCTTCAGCTTTCTTCTGCTTACATATACTTTAATGGTTTTGACTTTCTGAATACAGTGTTATTGCATGAAATGTAGTCAGAGTAAAAGCATTAAAAGGGCACTTCTGAATTATCTTGAAATTACAGTGCTTCCCTACAGAATGTTTCGCAACCTAAGATTTATATACTGTGCCAAGTGACTTCAATCAACACTGAAGGGAAATGAAGCTGGCTGGCTTGCAGCAATCTGAGGAGCTGAAAACACCCAAATGCCAATATATTTATTTTGCATCTCTCCATAAGGTCAGTATCTAGTAGCCGGTTAATATATCTTCTCATACAGAAGCCCCCATATCACTTGGTATTCCAAGGCAATTATTACTCTGTGGATATGTGGCTGGCCACCCAAGTAGTGTCTGATAAAATAAGACAAGTACTTGTTCTGAAACATTGATCAAGACCAAAGGGTATTCTGAAAGGAGTTCCAAGACACAGAGTCTTTGAACCTTAAAATCATATTCTTAACCCAATGACACTAAAATAAAAGCAGTATTGTTAACTATGTCTTTCCCAACACATAATGCTAAACACAGACAAATTCATATACATGAAGCCCACACAATCGTTATGTCTCAGATCCTTCACATATGTGAAACAGTATGTGAAAACAGAAAACTAAATTCACATGGCCTTGGATCATAGAACCATATGCTTCTAAATGAAGAGACGGAAAACATTAAATATCTGCTTGAAGTGACTGAGCAATTTTACAACAGCATTTGTTTCCTGACCACACAAAAAAGGAAGAAATAGATTGTGGAACAAGAACAGATGCAACATTGCTATGCATTTGTGTTTACACCATATTTTAGAAAAGCTTTTTTAAAGTACCTTTTCATTAGTATAGAAACACAGAAAATAAAACAATTTATTTTAAAAGTCTTATTATTCAACTCAAATTCTATTTGAAACAGGAAATATGGTTTAAGAGATACACTGATGTATTTGAACTGCAACAAATTAATTTTAGTTGCATTTTATCCTCACAGCAAAAAAGCATAAAAAACCACAGTGATTTTGCTTTGAACTGAAAAAGAGTCTGCTATATTTAGATACCATTTTAATGTCTATTTTCTTAGAATTTAGCATTGGTAAGATGGAGGCTGTCATACCTTTGCCCTTAATCTTGCTCTTTAATTTGGAACACAAATTATGACCAAATCCTAATCTGCAATTAAAGTTTTAATAAATTAAACTATCTAAATCAAGTGAACACATAAAAACTGACAGTCTTGTTTGGTTTCTTTTTAAAGGTATGCTAATAATACAATCTGTTCTGCAAACTCTCTAGGGTAGCTAATAACCAAATGCAATGAAAATAAAAGAAAATAATAAACTCGGCAATTTAAATATACCATAACTAAAACACACTTCCCAAGCTGGTTCCCTCCAGAAATTTTATATTACAATTCCTATCAAAACAGCTGGCTTGAATAATCATCATAGCTGATGGGAGTTACAGTTCAATTTTTTTCTGAGGGCATCAACTCACTGAAACCTATTATAAATTGAAAACCACTACCCTGAAGAAAAAAAACATTATTTCCCTCAAAATAAACACTATTTTTACTAGGTGAGCATTACAGTATGATGTGGCAGAAGACTATAGTTCGATATTTTTAAAAATGCACCATCAATATGTCTGGCAATTTACAAATAAGAAGAACAAATTAAATGAAACAGTAAGGTAAGAGGGATAGAAGGGCACATAAGCAAACACTAATTCTAAATGTTCATGTACAGGCAAATATGACATCTTCTCCCCTAAGCTGACACTATATAAAACCCTGTGGTGTCTGTTCTAGACTGGAAAGTATATGTAAGGAGCAACTGAGAGGGAACAGATAGAAGATCATTAATTTCATCTCATAAAACTAAGTGAAAACACAATCCATTTTTCTCATAATTAGTCAAAATACCATAGCCTTTGTATAGGACTCTCAGTGGACTACACTCAGTCCCACTTCAATATGATTTTATGTGCTTTATGTGATTTTATGTGCTTTATGTGATTTTATGTGCTTATACAGATCATAGTAGGAACACAATTAAATTCAGTTCATTTTATCAGGTATCCGCATTCCACTTAAAATGAAAAACTAGCTAGCAGTTGGGTTCTGCCATTCCCACTACATTAGCTTACTTATCAAGGTATTTTCCCTGAGGTAAAAAAGGACACAACTATGCATATCATGTTTTAAGTTTTGTATACTGTCTCATGTTTTATACTTAATGTAAATTGTTTTAATTGCTTTATGTTTTATTGTATTGTATTGTTTTATTGGCATTGAATTTTTGCCAGGTCTGTAAGCCACCTTAAGTCCCTTCAGGTGAGAAAGGTGGGATAGAAATTATATAAATAGATAAACTGCTGCTGCTGCATTCATGAGGCCAGGCAGGTCCATGATAACCTATTTGTAAGGAAGATGACTAAAAGCACCAGATGCTGTCTGATCTTGGAGAGCTAAGTAGAATCAGACTTGGTTAGTATTTGGATGGGAAACCCTCTAGGATTTTCGGTGCTGCAGACAATATTTCAGAGGAATGAGCTGACAAAACCACCTTGGAGCATCCCTTGCCTTAAAAAAACTACATGGGGTTACCATAAGTTGACAGACGACATGAAGACACATGCACACAAACAAGGAACATGGAAGAGCCCTTGAAACTAGAACAGATCATATATGTTGACTATAAATAGGTATATTAAATTTGACTGCAGCTTTTTTTCTAATTAACAACTTTGACTGCAGAATTTTGCAAATAATCTATGCCACTCCTTGAACAATGTTACAACCTTTTTATTTATTAAGCAGTTTGCCTCTGAAAAGTACAATGGATCAGAAGCTATGGCCTGATCCCCCACGACCCCATATTACACACACATTTTTAAAGTACTGAATTTTAAATTGTGCACATAAGCATATTAAGACTGCCAGGTTAACAAACACTCTTACAGAGAGGAAGTCAAATTTAGTGCAGTAACTATACATCTGAATTAATACAAACTCAATCACACTGAAGTGCTGACTGCTACAAATGAGGTTCTTGGGTAGCAGAGTACCTGGCAGTTAAGGATAAATTCCTTGACTTTTTCCTGAGAAAATTTCCATCTTTAAGGTACTGGCATATAAAGATGATGGGGACTGAAGCCCAAACACATCCAGAGTGACATGGTAGCATAAAGGAAGCCAAGGCTAGTCTATCTCATCCAGACGGTTATGTCTGCCACACCATAAACTTGGTTGCATCAAGTAACAATTGTCACAGTCAAAAATACAGCACTGTTTCTATAGTCAAAAAAGAGCTGCATTTAGCTGTAGCAACAATGCAAAGCATTTGAGTTCTATGGGATAATTATATTTATTCAGATTCCAGGATACACAGGCTTTGTTCACCAATATGCAGCTGTTTTGCTTCTCCTTTTCCACATGTGAGCAAAATGGCCCAAAAGCTACCATTAACCACAGCTTTCCATTGCAGCTGTGCCAAGGACTATGGCTGGCTAGGAATTTAAAATCAAATCCGTTGTCAGATCTGCGTTCACAGTATAGTATAAGAATGAATCCATACATGTTATGAGTATATATGCCTATCAGACATCTTGTGATTTCAAATGAGAATACCCACATCTACAGCATTGCCGTGAGATTTAAAACCCCCCGATTTACTCATGAATTTTAACTGGTTAACCAATTCATGAGTAAACTAGGTTTTTTTTTAACCTGGCACATTTGGGGAGGGGGGGTTGAACCCTTAAACCCCCCCCCCCCCCCGGCTACGGCCCTGCCCACATCCACACAGAATTCTCTACAATGAGAATTTTATTAAACACAAATAACTTAAGATATACAGTGTTCCCTCACTTATCGTGGGGGTTACGTTACAGGACCACCCGCAATAAGTGAAAATCCGTGAAATAGGGACGCTCCCGCCACTGCTGCTGCCTTGGGAGGCAAAAACAAAGCTGCTTCAGCCTCATTTTCTCTCCCTTTGGCTTCTCCTTCCTTCCTTAGGTTTCTCCTTAGGAAGGAAATAGAAAGAGGGTTTTATAATATTATTTTATGATTTATATTATTTTAGTGTTTATTTAAAAACCGCGAAACAGCAAGTCCGCGAAAAGCAAACTGTGAAGTAGTAAGGGAACACTGAATACAACAGCTATATTGGGAAACAGCAAATATTGTAGAGCTTCACAAATGGCAAAAAGTACATGAAGAAAACAGACCAAATGCAGACATTTTAAAAAAAATAAGCAGGACAGCTTCCTGCTGCCATTTTTAGCTGAGCATGTTTTGCACTGAGCAGTGGGCTGGGCCTGATGGTCCATGCAGACCTTTCTAGTTCTATGCTTGTTGAAAGGCACTACCTGGGATTTTGTGTAACAAAAACTGGTGATTTCACACCAGTACTCATTGCAGGCAGGCATCAAAGAACTGTTAAGTCAATGACCTGTGACCCAAAGGTCATATTTCCTATCAGTAGCTTTTGTTGTCTATAATGCATTGTTTACCAACTGCCAGGCCACATGCTGAGAGAAACAAAACCTTTTCCTGACATATTCATTGTTGTCATTGATTGAATGATTGAATTGAATTGATTGGTTTGAGCTTGGGACAATGACTCTGCCCACTCAGTCATAAAATTGCACTGGGTGGCCTTGGCCACACCACACTCTCTCAGCCTCAGAAGGAAATGGCAAGCTCCCTCTGAAGAAAGCTTGCCACGGAAACTTCGTGATAAATTTGCCTTAGGGTCACCGTAAGTCAGAAGTGACTTGAAGGGACACAACAACAATATAAATGTTGCCTACAGGATTTTAACAGGAGTCTTTTCAGCTAGTTTCCCAACTCAGAAACTAATTTCAGTAGACCTCATTAAATGTAGTATTGTAGTATTATTTCTGTAGCTTAAAAAAAAACAGTAAAAGAAGGATAAATAATATGGAAAGAATAAGGATAATATGCCATACATAAAAAGAAGAGTTTCAACTAAACTTTTAGCCAAAACTAATATCATGTACACGTGAAAGATCCTTGCATGAACAATACCCCCCTCCCCCCCCAAAAAAACCATTTTGAACTGTAGAGACCACTTGAAAGTTTTTTCCAAAGTACTTTCTAGGGTTACTTCTTTTTCTTTCACTGCCCTCTACATTTCCTATGATTTTCATAAGAAAAGTGAACGGGGTAGTTGGTGAGGCAAGCTTATCTATTTTCCTTTTTTTAATGTTCACCCATACTCAGTAAGGATGCATCTGCATTTACTTTGCTTGATGTATACAGGCAGACAGCTGCAATAGGATCAGCAAGAGAAGTATCCCATTCTATTATAACACAAACTTTAAAGATGCTTCTCCAACCCTATCCCCGAAGTCTGTTTCTTCAAGCCCTCCTTCAGCATTTTGCCAATGTCTATGTGGCTAACAACCTTCCAGCCATAAACAACGACGACGACGACGACAACAACAACAACAACAACAGAGCTAAGGGCAGGTTGGAGACACAATGTCTATGTGGCTAACAACCTTCCAGCCACAAACGACAACAACAACAACAACAACAACAGAGCTAAGGGCAGGTTGGAGACACAAAAAGACTTTTTAAAAGGAAGTTCTTTGTCAGTGACTCTGTTAACTGGGATAGACATATAACAGTCAATGGTTAACTACATTTTTCTGGCTTCTTTTTCTTCTTGTAAAAGGGGGAAATGTGAAGCTGTGTACAGATAAACAGATTTACTCCCTGACATATTTAAGACAGAGCTCCATCATCTGAGAATGGTGAAGAGCTGTGCTACATCTATTATATATTCAGTTATTCACTTTCACTTTACTTCACTTCACTTCTTAATTAGTCGCTCTCCACCAGGGTGCTCCGAGTGACTTACAATTTAAAATATCATTCCACAATATAAAAACATTCAACATAAAACATACAACAGTGACTATTTGGCAAATCTATTCAATCTATTGGTTAGAGTAGGCACCTAGCAGCATGAGTATAATGACTAGCAGAAAAATGTGAGAAAGAGGTAAGAGGTAGCTTGCACAAGAAGAGTAAGATAATTACTGAAGAATTATCTGCATGGCTTACTACACATTTTTTCTGAAAAACAAACAACAAAGGCTTTAAGAATGCTTCTAAGCGATATTATTCTCAGATGCATCAGACCTAGTGCACCCCAGGCACAATGTGGCAACTAAAAACAATATTGCAAGCAAGCATTTTCAAAAAGTATAAGCATATATGTATTTCACTAGATTCATAAGTTTCAGTTCTTCTTGTCAGTATTTCCTGGGACTGCTACTCACCAGTATAAGATAATGCTGTATTGCCTTCCACATTCTTGTAGAAATTATTTCCAACTATTTGCTGTTTCAAATGAACTTAATTAAGTTAAACATCCTGCCCCAGAACCATGCCCTCTTTCAAGCTAGGCTACTAAATAAGCAGGCAAACGGTATAGCTTGCTTGGAGAAGAGTGTTAAGGAAATACCAGTTCCTTGCTTCACAATGATATCAAGTCTAATAAGAAAATTACTGTGCAAAATATGACCCCCCCCCCCACCCCCAAAGGCTTGTTTTTGAGCTACAATGCTGCTGGTCATGCTGGATAGGGGATTCTGAAGTCTGTAGTCTGAAACAGTAACTGGTCCAAACTATCTAAAAGCTCCACCTAGAAAACTTTTAAATAAATGTCAGGCCTGAAAATCTAATGATCTCAAGCTCCGACATCATGTCATTTCACCCAACTCTCTTTTCACACAACTGTATTGCTATATAAGAAATATATCAATTCTTGAAATTTTGAAAAGCCTTCTCAATGGTGGCCCCCCGGCTTTGGAATGCTCCCCCTAAAGAAATCAGACAGTTGCCCTCTCTAGCTAACTTTAGGGAAAAAACTAAAAACCTGGATGTGTAAGCTGGTTTTTGAAAACTGTTGATTACTCTTCATTATGATGGTGGTCTTTTAGCCTTGTGCAGTATGTGTTTAAACCCAGTAAAATTTTAACTTGTGTATTATTTATTGTGATATCATTGTTGTTGTTTTTTTTTTAATTTTCTAGTATATGATTATTGGTTATATATGATTTTTGTCTTTTTGGTTTCTGCTTATGTATATATTGTGACTTGATTTTGTTGTGAGCTGCCCTGATTCCCTGTGGAGAGGGGGAGGGATATGAATAACGTTTATTATCAGTATTAGTATTTTACAACTCTCTCAGATCCCTTCCTTTTCTCCCTTTCTGTCTCATTAACTAAATTGTGTTGACCTTTGGTCTGTTCTCAAATTCTGCCTTCTTATCCTACATTGCCTGCCATATAGAGCTTTTCCATACTAAATCTTGCTGTCTCTCTGCCTGTAATCCTCTCAAGCTGCTGACCAACTGGATCTCTGAGAAGAGTGTGGAAACAGAGAATCAAATCATTAGTTTGACAATATGTTCCTTCCATTCATGTACAATAGCAACAAGTTACACAAAATGTATTTTATCCATTTACAAATTTACCTTCTTTTTTTGGAAGTGAATTGGCAACATTACATCAATCAAAACTACAATTGGAAAATATCAGTATTCGTAACTAAGAAACACATTGGTTCTTTATAAAGAGGAAATATTCTTCATTAATATTCTGACTAAACAGATGAGTCTACTAAGACAGATACGTGGACTCATAATCACAGAATGCAAGCAACTGCACTGATTTCTTTTTATCAGAGAACTCAGTTATAAAATTGACCAGAAGAACCAATAGTGTCTTATTAAGCATTTCAGTGGCTCCTGGCAGAAATAAGATTTAGAGATTTAAAATATATAGAAAACATTACCAAAGATGAAAATAAGCAAATAGCTAGAATATATAGGAAGAAAGTCAGAAAGGCTCACTAAACAGACATTATTTAAGCCCTTAGAAATTAAATGGTATGATCACTAAAAGTCAACATGGATTTCTGAAAAACAAGTCATGTCAGGCTAATCTTAACTCTTTTTTGATGAAGTTACAATCTCGGAAGACAAAGGGAATATAGATGTAGTAGAATATCCTGATTTCAGTAAGACCTATAACAAGCTATTGATATTCTGCAAACAATGTACTAAAGAGTTAGCCAATGCTACTATTGTGTGAATCTGTAATTGGTTGACCAACCAAATCCAAAGGATACTCACCAATGGCTCTTCTTCATCCTGAAGAGAAGTTACTAATGTGGTATAAAAGGGTTTTGTCCTAGGAATAATGCTATTCAACATCTTCCTCAATGACATGGATGATGGAATAGAATGTAGAATAAATTAATGTCTTTACACAATGCAACTGCAAATCCTTTGGAATCGCAAATCTTAGTTGTTTTATAGTGTTTTGTACAGTTATGTTACATTTCCTGTTAGTCCTAGACGTTGGTCTGAATTATAGGCCCAATTTAGTGTTACTTCTCTCTAAAGTAAACCCATTAAAATCATTGTAACTTCAACTGTGGCCCACGAGTCCATTCATTAAAATATGTATTTTAAGTAGAAGATAGATTGAACATATTAAGATAATTTAGAATTCTGATCCAGTCCTTTAGGGTATTTGGCTACCACTCATAATTTGATGTCATCTGCAAATTTGATAACCATACCTTTTTAGCACCAGGAAGAGAAACATTCGACTTTTCTAACAAAGTGTTGTTTTGGAAAATTTCACAACGAGACAATGTAACCTACTACTTGAAGACTCCTTAAGTTCATGCAGAATAAAATCATTTCCTGAATCATTTCTCTGGTATACTGACCATACATCCCAAATTCTAATATTTCAATATCTTTCCAACATTTTGCTGCCCTAGAAAACTAGGCTGAAGATTTTGTGGTTCTATATTCTATGCATTTTGATTACATTTGTTGTGCTGATAGTTTGCCTTAATTTTTTTTAAATATCTGGATTTAGTCATGGTCTTTGTACTGAAAAAGTGATACAAAGATAAAGAAGATAATCTTCCCATTCTGAAGAAAAAACACATAATCAAACGTTTTTAAGATACAGCATAAAGATTTTTTTCATCGGCAACTCCAAACAAGTTTCCTGTTAGAGAAAGCTATTGTGCAGGCAATATCTGCTATGACATGCAAATAATGGCTGTAGATTGCAATGGTCAGGTGGTGGAATTCCTGTGATTAAATCAACTGAATGACAACATAATTTCACCCTCTCTCTTTCATACTCATAATAATATGATTAGAGTTCATATTCTAAAAGGATGATAATACTAAACTGTTTTAGCTGGTGAAGCGAATAATTTAAGGTTTTCACATTTCAAATTACAGTAGAGTCTTGTTTATCCAACATAAACGGGCCAGCAGAATGTTGGATAAGAGGAAATGTTGGATAATAAGGAGGCATTAAGGGAAACCTCAAATTACATTATGATTTTACAAATTGAGCACCAAAACATGTTTTACAACAAATCGACAGAAAAAGCAGTTCAATATACAGTAACATTATGTAGTAAGAACTATATTTACGAATTTAGCACCAGAATATCACAATGAATTGAAAACATTTACTACAAAAAACATTGACTACTAAAAGGCAGACTGCATTGGATAATATAGAACTTTGGATAAGCGGAGGTTGGATAAGTGAGAGACTACTGTACTACCTAAATCAAAGCATGTTTTGCTGTCAATACATAAGAACATATCAGGTAAGCATCAGTCCATTTTGGTGAAGGAACTATCTTCTAATGAATGTTAGACAGATGCCTTCAAGTCATTCCTTACTTATGGAATTTCTAAGGGAAACCTTTCATGCAGTTTTCTTGGCAAGATTTGTTCAGAGAGGGTTTACCTTCCTCTGAGGTTAGGATAGTGTGATTCTCCATGGGTTTCCATGACAGAGCAGATTTTCAAACGATGGTCTCCAAAGTCAAATATAATCCAGCACTCAAACCACATCACATTGCCTCATCTTAAGAGAGATTTGTTGTTATGTATCCAAGCCATTTGTGACTCATGGGGAGCATAAGAGGAACATATCACACAGTTTTTCTGGAGTTGAAAATATGTAAGTCACCCAAGATTATCACATAGGTGTCTATGGCTGAATGGGAAATTGAACCCGGGTCTCCAGCATCATGGTCCAACAGCACGCTGCCTCTCTCACTGGGACATAGGTGTCTACTGAAGTTATACAGTGGGACCTTAAAATACAATACAATCCTATTATTCTCTAGTCAGAAGCCAGTCCATTGTGTTGACTAGTATTTGCTCTCACATATGTATGTTAAGTATCTCTAAAAGTCTGAGACTATCCCAGTACAAGTGAGCATCTTTCAGAAGATACATCACCTCTATATTGGTTGAATCCTACACCCACATTCTCAGGTCAGCCTGAAACATATATTAATTAACAAACGCACAGGCTCAGATAATATCCTATTTCCAAAAGTAAAAATCTGATATCTGCAAAGATATATGCAAGGTATTTTCCTTGATGTCCAAATAAGGTACATAAAATAATATTGCTGAGATAGCATAATTACTCTTATGTGACAAAGTAATCTCTTAAATCCTAATCTATTGAGTAATTTATTGGTGAAAACTAATACATTTATCCTAATAAACAACAGGACATCTGTACAGATACTACATCTTTATTCCACTCCATTGGGGTGCAGGCCTGTTACTATACACTTGACACCATTACCCAGAAGTGCAACCTCATAAAGAGACTGAGGAATAAATAGTTGCAGAACCAAACTTAACACACTGGAATTTTGGGTGTGTGCTAAAGGCACCAGATCCCATTTGATCTTGAAAGCTAAACCGGGTGAGTCCTGGTAAGTAACTTGGGTGGGAGACTGCGAATGAATACCAGGTGCTGTTGGCTATATTTCAGAGGAAGGAACTAGCAAAACAATTTCAAATTATTTCTTGCCTTTAAAAATCTATGAAATCCATCAGGCCATCATGAATTGACAGGCAACCTGAAGCTGCCTAAGACCACAAACATCTGAAAGCAGACCACATCAATGAGATTTTTGGCTACCTGCTCGGGGTTCTGAAAACGAATTAAATTTTACAAGTGAATTGCTAAGTAGAGTGAGAAGAAAGAAGGAACTGAAAAGTCATAATAGATTTCTAATTTACTGTTTAGCAGTCACTCCACAAGTACAGAACTGGACAACATACAGACAAGCAAGTATTGCAAATGTACTGTAAATCTCTTTTGCTACCACTAAATGCCATTTAAAGACTTTTGCACCAGATATGTCCAACAGAGGGTCCCAAAACAAACTGATGTCATCACAGGCAAGGACTACATCATAAATGCAGTTTAACATCACACCACCAACCATGGGCAGCTTTTCACCAATTTAAAACAGCGTTGTCAATTATCATAATATAGTAGGCCCTTTTTGGATTTTTTTAAAAAATCAAGTCATGAATGGTTGAATTTGTGGAAGCAGAATCCATGGCTACAGAGGGCTGTCTGTATTAGTATTAAAAATAACAATAAACTCATCCCTCTATGCATCATAAAAGCTCAGCAGCCCCTAAGGCATGACTTGTGGCCTGCACATCAAATGCTCTTAAGCAATGGTGCTATCACGGAGCTTCCTGAAACTTGGTGTCAAACTTGTGGTTAGACGTGGGTTTCGATGTAAACCACAGAGAGGAAAAGGAGGCAGCAAAAGCAACAGGAGAAAATTAAAAGAAAGTTACCAACTAAGCTCCTCCTTGTTTCTGGGAGGTTGTAGCACCTTTGAGACTGAGGCCCCTTCCACACAGCTGTATAAAATCCACACTGAACTGGGTTATATAGCAGTGTAGACTCACATAATCCAGTTCAAAGCAGATACTGTGGATTATCTGCCTTGATATTCTGGGTTATATGGCTGTGTGGAAAGGCCCAGGGAGAAAGAAGTTGATAGCGTACATTTACTTATTCAAGATATTTTTATTCCACCTTTTCCCGCAAGCAGACTCAAGGAGGCTTAAAACAGAATAAAACCATACAATACAATGTTAAAACGTGGTTAAAATCATATATTCGTAAACCCATTACCTCCTTCCCATAAAAACCCCTTTCGATAAACAAGTGCTTGAATCTTAAAACACCATCCAGCCCTGGCACATAAAATCTTTAGTTTAAAGCTTTCTTAAATAAGAAAGTCTTTACCCCCTTTCTGGAAGCTCAACAGGGATGGGGCAGCTCTTCCGGAAGGGAGTTCCAAAGTGCTGGTGTTTTCCCTGAGAATGAGCCTTCCCTGGTCCTACTTAAGCACATATTAGAGGGTACCCATGTGCAAATGAGGGTCTCCCTACTTGACCTCAACGTTCACCCAGGTATGTAAAGGGGAACAGTGTTCAAGGTACATACATATATTTATTATTAGGGTCAATAACCAACACCAAAAAATCCCCGTTAAATTAGGCACATGACATGCATTTAGAGATTAGGAAACATTGTCAAAAGCAGAGAAAAAAACCAGTATTGAATATATTATTATTAATGTATTTTATTGCATTTTTCTCCCATGGGTGGGATTCAAAGCGACATACAAGATTAAAACAGCAAAGATAAACATAACAAAAAGTCCAACAAAAACATCATAACCCAGGTAAACAGATGGCACACAATACCTCCCATATATAAACAAATTAATAAATTACAATATATATCATTAAAAAATTCCTTAAATTTCCGGCCACTGAGGTTATTTGTAAAACAATTGTACAAAGTTCCTAAAAATGCCACTTTTCTTTCGGTCATATGAAAACATTGAGAGGTCTAACATACCTTCTAAAAGATGTGCAATACCAGCACTGTCTAGACATTGCTTATTTTAGGTTGTCAGGAAAAGCCTGGTACCATAAAAAAGTTTTAATTTATGAACAAAAGGCCAGCAAGGAGGGGGCGGATCACACCTCTCTAGGAAGGGAGTTCCAGAGTTGTGGGACTACCACCGAGAAGGCCCTCTCTCTTGTTGCCACCAATTGCACTTGTAATGGTGGTGGGGCTGAGAGAAGGGCCTCTCCTGATGATCTCAGGGCTCGTGAGGGTTCGTAGGAGGATATGCACTAGATAAAACAGTACTGATAGATAAAACAGTATTAAACATTTAAATTTGTAGAAAACTAAGGTAAAAAGTAAAATAGGTATTAACACTTTCTTACGTTGCTGTGAATTTTCCAGGCTGTATGGCCATGTTCCAGAAGCCTTCTCTCCTGATGTTTTGCCCACATCTATGACCGGCATCCTCAGAGTTTGTGAGGTTTGTTGGAAACTAAGCAAGTTGAGGCTTATACATCTGTGAAAGGTCCAGGGTGGGAGAAAGAACTCTTGTCTATTTGAAGCAGGTGTGAATGTTGCAATTGGCCATCTTGATTAGCATTTAATGGCCTTGTAGCTTCAAGGTCTGGATGCTTACTGTCTGGGGGAATCCTTTGGACCTTCCACAGATATATAAACATTCACACTGGCCTCCATCCGGTAAGTTTTCTCCCAATCTGGACCTTCCACAGAGATATAAGACTCAGTTGCTTAGCTTCCAATATACCTCACAACCTCTGAGGATGCCTGCCATAGATGTGGACGAAACGCCAGGAGAGAATGCTTCTGGAAAATGGCCATACAGCCCGGAAAACTCACAACAACCCAGCGATTCCGGCCATGAAAGCTTTCGCCTGGGCCAACGTGGAAGACATGGGCAAACTGTGGCCCTCCAGGTGTTTTGGACTCCAACTCCCACAATTCCTAACAGCCTACCGGCTGTTAGGAATTGTGGGAGTTGAAGTCCAAAACACCTGGAGGGCAGGCCCAAGTTGACCCAGGCCTGCTTTAAAGGCACGGGTTGGGCAACTCAGGCCCGCCCTAGCGTCATTCAGACATGCGAACACAGCCTGCGTGTTGGAAGAGTGGATAAAGGGGGAGGATGAGGAATGGAAGCGAGAGAGACGAAGAGGCCAACAAGGTCACGTCGAGGAAGGCTCGCCCTCGACCCTCCCCTCCTAGAGCTATATCCCATCCCCACAGAGGAGGCCTCAAGAATCAAACAGGCAGGCCTCTCACCTGGCGTCCAGGCACAGCCGCGGAAGAGAGACAGCGAAGGCAGCTCAGGCGGAATCCATAACAAAACCCTCCCTCGGCCCGTCGGCGAACTGGGCAGGAAGTTCCGGAAATCCCGCCCTCGTTGGCGGGGCAGCCCGCGCATAGGCGGAGAGGACTGGAGCGGGAGGCTGGGATTGGTCCGGAGCCTCCGTCACTCACAAAAGCCGGGCGGGGTTTGCGCACAGCTGCTGGCACGTGACGACTCCTGTGGGGAAGGGAGGAGCCTAAAGCTCGGGGGGGGGGGCACTTCCTGTAAAGTTGCCGCTTTACAAAGCATTTAGGCGTGTTGTCACAGGCTTTCCAGTGCAAATCAAGGTGATTAATTGCAACGTTCTCACTTGCCTCCAACAGACAAGAGTTATTTCTCCCACCTTGGACCTTCCACAGATATACAAACCTCACTAGCCTAGTTTCCTTTGACTGTGTGGATCATAATAAATTATGGCAAGTTCTTGGTGGTATGGGGATATCAAGTCAACTTGTCTGTCTCCTGAGGAATCCGTGTAACGACCAAGAACAGTAAGAACAGACCACGGAACAACAGACTGGTTCAAGATTGGGAAATTTATTATTATTATTATTATTTACATCATTTATATTCCGCCCTTCTCACCCCGAAGGGGACTCAGGGCGGATCACATTACACATATAGGCAAATATTCAATGCCTTTTAACATAGAACAAAGACAAGACAAACATAGGCTCCGAGCGGGTCTTGAATTCATGACCTCCTGGTCAGAGTGATTCATTGCAGTGATTCACTGCAGCTGCTCTCCAGCCTGCGCCACAGCCCCAGCCCGGAAAGGACTTAGGTAGGGAGTTCATCATACCTATTCAACTTGTGTGCAGAACACATCATGCGACCTGAGGGGCGTGATGAATCCAAGGCTGGAGTAAAAATTTCTGGAAGATGAAATTTCTGAGGATGCCTGCCACAGATGTGGGCGAAACATCAGGAGAGAATACTTCTAGAACATGCCATACAGCCAGGAATACATACAACAACCCTTCTGGAAGAAACATTAACAACCTTAGATATGCAGATGATACCACTTTAATGGCTGAAAGCGAGGAGGAGCTGAGGAGCCTTATAATCAAGGTGAAAGAAGAAAGTGCAAAAGCTGGGTTGCAGTTAAACATTTTTTTTTTAAAAACCCAAGATTATGGCAACCAGACTGATTGATAACTGGTAAATAGAGGGAGAAAACGTGGAGGCAGTGGCAGACTTTATATTTCTAGGCACAAAGATCACTGCAGATGCAGACTGCTGCCAGGAAATCAGGAGACATTTACTTCTTGGGAGGAGAGCAATGGCCAACCTCGATAAAATAGTGAAGAGTAGAGACATCACACTGGCAACGAAGGTCCGCATAGTTAAAGCAATGGCATTCCCCATAGCAACCTATGGATGCGAGAGCTAGACCATAAGAAAGGCTGAGCGAAGGAAGACAGACACTTTTGAATTGTGGTGTTGGAGGAAAATTTTGAGAGTGCCTTGGACTGCAAGAAGATCCAACCAGTCCATATTCCAGGAAATAAAGCCCGACTGCTCACTGGAGGTAAGGATATTAGAGGCAAAGATGAAGTACTTTGGCCACATAATGAGGAGACAAGAAAGCTTGGAGAAGAGAATGATGCTGGAGAAAATGGAAGGAAAAAGGAAGAGGAGTCGACCAAGGGCAAGATGGATGGATGTATCCTTGAAGTGACTGGCTTGACCTTGAAGGAACTGGGGGTGGTGACGGTTGACAGGGAGCTTTGGCCTGGGCTGGTCCATGAGGTCATGAAGAGTCGGAAGCGACTGAACGAATAAACAACAATGCCTAGTTTCCAATATAGCTCACAACCTCTGAGGATGTCTGACATAGATATGGGTGAAACGTCAGGATATAATGCTTCTGGAACATAGCCATACAGCCCGGGAAACTCACAGCAACCCAAAGCCTTTAGGCTTCTTTGCAAAAGGTTGCTCTTGCCTCAAGAAATCACAAATCTCAGAATCCCATAGCATTGAACTATAGTAAGTGGGGTCAAACTGCATCAATTCCACAGTATGGATGCACCCTCACTCAAGGCTTGCAGGGAGACTGATGTTGCAAGACATCCTTAGTGAAATGGCAGTATCACATAGCAATGAATAATAATAAAATAATAATAAAACTTTATTTCTAGACTACCCTCTCTCTGATGGGACTCAGGGCAGTTTACAGACATGAAACAAAAAGGCAAACATTCAGTGCCTCAAATGAGTACAAGCACATCAAAATAGTACAGGATAATGCATAGTAACAACAGTAAACTTACAACAGAAGAATTAAGCATCGAGATCAAAATAAAACAATCCAATAAGACATAGTAAACTAAAACATGAGTAAAACATTACAACATGTATCCTAAAAGAAATTAAGATACAATTGCATTAAAATGGCAAACACTGGTGTTCATTTAAGATGTACGAGTAGCAGCCATAAAATACAAGTGTTCCAATGGGTTAAAGTGTCCTAGTCCTTCTCTATACGCTAACGTGCATAAGTGTGTTTTCAGAAGTTTCTTAGAGGAGGGTGGGGGCTATTTTTATTTCTTTAAGGAGGGAGTTACAGAGACGGGGCGTGGTCATGGAGAAGGTCCCTTCTCTCGTTCCCACCAACCAAGCTTGTGACTGGTGGGACCGAAAGGAGGGCCTCCTCCACTGACCACAGTGCACGGGATGGTCTGTGTAGGGCAGGCATGGGCAAACTGGCCTTCCATGTGTTTTGGACGCCAACTCCAACAATTCCTAACAGCCTACCAGCTGTTAGGATTTTCCCATACCTGCTACAGGGAGATGTGATTAAACAAAAAGCCTGGACCAGAACTGTTTAGGACATAACGACTAGTACTTTGTATTTAGCCTGGAATTGAACTACATTATGCCTGGAAATCTTTTCATTTTCCAGAGTTTACCACAGACATGGGCAAACTTTGGCCCTCCAGGTGTTTTGGACTCAGCTGTCACAATTCCTAATAGCTGGTGGGAGTTAAAGTCCAAAACACCTGGAGAGCCGAAGTTTGCCCATGCCTGGTTTACCATCAAGAGATTTTTAAAAACACCTTAATCCAATCCAATAATAATCCGCAAAAGACAATTCAGCAATTGTGGAGAGTTGATTGTAGAAGCATTCAACACAACCATGTTTGCCAATTGTAAAAATATAGAAATTCCCTTTTTACAAAATCTGCTTGGGGTCAGGGACTTTCCGAAGAGAACTGCTGAGTTCCATCTTTCTTTTCTGAAAAAGTCTCCCTTTCTTTTCGCAATCTGAGGCATGTGGCGATGTTTATTTAGAACAGAAGAGAAAGGAAGCTTCATGTTATTCTCTTTACTGTCCAAGGGATGAGGAAAAGTGGTTTGATGCTAGTGTTCTTCTTGACAAGGTTCAGATTGATTCCATAGGAATGGCACTATTTGGGAAAATAAATATCTTATTACATCAAACACGGTAGGAAGACCTGTGAAAAGAAGAGAGACTGCCATGGTAGATAAATTGCTTTTAGGTTTATGCTGGTGTTTAAGCCAATGTATTTAGAATCATAGAATCATAGAGTTGGAAGAGACCTCGTGAGCCATCCAGTCCAACTCGCATTCAAAGCAACCCTGACAGATGGCCATCCAGCCTCTGCTTAAAAGCCTCCAAAGAAGGAGCCTCCACTGCACTCCGGGGCAGAATTCCACTGCTAACAGCTCTTACAGTTAGGAAGTTCTTCCTCATGTTCAGGTGGAATCTCCTTTCCTATAGTTTGAAGCCATTTTTCTGCACCCTAGTCTCCATGGCAGCAGAAAATACGCTGGCTTCCTCCCTATGACTTCCCTCACATATTCACACATGGCTACCATGTCTCCTCTCAGCCTTCTTTTCTGCAGGCTAAACATGCCCTGCTCTTTAAGCTGCTCCTCATAGGGCTTGTACTCCAGACCCTTGAAAGTTTTAGTAGCTCTCCTCTGGACACATTACTGCTTATTGAAATCTCCCTTAAATTGCGGTGCCTAGAATTGGATAACGTATTCCAGGTGTGGTCTGACCAAGCAGAATAGATGGGTAGCATGACTTCCCTTAATCTAGACACTATACTCGTATTTATGCAGGCCAAAATCACATTGGCTTTTTTAGCTGCTGTGTGACATTGATAGGATGTTAAGTGAAGGTTCTATCTATTAAAAGCTTGTTAAAATTGATGAATGTGTTCACATCTCTTATAAGGAGTTAGTTCCAGGCATGGGCAAACCTTAGCCCTCTAGGTGGTTTGGACTTCATCTCCCACAATTCCTAACAGCCAGTAGACTGTTAGGAATTGTGGGAGTTAAAGTCCAAAACACCTGGAGGGCTGAAGTTTGCCCATGAGTGGGTTAACCTCTGGTTTGTAGGAAAACTGAATTGCTGTGTTGCAAAATGATACATGTCTAAAAATTGTATCACCAACATTGAATGTTTGTAAAACTTACCTATTATTTTATATCAGTGCTAGCCCACTGATGTATTTAAGTGATACCTTGGTTGTAGTCATCAGATTATTACTGTGAAATCTGAACCAAGTTGGGAAACCTATTATTTGATGCCTTAGGGTGCATCCACACTGTAGAATTAATGCACTTTGTTACCATTTTTACTGCCAGAGTTCAGCACTATGGAATCATGGGAATTGTAGTTTTGCAAGGTCTGTAGCTTTCTTTGCCAAAGAGTGCTGGTGTCTCACCATACTACAACTTCCAAGATTTCATAGTATTAAGCCGTGGCAGTTTAAAAGTGGTGTTAAACTGCATTAATTCTACAGTGTGGATGCATTCAATGCCATCAAATGACAAACCAATCACCTGTGGATCATCCAAAGAACTTGTAAAGTCTGGTCAAGACTGGATTAAGTTGGTTGGGTTGATGAAGAAGTTTCCCAAAATGCCCCCAATTTTGCACTGATGTGGAAACTGCTCCATGAATGATGACACCTACATTAAATAAATGAGTATATAATAAAATATAAAGAACAGTAACCATCACCATTAGAGTCTTCGTGTGTGAATAGATTCCAACAATGTCAGTGAGAGTAATAGGCTGTTCCTGTTCATTTTCCTCAATTGTGCAATGCACACAAAGTGAATGACTTGAAGAACCAAGCAGCACTATTTCCCATTAGCATTATCCTGTAAGGGATTGGGAACAATTGTATCAGTGGCAGCATTGATAATCTGGCCTTGCCAGCAGATGGTAATGCCTCTTGTCCGCTCAGTTCTTACAGTATCATGAGTAACAGCATTAGTTCAACAGCTGTGATGTCTGAACAAGAAATCCACGTTTAAAATCATGGGAATTTCTCTAAGGCCTGGGACGAAGTGGCACGGGGAAGCTTGTTCTGCAATGAATTGCTAGTTATGCAGGTTTGGTGCATAAAGATATATGTGATTGTCAGTTGTCAGGTAGAGTGGTAGTGGGGCAAATACAGCAGGAAAAGTGGGATAGAAGTCTGTGGGCTATGTATGTGTGTGAGAGAGCTGGAGAGATTTAGTTCTAGCCAGTTAAGGATTGTAATAATTAAGTGGTTTGAATAGAAATGTTTTCTTGGCATTCACAAATATCAAAATCCTAGTCTTCAGTGCAGCTACACAGACAAAAGCCATCTTATTGTTACCGCTTTATGACAATGTTTTCCTGGTCCAGCAACTACCTGGGGTGTATCTACACTTGCAGTTTGAGCCCATTTTGACTGCCATGGCTCAGTGGGAGCTGTGGCTTAGTGAGGCATCAACACTATTTGGCAGTGAAGTGTAGAGACCTTATAAAACTACAACTCCCATTGTTCTATAGCATGGAGACATTGCATTTAAAGTGGTGTCAAACTGTATTAATTCTACACCCTGAGACGTCAATCAATGAATGCACTACCGGTACTAACTGTTGACCTTTAACCAGTAGACTATTTGGGATTAAGAATCATAGAATCATAGAATCATAGAATAGTAGAGTTGGAAGAGACCTCAAGGGCCATCTAGTCCAACCCCCCGCTAAGAAGCAGGAAATCGCATTCAAAGCACCCCCGACAGATGGCCATCCAGCCTCTGCTTAAAAGCCTCCAAAGAAGGAGCCTCCACCACGGCCCGGGGGAGAGAGTTCCACTGCCGAACAGCCCTCACAGTGAGGAAGTTCTTCCTGATGTTCAGGTGGAATCTCCTTTCCTGTAGTTTGAAGCCATTGTTCCGTGTCCTAGTCTGCAGGGCAGCAGAAAATAAGCTTGCTCCCTCCTCCCTATGACTTCCCCTCACATATTTGTACATGGCTATCATGTCTCCTCTCAGCCTTCTCTTCTGCAGGCTAAACATGCCCAGCTCTTTAAGCCTCTCCTCATAGGGCTTGTTCTCCAGACCCTTAATCATTTTAGTTGCCCTCCTCTGGACGCTTTCCAGCTTGTCAGCATCTCCCTTCATCTGCGGTGCCCAAAACTGGACACAGTATTCCAGGTGTGGTCTGACCAAGGCAGAATAGAGGGGGAGCATGACTTCCCTGGATCTAGACGTTATTCCCCTATTGATGCAGGCCAAAATCCCATTGGCTTTTTTAGCTGCCGCATCACATTGTAGGCTCATGTTTAACTTGTTGTCCACGAGGACTCCAAGATCTTTTTCGCCCACACTGCTGTCAAGCCAGGCGTCCCCCATTCTGTATCTTTGATTTCCATTTTTTCTGCCGAAGTGAAGTATCTTGCATTTGTCCCTGTTGAACTTCATTTTGTTAGTTTCGGCCCATCTCTCTAGTCTGTCAAGATCGTTTTGAATTCTGCTCCTGTCTTCTGGAGTGTTAGCTATCCCTCCGAGTTTGGTGTCATCTGCAAACTTGATGATCGTGCCTTCTAACCCTTCGTCTAAGTCGTTAATAAAGATGTTGAACAGAACCGGGCCCAGGACGGAGCCCTGCGGCACTCCACTTGTCACTTCTTTCCATGATGAAGACGACGCATTGGTGAGCACCCTTTGGGTTCGTTCGCTTAGCCAATTACAGATCCACCTAACCGTAGTTTTGTCTAGCCCACATTTTACTAGTTTGTTTGCCAGAAGGTCGTGGGGGACTTTGTCGAAGGCCTTACTGAAATCTAGATATGCTACATCCACGGCATTCCCTGTATCGACCCAACTCGTAACTCTATCGAAAAAAGAGATCAGATTAGTCTGGCATGACTTGTTTTTGGTAAATCCGTGTTGACTATTAGCAATGACCGCATTTGTTTCTAAGTGTTTGCAGACCACTTCCTTAATGATCTTTTCCAGAATCTTGCCTGGTATTGATGTGAGGCTGACCGGACGGTAATTGTTTGGGTCGTTCTTTTTTCCCTTCTTGAAGATAGGGACCACATTCGCCCTCCTCCAATCTGCTGGGACTTCTCCTGTTCTCCAAGAACTCTCGAAGATGATTGCCAGTGGTTCTGAAATAACTTCCGCTAGTTCCTTCAATACTCTTGGATGTAGCTGATCTGGCCCTGGGGACTTGAATTCGTTTAGAGTGGCCAGGTGTTCCTGGACAACTTGTTTCCCTATTTGGGGTTGGATTTCCCCCAATCCTTCGTCCATTCCATGTTGCTGAGGTTGAAGATGGCTTTCTTTTTGTGAGAAGACCGAGGCAAAGAAGGCATTAAGCAGTTCTGCCTTTTCCCTATCCTCTGTCGCCATCACCCCATCTACTCCTTGCAGTGGCCCTATCGCCTCCTTTTTCTTCCTTTTTCTACCAACATAAGCAAAAAAACCTTTTTTGTTGTTTTTTATGTCCCTGGCAAGCCTGAGCTCATTTTGCGCTTTAGCCTTGCGAACCTTTTCCCTACAGGAGTTGGCTATACGTTTGAATTCTTCTTTGGTGATTTCTCCCCTTTTCCACTTCTTGTGCATGTCACTTTTGAGCTTTAGCTCAGTTAGAAGTTCTTTGGACATCCATTCTGGCTTCTTTGCACTTGTCTTATTTTTCTTCTTTGTTGGCACTGTTTGCATTTGCGCCTTGAGTATTTCACTTTTGAAAAACTCCCATCCATCCTTAACTCCCTTGTTTTTTAATATCGGCGTCCATGGAATGCCGCTCAGTAATTCCTTCATTTTGCCCCCCCCCCCCAAACCAATCACTGAAAAATAAAAGTGTTGGATAAGCGAAAATGTTAGATAATAAGGAGGGATTAAGGGAAGACTTAAGAAAGCCACATCTTCCAAGCTGTAAATGTATATGAAACAGTACAGAATATTGCTGTTGACTCAAAGTCTGGAAAAGTCACTTTGTCTAGACAACAATTCCCTGTATTATCATTGTCCATGGTGGCTGCTGGACAGAGCCAGCCTTAGGTATTTTTCAAGTGTAGGCGAACAGAATTTTGCCCCCCCCCCCCCCCAAACCAATCACTGAAAAATAAAAGTGTTGGATAAGCGAAAATGTTAGATAATAAGGAGGGATTAAGGGAAAGCCTATTAAACATCAAATTACATTAAGATTTTACAAACTAAGCACCAAAACATGTTTTACAACAAATCAACAGAAAAAGCCGTCTCAACTGCGCCCCCGTATGTTTTGCGCCACAGGCGACTGCCTAATTCGCCTCATTGTTGGACCGCCTCTGCTGCCGGATACTAAAATATGCCATCTAAAAACCTCTGAATTGTCCTGACTTCTTTTATTTTCTCCTGTCAACTTCTTCCCTCCTGCTCCTCCTCCTCCTCCTCCTTGGGCTCATTCATGTTACAGAATTATAATGTTATTTTTCCACTTCAGCTCCTGTGTTTCCATCCCATGGAATGCTGTCACTTAGTGAGGCACTAAGTATTTGTTTAAACCTTCCCAAAACTGCAGTCTCAAGATTCCATAGAACAGAACCATGGCAATTAAATCCTGTAATGTGAATGAGCTTGTTGTCTTCTTTCCTTTCTTCATTGTGTCAAAAACAAGTTGGCTTCTAATTGGAATTGGCAGGGCTGGCCAAGTTAACAGGTTTATAAAGTTGTTATGGAAACACGAGAGCTGTGGTTAGATTTATTTACAGACAGTTGAAAAGGTGCTATAAGGAATAAAATAAACACCACCCTCATTTATGTCATAGTATAGTTCTTTGTGGTTTGATAAATGCCTTTTGGGCTAATATAACTAGTGTAATGCATATATACGTGTAGAAAAAACATGTTCACACTTGCCTTGATCAATACCTGCTTTTCCAGTTTAATTGAGTTTGTGAACTAGAGAAAGGGACATTTTTCCTATTCAGCCTACCCTAGGAAACAAGTTCTATTCATTGTTCTCTCCTGCTTGTTTGAGCCAGTATTTTCCAGGCTGCCTCTTGTGTTGGAAGCAAAATGGGTGTAGTTAAAGCTGGATATTTACAGTCTCCTCTGAGCTGGCTTTTCTTTGGGCTTCTATTAAGATATGATTTGCATGTTGTGTGGTAAAATCGAAAGACATTAAGAGATGTGCTAATAATATTTTTTCAAAATGAGGATTTTTGTTGCCTTTGAAGGACTTTGCGAATCTTTTGACATCTCATCAGAGGATACAGTGAAAGACGTAAAGCAGATGATAAAGGTAAGACCATGACCTTTAGCCAAATTGCTTCATAATACTGATTTTTAATAAATGTGGAAGTTGGAATCAGATAATACTCACTGCTCAAATGAAGGAAAATCACTCAGATTTCATGCATGCTGCAGCTTTTTCTAAAACACAAGGAGCTCGGCTTTAATTGAATCTTTGTCACTGTCTTTCATTTTAAGCTTCTTGATTTAAATTGATATTACCAGATTATGTTAGTGGAAAGCTGCCCTTGGGTTCTGTTTAATTCACTTGACTGGGCTTCTTTTTCCTCATCAATTTCTTTTTTTTTCTCCTTGAAATCTGGGCTCAATGAACAGTTTCAAGTATATCTACACTCATTAGAGAAAGCACATTTATTTTGTCTGGGATAGCTCAGGTAAGCAGAAAAACCTAAATAATTAGCAGCACAATCCTATGCATGTACATTCAGAAGAAATACCAACTGAATTGACTAGTACTTATTCTTTGATACACAGGAGCCCAGCCTAAGAACGCTGTTGTATTTGAAGTGCATCTGAATTCTTTTAATTACACAGCCCAACAAAACAGCCCAATTTTAGTGTGTTGGTTTTTAGGCCTGTTCCTGGGGTTGTTTGGGTTCTGAAAAAATTGCATTGGATAGACAGTATCAGTTCTACTTTCTTAGATATGGTCATCATGGTTTTTCTATGGGTCAGCAGATGAAGACTGGTATATTGCATATGTTCTGTATCTCAAAAGCTAGAGATTAGAAGGGAAAACCATTCCTTTTTGGAACCAGCAGATCAAATATACCCAGAAATAGGCTAACATTTGGGGCACCGAAATTATGTTGACCAGTTTAATATTATGCAAAGCAAAGATATTCACATTGAAATTTTAAACCCTAGTAGACAGTGACTAACTGCTGGCAGTTCTGATTCAAAACATCTGAAGAACTACACACCCCCTGCCCCTATGCTCAAGCATCGTTGTGGTAGTAGAGAATGTAATTCTATCACCAAACTCATAACCAGAATTATTGAGGGCAAAGGGCATTGTAAATCAACATGACATGATAAAAGCCTAAATATAAGTCATCTGATATATTCAGTTAGGTTTGTCACACTGTGCTCCAGAGCATGTTTACGGAATTAAGAGTGACTCACTCATAAATTATTTTGCATCAAATTGCATTTCAATTCTATGCATGTTTGGCTGTAAGTATGTCTACTGAATTCAAAAGAGAGATGCGGGATTAAGACTGCAGCCCCTTCCATACAGCTGTATAGAATCCACATTCAACTGGATTATGTGGCAGCACACAGACTCAGATAACCCAATTCAAAGCCGATATTGTGGATTATCTGCCTTGATATTCTGGGTTATATGGCTGTGTGGAAGGGCCCTGGGTCTATAGAAGGTTATGCTACAACTTCTTGATCTTAGGGCCCTTCCACATACTGTAGCCATATAACCCAGAATGTCAAGGCAGATAATCCACAATATCTGTTTTCAACATGGATTATCTAAATCCATACTGCCATACAATGCAGTTCAATGTTGATTTTATACAGCTGTGTGGAAGGGGCCTTAGATTGCATCTGTACTGTAGTATTAATGCAGTTTGACACCACTTTAACTGCGCTGAGTGAAGGCTATAGAATCATGGAAGCTGTCTTCAACTGTGTGTTTCAATGAGGGCTGGAGCCTTACTAAATTACAAATTCCAGGATTGAACCAAGGCAGTGAAAGTAGTGTCAAACTGCATTAATTCTGCAATGTAGATGCACCCTCAATTAGTCACAAAAGTGCTAGAAGACCCTTTGCATACTATTATTCCAGATTAAGATATATAAAATGTAGCCTGTATGCAGAAGATGGAAATTTGTCTCCATGTTGGTTTATTTACTGCTATTAACTGATTTCCCCCCTTTAAGGATTATTTTCATGTTCCTCTCTCTGAAGACAAACAAGGCAGGAGATATTTGAAATTGATGTATGCAGGAGCAGTGTTAAAGGACAGCTGGATTCTTGCTGATGTGGGCATTTCAGTTTCATCCATGATTAAATGTGTACTTAAGGTACAGTATGATTAAGAGAGAGAGAAAGAGAGAGAGAGAGAGAGAGAGAGAGAGAGAGAGAGAGAGAGAGAGAGAGAGAGAGAGAGAGAGTATACCAGGTTGCCTAACTAACACACCAAGCATGCACTGTTTACTTTATGGGACTTATGCTAGTATCACTTAGCCGTAATTCAGATAGAACATAGAAACTTTTAGATAATGACAGCAGGGAGGCATTAAAGCAATTAGATTTAATCTTCAGTTTTGCAGTATAAGGGACCTGCAGAGATTTCAATAATAACAAATCACGTCTCAAGGGATCTGCAAAGATTTTAATACTCTATCTTAAAGGTTGTATTTCTTAACATTTTGTATGCTTTACATACAAAGATTCCATGTATCTAAATGAACTTCTATTTTCCATAGAAATTGATTCTATGGAAAGAAAGATCCAGATATATTAAGGAACAGCTTATTGGTCTGGTATGGGTCCTTCAAGTCCTTTCATGGTTGTTTCTGACAGATTTATCTGCTAGAAGCATGAGCAGTGCTCTGGTTCATCACCGACCAGCTAAGAAATACTACATTCTCTGACGCTGGTTCCCAGTGGAGCTGGTGGAGTGGAAGATGGGGTTCGTTGCTTCAGACATTGTAGAAAATTAAAATGGATTATTTAAATTTTCCACAGCAGCAGGTATAATGTTACACAGGACATCAGGGAAATGTAAATGTTAGCTCCTAGACCCAGACAGATTTTAAAAGCAAGTTTGGTTATGATTGCTACAGTAATGACAAAGTGGATGTGAGAAGTCTTCCATCTCATTTCATCTTCAAGCTTTAGTCTTCTTTTAAAAAAAAAGTCTAGAGCAATGTAATAAAACTTAACAGAAAATCAAAAAAGTTTTCCCAGCCTGGTACTGTATCTTTCTAGTATTAGAGCGAGGCTGGAATAAAACTCTCTAAACAGTGGAGCAGAGTTGGGCAAGACTGGACAAGGGAATGCCCACTCTGCTTATTCCTTTTTTCTGTATAAACCAAGATGCACCTAAACCTTAGAAAGAACTACAGTAGAGTCTCACTTATTCAAGCTAAACGGGCCAGCAGAAGCTTGGATAAGCGAATATCTTGGATAATAATGCAAATGCAAACAGTGCCAACAAAGAAGAAAAATAAGACAAGTGCAAAGAAGCCAGAATGGATGTCCAAAGAACTTCTAACTGAGCTAAAGCTCAAAAGTGACATGCACAAGAAGTGGAAAAGGGGAGAAATCACCAAAGAAGAATTCAAACGTATAGCCAACACCTGTAGGGAAAAGGTTCGCAAGGCTAAAGCACAAAATGAGCTCAGGCTTGCCAGGGACATAAAAAACAACAAAAAAGGCTTTTTTGCTTACGTTGGTAGAAAAAGGAAGAAAAAGGAGGCGATAGGGCCTCTGCAAGGAGAAGATGGGGTGATGGCGACAGGGGACAGGGAAAAGGCAGAACTGCTCAATGCCTTCTTTGCCTCGGTCTTCTCACAAAAAGAAAGCCATCTTCAACCTCAGCAACATGGAATGGACGAAGGATTGGGGGAAATCCAACCCCAAATAGGGAAACAAGTTGTCCAGGAACACCTGGCCTCTCTAAACGAATTCAAGTCCCCAGCGCCAGATCAGCTACATCCAAGAGTATTGAAGGAATTAGCGGAAGTTATTTCAGAACCACTGGCAATTATCTTCGAGAGTTCTTGGAGAACGGGAGAAGTCCCAGCAGATTGGAGGAGGGCGAATGTGGTCCCTATCTTCAAGAAGGGAAAAAAGAACGACCCAAACAATTACCGTCCGGTCAGCCTCACATCGATACCAGGCAAGATTCTGGAAAAGATCATCAAGGAAGTGGTCTGCGAACACTTAGAAACAAATGCGGTCATTGCTAATAGTCAACACGGATTTACCAAAAACAAGTCATGCCAGACTAATCTGATCTCTTTTTTCGATAGAGTTACGAGTTGGGTCGATACAGGGAATGCTGTGGATGTAGCCTACTGGATTTCAGTAAGGCCTTCGACAAAGTCCCCCACGACCTTCTGGCAAATAAACTAGTAAAATGTGGGCTAGACAAAACTACGGTTAGGTGGATCTGCAATTGGCTAAGCGAACGAACCCAAAGGGTGCTCACCAATGTGTCATCTTCATCATGGAAAGAAGTGACAAGTGGAGTGCCGCAGGGCTCCGTCCTGGGCCCGGTTCTGTTCAACATCTTTATTAACGACTTAGACGAAGGATTAGAAGGCACGATCATCAAGTTTGCAGACTACACAAAACTGGGAGGGATAACTAACTCCAGAAGACAGGAGCAGAATTCAAAACGATCTTGACAGACTAGAGAGATGGGCCGAAACTAACAAAATGAAGTTCAACAGGAACAAATGCAAGATACTTCATTTTGGCAGAAAAAATGGAAATCAAAGATACAGAATGGGGGACGCCTGGCTTGACAGCAGTGTGTGCGAAAAAGACCTTGGAGTTCTCGTGGACAACAAGTTAAACATGAGCCAACAATGTGATGCAGCAGCTAAAAAAGCCAACGGGATTCTGGCCTGCATCAATAGGGGTATAGCGTCTAGATCCAGAGAAGTCATGCTCCCCCTCTATTCTGCCTTGGTCAGACCACACCTGGAATACTGCGTCCAATTCTGGGCACCACAGTTGAAGGGAGATGTTGACAAGCTGGAAAGCGTCCAGAGGAGGGCGACTAAAATGATTAAGGGTCTGGAGAACAAGCCCTTAAAGAGCTTGGCATGTTTAGCCTGCAGAAGAGAAGGCTGAGAGGAGACATGATAGCCATGTACAAATACGTGAAGGGAAGTCATAGGGGGAGGGAGCAAGCTTGTTTTCTGCTGCCCTGCAGACTAGGACACGGAACAATGGCTTCAAACTACAGGAAAGGAGATTCCACCTGAACATCAGGAAGAACTTCCTCACTGTGAGGGCTGTTCGACAGTGGAACTCTCTCCCCCGGGCTGTGGTGGAGGCTCCTTCCTTGGAGGCTTTTAAGCAGAGGCTGGATGGCCATCTGTCGGGGGTGCTTTGAATGCGATTTCCTGCATCTTGGCAGGGGGTAGGACTGGATGGCCCATGAGGTCTCTTCCAACTCTACTATTCTATGATTCTATGATTCTATAAGGAGGGATTAAGGAAAATCCTATTAAACATCAAATTAGGTTATGATTTTACAAGTTAAGCACCAAAACATCATGTTTTACAACAAATTTGACAGAAAAAGCAGTTCAATACGCAGTAATGTTATGTCGTAATTACTGTATTTACGAATTTAGCACCAAAATATCACTATATTTTGAAAACATTGACTACAAAAATGGCTTGGATAATCCAGAAACTTGGATAAGCGAGGCTTGGATAAGTGAGACTCTACTGTACTTAAAAATTAGAGCTGTTTGACAATGGAATATGCTGCCTCAAAGGATTGTGGAGTATTCTTGAGAGGTTTTTAAGCAGAGGCTGGATAGCCATCTGTCAGGGGTGCTTGATTGTGATTTCCTGAATGGCAGGGGGATGGGCTGGATGGCCCTTGTGATCTCTTCCAACTCTATGATTCTATGATGCCCCTGGATACACTAGCATTGATTTATCGAGGATGCAGCTCTGAGGAGGGAAAATGGAGCCACTGAACCGTTTGAATAAGAATCGATCAATAATGTAGTCTTCCTCTTTTCCTACTGCCTTCAACTTTACCAAGCATTACCAACTTTTCCAATGAGTCATGTCACACTAAAGAACGCCATACTATAATAATACTAACACTCTATTTGTAACCTGCCCTATCTACCCAATGGGACTAGCAAAAGATACAAAGACGTGGAAAGATTACTGAAGAAAAAAAAATGCAAAGACAGATTTACAGGTGGATGCTATAGGGAAAAAAAGACCACAGATGACATATATAACTTTAAAGCTGATGATGAAGACCGTGAAATAGTTAAATATTTTCCATACCTTGATTTAGATATTAATCAGAATGGGGGCCACAGTTAAGAAATCAAAAGAAGACAAGGACTTGGAAGGGCAGCTATAAAAGAACTAGACAAGATCTGGCACTATAAAGATATATCATTGAATACTAAAGTTAGGATTGACCATGCCATTATCTTTCATAGAATCAAAGAATAATAGAGTTGGAAGAGACCAGTGTGCCATCCAGTCCAACCCGCTGCCATGCAAGACAAGCACAATCAAAGTACCTCTGACAGATGGCCATCCAGTCACTGTTAAAAGTCTCCAAGGAAGGATCTTCCCCATACTGTGGACTGCTAAAAAGACAAATCAGTTCTAAAATAAGAACTCTCCTAAGAAGGCAAGGTGAATAAACTGAGACTGTTGTACATATGATGAAAAGACATTGCTTACTTTAAAAAAGACAATAATGCTTGGCAGGGTAGAAAGCAGTAGGAAAAGAGAAAAATCTCAATACTGATAGATAAGCTTCATAAAAATGCCTGAGTTTACAAGGTCTGAGCAGGGCTGTTGATGATAGTATAACTTGGAGGTCTCTCATTCATGTGGTTGCTATAAGCTGAGGTTGACCTGTGGAGGTTAACAACAACATAATGTTGTTTTATGAATACATCCAACTCAAGATAGCTGCAGCTTAGCCATTTTGATTTCTAGTGTTAATTTGGGCTTGAGCTCTTTTATTTGTCTTTTTATGCAGTTCTGAAAAGTTATTTTTAAAATAACTGCCTCACATATGGTATCCTAGCCTATGTCAACATGGTATTTCTCAGACTATAAATGGGAAGAATTATTGCACCAGAGCTTGAGTGCTGTTTCAGTCCAATTGTTTGATAAAAAAAGGAAGCCATGTGCATTGTCTAATCAGAATGTTTGCAGAAAGTAGATAATAGCTTTTCTACATTAAGAGGTCCTCCTGCTCTCCTTTGAAGGAAGCTTTTTTAAAAAGAGTTCCTTGGTGGAGCTTGGCTCTGACTTGAGAGTTCTGAAATAATTATTTCTGTCTTACTTTATTTTTTTGTTTTGAGAGAGTTTTTTAAGGCAGAAATTTTGTTGTTGCTGGCACATCATTACTTGGGGCACAGAACAGAAAAACAAGGAATAGAACATTGAATTCAAACCTGCTGGCTTCTGCCCAGTCCACCCCTGTGATCTGAGCTGGATTTATTCTCTGTGTGGTAAACAAGGACAGAACTGGGCTGAAAAAAGTCTGCACTCATATGAGCATTTCTATAGCTCGAGGCAAGCAGTTAACTATCATTTTATTTCTACTGAGGCTGAAAGCTATCTAATGGAGTAACAAAACTGTTCTCTGTTTGAACCAACACCATATACTGCACTACATTAGCTATACGTGATTTCTTATCACTTCCCAATATAAAGATAAGAGCTATCCCAAAGTAGACTCGTATCATGCAGCAATTTTATTCACTGTTTATGTAGGTTGCTGGGAAGTCACTTAATAGTGAAACTTCTGACATTTGGTTTACTGCCACTGGTGTGTGTGTTTGTATATACACACACACACACACACATACATACATATGGAACATGTACACAGGTCATTGCAGATGAATATACTAGTATATGTGTATTTGCACATCTTGTCATAACAGGATGGCTAAAGACTCCTTAGGCAGAAATATAGGTATTTGCATGAATTACACAAAGGGAAAAGAGTAAAGTGGCCAATGCCTTGCCACTACAACTAATAAAAATGAGAATGGTTATTTGAGTTGGGTTTGTCCAGGGGACATATGTGGCAAACTATGATGTGCATGCTGCATGTGGTACTAATGAGGCAAAAATGGGGTCTGTGCAGGTCAGGAAAATATGGTGTGAGGAAGGGGTTTTCTTCAGGTGTAGGCAGGCTCTTTGTCAAAATCTTTTACTAGGAGACAGGATCCAAAGTATTTCATCAGCTTCCTTCAGCAGGCTAAAAATAACAACAACAAAAACCCTATAAATTTGGCTAGAAAGATGAAAATAATTTTTAAAAAGAGGCCAGTAAAAGCAAAAATCATCCCCGGGTGTATTTTGGAAGAAGCTTTAAAGTAGTTTCTGGGAAATTCGAAGTGTTTGGGGTTGTTTATGCAAGGCTTATTTCAATTTTCTGTTAATGAAATCATAGCCAGGAACACATCCATATCATTAGCTGAAGTTTATCTTTAAGATTGGTATAACAATGCCATGAACTGGGTTTTCTTTTCAGGAAGAAAACAAGCCCATTCTCTATGTATGTAATGCTGTCACTCATGAAAAAGTCCCCATAATGGGAAGGATGTATCTTCTCTCATCAAAGGTTTCTCAACTGAAAAATCTTGTAACCTTGAAGACTGGCTTCCCAAGCAGCATTTATTGCCTCAGGACTCAAGAGGGAAGAGAAATGTATGACTGCAACACGTTGAGTGATTATCAGTTAGATATAGGTATAAGATTGTTTGCATTTGTTATTTTTTTTCCTACGTGACAACTTAAACCTCCAGGTTTTTCCCCTGGAGCCAGCTAAATTAAGGCTACATATTAACTCAGTGGGGCCCCTTCTACACTGCCATATAATCTAGATCAGGGGTCCCCAAACTAAGGCCCGGGGGCCGGATGCGGCCCTCCAAGGTCATTTACCTGGCCCCCGCCCTCAGTTTTATAATATAATATTTTTATATCATTTTAAATAATATAATATATTGTATATACATATAATATTGATAATAATATAATGTTATACAATATAATACTAATAATACCATATAATAATATTAATTATATGATATATATTACATATAATATTACAGTATAGTGGTATAGTTCAATACCTATATATATAAAAGAGTGATGGAATCCTGGCGACCGCCAAAACAACAAAACTAAACACCCCACAACTTCGAAAATTGACAACTCAACCCATCATCCACGCCTTTAGGTTAATACAACAAAAAGAAAAGAAAAATAAAGTCCTAATTAGAGGAAGAGGAATAATTGTTTTTATCCAATTGCTGCCAGTTAGAAGGCCAAGCTCCGCCCACTTGGTCTCCTAGCAACCCACTCAGCCCAGGGGACAGGCAGAGTTAGGCCTCACTTAGGCCTCTTCCACAGATTATCAGATTTTAACTGGATTATATGGCAGTTTAGACTCAAGGCCCTTCCACACAGCTATATAACCCATTTAGATTCTTATATTATCTGCTTTAACTGGATTACCTGGACTCCACACCTTTACCCTTTACCTTAACTACCACCAATTCCTCAATACTTTATTTCCCATACCACCATACTTCGCCACAGCAACGCGTGGCCGGGCACAGCTAGTAGTAATATATAATGCTAATATTGTGCTATGCAAATAATATAATATATTGTATGTACATACAGCTGCTCTGAGTCCCCTTCGGGGTGAAAAGGGCAGGATATAAATGTAATAAATAAATATAGTAAATGAATAAATAAATAATTTTAGACTTAGGCTCACCCAAAGTCTGAAATGATTTGAAGACACACAACAACAACAACAATCCTAATTAACCTGACTATCTCATTGGCCAGAAGCAGGCCCACACTTCCCATTGAAATCCTGATAGGTTTGTGTTGGTTACAATTGTTTTCATTTTTAAATATTGTATTGTACTTTCATTGTTGTTGTTGTTTTGCACTACAGTGTGCATAGAAAATTGTTCTTTTTTTTCCAAATGATAATTCGGCCCCTCCACAGTCTGAAGGATTTAAAAGTTTGAGGACCCCTGATCTAGATTATCAAAGCACATAATACACATTATCTGCTTTGAACTGGATTATATGAATCTAATCTAGATTTTATATGGCCATGTAGAAGGGGCCCAAGAGTAAGACCCATGAACCCAGCAAGGTTTAATTGTGAATCAAATTGCATAAGATTCCATTTCAAGAAATGTTTAAAATTTGTATACAAGAAAGCAGTACAAAATATGTTTTTCTATCTATCTATCTATCTATCTATCTATCTATCTATCTATCTATCTATCTATCTATCTCACATTCACATACAGAATACCCTTAACTTAGGTACAGTACCTGACAGTACCTGACTGGTTCAGGCAGTTCCTTTATCTCAGCATCAAATCAACCTTCAAGGAACTAAAGAGATCATTGCTATTTTTCCAATATATCAGTTTTCTGTTTTTGTTCTGCTTCAATTATTCAACTGTTTTAAATTGTCTAATGGCATAGATTATAACAGAGTGGGATAGAAACTATAGTAGCTGCTGTTTGTTAGTGGGGCATTGACTCTGTTCTGGGCTTTAGTCTGGATTGAAAGGGCTTGTCCTCAAAATAGGTTGATCACCTTGAGCAGCTCAAGTTTGAACTAAATGCCAGGGAGGATTCACTTCATCAGTGATTTGAAAGCCATCAGCTGCCACTGGTTTAAAATATTTTAATAAATACAATATATAATAAATAAGATAAACGAAGTCACAGATTAATGATGCATGCTTAAAATTACCTTCTATGAAGGAGATATATATATATATATATATATATATATATATATATAGAGAGAGAGAGAGAGAGAGAGAGAGAGAGAGAGAGAGAGAGAGAGGAGAAAGAGAGAGAGAGAGAGATAGGTCCCCTGGGGGAGAAGAGCGGTATATAAATTATATACACACACACACACACACACACACACACACACAGTAGAATCTCACTTATCCAACATAAATGAGCCGGCAGAACGTTGGATAAGCTAATATGTTGGATAATAAGGAGAGATTAAGGAGAAGCCTATTAAACATCAATTTAGGTTATGATTTTACAAATTAAGCACCAAAAACAACATGTTATACAACAAATTTGACAGAAAAAGTAGTTCAATGTGCAGTAATGCTACGTAGTAATTACTGTATTTACGAATTTAGCACCAAAATATCACGATGTATTGAAAACATTGACTACAAAAATGCGTTGGATAATCCAGAATGTTGGATAAGCGAATGTTGGATAAGTAAGACTCTACTGTATATATAGTCTATGCTTTGAATATCATAAATTGTTGGATTTTTAATATTTATATTTTCAATATATTTGCCTTGTTTTAGATGGATTGTTAGCTGCCTTGAGTCCCTATATTAGAAGAAAGGTGGGGTAAAAATAAAGTAAATAAAATTATAAAAATAAATAAGTATATTGCCTCTTTACTGGACAGAAATGCATGGATGGCATCCTGAACAAAAAGATAAAGTCCCACAAATAACTAGAACTCTTTTTTTTTTGGCAGGTGCAACTCTTCATTTGGATGTTTGGGATGGATGGAAAGAATTTCTGACCGGATGTGTTTTAGGAAACACACCTAAGGTCCGACGCTATCTGTCAAAGGAAGAGCCAGTACTCAAGTATGGTGGCTCAAAATCAAATCTAAAATTTCTTCTTTCAGACTGTGAATGTCCAAAAATCCCTCTTAACTTTTACACAAACGAATATACCCACTAAACAATGATATAACATCCTTCTGGTGGTGGAGTTCAATGACATAGCCATATTAGTCTAAAACATCTAAATATGAAGGGACCTTGTAGCCCCTTACAGACTAAATGAGAGAACAAAGTAGGTAGCATAAAGCTTTCATAGACAAAGCGTATTTCCTCAGATGCATCACCACAAGGTCCAGCAGCATATCCCCACGGATATAGGAGATGTATTCTTCATTTAAATATTTATTAAACTGAAATTGAACATAACATCAAAGGTTACTTATTTAATACATCTACATCACACCTCTCCTTGCTAACTAACCCTGAGTTCAACTCTCAACCACACAAAGGCCTCAAGCCAACAACTAAGTCCAACCTGTGATCTTCCAAATCTCATCCCAGCTAATGATCATATTGCAGTAATTTCAACATTATATCCAGTCCCAATATTACATTCTTTCATACCTTCCCAACAAATCCTTACTTTATAACTAAATTATTGAATACCTGATTTCTTTCAGATATCAAAGGAGGGTAGCTCTGTATATGGCAGCCTTCTTTGGACATCTTCAGCTTTCAGCCTGGCTCCTGAAAAAGAGTACAAAACCCACTGAACCAATTGGTGTGCATCCCTATCGTGAATGGTGTCATGAAAACAGTCATCCCGATATCACAAAATGTCCTGTGCATGCAGCTGCAGAAGCTGGCCAACTCGTGATGCTGAAAGCCTTTGTTAATTTCAGTGCTTTATGCCTTGAATGCCAAAACTCTGCCGGGCAAACTCCACTGCAGTTATGCATCCAGCACAGACATAAGGACTGTGTACTGTATTTAGTCACCAAGATATGGTCTGTGGTTTCCTGCCCTAATTTCTCCCTTCCCATGAAAATCTATATTAAGTTAAAACTGTGGCTTCTTCAAGCTCAAAAAAATATCCATAGGAAAAAGCGACGCATCCAGACAGCAACTTTCAGAACACGAGTTGGAGATGTTGTCCTTGTGGATGGCTTCACAAAATCAAAAATGACTTCCAGAAGTTTGTATTCATCCAGAGTCAAGGATGTGGATGGCAGAGGATGCAAACTGCCAAGTTTAAATGATCAGTTTCAGCATGAAGAAGGTAGTCACTCAAGAATTTCAAAGAGGCATTTCAAAGGAACCAATGTCAAATTACCTCCAGTGATAGATGGGAACAAAAGAGCTGACATGCATAAACAAAAGAAGCAAAAGAAGAGCAACAAAAGGAAGAAGAGGCCTCTTAGCAGTGCAGACTATATGGACCAACATATGTGTCTAGCCCGGGTTCCTCTACCCCCTGGACCTGTCCATAAACCATCTTATTATTATTCCATACCCAATGCAAAGTTCCTATTAAAACCTTCTCTGGCATCTTTTTCAGAACACAGTGGAAGAACTCCAAGGGAGAATGCAATCTACTGCTTAGCCATAGCCAGGTATGTGTTTGCCTCCTCCTCCTACCTTTAAATAAAAGGTTGGTGACTCATTTATCCATACACAACAAGCCAGAAGTTAGCAATTAGTGGCACTTTGTGAAGTAGAAACATAATTTCCAGTTGCTCTTTCAAAATATAAAAAAAATCAGAATCAGACTTTGAATGTTGACATAGCAGATAAAGACCCCATCTACACTGCCTGCCATATAATCCAGTTTCTGAACCCAGGTTATTTTATTTGAACTGAATTATATTGCTATGTAGTATCTTGTAATCAAATTCAAAGCAAATAATCTGGATTCAGAAACTAGATTATGTGGCAGTGTAGATCCAGCCAAAGTGGACTAAAGTGTTGTAACAGTGTAGTGCTGAATTCCCATTGTATATAATAAGGAATAATTCCTTGTATAAAATTACAACATTATTTTTGTAGAACCCATGGGTGCAGAATCCATGGATATGGAGAGCCAACTGTAAAATAGATTAAAGGTTCTTTATCCATTCTTCCTGAGAAGATATGAAAGAACAATGGTCTAATTTTACCTTGATCTGAGAATATCCCTTTAGCAAAGATTTCTTCCTTAATTGCTTAACAGAAACAAATGTACCTCCCTTATCTGTGGAGTATTTGTTTGTTTGAATGAATGGACAACTGTGGTTGACACATAATATGTAATGACATCATCAGGGGCTGTCACTAGATCTCAGGTTTTGCCTTGGAAATCTCAGTGCCTGGGATGATCCTGAACTGGTAACGCTACTTTTCAAAGCTCTGCTTTGTACCAAGCCTAATAATATTGGGGGGGTGTGCATGTGTGTAAGATCTGGCTGTTATTCTCTTTCTTTGGTAATGTGGCCAGATCACCTCCCTGTTTTCCTAAGGTTTTTGTTCTAAATTGTGTAAAAGCAATAATAGAATCTTCTCATTTATGGAAACCTGCCAATTCTTATTTGGAGGGATTCCTGCATGCTGGGAATAGCTAAACATTTTTACAGATGAGTGGATACTGCCACCATGTGTTAAGAGTGATTTCTGTACCATACAATGCTGCCTTTGGTCTATATGTGCAAAGCAGATGAAGAAAGATAACTGAATGAAGCAATAATTTCTTACTATGCTAAGATTGCAGAAAAAAAGTCCCAAAAGCTGAAAATTGTTAATGTGTAGAAGAAAATTAAAGGAATCAATAACACTAAACAACCTAGAAGAGATAGTTTTTCATCACACAAAGCAATTAGGGTGATAGGGGGAAAACACAGTGAATCAGGCCTAAGCAGTATAGGGCTTTATAATAATAATTCAGAATATATGGAAACTGGGTTATATGTGGGTTATAAACTCATTTGGAGAAATAAACGTATTTGTTTAGTGATAAAGCTGCCATATATTTTGATGGACACTAAAAAAAATCAGCTATGGATACATATTTTGGCAGCTAAGCTAAAAGTATTCCCTGACACAGGAAAACACCAACTTTTGCAACTTCCCCGGCCAAAAAATATATGCAGGTGTACATTAGACATATTGGTAACCAGATGGCATGGCAACATCCTGTAGAATGCTGATATTTGTAGTTTAAGGCCAAACACCTCCAGTGACTTCCCAAAGTACAAATTCAAGGTTTCCATAGGATGTTATTGTGGCAGTCAAAGTGAAATCATAGTGCTGTATTAGTACAAAAGGGTTCCATGTTCATTTATCCATTACTACCCACTTAGTGCTGTCTCAGGGATATTTTTACCTCCTAAAACAGGGATGGAGGGCTCTCTTCCAGATGCTGATGAACCACAATTTGCATCATGCCTAACTATTGACTACCCAGTCTGGAGTGCCAGCAGTTGAAATAAAACAATATAAGGAGGTCCATTGCTCCCCCTCTCCTAAAAGGTTGCAATATTTTCTTCTGTCTTCCACTTATGCCAGGAACTACATCCAATAACGTCTGTTCTGTGCAACATCTAGTTCTTCTTCAAACCCCAGTTAAATACAAAAAAGGCTAGGTCTTTCCTTTGATATGACCAATCAGCACTGGTTTTTCACTGAAACAAAACTTAAATACTAGAGAGCAAATCCTCTCATTGATCCCTTACTATTTTCTTCTTCCTACCTTCCTCAACTGAAAGACAGACTGTAAACTCGTTGGGGCAGGAGTCTCTCTGGCTTGTTTTTCTTTGAAAATATATTTTTATATTGATAGTACTACATACAGTTGTTTTTCTATGTCCACCTGTTCTGTATCCATGGATTCAACTGACCATAGCATGAAATATACCCTGTTTCCCCGAAAATAAGACAGGGTCTTATATTAATTTTTGCTCCCAAAGATGCACTAGGTCTTATTTTCAGGGGATGTCTTATTTTTCCATGAAGAAGAGCTCACATTTATTGTTGAACAACAAAATGAACATTTATTATATACTGTAAAGTAGTTGTCATCACAAACCAGCATAACCAGACAAATGATGAATCCTATCAAGAATTTCTTGTTACTACCATTATTTACATGTACAACAATCTATGGTACCTCTTGCAATTTAGGTTTCACAAGGTTTCCATGCTGATTTCTCTCTATTCTAGTTTCAATGTAGTCATGAATGATGAATAATATAATATACTATAATAATAATATGATAATATAATAATAATATAATGATATACAATATATTAATGAGATAATATAATATAGGATATAATAATAACAGAATATGATAATAATATGGTATTAATAGGATAATATAATAATGGAATAACAGAATAGCATAATAATATAATAATAGGATAATATAATAGAATAGCATAATAATATAATAATAATAGGATAATATAATAGAATAATAGAATGGAATAGAATGATATAAAATATATTAATAGGATAGTATAAAATGGAATATAATAATAATAGAATATGCTAATAATAATAAAATAATATAATATAATAGAATAATAGTATAGAATATAATGATATAAAATATATTAATAGGGTAATATAAAATGGAATTTAATAATAACAGAATAATAATATAACAATATGAAAATATAATAGAATAATAATAGAATAATAATAGAATAATAATAGAATAATAATAGAATAATAATATAATGATATAATAATAATAGAAAAATATAATATAATGATTTAAAATATATTAATAGGATAATATAATAATGGGATATAATAATAGTAACAGAATATGATGATAATATATGGTAATAGAATAATAGTATAAAATAATCAGTTTCATGGCATAGGATAGGGATAAGGATGAGAGGAGAATCCCAGTGCGTCCTGTACCTTTAAGGAGCAGAAGCAGCAGGATGAAAGCCCTCTTCCTTCCCTCCCACCCTCCCTTGCCCTGGCTCCAGGAGCCAATCAGAAGCCTCTGGGAAGAAGGGAGCATGGCCAGCATGGCCTGGACGGAGAAGGAAGAAACAGCAGCGCAGCAGCAGCCACGGAAGGTTCTTCAAGCCGCGGCTGGGGGACAGGCAAGGCAAGGCAGGGAGGGAGGCACAGAAAGCAAGCACTTTTCCTCCCTCCGGTGTGTGTATGAGTGCTGCTTTAGCCCAGCAGCCATGCTTCCCAATGGAACTCTGCTGCAGCCTTAGTTGCTAGGTCTTACTTTCAGGGGAGGCCTTATATTTGGCAATCCCCCCAAACCCCTGCTAGGTCTTATTCTTTGGGGAGGTCTTATTTTCGGGGAAACACGGTAGTGAGGTGGGGAATTCCAAAATGCAAATCTTGATTTTGCTGCACTCTGAACACTATGCTGATTTATAAGCATTTCCTATAGTAGCCTTCTGCCATTTTACCGATGCTCAGCCTCTCTCTGGCGTTTTGTTGAGTTATTTGCCATTTTATAGAAAGGGACACCATTTTACTACAGCATCGTATATAATTGGAAATCAAATATCTATAGATTGTAATATCCTGGAACCAAATGCCCACTCTATCAGTACTAGCATACACAACACATATACAACAACATTAGTACTTTATCGTTTGTTTGTTATAAGAGTTGCAATTCTATTTGGTCTATCGCTGAAAAATAACCAATATCGTATTTAAATCTTCTATTGCAGTTCATTTAAAGAGAAGCCTTGGCTCCAACAACTGAATATTGCAAGAACCTTAGCCAAAAAAAGCATATGCAAAGCTATGTACTGATGAGATCCGGTTTTAAATGAGCTTCTTCAAGAGATTATTCTTCAGGGAGTGGGCTGATGAATTATATTTGCAGATTGTACAACACATATATAATTTCTGAGAAACTTAAGAACTCCCCATTTCCTGCCACTGAAATGACATTAAAACTGGGTCAAGAAAGGTTTATAGAGACACAATAATACCAGCCATTAATAACATGGCATCTGTGACTAAAGATTCTGTATAAAGCGCCATAAGCCATCAGGCTGTGTAAATAGTCAAATGTTTGTTTACAGACAGCGGCAGCTCAATTAGAGAAAGAGAAGGATTTGCTTTTTCAAATAAAAATGACAACTGAAGTTTACTGTTGGGTTGTTTTTGTCTATGGAGCCCTGGGAGAGATTGTGGTATGAGAAAGAATTTTAACCAGAGGTCCTTTGGAAAATTAGGGATATTAACCCTGCCAAGAGATCTGGTATATATAAAGAACAACAACAGACATCATACTGTGTGAGAAGTGGGCTCTACACATCCACTGAAGCCCAAGAATAAGGTTGAAGAACTCTGGGGAACTTTTAACTCTGTGGATTACAGTTGTAGCCACAAGATTTGCAAGACTGAAAATTGGAATGGACTTTCCTGCCTTTAATGGGAGAGGACTCCCTCCACAAGGAGATTAAAACAGCCCCCTCCCTGACATCTCTTAAAAAACAGCTGAAGACCTTCCTGTTTGTATAAGCTTTTGATGAAGACACTTAGCTTTAATGACAGGAAGGCTAACTTTTTATTGAGTTGTGCTAAGATTCCTATCTATCTTGTTGAGTTGCTTGCAATAACTGTATTAGACTAATGTTTTTAAACCCGTTTATTTATTTCTTATTGGAAATTTGTTTTTATAAGCTATTGTTCTACATATATATATTGTTTTGTACTGTCTTTTACATAATGTGGCTGTGTAGAAGGGCCCTTTAACTGGCATGAGATCCTGGGATTTGTAGTTTGGTGAGGCACAAGCATTCTTTGGAAGAGAAGGGTAAAGACCTTGTAAAACTAAAACTAATTATTCATAAACATTGAGCTATGGCAGTTCAAGTGGTGTCAAACTGCATTAATTCTACAGATGCACCCCGAAACAAAAGGACGATAAAATTTAAACGCCCAAAGAAAAACAACCTCCATTGTATCTGAACTCCTTGAGACCCTGAAATGTGGTATATGTGTTGGCGAGACAACAAAATACAGTACTGTAAAACAAAATTAACAAAAGAGAGACACCTTTGTAGATGCATCTAAGGCCCCTTCCACACAGCTGAATAAAATCCCACATTTTCTGCTTTGAACTGAAATTTATGGCAGTGTGGACTCAGATAACTCAGTTCAAAGCAGATATTGTGGAATTTTCTGTCTTGATATTCTGGGTTATATGGCTGTGTGGAAAGGCCATAAATTATAGAAGTAATGCAGTTTGGCCACACGCCCTTCCACACAGCCCTATATGCCAGAATATCAAGGCAGAAAATCCCACATTATCTGAGTGTTGACTCTGATAACCCAGTTCAAAGCAGATTTTGTGGGATTTTCTGCCTTGATATCCTGGGATATAAGGCTGTGTGGAAGGCCCCCTAGAATATCAAGGCAGAAAATCCCACAAAATCTGCTTTGAACTGGGTTATCTGAGTCCACACTGCCACATATTCCGGTTCAAAGCAGATAATGTGGGATTTTACTTAGCTGTGTGGAAGGGCCCACAGTCATATCAAGGCAGAAAATCCCACAAAGTCTGCTTCAAATCTGAGGCCCCTTCCACACAGCTGAATAAAACCCCACATTATCTGCTTTGAATATATGGCAGTGTGGACTCAGAAAATCCAGTTCAAAGCAAATATTGTGGGATTTTCTGCCTTGATATTCTGCGTTATATGGCTGTGTGGGAGGGCCCTGGGATGTCTGAGTCCACAGTGCAGCACATCCCAGTTCAAAGCAGATAATGTGGGATATTTTGCCTTGATATCCTGGGTTAGGTGGCTGTGTGGAAGGGCCCTGGGTTATCGGAGTCCACACTGCTATACATCCCAGTTCAAAGCAAATAGAGTGAGATTTTATTCAGCTGTGTGGAAGGGGCCTCAATGCTGTGGAATCATGAGATTTGTAGTCTGGTGAGGCTCCAGCACTCTATAGCAGAGAAGGCTATAGACCTTGTAAAACTACAACTCCAGGGATCTATAGCATTGAGACATGGCAGTTAAAGTGATGTCAAACTAATCATTTTACACTGTGGGGCCCTTCCACATAGTCATATAACCCAGAATATCAAGGTAGAAAATCCCACAATATTTGCGTTGACCTGGGATTTCTGAGTCCACACCGCTTCCAGTTCAAAGCAGACAATGTGGGATTTTATTCAGCCTTATGGAAGGGGCTGTAAAGACACCCTTAGGGTCCTTTCATAAAGCCATAGGTAAAGGTTTCCCCTGACGTTAAGTCCAGTCGTGTCCAACTCTGGGGGTTGGTGCTCATCTCCATTTCTAAGCCGAAGAGCTGGCATTGTCTGTAGACACCTCCAAGGTCATGTGGCCGGCATGACTGCATGAAGCACCGTTACCTTCCCGCCAGAGTGGTACCTATTGATCTACTCACATTGGCATGTTTTCGAACTGCTAGGTTGGCAGAAGCTGGAGCTAACAGTGGGCACTCACTCCGCTCCCCGGATTTGAACCTGTGACCTTTCGGTCTGAAAGTTCAGCAGCTCAGTGCTTTAACACACTGAGCCACCGGAGGCTCTGAAAGCCATATAACCCAGAATATCAAGTCAGATAATCTACAATAGCTGCTTTAAACTGGGGGCCCTTCCATACAGCCCTATATCCCAGAATATCAAGGCAGAAAATCCCACATTATCTGAGTGTGGACTGATAACTTTGTTCAAAGCAAATATTGTGGGATTTTCTGCCTTGATATTCTGGGTTATAGGGCTGTGTGGAAGGGCCCTAAATTATCTGAGTCCACACTGCCATCTAATCCAGTTCAATGTGGATTTTATAGAGCTGGGTGGAAAGAGCCTTAGTTGGCTTGTATGTCCTTTTTGTTTTGTTGAGATCTAATACGTCAACAGTGTCGATTAGGGGCTCCCAAAAGAATCCAGTTGTGAAAGACAGAGAACGTGGAGAAAGGCCTACTTTTTCCAAGGCGGAAAGGATCTGAGGCGGAACCTTTTGGCGCGGGAACTTCTCTCCCGCCGGGCAGCGTCCTCTGTGACACCGAAAGCGGAAGAAAGTTCATTTCGTCTCTCGAAGAAAGGATCGGCGGGCAACGATGTTGCTGGTCCTGTCGGAAGAACACAAGGAACACCTGGGCTTCCTTCCGCAGGTGGAGAGCTCAGGTACAGGCGGGGGAGGCTGTGATTGGCTTCCTGTCCAGGGCTGGGAGAATTCAGATGCCTATGGATGCATCTTGGCCGAGAAGGCCTTGTGAAACTACAACTCCCATCATTCTATAGCAGGCATTTGCAAACTTCGGCCCTCCAGGTGTTTTGGACTTCAACTCCCACAATTCCTAACAGCCGGTAGGCTGTTAGGAATTGTGGGAGTTGAAGTCCAAAACACCTGGAGGGCCGAAGTTTGCAAATGCCTGCTGTAGAGAATGTGTTGCTTAGCAGATGTTATTGGATAACAATTCCCATCAATGTTTATCAGGTAGTGAGGAAAACTAGCAATCCTGGACTTCAACTCCCAGAAGCCCCGGCCAGCTTGGCCAACAGTCAAGAATTCTGGGAGTTGAAGACCAAAACATCTCGGAGACCAACGTTTTGGAAACACTTATCTGGGGCCCTTCCACACAGCTGAATAAAATCCCACATTTTTCTGCTTTGAACTGAAATATATGGCAGCGTGGACTCAGATAACCCAGTTCAAAGCAGATATTGTGGGTGCCCTTTCAGACAGGCCCCATCTGGTCCCAAGTTTTCTGTTTATTCCAGATTATCTGGCAGTGCGGACTCATACAATCCAGTTTCAATCAGAAAACCTGGAATCAGATCCTGGAATATACAGCCTGTCTGGAAGGTCCCTGGGATTTTTTGCCTTGATTTTCAGGGTTATATGGCTGTGTGGAAGGCCCCCCTGAATATCAAGGCAGATAATACCTGCTTTAAACTGGGTTATCTGAGGGCCCTTCCAGACAGGCCCTATATCCCAGGATCTGATCCCAGGTTTTCTGATTTAAACCGGATTATATGAGTCCGCCCTGCCAGATTATCTGGGATAAACAGAAAACTTGGGATCAGATCCTGGGATATAGGGCATGTCTGGAAGGGCCCCGAGTCCACACTGCCATATAATCCGGTTCAATATGGATTTTATACTGCTGTATGGAAGGGCCCCTAATAATAATAATAATAGGTAGGTAAAGGTTTCCCCTGACGTTAAGTCCAGTCATGTCTGACTCTGGGGGTTGGTGCTCATCTCCATTTCTAAGCCAAAGAGCGGGCATTGTCCGTAGACACCTCCAAGGTCATGTGGCCGGCATGACTGCATGGAACGCCGTTACCTTCCCGCCAGAGCGGTACCTATTGATCTACTCACATTGGCATGTTTTCGAACTGCTAGGTTGGCAGGAGCTGGAGCTAACAGCGGCCGCTCTCGCCGCTCCCGGGGTTTGAACTTGGGACCTTTCGGTCTCCAGCTCAGTGCTTTAATGCACTTCGCCACCAGGGCTCCAATGATAATAACAACTTTATTTTTATATCTCACTCCCATGTCCCTAAGGGGACTCGGGGCGGCTTACATGGGGACAAGCCCAACATCAACAAACATTAAAACACAATCATAGTTTAAACCAATATAAAACAGTAAAAACAGTCTCTTCAATGTAGTACATTGAAATTATCTGCTTTGAACTGAATTATATGGCAGTGTAGACTCAAATACTCCAGTTCAAAGCAGATAATCTGGATTATCTGACTTGATAATCTGGATTATATGGCAGTGTAGAAGGCCCCCTAGAGCAATGTTTCTCAAACTCTGCTACTCCAGGTGTTTTGGACTTCAGTTCACACAATTTCTAATAGCTGGTAAACTGGTGGAAATTTCTGAAGTCCAAAACACCTGGAGGAGCAGAGTTGTAGAAACACTGACCTAGAGGATCACACGTTACCATTCCTGTCTTATTCATCATTGCAGACAAGACTGTTTATGCAACTGTCATTTACTGGTACATTATTAATGAAGTGTTGTTTACTCATACTATCACTGTATGCTAAATAGAAATTGGCACTGAATTCTCCAGGGCCTTGCTGAAAGGGGCTTCTTAAGGCTTCTTAAAGAGTGCCCTCACCTTCCAATTCTCATCCTGTGTGCAGTTAGGATAAATATTTGACTTTTGGCTTTTAATCATAATAGTAACAACAAAAGGTTATGTATATCAAGGGCAGGAAATGTGTGGCTCTTAGGATATTGTTGAACTGCAGTTTCTGTAGGCACTGGTCAGCATAGCTAATAGTTAGGTGCGATAGGAGTTGCAGTCTAAGAACATCTGGAGGAGCACATGTACCCACTCCTGGTGTATATTATCATAGGCACTCTTACCACATCCTTGTAAGGTTGATCAATATTACAATCCCACGTTGTCCTTGAATGTCAAGATGGAAACCAAGTAGCTAGTATACAGCTGCTAAGTGCATACTGATGGCAACTTTTGATCTAGGGATTTCTGAATTCATATTGATAAAATAACTAGATGTTGTTTTGAGGTAGATTTGGCTATCACTGACATGGATCTCCCTATTGTAGTCTATCCCCATAGTTAATATTTCCTTGCTCCATATACAGATCATTAGCTTCCTCTTGTGGAGAGAGGGATTAACATCAAGCACAGCTGGAAGACTCCTATAAAAGCTAGTAAGACCTTGAACCACAATGCCACAGAAATCTCACTGGCCTGGTGACAAAACTCTTCTAGTGTGCTCTGTATTGATTTTTAAACAAAAAATATATTTTGTTCTCCTTTTGGTCTCCTCCGCACAAAACACCTAAAGATGCAAACTTAGATAGTGCTAAAGGAAATTTTATTGACGCATAGTAAGAAACAATGAATGGTGTTATGAAGAATACCACAATATTCTACAGGATATTGTAGACTAGAGCAGGGTTTTTTAAACGCTTTCTCTCATGACCCCTTTCTGTCCAATACATTTTACATGACTCCAGGTATATAAAATAGGTATAAAAAGCAAACATTTACTGATAATAAATCAGCATTTGCAAGGTTTGCTAAAGGGGCCGATTTCCTTTTTAATGAATGACAATGGAAGCATCTTCTGAAGATTTCACTGTAACCACTGCACAATAGATTTGTGTAAATGTCTAAGACAGGGGTCCCCAAACTAAGGCCCGGGGGCCGGATGCGGCCCTCCAATGTCATTTACCTGGCCCTCGCCCTCAGTTTTATAATATAATATTTTTATATCAGTTTTAATAATATAATATATTGTATATACATATAATATTGATAATAATCTTATGTTATACAATATAATACTAATAGTAATACCATATAATAATATTAATTATATGTTCTATATTACATATTATAGAATAGTATAGTGGTATAGTTCAATATAGTAATATATAATGCTAATATTGTGTTATGCTAATAATATAATATATTGTATGTACATACAGCTGCTCTGAGTCCCCTTCGGGGTGAGAAGGGTGGGATATAAATGTAGTAAATAAATGCAGTAAATAAATAATTAATTTTAGACTTAGGCTCGGCCAAAATCTGACATGACTTGAAGGCACACAACAACAACAATCCTAATTAACTTGACTATCTCATTGGCCAGTAGCAGGCACACACTTTCCATTGAAATCCTAATAGGTTTATGATGGTTAAAATTGTTTTCATTTTTAAATATTGTATTGTTCTTTCGTTGTTGTTGTTGTTGCACTACCAATAAGACATGTGCAGTATGCATAGGAATTTGTTTGTAGTTTTTTTCAAATGATAATTCGGCCCCTCAACAGTCTTAAGGATTGTGGATCGGCCCTCTGCTTAAAAAGTTTGGGGACCCCTGGTCTAAGACAAACATAAGGTGATACTCAAAAAACTTTTGGGACCCCAACATTGAGCTAAGGGGACCCCTATTTGGGGTTGGGACCCACATTTTAAGAAGAAGTGGACTAGCGTATAGCAATACTTTATAGATAATGGATTTATTGTGGTGTAAGTGTTCCTTGACCCAGCCTCTTTTCTCAGATGCAGTAGGATTATAAACTGTTTGAGGGAGTGGCATTAGAAATAACAGTATTGAAAACCAGCAGAGGAACTCTTCAACATAAATAAACATACCCACTCACACACGCACACATATGTGTGTGTGAGTGACTTGGGTTTAGCTCTTTGGCTGAACTTTCCAGGCATGCTTCAGAAGCAGCCCCACATAGAGCATGTTACAGTAATCCAGATGGGATGTAACTAAGGCATGTACCACAATGGCCAGATCTGGCTTCTCAAGGAACTGGTGCAGTTGGCGCACAAGTTTTAATTGTGCAAAGGCTCTTCTTGTTCAATGCTGAATCCAGGAGGACCCCAAACTGCAGACCTGTGTCTTCAGGGGAAGTGTAACCCCATCCAACACAGGCTGGATCCCTATTCCCTGATCTGCCTTCTGACTGACCAGGAGTCCCTTTGTCTTGTCTGGATTAAGTTTCAGTTTGTTTGCCCTCATCCAGTCCATTACTGATGTCAAATATTTCATAAAATACTTTCTGAGTGACCTTAACTTGGCCACTTGATCAGATGAATTCCAAAGTCAAATTTCTGTGAACTGTGTAGAAACATAAAAGGAATTGATGAGGCTTGAATAAGGACAAAGCCTTTTTTATCATATCGAGTGAGTTAATCATCTCAATGAAGAATGTTTGGGTTACCACTCAACTGTCATTCTGTAAATATGTTGTTAAAGTAAGCTATCATTTCTGCTCTTCCATCTAACTTCATGGTTTACCATTCTCCCCAAAACATCTGACATATTCTGATCCATGACAGTTGAAGCCATAATAAACACGTTAGTCAGTGAGATGCTGTTGTAGCCCAGACTGAGATTGGCCCCATTCAGCCGGTGATTGTCCCTGCACCTGCCTTGCCAGAGGACTCTGGATTTGGGCCTGAGATGCAGCCAGAGTTTGTCCCAGTGGATTCTGGGACCAGAGACAGAATGGTTGCAAGCAGGCATTTTGAATCACATTCCTCACAGCAGTCAAGGTCAGATCTCCAGGTGCCAGATGAACATTCTAATTTTGATGTGGGAGCTGATACAGTGGAGAGAGATAATGAGTTTGACAGGAAGACAGCGATCACTCACCAGAGGAGGGAAAGGGAGTTTTTGAGGAGGAGCAGACGGTTGCTTTTGAAGCAAAATAATGAGAAATCTTCTCATGGGGGAAAGACCTTGGATTTCCCTTAAAAAGGGTTGTTTTCCCTGACACAGCCAGAAGCGGTAACGCTGCTAATTCAAGAGAGGAAGATCTTTGTTCCGTGTTCCTGTGTATTCCTGCAGCTGTGTATCTTGCTTCAAGTTCCAGCCTCGTTTTAGTCTGTGAATCCAGTTAGATATTCCAGTGACTTTACCGTTTGATTTCTATTCTAATCAAGACCCTCACCTTTGTGTTTCAGCATTGAATTCATGCCTTGGACTATCTTGGAATTTAATCCCGCTTTCTAGTCTTGTTTCCTGTGGTTATCGTTTGACTCATGCCTTGGAATTACTCTTGTTTGGACTATTCTTGGGACTTCCTTTGATATCCGGTTTTGGACTATGTTCTTTGAGTGACCTTTAGAGACTCTTGCTTCAAGATTTTCAAGTACCTTACTGACTCTGAACTTTGTTTTGCTATTGCTTGCATATAACCTTCAGTAAACAGCTTCCTAGCTTATATTTAGGGCTCCAGTGTGGTTTTGAGGTGCCTACATAGCCTGGGGGTGCAACAGATGCCTTGCAACAAATTAGGAATCTCTATGAGAGATATTGTAGGAATCTTAACGGAATTGTTGATTTCTAGTAATTGTTCTGCCAGAAGTCCTCTACTATAATCCTGTATCAGTGAATCACTTGTATGTACTCCATTGAAATTATTTTGAAATTCTACAGTGTGATAAATGTGGACAGAATGAGGTTTTAACACTCCATAGTTCTTCACTGGTGTGTGCCCATCCATTGGGCACTTTCAGCACTGTTTAAATTTCCTTTTATATTAAGAACTATTTCATTGTATATAAAGAACTGAAAGATGCAATATTATCGTAGTCTTTTCTTGAGGGGAACCTATTTTCAATGGCAGAACTATAATCTGAAAATGATTTTTTTTTCTTTTCAGTTGTTAGTGAATTTGGCCGTATTGCTATGGAGTTCTTAAGAAAAGGCACAAACCCCAAGATCTATGAAGGAGCAGCAAGTAAGAACAAGTGGGTTGCATTGAAAAGCAAACGTTTGTTGGGACATTGTGATAGTAAGGGTAACAATGATGTTGGCTGAACTGATACTTTCTCTAGAAAAGGTTCAACTGTAATTATTTAGGTTTAACAAACCATAATTTGTTGCACTGGAAATGAGACTGGTTCCTATATTCAAGGTAGTTTCATATCCTAATTTGTAAGTAGATCATAGATTGTAGAAGTAGATCATCTGGGCCCAGAAGACAGAGGAGGCTGCCCAGCAAGTAATCTGAAAAAATGCAAAGCACAGTTATTACTTTCATAGCAGCCTTTGGTGCTTTCCTTGGGCTAGTTTAAATGGCCTTGCAGCCCACTGCCCAGCCACCGGAACACCTGCGTGGGGTGCCTCCATGACTTTCGCAGCCCCGCCGCACATCTTCTTTAAATGGCCTCACCACCCACCACCCGGCCACCAGAATACCTCCGTGGGCACCTCCACGACCCCTGCAGCCTCACCCTGTGGCTACTTTAAACGGCCTTGTTGCCCACCGCTAGAACATTGCGTGGGGTGCCTCCACGGCCCTTGCAACCTCGCCCGTGCAGCTTCTTTAACACTTTACCTGTTGCCTGCCGCTTTTGGCTGCTTTTTTCCCCCCTATCAACCCACTTTGGTTGGATTGAATGTATGTTAAGCTTTTTTATTGTAATTATATTTTAACTGTTTAATTTGATATGTTATATTTCTTATTGTATGTGTAATTGCGGCATTAATAATCTGATAACTGATAACTGATTTTAATGTTTATATATTTAGAATTTATTTTATATTCTGGCATTGAATGTTTGCTGTATACATGTAGTTCTCTACCCTAAGTCCCCTTCGGGGTGAGAAGGGTGGAATATAAATGCTTTAAATAAATAAATAAATAAATAAATAACAATAAATAGATTGTTTCCCTGTCTGGATAACAGAAAAAGTTTGGCTATCAATGACAAGGATGAATGACGATTTGAACCATGTTCTGCGGAGCTATAGTCCAACACTACGCCATGCTGGATCCATGCTAAAATATATGCTTATATATTGATATAGACTTCTGCAAAGTTCAGTTGGACTTACCTCCTAGTATATGTATGAATCTTGCTTCCAAACCTGTTTAAACAATGAAGTATTATCCTGCATACCCTAACAGATCAACATCTCTATGGCAAATCCATGTGTTGTGTGTCTTCTGATGTTCTCGTGTTTCCTTTTTTCAGGAAAACTTAATGTTAGTAGTGAGACAATTCAACATGGAGTTGAAGGGTTGACATACCTTCTCACGGAGAGTGCCAAACTTATGGTAAGTATGATCTCAGGATAAGAGTCTTATTATTTTCTAGGAATTAGAAAAGGTAACAGTTCTGAAAAGATGGATGTTTCAGATGAACACTCTGGAAAATTAGCACAGAATCTGCAGTTTTTGGTGAATCTTCCATGTTGAGTAGCTGACTTTTTAATACCAGCCCCATGGTTTTTTTTTAAGAGCACTTGTATATATTTATCTTCTTGCTGATGATTTGTATGGATGAGACATACTGTATTTCATAAAAGAAAATGTAGTAACACATAGGTCAGAATTAAATAAGCCATCAAAAGTTACATATTTTCCTGCTTATTTTTTTTTTACTTTGTAGATATCTGAGATAGATTTTCAAGACTCCATACTTGTACTAGGTTTCCCTGAAGAGTTGAATGCCTTATTACTTCACCTATATCTTGATAACCGGAAGGAAATCAGAAGTATTCTGAGTGAACTAGCACCAAAGCTTCCCAGTTATCACAATCTTGAATGGAGACTGGATGTGCAGGTAAGGGCATACATGATACATCGATAGTAGTAATACTATTAATCATGGTTCTACATATTATTCACAATATGGCGTTAGAAAGCAACCTGTGTAATGATTTATCCTCTCATGCGCCAGTAATGTGTTACTTGCTAAAACCTGTATGGATTTTGAAACTGGCTTCATATTAAGGCAACCCTTTTGTAAATTTTCTACCTTTACATCTGCCCAGCAGGTGCAACAGAAATCCATCTTCTAAGAGACAACTATAGTGACATATTATTAGAATTAGATTTATTTGGGGTAAATTGTTACTTAATGTTAAGAGATTTTTTAAAAATCCAGAATATTTAATAAAATATCAACATTTTACCCTGTTGAAAACTTTTAAGACAGAAGTAAGAAACAGGTTTGATTTTAACAATCTCACTAATAGATGAAATATGCTTCTATCCCTCTCCTCTTATGCCCCTCACTTCCCATTAATCCCCCTTTGTTCTTCTTATTTCTCTTTCTTTATTTTTTTCTCTCTTTCTTTATTTTATCAAAAATGTATGGAAAACCTTCAATAAAGATTTATTATTTTTAAAAAAAGATGAAATATGCAAACTAGTCTCAGATTAAAATAATCAGCATAGAAGCAGTCTGTTTTCTGAGTTGACATTAAAACCATTCATACCAATAAATCTAATTGTCCTGTTGAACCAGAGGTTGGATGTCACAAATAGAAAGTTATACATAAAAATTGAATAGGCAGCAGCGTAAACTACTAATATACCTTCCTGTAAACAGTTACATTATGAAAGCAGTCGCTTTGAATACGTTTCTGTTACTGGTATTTAAGCATAAATCTGTGTTTTAGATATTACTGCTTTTTTCCCTTAATTGTCTTCATCTAAATAGCTTGCCAGCAGAAGTCTCAGACAACAGATTAAGCCAGTTGTGACCCTAAAACTACACCTGAACCAGAATGGAAATCAAAACACCCAAATATTACAAACTGACCCAGCAACATTAATCCATCTGATTCAGCAACTGGAACAAGCTTTGGGAGAGATGAAAACAAATCACTGCAGAAGAATAGTGCGCAACATCAAATAGCATTGTCATCTCAGTAAACTTAGAGTTATGGAGAACAGTATTGCAACTTAACAGTTCATTTGGGTGTCTTCAGCCAGGATCATGAAGCAATGTTTGCAAGCTGAATATAGTTGGGTGCTAATAGGCATGTGCCATAATATAATATGCCATATGCAAGCAGGAACAATTGAGATAAATTTTAGGGAGATGTAAATTATTTAATTGACCATGTGAACATCTCTGCATTCAGTCACTTTTTGTATAACAGACATCAGTTTGTTGCTATGATGACCAATCTTTTTCTCATTTGTTAAAAATAAAAAAACATAATTTTATTTGTCTTTGTCATCAGACTGATTTCTTGCAATTATTTTATTTTTCCTGAAAAAGCTGTTCCTCAGTGCTATGGAGATGACTTTCATCTGCTCACTGATGGTATTGTGTAAAAGGAAATACAACAGCAATTTGTGGTGAAAGTTGTAGTGTTCTAATAAATAAAAGTTTCTGGATGTTTCCTTCCACACTTTTAAGTATATTGAGTGAATGCCATCGAAGGATTATTCTACATGTTTTTTTTCTAATTGTTTTGAGTGTGGAATTTATTAAATTTGTCTGTTTTCCATATGACCCAAACAGCTCATTATCCATATATCAGTATATGTGCAAGATATTTAGAACTGCTCACACGTAGAAGTGTTGTGTATGAATCAATATATAAAATTAAATGATAGACCATGATTTTGTATATTTATGTTTAACTTGTTTACTTTATTTTGTTGTTCGCTTTTTCACCTACATCTAGGAAATTAACTGCTAAACAGAAATTGGTTTTCCTTGACCTTTCAGGCTAGAAGACTTTCTGTTTCAGTATTGGAAAGACATATGCTCGCTTTCTATTAAATAATGAACAGGGAACCTCAAAATATTGTTAGCATTTGAGCATGTGGCATATGGAGGTCAGCTGTGCATAAACATCTAATGAACTATTTGTTATCCTTGTTAGATGTTTATGGATAGATTGTTTCATTATGCTGTATTTCCAGTCTATTATCTGTCAGCTTATTATTTGTAATAAACATCCTTCCCTACTTATAGTATTTTATTTCAGTATGATTTCTACACAACACAAACTAGATGAAAAGCTAAGGGTGGCTGGCCTGTCACATTAGGGATGTGGATATGTACACAGCACATATATGTGTGCATAGTGTTTTAAAAAATCTACGACATACTAGGAACTTTTTGAGATTGATTTCATTTATCATTTGCTCTAAGTTTAGCAATCTTCAAGGGGAAAGGGGGGACTTTGACTACAAGAAAATATTGTGAACTATTCCTGTTGTAATCCAAGTTTTTTTGAGGTATCCTATAAATGAAAGGGCAGTAAAGATGTGTGAACATTACAAAATACCTGCTCTCTGTGAACATTAAAGCTGCCAGAACTGGTTTGTTAATACAGAGGACACAACTGTCTTTCTAAACTCCTGGAAGAAACATGGCTATAGAGACTGCCATGATGTGCACATGCCTTACAGAATGTACTACTATATCACTGTGTGCATATATCTAAAAGAGGTGAGAAGAATGTATTCTTGGTGAGCTAGGAAATCTCAGTGGAAAGCAAGTGGTGGTCATTCTATTTAAAAGGATAAGGATTCCCTTATTTGTGCCAAGACATGGGGCATATGTACATTGACCACTTAGTGCAAAGGATTTGCAAATCGGCTCCATGGAGGTTAAATGGAGTTGAGCTCAGCTAATAGCTGCTTAATGCAGCCTTCAACCATGTTAACCAAAGTTGTGGGTTGCTCAAAATTTTCCCCTAGAATCCGAACAAACTGCAACTTTGGGCCCATGTAAACAGTTGAGCTGGTTCTGAGATGGAACTGGATACAACTGTTTATGTGGCTACCCTGTGTTTCCTGGGCTTTGGTGGCCTGGAGACGTGAAATAGCACACACCATCCCTTCCCGTTTTGATTGTGGCAGCTAGCAGATGTGACATGGCCTCTGTTGGTCAACTCATTGCCTGGCGCGATGCTGGTTGAAGCAACTGGAGAAGGGGACAATGAGAGAGACCATTTGGCAGCTGCAAACTGGGTTCTGTGCTATTCCTCTCCTGCCTCCACAGTGGCCAGAATGGCATGGTGGTCTAAACTGTCCTGAGGCTGATCTGGCATTCACCACACTGGATTGGCCCCGGGATAAGTAGTCAGTGTAGAACTGCCCATCGTTCTGGGATGCAAGCGGCAGAGTTTACTAAAGGTAAAGGTTTCCCCTGACGTTAAGTCCAGTCGTGTCCGACTCTGGGGGTTGGTGCTCATCTCAGTTTCTAAGCTGAAGAGCCGGTGTTGTCCATAGACACCTCCAAGATCATGTGGCCGGCATGACTGCATGGGGCACCGTAACTGAGCCACCAGAGGCTAGGCTGGCAATAAAGTAGTCTGTTCAACAGTATCTTTATTCAGACCCACATTCCCTGTGAAGACTTGGAAATCAGCATTTAATTTATTTTCTTGTAATAACAATGACTACCCCAATATATAACCCCTTAGATAAAGAGCACCAACCCCTCCCCCTCCTCAAATATAAATATGAGTCACAGCCACACCAAAGGTTGACTGGACATGCGAATATTAGGGCTGCAGGGTAACTAAAGAGGGTTAAAGGTAAAGGCAAAGGTTTCCCCTGACGTTAAGTCCAGTCATGTCTAACTCGGGGTTGGTGCTCATCTCCATTTCTAAGCTGAAGAGCCGGCGTTGTCCATAGACACCTTCAAGGTCATGTGGCTGGCATAACTGCATGGAACGCCATTACCTTCCCGCCTGAGCGGTACCTATTGATCTACTCACATTGGCATGTTTTCGAACTGCTAGGTTGGCAGGAGCTGGAGCTAACAGCGGCCACTCACGCCACTCCTGGGGTTTGAACCTGGGACCTTACGGTCTGCAAGTTCAGCAGCTCAGTGCTTTAACGCACTTCGACATCGGGGCTCCTAAAGAGGGTTAGTAAATTACGTAAACTGAGATTGATTACTAAATCAATTACATTTGCATTCAGGTGAAAGCAATTTCTAAAGCTAGCCACTGCATATTTTATTTATTTCCTATACGTTAACAGCCTATCCTGAGCTTAAAATAATTTGTGCCAAACTTGGTCCAGTGAATGAAAATACATCCTGCATATCAGGTATTTACATTACAATTCATAACAGTAGCCAAATGACAGTTATGAAGTAGCAACGAAAATAATGTTATGGTTGGGGGTCACAACAGAGGAAGAATTATTGAAAGCTATTGCGATCGCTGAAGACATGGGCAAACTTTGGCCCTCCAGGTGTTTTGGACTTCAACTCCCACAATTCCTAACAGCCGGTAGGCTGTTAGGAATTGTGGGAGTTGGAGTCCAAAACACCTGGAGGGAGGGCCGAGGTTTGCCCGACGCCTGGGCCTGGCGGAAGAGGGGCCTGCGGATTCCTCGGAAAGGAGCGTCCCGTCGCGGCTTCGCTTCGCTTTGCTCGGTTTCTGAGTCATCCGCTCAACTCGGCCGCGTTTCCGCCCGAGATTCCCGCACAACTCCCGAAACCCACCCGCAGGAGGCTCCTCTGGCCCGGCTGAGAGGCAGAGGAGGGGACCTCGAACCACGAAACAAAACAAACACAAGTCAAAATCCCGGGGGCGGGAGGAGGGGCCGGCCTGGTCGGGGCTGGGCTCATGAATAATGCAGCCGCCAAACTTTCCGCGCCGCCCTCAGTAGCGCCCAGAGAGAGTTTGGGGGAAACTTGGTTCGGAAGGGAGACGGAGAAGAGAGAAGAGGAGCCCGATGGGTCTGTAGCCGGGAAGAAGGGGCGCCACACCCCTCCACTCCCCCCAAACTCCCAGGCAAGACCAGGCCTCCCAATCGGAACTTCCCTCCGCCGGAAAGTTTGCACCAACTCTCTCAACTTTCGGAAACTAGACTCTCCGGCCTGCAAGTCTCTTTGGTTAACTCCTCGCTTTTCTTTTCTTCCCCGCGGATACTGGGGAACTTGTGGAGGAAAGGAAGGCAGAAGCGGTCAGAAACAAATCTCGGAAGTTGGCCGCGGAAGAAGGGGAGGGAAGGGGGAGGGAGAGAGAGGGGGAGAGGCCGTTGCACAACTTTTCGTGCCTGACTCCTACGTGCCTTTTATTTGTTCTTGGAGATCGGACGAGATTAGGGGGAGAAAAAAGAGGCAGTTTGGGAAAAGGAAGGGCCGGGCGGCTTTGGAGTTCCAGCCAGAGGGAAAACTTGGGCGAAGTTTGGCTTCGGGAACCGATTCATTGCGGCGAGAGCGTGATTTGGACTCTGGAAATGACACGATTGTTTTGAAAGGAGGGCCCTTCAGAAGCCGGGGGGACAACTTTGCAAGGAAGGGGCCCAGACAGAGATATTTCCTTCCCTCCTGCTCTCTATCAACTTATCTAACTACGTATAGATTTCCCTGACCCCAGTCCCCTCCTGCTACCTACCTATCCACCTACCTTACCTATCTTATCTACCTACATATCTATTTCCCTGACCCCAACCCCTTCCCTATCTATATCTCTATCTCCCCTTCTCCTGCTTGAGCTTCCCCCGTCGGAGGGTCTTCTTCCTCCTCCTCCTCCTCGGGCGCCATGAACCCCTCCGCGCCGGTCCCTCCGCCTCCGGGGCAGCAAGTGATCCATGTCACGCAGGACCTGGACACGGACCTGGAGGCCCTCTTCAACTCGGTCATGAACCCCACGCCCAGCTCGTGGCGCAAGAAGATCCTGCCCGAGTCCTTCTTCCAGGAGCCGGACTCGGGCTCGCACTCGCGGCAGTCCAGCACCGACTCGGGCAGCCTGCCGGCCCGGCTCCTGGCGCCGCACCACGTCCGCTCCCACTCCTCGCCCGCCTCGCTCCAGCTGGGCCTCGGCGCCAACGCCAACGCCAGCCCGGCCCAGCAGCACGCCCACCTCCGACAGCAGTCCTACGACGTGACCGACGAGCTGCCCCTGCCGCCCGGCTGGGAGATGGCGCTCACCCACACCGGGCAGCGATACTTCCTCAAGTGAGTGGCGCCGGCGGGAGGGGAGGGGAGGGGGGCACGCAGCCCTAAAGGGCCACCCACGCGCACCCCCGGCAAGTGGCCGTCCAACCTCTGCTTTAACAACCTCTAGAGCAGGCATGGGCAAACCTCGGCCCGCCAGGTGTTTTCGACATCCAACTTCCACTTTGGCCCTTCAACTTCCACTCCGGCCCTCCAGGTGTTTTAGACTTCAACTTCCATTTTGGCCCTTCAATTTCCATTTCAGCCCTTCAACTTCCATTTTGGCCCTTCAACTTCCACTTCAGCCCTTCAACTTCCACTCAGGCCCTTCAACTTCCACTCCAGCCCTCCAGGTGTTGTAGACTTCAACTTCCATTTTGGCCCTTCAACTTCCACTTTGGCCCTTCAACTTCCACTTCAGCCCTTCAACTTCCACTCTGGCCCTTCAGCTTCCACTCCAGCCCTCCAGGTGTTTTAGACTTCAACTTCCATTTTGGCCCTTCAACTTCCACTTTGGCCTTCAACTTCCACTCCGGCCCTCCAGGTGTTTTAGACTTCAACTTCCATTTTGGCCCTTCAACTTCCACTTCAGCCCTTCAACTTCCACTCTGGCCCTTCAACTTCCACTCCAGCCCTCCAGGTGTTTTAGACTTCAACTTCCATTTTGGCCCTTCAACTTCCACTTTGGCCCTTCAACTTCCACTCCGGCCCTCCAGGTGTTTTAGACTTCAACTTCCATTTTGGCCCTTCAACTTCCACTTCAGCACTTCAACTTCCACTTTGGCTCTTCAACTTCCACTTCAGCCCTCCAGGTGTTTTGGACATCAACTCCCACAATTCCTAACAGCCGGTAGGCTGTTAGGAATTGTGGGAGTTGGAGTCCAAAACACCTGGAGGGCCAAAGTTTGTCCATGTCTGCTCTATGAATCTGATAAACAGGGTGTATTTTCATTCACTGGACCAAATTTGGCACAAATATCCAATACGCCCAAATTTGAACACTGGTGGGGTTGGGGCGGGGATTGATTTTGCCATTTGGGAGTTGTAGACCTTCTACAATCAAAGAGCATTCTGAATTCCACCAATGTAATTGAATCAAACTTGGCACACAGGATGCCCATGACCAACAGAAAATACTGGAAAGTGGGTTGCTGTATGTCTTTTGAGTTGTATGGCCATGTTCCAGAAGCTTTCTCTCCTGACGTTTCGCCCACATCTGTGGCAGGCATCCTCAGAGGTGTGAAGATGCCTGTCACAGATGTAGGCGAAACATCAGAAGAGAAAGCTTCTGGAACATGGCCATACAGCCCAAAAGACTCACAGCCACCCAGTGATTCTGGCCATGAAAGCCTTTGACAATACAGTGCTGGAAAGGTTTGCTGAGCATTGACCTTGAGTTTTGAAGTTGTAATTCACCTACATCAAGAGGGTACTGTGGACTCAAACAATGATGGATCTGCACCAAACTTGACACCAATACTCAATATGTCCAAATATGAACACTAGTGGAGTTTGGGGAAAATAGACCTTGACATTTTGGAGTTGTAGCTGCTAGGCGTTGTAGTTCACCTACAATGAAAGAGCCCCTTGAACCCCACCAATGATAGAATTGGGCAAATTGGGCTTTTGGTGGGAGGATTGACGGTCTGTTTCCAAAAAGGAAGAGAAGGACCAGCAGCCTTCTCTGCCAAAGGGGTTCCTAAGACCATCAGAAATATGTGTTTTCTGATGGTCTTTGGCGACTCCTCTGACACCCCCTCACGACCCGCCCCAGGGGTCCTAATCCCCAGGTTGAGAAACACTGCTCTAGAGGAGACTCCACTACATTCCCATACAGCATATTCCACAACAGAACAGCTCAGAGAGGGAGGGCCCAGGTTGAGAAATGGAATCATACAATCCTAGAATCAAAAGAGTCCTCAAAGGCCATCCAATCCAACCCCATTCTTTCCTGCAGGAAAAGCATCATCAACCCCTCTCCCCTCGATGGCCATTCAGCATCTGCTTAAAAAACCACTAGAGTGGTTCTCACCTTTGGGATCCCCAGATGTTTTTGGCCTAAAACTCCCAGAAATCCCAGCCATTTTAACAGCTGCTAGGATTTCTGGGAGTTGAAGGCCAAAAACATCTGGGGACCCCAGGTTGAGAACCACTGCACTAGAGGATACTCAGGCAGCATATTCTACCAAGCACAATAGGGACAGAGAGGCACCCCATGGAGTGAGAAAGGGGTCCCCATCGGAGGATAGAACCACACAGCCCTAGTGTTGGAAGAGACCCCAAGGACCATCCAGTCCAACCCCTTTCTGCCATGCAGGAACACCCAATCAAGGCCCTCCAAAAAGATGGCCCGCCTGTTTTAAAAACCTTTAGACTCCACTACACTTGGAAGCAGTAAATTCCACTACAGAACAGCTCAAGGAGGGTGGACCCCAATTGGGGAATGGAACCATAGAATCCTAGAGTTAGAAGAGGTCACAAAGGCCATTCAGTCCAACCCCATTCTGCCCTGCAGGGGAAGTACCATCAAAGCATCCCTGACAGATGGCCATCCAGCCTCTATTTAAAAGCCTCCAGAGGAGGAGGCTCCACCATAATCATAGGTAATACATACCATCATCAAACAGCTCTTATCATCAGGAAGTTTATTCGGATTAAGAATTTCCCATCCTCGATTCACTGATTTTTTTTTAAGAGGTCAATAACAAATTGTGATTCTAGAGTCAACAGCAACAGCTTCCATGCCATTTCCTGTAAATATCGTAGAGTTTGAAGAGCCATCCAGGGATCTCTTCCAACTCTTGCCCTTTCTGCCATGCAGGAACATACAATCAAAGCTCTCCTGACAGATGCTTTCCTAAAATGTAGGAATCTCTTCTCCTGCAGCTTGAGTCTATTGCTACTCTTGCCCCCTCCTCAGTGTGACATCCTTTCACATATTTAAATAAGGCTTTCCTGTCTCTCTCAGCCTTCTTTTCTCCAAGTGAAACATACCCAGTTCCCCCAGCCCCTCTTCATAGGGCTTGGTTTCCAAACCTTTGATCATTTTGGTCACTCTTCTCTGGATACATTCCAGTTTGTCGATATCCTTCTTGAATTGTGGTGCCCAGAACTGGACACAGTGTCATTCCTGTTGAGGTCTGACTAAAGCAGAATAGGGTGGGTTTATGACTTTCCTTGATCTAGACGTTAGACTTCTATTTATGCAGCCTAGATCACATTGGTGGTTTTAACTGCTGCATAAATCCACTCACATTATTTCCAGTAACCCGCCTCTCATTATTCCATAAATGTCCAGAGACAAATATATATTTTCACCTGCCTGCCAAGGGCAGGGATGCAGTCATTCTGGTCTCTCTTGGAAGTTCCAGAATCTGGGAGCAGCCACCAAAAAGGCCCTCTTCCTTGTTCCTGCCAATCAAACTTGAGAAGGTGGTGGGAGAGAGAGAAGGCCCACTCCAGGTGATCTTAGTGTTCTAGGAAAGGAAACCTTTGGCTTCTTGGATGAGGGAGAGCCAAAGGAGCGATGGGAAAACCATAGGAAGACCTGGCACCTTGGAAAATCCTGTACCCCTTTAGGCTTCTGTGACTTGTCCAAAAAGTAACTTAAGGCACGTCTGTACTGTAGAATTGGTGCCGTATGACACCATATTCATTGCCATGACTCTAGAGTTGTAGTTTGGTAAGGCATCAGGACTCTGACAGAGAAGGTTGATATACACCTTGTAAAACTATAAGTCCTGTGATTCCATAGCATTGGGCCATGGCAGTTAAAATAGTGTCAATTTTGCATTTCTCCTGCAGTGTAGATGCACACTTGTTCAACCTTTTTTGTAATCTGGTATATTTTAATTCTGTTTGTTATTATTATTATTATTATGCATTTTGTTTGGATGCTATATTTTGTAGTTGTATAGTTTTGTGATTTGTTATTCCTTCCTCCCTTTGTGTGCACACTCTTGTTTTTGACTGTATGCCTTTGGTTTGTTTTAAAGAGCCATGTATAGTTGATAGTATTGATACTAATGATAATAACCATCTTTAAGTTCTGTGCAGGAAGCCCATTCTCCTCAATACCTGACTTTCAAAAAGAAAGCTACTCCCATGCAGCCACCCTGCAAAATTAAAACAGTTTGACATCATTTTAACTGCTGTGATTGAATGCTGTAGAATTCTGGGATTTGTATTCAATTGTGGCACTATAACACTTGGACAGAGGAAGGCAAAATAGCTTACAAAACTACCAATCCCAGAGCCATGGTAGTTAAAGTTAAAGTGATATCAAATTGCCATAGTTCTGTAATGTGGCTGGAAGAGCTCAGTCTCCTGAACTGGATGGAAGCTCTTTCCTGCGGCATCGCTATAGAGGAAAATTGCCCTTGGATGAAAATTGCATTGGTCAAGGGAATTAAAAGAATCCTGTGTGAAGTGAAGTGTTATTGAGGAATGCATATTATCTGGTCCCTACATCCCTTCTTTGCATTCCTAAGAACAAAACAATATATGTGGGTATATTTGTAACACTATATTTTTGGCCATTTCCTATCTCAGATATTCTGAGTTGACCCTTTTTTTAAAATTGGTCCCATCCTCCAAGAAGCACTCCTTTTCTTGTACAGTAGAGTCTCACTTATCCAACACTCGCTTATCCAACATTCTGGATTATCCAATGCATTTTTGTAGTCAATGTTTTCAATACATCGTGATATTTTGGTGCTAAATTTGTAAATACAGTAATTACTACATAGCATTACTGCGTATTGAACTACTTTTTCTGTCCAATTTGTTGTATAACATGATGTTTTGGTGCTTAATTTGTAAAATCATAACCTAATTTGATGTTTAATAGGCTTTTCCTTAATCCCTCCTTATTATCCAACATATTCGCTTATCCAACATTCTGCTGGCCCGTTTATGTTGGATAAGTGAGACTCTACTGTATTTCTATAGAACCTTTCCTCTATAGAGTTAAGACGGCTTGTAGTTCTTCTTCTGCCCAATGGTAACCACGGGTGCATCTACTCTGTAGAAGTAATGCAGTGATACCATTTTAACTGTCATGGCTCAGTGCTGTGGAAGTAGTATTTTGGTGAGACATCAGCAGAGAAGACTAAAGGCCTTGCAAAATTACAACTCCTAGAATTCCATAGCATTGAGCTGTGACAGTTCAAGTGGTGTCAAAATGCATTATTTCTATAGTGTAGATGCACCCTTTGTTTAGCTCTGGAGGACTGGAACTATACTCAAAACTCTTGTGTGTATCTGACTTGTGGCACTGGATATTCATTCTGGAGGAGAACTTTATATGATGTTGTTGAGCATTCTCTTCACAGACTTTTGAAACTTTTTGGAAAAGATCAACAGAGACATCATTGTAACTATATCCTTTGGAGCAGATTAGTTATTCTTTTGTACAAGCATGGGAAACCTCAAAGGATACCAGGGACCATGAGTGCTCCATTTCATGCCTGTTCCAGGGATCTCACAGAGCACATTTCTAGTTTCTGATCAAACTAGAAGTGATATTTGCAATTCAGGGTCTGGGTTGGGTGAGCAGAATGTGCATTTCTGGGATAAACAATCCAGAAGTTGAGTCTAGTCTAGAAGAGTGGAACGTTATTCCAAGATGTGGCAGTTATTCCAAGTAAGCTGGTTATGACATTTACAAATATCTGTCCCAAAATATACTGTAAAAGGGAAGACAGTTAACTGTATGGGCCCTTATATAGTGGGGGAAAGCCATGTTTATGTGGGTGGAGGAAAAGGAATTTTAAACATGGATAATCTGTATTGCCTTCAGAGCTTGTAAAAGTCAAGACATTGGTTTATATGTTCAAATGAATAAACATGGAATAGACATGTCTTCAGACCATTACTGTGCTATTTTGAGGTAAAGAGACTTCAGGGAATTTGGGCAAGATAGGAAGAGGATTGGAGGCGCTGTGAAAAGCATCCACTCCGACAGACAGAGTGCTTAGTCCACACATTTAAAGTTAGGACATAAGCATCCAAAACAGGGCACATTGGGACTTTCCAGATGATGTCAAGCTGCAGTTCCCATCATCCCGTACCATAAATCAGAAGTGGGAAATGTGCAGCCTTCCAGATGGTGCAGAACAGCAAATAGTGAGCATTTCTTGCTATTTACTATTCTGGAAATTGCAATGAAACAACATCTAGAAGGCTGTACAATTCTCACAGTTACTATAAGTATTGCTAGCTAGGGTTGATGGAAATTATATGCTATGGAATCATAGTTGTAGTTTTGCTAGGTCTTTAGCCTTCACTGCCAAAAAGTGCTGGTGCCTCATCAAACTACAAATCCCATGATTCCATTGCATTGAGCTATGGCAGTTCAAATGGTGCCAAACTTTGTTAATTCTACAGTGTGGAACCTGTCTACAACAGTGTTTCTCAAACACTACTCCTGCAGGTGTTTTGGACTTTAGTTCCCAAAAATCCCAGCCAGCTTACCAGCTGTTAGGAATTGTGGGAGATGAAGTCCAAAACATCTAGAGGAGCACAGTTTGAGAAACTCTGGCCTACAGAATAGTTAGCTGGGATGGTGGGAATTGATCATTTGGAAGGCCCCAAGCAAAGCTGGAGCACACATTTCCAGACTGGATGGGCAAGTAGCGTGACCTGATTTAATGCAGCTCCTTGTATTCATATGCCAAAGAAAAACTTTGTAGGTTATGAAAAGATTCCCTGGATCTCCTAGTTAGCAAGTCTTTAAAGAAGGGGGCAGAGCAAAAGGAATGAAAGGGCTGAGATTACTGAACTATTTGTGTTGTGTTGGTTCCCCTCCCTCCACACTTTTGACCTGATAATGATCTTAGTTGTAAATTCCAAAGAATCTTTTGACATCTGGAGTCTTGGATTCCCTTTGGTTTATTGCATGAACTTCTATATACAGTGGCTTTGATGGAAAGACCAGTGTTTGGAGCACCAGACTGAGCAGAGACTGCTGTGCCTGCAGATCACTACACCAGTGTGGCCATTTGACTGTACTAGACCTCTCGCATTACTGGTCACTGTATCACTGTTCCATGCAACGACAAAATTGTTACCTGTGTGTGTCCTTACCTAGCAGTGGGCATGTATACAGATGAACAATTGAAAATTAATTCTCATTCAGGAGCACTTGTGTGCTGAATTACAGCATTGCAAAAATTAAGTGGGAATTAATGTTGTCTGAAAGGAGTGGTGCAAATGCACTGGATGAGATGTAGAACTCTAGTGAGATACTTGTATACTCAAATCACACAGCCTTCAATGGCATAGACTGCCTTGTAAGTTGTAATTTAACCCTAAATGAATCAGATTTAAATCCCATTTCAATGGGTTAAGCAATATAATTATGATTTCACTCCTACTACAGTAAATGAGAACAAAGTCTAATTCACATACATTGTAAACCTGTACATAATGATGCAGAAATTACTCCCATGGTGCTCATTGGTATTTACTCCCAGTTGTAAAGAAGATCCAACTTCTGGCTTAAAAATAATGCCTCAATCTATTTAGTCTCATTTAAAAAATATTTAAACATGCTGGTATTTACAGTGAGATACTGGTTAGTTTCAACTCATGTATTTTTCCACTTTTAAATAAAAGAAGTAGAACTGGAATTTTGCAATTAATAAACAAATAAGTCTTACTTGCTTTGTTTACTGAGGACCAGCTGTGACTTATCTGAATCACATTTTGGCATGTTGGTGATTTTTTGTGTGCAACAGACTTAGGGAGCCCAGGGCCACTCCATGCTGTAATGAAATACCTACAGTATGTCTCAATAGCAAGGAGAAGAAGACAGCCTAATAGCTGTGGCTATAAATGTTTATTGGAAACTTTGTTGGTATTGGTTGTACTTTGCTAGAGATGTTTATTTATTTTTTTAAAAACTCTTGTATCGTTGTTAGCTGTGGAAAACAATATTGAACTTGTAAGAAAAGAAGACTGCTATAGCATTTGCTATGTGGCATAACTCTGATGGGCAACTTTTAACATGAGGAGAAAGTAGCATGATAATGCAGCTGAGCTCAGTTGTGAAAGGGATGAATTCCCACCTTTTGAATATTTGGTAAGAGGTAGACCTAGAGAACTTGGGACCTTTAAGTTAAAAACAATTACCACCTTAAAGAATGGGGAGCCGCGGTGTCACAATGGGTTAAACCCTTGTGCCGGCTGGACTGCTGACCTGAAGATTGGGTTGCTGACCTGAAGGTTCCCGGTTCAAATCCGTGAGATGGGGTGAGCGCCTGTCTGTCAGCTCCAACTTGCAGGGACATGAGAGAAGCCTCCCAGCTAACACACCAGGGCATCCCGTGGGCAAAGTCTCTATAGACGGCCAATTCTCTCACATCAGAAGCGGCTTGCAGTATGTTCTTTGACATGATAAAAAAACTTTAAAGAATGTTATGTATTATGCCTGCAAGTCCCAAAAGATGTAATCAGCCAACCCCAAACTATGTTCAGACATACACTATACAGAAAAAATACACTTTATATTTTCTTCTATTTTAAAAGAACATTCTGTAGGGCTATTAATTTACAGAATGTTTGCATCTTGGGAATCTTGATTTTGTAACCCTTGCCCTCCTGTCTAACTCTTAGAACTGGAAATACAGGCTTGCATTGCTAATCATCTTGGCTGTGGTATTGGTGTCCAGGGTACTGATCCCTTCTTGGCTACGAAGTCTACTGGGTGGGTGGCCTTGGGCAAGTCATATTCTCTCAGCCTCAGAGGAAGGCAGTGGCAAACATCTTCTGAACAAATTTTGCAGTGAGGCCCCTGTAGGTTTGCCTCGGGGTCATCTTAAATCAAAAGGCACACTTGACAGTGGCATATAACTGCAACAAATAGCTAGAGGCAACCTTGAGGTCCTTTCATTTGTCACTGGTCATACCATGAATATCTTTTCCTTAAGGGGATTATGAGTAGTTCTCAAGGGAGGTAAATTTCTGCTTGGGGACCCCTCCATGTATTTTCAGCAGCCCAACCTATTCTGTCAAAGCCCTTGCAATGTACATTAGGAATCGGTCATAGGTGCCCCCCAAAAAGGTTATCCCTTTATGCATGCAGGTTTGGTTTAGGAGTCCTGTGCAGCCAGCCATTAAAATGTGTCCATCTGTGCTGTACTTTGATGTTGCAAATAACATGTGTTAGATTTCCTTCTTCATTTGTCTGGATTATCCTCTTTGAGTATAGATTTTTTATAGATGTTTGTTTTTTTGGTATGACTCAAAAAAAGGTGGGCCATTAGAGCTGACCTGGTTTTGTTTTAAGCTGCATTCAGAACATTCCTTGTACTGTTGCTGCATGCAGGGAATTGTGTCTCCATCTGAATTCACAGCTTGCAAGTGAACTGGGTGTTGATGTGAGCTATGGCCATGGTTATGAAAAGGTTGGCAGCTGAGACCTGCAACTTAGCGGTTTGCATGCTATGTTGCCTCTGTGAATGCAGACTCTGGTTTGGCTCCCAGATGTGCAAAAATGTGAGCCAGTGTAAAGTCTGGAATTGGAGTTATACTTGGGAGACTCAGTCTTTGTTTTCTTGATTTAGATAGGCAATCAGAAATGGAGAACTTGTGTGGCTGGGTCAGACAGTATTGCACAACCCCTGGTTGTTTGAGAGACTGGCAAATTTACAACACTTGCAGAATTAAAACCTGGAGTTAGACTCATGTGTATCTTGTTGTATGCATGAATTTGTGTAAAGATGATACAGATATTGCATTAAGAAAAAGCTGCCTTCTGAAACTTGCATCACATGCAAATTAAGCAAATGTTTTGTACTAATTGTGAGATAACTAAAGGTGCATCTACACTGCAAAATTAATGCAATTTGACACCACTTGAATTGCCATGGCTCAGTGCTATGGGGTCATGAGAGTTGTAATTTTACAAGGCCTTAATCCTCTCTGCCAAAGAGTGCTGGTGCCTCACCAAACCAAACCACAAATCCCAGGATGCCGTAGTCTTGAGCCATGGATGTTAAAGTGGTGTCAAACCGCATTAATTATACAATGTAGATTCACCCAATGACATAATGCAGGCCACTGAACCTCAATTCTTGGAGAGTCTACAGTGCTATTTTCACATCTTCTGATTCGGTTTTATGAACACTATAGTTGTGACAGTAGTAGCACATACCAGTTTTCACAGTCCTAAGAACTGGAAATTTGCTTGTAAAAGAAAGAATGGTGTTATTTTTAGGAAACAATAAACAATATATCTGGTTGCTTGAAGCAGGGGACTATATGAATAGCTATTTATATGCCTGGTATATAAGGTGCATGTTTCTATGCTTCCTTAAGGAGACTGCAAAATAGCTAGAGGCCTGCCAGTACCAGCAGAAGAACACATGTTGTCTAGAACTGTATTCTTATCTATATATTAACAGATAATGGATACAGTACAAGCCTTGTGGATTCAATATCCACAGATTAATTTATCCACATTACCAAAAATGTGCCCCCAAGCGTTTGTAGACCACTCCAGATCTTCTAGTGTGATTATATAGTATGCTTCCATCCCAATAAAGGGTTCACTATTATCAAATATGGAGGTTGCGATTATCACAGAATGTCTTGGAATGTATCCCTTGCAAATACAGGGCTCGTACCATATTTCTAAATTGCTTATGTTCAGAATACGATTGTTATAAACTTTACCCAAATATTAAGTTCTGCATTATTTTACACCATTCTTGGGGTTTTTTTTGTACATACTTTTAAATAAAAATGCAATTCTGTATACCAGGAAACTTTGGTCCTCCAGATATTTTGGGCTCCAGTTCCAAGAATTCCTGACTCTTGGCCACACTGGGTAGGGTTTCTGGGATTTAAAACCCCAAACATCCGGAGAACCAATGTTTGGGAAACATACAGTTTCCTAGAAGTAAGGCACACTGAGTTCAGTAAGACTGACCTCTCTCTCTCTATGTATGTATGTATGTATGTATGCATGCAAAAAGCTACCTCTTTTGTATTGTTTTTATCCCTGGATCTGTGCACGAACCACACTGTATATGCTATAGTTTATATACTACAGTATTTAATAGTTTAAGTCTGAACTTTTTGTTGTATATTAGAGACTATCTGGTTGTTTTAAATGCTCTCCCCCAAAGGCTGATCTGGTAGTTCTGAGTATTTTCCCCATCTTATATTGGTGTCTAAAGGTCATCCTGATTTATCTGGCAAACTAGAAAGAGTACATTGCCTTGGTTTCATTCAAGGCTTGTATAAACATGTAGCTTGAGCAGGAGTGGTAAAGAATAATAGAGCAGAGAAAGCACTAATTCAGCCTAGCGTAGTTTCCTGAAGGCATGTTGTCCAGTTTGTTTTAACTTGGAATAGTGGTTGCAATAGCTGCCTAAATTCCTTAAAGGCACCAGATCCTGTCTGATCTTGGAAACTAAGCAGAATAAGCCTGCTTTGTACTTGGATAGGAGATGGCCAATGAATAACCAGTGCTATAGCTACACCATCTGCATATTTCCCTTAAATTCATGGTTGTCATAGGTTGACAGCTAATTTGAAGATGCAATTTTTATTTGGTGGCAGTGTTACTAGTCCAGACTTCATGGTTACTAGCTGGGTAGATGAAAGGAATGCTGTAGATATAGTGTATCTTGATTTTACAAGTTAGCAAGGTAATTATATTTCTGAGAACAAGCTAGTAAAATGTGGGCTAGACAATGCTACTGTTACATGGATTTGTATTTGGTTGACCAACCAAACTCAAAGGGTGCTCACCAATTTATTCTTCTCCAACCGGAAGTTCCATAGGGTTCTGTCATGGAGCCAGTGCTATACAACATCTTCATCAAGATGATGAAATAGATAGCATGCTTTTTAAATTTGGAGGTGATGCCAAATTAAGAGGCATAGCTAATATTCCAGAGAACAGAATCAGAATTCAAAATGACTGTATCAGATTGGAGAGCTGGACTAATAACATTAATTTCAACCAGGAGGAGTATAAGGGATAAACTCGGGAAAATAAATAAATAATGTAATGTACAGATATAGGATGGGGTTCAGGAATCTTTGTACACCACAAGCTGAACATGAGTCAACAATGTGATTCAGCAGCTATAAAAGCCAATGTGATTCTGGGCTGAATCAGTAGAAGTGTAGTGCCTAATGGGAAGTAATAGTACCACTGTATAGGCAGTCCCCAAATTACATACAATATAGCTTCTGTAGGTTTGTTCTTAAGTTGAATTTGTATGTACATTGGAACAGATTGATTTTTTAAAGTTTAACTCCAGCCAAATACACACACACACATATAAATTTTTTTGGATAGCATAAGGAAGGGTTAACACCTCTGTGGTGTTTGGTTTGCTGTCTGTGCCTCTGTTCAGAAGATTTCATCTCACTTTCTGTCACTATGATAACTGGATTTTGAAAAGATGGGCTTGTTGTGGAAATAAGGATTGTTGATAAAGCTTCAGTGGAGACACCTTTTCCCCAGGATAACTCTTCTAGAAGTGAATGTCCCTCCCTAGGGGTAGATTTCTCTCACTTCTTGTTATCTCACCCCTGTTCGTAACTATGAGTTTTTTGTAAGTCAGATGCTTGTAACTCAGGGACTGCCTGTATTCTGCTTTAGTCACCTGGAATACTATGTCCTGTTCTGGACACTGCAATTCAAATAGGATATTGTATTGACAAGCTGGAACATGTCCAAAGGAGGGTAACCAAAATGGTTAAAGGTTTGGAAACCGAGCCTATAAAGCGTGGCTTAGGGAGCTGGATATATTCAGCCTGGAGATGGTAGAGAAGAGACATTATAGTCATGTTTAAACATTTGAAAGGATGACATATTGAAGACAAAGTCAGCTTGTTTTCTGTTGCTCCAGACACTGGGACACAGAGCAGTGGAGATTCCTCTTAAACTTTAGGACAATTTCTTGACAGTAAGAGCTGTTTGATAATGGAATAGGCAGCCTCTGAGTATGGTCTGCTCTCCTTATTTGGAGTTTTTAGAAGCTGGATGGCCATTTGCCAAGCATGCTTTGATTGCCATGCAGGGGGTTGGACTGGATGGCCCTTGTGGTCTCTTCCAACTCTGTGAATGTTGCCTGATCAAGAAAAGCTTATTAACAAACTGAAGCAGTTTCTAAGTAATCTTTGCTAATGTTTCAGAAGGCCACGGCTATTTTCAAAACCTGCTATACTTTCTTAAATTTTTGTCAGCTTTGAAACACAGTTAAGCCAAAGTACTAAGGAATGTAGCCAGGACCTGGCTGGGTGTGTGGGAGGTAAGAGCTGGAGCACTATACAAGTTCTATGTAAGAGAAGCCAAAGTGCCATTATGTTTAATGCTTGGATGTTACTCTACAAGGTGGATCCATCTTTTATTCCTCTGACTCTAGAACACAAGAACTCTCAGTGTCAAAATCTAAGAAATGTTACTACAAAAGTAAGGTATCCCCAGCTAGCAGGACCAGAAGCCACGAGGAGTGGACCTTTCTGGGATATGTAATTTAAAGTCTGTTTTTAGTACCCAAAAAGCTCATTGTGTTGGATTTGTGATTTATATCCCAAGGTTGGAAAAATTATTCCTGCCAAGTGTTGTATGCACATTTTTCTCTCTGCAGTGTTGATTTTGCCAATGTACCTTCTGATGGACTCTGCTTTATATAGAGAGTCTGCTTGTATTGTGGTTATGTGGTGGTAATGAAGGTGACAGCAGCATTGCTCCATTGGAACCACAGTTCCATTTTTCCACCATGTTCTGATACAGTGGCATGTGAATTATGGACCATGGATCTTGGATCCAGCTAGTGCTTGCATGTGGCATTGCTTAGGAGAATAGGATGGCATGTTGACAGCTGAGATCACTCATCTCAAATGGTGGTAGTAGGTGCCTTAGATACCTTTCACACCATGTAGTTCCAGTGTTATCATTTCACTTCAGATGCCTTGATTCCATCTTTTGGAATCTGGGTTTTTTTTTGTTTTTTTAAAGAAGCCACAGGTTAAAGTTAAATTAGAACCACAGTGCTATAATAGTGTACTCTGAAGGGGTCCTTAGCCTTCAGCACATACCATGCTTTTTATTCTCCCATCCCTACCTTTCTCTTAACTTATACCTAATAGGAGATTAGCTGATGTTTCTTAATGAGCAATGTCTTGTTCAGTTGCCTGCTGAGAAGCACCTTATATCCTATTAATGAAAACTTTGCATCTCTATTCCACCCTTCCCTCTTCTACCCTCCTACTATAATAGCTTCAAAGATAACTTGGTCTTTTCTTTGGGAGAATAAAAAGTTACTAATCATGTTTTGATGTCGTTGGATCTCTTATATGTCAGTTAAAAAATTAGGAGAAAAAATTACATGAACTTTTAGTTCAATGTAATATGAATATGGTTCATTGTGGCATACCTATATTATTGTGTACAGATCAGTCTTGGGCCCCAGGTACTGTTGGACTACAATTCCCAGAGCTTCTGACCATTGGCCATAGTGGGTGTCCTGAAGTCCAGGAATACCTGGAACGGTGCTCTTGGAGGTTTCTCATTCATAGTGTTGTCATACGTCAAGACCAGCTTGACACAAAATAACAGCAAACAGCTGGGAACCTGAGTTTGGGAACATTAGATTAGATTGGTGTTTCTCAGGCTATCTGGTGTGGGGGAACCAGTCATTCATTCTTTACAAAGTGCTAGGGACCAGCACTATAATTATACCTATTGTCTACCATTGTTTCTTTCTTTCCGGAAAACCCACTAGGGACCAACAGCCAATGGATCAAGGATTGGCACCAGTCCAAGGACCACCACTTTGAATACTCTGGTCTAGATAGCATCTAGCATAATTGGGATCTGAAAAATATGTTAAGTTGTGGAGTTTCTTTTAAAAATTAAATAAACAAGTGGGCTTAATGCATACATACAGATTTTTAGAACGGAATAGATATACAGTAGAGCCTCACTTATCCAAGCTAAACGGGCCAGCAGAAGCTTGGATAAGGGAATATCTTAGATAATAAGGAGGGATTAAGCAAAAGCCTATTAAACATCAAATTAGATTATGATTTTACAAATTAAGCACCAAAACATCATGTTTTACAACAAATTTGACAGAAAAAGCAGTTCAATACGCAGTAATGTTATGTCGTACCAATATTTGGTACCAATAGCTGAAAGCACAGCAGTTCATTTTTTTAATTTTAATTATTGCCTGACTCAAATATCCTTTTCCATTTTATTTGAAAATGTAACTAAAACCTATGTCTGTGTTGGTATGTGCATGTACATGTATATGCATATGGTAGGTTGAGGGACTGTATTTTGGGAGGCATTACTTCGGGGTTTTCAGTGAACTTAGAACAATAGAAGAGTATTAATGATGGTCTCGGATCTGTTCTGGCCAAGGTAGACTGGAAACATTTTACTTTCGAAAGAGGAAGCCCATTTGCGACTGGTTTGACATCTTGTTGACTGATAGGTATCTATTCTGGGTCTTTGCTTGAAAGAGCTGGAAAAGAGCAGACGAGGCAGTTCTAAGTTAGCGTGTTGTAAACTGATTCCCTTGAGCTGCTGCAGCTGCAGAGATGGAGTGTATTTACTGACACTAATATCCAATGGGCTGTTGAACAATGTCTGTTTTGTATATGGAAAAGGAGCTCTGCCAAGTGTGAGGGTTAAAGAGTAATTACAATTTTAGGATAAAATGAAAAGCAACACAGAAAAGTTAATAACTATATTTATTTCCATTAAAGTGTAACGTTTCTCAGTAGGTGTTCAGAATGTATAATTTTACCATCAGTTTTATTCACTTGAGAAAACTGAAAGTAAATAGACTGCAGAAATTATTTGTGATTTTATTTTTGAATTCAAATATTTTAAAACTTCCTGACTTTTCTTAGAAACCTGCACTTAAACTTTGGAATGTCAAAACCAGCGGAAAGAGACAGGCACAGAATAAATCAAATGTAATTCATTATGTGTGCTGTATATCTATATATATAAAAGAGTGATGGCATCATGGCGACCCACAAAACAACCAAACTACAGGCCCTCCAACCTCGAAATTTGACAACACAACCCATCATCCACGCCTCTAGATACAACAAAAAGAAAAGAAAAATAAAGTCCTAATTAGAGAGAGAGGAATAATTGCTTTTATCCAATTGCTGCCAGTTAGAAGGCTAAGCTCCTCCAACTTGGTCTCCTAGCAACCCAATAAAAAATAATAAAAAACACTAAAAAATTAATACAATAAAATACTATAATAACAGAAAATAACTAAAAATAATACAAGAAAATAATAAAATATAATAAATAAAAATATAACTTACAATAAAATTAATAAAAAAATGCAAATAACGTCAAATAAAAATTACACAACAATTTTTAACCAATACCACCACCACTTTGCCACAGCAACGCGTGGCCGGGCACAGCTAGTACTCATATATAAGTCAACCTCACGTGTATGTCGAGACCAGGTTTGGGCTCTAAAATTCTTCCATAGAGAGGGGAAAGTGCTTCAGGGTACTGGTCACCACCATTATGGCCACCCACACATTCAAAGGCCTCTTGCCACTCTATTCAGAGAAGGGAGTGTTTCATATTTTTTTAAAAAGTTAAGGTTCAGTATTAAATCTTATCAAAAAAGAGAACATCCCCATAACTGAGTAGAGAAGCATCCCATAACCATTTTCTTAAGCAAACTTGAGCATATGGGTTTATTCAGCATTTAACAATGTTATCCAATACTGGAAGCCACCGACCATGACTGGGTGCCAGCTCATGAAACACAATTGGTGCTCTTAACAGGGACTTGGTTGCAGCCTGAGGTGGCTTTCCATTAGTAAGTCTCACAACTTAATGGGGTCTATGCAAAACTCAGAAAAACAGCTTTCTTGGATGACTTAAAAAGTATGTGTCTTTGCTGGTAGGGGGATTCTCGAAGTCCAAAAAAGTTACTTTTCTAAGCTCTCTTTGTTCTGAATAGTTCTGAGGGAAGGCCCTATAGCTCACAGTCTGCATGCTTTGCATATAAAAGGTTGCAGGTTCAGTTGGGCTATGGGGTCTAGTGGTCTTCCCTGGGACAGAACTATGTGACCTACCTTCATACTTGTTTATCTGTGTGATCATAAAAATGCATAAATCTGAAAAGCTAACCCAAAGCAATGATGAAATGTGGAATAGTTTCCATGTTCAGTAACAGTGACTGCATTTCCTCAGCTCCATTAGTTCAGATCAAGTCAAGAAGACATGTACTCAAAAGAAGGAACGAATTGTGCAAAGTTTTTTTTAATGAGAAGGAAGAATTAACCATTTATTTTTACAGGCCTGTAGTTGCAGATTGTCTCAAATGCTGGTTTTCTAATCTCGTTAAAGAGATTTCCATCTGCAGGAAGTACAAGTCCTTCTCTACCAATTTCCTAACTTCTCCTGTTTTAGCTGGCTGAGGTTAGCATGGTAGGTCAAGGGTAATAAGTGAATCTCATCCCAGCTGGGATTGAAAACACACAGGGCAGCTTTACCTCTGACCGGCCACCTTCCAGATGTGTTGGACTACAATCCCCATCATTCCCAGCTACCATACTATCTGGAGGACTGTAAGTTTAGAAAGTCTGACATAAATGGGCTGTCGGTTGGCTTGCTGCCTAGTTTTCTTCTGTTCCCCGTCTTTCCTGATGTAAGAACTAGCATTTAGGGCTGGACTCTTTCCCTGTTTGAAATGTGCTCTGGATGCGGTCAAAAACCTGTTTATTTCACTCTGGCTGCTCAGTCTTACCCATAACTCCTCCTCTGTGATTACCGAGGTTATTATAGGACAAGAGCTTCTTTGTAGCAGAGCCGTATGGAGCACTCTAGAGCCTAGCGTGACTAGCAGATATAAATTGTATGGAAGCAATTAAAGTAGAAGGAAATGTCATATGGACAGAATTTAAATGTACAGACTTATGGCATTGATTAATTTCTCTCCCTCCCCCCCATCTTGTTTTAGGGAACGAGGTAATAATGACTGCAGTAAAAATAAAACCCAGCCCTGATCAAATGTGATGCTAACGCCTGCATTGAGGGGCTGCCCGGTAATCTCATGAGGGATGATAGTTATATTCCCATTACTTAAAATCTATAAAGAAGGACCATGGAGGACAGGAAAGGCTGTATAGCAGTGGTTCTCAACCTATGGGTCCCCAAATGTTTTGGCCTTCAACTCCCAGAAATCCTGATAGCTGGTAAGCTGGCTGGGATTTCTGGGAGTTATGGGCCAAAAACACCTGGGGATCCACAGGATGAGAACCACTGCTATATAGGATAGCAAAGAAGAATGGAAGTATTTTGATCAGGTTGAATGGTATATATAAGAATACCGTATATACTCGAATATAAGCCAACCCGAATATAATCCGAGGCACCTAATTTTACCACAAAAACTGGGAAAACTTATTGACTTGAGTATAAGATGAGGGTGGGAAATGCAGCAGCTACGGGTCAAATTCAAAAATGAAAATAGATATTAATAAAATTGCATTATTTGAGGCATCAGTAGGTTAAATGTTTTTGAATATTTATATAAAACTGTAATTTAAGATAATAATAAGACTTTAATAAGATAAGACTGTCCAACTCTGAATACCTATATACTCAAGTATAAGCCGACCTGAATAGAAGCTGGCCAGGACCCTCAACTCGAGTATAAGCCGAGGGGAGATTTTTCAGCCCAAAAAAGGGCTGAAAAACTAGGCTTATACTCAAGTATATACAGTAAGTCCTGATGGACAGTAATCTGCTCCCTGGACTTTTGGGGCAGTAGTTCCCAATCTTTGTTCCTCCAGTTGTTTGGGACTTCAACTCCCATAAGCCCCAGCCAGGGTGGCCAACTGCCAGGAATTCTGGGAACTGAAGTCCGAACTCCTGAAGGACCAAAGGCTGGAAACCACCCCAAATGCCCCTAAACAAAAGCCAAACCAAATGTGTCTGCAAGCCCACTTTTGTCTTGGAAAGAGGAGTGGATCTTGGGTATCTGATCTCAAGTCATAGGCTTCCAGCATCATTGTTGTGGTAGTGTGCTTTCCAGCTTTGTGTGACTTTGTGGGGAAGGGCATCAAGAGGGCTTACAAAAGAAGTAAGATGGGGTTCAGATTCATCCTTCCTGCCTTAGCCCAAATCTACATCTTGCAGGTATGAACTGCTTCTTCTCAACTGTAACACTATATAAATGACCTTCAAAATATTAATTGTGTGCAGCTCTATCTTGCACATGTTTACTCACAAATAAAGTTCCGCAGTGGTAAATGATACTTGCTCTTGAGTAAGGAGGCAATAGGATATGCACAATACTATGAACAATTAGGGCTGGAAAGAATAAGATCTTTTGTACACAACTCCCACATTAAATTCTGGTCTTGGCTCAAAAACGTTGACCTTTAAATACATTCACAAACAACGCTTCACAGTTCAAGCAGTGCAGGGCTATGTAATACCATTAATTAATTTACAGCTGGAAAGACTAGCTTTGTCCAAGTATCCCATAAGGAATTTTAAACCAGCAATGAGAAAGACCAACTCTGTAGAAGGTAACCCAAATAGAGACACTTTTACTCATTCTTGATTTAGAACAATTTATGCAAACCAAGCAAAAGTCCTGTTCACAAAGCTCAAACTTTTTAGCCTGCAGTTCTACAGGAAAAAATATCATTTGTAACTGAAATCTTCTTTTTTTTCCTTTTTCTTTTTTGACCAGGAATAAATGCTGTGGACCTCAGGGGGAGTCACACTACTGAATAAACTTGTATAAAATTGCACCGTGATCCTTCAACCACAAGCATATCTGCAGAGACACTGTTTTAAGATTGCCTGATAGGCATTCATACCACATAGGAAAAAAACAGACTGTTTGTAGAGTTTTGATTGCAGGAACAGTCTGTATCGATAGTATTGCCTCTAATTCCAGAGCAAAATACTGGAACACTAGCCTTGAAATGCACTTTTCTTATCTTTCTAAGGGAGAATTTATTCAAATAATCAGATGCATGATAAAATCTTGTGGATTGTCAGCCTTGAGAAACTTGATGTTGCCACATAATGGAGCTTTTCCAGGCCTAAAGTCTTGGCTGCTCAATGGAGATCAGCCTTGAACAGTTTTGGCTGCATCTTATTAAATGCAACAGTGGATGGTCCCCAGTGAGTCACCTTGTGCATTTAAGTAGTTTCTTCAGCATGCTCTCATTTGAGAAAGATCTTCATAGAATCATAGAATCATAGAATCATAGAATAGTAGAGTTGGAAGAGACCTCAAGGGCCATCTAGTCCAACCCCCCGCTAAGAAGCAGGAAATCGCATTCAAAGCACCCCCGACAGATGGCCATCCAGCCTCTGCTTAAAAGCCTCCAAAGAAGGAGCCTCCACCACAGTCCGGGGGAGAGAGTTCCACTGCCGAACAGCCCTCACAGTGAGGAAGTTCTTCCTGATGTTCAGGTGGAATCTCCTTTCATTTTGAGGGTGAAAAATTTAGCAAGAATGTTTTAAAGTTTTTAAAAGGAAGACGCTGCTGGAAGTTTTATGGTGTCGTAAATTAACCTCCCCGCATAAAGCGGTACCTAAATTTTCTACCCAACAGATGCAACAGTCTTTCAAGCTGCTTAAGTCAACAGTGAGCTAGGCTATTAAATGGTTGGAGCTCAATCCGACCCGGGCTTTGATCTCATGACCTCTCAGTCAGTAGTGATTTATTGCAGCTGGCTACTATCCAGCTGCGCCACAGCCCGGCCAGTTTGTTCAATTTAAGAATTACTTAAGGTAAAGGTAAAGATTTCTCCTTGAAATTAAGTCTAATCGTGTCCGACTTTGGGTGTTGGTGCTTATCTCCATTTTTAAGCTAAAGAGTCGGCGTTGTCCATAGACACCTCCAAGGTCATGTGGCTAGCATGACTGCATGGAGTGCTGTTACCTTCCTGCCAGAGCAGTACCTATTTATCTACTCACATTTGCATGTTTTTGAACTGCTAGGTTGGCAGAAGCTGGGGCTAACAGCAGGAGCTCATCCCCGCTCCCCGGATTCAAACCGCCAACCTTTCAGTCAGCAAGTTCAGCAGCTCAGCGGTTTTACCTGCTGCGCCATCAGGGGCTCCAAGAATTACTTAAAACTTAAGACACAGTTATGTTATTGTACATAATATTCCCACCAGTTTAGATGCAACAAACTCTCTGCTTCCAATGACATCTCCAGCCCTTGATTTTACAAGGACTTGATATAAAAGATCAGAGTGACTTAACTAGGGAAAATTAAGAATTACTTAGGACTTTTAATTTTCCCTAGTTCAGTCACTCTGATCTTTTATATCAAGGCCTTGTAAACTCAAGGAGTGGTGATGTCATTGGAACCAGAGAGTCTGTTGCATCTAAACTGGTGGGAATATTGCGTACAATAAGATAACTGTGTCTTATACCCTGAGGAGCAGTGTCTCATTGTTCCTAGTTTTAAATTTATATCTGCAGTCAGGATATGTGGTAACTTTTTAGGACATTGCATGATAAGTGAGTTTCTGACTCTCCCTCCCCCATATTTCCACTTATTCATCATTTAGTTTGCAAAACAAGGCAAGCCACGGATGTACCGTCCCAGCTCCAAGATTGGCTCTGCCAAGTAAATAAGTACTAGCAGACAGCAAGCATCGACTGCATTGCCAGAACAATGTCACAAAGACAAAAACTGCATTTGCACTAGGGTGGCACTAGAATAGCACAGCAGGCAAGTATGTAAGACCAGATGTGTTTGGCTGGAGCAGGCATGGGCAAACTTCAGCCCTCCAGGTGTTTTGGACTTCAACTCCCACAATTCCTGGCCTCAGGCCCCTCCCTTTCCCCCCTCAGCCGCTTAAGCGGCTGAGGGGGGAAAGGAAAGGGCCTGAGGTCAGGAATTGTGGGAATTGAAGTCTAAAACACCTGGAAGGCCAAAGTTTGCCCATGCCTGGGCTAGAGTATTAAGCACTGTACGTTACCCTAAAATTATCAGTTGGAATATTTTGTTTTCCTGGGCATTTAGTGTCCTCCCGTGCCTAGCATTCCCATTGCTTTTTTAAAAAACTCACACACCAACACACACTAGTAGAGTACAGAACTGTGCAATAAAATACACTGGCAGACAAATTACGTGTGTGAGCTTTAACATTTCATTATCATCCTTACACTCCTATAAAAGGACTGCTAAACCCGTGGTGGAAAACTTCCTGGTGCAAAGAGAGGTTAATGCAGATTATAAAAAGGATTGTGCTGTTTCTAAAACAGGATGTTTTAGTTTTCTAATCACAGTTTCTTCTTTTTATATGCACTTTTAAAAACACATATATGCACCACATTTTCAGATCCAGCATGGTGTAGTGCAGTGGTTCTCAACCTGTGGGTCCCCAGATGTTTTGGCCTTCAACTTCCAGAAATCCTAACAGCTGGTAAACTGGCTGGGATTTTTGGGAGTTGTAGGCCAAAACACTGGGGACCCACAGGTTGAGAACCACTGATGTAGTGCTTTTAGTGTTAGACTAGGACTATGGGAGATGAGGACTCAAATCTCTGCTGAACAATGGAAATCCCTTGGATGGCTTTGGGCGAGTTACCCTCTCTCTCAGCCTCAGAGGAAGCAATAGTTAACTCCTCTAAACAAACCTTGGAATTGCCATAAATTGGAAATGACTTGAAAACCTAGAAAAACAACAATTTTGCAAAAAATTTTTAGCTCTTCGCTTGGGTTCTAGGCTCGTTTCAAAGACGCCACTTTGTTTATAGGAGGAATATGAATGAGTTCTGGGTGTTATAAAAATTTGAAGAAATAATGGGCATCTCCTGACTGGAGACCACGTGTATAAACATATGTGAAAGTGTAATATCAGGATCTTAATTATTATGGACTGTATCCAACAGTAATATTCGCTGAAAAATTACAAGGTGTGCTGTTGTTACTTTTGCGCTGGTATGTTCTGTTAGCAGTTGTGTAACTGGTAACAGAAACATTAGCAAGGAGCACCTAGCATGGTAAAGTTGCAATGGTTTGTGAAAAGTATTTGTGCAGCCTATTGAAGAATGCCTAGCAGAAACAGAATCAAAGGAATGTGCTTGATTTAGTATTAAAAAAACTTTAAAATCAAGAAAGTAAATAAAGAACAACACTCAGAAAACAGGGGGATTCCAGACAGGAAACAATTAGGACCAGCTAACACCTCCCAACATAAGATTCCCCCAAGCAGTAAGCAGCAATGCTTTGAAGCTGCAAGGTCATTCAATGCTAATCAAGGTAGCCAATTGCAACATTCACACTTGCCTCCAACAGACAAGAATTCTTTCTCCCACCCTGGACATTTCACAGGTATATAACCCACATTTGCTTAGTTTCCAACAGACTTCACAAGCTCTGAGGATGCTTGCCATAGATGTGGGCAAAATGTCAGGAGAGAACATAGCCATACAGCAACCCAGTGATTCCGGCCATGAAAGCCTTCAACAACACATACTATTCTACTGTTGGTGAAACCACACTATATTTGCTGGATAAATATATTGGCCTGTTATTGGTGTCATCCAGAATAAGCATGCTGATATCTCTATCTTTATACTTAATAGCCCCACTTTGGCTGCATTGCTGTCAAATCTCAGTACCTGAGATTTCTATTAGCATATATGGTTATCTATTTGGCTGTTCAAAGTATATACAGTAAGTGTAATTATATATATATATGACAATTTCTATGCTAATGTCTAATTGGTATACAGTATTCAAATGTGTTCAAGAGACAGGAAGTTGCTATAGTGGCTCTGAACAGATCACCAGGCAGGGCTGCCCACATGTGTGGGTTCTGGGTTTGTTGCTTGGTTGGCTTCTCATTATACATGCCCAGTGTCCTCACTCCACCTCTGACTTCTGCTGCCTTGCCTGTTTGGCAGGTGTAACCAGTGCAGTCCATCAGAGTTAGATATACTTTTTACTTGGTTGTAACATAATGATTCATAATTCTGCATTGCTTTATTAATGCATTTCCCCTATTCACTTCTGGAGGAAGATTAAGTCCTTGCAAGAAGAGAATGGAAATTGTTTTGCAATCTCCACATATCATCATTATCATAATCAATTATGGACCATGGGTTATGAATGTCCCATGATGGAGATTTTACTGATGATTTATTGTTGCTGCATTAGAGTAGGCCACCAAAACTTGTGTTGGATACTGGGGATTTAGATGCAATATGTCTCACCTAGATAGCCAAGATATGCAGTACTGAATATATGTTGTCAACATAAACTGAGAGTGGTCTAAAACTGGCTTGCCACTCTTATCATAGGTGGTGATCTACATAAATAAATGATCTCACATCTCTGAAATTAAACAAAAGTTGTTAATGGTACGAGATCCCTGTTAAAAATTAGAACAGCCACTTTTTTGGACTGCAAATCCTCAATGTGGCCAGTAAATCCCAAGGGATGTAGTTTTCAAAATACTTATAGTAGAGTCTCACTCATCCAACACTTGCTTATCCAACTTTCTGGATTATCCAACGTATTTTTGTAGTCAATGTTTTCAATACATCGTGATATTTCGGTGCTAAATTCGTAAATACAGTAATTATTACATAGCATTACTGCGTATTGAACTACTTTTTCTGTGAAATTTGTTGTATAACATTATGTTTTGATGCTTAATTTGTAAAATCATAACCTAATTTGATGTTTAATAGGCTTTTCCTTAATACCTCCTTATTATCCAACATATTTGCTTATCCAACATTCTGCCAGCCCATTTATGTTGGATAAGTGAGACTCTACTGTATTTCCAAGTACCAAGCTCATATCAGAATTGAATAACAACCAAAATAATAGGATGGGTTGTATTTTTGTCCCAGGTTCTACCCAGCCATTTTCCTTCTTAGTATGAGCTTCACGTGACCAGGAGAAAACACCTGGATATAAAAAAATTGGGGAACAAAATCTTTTTATCTAGGGATAAAATGGAATCCCTTTCCATTTTATCTGGGGAATAAAATAGAAAGAATTCTCCTTCATTCTGTCATTTGCCCACCATGTGCTTTAAATCTCAGGTGCCTCACTTTGCAGGGACTTGACACAAGTTGTGTTGGCTTGAACCACCACAACATCTAATTCAATCTAGTGTACGCTTTATATATTTGTACATATATAATGTGATTGGGGTGGCATTGTACAATGTACAAGGACAATGAAGTTATTCTAATCTATTCTATATTCTTGGAACACCAGAAAGTCTGCAAAACTTTCTGTTGTACATTGGTTTGTCAAGAACCTACAGTATTCTTGCAAGAACTGGAAACCGACTGGTTAAAATGTGCAAGTAAAAGGGAGGTTACATGAATGTATAAAGTTTCTGTTTGCCATGTCCCCTGTAATCATCATAGCTTTGTGGAGGAATGGTGGAGAGTAGTGCTGGATATGCGCCAAGTGCATGTTGAAACAGAAGTCGAAGAATGTGAGGAGCTTAATGGCAGGCCACTAACTCTTAGCATGTTATAATCTGTGGATGCTTCTGCAAGTTTGGATGTGGGTGTTGGGAGTCGGAGAGGAGATTAGATCTAGAATATCCTACCAATTTGCCGTTGAACTCCACTGTACAAAAAACACACTGCTATCTTATTAATAAATTGTTTGAAAGACTACCTAGCTCTAAGATAAACCGTCTGCATTCTTATAACATATTGAGATACAGGTGAGGCAAAACTTGAAAAGGCTATTTTCCCTCCTTAGCTCTTTTCAATCACTGTTAAGTGGTACATTTTGTCCCAATATGTGCAGTAATAATGAGAGTGAAAATTTAAGTTGTAGCATAACATTTAGAATTTTCATTGTGTATGGAAAACTAAAAGATGCCCCAGGAGTGTTTGGGTTGTGTTTCAAGCCAAGATGTGCTCTAACCAGCAGTTCAACTTATAATATTAGAGAAACTTGGCAATATAACACAATGTGTCAAGTGTGCAGAACTCGGATAGCAATTCATTATTTCTAAACAATATTATGCCATTTTATACTATAATAATGTTACTATCAAAGGCACACCCACATTTGTAGTTATGCAAACATACTAGCTGATGATAGTTTCACAGCAGTCACAAACATGTTTTTAAAATTCATGTCAGTACTCTGCTTTGATAACTTTTTCATGAACATCAAGTTATAAATGTTCCAGTAACTTTGTAGGTGAAAATATGGGCTTAGATATGCATTTGATAAAATGTGTTGCAGCACAATCCTGTTCTGGTTTCATACAAGTTGAATATCTCTTATCAGAAATCCTTGAGACCAGAAGTGTTCTGCATTTCAGATTTTTTGGAGGGAATCAAAACATGAGATTCATTTATTTTTCATATCCAACTTATATACGTAGCCAAAAGGTAATATTATATGCAGTATTTTAAATAATATTGTACTTGAGACAAAGTTTGTGTACACTGAACTGCCAGGAAGCAAAGGTGTCACTATTTCACCCAACCATATGCATGATTTTGGAGTTCTGTACTTTGGAGTTTGGAATTCCAGGTAAGTGATGCTCAGCTTGTATAGTCTGGATAATATTTTTCTAATTCTCTTTGTCAGAACTCTGAATGAGTCCTATGATACAAAGTAGGCTGATATGAGCTGCATGGTGTAGGAACAACTAGTTTATGGTGAGCTCATGCATCTCTGTTTTGTGAGCAGAATAACTGCAGCTTGCAATTTTTCAGTTCAGCAAATGAAGCAGGTGATCTGGTATGAGTTTGCTTCTTCCACATTACATTGCTTGCACATTTAGCACATTTGTGACAATTAGTCCTTATAGATTAATGGAACAAACTCAGAGATAGTTTAAAATTTCATAGAATACTATTGACATTTTAGCAAGTTTAAACATACCCATCCATTTTCCATCTATGTAGCCTGTGGGTAGTTAATAGAAAAAGAAAATGGACCGGTTTTAAGCGTATGCCTCACTTGCTAAGGATGTTGTCTCATATATATTTCCTCTTTGCATCAGCATGTCTGCTGTTATAACAATATTGTTATCAGGCTTCTCTCTTTTTTATCTCTGTGGAACACAGATGTCTGATTCATTTTCCTAGAAAAAACAGGATGCTTTAAAGAACCCCTAGTGACAATGGCTGTTACTGACAGTAATATTTCCAAAGGTGCCAAACAATGAGAAAATTAAAGTAATCCAAACCATAATATGTCATGATTCATTAGCCTCTTGTTCTCATATGTTTGTTCAATATTTCCATAAAAACAAATACTTATCTGCAGTGAAGTTCTTCACTAAATAATGAGGGAAAGGGAAAGGTTTTTCCTTAACATTAAGTCTAGTCGTATCTGACACTCTGGGTTGGTGATCATCTCCATTTCTAAGCCAAAGAGTCGGTGTTGTCCGTAGAAACCTCCAAGGTCATGTGGCTAGCATGACTGCATGGAGTGCCATTACCTTCCCCTGGAGCGGTACCTATTGATCTACTCACATTTGCATGCTTTTGGACTGCTAGTTTCGCAGAATCTGGGGCTAACAGCAGGAGCTCACCCCGCTCCCTGGATTCGAACCGCCAACCTTTTAGTCAGCAAGTTCAGCAGCTCAGCAGCTTAACCCTCTGTGCCACCGGTGGGCTTCTACTAATATATATATATATATATATATATATACATACATACAATTAATATATGCAATCCCCCTCCCTGAAAATTTTCAGGTTAAAAATAAAACCACTTGGTTTACTCCTTTATTTAACCAAAACCCCATTATAAGTCTATGAGAAGCAAAAATTAGAGTTCCTCTAGTATTGCAAGCACTATTTCAACCAAATTTTAATAATTTATTCATACTGTCATTGTCTATCTTTGTGCCAATTTACATTGTAATAGCAGCAATAGTCAATATAGTGGAAGCGATCAAGTTTTGATGTCATGGATGTTTAATCAACATTTTCGATGTGAAGATGACGTACTCCACTGAAAATGACATCAGAATTGGACTCCCCAGGTTAAACTCCATTAAGAAAAACTTAAGTTTAAATACAATTTAAATACAATGTGTCTAGGTATATAACAACTACGTATGATAATTTGTTTATACTTTAATTTCTCCTAACTATAAAGTATTTTTGAGTAACTAGATACCAGAGTAAAGGCATTTTATGTAGTTTCTAAAAATGTAATAATATGTGTGGGTCATAGATCTTGATTTTTCAATGTTCTAATTTAAAGTGAAAATACATGTATAAGACATCTTTAAAAATGCTGTATCTCTGATTTTAATCAATATTTTTGTGAAATTTGAACACAACTATAGATTTTATTATGTAATTTCATTTATTTTTATCCCATGTTGTTATCTCTAATAGGTTTTGAAATATATATTTTAAAACACCTGAAAGTAGTCAAGTCATTGCTCTCTTGCTCTTCCCCTTTCAGAGTTCTCTCTTAAGTTCTCCTTATTGCTCCTCCCACTGGGATATAAAAGGAAGGCAGAAAAGCAGCAGTGGGTTATTCCAAACATAGCTGCCTTACTGCAATTGTCTACTAGCTTGAGTTGCTCTTCTGAGACTTAAAGCTTGGCTAGTTTCTTTCATCCACCTGACTCCAGAAGATGTCTAAATGTCTATCAAAGCAACTGAACATTTTTGAGTTCATGGCAAAAAAGAAAAAGCCAAATATTGAAGACCAAGAAGGCAGCGGATTGAAAAACATTGCAGCAGCTGTTACTGATTAAGACCCCAGAACATGC